>NC_059553.1:4347061-5609342 GCF_905220415.1 Colias croceus
AGAAGATAGGAATATGTGCATTCTGTAATTAGTCCCTGGGGCCTGGGCGTGACAGCGCATAAGTTAGTAACTCCCGGGAGATGGAGAGCTAAATATTTAACACTTATGTTTAACTTATGATGATGGTTTTGTGCTTTTCTAGTAGGTAATGCTTTTGAAGAACATTTATATAGAGTTCAATTAAATATTCTTCGCCCTACTTCAACGAGAGTTGTACTACAGTCTACACTAGTTACTACAGACGATGACTTTCAGAAAATAATTGCGAATATTACGGTTTATTAGTTTACATTTCTATATATAAATATGTGAAATCTAAACTAATATTATAAAGCTGAATAGTTTGTTTGTTTGTTTGAACGCGCTAATCTCGGGAACTACTGGTCCGATTTGAAAAATTAGGCCATTAATCAAGGAAAGCTTATAGGCTATATATACAGAACATTAAAAACAAAATATATCATCTCGCTAAGACCAACAGGAGCGAAGCACTGCGGGTAAAACCACGGCTCTATCTTACAAACGTATTAAGAACACCTTTGAGGTTGGCAATATGTTGATAAAATTTATTGTAATACGGTTTTAACGGCACGTGTCGCCAACATTTAAGAATTGTACTTGTGTTGAATCTCGGCAAAATTCTTCTCTATATTGTAAATGTGAAAGTTCATACAGCTAAGAAGTTAACTGCTTTTTCACGCAAGAACCATAAACTAATAAATTTGAAATTCCATTTTATGGCTTGAAATAGGTACTTACATAAATATTATGTTCTACTTTTTATGACTGTGCTTATTGCCTACTCCTGAGACCTTAAAATTAATAGTAAAGTATGTATCGGAGACTATTTATTTAGGAGTGTCTGACTAAAATCACTGACAAAATTATGTAGAGTTATCCATCCCGTGTAACTAATATATACCAATAGCTATTGATTGATAATAATTATCAGCTAAGTGATTAAGTTATAATAATCAGCCAGTAAAGTGTAAACCATAAATTAAAAGAAAAATAAGCAATGGAGTCTAATTATATGCTGTTATTTATTAGTAACTAAATAACATAATATCGATATTGTTATTTTACCAAATTCCATTACTTGTACGTGTTCACGATCTATAGTTTCTAATATTACAACTCTGTAGAAGGCTTTATTAAAGGCAGATAATAAACAGAACATGTCTCCCAGTGACCACGCTCGCTGTAAAGTGTTCGAAACGTCGGAAAAATAATATAATGAATAAATCGCGTTTAAAATCCGTTAAAAAGTCTTTAATTTCTAAACAGAATATAATGAAGGAGTCATTACAACAGTGAGATTATGTGAATGTGTAATGACATACATTACCCCGTAGAGTTCGATTGATTTATACAAGTGCATATTAGCACAGAATAATAACTAGGTACCTACCTAGTAACTAACGTTAATATTAGTAGCATTTAAATATACCTACCTAGCTACTAATATCTGCAAAATGCCATGTTTTCAGACTTGTGAATTGTTAATTTTTATTGTTATTGTTTATTTTCTCAATTGAATGTTATGAAAGGATCATAATAATATGATAAAATTTAATTGCAGATATTATTTCATTTTTCAAGTGAACATAATACATATATATTTTAAGTATATGTATAATAATTAATAATTTTATTCTTATCTAATAATTCTCTATCAAATAAAATATGCTGTTTAGTTTTAATAGTAATCATAATTTATTTTAAATGCTCACACGTGTGCTTTTGTAGGGTATATAAACACGAACGCCATTAATATGTTAATTATAAGGGTAACAGGTGTGCTCTATATCATAATTAATGATAATGTATATCAAGTTTACGAATTGTGATTTACTTTGTTCTATAATCTCACTAATTATTTACAATAATCGTTTAAATTGCTTATAAACAAAAACAATGTTTAAACGCTTGCACTCCGTCAACGTAGGTTTGTAAAACGTATGTACCTACATATATTACTAATGTAGTATTATATTATCTGTGATACATATCAACGAAATTTGTCTGATACTTTTATCACAGAGACTGTTCCTTCAGACTTGATGATTTATGAACATGAAACAGTAGACAGTTGAAGAAGCGATAAAGACATAGCGTGTTTCTAGTCCGAAAGCAACAGGCCTCTAGCCTACCGTCAGTTTACATACAGCGGTCGACTCGGCTGCCCCACTCATAGAGCGCGAAATAAAATGAAAATTTATTTCCACTTACTACGAATCCTTCATCAAATAGAAATAACGCCCCCAAGTTTACTTTGATAAAACTGTGCTCGTATTGTGCCGAGACAAACATCCGTAAGTAATATTCTTTTTATCTTCTTGCCATTATCGAGTTGTATAAACAGTGAAAATTTTGGCGGTTTATATTTATATTGGTTAGGTAAACATACACTTGTAACACTGTGTTTGATAAAATATTTAAAGAATAATATTTTTTTAATACATTTGTGAAACGCGGTTATGGTGTGTAAGTGCGATGGTATTTCTGAATTATAAAAAAATATATATATTAAATATAAATCAGTAAAATAGGTCAGTTCTTTGACAATAATGTTTACCGCACAAAAGTCAATAAATGGTTTAATGATTGGCACATTCTGCTGTTTTAAGACTAACAATGAAATTGAAATTTCTTCCACGAACATCAAATTTTAATGGACAACTTTAACGTCAAGGTGCCATGAAAACCGGTCAAGTATTTTCAGTTCTCCTTTGATTACATACGCAAAAGTAATAACAGAATACTGAATATTTGCATTAAAATTTAGAAACATTTAATTATATAGTTGACCTATATAGAATTGGTGCAAATAAAAAACCTATTACGTAACTTACACAGGCGTTGGGAAACTTCGGTTAAATAAGAGTGCCCAGAGACTTGATTATAGACTGTTTTGTAAATATCATATAACTTCACACATGCCTCTACAATCAAGGTAAATGCATAAGCTATGCATTTTATTTCTATACCTACAAATAATAATGTCTACAAATTACAGTTCTTAGATTCTTCTTTATATATAGAGATAGATTCTTTGAAATTATTAACAATAAATAATCTTATTAATTTTAGTGATACCTAGTATAATGCTGTATGGATATTGACGATGGTAAGGCGACTTTTCCTTCAATAAGAATAAATTATTATAATTCCTACAATTACTCTATAAAAAATAAATGAAACTGTGGCACTGAGTGCACATTGCTTTATGATATAAAAGATTAAACGCAAAGTAAACATAATAAATTACATACATCTTTATGAAGCTTTACAGAAGGTTGTTCATCTTATTGCGATAAAAATGTTAACAGAAACATACGAAGAAATGCTGCAAGATATTGTTAATTAGAATTAGAATTTTGCTTTGCTTTCATTCTTATATTCCATTGCACTATGATATAAAAGATTTACACAACATTTCCTTTCAGTAAATAAAATCCTTCAAATTATTTATCTTTAATAATTTGAGATCACCCTTTACGAACTGTCACGAAAATTATGTTAGGTACTCTAATAAATCTTGCAGTATGAAAATGGAGATCCTCGATCTATACAAATTTCTTAACATACATATTAAAACCACAACTGCACATAATATACAATAATACACAATTGTATAAAGTCTAATCATTGACATAATATACCTAAGATTAAATAATGAATTAATGAAATAAATGCTTTATTGCACATAAATAGGAAAAAACAGTAAACATTAATACTTATTAAAACCATAGTATAAATTATAACCCAGTGAACTACATAAGCCAACAAAATTCCCACCTTTCCGACCGTTAAAACAAACACTGAAACACGACCACTGCATATACATGATGTATCATTTATCTTACACAATGGATCAATCAAACGTTGAGTAGCTTCGACGTTGTGGTTCTTTTATAAGTTGTTATTTAAACAAGCGCTCTTATGTAAGCTATGTCTTCATTTCTTTCTTGACTACGATTTAAAAAAGATTGTTCGTGTATTTTGGGATTCGGATTCAGCATTGTTCAGCACATTCTTTGTTGGTAAACAGAAGCGTAGCGTGCCTTGCCCTTAGGAAGGGCATTTCTCACAAAAGAAAAAAAAATGTTTGCATAAAATTAAAAGAAATTAAATTATCATCTATCTGTATCATATCATAAGAATTATCTATCTGTCACTTATTCCAAAATTTTTACAAATAATTCAAATTAAATATTTTGGAAGTTTTTAGTAATTTTTGCTTACGCACGTTGGGGTCCCCCTGGGCGCGGGGGCCCCGTATAATTGATACGGCAGATACGGCGGTAGCTACGCCCCTGTTGGTAAAGGTATCTGGCATGTAGATTTTTTTAAGATTCGGATATTTCAAATAAAATAGTAGTCCCAAATAAGGAAAACTCTTAATAGGAAAATTGATCAAATGCCGTCTCGGAACATTATTTCTACAGGTACGCATCACCGAAACTCTATAACAATGTTATAAAATAATTTTAATTTACTCCAAATTAGCTCAGTGCCAGTTTATTAAATCTATGTAACAGCAAAATTAGTTTACGAAGAATCTTATAGATTCAGACTCCTAAGAATGCTGCAAAATTCATTAATAGATAGCTAAGTAGATAATATATATTGGATATGTACATAAATTCCAAGGGAATAACTTGTTGAACTTCTGTAACGAGATTCTTAGAGATTAATTTTATTCGCTCCTCACAATTATATTAATACAGATTTGCTAGAAGTTTTACATTACAAGATTTAGATTTTGTTTTTTTCTTATCTATTGTTCTTTAAAAATAATAGTTTTGAGCAGAAATAATTGCTAATACCCATACAACGAATACAATGTTTTTGTTTTTATTCTTTGTTTGGAATTCGGTCTGCAATGTAAGGAATTGAGATTAGATTTTTAAACGACGTGGATACTCAATTAAATGGTCTATTCAACACGAATCGAATTGTTTGTTGGAAAAACCACTTCAATAGGGTAAAAAGGACAAGAGGGTATAGTGTACATACTTCATAGGAATACATTAGTAAATACTAACACTTGGCTTACTCTTTAAATGTTGGTACCATTATGAATAATATATCGGATGTTATATCTTTTTATAACACAAAATAATTGGATAGATATATATTTAAACATTGCAAATGTCCACATAAATTCAATTGAAATCCTTTATCTTGAGAAAGCTGAAAGGCTCTCACTAAAATCTGGTCGCTTTTTATTATCACTCTGAAATATTTAATTAGATGACAGCGACAGTCAATAAAGCTTAAGGATTTTCAATAAAATTCCAGTAAACGAAAGTTAGGGAGATGTTCCGCTTTTGCTTTTTAGCGTGATATTACGATTAATGTATATTTCCTCAGCCAATGTTTGTTCAATTGACGATTGAAAAAATAATCTAAATTTTGAACGAATTTATTGATATGATATTTGGAACAATAAGAAAAAAAAATCAAAAAGAAAATTCATACTGAGATAAATAGATAGATAGTAGAAAATTTAGTATTTTATATTCACCTTGGTATAGATTGTTAAACACTTTCCTACAAGATTAAATATCACAATAAATAGATATAACAGGAACAGCTTTTTACTGATGGAATGAGCTACTCATAAAAATTCACATAGTTTAACTATTCGCTCGCGTAATATATAGATTGTAGATATAGGTGGGTATTGAGCGTCAGATTCTAGTGATTCTACATACTTAGTATGAACACAGCATTCAAATTGCTTCTGCTGCACATAGGTACCATATTTTGAACAATACTTGAACTAGATAGCAACTTTCTATGTAATATTGGGATAGTGTAGATGTTAAGTATGTGCTATATTAAATATCTGTTTTTAAGTTTTATATATAAACTTATATGATGTGATGTTTTATATGAAGAAAGCATATATTAAATGAATGATGCTTCACAATTTAAATGTTATGTTACATAATACGTATGATAATAACTCCTTATTACTTCCCATGGGCGTATTTAAAAGGTACTTACAATGTGTTGTAAAGGTGAACAACTGCAAATAGTGGTTAATATAGTACATTTCCTTCAAATTAAGAGTGTTATTAAAATATAATATAGAAAAGGAATATAGACGTTTATTTGAACCCAATCCTCATAAACTGAATTCACCCTTTCAAAGGTTAACCTTGTGTCATACAACGAAAACTGGTCATGTAAAATGTAAATATCTGATTTCTAACAACTTTCGGGTCTATTTTTGTTTTACGATGATAGATATTATCCAGGTACAATTGTATGTTGGACTGTGCGTAGATAAACTGATAAGAGTCTAAAATAAACTTCGTAGCATAATAACCTTATTCATTGGACCTCTGAAGCATTTATATAGACGACAATGAGTTTCAAAAATAGTGTTTGTATTTAATAACAATTTGTAATCTAATATATAAAAATCAATGCCACTTTTCGTTGTAATTCCATAACTCGAGAACGGCTGAACCGATTTCGATAATTCTTTTTTTATTATATTCCTTGAAGTACGAGGATGGTTCTTATGTAGAGAAAACGTAAACATGTACCACGGGCGAAGCCGGGGCGGACCGCTAGTTAATTATAAATATGAGGAAAATTAATTGGAGTTCAAAACAGTTAATAGTTGTTAATGACAACTAATTTGGAAGATCAAAGTAAAGTTTTAACATGATTTTAACAAGCAATAACAGCCTGTTATTTAATAGCCTATAATTTTTGAAGCGATTGTGTATATATGTATTAATCGAAACGTAGCACTTTGAAATGTAACACTAGAATATTTGCAGTTAATTTATGTAAATTAGCTATAAATAAGTTATCTGCAATAAGCTCAGTGTTGATATAGAGTAGAAATTACCCGACCGCGAATGGCAGGCTAATTTCGTTTGCGAGATTCGAGCCATATTTAAAGTGTTTAAAACGCACGTATATTTTCAGCATTTTTATAGATACAGATTACATAATGTATCTTTTTTCAAATTTTATCAAAAGCCCGATATCACATTATAGCTCATATAGATACGTGTACGTGTTTGCCTTTTTTTCTTTTATAAGAACACACATTTTCAATGAGTAAAAAGGTTTGATTTGAGATTGAAGCACATTAATTACCGTTTACCGCCTATCTTGATTCCATATTTGAAAGCTCGGACTAACAAACGTTAAAACATTCATTTTACCGCGTTCATTTGTCAAATCGAAAAGAATAATGTGTATTACATAACTCTGTCAAAATAGGCATTATTTTTTTCACGTTTACAATTATTTACAGTCAATTTTGTGGCGTATGAGCACTAGAGTTGGCATTGTTTGCTCGTTATACGAAACGTGTTCAATACACTTGTACCTGACACGCTACTTATTTACAAAATCATAACTTATGCGTCTTGATGTTTCTATTTTTAAATCATATTAACGTCAGATTATGTTATAGCAGATATCAAATTATTTTATTCAAATAGCTCAGTGCGGTATCTCATGGGTATAATATTATGTGCATTGATGTAGATCCCACAAATAAGTTGTCATAGGTATTACTAGGTATTTTTAAATGTCGTTTTAGTAGCAAGGAGGTTATGGTTTATGGAAGTTATTAGTAAAAAAAAATAAAACACAATACCATTTTCTAATAAATGAAATTACTTCCTGCATATACAATATACATGCTCAATATAAGAAATACCGTGCAAACATATTTAAAGCTTTCTCTTCAAAATTATTTCTTTCATCAAAATTCATTTATATAAATAAAATACCTACATTTTACTAAATTTACTACTCGCTACGCATTTAAGTGGCAATAAATGTCATCAGGGTTGCTTAAATAGGATTCGTAATTGAATTTGTTACATTTGCAATAGATTGACCGATATATCCCATCCCATGGGTTTTTGTTTAATGTAACTCTTGGAGTGAGATAATCAATAAAGGTAATCAAGTTAAATCAACTTATAAACTGGGCATAAATATTACGTAGATTATTATTATTAGTACTGTGATCAAACAATTGCCGATTCTGAACCAAGCGGCTCAAAGATACGACTTCTATTTTTGTACCTATTAATTTATCATAAATAATTAGCTATTCGATTACGAAGGAAACATAAATACCATTAAACTGAATAATTTATTTGAGATTGTTATATGTCTTCATGTTGCAACTATGTAAGGAACGACGTGTTTAAACAGAGTGTTTCAATTAAGTCATTGTCTTTTAGTTTCGTGGAGAGTTCAATGCTTATCTATATACTAATATTATAAAGCTGAGGAGTTTGTTTGTTTGAACGCGCTAATCTCAGGAACTACTGGTCCGATTTGAAAAATTCTTTCAATGTTGGATAGCCCATTTATCGAGGAAGCTATATATCATGCTAAGACCAACAGGAGCGGAGCAATGCGGGTGAAACCGCGCGGAACAGCTAGTAAAGTATATTATGTAAAAACGTAAATCATGGCGGTAAACGGTGCCAAATTAATCCAAAACTTTAGAGATAAAATCCATCGCGCAAAAGTGATTTACATTTAACGTCGAGTTTTTATAGTTTTCTTTTGGTTCAGATAAGTTTATGGATAGCGTATAGCTTTTTACTTCACCCGTCTAGCACGATTTTTATACCGGACATTTCTAGATATATAAATTATAAACCATCTCCTGACATAATATTTACGTTAGTAACAATTTCCACCAGTACTTGTAGCGTGATATTCAATTTCCTTTTAAAAACAACTTTAAGTAAGATGTTAATAAATCACTGAAGACATTGATTAAGCTACATAAAACGATGATATTTTTACCATAGCGTGATGACCTACTTCATATTTTTTGCCATCAACAAAAAATAGCCTGGTGCAATTTTGTAAATTCAGCGGTTCATTTTTAAATGTAATTTTAGACTTCTAAAGAAACAAACGAAATTGCGTATAGCGGACAACATTTAATAATTTATATGTAAATAATAAAGAGCTCATTCTCTTTATATTCGTAAGATATAAATTTGAAGGAAATTGTGAGTGGGAGAGAGTTCTACTTAAACACGTATTTCTATAACACCGTAGCCTTTCTGAAAAGAAGCACTTTAGAATCGTCACATTATATCAACATTTTATATTTAGATACATTGTAATGTACCTAATGTGCTAGATGAAGACGACTCTACCTAATAGTGTTTTTTAAATTATTATGTCATATTTGAATCATACTAATATGAATAATATCAAAATATGCTTAACAACCTTTTCTTACATATTATTAAACGAAAAAAAAAACATGGTTTGGGTGGTGTGGGAAAAGAGACCACAAGCCACTAGTATTTTATGTAAATATGAATGCACCTATTTGATATTATCCGATGCTAGGACCAGCTTTACTCGTTCTCATACTATAATGGTATGCTAAAACCTTCATATCCCTGTATATTATGATAAGATTATGTAACGACAATCTTAGGATGATGTGTAGCACTTAAATCACAAAAATATTCATCTTAAGAATGATTTTATCATACAAATACGTATTGTTGTATTTACTTTGCCACTGACCGTGTTAATCAGAAAGGTCGTCTGATTTTACATAAATTGTTATGTGATACCGCGCCAGCGCACATGTTAGCATATCTAATCCAGTCAGTAATTTATTTTAATTGCATACATAAATAATTCATGGCAATTAATATTAAAAATACGCAGTTCATATTTTTATATGTTGTTAGTACTCGGACTCGTCTTTATTTGCCAAAAGATGGTCGAAAAGTAAATATACTTATAAATCACGTGTTATCGCATGCATTCAATATATAAAATAAAATTTTAATTTTAATTATTATAATCATAATAGTTCCGAACTGGTTCTTTAATGTCGAAAAAGTCAATTTTTATTCTGATAAGATCTGCAAGCTTTTTACAAAGCGTTTATGAGTGCCTAATCTCTATGATAAAGGCTATTTTATCTAAATGTAAGTACATCGTAGATATCTATTTAAAGAAAAAATATAAAAGTTAATTAATGAGTCCACTTTTTTTAAAACGTAAAACGGAGGTAATGATTGAATGGTTGCTTTTATTATTAAATTGCGCCAATATTTAAAAATCACGTACCGACTTTTAAAATATTTCAGTTCATATATGAATAAGAGCTAGTCACAGCTCGTAGGATAAATCTGGGAATTGTGTTAAAGCTTTTTAAATTCAGCAGGTGTTTTAATAACTCCTTACATACGACAAACATATAACATATATCTTCATAATAGGATAACTTATATTCATTAATTAATAATGTTGCCTCTCATCGTTTGTAATGGTAAGTATCTCTCAATCAATTTATATTATAATCTCTCAATTTTATTGACAGGAACGTTAAGGTTGTTTGTAAAAACTTTTTTAGACAAAATATAACAAAGCAGCGTTGCTTATTGCTAAGCAACTTATTGTATTGTAACTTATATATTATGAGAGGAGTGCGAGCTGAGTGTGAGTAACATTGAATAGGCAGTAAGACAATTCAAAGAATATTCGTGCGACAATGTAATAATTTTATATTCGTTTTTTAAACAATTTCTTTCATACAAATTGATTACAAATTTCCAAACTTGCTGTAGTCGTTGGGATTTTGCACATAATTAATTTTTATTCATACAAATTTAAAAGTATCCTACTGTACGTTGTCTATTAGTGACAGAAAAAGAGGGAATTTACTAGTCCGAGGCTTAATATTTACTGAAATTTTAAATAATCATTAATTTGAACGCAATAATGGTGTCTACATGAATGCCTGTCAATCATCGTCACACATTAATTAACTATAAACATATTGATGTTAAACATTTACAAACATTTACGATGCGTCTTTCAGTTAATGTAATATCTCAAACTATTACTATAAGTTGAACCTTTTATATTTTTGGAAGCATTTTTTTAGAACGACAAATTTATCGAGGCCGATTTTGCAGGAGTATATTTTTTTAAGGAAACAAATAATGGTTCGAATATGCAATAGTACGTAGTTTTAAAGTAAAGAGAGAACATCGTTGGGTTGAATTTGAATTCCCGAGTTCCGTGAAACCAAATATAGTGACATTGCAACTGGACCAAATCTTTCACGAGCTAACGTACCATTTCATATATGCCTTTTAATATATTATATTATTCTTATTTATATGTTTCTGCCGTAATATAAATTATATGTATTTATTTATTTATTATTGATATTTATATTATTATATACTTCCTTATCTATATATTTATTTTAAGTACCTAGACTTAATTTTTTTTTAATATTAAGGCGAACCGCAATCGCCGGTACAGCCTGAAAATCAGCGCTGCTTTAGTGCAGCATTTTGCTGAGGCTGTATCCGTTTGCCTAATTGTAAGATAAATTCTATAATGTGTTTGGCTGTGTTTTTTTTTTGGCAATAAATTTCTTTTCTTTCTTTCTTTCTTTCTTTCATATTTATTCACCATTCGTTTTAGTCTTTGAAATTTTTGTATCTTGAAAAAAAAAACATATATTGGGCACAAAGCACACAATAAAACCGAAATACATTATGAGGTATCATAATGTGTAATATTCATTATATTCAAAAATCCAGGTTGTCTATAATTGGCAGTACAGTAAGATAGTATTAAATAAAATAAAAAAATGATTACATTTAAAAGATTTTATACACAAAATACCTTCGCAAAAATTTTATGTAATGTTTATCTGATATACAATACAGGTCCAACCAATATGTATAAAAAAATCTAAGATCCTTCCCTTGAATTGGAGCTTTTCCTTTACAATATTTATTTGAGTCTAAATAAAACAAAGAGCCAAAAATGATAAAGAAGCTTATGGTCATACAATTGAATATATGGGCTGGGCGTATACAGGGTTACTTGTAAAACACCAGCAACCTCGCAGGACAAGATAGCTAACATCATAAGTAACAACATTTGTTCTACGACTTTTGGAATAACGCAATAAATTATATTTAAATGATTTTTTAAGCTTTTATTGTACTCTCCTAACATTTGTACTATCTTGTCCTGCGAGGTTGATGCCTGATGGTGTTTTACAAGTAACCCTGTATACTTTCCTTTTATATATACGCCCTTAGATTCTAATTTCTAAAAGTAATATAATATAGGGAAACAAAACTTTTCAATGGTTAGATAGTCGCTATATAAAAAGGCAATTCCCAGAAGGGAAATATATTCTATAAATATTAACGAAGCAATGTGTACAAATTGGACTACCGTTTGTAATGTAAATCGATTCATGATAATATTTGAACCCTTCATAATATGACATATTCTGAAATTATTTGTAGGTAATTGGGGATATGGATGGATGATATGGGGTTAGATAATATTATCTAAATACAATGTTATGTTATCTTATCTATCTCTCTAAACTGCATTAATTGCAGTGTCGATATGTTTTATATCTAGTCAATATTTCTTTTATTTCATTCTTGTTTAGTTTAACATAACATGAGTATAAATGAATAGTAAGAATCATTGTTGGAATAAATTGTTTTGTTGAACAAAGTTTTCTTATTACATTAGAACGTGAAGTCTCGCTTGTGTAGCACGGATAAGATAATACATAGCTGTTATTAAAGAATAAAAAAAGATAGAGAAGAGTACTATTTAACTATCTATTTATCAAAATCGTATTCGTAGTAGCTACCATTATAATTATTATGTAGGCGTAGTCCGGTAGTAGTAGGTTTTTAAAATTTGACTGATAATCATAAAATATTACCTAATCCTCTTACCACATTAATTAATTCTGACTATGATGCGAAAATGAAATTTTTGAGAGTTTAGGGATCGACCGTGGATAATAAAAATCTTGGCAGTTCGGTTAAAATATGTTTAAAGAGTGCTTAATTAAGCGTAATTAATTAAATCAGAATCTCAAGATTATTCTCAAATATACCGTAAAATTGTTCAACCTTTTTTTTCTAAACTTAAAATCTAAGTAAAATTAAACGTCAATCATTTTGTTTACGTCACTAATTCACAGAGTAATAATAAATTGACGATCTTGTCAAAACACCGGCGCCGTTCAGTCGCACCGCAGCTGTTTCAAAGCAATTTTGTCTAAACTTCATTTACATACGTAGAATATAATTTGTTTTCACTGACTTCGGATATGACAAGGTTGAAACGGATGACGGAGATAAAAACTTTAACGGCGGGTTAATAATTTACACGGGTGGTTTATGCTTTGTGATTTTCAACCTGTGTCGCGACCCCTTCTCTCTACTCTATGCCGGCGTTTTGTGCCCAGATTTTATGCGGGCAACCTAATTATTTTAAATGGGAAATTTGTTTTAAAGTGAAATTTGCGATATCAACTATGCTAATTAAAATCAGAAAGAATAGGTAGAATATACAAACAAAACTTTTATAACTTCTTGTGTCGTTATATCTATGTAAACTTTTATAGGAATAAAATATAAACCTGTTGTTTGTTGTTACAGATGTTTCAATTTGATTGAACTGTATTCACAAATGATAATACTGATGTATTTTGAACATTAATTTTCTTTAAAGATATTATAGTGCATTAAGCTGTCACTAGCAGAAAGGCGTTGTTCGGATTGTCAGAAGTTAAATATTTATGTTTATCTCAAAAACTCGTTCTTTATACTCTACTTATTTTTATTTAGAAATTTATCCAATGTCATAACTCATAAGTAATAGGTTTTTCATTAAGATATCACAAAAAATGAATACTGTACGAAATAGTGTAAAGAATGGTTTGATGTGGTAATAAGCCGGGGTAAAAATCTGTTCTAAACAAAAATCAAACACAACTGACTACAAAATTAATAAACAATACGATAAGAGTACGGGGTTCTGTTAAATTTCGATTTAACATTACTAACAATACTCACTGTACTAAGTAGCAGAAATAAAGGTTAACAGCTATTTTTATTTTATTCGGAATGAACGGAGCCGTCGACTTTATGGCATACTACAACGATAAGGTTTTAATTTTAGCTCTTATTAGTTTAATTTAACGTTCTGGAGGAATTTAAACGACTCGATTTTACAAATTAGGTTTTAGTTTTCCAGCGCGAATTAAAATCGGATACTTGTAACTTAATTAGTAAAAGAGAAATAAGAAATAATCTATATGATACGCTTTCTATACTGTTATATATTGGCAACTCGCAAGAGATTCCTGATTTTCCGCATATGCCTAGTGACCTATTGACAGTGGAGGCTGTGATGCTGAAAATTCAACATAAATACGTTCGAATAAAAAGTGAATTATAAAAAAGCTGAAGGTTTTTCTATATTGACATTATGTAGGTACCTACAATAATACATTTTTTAAGTAGGTATGTCTGTTACTTTATGTGAGTTAGCTCTATATTTTTTTGCAATAAATGATTGTCATATACTAATAAATTATAAATTTGGTATAATGAGAGGTCCTGCATACTTAGAAGTAATCATGGAAAGCAAAAATAAGCATACCTAAATAGAAACAAATGGAAAATTCAAAGAAAATGAATAACACCCTTGTTGCGAATAATATAGGTGAATTTGAAATATCTAACATAATAATATACTATCGGATGCATTCAGTTAATCTTTATGATGGCCACATTATGTCGGCAATAATAACCATGATCGAGTGCTTGTATCTCCAGGGAAAATAACACTTGTATCAATACTGCTACTGCACCTTAATGAAAACAAGCCAACCCGCCAGGTTTCACCTGGGGCACAGATTATAATACTATATATACCCTGGGTTGAACTTTTTTATATCATCATATTGCCCAGATCGGCTGTGAACCGGCTATATCCCACTAAATGGCCCGTCATACCGCTTTTAGACGCGGGATAGATAAAAATTCCGTGATATTTGAGTTGAAAATGGATTAGAATTACAATAATAATGTTTACAATTTTCAACACCTTGAAATTGGGAATTAGCTATATTGTTTTCTTAGAACGTAAAAAAGCCTCATTTATTTATAGTGTGGGACATTTTTCAGAATCCTATTAACCATTTGAATGTGTCCCCAAATGTATAACAAAAAACATTAAAATTAAATCTCAAACTCCTACACAATACACATGTATTAAAGTTTAAGTTTTCACAACCATTATATTGTATTGATTCGGTAGACTATAATATCGTTATCGTTTGCACTTTTTTCACAAAATTTAAGCGTCGCAAATAGAATTGAGCACGAAATAAAAACAAGCAATTTAAACGTCGTATGAATTCATATTTACTTAATTGTTTTAAAAATTGTATTAAATTCGGACAATTTTCTTAAAAAACTCTCAGCCATACTAATTTTATATCACTGGCAACTGGCATTGTTCATTTAGGAAAAAAGAAAACAAATGAAATCAATTAATTCACGTTCAATAACAGAAAATCGTTTCATTGTATGTCAAAATCTATTGTCCCTTAAAATAGCGTTTAAGTTAGGATTCCCTTTCTTTCTCAGGAAGACATATAAAGCATTTCAATTTAAAAATGTTGCACTCAGCATTGAAACACTATGAGAACTTGAATTATATTTTCTATTTCAAATTGTACTTGAGACTTTATTCAAACAGATTGAAAATCACATTGTTATGATTTGTGAAAAGGGAAGTTAAAGGAAAAGCGGGTAATGGTACATTAACCAATAAAACCTTCAGAAATGTATAGAAAAAAAAAAACAGATTTCATTTTAAGTGTGGAAGTTTTTAATTTAAGGGTTTATCCATAATCCAGGCATTGTGTAAAATTATAGAAGACTGAAGAGTTTAGTATTTTTATTCATGAAAGAAATATGGTCGCTTAAGCGTGACGTGTTCCAGAGCTTTAAGGAATTTCTCGAAAGTTTTCTCGTTTATGCCCGCGACAATTAATTTTATATTTTAATCCGATTTTTAGCTGAAAACCGCTTAGAAACAATGTCTACATATTTCTTCATGTTCGTAAGAACTTAGAAGATGCGACATCATTTTACTTTTAGCAGCGATGTATCGGAAAAATTACTTTCGCTGAGCAGGAAATATTGGTATACATAATTATTATAATTTCAAATTAATCTAACATTTTGAGACAGGCAAATTCTGTGTGTGTATTTGTGGATTAGTTCATTTATCGTATATAAGGTGTAATTATTTTGTGTTAAAAGGATACATGAGTATTATGAAATACATCTTGAAATTCAAAGTAGGTATTCAAAGTATTCTAATTTTATTGATATATTTTTAGAATATAGGTATATTTTGCATTAGTTATGCAATCTATCTAAATCTCTCCATTAATGCACGGTCTTGCATCAGTTATCCGTCTCCCACAGGAGTTCAAGCCAAACTGCCAAGCACAGCGTAAATGGAAAACTATATTAAACGCGTTTCTAAACCGGTAAATTCCCACCTTCATTACACGCATATAAAACATACTTAGTGCTTAACTGTGTGATGAAATTAGCTCGTTTTTCTTTCTCGTGATGAAAAATGTTTGTTTTGTATGAATTTAAAATGATATAAACAATCTTCATGTCAGCTTGACTGCATATAAACGAAAATAAAACTCCATTATAAACGATGTACGCTAAGTTCCGTAGTATCAAATGTAAGTTTACCAGCTATTTTTCCCAAGTAAACGTGCTCTGTCTATGTAAATAGTACCACTTAGGTACAAGTCTCACAATTAAGGTCAAATAAATAGACTGAAATAAACAAAAATAGTTCTTGTTTTGGCAATTCTGAAAGTATTGATTTTATTCTGTGGGCGGAATATTTTTATTGCTTCTTAGTGAGTACTAAGAAGCAAAAAATATTAAATTCTAAGAAATGTTGTTTGTTTTGCCTTAATAACAGCTATATAAAACAAAAAATATTGCTAATTTCAATTTGCTTATTTCAGTATTAATAATACGGCTTTTTCGGGTGATTGTGTCTATTATATTATTTACGACAACTCGTACAATATACAACAATATTATAAAACATTAAATACTTAGGTACGGCTTTATATTTACATTACGAGCGTGCAGCCCGCAGTTCCAATCGTGCGAATTTTCCTGTAGAATGTTCCCGATTTTCACGGTATAAATCGCGGTCTTATATCAAACATTCTAAATTGTTGAGTCGTGAATACGTACGAATTATGTTCGTATTTTAAATATACACGGAATCTAAAAAATAATTATCAAAGAACATAATATACAATAATTAAATTTACATATTAATATTTTGTTCGATAAAGCAACAGAAAAGTTAACAAAATCTGAGTATGGTGCATGAGATATAATATTTTTTTGCAATGCACCTCTTAGAACAAAAACATACGAAATCCTTTCTTATCTAATTTATTCCTTGGGGATATCGGTGGGTGTGGTGACCTAGATTTACGAGGGATATTGTGAAGAATTGTCACCGTGGCTTTAATGAACGGTCGATACGAATCTAATGTTACCGTTTATTTATTATTAGCGGTCGCCCAGGGACTGAAATATATCCACCATGATTAAATTGATGTTATTGCTATAAATGTGAGTTTCTTGTTTCTTTGATTAATTATTATCAATATTTATTCACGTCAATATTGGTGATGGATTTCGATGAATTTTGTTTTGCTGATGACTTATTCCTTGGATTAACACAGTAATTTATAACCTTTATTCTAATTCAAATTCAAAGGATAAGGCTGCGAGAAGTTATTAACAGCGTTAACGCTAATTAAATATTATGTTTGCTTTGGTATTATTATTATTCTAAAAGTTATTTGGAATAATCGCGAAGCTCATTAGGATTATTTGAGAGATACCAATTATTATAAACTTTTATATTCCAATTTGAACAAGGTTTAACTGTGCCAAATAATTCGAAAACCAGCAGATTTTCGTGACCAAGTCCCTTTCGGGCGATAACGAGTTAAATACTTCGGTAAGTTGTGCTATGAACATAGAGATAATAATTATGTAGTAGTACATATTATCTCTATGGCTATGAAGCATATAATCTCCTACAATGTGTTTAAAGAAATCTATACCTAATACGATTTTCATTTTGAGCAATTATAATTAAAATAAAATATATCTCTTTCTATACAATTTACAAAATGCTTTATTAAAATCAAAATTACATTTTCGGAGCTTATTAAGAATTTCATTATTTGGAGTCTTATTATGAATTGTACAGAATATTTATGATGTTTTTCTGTTAAATTGATAGAAACGAAATAATCCGATACAGCGTCGTCTTGAAGTTCAAAATTCTCACATTTCAAGTACTTATCTTATATATTTCATAGAAAGTTTAAACAAAAATTGTAAATTTAATTCACTTTAAATTAAAAAGAAATACTTTTACTTTGACCTCGTGAGAAAATTTCATATTACCCATTCTATGAACTTCCTCGAAAGTGTAATATAGTTTAGCGTTTGAAACGTTCTCGGTTCTATTAAGTTTAATTCGTTATATGTACTTAAAAGGAGATAAAACTTTTTTTTAAATATATTTATTACTAGCGGTCCGCCCCGGCTTCGCCCGTGGTACATATTTCGCAATAAAAAGTAGCCTATGTCCTTTCTCGGGTAACAAAATATCTCCACACCAAATTTCATGCAAATTGGTTCAGTGGTTTAGGCGTGATTGAGTAACAGACAGACAGACAGACAGAGTTACTTTCGCATTTATAATATTAGTATGGATTGATAAGAATTTGCGTTTTGTTGAGAATTTCTGCCTTTTTTATAAGTGGATAATATTTAATTTTAATTAATTAATTAAAATTATTTTTTTCTAATTAAACTGGAAAAAATATTTACGTTTATTAAATTATAATAATCTGTTGATTATTATAATTTAAATAAACAAACAAATTTCGTAATTGGTTTCTATAAAAGTTGGAAAACAAACTTTAAAACCTTGTTTTATTGCCTACCTAGGCTTCATATATATTATTTTCTAGTGTTTGAAAAAACACATGAGTACATAAATATTATGAAAACTACGTTTAATTTATAGCAAGCTTTTTTTGTTCCAGAAAACTAAAATACGCAGAATGAAGTCGGGTTCAGTTCAATTAAATGTAGAGTGGACTACATAACATATTAATTGAATGCTTACCTGTCAAGTGAATCACAAAGGATTCAATGATGCTAGCCGATGATGATACTCGGCATAAGTTTGGCAATCTGACCTATACTGGTGGAAATGACACATACGGCACTTTAGAAGACACAAGACTGATTTCACTTCTCAAATTTAGAGGCACAAATCAAAGTAATAACATCGGGGAAATCCTGAGAGTTCTAGAAAGTCTAAGAAACAAATACAACATATCGGTGGTGAAAGAATGCGATCGATCCGACTATTGCTCAGGGGAATTCAGGGATTTAATTCTCGCGTACAATAATATACATGGATACGTCAGCTTGTTGGTGAGTAATTACGATGTAGCTAATTTCACTTAGTTCAGATAATGTAAATAAGCGCCGGCTTTGAAGCGGATGAAGACAGCTTTATCTGAATATTTAAATGACCGTCTTTGTTGAACGAAAGCTGGATAGAAAACAGCTCCAATACGGACTGGCGGTCTGAGAACTAACACTGGCTTCTGTTTACATGCGCCATATTCATTAGTGCTTCTAACATAAGATAAAGTCTATATCGTAATAAAATTTAAAAGTGTTCCAGTATAAATTAATGATTATAGTGTGTGGTGTACACGAAAACCGTATGCTAACTCAGTAAATTTATCGCAAATTGGAATGCAAATTGGTCACTCAACTCTCCGCAAGTTACATGCAATCACGTTATTATTCATCGGGTTTTTAATTAATATATTGAAGAATTTCAACTTTCATTAAAATCATAATTAATTTACAATATCAATATTACAAATATATAATAAGCGATAAACATTTCTTTAGAGAGAGTAAAGAAAATATTATATATCGCTTAAAACATCAAAATCCGTTAGTCGTTAGTCGTTCGTTTGATCGATTTATCCAATAGACGAAGTAATACACTGAGGTTTTATTCTCAGCGGAGAATTATAAAATCAGATTGTGCTGACTCGATAAACTGGAAACGTTACTTCAGCAGGTAGATCTAAACCGAGGAATAGAGCAAAATTATTAGAAATGCAGTATGCTATAATGAACTAAAATTTTAGTAAGTTTCTTTTTTAATGATTTTGTTTTACTTTCGTGCACTGTGTTAATTCTATTTAGTTCGCAGTTGATAGCAAATTATTTTTCATTAGTAAGACTTTACTGGTGTTCCCGTAACCAAAATCTATGAGGGTTCTTTCTTGTACTAGGGGATGAGACTTTTCTTTCGTCCTTGCTGATTATCAAATTAAAAATAAAATGATAATGAGGTGGGATTTGAACCTGTGATCCCGCCATAACAATCCAATTTTTTACTACTCTTTCGGTTTAATGTATTGAATAAATTCTAATTTAGTTATATTTTTTTAAAAGTATAATATAATAATAAAGCACAGAATGCTATAAAACTTAATATTAAAATAATGTTAATTTCCATACAGATATGTCTATTTGGAAGTCTAGCGAACTCTCTGAACGTAGCGGTGTTGACCCGACGCGACCTGGCCGGTGCCCCGATTAACCGCCTCTTGAAGTGGCTGGCCGTGGCTGATGTGTTCGTTATGTTGGAATACGTACCTTTTGCTATATACCGATATTTGGTAAGCTGTTAAACCAGAAAATAGTAAAAATACTACACTAGTATTCAATATATTTTATGTTATAAAAGTAAACATTTAATAGATTTAAATTTATACAAAAGCAGCATCAAAATGTTGATCGTTTATATGTGGATCTGTGCAAATGAAAGGCTTATAATGGGATATAAATATAAAATCAGTGTATTGTGTGATTGGTGTGGGATCAGCTTTATAGTATTGCACAGCTTTCAGCAAAAAGTAAGCATTTATTAGCATGATTTCATTTTAAGGCTCTTATAATTGAAAATAATATACACGTGGAATTTCAGTTCCATATATTAATCAAGCTCATTGTTTCTGTTTCCGTAGTGAGGTAGCTTAAAGGTTTTATAGTTTTTGAGAAGATCCTTAAGATGCAAATACTTAAATGCCTATTTTACTAACCGAAACAAATTCTTTACTGTATTACCCCATATTACTAGCCACCTACTTATTACTACAGTACTTTTTTCTAGTAGTTCTTACTGTCATGTCTGGTTCTTACAGATTTACTGGTTACCTACAGGTATAGCCAAAAATAAAACCGATCAATGAGACAAAAGATAAAGATCAAACAACAAGGCAATAGATAATACGAGTTGGTACATATAAATATGACAACTTTATTTAATACATTTTGTTACAGCTTTTCCCTGGACAAGAAGAGAGACCATATTCTTGGGCTGTATATATGTTGTTTCACATGCATTTTACTCAGATACTTCATACTGCGTCCATTCTCCTAACACTGTCCCTGGCGATTTGGCGGTACATAGCAATCAAGTGAGTTTCTTTGAACTTTGTTACTATTTTAGTACATATTTTAACGTTACAGTTACAGTGTGTAGGTACACAGAACTTATTTGACTGACTTTCAATATCTTGTGCTCGAGTTCGTTGTGTTTTCTTTAGCTTCGTATGCATTAAGTTATACATTTAGATTATAGGTAAGTTATTTCATTGTTATAATGAATGCGTTATTAAGTTTTAGCTATATCATCAAAAATAATCATTGAGGAAAGTGCAAGCTATGATAAATAACATATTTGAACAATTTCACACAACGAGTATTTATTGTCCTTCACTTATCATCCATTAAATAATGACGCATATAGATTGTAAGTGCGCTGCAATCCTGGAAATTTATGGTATGCTAAATTGCCACCAGTTCACAAAGAAACTTTTTACAGTCCGTAATTTGGCAGTGGCTTATCAAATATTTATGTTCCTCATATCAAAAGGTTATCTATTTAAAGAGGATCCGTGGGACCCGGGTCGTGTGTCAGAGGCAATAAAGGGTTATTTCTCACAGCCATGATGTATTGTATTTAGAATTGAGTGGGATACGCAGGATTGAGGTACTTTTGTAGAGCAAAGTATCCGATGAGTCAATGTATCGGTATTTAAAGACTGGTCTTAATCTATAATATAAAAATGAATCCCAAAATGTGTTGGTAAGCGCATAACTTGAGAACGGCTGAACCGATTTCGTTAATTCTTTTTTTATTATATTCCTTGAAGTACGAGGATGGTTCTTATGTAGAGAAAACGTAAATATGTACCACGGGCGAAGCCGGGGCGGACCGCTAGTTTATTATAGATTCATCTACTATACTATACCATCACCAAATACGAGAATTATTTTCTCCAATCAATTAAATTAACAGGAAATTATAAAATCAGTATTCTATGTTATTAGATCGAGGCAATCTCTTTTAATAGTCTCCACTGAGAATCGAATCCGGGGCGGGATGTTTATGACTCGGTATAAGGCTCATATTCTATAGTATACCCAAGTTTCTATACTACAATTCGTAGTACTGCAACGCTCTAACTAATTTAGTTTCAGAGGAATCGATCTTTCTCAAGAGCTTTTAATTTTTTGCACACAATTCTCTATTAAAGCATTTCTTATTCCTGTGAGAAATAGAGGTGCAGTGTTCTGATCAAGTAAAATAAATAAAATTTAAATGCTGGATTTCTTAACTGGCCGGGCATTGTTCCGATTTTAATTTAAATATTAGAAGCACGTAGCTACCGCAATGGGAGTGCAGATTGCTTGAAATAGTTTTTTAGCTCGGAATTTACTTTATTAAATGTTTCATTTATTAAAAAGAAAAGAAGAATTTGAAGAATAGTTGGTAACTTTCTATATTATTCAATACGGATCTACACGAATTTTGTCTAAGCAATAAGAATGTGAATTGCCGTCTCACAAAAGAATTAAAGAATATTTAGCGGTTTGTTTGACTTGGAAATGAAATTGCTGTACAAATTGAATTCACGTTCCTTTTACACACTCTAGGGAAGGAACTTCAATAAGTCCATTCCTTAATGTTTTTATTGTGTTTGATTATGTATTTTATTCCAATGTAAAAGATGTGTAACGTTATAAAATAAAAATATATTTTTTTACTGAAGTCAGTGATCGATTGCTGAAATGCTGAGTAAGAACGATTAGCTGATACTTCAAGTGAGCTTCACCCTCGAACCTATGTACCTATTACCTGTACAATGTACAGTACATACATATGAATTAAGTTGCTTGTACCTTACGAAGTAATCCTTTAAACAACTGAAATGATTTCAATGAGATTCATTAGCTAATAGTTTAATTTTATTAGTCATCTGGTCAAAATACTAATACCTAAATTAGCTGAATAAGTAAATAAAGCAAAGTTCCCCAACTGTTGTAGCCCACAACAGATTCAAATACAAACTGAGTCAAAGCTCTTAAATCACAAAATTACATTCTAGCTCGGTTTGAACTTGTACATTGAAGTCGGCAACTTTATTAATTTTGAATTAGAACATTATTATTTAGACGGGCAAGCTGCTATCTCCGGCTTTGTCTATGTGAAAACACAGCCTTACTTAGCTCTGACAAAGTTGAGAAATTATAATACCTTCAGTTTAGTTTTGTTACAGCCGTTTCAATAGCTAATTCGTTAGAGCGATACAAAATTTCATTCAACAATTTTTGCACGTTTATTTTAATTTAAACAATTTACTGTAGTTTTAGTTTAACTAGTACACATATCTATACTAATATTATAAAGCTGAAGAATTTGTTTGTTTGTTTGTTTGTTTGAACGCGCTAATCTCGGGAACTACTGGTCCGATTTAAAAAATTCTTTCGGTGTTAGATAGCTCATTTATCGAGGAAGGCTATAGGCTATATATCATCACGCTACGACCAACGGGACGGGAGCCACGGGGGTGAAACCGCGCGGAGCAGCTAGTTTACTTATAAACGGAAAACGTAGTACTCTTTACATTAAGAAACTTATTTTATTCTCGGTGCATAGGTACCTACTAAATCTGATTAGCTCAAAGCCAAAACCGTGATATTAACGATTACAGTTTTATAAAAGATGACCTAAATAAAAATATATTCCTAGAAAATGCAATGAATATCCTGCTTTTCAGATATCCGTCGCACGGCCCGTCGCTGTGCACGGACCGGCGGTGTTCCATCGCCATTGCTACCAGCTTCCTGTTGCCGCCCGTGCTCTGCATTCCTTCATATTTTGTGAGTCATTTTAATTTTATCTTGCTGTGGTAGAATAAATAAATTGGTAGAAGCATTTAATTAAAAAAAGATTGTACTGTAATAACTGTGAAAATTTTAGATTGTACCTACTGTAATAATTGTAAAAAAAAATATCTATCGTAATTACAGTTCATTTATTTCGGTTTTAAAATATATAAGGTGTATGGCTCTTTTTATTTTTAAGAAACTGATATAGTTTAGAGTTTGAATTTGAAAACGAGGTACATTTCTTCAAAAGTGTTTATTTTTGATTAAAATTAACAATCGTATTTTTATTTAAAAAAAAAAACTTAAATTTTCATGGATGGAACGAATTTTCATGTTAACAAATTTTCCTTGACAAAAAAATCGTGAAGGTATTATTTACTAGTCATTCATATTTTAAATAAAACAATGAGTTGTGAATGACAATACATCAATAGCAGATTGTATTTCACAATGAGTTCACAATAGCAATATTTTACAATGGTGGCGCTATTTTTCAATCCCACCAAAAACATAAATGTAAAAATTGGAGCCGAGTTCAATCGTTGACTTAATTTGCCAAAAAAAGAAATGAGATCTAAATGTGTGCCAAGTTCTTCAGACAGTCCAGAAATTTATTTACAAAGATGTATTAAGTTCTTAGGTTGACTGAAAACTCAATTGTTTTATTTTCCCTTAGAGAACAATGTTTATTCCAAAATATAACTTTTTTAATTTGAATAATATAATTATTTTCACAAAGCAAACAACTAATAACCTATTGAACCCCATAATTTGATGAGGCTAGTTTTTAGAACCTCACAAAATATAAACAGTACCTATGTAAAACTAGCCTCATCAAATTATGGGGTTCAATAGGTCATTAGTTGTTTGCTTTGTGAAAATAATTATATTATTCAAATTAAAAAAGTTATATTTTGGAATAAACATTGTTCTCTAAGGGAAAATAAAACAATTGAGTTTTCAGTCAACCTAATAACTTAATACATCTTTGTAAATAAATTTCTGGACTGTCTGAAGAACTTGGCACACATTTAGATCTCATTTCTTTTTTTGGCAAATTAAGTCAACGATTGAACTCGGCTCCAATTTTTACATTTATGTTTTTGGTGGGATATCATTACTTTTTGTACAGAAAATTACTCTGCAAATTTGATTTACTTTATAAATATAATACTTTTTATATACGATTTTTTTTTCTTGCGGTTTCTCTGTATGGTTTGTTTAGTATTATTTTCTATATTTTCTTGTATGTTATGAATGTCAGCGCACATTGCCCCGTCATTATCTGCAATTTTTTAAACTCGTTTTCTGTTTAAAAGATTACATGATTTTCTAAACATCCAGCGTGAATTTGTTCACACACTATTACCAAAATGCAAAGATCGTTGTAGAAGAATCGTCGCCTTACTCCATGACGTTACGGTATTGCCATGACGCGATCTTGAAATTTTACTCTAAACGCGCCTAAAGATGTTTCGCTCATATTAATATTACGCAAATTAAATCATTTCGACCTTCGACGAAGCCTTCTTCCATTACCTACACCATTTATGGTAATTATTTTTGCATGCTTGTATTGGCTGAACATGTTTGTGCTTTATTAATATAATTGTATCACCATTGAATACCATGTTTAAAGCAAAATAAAGATTTTATTTATTTACACTGAAATTAAAACTAAACTAAACACTCATAAATAAAGAATAAATAAATGTGAATATGTAAAATTATATATTATTTTTAAGTGTAGGAGCAATAAAGGCAATATTTTTATTAAAATTTTCTTTTATTTTACGTTTAATAACAGTTTTGAATAAAGAAATCATGCAATCGAAGTAATCCGCCCAAGCGATACTAGCGCGAGTGAGTGTGATGTCAGAGGCGCTTCGAATCTACAGATGTTTCGTACTAAAATATGTAAACTTCAATAATCTATATCTCAGTCATTTATTGATGGATTTCAAAATTTTTTTCGGCCACTGATTAGTTTTGATCTATTTTTTAAGACTAGTAAGGTGAATATACTATTTTCTTTTTTTTAAACTTTTCCATTTTTCCATACAAACAAAATTTATGTCATTGAAAAAAAAATTAAATACAAATAAATTCATTATTTTCTGATTTTTTCCTTTGTACACTCACTATTACCTAGTTGATTACAAAATTTGAACTTTCTAGGTCATCTGGAAGTGGGTTAGGTTTTGTATATGTCTATAAGTCAGTCAGTCTTAAAAATTGCGATTTTTGGATATTAATATCTACGCAACTGTTTAATCTGTATTTATGAAATTTAAGGTTCTTGTTTATCTTGAGGTCCTCTTGATATGTACCAAATTTGGTTTATATAACTTAAATAGTTTTTGAGTTATAAGGGGGTGAAAAGTGGCTCGAAATGGTTCGTGTAAATATACACACGGCTGCTGCTCGCCAGTTCTCTTCGCTTGAACTCGGCTTGACACGCTGCCGCGTGTCTAGATATATGGCACCGGAGGAATAATAATGTTACGACAAACAATAATAGTAATTTATGAAATTTATTCTATAGGTACTAGGGAAAAATATATAACACTTTTTGTTTCTTAAACAAAGGCGTCAATTATTTGTCTGTAGTATTACCAACCAGTATGATATTATTTTTTATTGTGGGACCTTATTAGTCTATGGACAATTCCTAATTTAAATCTTATCGCTTTTCGTTTTTTTTTTAACCTGGCGGCTATTGTGAAGAATTAAAAGAATTAAAAATAAAACTAATAGGTAGGCTTAGGAGAATTTCTCATAACCTTATTTAAAACAGTAACCTAATTCTCCTCTCTAGTGTGTAACTTTTCCTCCCAGTTAACAAGCAATTACACACTATTCTGCTTTAGAAATTGGATTAAGCTCAAGTCGAACCAGGGATTGTGTATGCATCCATTCGAGCCATACGACACAAAGGAAATCTAGGGTTTGCAATCATGTTATTTATATAATATTGTATTGCCTAGTGTGGGTTTGCATAGTTGCCATGAATTAAGGTAGTTCAAATATTAACAACCGACCGCCTCCTTGGTACAGTGGTTGACGCGCGAGCGTAGAACCGAGGGGTCCTGGGTTCGATTCCCGGTGGAGACGAAGAAAAAAAAATTTCTTGGTCTGGCAGGACACAGAAGGCTGATCACCTACTTGTCCCTAAAGAAAATTGATCAGTGAAACAGATGTATGCATCATGCATCTGCCCCTTACCCCACTACGGGGACACGAGACTTCACTCTCACTCAAATATTAACAAGATCGTTTTCCATGAAAATCCTTTGAGAGTCATCTTTTCATACTTTATTTGTCAAAATCAAAGAACATTTTAAAAATGAAAAACACCTTTTAGCTATTATTAAAATCTTAACCAACACGAAAGCTTTCTTTCTTCGGATGTTTAAAGAACAAAACTATCAATAAGATTGAAACAATGGACATTAGTTAAATCAATCCACAGATTTCAATATGAATAAAAATGACTCTACATATTTATTTTAAGCTGGATAAACTATTTTTTAAATCAAACGTAATAAATATCATTCAAATTACAAGAAATGTAAAATATTTAAAGAACAAGAATCGGCAACCCCGGATAAACCGCAACTGTTGGCAATTTCTGTTATAGTGTTGTTTAATATAGTTTTGTCGCGTTCGCATTGAATGTTGTGTTAATTAATATATTCAGAAACAATATTATCAACAG
Source organism: Colias croceus (assembly GCF_905220415.1). Lineage (NCBI taxonomy): Eukaryota > Metazoa > Arthropoda > Insecta > Lepidoptera > Pieridae > Colias > Colias croceus. Next base: position 4,375,037 of record NC_059553.1, read on the forward strand.
GAGCATGAAATAAGGTTATAATATCTAGGTTAAGAACGTATTATTAAAGTTTAAGCTAATGAAAACTATGTGTGCAGTAACATGCATAATATGTTGCTATTAACGAAGAAAAAAAAATGTTTGACAGAAATATACCATTTGAGATTGAAGGTAAAGCTTACGAATTAAAACCCATATTATAAAATAATCTTAAATTCTGATATCATGACGTGGTTCAATTATATATATTAATATGGGATGTAATTATTATTTTAAATAACCGATTTAACAGGGATCGAAAGGTCGGAGTATATAATATCATAAAAAAACATCGAGCTTAAAATTTTGCTGAAACATTTTTACCTTCGAGTTGTATGAGATCGAATAAATCACGAAATGCGGTTTTCAATTTAGTATTATTTATCTAGTCATTAATATTTTTACTGGTATTCAGAAATCATTATATTTATTCTGGTAATCAGTTTAATTTGTTGATTCGCTTATCCTTAGAATGGAAAGTTTCTCCTGATTGAATTAGACGATTAGTGGAGATATAAAAAGGTTATGTGGCACAAAACAATTATTGGAAGTTGGTTTATCGGCCAAGGCTAAGCACTCGCACCTTAAATGAATCGATTGCCTTGTGGCCACTGTCCAAACACTCTTATACTCTTCTATCGCTTAAATTAACAGCTGGTTTTAGATTAATTTGCGGGAAATAATTAATTACTCGCGAAGTTCAGCCTTTATTAATAGCTAGCTATATGTTCGCGTAATTACATTAAGGAACTTTAAAGTGAAAATCTACACGTTTAACTTTTAAGGTAATGAGATCAATAACAAACCTGAGCAGTGTATATATTTATTGTTTCGTAGGCGATTGGAAGAAAAATATAGACTCCATTTTCTATAATAAACAAATTGACAAACGTTCGGTTATTGAGTAAAAAATATAGAGAAAAGTTTTTCGTACTTGAGTTCTTAAATACAAAGTGGAGAAGCTAATAATACGAGAACAAACATTATATTGAAAAGTTGAAATTATATATTAACATATTATATAGATTACATTAGATACTTATTTTTTACACCTAATAATTACCCTTAGAACATACTGATTAAATAAAATGTAACTAAGTAAATAAACATAAATTCTTTACAGGTGTTTACCATCCACCAGGACTACGCGATCGACCATCGGCCGTCCAAAGTGTTCTTCGTAGACTCCAATTACGATGGCAGATTGTATCAGATCAATTTCTGGGTTCACGCAGTGGTGATAAAGCTCCTCCCCTGCGTCATCTTGACAGTGATTAGTGCGTGGCTTATTCGCGTGTTGTACAGAGCTAATAATAGAAAGAAAGCTCTCAAAGGATATAACGCGTGCCCGGCCGCCACGGTTGTCAATGGCAACGGGAATGTTTTTACAAGGAAATCCACGAAACGCTCGAAGGCTGAGCGACGCACGGACAGGACGACTAGAATGCTTGTCGCCGTGTTACTGCTGTTTCTTTTAACTGAATTTCCACAGGGGATTTTAGGTGAGCTTTTAATAATAGGTTTATTAAAAATAGTATCGAATCATGTCAGTGCTGTAATAACACTTGAACTTCAATTAGTTCAAATCAAATTAGACTCTACAATTTAACTAGTATTAAGGTGAATAGAACCTACATCTTTTGCTTACATTCGATTACATTTCTATAAATCTGTTGATTATTTATATAGTAAATATACGTATGTTTATATTCATTTTGATCATCAAATCACGAGTAAGATATCATAATATAGAAACAGATTATTGTTTGCATTAAGAAATGTCTCATAACATTAAAGTCACGTCCATGATCCAAGCCAGAACATCGTGCATTACTGAATGAGGGCTTATGTTTCATTTCTTCGAAAGTAATACGAGGCAATACGTCACTGTCATGTTGCAGTCGAGCCTTCTCTATAGTATAATTAATGGCGTCGAAATATTTGATTGCATCGCCGTTGTTTGATGAATCTGTGCATTCTGTATTGATCATGTATGCTTATGTTGATATAATATTATGCAGTTGCAATGGATAATGGCCATGGTTATATGATACAGTGAAAAAATATTCAGATTTTTCGGAAATGGCGAAGCAGTTTTGAAATTTTTCGTTTTCTGCTTTTGTTTTTCAAACAAGATACTTGCCTCTTTATCGGGATTTAACTTTAAATTAGGTATACACATAAGTGGCTTTGTTAAACAAGTATTATTGATTTTACCTTTATAGAAATTCGCATAATATTCAAATTTGTTTCTATAATTAATGAAGTACCGTTAGCTCTTCAAGGTATTTATTAATAAATATTTATTTTCCTTACATCAAATATCAATTAAATATGGTTTGTCAAGAAAAAATAACAAACATCGTATTTCATTGTTTCAGGTCTAATGAGCGGTATGTTAGGGCGATGTTTCTTCAAACAATGCTACGACTTATTCGGCGAACTGATGGACGCGTTGGCTCTCTTAAACGGCGCTATCAACTTCATACTTTATTGTGCCATGTCAAAACAGTTTAGAACGACGTTCAGACAAATCATAAGAGCTCAATGTGCACCGCAACCACGCGCGAGCTCTCATACCGAACTGCAAACAACTTATGTATGATTTTATAAGCAAATACGAATACTGAAGTGAATAAATCATGATGTACGCTTTCCAAGGCGCTTGTAGACAATCCGATAAAACCAATATTCCATATCCTTGAATGCGTGGAGATACCGATATATTATAATGTATGAGAGAATTATTTTGGGAGGGCTTTTATATGACCATCTATTTACCATATTATACATTATCAGTATAAAATAGCTATTCCAAAGAAAGTAGGGCAAAATAGAGATAATGGAATTTTCATGAGTTTAATATATAGAATTAACATTTTTGGGATGCTCGTAAATTCCTAGATGTTACAAAGCAGGGTTTGATATAAAAATAAATTTGCATAGTGCTCACTCGACAGTACTATGTTCTTTGAGGATATTTGTTATGCAGATGTCCCTTTTGTTCCTGATAATATGTATGAAACCTTTTTAGGAAAGGTTTAGGTAAAGATAAGAGCGGAGTTGACAAATGACTATCGTCGAGGACGGGGACAGGATAAGAGTAGAATGTTCATTGCTATTTTTGCGCCTAATTAGTAAGCTCTTTCTTATTGTTCGTAGCATTTATGTATTTTTTACGAGAATGTTTTAAACTCGATGGCGGGGTTATTTGTTATTGTATATAGATATTTAATAGTATTGCGGAATTAGATAAATCTCCAAGGCACGTGATACATGTCAGATTCAATTACGTATATAGAAGCTTGGTGGATTAATTCTTAAGCCTCGTCTCGGCCGTTGGTTGGATGTGTTGGATAATATTACGATCGAGATACGATTAACTTGATGTTTGGTAAAACATTGAAGGAGTTATTATGTAAGATATATATCAGCACATTATTAGTAAAAACCCTTATTACGATTAGTTACATACAAATAAAACATTTTATATTCAGTCTGTTAAATGGATTCAGTCGTTTATTTTTTATGAATTTATTAATCATATTGCATATTTTTCGCTAGTATAGGACTATTACATGATGTTTGTATTTAAATGTGTTCCATACGCTTAACAAGATAAATGTACTTATAAATAGACAACAATTGTTTGCAATTGAAAGTCAAATGTTGAATTAAATTATAAGGCAGATGAGTTGCACGAGCTGTTCTGTAAGTAATCTTGTAAACGAGAGAACTACGCCATTTAAAAAACACGTGCCGAGCACACGAGCACACGTGTCAGAAGTGAAACTCCTTTGGCAAGATTCAAAAATACCAAAATCGTCTTATGACGCGGACGTGACGGTATTGCCATGGCGCGACCATGAAATTTTACTCTCAATGCGCCTAAAGAAGTTTCACTTCATAAAATGGAAATAACTATTTTATAAATAAATTCAGGTTTAAGATATCAAACAATGTATGAAGATTTGGTACAAGATTTGTAATTATATTCTATTTCTGTATATTTTTCGGTACCTACAGATATTTTTTTATAGATTCTATCCTACATGTCGGATTGGAGAATTAACTTGCGTTTTTTTCATCATTTAACTATAAGCTATTTATACTTATAAGCTATTTTTATTTTTTATATTATGCATTCGATACAAGCTTTAATTTTTAAGATATATGGATTTCAGTAATAGTTTACTTTCTCTTGATGGAACTGCATTCACTATAAGAAAATATAGTTAAACAACAATTATGACCGGATAATATAAAAAAGTAGGTATATTGGAGTAGCCACCTACCAATAATCGAAATTAAAACAACGATCTTCCGCCTGTAAAAAGCGCAATTGTATCGCTTAGTATATATAAGTAAATAAATATAATTCCATATTATAAGGATTGCTGTATATAAAATTCGTATCGTTGAAAATTAACATCGTTATAGTCGAGCCAATTTAATAGGCAACATTTGACGTCTATCAATTTTATCTTCGAAGAGAGGTAACCTGCTTAAAAGGAGATCGATGCTTGTTTGTGGTAGTGAACGCACGTGTTATTGAAAATTTTTTCATTTTAATTTTCTATTTGGCGTATATTTCATTCAAGCTACGATTTTTCTTTGTTTTTGTTGGTGGTGGTTGTAGTGTATCGTGTTTAGTGGTAAGTAAACTAAACTAAGTATGGATATCCCTCCGGATCCGCCGGATCCTCCTGATCCTAACGATTCATCCCAAAATGTACAGGCTCGCCTTCCTCAGAAAAGACATTTGGACGATAATATATCTAACCTTACAAAATTAAAAAAGACTTCCGTTGATAATAATCCCATAGCGGCATCTATCCAGACAGTTTATACTCACCCTATGTTATCTGAAGGTGAAAGAAGGTATTCTGAAGTAGACACTGGTCCATTCCTTGTCCACATAAGTAAAAATGAAACTGATCCTGCTTCTGGTTCAACTTTGAGATCTGTAAAGGAAGGCCAACTTTTAGTTACTAATGGTATTAAGAATATTAAACGTGATGGCATTAAAAAGATAGGTAGGAATCGAGTCTCTGTTGAATTCTCTAATGCTGACGACGCCAACAAGTTTTGCCATAATCCAATATTGAGTAATAACAATCTTACTGCCTCCATTCCAACTTATAATTTTTCTCGCATGGGAATAGTTAGAGGAGTTCCTACTGACATTTCCATGCAAGAATGTGTAGAAGCTATTGAGATTCCCCAAGGGTTTGGAATCGTTTTAAAGGCCAGAAGACTCAATCGGAAAAAGAAAACAGACGAAACTACTGAATGGATTCCGACTACTACTGTTGTTCTTACATTACAAGGGCAAAAATTACCCGACAGAGTTTACCTTTATAAATCCTCCCTAATCATTGAGACATACCAACTTCCAACTATACAATGCCGGAAGTGCTGCAGGTTCGGGCATATTAAATCTCAATGCCGAGCAAAACCTCGATGCTTCCGCTGCTCCAAGGAACATGATGGCATTGATTGTCATGTTTCCGAGTCTTCCGCTACATGCATCAGTTGTTCAGGTTCCCATCTAGCTACTGACCCAGTTTGTCCTGAACACTCTAGACAGAAAAATATAAAACATGTTATGTCTGAGGAAAACATTTCCTATTCCGAAGCATCCCTACGTTTCCCCATGTCCCGCAAATCTTTTGCTGATGCAACCCGTCAAATCCCTCCCTCTCCAATTACGTACTCTCCTCAAAATCCGTCCTCTTCCCCTACCTCCTCCTCTTATAAGAAAACCGTTTTCTATATGCCTCGCCCCAGAGCTCCTCTTGGAAAAGGCTATGATAAGGCAACCCATAATGACATTGTTCGAGATCCCCAACTAGAACCGCAAAATGGGTGTGCCTTATCTGGCACTACTCCAATTACCAGACCTCAAAGAGAGAGCAATGTCCTCATCTCCTGCCTGACATTCTTTTATGACATCATTAAAACATGTAGTGATGTCGACTTACCGCACAACGTGAAGGAAATGTTATTCAAAATTCTTGACACTATTAGATTAAATAATGGCTCCGAAGAGCTTGATACAATGGAATGCTAGAAGCGTAAGACCAAAGAAAAATTCAATCATAAGCCTTATTAACGAATACGACCCTGTGATATTTGCCATATCTGAGTCGTGGTTAGTTCCTAAGACTCGTTTTACCATCCCTAATTATGTGTGCCTGCGCAATGACAGAGCGGACGGTTATGCCGGTGCTGCTCTGATCATTAAAAGATCTCTCCCTTTCTCCCAAATCCCTATTCCCAATCATAGTGAGGATATCAATGCTGTTGCAGCAAAAGTTTTTGATTTTACTGTTTTATCTATATATATCTCGAAACCTTGTTCCTCTTTAATCCCCGATTTATACTATATATTATCCTCTCTCCCCCGTCCTATTTTAATTTTGGGGGATTTTAATGCCCATCACACCTCATGGGGCTCCCATAAATCCGACCTATTTGCTGTATCTTTATTAGAAATGTTTGATGATCTCAACTTATGCATTTTAAACAATGGCTCCCCTACTCATATTGTTTTACCTAATCAAAACCCTAAAAGTGTTGTTGATTTGTCCTTGTCTTCTCCCTCCTTATCTCTGTCCTGTAATTGGTCCACTCTCCCTGATTCCCATGGCAGTGATCATTTTCCTATCCTCCTCTCCTTTGACCATAACATCCCCGAATCCCATTATGTTCCTTCTCTAAAATTCCACCTGTCCAAAGCTAATTGGTCTAATTATTCATACTCATTGGAGAATAAAATTAATCTTATTCACCCTATTTCATTTAATAATGTATTGCTTGTTTATTCCCAGTTTGAATCTTCCATCCTTTCATCTGCCAATGCTAATATCCCTCAGAAAAAACCTTCTCATTATAAACCCGCTACTCCTTGGTGGGATCAGGAATGTACAGATATTGTTCGCCAAAGATCTGATGCGGAAAAAGTATACATTTCTAGTATGACACCAGAAAATTTCCTGAACTTTAAAAAGATTTCAGCTAATGCGAAAAGAATTCTTAATTCCAAAAAGCGTTCCGGATGGCTCAATTTTTGCGAATCCCTTTCCCCTAAAACCCCTCCTTCTCTAGTCTGGAGACAAATTAAAAAGTTTAGAAAGTCATATTCCTCAATTTCCTTAACCTCTAACAATACTTCCATTTGGCTAGATGAGTTCATAAATAAATTAGCTCCTTCCACTGTCCCTGCCTCTGACCTATTTCCCTCCTCACCTTCCTCCCTTCCTCCTACAAATAACCTTGATTCACCTTTTTCCATGGATGAGCTCTTATGTGCCCTTGATGGACTCAAAGATTCATCTCCTGGTATTGATGATATTCCCTACTCATTTTTAGTTCAATCAACAGAAAAGACTAAGGTATTCTTTCTTAATTTAGTAAATTATTTCCTCTCCACCGGCTTCATTCCTCCTTCCTGGAAAACCCAAATTGTAATCCCTATCCTTAAACCAAACAAGAACCCATCAGATCCAAACAGTTACCGACCAATTGCCCTATCCTCCACTTTATGTAAAATAACAGAAATTTTATTAAAAAACCGGCTAGAATGGTTTGTTGAAAATAACAATATCCTTGCTAAATCTCAATTTGGGTTTCGCAAGGGCTTTAGCACTTTAGATAGTATTGCTATCCTCACTACGGATATCCAAATTTCTTTTAAAAAAAAGCAGTTCCTTGCTGGAGTCTTTCTGGATATTGAAGGTGCTTATGACAACGTTATTCTTCCAATACTCAGGCAAAAACTGCATCAGCTGAGTATCCCCGAGAGGTTATCAAGGTTCATTTGCAATCTCCTTATGGACAGATCAATCCAAGTGAGAGTTGATGGATCTTTAAGTTCTCCTAGATCCATCTGGAAAGGTCTCCCGCAAGGATCTGTGTTAAGTCCCCTCTTATATAGCTTGTACACCTATGATTTGGAGTCATCTGTTAATAGTTTTTGCAACATCTTACAATATGCCGATGATATTGCGTTATATTGCAGTTCATCTTCTATATCTGAAATAGAATGTAATTTAAATAGTGCGCTTTACTACCTACATGAATGGTTACATTCACATGGCCTATCTTTATCCGTCTCAAAAAGCTCCTGTGTAATTTTCACCCGCAAAAGATTAGTTCCTCCTTTAAACCTTTTTTATAATAATGATCCCTTCCCTTTTCATGATAATGTAAAATTTTTAGGAGTATATTTAGATTCCAGAATGACTGGTTTAGTCCATTCAAATTACATTGCTGGGAAATGTGAGAAAGGAGTTAACGTTTTGCGTGCGCTGTCTGGTGTCAGCTGGGGCGCGCACCCTTTCTCTCAGAAGCTCCTGTATAATGCTGTGGTCCGTAGCCACTTTGATTATGCGTCATTTTTATTGGAACCATGTAATAAATCCGGCAATCAAATTTGGGACAGAATCCAATCTAAATGCTTACGGATCATTCTAGGTGCTATGAGATCCACAGCAATTAACGCCTTACAAATAGAATCCGGTGACCCCCCTCTTCATTTTAGGAAACAGTACTTGTGTGATAGATTCATTTGGAAACTTTTTCAAAATTCTTCCCATCCTCTCCTTGCTAGATTACAAATTTTACACAGTTTAGTTGACAATAATTCATCGTTCCCCCTCTTAAAATCCTACTCATTCATTTTAGCATTACCCTATACTTTGTATAAGTCCCCCTCCAACCCTATCTTTTGCTCTCCTTTTGAATCCCTTCTTTTTCGCCCGAATATTGAATTTTTTAAAATTTCGAAACAATCCCCCGACGCCAATCATAAATTCAACAGCATTTTAGCTGAGAATTGGAGTGGATGGACTCCAATTTTCACTGATGCTTCAAAAACCTCTGATAGTGAAAACGTGGGTATAGCTGTCTGGATGCCAAAATTCGCCATCATGTTGTGTCGTAAATGCCCACCAGTAACTTCTACCTTCGTGGGCGAAGCTTTAGCCCTGTTAGAAGCGGTGTGGCTAACACACAATATTTTAGTGTATGTATTTTATCATACGTATTTATTACACACAACAAGTATTTAAATATTTTATTTCATATTTATATTCGTATTTAAGTATAACACAAACATTCATTACACAAAAACACAAGAAATACAGACATACATTACACTCATACAAAATAATTATAATATTTATTATTTTATGACATAGTCGCGGTATTTGCGTAGTATGCGTGCCGCGACTAAATTATCACGGATCCAGCGGGTAGATCGTAATACTTTACATCAAGTTTCTTCATTGTAAAATTAACTAGTTCGATCTTAGCTATTGAATACGCTCATTGTCAGTTTCTTTTTGTTCTTGTATTTTCATGTCCAAAGTGTTGCTTGTATATGATAATTGTCTCTCTCCTTCTATGTGGAGTAATAAACGTTAAAACTGTGAGTGTGTGGTTATTTGTGCATCACAAAAGGTACTGTACCTAGTGTTATTAATACCTATCCATTATCACGCACCCCACAGCGGTACTCTATGTCCTTTCTCATAAGCTGACTAAATCGATTATTTTCACAGACTCCAAAAGTTGTTTACAGGCTTTGACTTCTAATCAATTTCGGTCAAAGGTGAAATATCCTGTAATTATTAAATTAAAAGAAGTCCTGTTAGAGTGTAAAGTAAATGACATAGATGTTACCTTGGCTTGGATTCCTGGCCACAGTGGTATCACAGGTAATGAGTCCGCCGACTGGTGTGCTAAAGCAGCCATTAATATATCATCAGAGACTCATGACCTTACTTACTCTCATGACATTGTTGCTCTTGCGCGGCCTAGACTCTTTGAAACATGGACGGATTTTTGGTCTATGTCTAGTAGAAGTAAGGGCAAATTCTACCGCTCTATTCAAAATGAGATTCCTCCAAAACCATGGTTTTTTAAATATAAGGACATCCCCAAATGTGTTACCTCTACGATCTGTCGTATTCGACTAGGCCACGCAAGTACTCCAGTGCATCTAGCTAAAATCAGGGTGAGGGACAACTCAATTTGTGAATGTGGTATTGATGAAGCTGACCTGGACCATATCTTTTTTAACTGTACAAAGAACTCTTCCCTATATGATAACCTTCCCCCTACCGTTCCTCGTCCTACTAACATGAAATCCCTTCTCTCATTAACTAGTACTCGATTTGTTTATGTTATCTCTAAATTTATTATTACTAACAAAATAAAACTATGAATATTTATCAAGCGTCCAATTATGGTAGATTTTATGTTATAATTTGTACATAATTAGTTTACTGTTCGTCCTTTATAACAATTAAATTAACTTGGTGTTGGTAATTTCTATATATTGTGTGTGTCATTTGTTTTTTGTTGTAGATATCTGCGCTTGACTGATACATTCGAGTTTCTTAAAAATCTATGAGATGTAAAACTATCCACAACGTGACATTGGCAAAATTGTGGCAACGCAGCACTGCCATTCATAAAATAAAATTGAATTGAATTGAACCTGCTTAAAAATATCGATTAAAGTGAATTAATCGATACGGATTTGAAACATTTGTCAATCGAATTTATTAATTTATGATGATTTTTATTCACAAGTAATCAATGCATTCGATTCTAGATGTCAGATTTCGATTTTTAGAGTAACGTCTCTGGTATTTAAAAAGAAAAAAGGTTTATTGACACAAAATTGTAGCGACGTCAGTTCCTCAATTCAGAAATTATTTATTATGTTTAGTATGGTTTATCAGTAAAATGAAATCTTAAAATTACTTGTATCGGTCATTATTATTATAAATATGTAACCATAATTGAAAAAAGTTAAGCAAATGTGCAGTTCTAACAAAACGAAATATCATGTTATTCTATGTCGTCGTTACTAGGTTATGTTGTTGAATTTTGTTGAACTGTCAAATGTTGCCTATTATAATGACTCTACTATAATAATATTCACTATTATAACGCATATTAATTTGTGATGGATAATACGGTAACTGTTTGCTCGGTTTATTAATATGGGATAGCATACATTTTAAATTATATATTAATATAAATTAAAGTATATCGTTATATTTTGTCTCAATAATAGTTTTTTTAACCATTAATTTTAAAACATTATATCGAGGATGTGGTTTCATACGATTAGTAAGAGTAATACCTATTTTCCATTGAATATTTTTAAATGAAAAAGTGTTTTCATCTGTATTTTATAATTTTATGTTTCGTATCTCTTCTTGTATAATTTTAATTATATAAGCGGAGGTATTTTAATGGTGTTATTTAAATGGTAGAGCATTTGTATATAAAATAAAATTGGAAACTAATAATTCACAACATTTTGTAAATATTATCAATGTTTGAGCTATAAGTAATTACAATAATTGTTACATGTTATAAAAAATTAAATATATGAAGCATTTGATGTATTACCAAATAAATTAATATAAAATTTACTTTTTGTTTTACTTTTACGAAAAAGCCATGTTTTTGTCAAACCAATTAAAATCGGCTTTGGAGAAGGCTTTATGGAAAGTTCAAAAGATTACAGCAGGGATATCTACAAAGTAACTTTTAATTAAGAGGAAAATCAATGGAATAATGCTAAATTTAGCTGCTTATTCTTCTTCCTTTATTATACGTAATGCTGTAATTTTACATGAAAATTCGTGGAATAAACAAATCTGTGTAAATAATTAATAAACCGTTATGTTTTTAGATATAACGAATATAGATGATAAAAAATAAATAAACTTTATACTGATTGGGGACTCTGTTACAGGAAGTGTTAGTCTTTGCACTTTATAGAAATTTGTAAATTCATGATTGTACTTAAATTACACTTTATAAAAATTGGAATATAAAAGAATTTACACATTTTTCTGGCAGCGTTTTCTCTCTATTATACTCGTTTGGCTACATACTCGTAAATGCCATATAAGCGAAATTCTCAGTGTAAAAGTAGCATAATGAGGTTTGTTTTGTTAACTATGCAAATTCGCTGGCTGATGTACCTAGCAGTGACTGTACTAATTGCAAAATTAAAGTGGCGCTATCCTGGTAATTGTCAGAGCTTTCGGTGTATTAGCAGTATTAGGGTCTGTTTTGATGCGGTGTTGTGACAAACATGTTTTTGTATTAGTTATTTTTTAGGTGAAGGTGCAATTGAGCTGAGTCGCCTGATGGTATGCGACAATATGACATGACAATGAGACGGATTTTTATTAATTCAGGAGCCTATGATTTCATATACAAGTTGTATCTATTATCTTCTACAATAAATATTTTGATTTTTGTTTTGTGAGGATATTGAATGTTTATAAAATTAAAATAAAGATAATTAAAGATTTAGTTAGAAATTTAAAAGAGTTAACTATATAGCTACCGTTTTTTTCTAAGGTTTTTTTGCAACAGTGCACACATATTTTATGAGTTTAAATGTTAAAAATATGTTATAACGATTCAAAACTGCTTCTAGAAGCTTTATTGAATAAATAAGTGTTTGAGTTTGAGTTGAAATCTAAATTGAGTTGTATATGGAGACATGTAGGGTCGTATTGTCTAATGATCAATATTTAATCAAAGCCTAATGCACTGTTGTGTATCAAGGAATGCAATAGCTATGTTCGCCAGGAATCTATTGAACGCGAAACTCGTACTGTATTTACTCATTGATACCTATTTCATGAAGGTATACTTTTAAGAATACATATTTTATAATATGTGAAGTTATCTTTGACCAGGGTGATAATAAAACTTTTAAGGAATCACACTGTTACTCTTTTTATTTATTCGTCCTTATATCTCGAATAGTTAATTTGATTTGAATGGGAATTTTAATAGTATGTAAGGGAGGTTAAATGCTAACGTGTTGTTCAAAATCTATTTTTATGTAAGTAATTCTCACGGTTACGGGATTCACAACTCATCAAATCCGACTTACACATTATAAAGAAATAGCCCGATCTTCGATAATTATATTATAGCAAAACAACATAATTATAACTCATTAAATTTTACCTTCCTATAATATTATCATTTGTCTACGGGCTGTGCTACGGCCCTACGGGTCTATTTATCGAGTATGTTACGTCACATATACGTAAACATTTAAATCATAGTCGCCGCACTGCTATTTTTCATCGGTCGACCCTGGAGAATAGTAATCTAGACAGGTATGAAGTAACTATTTACTTCGTACCTGTCTAGATTACTATTGGCAAGTATCTATTTTTAGATATGTTTCTGGTTTTATAGTAACGCGTATTTTCAGAAGATTTGTGTGGTATTAGAAATATAATATAATATAGTTGTATAATTATTTTATTGTTTACTTAATTTAAGCAACTATAGAATAAATAAATTATAATAGCGCTTTCTCTGCGTAAACAACGAAAAATTTTGAATGTGGGTGTATTTATTATGTAAATCTGTTTCTCTAGAGAAGTTGTTTCCCATCTTATGCGTACTTAGCACATACCCTATTATTTTCCGATTCTGGGAATTTAACCCTCTTAAACCTCGTAAGAATTGGAACCCTTGCGTCACCGAAAGTAGATAATTGTCTTAATTAATTCTAACTAGGGACAAATATAAAGTGTCCCGTGAACGAAGCTTTAGGTTAATAAGCTCTGGTCGAATAGTAGTACATTTTGCACATTGCAAATGAGCTTCGGGTCGAAAATATTTTCGATAACAATGATAGCAACCGTTGATCAATCCTAATTTAGTAGCGTTATTTGAATTTATGTTTATGTATAAATTTATAACAACGACGAATTTTAGTAACATGGACTGTGAATGTAATGCAATATAATTAATAAAAGTAATGTAGATAATAATATTTAACCGTGTCCTAGGTATAGTCATAAATATATGAACGTAGAATCTATAAATAATATATAATCCTGACAAAATAAAAAGTTTTTTATTTTGTCTAGGTCGGCTGACCTACTGAGTATGATGTTCTTTTGGTTCTTTCTCTATTTCTATGTCAACTGTGTGTAAGTAAATTAAAAAGGTTTTAACTCAATTTGGTTTAATAACCTCTACCTCTACCACGTGTAAAACATTTTCCTTGGCCTTTGTTAAGAATTATTTCAAAGAAAAAGAACGTAGCTAACTTTATAAACAAAATAATCAGTCTTATTGAGCTGGTTATTATTTCGTCCCACGACTTTTTATTTTGACGTGTAGGCATCAAATCCTCCAATCACAAGAAAAACAATGTTTAAAAAGCTGTTGATTCAAATATAATAAGAATATTTCCTTGAACTTTTCTTAGATCTATTAATAACTTTTAGTGATCTAGAGAGGATTTCATAAAATCATAATATTATTGTCCTAAAGCGAGCATTAAAGAGTTTGAATATTTTTAAATCTATTTAACGAAGTATTAATAGCCAGTTTTGTAAACATTTGGTTAACCTTGATTAAATTAACTGGAGGAAGCTGAAAACATTTACGCGCTTTTTGTTTACTAGAATCAATCAAACAGTTAGAGTAGTTTAGTGCTTTTTATATTCTGTATCACAATTATTGCATTTTGTTACCTACTACGCAAAGTATTGGTTAAGTTGGTTGTTGAATTTAATTGAATATTATGGTAAAATACTTTAACTATCTAAAGTTAATATATTTACAATTGCCTGTTAAGTACTTTGGAACTAATCGAAAATTATTTTTACATCTAACAACCGACAGACTACAATCACAGTTGACAGATATATACTACGTACATACAGTTAGGAAACTAAGCCCCTGCGATGAAATTATGACGTATAGCTATAGGGCTGTTACTTTTTTGATATTTAACCGACTTCAAAAATGGAGGAGGTTATCAATTCGGCCTGTATATTTCTGTTTGCTTTTTTTCACAGTTGACTTTGTGGTAATTTTGAGATAAAAAATGGTGTAGCCTAAATATGAATTTACAAGAAGAAACAATCTCAATAAAATATATACCTTGTAAAAGTAAATAGGTACGTTTTTTTCAGTGCTATATTTCGAAATCTTGTCTTTTTTGGACGCCGAAGGCTATTTTAATGTAGGTACCTACCTAAATTATTTATAAAGCTTGATATTTGTATGATACATATAAGTATTCAATAATTATTTTAAACCAGAATTAACAATACTTGTATGTAGGTATACCTACTAAATTATTTTTAAAACGATAAATTAAATTAAATTAAATAACACAAAATATGCAAAAATAAATTAAAATTATTATTATACGAACATAGAACCTCCTTTTATATAACCTTTTTGTTTTAGGATGAAAAAGAAAATAGTTTGACAGGCTTAGTGCTTGACAAAGTGGTAAAGTCACGTACTTATCGATAAAAATACAATAATTATTATAATATCTATCTTTTTCTTCCCTAATATTTACGTAATTATGCACATAAATTTAAACAAGATTTTTTAAGGTTTCCATTTTTTAGATTTTCGTGCTCTTCTAGATTGCGTAAAAAATAGATGCGGTCTTTAAACAGACTGGACTCCTAATAGGTACTATTTGTAGCTATCATTTTGGTAGAAAATATGTCAACATAATTTAAAACTCATACTGCCATATCTATAGAAATTAAAAAATAGTCTCTTTTTAACTTGTAGTCAGATACGATACAGATATATATTTATTGAAAGGGCTACAAACTGAAACAATCGATATTTATTTAATGTGAAATGACATCACTTTAAACTTTTTTCCATACTATATTCAAAATCTGTGGATGTGTCACCCGCTACTATCGATCCCCCTCAATACCCTCGAAAACACGCTTTATGGGGGGGGGGAGCCATATCGAACATTTTGTATGAAGTTTCCTTACTGTATGTATCTGTATATTGTGCTACAACGTAGTTTTATCATTTTCAATGTCACGCGATGAACAAGGCTTTGTGGAAACAATTTCAACTAAATTGTTCACAGTTATGAAGCTGCATACAATTTTCCAGTTTCCTAACTTTCGCATTTATGCACAAACAATGCTAGTTTATTTTTAAAAACCTCTCCGTGAGTTAGTAGCTGTGAAATGCATTTTTATGAATTCTCTTTTAATTCTACTGCAATGTTACATTGTTGCATTTATTGCTTGTCGAATGTCGCATTAACACATAATTTAAATGCTGCTCTCTACCTATTAGAGTTCAGGTGTTATTTGTTTAAGATCATCTTCTCCATAGTTACTGCTTTCCGAATTGGTGGTAAATTTTAAAAATATTTAATGACAATTCAAAAGTGCTTCTAGAAGTCTAATTGAATAATAAAATATTGAGTTTGAGTTTGAACATTATATTAAAGAAACGCTTCTTGAAAACAGCTTTTACCGCACAACAGTTACAACCAAGACTGAATGGTTGCTACTTGCGATCTTACATATAAATAACATTCACATTCGATATAATCATCCTATCGACCAGCGTGCGTGTGACTGTTTGTGTGTATGTATGAAGTGTGTGTCCACAAAATATTAACACATCTTTAGAGAACATTGATGTTATGTTGCTAAAAACTTCTATCGTTGTATATCATGGGACAAGGTTTACTTTAAAACTAAACTAAAAATCTTCCTCCAACTTCAGATAAACAACCTTTATCTTGAAACTTGGTAAACGTTTCAATGCCCTCAGGACGAGGTTTGTTTGACGTTTGTGAAAAAAAAAACTAACTACCCTGAGGCCGCCTGTCCACCTGCAAGAAAACTTCCGCGAGAAATGTCCGACAGTCTGTCCGACAACAACTTGCAAGTCTAATTCCGCGTTTCCACCTGCAAGTAGTCAGACAGACTGTCGGACATTTCTCGCGGAAGTTTTCTTGCAGGTGGAAACGCGGCCTTACCTTGATCTGGCCCCTGAAATTCCACAGATAAAATAACATGGTATTTATGGCAAATATTCATATTTTCCTGGTACCTAGCTTTATACAAAATTTTTAGAATAAGTTAAATGCTTCAGACATTTTCTGTTGAATACTTCACACAAATCTTTGTAATGATTATATGCGTTGCTACTTAATACTAACCGGTCAAATTATAAATATTTATGATAAAATATATGGACACATGCTACAAAGCATTAATAGGTACATCTGTTCATGTTATTGAAATTATTTACAGTAATACGCTTTATTATGCTTTCCAGTTCTCCAAACATGAGCAAAATAATAATTATTCATTTGAAATCCTGTGACACAAATAGTAATGACGTGAAAATTTTCCTCTTTTGTACTTTCAACATCCGCGTCATTCATTTTTAATAATTGTTTACAGAAAGCTTTTAGCTTTTAGCCTTAGATTTAAAAACCTCGAAGCTTTCTATATTTAGTTCTCTATTTTTCTGGTAGTTTAGAATACAGGCTTAGTATCCAAAACCTATCTTACAACTAATAAGGGTTGCACAAAATTTTCATTTACCGCAACTTAAGCTGTAGGTGTCAACTAATCCATACTAATATTATAAATGAGAAAGTAACTCTGTCTGTATGTCTGTTACTCAATCACGCCTTAACTACTGAACCAATTTGCATGAAATTATGTATAGAGATATTTTAGAGAAAGGACATAGGATAGGTTTTATCCCGGAAATCCTACGGGAACGGGTTTTATTTGAAAAAGCGGGCGAAGCCGCGGGCGGAAAGCTAGTCTGTTATAAAATGAACATCCTATTATTTTGAACGTATGTGTATTATTTTGAAACGTATACGTATTATTTTGAAACGTATACGTTAATTGACCAAACATTGACATAATTTAGAGTGATATGCAGCCCTAATATATGACCCTGTACATATAATATGTAAATTGACCGCTGTCTCCCGAAACTAAAGATAAAATTAATTACCCTAATTGACAAGGGTTGCGATATTTTCTACTAAATTATGAAAGTAGTGCTAGGAAATTGTTTCGGATTGTTTTTTTGTAAGGTGTCTCTCAATGTTAGCCAAAAGGGCTTCACGCGGGGGTGAACTGAAGGTTCACCCTGGTAGCGACATGCGCAAGGGCGTCCCCCCTTGACGGGGATCTCGAACCTCGGCTTGGGCTGTCGCTTGTGTGGAGGAGGCCAGGCCTAGTCGGACGGAATTATTGTTTCGGAGCTTCGGCGGTTTGATCTGTGGTGTGGGAGTAAATTAACAGCGGCTTTGAACTACGCAGTCGATTTGATCACTTTGTACAATTATTTACAATTAAACCTGTAACTTTGAATGGCGCAAACAATTTATATGAATGGCATAAACAAGAAATGAAATGTATAGATTTCTAAGCAATTAGCTATTTTTGGTATTCGATTATTTTCAGATACCTACTGTAAAATATATATGATGTGAAAATTAAATGTCATTTTAAGGTCAGAATGACACAGATAGTAGGTACGTTAATGCATCTATTGTTTACAGAGATTTTACGTAATCTTCTGATTCCGTTTTGTTACGCCTTTTTACTTAATATGCTTTATCCATCTCCACCATAAAATTATCTGTAAACAACGCCTGTTGTTAGTGTTTATAGCGATATAATATAAGATTCGAGTGTGAATACTTCATAATAACGCGATCCGATCGCACGTAACTCGAAAAATGCAATAAACTGCCTTGTACCTGCACATAAACATAGTTATTTACGATATGAGCTTCAATATCACACGTCGTTCGGAAGTCACGTGATGTGTCACATTATAATGACAGTAAATAAATAAATAAAAATACAGAGTTGACAGAAAGACATTATTCGTTGTGTGCGCGATGACAGCGCCCCTAGTGGCCGCAACTATTCAGGACTTGTCATCTGTAAAATCATTTCAACTGATGTCAACTAGATGATAAGATATTTTTGTGATATTGATTTTCGACTAGTTTTTCAACGAAATTGAAAAAAATAGTGTAAAAAGTGAGTGTGTATATTATACCTAGCGATTTTCTTCCTGGTGAAAAATAATTTTTTCTCTACACAGCAGCAGCTACATTTTTGTCTTTGCTGTAATGTCCACTTTGATGTTGGAAACGAATTAAACTTGCAGGAACTGTTTTTCCCATTGTTTTTACAATTTACGACACAGCATGTACTATGACCCATATTGCTAATTTTTATGTTATTACTTAAAATTATAAAGGAAGTTATGAAAATAAAGCAATTTGACACATGACAGCCCAGAATTAAGTCACATTTCTGCCACGTCGTGCGCTACGGTCGATTTGCCGTTCCCTACCACCCACTTCGCACATAGCCAATAAACAGCACAAGATAAGTTTACATGATTCTAGTAAAGCCTTGAATTTATTTTTTGTTTGTATCCGATCTCCTTTATAAAAAAATCTACACGTTTCATGTGTATGATTAGTATATAGGTTTTTAGGCATTTTTTTCTTATATCTTATATCGCATAGCTTCTATCGCGGGCCTTGAGAGCGAGGAATCGAGAAATTCCGTAACGAAAAAACCTTACGCTCCCCACTCCGACGGGCGGAGGTGTGGCTTGAAGGCATAGCACGCAATAGCTTTACCGCGGCAGTCCCCGAGTGCCACACGTCGTTTTTTTAGACATTTAAAACGTTTTTCTTCTCATCCAATGAAATAGCAATAGAATAATAAAATTATTGAAAGGGTGTAAATAATATAAAAATCAATACCGTATTCAATATTCATCATAGTTTAATCAGGCAATATATCAGGGTAGTGTTTTTTATGTTTTTAAGTTTATCCATAGCATCCAAGATATATAAATTAGTTCCTTTTCCATGTGTAAAGATATATTTTTCTAAGAAATGTGAACAGTTATAGCAATGGATGAAAGGAATCTCGTAGAATGAAGGAGTATCTTCCACGTGTTGAGGATTATTACCATCTGAGTTCTTGATAAACTTCTACATTAAATGCGGTAAAAGATTTGCTCTTCACCTAACTAGCAAAATATGGTTGCAATGAATACATACTTTATATTATATATGTCTAGGTTAGCTGGTTAAACCACATATTTCTAAAAACTTTCTGAGAATTTACTCACAGTATGTGTGATAAGTATTTTCTTTTAATAAGAAATTTTATCTCTCCCTAAGAAAACTAAGGATATATTCAGTTATGTTAAAACTCATATTATTTTCTCAATGTTATTCTTTAAAATGATTATAGGCATAGATAACAATCCTAATATTATTATTCGAACTAATAGATCTTATTTACACACACAAACACTCACACCACACATTCATTGGGTTGGCTATCCCCCTTTTATTTTTAATTTTTGCCTTTGTATAAATTTTCTTTTTGTTTTAACCTTTATCTAGACCACAATGTATTAAGGGAAGGGACTGGCTTTCTTAACACAGGCTACGCCTAGCAAGAGAGCCAGAGCCTCATAATCAATATTGTATATCCTAAAGGTGAAATAAAGATTTTTTTATTTTTATTTTTTATTTTTTTTATTTATTCGATTCCTAATATATCTTAAAACAAACTGGTATCATATTTGCCTGTAATTTAATATTAACGTCGATGTTAACTCAGTAAACATTTCGAAAAGCGTACGGTATTCTCAAAACATTAAACTACTATAATAACTAGTAAAATATGCAAATTCGATCAAACGGTAAAGATTTACTCAACGAAATGAGACGGTTAGTTCCGTTTTTTGGCTGAAAATAAATTCAGAAAGCTTTTAAGTTAAAGCTTCATCGGAATTATAAGTGAAATCTCGTTTGAGCTTAAAATTTTGTGGTTTTCCTATCCGTTTTACGATCCCCATGAAAAAGGAACATGACGTAATATTTTAGTCTTGGGAATAAATATTATGTTTTAAGGATTTAAACTTTAGATTAAAATCGTTATTTTACACGATATGGTGAACAGATGGTGAACTTTGTGTTGTGTTACAAATAGGCTATATTAGTGCATGTAAATTGCCTCTGTCTTGGTGCAGTTCTTGTTGTTTCTTTTATTTTATTCACAAAGAATATTGTGAAATAAGCCGATCTACGCAAGCTGGAGGCCGTCAATTGGCAAGAAACTGCGCGCGATCAAGGAAAGTGGCGTGTACTCGTGTCGGAAGCCAAGACTCTGTTTGGGTCGCAGAGCTAGTTAATATGTAAGTATTGTGAAATTACCAGTACTAAATTTTATATTAATATTTTTTGTTTCACATGATGATGACATGAACATAATTACCTTTCCATTTCTTAACAGCTATTTTGTAAATCCTTTAAAATATTTCAAAGATCACGGATAAATAAAAAAGAGACACTAAGCTATCAAATATACAAATTTTTACCCATTTCTCGTTTTGTTGTAGGTATACCTACCTATTATCCATCTTGTACACGTTTGAAATAAGGAAAACGTCCCATGAAATAATCATTATTTTCTTCCAAACCTGACAAGCGAAATGGAGTGCTGTTGACACTCGACACGGCTAGGGCTATCTTTTACTCAAAAATTACTTATGATTTTTGTATTGAGTAAATTTTAAGGAAATTATATACTTTAGCAATATACCTACACTATACTGCTCGTATCATAATAAAGTATGTACCTAGTAAGTATATTAATGATGAAATTAAATTTATTTAACTTTAAGACTAAATAGTATAATTTTAACAGTAACTGTATCACTTATATCATTAAATCCTGTTGCGAATATTTTACAAAGATTGCGGTTACGGACCGACCCTCGTCTGACACCTCCCTGATTCATCGTAAAATAAAAATATAACACTCACGCAAAATAAAGGAAAACCCTTTAATTTTAACTGCTTTTAAATACCGAATTTGTAAAATTGAAATTCGATTTCCAATAATATCTCAGGAGATATCGCATTTTTTAATTACATAAGTTTTTAGACCACGCGAACAAACCTGCGGATAAAAGCTATATAAAGAAGAAGAAGCAATAATAGCTAAAAATTAAACGCTTAACTGAAAGTGGTCGATATAAGACAAGAAACCACAATCATTAATTAGATACGGAGATTTGTACACTTGAAGTGGGATTGAGCTCTACAAAGAGAAATGGACGACATTATAGGCTAAGGAATCTTCCGGACGGCTTGAATAGGTATTTAGGATATCTATCCTAAATAATACCTATCTAGGTAACGATCTAACGATCTAAAGTATTATTTAATTGATCTCAATACATTACAATTTTCAAGTATCTGAGTTTATGTGAACTGTTAGTTTATAAAATATCTAATTATTAGAATTAAAAAAGGGTTGATTAAGGTATATATCTTATAATATATTATAATAAAGCATCAAGAGAAACGAGAAGTTCAAATAACACAACATATTGCTCACACATATATCTACTTATACGCCGGCGGCTACGCCCGCGTTTTAAAAAAAAAAACCTATCCTATATGTTAATCCAAGTTACCCTCTATATGTCTGCTAAATTTCATTATAATCGGTTTAGTAATACAGTAATATTCATTCTCCCAAACTTTTTCTCGCATTTATAATATTAGTAGAATACATATTATAATATTCACAAAATTTGTATATTATAAAATGCATACACTAACCCCGCACCAAAATAAAATATTCCGCTCGATTTCAATGCCGATGTTTATATACAAAGATGGTTTTACAATATTGAAGAAAAAGTATTCCGTCGAGGCTTTTTCAAGCATCCGATACTTAGGGAACAATGTGCTTAAAAGGGATCTTATAAAGGGACGCTCTTACAATATTTTTGACCACGTAACCAGAAAAATAATTATGATTTTTCAGTTTTGTCAAGAACCTCGTGTGATTCAGATGGACACGTAGGTATTATCCAGAATTTATGGCCGATAAAAGGACTAATTGTGCGTATAAATTCTCATTACGACTTCAGCTGTTTGGACTAAGGAAAAAACGATTCGTTTACAAAAAATAATGAGAGGACAGTAATTTTAATGGCTTACTTCTTAACCGTTGCTTGTAAGCTTTAAATAAATAAGTTCCTTATTTACATTTAATACCAGCAAATTGACAAGCCGTTTTTATACTATTCGCATTGTAGAGTCTTATAGAAATATGTTTATTCATATTTTATTGGTGGATATCCAACTTTATGTACAATTTGATCGCGTTATAATTAATTCAATTTATAAGCTGTCACATTAAAGCGAAGCGTTTAATATTGGTGACATATGACGGATACTTAATGTGATTTTAACAACAACATTTTGTGATATAATTTAAAATAATAATGTGAATAAAAAAATCCGACCAAAGCATTGTTTTCTGTTTGAATAACATTTATTTCTTAGTAGCATTTGATGGGTGAAAAGACTTTTTCTTCTCGACTTAATTCTGTCTTGTTGTAAAGATGCAGTAATGAAACATCGTGCATAATGATTTTCACGATAATCAAAATTGTTTGATACAAATATTAGGTACCTATCTCAAGTTGTGTGATCATTTAATACTACTTTTTACTTTTGTTATATTCAACTCTTCCTTATTTCCGATAATGGATAGCTATGTTTCCATATAAATCGTAAGACGCATACACGGTCATCAAAGTTACGTCACGTTACCTTTACTAATGTAAAATTTTAATATTAAAATGACGAATTTTTTTTCAACTACTTATTTCTTCAATTCCTAATTATAAATTCTAAACGTACTTAATATCTTCATCAGATAGCATGTAGTTATTATATTGTCTAATATTAGAATACCAGTTTCATTGACCTGAAAGGGCAAAATGATATGTACAAGTAGGCGCAAAATTAATTCTGTTAGCAGGCCATTAGTTAAAATGATGCCGCACCTGTGGGCCGGGAGACTCATTTTAACGATACAGCTCTGTATTATATAATATATATTATCTTTGAGAAGATAATTGCTCTTAACAACAACATTGTCATTAATAAGTAATTAATAATACGATAGTTTCAAAGCTTTTTTATACCGCATATATTATAAAATTTCTAGCTGTGCCCCGCGTGGTGATAATAGCCTTTCTCGATAAATGGGCAATCTAACACCGAAATAATTTTTCAAATCGGACCAGTAATTCCTGAGATTAGTGCAATCAAACAAAAACTCTTCAGTTTAATAATATTATTCAGTTTTATAAGTATAGATAGTATAGATTTATACAATGGAATCACGAGGCATACATTTTTTATGTTCAACATTTATTTTTTCCATGAAATAAGGGCTCTACTTGACATTCATTAGATGTTTAGGAGGCATAGACTATGTAGTCTGATGTAGAATAATGTTTTAAGGTACCTATACGTTTCGCCTTTGTACGAACTCTTAGAGTACCTTAACTATTTACTTTATGTTTATGAGATTCGCAGAAATTCAATTCGTAGGTACACTTAATATCATGATTACATATTTTAGCAAAGTACGTGTCTAATGTACGCGTACATATCTACATATTATGTCCTTATACTACTATATAATACCTTTTTTTATAGTGGGGAAATCT
The DNA here is from genome assembly GCF_905220415.1 of Colias croceus. Lineage (NCBI taxonomy): Eukaryota > Metazoa > Arthropoda > Insecta > Lepidoptera > Pieridae > Colias > Colias croceus. The sequence goes on from NC_059553.1 coordinate 4,399,481, forward strand.
TCCAAAGATACCCACGGCCCCCGGGGAAGGAGCCGTGGGCTATGTCGGATTCTTACCCACTGTGTTCCGTCGAGCCGCTTTAATGAGGGGGCCGCGGGTATTTGTTAGAATTCTTCCGCGACCCCCTCGGCACTATATAATACCTACATTTGTTCTAGTAAAGACTCCAGCTAAATGGTAGATTTATTGAAACGCCGCCCAGTTGTTTTATTATTTTATTTATTATTATTTATTATTATTCAGCCATGGCTGTCCCACTGCTGGGCAAAGGCCTCTCTTCCCTTCATCCACGTTTTCCTATTGTGAGCAATTTTAGTCCATTCCTTGCAATGAGAGTCCAGTTCGTCGCGCCATCTGATTTTGGGCCTTCCACGCAGCCTTTTTCCATTGTCGGGGATCCACATAGTGGTGATTTTTGCCCACAACTCTTCGGACATTCGGCAAACATGTCCAGCCCAGTTCTATTTGAGCTCGGCAGCTTTATGGGCTACGTCGACAATCTGTGTTTTTAACCGACTTCAAAAAAAAGGAGGAGGTTATCAATTCGGCCGGTATATTTTTTTTTTTTTTTTTTTTTTTTATGTATGTACACCGATTACTCCGAGGTTTCTGAACCGATTTACGTGATTCTTTTTTTGTTCGATGCGGGATGGTGTCGAATTGGTCCCATAAAAATTTTATTCGGCTAGGCCCAGTAGTTTTTATTTTATGAGCATTTTTGTCTGTACTCGATGACTTAATTGGAATGTAGCAAGTAACTTTGATTCACTTCCCGATAACCGATTGAGCTGAAATTTTGTATACGTATGTAAATTGGATAGCGATGAAACATTATCATGACATAGAGCTGATTTGATGATGGAATCGGAAGGTGGCCATAGGAACTCAGTAATATATTGACTCAACTTTATCGAGTTTGAGCTCGTTTGATTCGTGTTGAAAATTACACTAAAAAGTATTAAATAAAATTAACTGCGTTAAAAACAACCGACTTCAAAAACGGAAAAGTAAAAAATAAAAAAGATTTGATATTATTAATTACTACATATTATTTAGATGTGCTATTTATTAAATAGGTTTGAAGTCGGTGCCAAACACTAAGCACTTAGTATTAAGCCCGTGCACCGACATCAAACCTATTTAATAAATAGCACATCTAAATAATATTATGTAGTAATTAATAATATCAAATCTTTTTTATTTTTTACTTTTCCGTTTTTGAAGTCGGTTGTTTTTAACGCAGTTAATTTTATTGAGCGTAGCGTTTTATTTTGAATACGATCAGAAAGCTTTACGCCCAAAATGCTGCGCTCCATTGATCTTTGGCAAACCCCAAGTGCGGACTTTTGGCGATCAGTCAATGACCAAGTCTGTGCACCGTAGGTGAGGATGGGCAAGATGCACATGTCCATGAGCCTTCGTTTTAGTGAAAGAGGCAAGTCTCCTTTCATCAGCTCTTTCATCGACCAAAAGCTTCTCCAAGCGTTTTCAATGCGTTTGGCAACTTCTTGATCCTGCCTTGCTTGAAAAGAAACTATTTGGCCAAGGTAAGTATACTCATCGACATATGCAACCGACCCACCCTCGACAACGATGGTGGTTTTGGTGCTGTTAGTCATAAGCTTTGTTTTGGTCATGTTCATCTGAAGACCGACCCTGAGGCTTGCATCACTCAGGTCTTCGAGCATTGTTTGTAGCTCAGAGGCTGTGGAGGAAAAGAGAACAATATCATCAGCAAAGCGAAGGTTTGTTAATCGATGCTCACCGATTTTAAAACCTTTGTTCTGCCATCGAGCTGCCAAGCTTCTAAAATTATTAAAAAATTAAAATACTAATGAAGTATTTCTATTCAAACATCAAAATATCGAAAATAGTAGATGCTGAACGCGGTCGATCTGCCTAATCTTTCTCCATCACATAGGATTATGAGAGTTATGAATAGAGTGCAACTGTATTTGCACGCATACATACGCTCATAATATAATTTTGCAGGTGACTAGTATAATATGTAGATTGGCTGCTGTGACACGATATCGCACCTTCGGTAGAACAAGGGCATAATTGTCATAAATTGCCAAAATGACTTAAATATGCAGAAATGCTTTAAAAAGGCCCTTTCAACTGGAGGGACAAAGACATTCGTTTAATTCCTACAAAAAACAGCCAGATTGAAATAGTGGCGTTGTCATTTTGGCGCTATTTTGTTTCTCTCTTGGCGAGACAAAGTCTCATTGGTTAGTTGTGCCATCGGCGGGGACTGAGCTAGCTGTCACTTGGAGCGCTAACGTCGTTTATGTAAATATGCCCTATAATGTTTTTGATTTCTGGAACGACAAGGCCATATCTGTCACACTTATGCCTAGTTTACGATTTAAAAATTGGGAGGACAAAGTCGTTCAGACAATTGTGCCCTTGTCTGTCCAAGATTTGTTATACTCCATGGTCTTAAAAGTAACATTTTATTCCGATAATTGCTGTAGAGAGCAAAAAAACAAGTTAGTTTTTTAGAAATTTAAACGATAGGACTGCCAATCAAAATACAACAAACATACCCTCACACCCACAAATCTATCCTCAAAAACTTTCGAGTTTACATAATAAATAATAATATTAGTAAGATATTTATTCGTAAATAATTATTTTTCTTTTTCAAATTTGTTTTTGGAATGTATTATTTTGCTGTGAACACATTGCCTATAAAATCGATCATACATAAATTAGGGGACCCAGCATAAAGCCGATGCCGTCCATTCTGGAATGTAAAACGTGCAAAAAAAGCTGGCCCAATATCAATTTCAATATGCACTCCGGCAGAATACATAAGCCTTATAAAAAATGCCACGAAAAAGGAGGAATTATTTAATGTCAAGGAATTGAATTATGATTCTTTCTTGTTCTGTTATCTTAATATAATATTATTCCAATTTTTAAAGCGATTCCAAAGAATTTTGCTAGGAAACATAATAGTTTCAGATTGTTGAAGATGTGTAATGGCTGATTAGTAAGTTTTGATCTCTATTTTTGTGATAAAGTACTGCGGCTTTCTAAAGTGTTTAAGAAAATAAAACATTTATACAAAAAAACACGTTATTATCATTCCAAAATTATTAACTTAAAGCTTTAGATATGGCCATATTTACAAATTAATTTTCTTGTTGGTGGAACAAGGGCACAAATGTACACCTACTTAAGAAAAAAATATTATTAAAAAAAAACTAGCAGTTTTTAATATTTGTAAACGATACACCTAAAAGAATATAGTACATAGTTTATGTCATACAAAGCAGAACAACCATAAAAAAATTATTATCATAGCTAGACCACATTAAGTACTACAAATATCTTAAAATGGCTCTCCTGTAAAATTGCAAAAACTGTAATTGTGCCCTTGTTCTACCGAAGGTGCGATATCTATTTATACGCTATATTAACATGCAGCGGGTCGTCTTCTCTTACGTCTTTAGAGATTTCATGGCGGTATCTATATTGACGTTATTTTCGACTCGCTGAATGCATTCCATATTTTTTCTTTAGTATACAAAGTATATATTAGGTACATAGCAATATGAACAATTAAGTCCTGAAACTGAAAGTCGTTAGAATGAGACGATAGAATTTTAATAACCCAGAACCTAGTTATAATACAATAATTTATTGGCATTATAAACTTTAGACATATTGTCAGCTTTACCAGTTCAGGTATTTTTGACTTTGCTGTTTTTATAAAAGTTGGGGTAAAGTTAGAGTACTTAGGAACTTCCATAGAACCCCTGTTTTAAACTATTGAAAGAAGCTTATGAAGGTAAAGCTGAAAGACGAAGAATTTTTAATTCTATGTAACATTTTTCGCTCAAATACATTTTTTTCTTCGCCCATCATTTTATTGACACATTTTGTCGCATTATTTTAACTTTATTCTTCATTCATTAGGTACCTAGTTCCTACTGACAACAGATTACATAGGTATGTAAATAATACATAAAATCATAGTACATTATAAAACAGTAGGTACGTAAGTATAACTTACTTAAAATTCTCACGTATCGAATCTAAAAATGTACCTATAATTTGTTACCCATTTCATGTTACGATGCAAAGCTATTTATTCGCCTATATTAAATAAAAACAATACGTTCACGCGTGATATATGGCACATCTGCTAAGCTGCGTTTTTTGTTTATTTTCAAAGTGTTAGTGTTGTTTTGCTACGATGCCCAGTAAGAGACTATCGGATTATTATGAAAAGCTTTTAAATCTGCTGAAACCGCGCGGGATTCAGAAGTGATTTGTAGACACTTTAGGTACTATCTAAATTCATGGCCACTACACTTGTTTACTTATTACTTAATAACGCTTTATATCTATTATAAACTTAATAAGTCAATAAGGATCATAAACTTACTTTAGCAATAGCTTTTGATGATTTTGTATTTTTTTAAGTTAATTTCTATATTCTAAGATAAGAAAATAAAATAATAAAGTTTATTAGTGTGGAATCGAAGTTTAAGAAACAATAATAAAATTTATACGAAAGCCGTTGAGAATAATTCATTTCACTCAAACGTAGTTCCAATATTTCTTCAAGACCTTAAAGATGACAAGAAAAGTTATATTTAGATTTTTTTTATTGTTTCTTTTGTTTTATTGTAGTTGCCATTAATATTTTTTTTTATATTCAATACAATTTTTATCCTTTCATCATGCTTCTATAAATGCTCCTTTTAATTTTTTTCGTCTTTATTATTGCTAAATAAAATATATTCCTATATTATTGTATTTCATTAATTGTATACTGGGCGTGTCAAAACATATTTCTAAAATAATAACTTTAAAAATCCATCCAATATTTTATAAATCAGTACCCATTCAATTCAAATATCAAATCTAAATCTGTAAACTAGTATTATTACTCTAATAGTAAAATATCAATTAAAGTTACTTGTGAACTTAGTCGCACCTTAAGCAAAGTGCTACGGAATTCGTAGCTACACTGTAGACAATGACTACGGAACTATACTTGCTAAAGTATACATTTAACGCACCCATTTCGGTTATTTTTCTTTTTGGTTCTGGTGTCTATATGTCACTATGCTTATGTCCTTCTTCTTTTGGCCAGCTCCCGGAGAAGTATTGTGCTCTGTGAATAAACTAAGTTCTATTGTGAAAATCAACTATTTAATAACTACAAGCCACAAAATCCCTTTAAAATACTGCTATACTATAGTCACTTTCACACAAAAAATGAAAATAATAAATTGTAACGTAAGTATATGTGAAATGAGACGTAAAAATGTGAATAGAGCAGTAGCTTAATAGCGCATTGTAAAGCATATACGCCGCCTATGAACATTCAAAACGTGCTAACGGCGTCATACCTGGAATTACAACATAATATTATGGTATTAAAGGATTTATCGCGATATAGACGGATAAACCCTTTCGTAGGCTGGCTCTTAATAAAAAAAATAAGAGCACTAAATATAATTTAATATATGCCAAATGATAGCCTAGACGTTTAAAATATTCTGTGCTACTGAGTATGAATACGAACTTGAGTTTCAATTATTCATATTATGATTAGTTTCTTATTTGGATATGAAATTAATTATAATTTGCTTATATGCTTATGAAAAATGGCAACATGTCATAGTTACTGAAACGAACGTAGAGTGCCAGATAAAAGGCAAAAGTGGAATGAAACAGAAATAAAAACCAGAAAGGATACGCCAAAGCACTTACGGCTGTACCCTTTCTAGGAAATCGAAATTTTATCTAACGATTGACAGTTCATGTTTCCAAAGAAAAAATGTAACAACCGGTACCTATAAGAAAAGAAAAATAATAATACAAAGTGAAACAAAACATATTTTTCCTTAACGAAATTGCAATTATTTGATTCATTAAAGGTACAAATACACTGAGTTATTTCTTATTTGTTCTTTGTGTATTTCCTTTCGCAGTAGTCAAATGAAATCAAAGCGAAACGCGAATAATGTAAGAGAGTAGGTATTTGAAGTTAATGTAACAAAATATAACACGACTTCGCGCATTTCGATTGATTAGGGATTTGATTCTCAGTACGGAAGCTAAAAATAAAATGTACCTAACTAATGGAAAAAATATTGAACTGTATCTTGCTATATTTTGGAAAAAATAACAACATTTTGCGTTACTGTTGCACAAAATTGTGATCAATGCTGATGGTGTTCGCCAACGAATAAGCACAATTGCTGACATAGACGCTTTACAACCACAAAATTTAGATGGTGAGGGACAAACCATTTCTGCTTCCGCTTGCACTTCTCAGAGGTTATTGACTCAACAAAACTCCAGGGCCAGAAGAGTGCAAAAACAAATTAAGTAGTATGTCTTTTATTATTTAACAATGAAGTGTACGATACTGGGTCAAGTTTTCTTTTCTTCTTTTGTTATTTCTTTATTCTAATGCTTACTTTTCTACAGAAACTTTTTATATGTTTTCTATAATGATACATACTCTTAGTTTACACATATTTATTTGATTCATTCAATAGTTTTTCATATTCATAGTTTTACCATTGTCATAGTTTCTTTTGGAACTGTTACCTATAATGTTTCTAACATAAATTTAGTTTGTTTAATGTGTAGTAGAATAATACATTGTATGAAACACTATCACTGTCAATCATAGCGATTTATTATTTGTTTTAAAGGTGAAGATGCTGTAATTCTGGCTGAAGTTTAATTAGTATAGATAAAATTCTTCAAATCTGTGAGCACATAATAACTTAGTATATTAGTATTCATAAATCATAAGCATAGTTTATAATTGTTATTCATTTTCTTTTGTAAATTGTTTATTTACATTGAGCAAGTGTATCTTTAATATTTATTGTCTTATGTCAAGTGCTGTCAAACTTTATAATATTGTTTATTGTTGTTAGATGTCAGTTGTTATTTGACAATGTGTACAGGGTTCTTGGTGTTGTCATTTTTATAAATTATACTGGAAGGTTCTGGTAAATTCAAAATTTTAGTTTAATTTAAGAAAAAAACTATAATCAAGTTAAGTATTGCAAATATAATATATATATATTTTATTAGTATTTTATAGTAACTGCATCTTTTATATACCTATTATTTTGTTTTGCATTTGTAATTTAGTGTTTAATTTTGTTTATAGTATCTATTATTTTGCACTGTAACTTATTACTGTTAAACTTAAAGGATAATTTATTTATATATATATACACATTAAGGTTTGTAATATAAGTATAATAATGTCATCCAATGAGAGCATTATGAGCGACGAGTTCGTGTCATTACCATCAGTCTCTGACTGTTCAATGGAAAGTTTTCTCAGTAGTACGTCCTATATTCCTCTTAATACGTCACTAAATAATTATTTTCCTTCAACCTCTAAAACTTTTAATGTCGTACATATTAACGCACAGAGCATTCCGGCACATTATACTGATTTCCTAGCCTCATTCGAGTCGAGTAATGTCCAAGCTATCCTTGTATCGGAAACCTGGCTGAAGCCCTCCTTACCTTCCTCCTGTTACTCTTTACCCGGTTTCCATCTGATACGTAACGATCGTGCCTGCAGGGGCGGAGGAGGTGTCGCTATTTATCTACGCAATCACATGCCGTTCACTATTATCAGCTCTTCGCCAGAACCCACACCTGCAGCCACGGTCGAATACCTTTTCTTAGAGGTCTGCATTTCCCACACTAAAATTTTATTAGGCGTTATCTATAGTCCTTCCTCTTCCATAGACTATTTTCCTACTTTTGATGATCTCCTTCTTAATCTTTCTCCTTCATACAGTCACACCATAATTATGGGTGACTTCAATACCTGTTTGCTAAAAAATGACTCTCGCTCTAATAAACTACTATCTATTGTGGACTCCTATAATCTTCACATCCTCCCTCTTAATCCCACGCATCATTTCCCTAACTGTGCACCTTCCTTGCTTGACCTTATAATCGTATCCAACATAGACTTTATCTCTCAGCATGGACAGTGTGCAGCAGATGCCTTCTCCTATCACAATCTTATTTTCCTTTCCTACAAACTCCGTCCTCCCAAATCCAAGCCCCAAATTGCTATGCAGCGAAGTTTTGGTCGTATGAATCATGAAAATCTCTGTGCTGATGCGATTAAGATGGATTGGAATGCAGTACAATGCTGTGAAAACCTTAATGATAAAGTAATGCTATTTAACTCCTTTCTTACGCAGCTCTACGACATTCACGCTCCAGCACGTCCAGTGAAGCTAAAACACTTGCCTGCACCTTGGCTCACTGAGGAAATTAAATCGCAACTGAACTTAAAAAACCAAGCCAAATCTCAATTAAAATCGTGTCCTTCTGATGAGGCGAGGGAGAGGTATGTAAGACTGAGGAATCGTTGCAATACTGTGTGCCGGGATGCACAGCGCCGCCATATTCATTCATCCATTGAAAATGGTGATCCATGTTTTGTGTGGAAATTTCTTAAAACGCTTGGAGTAGGCAAACAACCTAAAGTGTCATCTACGAACCTGAATATCGACCAGTTAAATGCACACTTTTCCACTCCTCCAGTCCTGTTTGACAGTGTCGATAAACAGGCTACCCTTAATTTCCTTTCATCCTTACCTTATTCTTCTGATAACCCTTTTAACATCTCACCTTTCACCGAATGCGATGTTAAGAAGAACATATTATCCATATCTTCTAAAGCTGTCGGTTGTGACAATATTAGCCGTGCTATGATCGTTCCTATCCTTGACATCATCCTTCCTACAATCACCAACATCCTTAACCACTCTATCTCGTCCAGCACATTCCCTGAAGTTTGGAAAGACGCCAATGTTATCCCACTTCCTAAGAAATCGAATGCTAGCTCACTATCTGATTACCGTCCTATATCCATTCTTCCTTTCCTCTCCAAAGTTCTTGAAAGACTTATCCATCACCAATTAAGTATTTTCCTAAACTCGAACTCCATACTCAATCCTCTACAATCCGGTTTCCGCCCCGGGCATAGTACGGCTACTGCTTTAGTAAAAATAACTGATGACATTCGGTTAGGTATGGATAATAAGCAGCTCACGATACTAACATTGCTAGATTTTAGTAATGCATTTAATTGTATTGACTATGACGTACTTTTGAGTGTGCTGCGTTCTATCAACATATCTGCGTCGGTGTTAGAGTGGTTTCGTAGCTTTTTGCATGGTCGCCGGCAGAGGATAAAGCTAGACGAGTCCATCTCATCCTGGAGTTATCTGACTGCAGGTGTACCACAAGGTGGTGTCCTCTCTCCTCTTCTTTTCTCACTTTTCATAAACTCCATTACGAGCAACATTTCATCCCGGTACCACATGTATGCTGATGATCTCCAGATTTATATACATTCTTCTTTGTCGGATTTGCCTGCAGCCATTCACTCAACTAATACTGATCTCGATTTTATCGTTAGGTGGAGCAAGCTGTATGGCCTTAAAATTAATCCCCACAAAACGCAGACTATTATTATTGGAAGTCCGCAGTTTAAGTCAAAAATTGTATGGGATAATTTACCATCCGTTTACGTTGACGACACTAAAATCCCTTTCAGTCAGTCTGTTAAAAACCTAGGTGTCCATATAGACTCTACACTTTCCTGGCATGAGCACATGAAACATGTTAGTAAAAAGTTATTTGCGGCATACCACTCCCTTAAGCGATTACGAAACTTTCTTCCGATTCCGACCAAAATTTTGTTAGCGCAATCACTCCTTCTTCCCATCCTCGACTACGCTGATGTCAGTTTCTGTGACCTAGCTGGAATCCAGCTTGATAAGCTTGAGCGATTTCAGAACTTATGCATCCGTTTTTTCTTCGGGTTGCGTAAGTATGACCATGTCTCTGCTTATCGTCGCAGGTTGAAATGGCTACCTATCAGATATCGCCGGGATGCTCATGTGCTGCATCTGTTGTACGGAATATTATTCGATCCCAGAACCCCACCCTACTTAAAAAACAACTTTGAGTACGCAAGTAATCACGGATTAAATCTGAGATCCAGTGATACTTATCTCCTTAATGTACCCACACATAAAACTAAATTTTTCAATTCCTCATTTACAGTGAAGGCTATTAGACTATGGAATGACTTACCAATAGCTATACGCAAAGCGAGATCCATCGATGCTTTCAAAAACTTGCTTTTTAATTACTACATCTCTTTAATTAAGTGATGACCTTATATATTTATGTACTTTCCCTTATCTGTATTTATTTGTTATAATTATTATTATGTATATATTTATATTGTATACATTTATTAATGTCGCAAAATGTATAGTTACTTTATTTTATTTATTTTTATGTATTTATTGCTTCAGTGCTTCAGTATACACCACCTACCTGTATTCGTTGTTTTTGTCATTTCTTTCCTTGGTTGGGTTACCTGGAAGAGATGGCTCTGTAGCCATAAGGTCGCCCATTGTGCAATTTATGTGTATTCTTTTTTATGTAATGTCTGTAATTTGGTGTGTACAATAAAGTTCTCATTCATTCATTCATTCATTCAAAATTGGTTGTTGTTTTTAGATTAGGTTTATATGAGAGTCCTTTTATACATGAATAGTAATAATTATCATTTTATAAAAGTGTATGTGAAAGAAAAAGTATCAATATAAAGATATTTTTTTCCTTATATAACAAAAAAGTAATAGGGAATTAAGTAAGACATTAATCCTATAGTCAGACTTATCTGACCAGTTCCACAGATGTTACACACATCTACACCTTAGTGTAAGATGTGTGTAACATCTGTGGAACTAGTTTTGAAACCAGTTTATCAAAACTGTTTAAATAAACAAATAAATTATGTAATTTATGTATATATTATATAATTATTACTCAGAAATCACTAACAGCAAGCTCACGTTTCAATTATCTCAAACACCTTGTTCATAAAACGCGTATAAATCCAAGAAACAAGTGATAACTGCGTCAAAAACAACCGACTTCAAACTTGCACTTGCAAAATTTACAAATTTACAAAACCTACAGACAAAAATGCTCATAAAATAAAAACTACTGGGCCTATCCGAATAAAATTTTTATGGGACCAATTCGACACCATCCCGCATCGAACAAAAAAAGAATCACGTAAATCGGTTCAGAAACCTCGGAGTAATCGGTGTACATACATAAAAAAAAACATACCGGCCGAATTGATAACCTCCTCCTTTTTTTTTGAAGTCGGTTAAAAAAGGAAAAATATTAATCTATTTTCCAGATAGAACGGTGCCATAAATAGCGTATTACTGCATTTGAGTAAATTTCTAAAGCGTCTTCAACCGGCCACTCGTAATCTAGCTCAGAAAATCTTTAGCTATTTAAAAATAAATCTGAAAGCTTAAACTATAGTGAAGAATTATTTGAATGGTTCTTATGAAATAGTTTACTTGCAATTTTCCCCGATTAAAACAACAGAAATGTTTATTGTATGTATTTTGTTTACATCGAAACCACAAAGCTCAGATAATTGTAAGCATAATTGCCTGATATAAAATGTATAACATCGAATATTCTATGAATGTTGATCAAATACGGAGTTTGTAAGTATGCAATCTAGTGGAATGTCGTAATTATGGCTATATTTTCATAGTTTTTATGTTATACTAGCTTCCGCCCGCGACTCTGTCCGCGCGAAAAATTAAGATTTTTTTTTTCTACCTATAAAAAGTATCCGTAAAGTATAGTATTCAGGATACATCGCCCATTTTTGCAAGTGACTACTATCAAGCTAATTTTCCGTTTGTAGCTTTATTTTGATGAGACGCCCAATAATTTCGTGTACGAAAGTCTCGATTGTGGTAGCTAACAGAGATAACAAGGATAAAAATTTTTGATTTCATGGTTCTCAAATATTTATTACTAACTGAATGATTTTTTTTTTGTTCAATCTCAAGATAATTACCTAAATTATTCGAAAAAATATTTGTCCTACAAAATCTATGGTTAGTTCAAAGAGTCCCCCTTTCCAAAGTGTATCGATAACGAGGTCATCATAAATGATTACTAACAAGCTGATTTTTTTTGTTTTCACTTAGTTAATGTTTATATAATTCAACAGACATATTGTCCTACAAATTGCGTAATAAATATTTGAGAACCATCAAATCAAAAAATTTTATCCTTGTTATCTCTGTTAGCTACCACAATTGAGAGTTTTGTACACGAAATTATTCGGTGTCTCATCAAAATAAAGCTACAAACGGAAAATCAGCTTGATAGTAGTCACTTGCAAAAATGGGCGATGTATCCTGAACTATATTTTATGCCTAGGATAATAAGGTATAATTATACCAAGTTTTATCGAAATTGAACCGTTAGTTTTCACGTAATGCCTTCACATACAGACAGACAGACAAAATTTTTTTTTATCACATATTTGGATTTCGTATCGATCCAGCTGCTATATATTTTTTCAATATTTTCAATGTACAGAATTGACCCTTCTACAGATTTATTATATGTACAGATATGTTTCGCCGATATCCTTGTTTTGTCAATTGGGTCATGCTCGAAGGTTGTTTCCCTTTAATATCGCGGAAATAACGCTCATATAATATATATTACCTACAGGGTGCAACCTTGTTCCTTTCCATTCAATTTAAAGGGAAATCAATGGGCAATGGTACTGACAGATCTTATTACCTTCTTATGTTTTCTGTACTTAGAAGAATGTATCCTTCACTCAAAATTGAGGTTTTTTTTTAAATAAAAAGGATAATAGAAAGCAAAACAGTTTGTACGTTATAGTCAATAAAAACTTTATTATTTCTGCTAAAGCTTTTATATCGTTTCTCATAAATAGGTATCATATCGTAGGCATTAATCTTGAGCTTATTTTGGAAAACCATGTGTGTTGAAAGTAACTCGCGTATTATTCAAGCATATTTTACTTCCCGACGTTACACTTTGATGGCTAGATTCGCAGTGCTGTTATTTTTTCCCCGCAAAGGAATAAGTGCTGGAACAATCCAATTTCAATGTAATACTACAAATGATACAACATATTTATGTTGTCTTGAGTCTTGACTTGTTTTGATACGAAAAAAAAATGTTTGGCTAAAAGGATTATACATTTTATTTATTATTTAATGTGGCCGTTTGATAAGAGCCGATAATGAAACATAAACACGAACTAAATTTTTCTTTTATTATTTACTTTTTAACAAATTAAATTTAAACTATGTTAAACAAATATACATTTACATTTTAATAGTGTATAAATATATAAAATATATTAATACAGAAGAAAAGCTTCACTTTTCAAGGATAAAACAATCCTTTATAAACTGTAAAAGCAATGTTAATAAGGATGAATGCATAATAAATGTGCGATGCTATTTAAAACTAAATAAGGCTATGTAGGAGCTATTATAAAATAATGTATTTGCGTAGAGATAGAAAAGGAGCGTGTGTGCCGATCACATTTGTCAGAAGTGAAACTTCTTTCTTTCTTCAAAGATAGCAACATCGTCGCCTTACTCCATGACGCAGACGTGACGATATTGAAAAGACGCGATCTTGAAATTTTACTCTCAACGCGCCTATAGAAGTCACTTCAAAAAAAAACATTTTTCCGCATTCCCATTTCCATTATATTGCCATAAATCATATTATATTTATTTATTTGCTAAGAACCCATTCATTATTCTCAGTGTTAATCGAATTATTAATTATTATAATCGGATTCTGTTAACGACATCATTGAGCTATCAGCTAGCTAAATGACATCTTATTGTGAAATCGATTCAAATAAACGCACAATCAAGTTATTTATAACTTCTATTATCTAATAAACATTGCATATTATATGCCTGAAAAATAAATCACTTAGATACCGCGGTTTCGATTGCGTGATATTCGTACCTATTCCTGATAAAAAGCACATCAATCTTTCTTTTGAAACGTAAAGGATTTAGAAACCACCAAACACGTTCACATTAAAAATAATAACAGGGTTTCATCAAAGCTTTTTATTATTATATTATGCAGATCGCTTCCACACCTTTTATACGCGGCTTGAAAGCCTTTTATGAACCTTAGAAATAATTTTACAGCAAAAGTTTGCAATTCCATGTTTTAGAAAGCATGAACGTATCTCGACGAACGGAATTAATTAAGTGCTCAGTTTTACAAATTAATGCAAGAGTTATCCAATTGAGAATAGGTGAAAATGATAGCGCGTTCCCGAAGCAACTGTTAGAACTCAGTTCGACTGTGGCTAGCGAGCGGTGTGAAAGGGCGGGAGAGATTTCCCGTTACATGAACAATATTGGATCGTAAAATCTAAAAGTGGATCTTGGTGATGTGAACTCTGTAAAAATCTTGTTGGATCCGCTATGAATGTGAGTTTGTTTCATTTTTATACCTAGTTTAATATATATCTATTATAATAGTGTAATGATTGTTTCGAATGTATTGTTATAAGGTGATAATTACCGAGATTTAGATTTAATCAATCACGTTAGAAAAATATTTAATTTTACTTTGAAAAGTTAGCATAACTAGCTGTAATGTTTGGCGAATAACGAGGTAATTATTTAGATTTAAATGCTTCCTGGATTGTGTAAGTCATCACTGGATTTGGTATAATCATAAGATAACTAATTTCTGCTTATAAAACGACAATAATTAATGATTGTTGTTTGGTTGTCAAGCTATCTTCAAAGAAAGTGTGACCGTAGCGACATTGGCACTTTGTTTATTGTGATTTGTGTTTATTTTTAGTTATACCTAATTACGTCATATCCGCTGACCATAACTATTTGATATTTTCATTGGGTACGTATTTTTTTTTGTTACATACGTATTATTTTTCTTGTCTTGAGATCAAAAAAGTACTTTTATTAACTTTGAACATAATAACATTATTTCATAACCTGCTTTATATTCCAATACATCGCACACTATAAAGAATTTAATTTCTCTTTGATGTGATATTATGATATGAATCTGGGATACGTGATGTCTATTGTTCATAATGAAATTCTTTTGATATTTAAATTTATTTATAACTAGCTTTCCACCCGCGGCATCGCCTGAGCAGTCAAAGAAAAACCCGCATAGTTCCCGTTCCCGTGGAATTTCCGGGATAAAACCTATCCTTATCCCTATCCTATGTCCTTTCTCAGGTATCAAAATATCTCTATACCAAATTTCATGCAAATTGGTTTAGTAGTTAAGGCGTGATTGAGTAACAGACAGACAGAGTTAGGTACTTTCGCATTTATAATATTAGTATGGATGTAAAATTTTATACACATTGGAGATAAATTAACATTTTCCATTTTTTTACTATACATAAGTACATCTTGCACGTTATATTTTACCAATATAAAATAATTGCTTAAATTTAATCTCAAACCATTATTCACGTTTTTATCAATAAGAAGGAGGTAAACAAAAGAGATAATTTACCATCAAAGCAGACGGAGCCGCGGCGTTAAGCTAGTTTAAAAATCCTGTCTCGTGAAAGTGATATAGCAATTAATTATGGTTCCCGGCAATCTTCAATATTAATAAATCAGAATCCGAGTATATTGGATGGATACTTCCTTGCCACAAAGAGTCGTCCTCGTTTTGAATTGAAATAATTTATTACAAATTTAATTTAATATGTAATGAATTACTTACAATAAGAATTTCTTATTTTGTGCCCACAAAGAAGTTGAAATATTTTATTATATTCTCTCGTATATTTCACGTTATCCCAGATAGCCGTTTCCCACACATATTTCAAACCTCGTTTCGCTCCCAAAATGTTTGTTTTTTGTCATATTGCGAGGCCTATGTCCTTTCCTAAGGTTTAGTCATCTGTAGCAAATTTAAAGGTTCAGTGGCTTAGCCGTGAAAACGTGTTCACATTAAAATTGATAGAAAGAAAGTTACTTTCGCATTGATTCATTGATAGTTTATAAATAATAAAAAAATAATAATATTTTCTTAATAATAGAGCAATAAATAAAAGAGCTTTACTCTTGATGAGGCATAAATGTATAGAATTATTGATCTTATTGTGTTTCCATTATTTCACTGAATTGATTTGCATATTGAATTAATAAACAGCATATTATTAAACTAAGATGCAGTCGTTATTTCATCATTCCAATTCGCCGACTTCCTTCTTCCTTTCATTTTATATTCCACACTATTACAGTATTAACACAGATAATATTATAAAACTATCGTACTATTACAACTAGAGACACTTCGCTTGTTATTTTTATTTTCTTGTTGTGAGTGTAGCGTTTAGCAACTTAACATGATATAAATTGTATTTCTCTGAACGTGATTCCACTTGTAATCTTATATTTGTGATATCAGATATATCATATATTATATGAGGTATATATTTTAGAACTCCGCAAAAGGTTTTTTTGGTATATAGGCGGCCTTGCTGCTTACGAGCAACCACTCGTATACGACCTTAGGGTACTTTATATTGAACTGTTATGTTTAAAAAGATCAATTTGTTATTCATAAGACTGATATTACTTAGTATTCTATAAGAATTCTTCCTACCTACTTATACGACGACTAGCTATAAATCTGTATGAAAAAGGTGTACTCCTTGTTGTTGAAAATATAACTGGAAAGGGCGGAAATAAAGTATGGAAGTATAAAGCTATGATGGTGGTAAATATAATATATACGTAAAATATTTATTAAACGCTATCAAAAATTATAGTGGTATTTTTTATCCATTATCATGCTTGTCCGCTTGATAAAGAGCACTCTAAATTAAAACCACTCGCGTAAACATAGATTATCCCAACTGTACACGAAGACAAAACAATTAAATGTGTCAGTGTCACCTGGCAGGAATCAGTTAAAAGTATTATAACATGAGAAATGAGAGCTCGCCATACAAACCATGTAACAAAAACATCGAATTTTCATTGTTTTAGAACAATTGCCCCTGATGGTATTATATGGGATAAAACATAAATATTGTTTTTATTTTGTCATATAGAAGAAAATCCTCTTTCTCGTCCTATTGTCTCATATCCTTTATTGAATAACATCTTATTGACTGATTACTGCGGATGCTTTTGGACGTTTGTTTATTTCTACCAAGGAGCAGAATTTGTGCCAAAAATCGGGTTAATCAATACGAACTATACAATATATAATTTATTAGCAAAGTTGTAGATACACATCACAAAAAAGTTTTATAAAATCTCCATATATAACGAAACACTGGAACCACTGGAACATATAACGAAACATTTATTGTTTGTTTTCTTATAATCGTTTACTTACACCAAATTTAATAAGTGTTTCACTACCAACCAAATATGAAAAATTATAATAATTGAATTACAAACACATGAAAAGAAGAGTATTGTGTGGGTACGTCTAGACAATAACTTTAGACTATTAATAAACATTCGTATCTCATTAAAAATTCACGAATAAAATAATAAAATTATACTTTAACGATTCTTACCAATTACGCAGTAATTGAAGATGGTATAAAAGAGATTTATGACCGTCTAAATACTCAGTTTATGCGTACTAAAATATAGATTTGCGAAAATAGAAACCGCCAAGAAATACGATTACCAAACAAGGCAGCGTCAGACTAATCCAGGTTAATTTATTAGTGGTATCATAGCAAGCTCATAAAAAGAGCCTATTGTTTTACGACAGAAGTACTTTGTTTAGTACGTTCTGAAAATTTGTAATAAACGCAGTTTACTTTTGAATACATAACACGGTCTATAAACTTTAATATTACGTGGTTACAACAAGAATAAATAAGATTTGTTGTCATAGAATATTATGTAGATACATAGAATTATTCAGGCATTGATAGATATATTCAGTAGGATTTGATGATAATTTAATATTTAAATTAACTCTCATTGTATATTTAAATTTTGTATTGTAACCTCTTGTATTCTTCGAATTTTCACCCTTTTAAAATACCTATATTATTACAATGTACAATTCATAGTTGCGTTCATAGAATTTATTGTTATTCTGACATTTTATATGAGTCATGTAAACAGTTTACTTACAATTTCAGAATTATGATTTAATCTAGCAATTTAATTTAAACTGAAGATGAAACATAATATTCCATTTGTTTAGACATTGTTAGTGTATTAAGTATACACTAACAAAGGCCATAAGTACATTACTATTTGCCCTAAACAATATGTGATAGAAAATTTCTAAACAATAAGGGAACGAAGTGAATTCGGTGCTTTGAAAATCTGAAGAAACAATACTAAAGCTCTGTTATGATTGTATGTTTTGTCTACTTATTCTGAAACATATTATTATAAATAAACTAAACTTACGAGGCTACACATTTATTAACTAAAATCTATAAATATATAAAACTCAAAGGTGATTGATATAGTGATCTATCAACGCACAGACCAAACCACGGGACGGATCGGGCTGAAATTTGGCATGCAGGGAGATGTTAGGACGGAGGCATCCCCTAAGAAAGGATTTTGATCAATTCTACCCCCAAGGGGATAAAATTGGGGATGAAAATTTGTATCATCTTTATTTATCTATTCCACGCAGGCGAAGCTGCGGGCAGCAGCTAGTATTATATAACATTAGAATTATGATAACCTATTAGATTTATGTACGTTAAACGTTTCGAATTGGTGGCTTGGAAAATTAACCAGTAATGAGTTTTCTAAGATTCTTTTGGCGAAAAAGTAATCCTATTGACAGACTCGAGTAATTTCTGGATGAATAGAAAAAACAAATCCAGATGTTTTGAAAAACGATTCCAAAGCATATCTAGAAAATATATTTACTTATTCAGATATACCTAAATAATACGTATGGTATATAAAATAAAAAAAGCGAAAAGCTCAATTACGACTACGAAGCAACACATTTTTTGGTAAATAGCTTTCTCAAAATCATTCATAAAAATTACAATCCCCGTATCATATAACGCAACCGATTTTGCTTTTCACAGAACGACGTCTGTCGTGTCATCTAGTAAAAAATAAAAGCGAAAGCTTTCCGTGCAATTATTTTTAAAACGCAAATAAATTGATCGACGTTAACTAACAGGCGCCTCGGTGTAAACTCGCTATATTTTTATCTGCACTGTTATATAGAATAGTGTTAAAAGAAGAATTTTATGGATCACAGGAATTGGCTAGATTTTAGGTATGAAGTTTCATGTCTAATATTTTTTACTGCTTGTCAGTAAATAATCACCACAAAAAGAAACATCGATTATTTTACTACGAATTACATTTGTTTTGTTTCTCTTCTTCGATATAAATTTATTTTCTAGCTTTAAAAGTATTAAATTTAGTTATAAATTTATTAATTTGTATACAGTTTAATATTTCATAATATGTCTAAAGTAAGTAGAAGCGTAAATATGATCTTGCGAAATTTTAATTAAGAAAATAATAATGATATTCAATAGTCTTATGAAATAAATATAGCTTCGTTGATTATAAATCGTATAAATTTGTTCAATAAAGATATTTCTAGAATGGGTATTGACACGGCAAATTATATAATGAAAATGTCTGTAACAGGTGAGGAAGTTTGCTCTCCAATCAGTTATCTAATTTTAATCCTTATAGTCTGTTGCTTAAGGTTGATTTTGAAATATCTTAAAGGCAACAGATTAAAAAAAAATCAAATATAAATACCACATCCTTCTTACTTTAAACTAATGTTTACTAATAAATTACAATTTAAACAATATAAACTTTGTAAGTTTGTTACTACGTGAGTTTGTTTATAGGAACTATAATATGGGCACGTTAGACTATAATATATTCTATACTAATATTGAAGGCAGATTTTTTAACATCTGTTGCATTGATTGATTTTATTTAATCGGCCTTCAAATCCTGCCATTTATTAGTCTCAACTCAGACATCTAAATCTTATATAAAGCTCATGTTTCCTGCGTTATCTCGGTATTGGTATTCTATGATTGGGTATAAATATTAGTTTAAGTACCTTGTTTTTGCCGAAAGGTTTTATTCGTATTATTCGCCTATTAAGTAATTATAAAAGCTTTGAACAAAGCTGTATGAAATTTAGTTTCTGGAAATACTGGAAAATAAACAGATGGTTTGACCGCTTATAATTTTTAGAAGGCATAAAATTACACGAATTATAGAAGCCGTCAGTTCGATCCAATTTCTAGGAAAAAGACCTCGCCCGGCAAAAAGAACAAACGCTTATAACAATCGAATAATATTTATGGAGTAATGATTGAAGCGTAAAATTTTAATTTTTTTTTGACGAAACAGAAAATTTATTTCAAGTTCTGTTGTGTGTGTTTATACACACCCACACACATGTACACACACATACACTTACGCACTCGCTGCTTCATAGCCTTTCTTAAGGCTTATACATTTATAATTAAGAACCTTATCATTAAGGATACATTATAAAACGGTCAGAGTGGGTTTAGCGAGTGCTATATTACAAGCTTAGTTTGGCAGCTAAAGCTTTCATTAGGTTTAGCCAATTTTTTTGATAAGTTCTTATATTTTTATATATTTTATTTTAATATGCTATGCTCTGTTTGTTTATTGTTATTTTATTTTTTGTACGTTTTAAAAGCTTTTGTTTGTTTTTAGACCTTTTTTATTTTTATTTGGCTGTTTTAATGTATTTTTTTTTTCTAATTTCTGTTACTATTTTAATTGCAAGTATTGTTAATGTCGTGTTTTATTTGTTTAATTTTTGTTTTTGTTTTAATTTCGTTTTTTATTATTAATATTATTTTTTGTATTTCGTAATTGTCAACTCCAAGTGTCATTAGGGGCCACTGAAAATCAGTGGCACGAATGGTTTTATTATCATTCGTGCCGAATACTGAGTTGGTCCCTTTTGTCAACATGAAAATGCCCAGTACCTTACTTACTTATTGATGATAAATTTAATGTGTGTATATTATGTGTGTGTGTGTTTATATTGTGTAAAATCTCATGCTCTGGTGTATTTGTGTTATGTTGACAATAAACGTTTATTTATTTATTTTATTTATTTTATAGATTTAAATAAAAGTAGGTAACTCAAAAAACACTATATGTATACTTTTGGAGGCAAAAAAATATTATTATTATTTTACGTTTACTTTTATTGATATGCCAAATACAGATAAGAGTACCATAGCCTATTTTTTGGTATGTAAACCCAAATCCCACTGAGCCATTGAAATAACAAGGCCAATCATAACAATATGTTCACACATTAATTCAACATGTTTTTATAGACTGAACAAAATGTATGTATATAATTTTGAATAATTCATGTGCTATATAAAGTGAGCGGGATTTATCTTTCATTTGATCTGTGACATGAAAAATTACAACTTCCGACGAAATTCTCCTGACTCATATACCGGATTGTATACGTCATAAAAGTTAGATTTATGTTTTGCTTATTATTTAAACTACAGTTTAATATTACCGCTACATCATTTAACAGATATTTAAAATATAACAGAGTTTGTTATTCATGAAAATGATCCATCATTATGTCGTGAGCTGAAAGCTCAAACTATTAGGATCTTTGTTGTAATATTTAATCTATTTATATAATAAATAACATACTTTCTAATCTCTTTTACAAGTATTAAAAAATGTGTAGATAGTCTCTTTTATAAAGTGTAAAAATTGCTCAGTGATAAAATACTCTACTACATCTGTAGAGCGAAGCTTTCATGCGAGATTAAATCTAACGTTTCCTTATTGAGTTTCCGATACAGACGTAATGTATTTTAACGTGTGTTATTTGCACTTCAATGCCTGTTTTCTTTTATTTAGATGTTCGAATAGTGTTCAATGTAATTATAATGATGAGAGTATACTGTATAGGGTATGGCATTCATTTCGTTCTTCTACAAATCGTGATTTCAATTATACATAATTCTTTGACTGATTTTATATCAGAGAGAAGTTATTTCGAAGCAAGCTTGTTGCCTATTTTTTTCTTGTATAGAATATACTCTTGAATTATTTTTATCATTTCAAAGTCTAAACTAATTAGGTTTTTATCTACGCGGCTCGCAGACACGTTATTTTCGTGGGAGTAAATTTGATTTCCCCTAATAGCACTTATAATTTTCTTCATGTTAATGTTGTATACATTCCCAAAAATAGAGCTTATATGAAACACATACAGATAACATTATAAATTCAATTAAGTTCCTACGAGCGGCAGCGTATAGCTCGTACATAAATCTTGTTACAATATTAAGATGATGCTTTCTTTGCAGCTCCTCGGAGATATTCACTTGAAACCAGTGATTCTTGCTCATACATGTTCTTCATACCAAAGGAAGCTATGAATACTTATTGAGACTCGAGAAAATGGCCAACGAAGAAAGCGCGACATCCAACATCACACAAGCCTTGACGAATTTGTTTGAGGAAATGTTGTTTGCGACCGAAAGCACGGACGGGAATAAGACTATTAATATGTCACAATTTCTCTCGGCTCTGAAGGAACGCTCGACGAAAACTCACCACGAGTCAATTGATTTTGGCACATTGGTTAAATTAGTGGACGGATGGCGCTCGAAATTGAACTTGACAAAGGCCGCAGAACCGAGCTGCAATTATTGCGATGGCAACCTACGCGACTTGATCCTGGCATACAATAGCATACATGGATACATCAGTCTCATTGTAAGTATTATTTCATCTGCTGTCAATGTACCTACTTCATACTGAAAATGCAATGATACGTTTTCCCTAAAAGAGTTTTCCATTGTTTCATAAATGCCCAAAATATCAAAAGGTTATTTCTATAAATACGTTTGTCAATTTACTATTATTTAACTTTAGGTGAATGTAACAACTGCGTTTTAACTTGTTTAACGTTATGATACTTTAATATCTTTGTCAGACGAGTTTTATAACTCTATTTAACTTAATGCTTCTGTTACGACCTATGAAAAATTAACTTTTAGTTGCGATGGAATGAAAGAAATAAAACCTAAAGCGAGAAAACTTTTAAGTGCAATTTTTCCATTTTGATTATTGCAGGGAGAATTACGTAAATTTCGATGTAATCAATATCTTGTCAACAACATGCGAGACCATGATTAGTAAAGTGTCAGGTCCTCTTACATTTTTTTCCAAATTAAAGAGGTGTGTCCGTTCGTCAATGATAATGCAATATCAATTTATCGATGGGTTTGTTCACCAATTTATTTTTTAATCAATCAATGACACTCTTCATTAATGTGTTGATGTTATCTAAACGTGTCTAAACTAAATAAACCTTTTTTTCTAGTATCTAAATAGACCACACAATAATTTTAAGGTGGTCTATTAATAGAACTAGTAATACACGTACTAACAAACAAGTAATATAATTATACCAAAAAAAAAACTATAAATTCAATGAGGCTTGAAATAATTAATCTATTGAGGATACACCGAGCGAAGATCTGAATATAAATGTTTGTCTTTAAATTATTATCTAACAAGGATCATAAAATAAATTACAGACGGGATCAGAACAAGGCGTGACCGCAACTTGATATATTCTTGAGAGGAGTTTATATTTTGTTAAAGTTTTGTATCTACTGTATATCTACGAGTTTAGTATCTATACATATAATAAATCTGTAGAAGGGTCAATTCTGTACATTGAAAATATTGAAAAAATAAATAGCAGGGGGTGTTACTGGATCGATACCAAACCCAAATATGTGATTAAAAAAATTTTTGTCTGTCTGTCTGTCTGTCTGTCTGTCTGTCTGTCTGTATGTGAAGGCATCACGTGAAAACTAACGGTTCGATTTCGATGAAACTTGGTATAATTATACCTTATTATCCTGGGCATAAAATAGGATACTTTTTATCCCGGAAAAATACGTAGAAAAATAAATAAATCTTATTTTTTCTTAATTTTCCTGCGCGGACGGAGTCGCGGGCGGAAGCTAGTTTATAATAATTTAAGCAAACTTTCCTTGCTATGGATTTTACGTGAATTTCGTGATGAATAACAATCTTTTATTGAGTGTACGTCCAATTTTATCGATTAAGCTGTTCCAGAGATTAACGCGGGAAAACTTAATTTTATAAGGTAATTATAAAAACAAAACCTTATTTTTATTTTAATAAAGTGTAAATATCTTAGTAGGTACTACAAACGGTTGCGAATTTATTTTCAGGCCAGCTCTTCTTTAATCAGTATACGGTATGTAAAATACATCTGCCCCTTTGAGACTTCAATCTTAATCAAGCTTTTTGGGTTCTTTTAGTTTGGCATTCTTTAGATTTTTACAGTAATAGACACTTGCCTTGTTTACATTATTTTATTTATTCTGCTAGCTTTCTCTCCTTGCGAAATAATATTATTAATAAGGTATAAGGATTATTCTTATAGTTGGTTATATGCTTAAAGACAGGAAAAATATATACATGCTAGTATTTATCTAAATAAGTCATATTTATATTTCATAGTAAAACATGAATATCATGAATACTTTTCGGAGTAGTTTTCGAAATTATTTTTATTGATAGAGTTTAGATACTGTTGTAACTTGAAGAATTAACTTTTTTAATAGCTACATATCTCTTATCTTTTTATACGCAACTGTAAAACACTATTATTTGAAAAGAAACTTAGGTCAAACCACAAATGATTATTAGGGTAATTAGGGCAGTCTATAAAAATATATGGTGATGATACCAGACCCACGCGAAAGTGCTTGCGTCAATTTCAACTGAAAACATAACCTAAATTGTAAATTTAATTAATTTTCACACATTATTCTTCATTGCAAATAGTTATAACATTCTACTAATTATGAAAAGCTTTTTAACTTGTTTTCAGCTTCAAAACAGAGGCCAAGGATGTGCCAAGAAAATCCAATTTCCAAATGATATTTTTAACTTTTCCCTGAATTTTGATGCAGTTATTATCTTGTTTGCGATACTTTAAGGGTGTTTCTGCTCGTTTCTTTTTAAACTTTTTTACCTATTATAAACTAGCTCACCGCCCACGGCTTCGCCCGCTTTGTCTAAAACCTAATAAATTATGTATTAAAACCTTTCTCTTGAATCACTCTATCTATTATAAAAAACCGCATCAAAATCCGTTGCGTAGTTTTAAAGATTTAAGCATACAAAGGGACATAGGGACATAGGGACAGAGAAAGCGACTTTGTTTTATACTATGTAGTGATTTATATCTTGCGATGTTAAAAAATACAATCGTAATGTATGTAGGTATGAATAATACAACAATATAGGTACCAAATATTTTGAAGAAGAAAATTATTGAATTGAGTACGGTCCGAGGAATATTAAGAATAAGAAAATAAGACGAAGAAACTTGATTTGTAACTGTCAAAAATTGATTTCGAATTTTTTGGTCAGTCTTAGATCTTTTCCTTTGTATGAATATAAAAGAAAACGGAAAAAAAAATATTAGGGTAAATAATTTATTAAGAGGAAGGAAGGAATCAGTCGCTTTCTATATCCCTTTGTATGCTTAAATCTTTAAAATTACGCAACGGATTTTGCAGTTTTTTTAACACAGATTCAATAGAAAGGTTTAAGTGTATAATTTATTAGGTTTTAGACAAAGCGGGTGCGGGCAAAAACTAGTAATCTATAAGAGAGTACAGATTTTCTTTTTGAAAGTTTTATCTTTGCACAAAATAACAAATACTTAACTAAAAGCATCCTTTGTAGAAGTAGGTAAAGTAAATAAAGGCTGTAAACACACACATCCATATGTGGCTCTTAACAAGTTTTCAAGAGCAACAATATCAAATAACATCAATTAAGCTCGTTAATGCTTCCCTTCCGATTATTTGCTGATGTATTTGGAGTAATTGATCTACTTTTATTATTTACTTTCAATTTATTTTACATAAGTATTGAGTACGATGTTTGTTTACATTTTTACGTTAGTCGCACTTTAATTTCTTACATCTTTATTCTTTATCCTTATTTTTTACAAAAACATCATCGTACGTGTTCTTTAAATTTTATGATTGTCTAGAAGACATTGCTTTAAGCAATAATGCCGTCTATTTAACATTTACTATGTTCATGGTTTCCATGTTGTTGTTGTTGTTTCCATGTATCTGTTGTTATTACTGTACAATGAAGTGTCTTAAATAAATATATATCATTTGATAACATTTCAGTAGTCATTTGTTATTATTCCGTATCAAAATGAATAATGGTTTGATAAATTAATGAAACAGGAAATAATTATAACCATTTGTCTATGATCTCGATGCTCCGCTGATCGACGGATTGACATCACCGCTCTCATATTTTTCATAGTCACGTTAGACTGACTGTGATTTATGATCAACTGTTTAGTCAGCTATCTTTTCTCCCTATTTGCAACTCTAGCTTCCCATGAAGTTATTTTAAACTTCTATAAACTTTCGTTAAAAAGAGTCTCTGAGCTGGATGAAATTAAGGTTATATGCTGAATATTGCGTTAATAATTAATGTTCCAAATTAGGGAAAACATTTATAACTCGTACCTACTTTTCCATCACTGTTTTTTATTATTATTCCTATAATATAAAAAAAATGCTTGTAATCGCCTTTGACACGAAGCGGTCGGCAAGAAACCTTTGCCCAAAGTTTTGGAGTGATCATTTAAGCCAATTTCATACAAAATTACAAAACAGCGGCTACAGTCATCATCCGTGTGATTGAGTTATCTAAACTATTCAAACATCTTCAGAATCCTCTCATTTACAACATCAGGGGGATACTGTCCCAATGAGCGATGGTGTTTGATGCGACCACAAAACGGCTTTACTGTTAAGACGGTCCCCAATCAAGTCGCTAGTCCTCGGTGTAAACTACAATCAACTAGAAAGTTCTATAATTGGATTTAGTCACAGCCACCACTTTGATAGACGCTAATGCGCATTAAAATTGCTGACGTACGCCCTTATTAGAATACCTTCGTCTAGACAAAAACACAAAAATATCGTAAAATATCTTAAACATCTAGATTACCATTCTCATTACCGGGCGATGCGATGCTGATAAATATCTTGCACATTCGTGTTTGGCGCAGCGAATTTCCTCTGATATTTTAAGTAGATAACGAATAAAATGTTTTTACGGTGTAAATTTTTATTCGGATAGGTATATAAAATTGTAGCATGGAACGAGAGAAAATTAACTGTGACTATACATTTCAGTTTAGATTAAGTAATTGAATTTCGCGCTTCCAAAAAGGTAAATCAGATAGACGAATTTGTTACGCTGCTATGTGTGTATTTTACATCACAAAACTCTTATTTGTTTTAAATTTAATATGGATTAGTTCACAGTAGAACTTTAATCTGTACCTGAAATATAATTTAATTACGACAAAGTTTATAATTTCTAATTACATCATCTTCTTAAATTTCTTTGAAGTTTGAAGTTCACATGCGTCAGTCGTAAATAATTCGAAGACCCTTTTGCTTTTCTCCTCTGATTTTGACTTGCTAAAGTTCAAAATATGTATTGAAAAATAAAGATATTCATAATCAAAGTTAAATAACTTCTAAAAATATAACCCTTTTATATTATTTTAAGTTTTATTATATTTGTCTTTTAGAAAATTTTGAACGGTTTTTTTGATGGA
This sequence comes from Colias croceus, assembly GCF_905220415.1. Lineage (NCBI taxonomy): Eukaryota > Metazoa > Arthropoda > Insecta > Lepidoptera > Pieridae > Colias > Colias croceus. The sequence goes on from NC_059553.1 coordinate 4,427,114, forward strand.
TATCAAGCCCTATTGGCATAAAAAATAACTTAATTAATACAAAAACTAAGATAGTACTTCACTGAAAATATGAATGTTATTTAAGTATTACTATAATATGTTATCATAGAGTGGCCTACATACACGAGTAGGAACTAGTGCATTAAGACTAAAACTATGTTAAACTCGTGTTCAGGTCGGATCGAATACAGTTTCAGTGTGGAATTTCAATGATAGCTATATGTATCGCATAGCTCTAATAATGTATCCCTAAATTGTGGCTGATGGACATAAAGAGCCATTGCGAGTATGTAGATATTCCAGTGAAGCCTCTAAATTATAGCAAATATTTATATTTGTAAATCTTTAATAATAAATAGGGCTTATAGGACACGTGAAACAAAAATAACATTATTATGATTTTTTCTTGACCATTAAATTTTTTTTAAATGTATATTTATATTTCAACATAATTGTATAAAATGGTAATAAATGTAAATATAAAAGTAAATTTTGGATACAATAAAACGAGAATATTACGTAGTTAGTAGGTACCTTATCAACAAACTGCTCCTTTTTGGTAGCGCTAAAATAATGTAGATAACTTTTGAGTAATCAACATTTAAAGTATAGGAACCTACTCAAAGTGTGTCAAATATTCTCGTTCCTTTAGTTCATTAGTAAACGACCGACCAACTTATACTATTGTTTTATTCAGAAATAATTTCAGGCCAATAAATGTGAATATTATACCTAATGAGCAAGAGACCGTTTGATGATAAAAAATTTCACACCGCGTGAACGACGCATTGCATTTGTGTATTCAATAATTGTATTAAAATTTCAGTTTCTTATTCATGTAAATATATATTTATTTTGATATTTTCTATTATAAGCACGAAATCATATTATAATTTTATTACGCAATTTAAAATATATCGAAGTTGTTTTACCCTCATGAATATATGAATATGAATGGACTCTCAGAGATTGTTTATCTAAACTTTCAACGTAGCTGTGCTACGCCACACGATCTGGCTACGACGTAACAGCCTGTAGTTCATACTTTACCATGAAATTTAATTGACCTAATAATTACGCATTCAATATACATGTAAGTACAAAATAAGAGCTTATCACGGTGAAAATAAAGTGTATAATACGTTGGCAGGTTTGTTTCTTCGGTTCACTAGCAAACGCGTTGAACGTAGCGGTGCTGACTCGGCGCGACCTCGCTGCAGCGCCGATCAACAGATTGCTGAAGTGGCTGGCCGTGGCTGATGTGTTCGTTATGATGGAGTATGTGCCCTTTGCGATTTATAGATATTTGGTAAGTAATATTATTCTTATATGTATGCGGACGTGTACAATTTCCTACATTCAGGGTACCTAAAGAAATGATAGTTTTATTGAAATCGTTTATTGCGTTTTACTTACTAATGTTTAAACATTAATAATTATTAAACAGAATAAGAAGAAATACAATATTGTTATATTGTATTTCTTACATACATGTAGACTGTAGATCTACATAAATGGCAATAGACTAATCTATTGGGTTTAGAGTTCAATCATAATACAGAGTCTGGTAAAACAATATCAGCAATGTATTGTCCGTATTGTCAATATTGAAATCCATTACCTACAGTGTAAGAACAAATAATGTATTTAAATTAAATTACCCGACCCTCGTTTCAATATCTCCCGTCTAGACGATATCCTTTATAGTTCTTAAAACATTGACAATAAATCAAAAGGTTCTATCGATCATATTTATCGGTAGTCATGCGTTGCTTTTAGTAAAACAAACTGTAGAATTTTAGAAAAGTACTGCACCATAAACAATAATGCGAAGTGATATATCTATTATAGGTCTAGACGCTAGATAAATAGCTACCGATTCCATTTGATTTATGTATCAAGAAGTTTTTTAATAAATACACAAAGTTCACGTTACAGCGTGCTGTAATAACAAACTCATGCGCTCTAACAAATTTAGAGCAAATATTTATGTTGAATGATTTTAATGCAGTTGTATTCATTTACTGCATGTGTTGGTATTTATTTCTGAGTGAGGTTTGCATCTTTATTACTTAATAAAATAGGGTTACTCAAATTATATAATTAAAGAATATTAATGGTATTAATCTAATCGAATCTAATATATATTATAAAGGCGAAAGTTTGTAAGTATGTATGTATGGATGTTTGTTACTCTTTCACGTAAAAACTACTGAACTGATTACAATGAAATTTAGCACACATATAGAGGGTAACTTGGATTAACACATATGATAGTTTTTATCCCGGAAATCCCACGGGAACGGGAACTATGCGGGTTTTCCTTTGCAAACGCGGGCGAAGCCGCGGGTGGAAATCTAGTATTTAATATAATTGGAAAAGTAAATTTAAGTTTCACATGCCATCTTATTTCTCACTGCTAATGAAATATTCAAATATCAATTTACTTGTAAACTCATCAGTTAGACATCTGTTATCAGTACCGTTAGTTATAAATAAAATAATATGAATCATAAAATAAAAACTTAAATTACTTTATTTACAAATTATAAAATTAGCTAAACCGCCAATTGCTTCCCATAATATCCTGCTTTTGTCAAATTTTGTGTCTGCAATAAAGAATATATAAATAAACCATAGTCAATTGAAATCAATGGTTCCCATAAACTCGATATTTTCCGTAGATATTACCCGGGCAACGTGAGATGCCCTACAAGTGGGCGGCATATCTCCTGTTCCACATGCATTTCGCACAGATTTTTCACACGGCGTCCATTTGTCTGACACTTTCCCTCGCTATCTGGAGATACGTGGCTATAAAGTAAGTGAATGTTTGATGGGCACGATCTGTAACTAAACGTGGATTTAGTTTATTCTTTTAGAATTTTAAAGTTTATTCTCTATGTGTGTTTTAAATTGGGTTCTGTTTTAGCTTAGCACGAGGGTATTGATTTTGTGCATCTTTTACGTTAAGACACATTGTAGGTACTTTATGATCTTTCTACAATTCCTAAGCATAGGAAAATAGAAAAACTATTCTTACTATTTTGGAATTTGAGAAAACAATTTGAAAGTAAACGACCATTAACTCCCATTATACAATTTGAATTTTAATCAAAAATGTGGGATTGAGTCACTTTAAAGTCCTTAATACATTCGTCTAAGTTTATTTAAGTAGATAAGTACTACGATTTACCGTCAATCGGCTCACTTTATATATTAAAGTGGTCTAAAGATTTGAATTTTAATCAAAAATGTGGGATTGAGTCACTTTAAAGTCCTTAATACATTCGTCTAAGTTTATTTAAGTAGATAAGTACTACGATTTACCGTCAATCGGCTCACTTTATATATTAAAGTGGTCTAAAGATAACATACGATTTCTATTTATCTTTTGTCCTTTTTCCTGCTTATCTCTTTCAAATAGAACTGTGTATACGCCTACTCATAAGTATTTCAGAATAAACTGAATGAATTGTATCCACAAAAGGGTCTATCCTTTTCAATTCCTTTCAACTATTTTAATATTTATACAATCGCTGCTTCCTGGAAAATTGATGAAAAATAATTTTAATTACAACATTAATTGAGTGTCTCGAAGGAACAGCATGACATTAATATTACTAAAGCATTTGTTTAAGTCATAAAGTTTAATATTTTGACCCTGAAAATATAATTCGAAAACAAAATAACAAATATCATATTTAATATTAATTAAACGTGCTAGTAAACTCAACTTTTTTGATTGAGAGGAAATCTGCAGAAGAAGGAAAGAAATCGCAATATCCTTCACTTCAAAACCAATTAAAACAAAATTTAGTCAGTCAAAAGAAAGATTTTACAGATTAATAATAATTAAGTTAATAAGTATGATTAGCTAGCCCAAAATACTGACTGACTACATGCTTTTATAGGTTATTATAATCATGCCAGTGGCAATATAATTAACAAAGGCATATATTTATGTATAACTTAAAAAATATCTTTATAATCAATCATAGAGTCGTTTAACTATCTCAACAATACCTAAAATAATAAGAAATAATAGATTAAGTTCTAAATTAAAATATGACAAAGCCATTTCACGAATTCTCTCCATCGCAGACTTGTAACAGATTTGTAAGTTTTATGATATTGTGGTGTTATTTATTTGTGTTATTGTTGCGGGAAAATGTAATAAATATTTCGATTCAACTTGTTAATTGTATCAAATTTCAGGTTTCGATTACGAAATATTTTATACAAAACCAATCATTCATTTAATTTAATTTCACTTAATTTTGTTTGGGAGATTGCTCAGAAGTATTTTTAAAAGCAGATTTATATATTATTTTATAGATTTTGTATTTTTATATCTGTAAAAATTTTGTATGTCAGATTTTTTATATTTCCTATCAGGTATTCGGACAGGAGTCATGTACTATGTACAGAGCGACGATGTAGCACAGCTATCCTCAGCAGCTTTATATTACCGCCCCTTCTATGTATCCCCACATTCCTGGTGAGTACTTCGTACGGAAAAATTTAGAATTTACAAACGTTCTTTTAATTTGATTAATTGGATTGTGTTTCCAATAAGTCTGATTTCCTTGTTCCAAAATAATTAATGAGGCATAACATTCTTGGGACTGTGTGCAAATAATACGATTACGAAGAATGGTTCAATTATTTATTTCCTCATTGGTATTTTCATGCCTACCAATTTATTTTTTTGCAACGATTGATCCTTCGGACCCAACGCTCGGACCCGTCAAATTTTTAAAAATAAATTAATCTTCTTAAAAATGAATTTCGTTTCATTGTCCTATTTTCCGATATTTGTCTGATGTAGGGTACCTACGTATCAAACCGTCAATTTTCGTGGAATTTGTTATTTTTGCTGATAAATTCCTGTAAAAATTGTTCATACGTACATTCGTTTTAATTAGTATAGGTATCTAGCGCTCTTCAGTCGGTATTGACAAATCCTTTCTGGTTGAATACTAGGAATTAATGTGACTATTTTACTGTTGGCTCGGAATTGCCCGGCACGTAAATTAATTCTGAATAGCGCCAGGATAAAAGAAAGTTCGTGTTTTCGATTACGAGGACATTTAACTACTTTTGACGGCCCAATTTACAAAGTTAAATTTAGTAATAATCAAAAATTATCACCGCTTCCAGGAAGTCGGAAAACAATTAATCATGTTGAAATTAATCCATCGCTTTATATCTATTGAATTAATTCTTATTTTTAAATAAATAATATAATTCCAAAGTTATATACTTTGCAAGTTTGCTTTTGCTTTGCTATTTGTTTTAAGGTTAGATAATAAAAAATATTATTTACATCGAGCTAATTACTTGTTTCCAGCTGTTCTAGTTACTACTGGTTACTAGGTAAATACGGAACTAAAGTTCTATTGGAATTATACAAATAATAATATGCAATTTATATTCAACAGGTATTCGATATTCACACAGCGGTTGTGCTAGAACCAAATGGTCCCATGATACTTTATCACGTAGATTCCGATGAAGAAGGTCAATTATTCAAGATAAACTTTTGGGTCCATGCCGTCGTAATCAAATTGCTACCCTGCTGTATTCTGACGGTCATTAGCATCTGGCTAATAAGAGAGGTCTACAACGCCAATGAGCATCAAAAGAGGATCCGTATAAACAATGCATGCGCTAATGACAAGTCTATAAAACGTCAGTGCAAAGGCGACAAGAGAACAAACAGAACCACGAAAATGCTAGTGGCTGTACTGCTTTTGTTCCTCGTGACGGAGCTACCACAAGCGATTTTGGGTCTTATGAGCGGGGCTTTAGGACGATGTTTCTTCAAGCGGTGCTACGATCTGTTTGGCGAGCTGATGGATGCATTGGCACTACTGAACGGGGCCATTAACTTTGTTCTGTATTGTTCAATGTCGAGGCAGTTCCGAATGACTTTTCGTCAGTTGATGTGGCGCGCGCATTTACATAGGTGGCCGCCACCGCAGCCATCTCACTCGGATGGATTGAATACGTATGTATATTTCATATTATAGCATTACAACATTTTAAGAGTAGCAATACTCAATATACCATTGACGGTCAAAATATCGGCATAATAAATTGATTTTCATTTTTCAACCAAGATATGCCATTAGCTTTTTTTATAATCACTGTACAATATATTTTAGTGTAGGTAATTCATCAAGCTGGACCATATATAATAATATAAAACCTACTCTACTCTGAACTATATACAATGATAAGTTTGTTTCAAACAATCATATTTACTATGTGAATAAGTAATACCTAGGTACATAGTGATAAATAATTAACGACGACAACCAATGCGTATGTAGCTTTATTATTCTGTGTTGAATTATTGTTGGAATTTCATAGAATAGTCCGCGACCCTAGTAATCATTGTACTGATTCAACTGTTATTTGTTCATGCTTCAGTAGTTTTCATGTTAAACCAAAACACTAAATTTATTATTTTTTTCAATTAAACGTTTTTATTTTACAAATAATTCGGGTTAAGCAACTCAGCACAGTTAAATATGTTTAGTTGCCAAATTAGACACATTTTAATACGGTTTAATTTAAATACAACATTTAATTTTATTAAACATTTAAAACGATACATTTCATGTTTACATAAAGGAAATGAATCACACTTTATAAATAATTTATCTATTGATCTCCAGTTTGTTAATCTACAAAGGCAATGATTATAACTCGATTCCCTGTTTACATCTTCCAAAAATTGATTGGCATCCAAAAAGACTGAATTCGTAGTACTGTTTACTAAAGATTGTTTTCGGACGGGTAACAGAAACAAACAACCGGTTGTTTATGATAATAACAGTTTTAGTTTATTATAATTTAGCGAACGATATTGTCAATAAAGTGACTTGTTTATTTTTCAGAGCGAAAACTTCGGTTCCGTGAGAGAAGATCGTACAAGAGAAACATGCATACGTCTTGCAGCAATTTGTCTAAATAACTGTATATAATTTGAGATAGGGTATCTTAAAATTCGTCCTATAAGTATTTAATACGTTTAGAAAATAATCTGCTATTAGATCTCACGTAATATATACATAAGACGTTAAATAATTCAGTTTTATATAACTTTTGCTAAACACTTCAAAGATGCGTAATGAAGCTGATTACGCTTACAGAGAAAGCTTCAATTTCTATAACAAACAATGTAATTGGATGATAGAAGATATTCCCTTTGATGTTACCTCTGAGATCTAAGGTTTTTATTATTTATTTGGCACTACAATATTATAACATCTCAGGGCGTTACATGTACAATAAACTATGTATTAGGATGGTATTAGGTTATATTGTTTTTAATATCACTTTTAATTTTAAAATTTAACTTTAATCATGGAACCGAATTAGAAATATTGGTGTTTTAAGATCCTTAAATACTACTTAAATATTGTCTCTTATTGTCACAATTATTACTTCCTTTATAAGTATCTAGTATTACAAAATCAATAAACATAGAGTGGCTGATTTGGGAAAGCACTGATACATACATATTACATACCCTGAAAATAAATCTGAATTTTTTCTCAACAAATTAACCTTTATTATTATATTATTAATGGGAGAATAAACAATTATTGTGAACGGTTATCAAAGAGTAGCGCGTATTCAGTTAAGCGGTCAGCAACCACAAATACAATTACAAATACCGCAGCATGATCAGTTGCCTCTTCACAAACAATGAAGTGGTTTTACAATGTAATTACCGATGTATTTAATATAATCCATAAGTAATTTTATCACTTAATAGGCTCATTCAGTTGTTCCATAATTGTAAACAAATATTATCGTGATATTAAATGATTACGTATAAATGTAAACGGGTAAATAATGAGGATTTTTGAAACGAATTTGTATTAAGTATCATAGATTTAATGTAGTTTTAAGTGTATGATTAATGTAAATTTGATTTTGTATGTTTGTATATTTTATCAAGTTCCTATGTATGCTTGACTGTTCTGTGTAAACAGGTGAAATCTTAGCATATCTAATATCGTTTTGAATATACTAAATAGGATAAATGCCGTAATTCGCTCAAAATTACTTTGTTAATTTAGCAGATAAAAAAAAGACTGGCACAAAAAGCGCGTCCATTAATTACATTAGCATTTCCATTGCAAAAATATATGTACTTGTACCTTTTTGGTGTACCGATATCTAGTCTCAAAATATTCATGTATTTATATATTATTTTGAAAAGCTTTATTATTTTTCGTTAAACCAGTGAATAATTTTTATTTGTTAAGTAAACTATAGCTCCTAAGGTAGTTTAAAAGATAAACCCATCGTTTCTCTTGTACGCGTTTTACTTCTAACGCAAGTTAATGCTCATTATTATTATAAAATTAATGTAATTAATTACTCTTATTGTACATATTTTAAGATAATAATAAATGTTTTACCTGGATGAAAGATATTTTAATCTACAGCAATAATTATACACGAATTAACGTTAATCTTGGGGACTTAATTATTGTGTTGATGAGTTGAATTATTTCTAACGGTACTTAAATTAAGGATTAAGTATGTAATGTGTTTAAAAGACGCATCAAGTAAAATTTAACATTCATTAGAGTCGATAAGGAACACTCGTAATAGCGGAAATTTCAGAAAATCATATCGATTGAATAAGCATTCCTTAAATTGAGAGTTTACAAAGCTTTATCAATTCTATTATTATAAAATACGTCAATAACAAATGCCTTTCTTTGTAGCCCCTACAAGTTAAAGTGCTTGAAGGTGAAATGTTCGTTCGACGGAACATTGTAATTTCCTTACATTCGTATTTCTGAATTTCAAGTTTGCTTGAAGTTGAAGAAATTGAAGCACAATTTAAGTTGGTAAAATGTTCAAGTATATTTTGCTTTTGGGTGTAGTAATAACGATTATTATTAAATGATTGAAGAATTATGTCTATCTAATTGCAGCCTACCATAAAAATATGATAGTGAAGATAAAATATATCTTGTTTTACATAGTACCTAATCTTTTAGACGATGTCCGTTTTTTTCCCTTTTTCTGATCCCTTTAAATTTAAATTTGTATAGTTTAGTGGTAGGTAAACTTTGTGTTTCTAGTGTTGTGTGCAAGTTTAAATTAGGTAGCAGGGCGTATATTCAACTCATAATTATTAATTTGTATTTTTATGGATCCTGATGTACCATAAACACACCATAAATGATCCTGATGGATAATATATAAGGCAGTGAGGTACAACGCCGTCGTGATTGTATGAAGGCAAAAGGCTTCTTTCTCATTAACAAGTAAGTTATAACTTTTAAAGTAATTAAACGTTCTGTGATAATTATTTATACTCAATAATTCACATCAAATGCTTATCGCTACAATGGAGCCAAATAAAAATCTACAAAAGCTAATAAAAGTGGTAATAAAGAATAGTGGAATAGAGTTAGAACATAATATTTCATAACACAATAGAAGTATCGAAACTCGAAAGACTTTATTGTGCTGCAATCTTGCGTAATATCTGTAATGACAATTTGAGCTGGAGTCCGTTGCATAACCACTTGACAATAGGGCACCTCAACTACTGCTCTATTGAAGCGTTGTTATGAGATAAAAATAGTTCTTTATTACCTGTAGCAACGCCAACGTTTGTATGGTCTACATAGAAATGTATGGGAAACCCAAATTATGGGCAAGTGTGTTATGCCTAGTATGTAAATGATTACCTGAATGCTACAGGAGAGGTCGGTTTTTAATGAAAAATATGAAGGGATAAATTTTATCCCAATTGAGAGATTCTAGATTAGAACAAAGTGATTATTATGATACAAAGGTTTTGATATTATTCGCTCAATAATGAATACTGCACGAATTTCTAAGCTTTTCGGTTCATAAAGCCTTAACGAGATTTCATACAAAACCTTCGACTTTTCCCAGAAATTGAGGTTTCAAAGTATTAATCTGCATTTACTAGAATAAAACTCTTTAATGATAACTAGAATTTATGATAATCCTGTATAATAGAAAATATAAAATACCTATAATTTACAATGGAATATTAGCCTCTAATATAAATCAAATCCAATGATAAATCAATATTCTACAGTTAAATAAAAGGTTTTTATTTAATATCGAAATATCTAAATCTCCTGGGGGGTTAGACAAGTGGCTTTCGTTTAGTTAGTTTCGATAGTTTGATAGAATAGATTATGAATGTATGAGATTGACATAAGCTGTAGATAAATGTATCGACAGCTTACGTCAATCTCATACATTCATAATCTATTCTATCAAACGTTACGCTAATAGAAAGCCACTTGTCTAGGGGGGCTGGGATATATGCAGTTCGGAAACTTCATACAGAGAGCGCGTTTCCACTTGTCTTATTTACATTATTTTACAAGTAAAATATAACAGATATGATCATTACTAAACGCTGAGTATAGATAATAACTGTAACAACTAAATAACGCTTTTAATGAGTACCTACAAATGAAACTGAATCTTGGAAAATGTTCTTGCATCTTTAAAATTACATAAAACTCAACACTCGTAAACTCGTATACTATAGCTCTGTCATACGAAGTAATAATAAATAACTACCGTTCAAGAAGGAATTAGTTCTTATAAGCACTGAAAATCTATTAAATTTAGTACTCTTAAAAATTTGACAAAAAAAATGAATAATAGGTAACTAAATTAAACTAATTAACATACACATACCTACATTAGCTTACATTTGCATTATTTTATGATTATTTTGTACCTACTCCTAGTGAAAAGCTTTTACTTTAATGTAATTATCCGTCTAAATAATCTATGACAACCTAACAATTAACATAGATTTATTACCACTAAGCTATTAGAAAAAGCTATAATTAATGTGACCCATGATTATGTCGTTTCCCATTGAAATTTATACTAGCTACACCGCGTGGTTTCTTCTATGAAGAACTCACGGATAAATCAAGTATTTCTATATCTTATATATGTATATAAAAGTCTACATATTAAGCTACATCACTGTAAAGTTTCATCAAAATCCGTATAATGTTCGCGTGAGAGTAACAAATAATATAATAAAGAATACCCAATAAAACAAATATAACACGGATTAAGTCCCTTTTAACAACTTATAACGTGACTTGAGCTTTTTGTTAAATTTAGCTTTCCATGTGATTTGAGCTTTTCGTTAAATTTAGCTCTCCATGTGATTTGAGCTTTTTGTGAAATTAAGCTTTCCATGTGATTTAAGCTTTTTGTGAAATTAAGCTTTCCATGTGATTTGAGCTTTTTTGAAATTAATCTCTTCATGTAATTTGAGCTTTTTGTTAAATTAAGCTTTCCATGTGATTTGGGTCTTTTGTAATTCAATGGAAAATCCCGCATATTTCCCGTTTCCTTGAAAATTTCCGGGATAAAACCTATCTTTTGCGCTTTCTCACGTCTCAAAATACTTCTCTGCCAAAGTTATCCAAATCCGTTTAGTGGTTTATGCGTGAAAAAGAGACAGACAGCGTTACTTTCGCATTTATAATTTTACTATGGATCTTTAAATTTTTACCAGAAACATTGTTTTTTTACATGACAATTCGTAGTAAATCGTTAATTAAGATTATTTTTATCTTATTAATTGAATAAAGTACAGCAAAACCCATTTCTTAATCTTCTTGCCATTCTATAATCTTTTCAGATTATCCAAGTTTTGATTGGCACAAATCCACACTTAAAGGCCAATTTACATTAAGCTAACAAAAATAACACGAATCTGAGTTAAATTTAAAAGAGTAAAATGAAAATTAACTAATTCACTTTATATTGAACTAAGTAACAGTTTGGCGACGTATTGTCTCCTCCCATCACGTTTGGCACAGCGACTTGCTGATTAACGGCATTCTGCATTGTTACGTGTTACATTACTGCTATTGTTACTTTATTTTCTTTTGCGTATGTTGCGGATCATATACTTTTAGGTTTTGCAGTAATGTATAAAGTTCTTGCTGGCGTCTTGTTATGTGAATAATGTCACAAAATGCTCTCAATAGCAATATTTTCCACCTTTAACGCAACCATTTATGTAACTACCTCCGCTCCGCGGTTTCACCCGCGTGACTGCGCTCCTGTTGGTCTAAGCGTATGTATATATTATAGCCTATAGCTTTCTTCGATGCTTATCTAACACTGAAAGAATTTTTCAAATCGGACCAGTAGTTCCTGAGATTAGCGCGTTCAAGCAAACAAACAAACGAACTCTTCAGCTTTATAATACAATATGTGTAAGTTTGTTCCAACACTTTGTTCATTGTAATTTTTTCCCCATTTCCCTTGGCCATGCTGCCACACTAAACGGCTGGACTGATTTCGATTAGGTATTCTGTATTATTATCAGGAGGACGAAAACTAAAAAAAATCACGCCTAAATTACTTATAAATGAAGAAAACTTTATATAAATTTCATACGTTTGGCAGATTGTGCGAAGACAGGACAATTTATGTTGTTATGTATAAAAGATTACCATTATTTTTTTTTATTGTAATGTGTTGTTGTATTTGAAAGTGATTAACTTTATATGTCACAGAGCAAGTACATACACAAACTATACCCCTGGAGGCTACATGTTGTTACATTTTACAGAATCTAGATTTTAATCACAATAGTGTCGTACAAACGCTGGCCAAAAAGCTTCACACAAAGGACGGAAACGGTTCGAGTCAACAGTAAAATCGACCGACTCTGTGTCGACTCTGTTGACGTTTCGATGTAATGACTTTTGCACGGTACTTTGGTCTAGCGAATTCAATTACGATTGGTTTCGTATGAATTTTTTGCTATCAAACCATTGACAGATATAAGCCATTATGCAATAGTACACCCTCGCAGCTATCAATCTTTTGGACGTCTGCCAGTTGGAACGCTGTCTCGGATCTAGGCGTAAAAGGTTGTGAAGGTAAAATTTCATTACAGACTTTATTTCGCACAAAACTCACATGAGGATTGACATGAGTCAATCGTTATCCTGATGATATATGGTCTTTTTTACGAATGCTTGGAAGTATTAGGCCACTTAACGGGATATGAAGAAGATTAATTTACTGTTTTTATCGTCTGATATCATTCACTCAATTTAATCTTTTACTTCACTCAATGGGAAAATTAATTGAGAATAGCCCTTTTACATAAGAATCTAATCCACTACACAACAAAAAATTACTAGAACTCTATTAATTTTACCAGCTATTTGTACGTTATTATTAAACAATTCGATAGATATTCAGCAGTTAAAATTTCAAATATTATCAATTATACTCATATAGCTATAAATCTAAACAACTGTATGTATTTAAATATTTATGTTTATTGTTCTTTCAATCAAAAAACCATACGAATATACTTTTCCCTAGAGCTTGAAAACTCGCGTGATAAAGTTAATCTGGTGTTAAAGTTTTTTTATAGACTGTGTTCACAAAAAGACATAATATTGTTTGGTAATTGAAAAAAATGCCAGCGTGAAATAATCCATTTTCATATACAAGAGATCGTGTTGACACACATAATATTTCAACCTGTAATATTTATTGCGAGCTCGACCGCCTGCATAATATGGTCGGATCATTTTTCACTCTCTAGGTAAAGCCTTGTAAATCAGAGGAAGACATCCCGGAGAATGTTTAAACCCATAGGGTAGGGTATCCGTGTTTTGGGAATTGTTAGAAAGACGAAACACGTAAAAGACGAAACACGTAATGTGTTAATTAAGTCGGCCCTATTTACATAAATTAACACACAACGCAATTAACTACTAATTTGACAGCTTCTTATCTCTCGCTCGTACCGGGATGAAATGCGAATTTTAAAGTCTAAGAAAATATTTTTCGACCGTATCTAAATTTTTATTTTCTTAATTTATGTTAGAACATTGACAAAGCTTCAATTAATAACAAACTTTACTTTTATATATAAACTACTTTGTTTAATTATAAAAAAAGCAAAGCTTTTCTGTTCTAGCTTAACTCTGAAGCGGCTGAATCTGTTCTGGAGGTCATTGAGTGATGTTAATGAAGAGCATGGTCACTTTTTGAAGACTTACGGTCAATGCGATCGCTGTCACAGTAATAATTATTAGCTATGAATGTTTTGTAAATCGAAACAATATAAACTTTTACTTTATTCACAATATGCTAACCTATTATAACTTCATAAAGACCATGCTAAGAGATCATAAAAAGCGCACTAAATAGAACCACAAATCTGTGTGTTTACGAAAGCTTAAGCTTTAATGCAATTTATAGTGTCCTGAACAACGTTTACGGGCTATTTTCATAGAATTAACGAGAACCAATAGTAATAACTATAAAATAAACACCTAGTACCTAACGCTGTAAGTCTCCAATAGCGTTAGATACTTCTATCGGTATCTACATCTAAACTAACACTGTTATAGCTTAAGTTTCCTATCTATGGTATGCTTGTGTGAAGTAATCTGATGAAATGTTAATCCGATTTCAGAAATTCCGGATCATGCATAACCTACTGTCAGCTGTTAATCGTAGATACATATATATTAGTAAATACACAGTTAGACCAATGTTGTTTGGCAATTTAATGATCGATTAAATAGAAAGAACTGTAGTAATATAACTGTTTTATTTAAGCTATAGTTAGGCTCAATGAAAAATTGCTCAAAAAATTATTGCTTATAGACATATAGACAATCCATCAGAAAATAGGTCAAAAAAATAAAATAATTAAATACTGATGTGATATGAGATACTATGATAACGGCAAACTAGTCTACAACATTTTTTTTGTTAAAGTATAATTTGTTTGTTTATTATATAAGAAAGACAGCCTTCAATTCGTACGGATAATTACAAAGTATGTCTTAACCCTTACTTCAGCAATGTAGTTATGATTTGTAATAATTATTATTAAACGTGAAACCTCAGTTGGCTCACTAGTATAAATTGCCTCTACTTTTTTGCCAGAACTCTTTTTTACACTATATCAAGGTTCTATGAAACTCTTTTTTAATTGAATCGCAAATAATAAATAAATAAATAAATAAATAAGGCACTTCACCTTATGCTATGCCCATAAGCACCCTCAACATTTTGTTATGATAGTCTCAGGATAAGATATGAGTTGTAGCACAATAACAAGACGTGTTTCCCTTCTTACACATATTATTGTCATTTTAAGAGCTTTAGGTAACCTTCCAACATCGAATTAACTTATATTTTGCATGATACATTTTGCAAACTATTAGGATGATGGACACTGCACACATGCTTGTGCATATATATAATTGTTTACTGTAATTATATATCCCAGTTTCAATTTTAATTAGCCGCTATTAATTTCTGTTCCCATATTTATGATTATTTTTTCAAATATCACAAAGCTATATTCGATATCATCAACTATATAATTTACATAAATCAATTATACGTACTGAGGTATCAAATACCATAAACAGATTAATTAATTACATCGAAATTACGTATTTGAACAGCAGAAGTTATAGGCCACGATAAAACAGTGGAGGAAATTTGTAACCGAGTCAGTACAATTAATCTACCAGTATTTAAACAGTTTATTGACTCAAACCTACAATCTAGCTATAGTAGAGATTCTCGTTTTCTATTTATATTTGGGAATGAACTTTTATTCGATGATAGAAACATTTGATATAGAACATTTATAATAATTTAAAGCTTTACGAGGTCGATCTCGGTTCATCTCATACTATGATAATGACATATGATATTTTTTTTATAAGTAATTAAATTGCATTGGTATTAGTTTTAATGAAATATATTAAGGCAGATCTTTTTAATACCACTAAAGCCCATTGATATACCGTGAGCATAGTAACAATTATTATACTATAGGCCCGATTTTTCAATCCTTGGTTAAAACTTATCCGTCCAATAAAGTATTACACGATAATATTAAAATGTCACCATCAAACTGTCAAATCCGGACAATTAAAATGCATTTTTGAAATAACATAGTTTAATACGTTATCCGAAGAATAAGTTTTAACCAACGATTGAAAAATAAATGGAATTAATTTGAAAAGAAGTTGTATACTAAAACGCTATCATTCAAAATTTTCACAACATGCAGTTTTTAAAATATCTTTAAACTTCAATAATTTAATGAAGGACAGAACTTTCACACCTTGGATGGGTGTTATTTTTTATTAAGTGAATCAATAAGAAATTCCAGTCGGTGTTCACTAAATTGAAGAAAATGTAAATTGGCCCGTGCCCAGGGTGCAAACACGATCCGTGATAAGAATATCATCATCTATTTCTTATCACCTACTATTGGAACTCGAATTTGTAAACCAGGTTGTGTTTAGTGCGTAACTACGCACAAACTAACTAAAAAATAAAAAAACTAAACAAGGCTTCAAGATGAAACAAATTAAATATCGATAAATAAGATAAATAATCTTTTAACGCAAAAATAACGCAGGAAAATCGAAGTCAAGTTCAAGAATTGAAGAATATTTAATAATCTATTCGAATATTTTATGCGTTGAAAAAATAATTTTGTTTGATTTTGAAATGATTGCCTATTGAAATAGTATCTAACTGAACGTAAACAAGCTATTTGCGAGCATTAGAAGTCAAGGCTCGATTCAGTATCTCTGGGAAAAAGAATATCCCACATATATTGAATTCTAAAGATATTTTCGTAACAAAGAAATAGACATAAATGGAGATCATTTTCCAGGACAGGATACAATTACCCTTGGAGTATATTAAAATATCTCTTAGTATTATGTTATACATATACATTTTATGCTCAATTATTGTGAAAATAATCCCATTTGATCATGTGAAATGGGATAAAAGTATTAAATTTAACATTATGTACAACGAACCTGTAGATAAGGATATCCGATTATTTCCCCAAGTGTCCAATAACGGTCTCAATGAGTGGAGGAAGGAATTCTAGTACTTGTTGAGGATTAAAAGATACAATAAATCCAATAGTTATATACTCAATTTTATAATGAAAGTTTTCGGCGTAACTGAATGACCCTTTAAAAGAGTTTAACAACTGGACCCTTTAGGGCTCATTGCTTCACTCTACGCTGTAAACTGTTGACTGATATTTTAAACTCCTTTCTAAATACTATATTTTATATTATAATAGAACTGAATTGAATATCCTTTATCAAAATCACACAGTTCATTTAGATCTGTAGTCTGCACATTATTATAAAGAGGAAAACTTTGTTTGTTTGTTTGTTTGATTGTAATGAATAGGCACATAAACTACTGAACCGATTTTAAAAATTCTTTCACCATTCGAAAGTTACATTATCCACGACTAACATAGGCTAGGTTTTATCCCGGAAATCCCACGGGAACGGGAACTAAGCGGGTTTTTCTTGACAGGTGGAAAGCTAGTGTGATATAAAATAATAATTTTCGAATTCAGAAGGCATAAAATTCTCATATTCGCTATTGGTGTGCAATTATGAAATGTCTACTAAAATGATAATTGGATCCTCTTCTATAATAATTATATGTGAGTATGATAGTATTAGAGATTTGCCAAAAGCAGGGTGTGTAAAAAAAAAATTATTGCGGACATTAATGGTCCTCCTCTTGGCTCCGTTCCAGATGCCAGATGTATGCACGGCGCACTAATTATCACGCTCCGACGTAAATTACTCACCTTTTATATTATTGTAAATAACAACAAAGTCTGTTCTATCTCCCTAAATAGAATATATTTATAGATTTTCTGTTTGCTGATGGAATTACAACTAAAAGAAAGAAAGATCAGTATCTTAAAATTCTTTCTATAGATGTGAAATGCATTTCATCGTAAGTACCTCATGATCTAAAAATATATATTTGTACTCTTGATTCCCATTCTCACAACAAAGAATACTTTGCATGGTTCTATTTTGTAAAATCGAAGCAGGAGTGGGTTGCAATACCTACCTTTTGAGAGACACCTGACGTGCAAACAGCTCAGACACGGCAATGCGCCCACGCTATATCTCACTCTAAGGGTAACGACGCTAAATTTTTGTGACAAAATATGTTTTGCACCTTTTGCTCTGGATGATAAACTAGTGTTTATTTTTATATTTTTTTTTTATTACTCAGCTTCGCGTGGATGTCGTGAGACGCTTACAAAGGCTATTTGCCTTGTTGGCATATTTCCCCTTTTTATGTATCAGTAACATCATAATATGAAGAACCTTTTTATCATATCATATTTAATTTCATGAAGGTTTTATAAATTTTAATTGGCATTTTTGTTGTTGGTAAGTAAGTGGTAATTAAGTAAGTAAGTATATTGTTTATTCTATATAAATTTAGAAAAAGAAAGGACTTCCTAATCTGAATTAAAAAAGTAATGAGAGGATTTGTCTTCACGGTCTTAATAAATTGGTGACATTTGTAACGCTCAGTTTTTATAAGAAACATTGTTTATCTAAACATTTATACGCAGTGGGTGTGGTATTCACAAATGTACATTTCCGCTAAGAAAAGTAGGTATACTTATTTATACAGATATATTTTGTACATTTACAATGCCATTTTGTTGAATTCACGAAGCATATAATCGTATGAAGGTGAGACTTTAGATGAGAAGGTCGAATTGAAATCGTCGGGAAATCCTAGTAATAATATACATGTTCATTATACTTCAAAATATCAATAGAAGAAGCCTTATAACATACAGAATACCTACACTTTGATTTAACCCACATTTATAAATACTCCTAAAGTATCACAACTTTGATCACATCACCATCATATAAAGATACTGTTTATTGCTTAATTTATGAGTTAAAATTACAAGATTACGTAATAACTGAGCTGTTTTCGTGATATTATTTAACATACCCTGTAACGCCCATTGACTTCTAATTACACAAACCAGTTAACGCCTTTAATTTTGCCAAGGATGCTATATACATACAGAATTAGAATTTGTTAATATGTAAATTGATTGTACATGATATTATCGTATCCCAATAAAGCCCCGTTAGCAAAACGCGGGGTAAAAGATAAATATTACAACAATAGCTTTACGCTTCAACTATATTTTATTTAAATTGGTCAGTCGAGCTGTTGAATTTAGCCCGACAAAACTTTTTATCGAGGATGAAATTTTATTATAACAATCCATCTGTCTGCGGTTAAATTTAAAATGAATTGTTAATTGTTAAAAAGTTTCATTGATTTTTATTCCATCTCGATTCAAAAATATTCAATTGACTCGTAGTAGTGGTCTACTTACTAGGCATGTCTTAGGCCTGTCCTGGCTATCTGTTATTGGTCGGATTTCAACCGTTTATTGAAATCATGGCCAACGAAAGATAATAACATCATTCCTTGTGTAACAATTGGTGTTTATCGGTCATTGCAGGCGTGACAAATTTTAATATTATTAGTTTGTGTTGTTTTGAAAATATGTTGTTCATTGTTTCATCTTGAACTTATTTTTCTTTATTATATACCAACATATATTTTAAGATGAATAACTTCTATTAATTTCGATGTATATAAACTGATATATTCGACCCTTTTCATTGAATTTGATGGCTAATAAACCTTACAACGTAAGTATCGTGTTACAACTATCACAACTATGCCCGCAAAGCTTTTAACTAATGGTACATGTTAACTTTTCTCATTAGATGTTACACCGATCCCTTCTGAAATGCTTTCCTTGACGATACGTTTCCATGTTTTTACTTGTACTACGTCATATAAAGTGACTTCCCGTGTCCCCAAGTGAGATAAGAGGCAGATGCATTATGCATACCTACATCTGTTTCACTGATCGATTTCACATGAATGTCATATGAATGTACAATTAAGTTTTATTATACTACAATTATCGCCTGGAAATCGAAGATCATCTCATATTAACGACGCATCGTTGCACATCGTTGCTTGCATGTATTTTACAATTCTCTATCTGTCCAACTAACGTAACTTCCAAGTACTTTGGATAATACTGGTACATACCACATAATACCGGTGAATATTAATGTATCTGTAATAATAATTAATATTCTCTAATTAAAAGTAAAAATGAAACCATATTTCCCTTGGTCACGGCATAACGCGTTAACGGGTGGACTGATGTCGATTATTCTTTTTTATAGTATTTCTTGAAGTACGAGGATGGTTCTTATGGAGAGAAAACGAAAACATGTACCACGGGCGAAGCCGGGGCGGTCCGCTAGTTACCTATAAAAGGAACTTTAATTTACAATGAAAACAAATTCAACATAGGTTTTTGAAATTTATTGTTGAACTAAATTAACTAGTTTGTCTAAAGTTGAACAAACGTACATAACTTCTACTAAGTACGTACTAAAAAAATTGAGCAAGTACGCTGTAGAAAGTTTGTTTTAAATATACGTTTTTCATAGGATCTAGTGGAATATAATTTTTAATGTAATTTTATTTTACCACACAGATTTCTCTCAACTCTGAAGCTGACATAATTAAGAGGGCTCTAGTCACGCTCCTAAAAATAAACATTATAACGAGTGTAAAATTATTAAGGATTTAAACAAACTCCTGTGGAAAATTCAAGGTGTTCATCAAATACAATATTTATTTTTATATCTAATATTTTTCTTTTTATTTTGCTGTTTTATTCTTGGTTCATTACCTTCCTACATTTCAATCATTTTATGCACAAATCATTCTTTTAGATTTTTTATATAGGAAAATCTTTATGATGGAAATGTTATGTTTTAAATAAAAAAATTAAATTACACTAACTATTAATAAATATGATATTTGTATGGTGGTATTAAAATACGCATGTTAAAAATTAGTCTTAAATACAATAACAAACAAATAAGGAACGCGTCACGAGCATTCGTTAATTTATTTATTAACTTCTCCCTTTTCAATCAATTTCCTATGAAAGAACATCGAAGGACTCGAATGTTGTTGATGTTTAAGCGTGACGTAATTAAATTATAAGGGTCGGTCATTACCTAGCACTTAATACTTTATAAAATTATTCCTGTATTCATAAACGAATGAATCGTGAATATTCGAGAGACACGAAAAATTATGAAAGGACCTTTTAGAAAAATAATTTGGTAAAAAATATTATTGATTTATGGAACTCTCCAAGGTGTGTGAATTCAATGATGTTAATAATATAAAAAATAAACATAATTGTGGTCTCTTTTAGAATATTAAAGGAAAAAAACTATTGTCCAAGTTTAAGTTATTTTCCACTATTATCGGATTTTAAAACAATTAAGCTCGAATTTTGTAATAAAACAACTCTATTGTTTCTTGCAAATTGTTATTTTTGAGAACTGAACAAAAAAACACAAGTACATGTTACAAGGCTAAAAAGCATTCGCATGAATTATGGTACGTTCACAACAAAAATTTATTATTTTGTATTATTAAGATTAACTTACTCGTAAACGTAAATATATATTATACGTACGTATTATGCGTATTATATAAATATTACGTTGCGTAAATAAATACATAGGTAACGCACATATGCTTTGCTAAAAATGAATACTTCACTACACTTCGCTCGTTCGCCCAGCGTAGGTTACATTCACAGTTACATTACATTACGTTTTACAAGGAAAATTCTTGTAAAATGACTCGGAAATATCATCAAAAAATACATGCCTACGACGAACGCGTACGTGTGAAAAAAAGATATCCCACGAAGCGCTCGAACATCGAAACTATAGATTTTGCGAAAAATATTGTGACGTGAATTGTTTGTAAATTTTCTTTACTTAGTTTATTTTGTCAGAAGGCAAGAACAGCTTTACAATGTCATTTTCCCAATATGGCAGCGCGAGCGGAAAATATACTTTATACAAGAAATTTAAATATAATAGAAAAGTAGAAATTCGAAAAGGATATCAAAGCTCAATATCCGATATATAATCATCAATTTTTAAACATTTCTGAAAACTAGGAGATAGATAGACTAACTACAAGATTCTACTTTACTACTTTTTTCTATTGTCTGGGTTTTTTGTTATTATTTTGTTACTGGTGCAAATAAAGTATTCATTCATTCATTCATTCATTCATTCAAAACTACAAGATTCGTCGTTATGTTTTTTCTGATGTATTACATGCTTGTAAAGGGCGTTATAAAAGTGTAATAAAATGAATATGATGGATGGATACTAAGCGAAAGGTCCGTCTGTCTGTCTGTTAAATCCCTTTATCTCAGAAACGCGTGGAGGTATCGAGCTGAAATTTACATCGAATATTCAAGTTTATTGTCCCTTGAAGTTGTGAAAATAAAAAATCTACTATTTACTTTTTGAAGTGAAACTTTTTTATCGGGGCTGGAAATAAATTTAGTGTAACATTTTTTCGTTATGCGTGACATTTTTCCGTTACGCGCCATCTTTTTCTTATCCTTACCACGCGTGATTCGATGACGCATTTCTGTAAAGTTTCATATATTAAATTATTTTTTGAAAAATAACGTCATAAAGAAGTTTCACTTCTTACGTGTGTACATTAGTACACGCACACATTTTTTTGTAATAAGCGTAATTTTTTCTGCAGGAAAGTAACTTAGGGTGGAGCTAGTATATTAATAAATCGCAATTAATTTAACATTGAGAGATACCCAAAATTATTATGAATAGATAACAACTTATAATTAATTCTCTGTTGCACTAATTACCTTTACCTTGAGGAATAATGCGTTTCAATATGCGCTTTTCGTATATTTTTTACCATTGTATCTTGATAACATCGTTTATTGAATTCATAGATTGTGCAACAATAGTATGTTGATTTGTAAGATTTCATAGATATTAATGAGCAATAAATATTATTAGGTATCTCAAAATCATATTTAAAAATGGAAAATGAAAAAAATAAATAATCGTTTAGTAATATAAATAAACGATAAAATTTTTGATCAAGTGTAAAATAAAATGAACTTAATTCAACCAGATATTTATAAACTTTTAATGAGTTAGCTATATTTTTTGTCAAAAAATTAAAACGACCTTTTATACCTAAAACTCGTTAATAAGTACTTCAAACAAACAATATTCATTGAGCATTAATGGATAACCAGATTAAAGTCGATACAAATTAAAAATACCTACCGTGAAAATGTATCTAAGTGGAAATAGAAATCATTTTAAATACCTTTGTCAAATGAATGCTTTTAAGCATTAGACAATAAGTTATCAATATAACCCAAGCCTAATGTAACCCAAAAAACAACTTCTAATTAATTATCAAATAATTAGATATAAATATTTAGACCAATACAGAAACACATATACAGGAAAGCTGATACATATGTCAAACATATAAGAGTTATTCGCCTTTTGGTTAACTCTATCATAATTGAAGCAAGCAAAACGAGTCGTTTAGCAATAAAGCAACGAAGCAAAACAAGTACTGAGTTCGACCTTCAAGTAACTTTAAGACATAACAAAACATACTAAAGATAAAGAATACAAATACCCACGAAGTTATTCGTCGCAATTAATGTTAAACCAAAGATAAATTCAGTAGTATGACGCCAAACGAGGCATTTCCGTCATAACATCGACCTTGAACCTCAATCCTGTGCCAAAACTTCAAAGCATACAGTGCGGATTTAACAAAAGAGAGTAGGGTGTAACTTTTTCGTTGAGTCAACGCAACCCTTATCGTGACGACCTTAATTAAGCGACCCCACGAGCCCGTCTTAGTGTCAGTAATTAGCCTTGTCTAACAGCACAACTCACGAATAGCATTAGGCTGAGATTTAGTGCTGTAAACTAATCGATGATCCAACTATCGACATAGCAACTTAATTCTGTTTTTTTTTTTTATATAGACATGGATATTTATTGACAGTTGATAAATAAATTAATAATAATTAAAAGATTGCACTACACATGTAATATGTCAGTATTTTGTTGTAAAATTACCTAATCGTCTTGCGATACCTTGGATATGACAATAATGATAGCGGAGAAAATTGTCACCTTCCTATCTAGTTTAAACGGCCTCAAGAGGCTATTGAATTATCGACAACGTTTTCACAATTGGCTTACAACTCTACTGAGATTGCACTATCGTAAAATCACATAATCCACGCAATTGTAATCGTTTAGTTTTGCTGAATCATTTGTTTACATCCGTAGCTTAAAAGGTGATCATGATTATTCGTAATGACAACAATTTAAGAAAGGACAAAAAGTTAACGCGTTAAAATAGATAGAAGAACACATTTAGAGAAAAATTAATTTACCCAGTTTTTGTAGTATAAAATAAACAATTAATCATAAGACAATATTAATTATTATTAGTGAACAAAACAAGGCTACTGAAAAAAAGATTTTTCATATTCTGTTCAATTAGTTGAGACCTTGGAAATATCTTTTTATTTTTTCTCAATATCAATTGTTCTAATATCTTAAAATACATTGTTTTGTTTCAATCCTTAGAAAAAATATTATGAGCTTGATTCATAAACGAACTGTATGAACTTTGGAAAATTTTGCGGACTTATGAAGGTTGTAGGCTAAATGTTAATCAACCAAGAAAATAATCACAACTTATCAGTTTTATAAATTGAAATATGTGTGTTATTTTTGTGTCCTGAATTAAACTTTCTATTATAAGTATCTTATTCATTCATTTGATAGTGTTGATTTAATAACATTGGTAGGTACGGAAGAATTCTAATCAATACCCGCGGCCCCATCATTAAAGCGGCTCGACGGAACACAGTGGGGTTTTAGTGGGTAAGAATCCGATATAACCCACGGCTCCTTCCCCGGGGGCCGTGGGTATCTTTGGAAGATTTCCCCACTATAAAAAAAAACGAATGAAATTTACGAGTTATTCAAGTACACAATAATATCTGATATCTACAGAAATTGACTAAGCGATATTTTAATATACGACAGATAGAAAATAATAACTTCCATACCACGTCCTTAAAATGTCGACAACATCAAGAATATTCTGAAAAACGAATTGAACTAACTGCCTTAACTACTTAACTGTTTACATATATTATAGTATAAAGAGTGCTGTTTATCGGATAAATCTTATCTAGAATACTGGAAACTGCTGCTGGATTTATATAATCATCATCAAGTTCCAATCATATTGCATCAAGTTATCACATTATGTCAAAAGCAAACGATGTTACAATAAATTCTGACCCTTCGGAAAGATTGTATATTTATTTCTTGTCATGAATATCAAAAGAGGAAAACGAATTGATTTCTCTGAATGAACATTATTTACATTTATAGTGGAAAGTTATCCTTTTTTAAGAATGCATTGGATTTAAATCTCTATGCAAACACCAAAATTTGTGCACATATGATGGTTATAATTATGTCAATAATGAATATCCTAAAACAATGTTCTAATATTATGTGCTGTTATCATAAAACCAGATAATTACCTAAATAATACAAATTTTAAAATGTAAAACTACTAAAATATACAATTAATGAAGTAATTCAATTAAAAAACACGTACGATGAAAAATAAATACACTCTTAATAAATTATTGTAATAAACAAATGAAAAAACTAACATTAAATGTTATAAAATCCAATTAATAGAATATTTGAATAATTTTAAACAAATCATGCCATCTTATGTACAAAAAGCAGCACAGTTATATTATAATTTACAATAAAAATAAATATATTTTATGAAAATAATTAAAACCATTGTTATTTTCGAGTTAGGTATTTGAGTATTCGAGTATTTGAGTATTCGAGTATTTGAGTATTCGAGTTATTTGAGTATTCTTCTTTTTCAAATATGTATTTAGTTCATTCTCTATTATCTTTACTTTCATTGCCGCCCGTGTACCTATAAATCATTAATTCATTATACTTTACCTTGGGCAGCCTGGAAGAGATCGCTGATAAGCGATAAGGTTGCCTTATGTGCTATGCATGTTTTCTATTTATTTTAATACATATTATGTAATGTAATGGTACATAAAATCTATACTAATATTATAAATGCGAAAGTAACTCTGTATGTCTGTCTGTCTGTTACTCAATCACGCCTTAACTACTGAACCGATTTGCATGAAATTTGGTATAAAGATATTTTGATACCCGAGAAAGGACATAGGATAGGTTTTATTCCGGAAATCCCACGGGAACGGGAATTATGCGGGTTTTTCTTTGACTGCGCGGGCGATGCCGCGGGTGGAAAGCTAGTAGTTAAATAAATAAAAAATATATTTTATCGCTTGAACTCGGCTTAGGCTAGACATTCACATTCAAACACTTGATATTTTCCACTAGAATTCCACTACTAGTAGTTTTTCTACAACGTACAACGTACGTACTGCACGTTACATATAAATCAAGGAAGATATTTTATGAGTTACAATTTGTTTTGTGAATATAATATATCTTTTTAATATATTCTTTTTAATATTATAATGTACCTAGTAATTTCGAAAATTGGTATTAATAAAAAAAACTCCGTTATTTTTACCTAGGTATCTACTATAAACAGTACCGTGGAAATGCAATATAATTTTTTTTTATTATATTTATATAGTCTATGTATATAGTTTGTTGTATTATATTGTTTCAAGTAGTCTGAGAAACATCTATGCATATAATAAAATTGTAGGAAAGTCAAAACTGTACATTGAATATCTGAAAGAGTACTTGTGAGTTGTGGCATGATACATACCATGAATATATGATAGATACCATACCCAAAATATTGTTTTTTAGAATTTTTGTTTGTTTGTCTGTATGTATGTCCGGGCTAATCTCAAAAAGAACTAAGTACATGGATTTACTTCAAATTTACCTGATTGATATCAAATTTGTAGAACATAAAAAAATAAATTAAAACAAAGTTGGAAGCGAACCATAGGTAAATGAATTACTTGACATTAATATTTTTCTGAATTCAGTCACTCGTAGTTTTTTAATTAGTAAATTCGAGGTTAGATGTGAACTGCAGTAATCATTCCAACATAGAAGTACAGTACAATAAAAAGTAAAGAATTAAAATTGAAATATGATAATATAAATAGATTCAATGCAATATAAAGCATGCTACACAAATTTCCACTTTTCATCACTTTTTCATCACTCTACATAGTAATTATTGAATATAATCTCTAAATACTGCTTTCAAAAGTAATTAAATTCCACTTATCTGTGTACAAAAGTGTACGATTTCAGATAAAATTCGCGTCAGAAAGGGTCGATCTTGCCCCAAGTCATTGCTTGCATTGTCATTGTTTAGGTCTCAGCACACATATGGGATCGGAAAGGGATCGTAACCGTAACGCCTTTCGCCTCGCTGTCAACCAGGCGTCAACCTACCGTATGCACGTGACGAAAGCGTATCAGCAGCGCCTGTACGTCAACTCGGCTACGGCTAGGCGACACCGGCGTTACGCCTAAAAACGGTAAGTACGGCAAGTCGTAGCAGGCAGAGACGTAAGCGCGGGGACGGAGAGACGTAAGCGCGGGGACGATGAGCCGTTAGCGCTGGAATTGCAAGTTCGGAGCCTGTTCCGAGGGGAGGCGATTACGTTACTATTCCGATTAGTGTGCGTTGCAGTAGGGAGTTTAATACAAACCATTCTGAACGGCTCGAGGCGATACGGTTACGATCCCTTTCCGATCCCATATGTGTGCTGAGACCCTTTTGCTGTCATCCCGTTCCCGTTTGCGCGAGTCGCTCCTAGCGTCGGCTTGTCAAGAAAACGCGTGGCAACGTTAAGTTCTGAGTTAAAATATGTATTTAATAATTACAGGGCTTTAGTTTGAAAACCAAAATTTAGCAAAATTTTTTTATTTGGAAAATCAGAAATTTCATTATTAAATAATTCGTTTTCGATTTTTATTTTAGCCTATTTTTATGATTTTATATGATGCAATATGAGCAAAATGCACGTGGTTGCTTAACAAATTAGCACACTTTTTAGGCAATATCTTGAAGTGTATTGATTATTTTTTCTAAAAGCGTCATACCTATAATTGCAAATACATGAAATCTTGCAAACCAATTTTACTCCGCTTCGCTGAAGATGTGTATATAAAGCACGTCAACATAATTATTGTTATATACAAGGTAATATATCTCACACTTAAACGAATTGAGGCGTGAAATGAACAGAAGAATTGCAAATGTTTCCAACGCTTTTGTCCGAGTTCACATTTGAACATAGTAATGTATTAAATAATTATTGTAGTCCTTTGGCCGCGTGAAAGTGCTTTTTCTTCTTTGCGAGCCACTCACATTTGAATATTTTACGCACATCTCCATATAAAAGTGGCCAAAGTCCAATTTAGATTTCATCATAAGGGTCAGCCCAAGAAATATGTTTTGCGACAAACGAAATTATTAATGTGTAGGAGTGTCATTCAAATTCTAGAACAAAAAGTACTTTGTGTAACTGGAAAAAGTTAATAGTAAGGTACTTTATATAATAGCATTAATTAAAAAGCTCTTTCTTTTTATTTTCTTGGATCGATAACGATCACTATTACCTAAGTACATTGAGACGTTAATTTTGAATTTTTTTAAACAATATGATTTCTAAGTTTGTTATACAAATCAAATTGTAGGTAGATAAAGAATTTGTAAATTTTACTTCACTTTAGATGACTCATTAAACATAATTGCAGCATTGAGAGCAAAAGCGTTAAAAATAACTTTTTATCAAAAGTCACAAGATAAAAAGCAAAGTTGTTAACAAAAACACATATTACATTTATCTTATGCATAAATCTGCAGTTTAGGCCTTGAGATCATCTAATTAACCAAACCTTTAAAAAACAACTACTAATGATAACTGATTTTTTTATGTTAGTAATGTGAACAAATAATTATTCACAAATCTAAATAAATTGCTATTAGGTAAATATTGGTACAATATTATATAGTAGTAGGTATACCTTAGAGTCAAATTTTTCACCCGCGCCTTTATATCAATCTGTATGGTTAGAAAATATTAAATGTATAGACTATGTATGTAGAGGAAGTATATACAGGGTGTCCCACAATTGGTATACTAAGCGCGAAGGGACTTGTAGTTTTGCATACACTGATCACGTAAAAAATACTTTTAAACAAGAAAATTACGTCAAAAATTTATTGCTAAATTTTTCCTGAAAATCCATGTTTTCTTCTCTAGCTTCGCGCAACCGGCATATACCGCTTCGCTATAGGCTCACGTGCTGGAGGCAAAGGTGGGCGGGTTGCTTGTTATGGGTGCACACATAGAGTTTTAAGAATTCATCTATTTGAAAAAAATATGCGTCTGGAATTTTTATAAGTATTTTTTACGAACTCAGCGTATGCAAAACTATAACCTCCTTTGAGCTTAGTATACCAACAGTAGGACACCCTCTACATATCACAATTCATGAATTTAAATAAAGGCCTTACTGTCAGAATAAGATCAAAAACTAATATCAAAGAACGCTATTGTTACTGATATGAACTTCTAAAGACTCTCAGACGTTACTCTGTTGTCGTCTGTATATTGTACTTTTCCATCAATTGTAATCAATCATGCAAAAAACGTTTGTTCTAATGGTGCGATACAGTATTCGCAAGAGGCAATATTTCCTCTTATCTTCAATTGATATATGTGTTCACTATACAAGTAATTTGTTAGTTACGAACGTTCCTTTTGATCATGAAAATATAGATATTTTATTGAAATGTTTTCGAGTAATATATACCTATATTAAGGAATGCCATCCCGTGAGTCAAGTGATTTTTAGAAAATGGTAATATATTTTTGTTAGAAAACAGAAGTAAACCCGACCCTCATCAAAATAAATTTTACTTTGCTTAACGTAAAATCGATCTATATTTTTTTCATTCACTTTGCTGGATTGCTAGATGTTGTTAGAGTAAATTTTTATATATTTTGCAAAAATAATAATTCGTTTTTTATTTCAATCATGTTTGCATAATCACATTAATTCTTGCATGTGCATAAACACAATAATATAATGTTTCGAGAAACAACGTAAAGTCCAAATTAATTATTGAATAAAAACCTTAATATTCCCGAGAAAAAATGAAATTCTTAAATGACTAACGATGATATTGAATGCAAGTTTTTTTGGGTATTTTCGTTAATTAACTTCAGTTCAAAGTCAGAGACCGGAATACTTCAATCATATATAAAGACGTAGAATCATCTGCAGTAGCATAAGCTAAGTGTGTGTTGGATAATAAACATTGTGACTTCACTTTGTGGATTATTGTGTTTATAAAATATTAACCAAGTGGGTATTAAAGTATAATATTTAGTTTATACGTTTAACAATTCTGAAAACCGCGATTTGAGGCTGAAATACTTTTGTATTTAGTGGTTAACTTAAACGTGATATTTGATCACATTGAAGCAGATCACAAATACTCTGAGTTGAAAATAAAAATTAATAACGATTTTAAATGCATAATATGATTTTTATCCATAATATATTTTAACTGCATTTTATATATTTTAACTGCATAAAAATGTTCATTTAGCCTAGCTAAATATTTGACATTGCGTTTTCATTTTAAAGTCAGATAAAATAATTAAAATGGAGCCATTGATTGACTCTATGACTCTATTATTGCTGCAGCTTACTTATTAACTTACTTATTACTTAAATCGTAACAAATTGCGATATTTCAGTTTCATATAATATCTATTTATTATTTGTAAATAATATTGCAATTATTTGAATTTGAATTAATACAACCTTAACAATTAAATTAAAACACCAGATTTCATCAACATATTCAAAATATTAGTAGTTGAAATATTTAAGTACACTGTACGGATTACAGTAGAATCCCTTGAAATTACAAAAATAGAGCCCCATAAACCACTTCAATTGTTGTCCCAATGAGGCCGTTCAGAATGTTAGGAGCCCATGTATTTACTGCCTCTATCTTCTGAGAATAGACGCGTTACTGACCTGCATATTAATGGCTTAGCCTGAAGGCTTTGATGCAAACATCCTTTCTTAATAAGCAATGCACTCAGAATATCAATATATGGGAAGTAAATCTTAGGTTTTAATTCAGATTTTTTAATTAAAATTCAAATCGACGTTGAGCATAAGAGATATCGAGAAGGTCAAAGGATTGTACTATACAACTAAATAAAATAAAAATGAGAATCCTTGTATTTTGTTCAAAACCAGAATATTTAATTGAAATTTGACCTCTCACCAAGACCGGTTCACAATAATCAATTTTCGCATTAGAACGCCTGTTGGAATAAGATTTAATTAATTCTATTTTAAACAACTTTTCCGTTACGTCTTTTGTTTTGTGAACAAACAAGTGAAGATATAAAGTAAATTGTTCGTGACAATACGTTATACTCGTAGAACCGGGAAATAACCTTTTCAGAGTAATGGTAATAAAATATGCGTTTTTATAGGTAGGTACCTCAAATACCCAAGACGATACGATTTCTGTTATGATACTTGCTAAAAGGATAATATTGTAATTACAATTGTTTTGTTCAAAACTTCAACATGCACTGTTTGAAAATCTTTAACAAAATAGTAAAATTAAGAGATAGCGTGCAAGAGCAACTTTTGTCTCCGCAACTACTTTTCTCTCCCATCATCTCTATGGGGAGTTGCGATGCAATGTGCGCGCACTTTCTTACTAGCCCATAGAGTTGTATGGAGAGACAAAATAGTTGCGGATACAAAAGTTGCTCTTGCGCGCTAGCTCTAAGAACACCTTATTACCAAGACATCTTGTCGTTAAAAAGTAAAATTAATTCGGATATGTCAATGTTTTCAGAAATGAAACTCCTAGCAGTGCTGTGTGCCTTGGTAGCGTTCGTGGCTGCAAGGCCTGACGATCATTACAGTGACCGATATAATAACTTCAATATTGATGAGCTCATCGGTAACGAAAGGCTGATGAAGTCAAATGTTCTATGCTTCGAAGATGAGGGCAAGTGCACTCCTGAAATGAGCGAAATTAAAGGTAGGTCATATTGGAATAATTAATGATTGAAATGTGTGTTTTGTGTCATTAGTAAGACAAAGTGGTTTCAACTCTTGCTTATAATGTTCCTGATAGTCAATTTAACTCTTTGAAGTAAATATTCATATTACCAATTGTTATTTCAATTGAAAGGTTAAAGCTTAACAGAACATCCAGAAGTTTTGGAACCTGTCATGAGAGGCTTATAAATTTTTCCTTAAAGTATTGAATCTTGTATAATGAAAGCGTATGCACATAACTAGCTCCTTATTATCGTTATAAAACGACCACTTCAAACGAGTTTGAATGATCTTTCATGAAAATTTAAAATAAAGATTATTATGTTGTAATTGTAATTAAAGGTTGTTAAACTTGTATGTTACAGAGTTGGCGCCTGAAGCAGTGCAAACGTCGTGTGCTAAATGCACTGACCAACAAAAGGTCCTCGTCGCTAAAGTGATGAAAGCCGTGATGGAGAAGCTGCCCGAAGATTGGGAGAAACTGCGCAAAAAGTACGATTCTGAAGGAAAATATGAAAATGACTTCAAGGCTTTCGTTGAAAAATACTCTGCTTGAAACGAGTAAATACTAATTTTGTTGCAATTATACAGAGCTATCTATATATGTGAATAGTTGATTAAATAAAGCTATTGAAATAAAAACGTTGTTTCATTGAAAAAATTAGATTACAATATTAAAATATTCATAATTCTCTATAATACTAGTAATTACGAGCCCAAAAATTTTAACATTTATAACATTTTGTCTTAATCTTAAGAAAATACATACATATTATAATTTCGTTTGCAGTTAATGAGGCACGGCAACGCCTAGACGTTTTAAGGCTCTCCCCGGTTTATTGACCTTACAATGACGTATCATACTCATTTAGCTCTAACATTGACACCACTAAAAGCAGCAATGTATACCGTGCAACAATGGAATTTCATATCACATTCCAATACGTGACACAAAAACCAATTCGTTTTATTTACTTCTCGAGTTCAATACAGTATCGTATGGAATATTGTCACCAGCTGACTCCCGCCGCAAATGAACAAAATGAGTGGTTTCATCAAATAGATATGAAATCAAACAGCTTTGCCGAAACTATATGTTATAATATTAACGAATCTTATTTCGTACCCTACTTGTACATGTGCAAATTTAATGGATTCATTCACAATATTTATTCACATTAAATGATGTTTTCTTCGAAACGTAGAAATAGGTATATTATAATTTTGAAAATAACTCAAAATGGACTATCTATTTTTATATGAATTTGTATCGGTATAACCAACACATTTATTAAAAGAGACCCGACTTATCAAAATTAATCATAAATTTTATTTGGCTATATGTAAGTAGGTACTATAAGTAATTTGGGGCCATCAATTTTTGTTGTAAACAAAAATAGCTCTCTGTATCCAAATAAAAGATAAACTGAAAGAAACTGAAATCCTTCCTTGACCGATTGCTTTTCCGGCAATGGCCGAGGAAACTAATGTGGACTTAAGACCAGCCGCAGGGCTGGATCACGTTTACGGTTATTCCATTTGTACATGATTTTCCCTTTTATCCTAGACTTCTAAGAAAATGACATAAAACAGGAATTTGAACTAATAAACTATTTCTATAAGATATTATTTATGTTTTTAATTTTGTCCCTCTTCTGAAAATCAACGGTCAATTTATGAAATAAACATTAAATATTATCCTATACAAAATTGTCTCTCATATAAAATGAAACAAATTAAAATTATCAGTATTGTTTACATTCAGCAATCAAGGCGTAGGTAATTACTAATTTTAATATAATTTTTATTTTCCTGGTAGCGGATGTTATAAATTATAAGCACAGATAAGATCAATATGATGCTTGTTACGAAAGAATGTTACATTATATAAATATTAGCATTATTTTAAATATGTAGGTATGTCGAATTTAAACATAAAAGAAGATTATAGACTGGATAAGAATACACAGCAAGAATATTTTATTAAATTATAATGCATATTATGGGTGCAGTATTAAGGATTGATCGAATATACCTAAACGGTATTTTTCACGAATACAAAAGCTATGTTTAAATTTTATTTTAATTTCATCTTTTTTTATAGTACCTTGGTACATGAATTAATTCCAGATATTAATAAGGATTATTGTATCTTGCAAATATTACTAATACAGTGTAAAATCAAATACAGGGAAATCTGTGATATTACGGCTTTCCTCCCACTTATGTCTCGTAACTATGCGGTTTCTCATTACCGTCTCTCGTTTCAGCCTCCCTAAGCCGTATTTTCACGCCTTTCTATTGTGGTTTAATAATTGGAATCAGATTATATTATATGTATTTATATCTTCAAGTTGTAATAAAGTTATTAGCAGTTATAAAAATTCTGTGTAAAAAACACAATTAATACA
This sequence comes from Colias croceus, assembly GCF_905220415.1. Lineage (NCBI taxonomy): Eukaryota > Metazoa > Arthropoda > Insecta > Lepidoptera > Pieridae > Colias > Colias croceus. The sequence goes on from NC_059553.1 coordinate 4,461,555, forward strand.
ATAACAAATTATAAAAAAACTCGTAATAAAAACACACAATTACTGCACTTTTTATGAAAAAAACACGTGTAGCGTATAAAATAATTTAGGTAATTATTCTTCATTTCAAAGAAATAGTCATTGTTGTTGTTGTAAGAATATAAAATAGAGATCTATATTTTAACATGAACAGTAGATATGCATACTAGCTAAAAAAACGTGCTAAACAGTTTTACATAAATACTCTACTTAAATATGAAGAATTTCGGTTGTTGTATTTGAAACGCGAGAAAGCGTGATCAAAGAACGTAATTTTGTAAGAATTTAATACGACTTTAGTACTGGCGTCTTGCAGATGAACCGAGGTGCTTCAAACTTGATGACTGTCGCACTCGAGGCACGCTCAACCCTCTTCAACAACATGACCTATAATCAGATATTCCTATTTTTCTTTTGAAATTCTCATTAGAAAAGTGAGAAGCCAGTCCGTACCTCTACATCCCTGAGCCAATTCAAGTGCGCATAATTTGCGCCTCGATTTCAACATCATTATCATTTCTTTTAAGCAGTGTTTGCAATATAATTAGATGAATCCCTTATCCTGCAATGCAAGTTAGAGCCACGTCGGTATCAATTTGCTGAAATTGTATGGGTGAAATACGTCACCGCTGTGCATCGCATAATTGTCAGTTAAGAAACTTTGGACATTGAATGTACAATAGTCGAGTCCCCGTAGAACGAGTAGCTCGCTTTGTAGACCCGCTCATTGCAATTTATTAGAGCGTCTTAAAAGATCCATTGATGAATATTAACATTGAACACTCGCTCAAGGCCGCAGTTGTACACGTGGTACCTATGTGATAATCCAGACTATAGTCTACCTCTGTACCAAATTTGAGACAGATCCGATTAGCTGTCTTTGCGTTAAAGGTTATAATAACTATATATCTACAAAATTTATATACAAATAAGTAGGTACTATGAACTCCAATAACTCTGAAAATGTATAGAAAACAACTGCGTTTAAATAAAATTTAGACGACTCTACACACCATTTTTATTATGAATTCGCTGAATTTAAAATGACTTATTTATAAGAGACCGCAGTCATAAAATCACACGAGCATAATATCAGATAACTTCAAACATATAAAACAGGGTGTTTTTAAAATCATAACAAAATATATAATATTATAATAATTATATATAATCATTATTTTCTGTAGAAAGAAGATATAACACAGCAGAAAAGACGTTCCTAGTAAGTTTTAAAAATGAAATCTTTTGAAAGACACTATTCTACCAACATTTGATCCTACTCGTATAACACCTGTCTGCGACATAAAATATAAAAAAATATAAGATTTTCTACTATAGTAAAATATTTGAATAACAAGAAATAAAATAAATTGATACTATTTGCTTTTCCTTTAAATTTTAAGGCATTTTGGAGGAATGAGTCTATTTAACAGACTTTTCCAAAAACAATGGAAATATTTATTTCCTTAATTGAGTTTTATTCATGTGTTGATCTGAGTTCTTAATAGCATTACCATAAATATTGTCAAAATATTTTCAGTAAATAACGAAAACTAAATTCAAAGAGAATGAAATATAATGTTTACACGGGTATGATGAACCGGTAATGCGCGATAACATGAAATTCACACGAGCGAAACTATTGGCAAGATTATCAATATTCAAAGACTTAAAATAAATCAATTCTGCAGTTCATTTCTTACAATCAACTCAACCGTTCCAAAATAAATAAAGAGTATTGAAAAATTATAAGCTATCTTTCGCTTGCTTAATCCGATCGAGCGAGGGACGGACACGAGCTTCAATTAACGGATAATTAATAAATAATATAACGTAATTTAACGACGATAAAAGCATATTTTTAAAAGGAAAATCTCATCATACCATGTTTCAGGCGTGTTTCACCTTTTCAAACAAGGCAATTTCATACCATGCAGATCGCATAATTGACTTTTGCTTATTTTTTCCTCTTACCCTTTAATATATTTTTAATTTTATCCTTGAATGTAGATTTAGCATTTTAATCATTTCTTATATATATATTATAAATCTGAATATGTGATATGTTTTCATTTTGAAATAAAATGGATCATATTTTTTTACCTTTCGTTACGAATGCTTGCAATTGTTCAGGAACCATTACCAACCAGGTAATTAAGAATCTTTGCTAGGAAACGGAAGGGAAATATGATTAAGTTTATCTCCTTTCCAAAATAATATTTGTGAACTCTAGCCCATAGAGTTGATGCGAGATACAAAATAGTTGCGGAGACAAAAGTTGCTCGTGTGCGCTTGCTCTAAATGTTCAGACCTACATATTTTTTACGGATATAAATATGTAAATCCATACTAATATTATAAATGCGAAAGTAACTCTGTCTGTCTGTCTGTTACTCAATCACGCCTTAACTACAGAATCGATTTGCATGAAATTTGGTATAGAGATATTTTGATACTCGAGAAAGGACATAGGATAGGTTTTATCCCGGAAATCCCACGGGAACGGGAAATATGCGGGTTTTTCTTAAACTGCGCGGGCGATGCCGCGGGTGGAAAGCTAGTACTTAATATATACATAACGAAATATTATATGAATCACTAAAATATTAAGCAGATGAACCTTTAAATAATATATTTACGTACATAATTATAATCAGCAGTTTTGGAGGTTTATATATTATATCAGACAGCAATACACATTTAAATTCATTTGTCTCTAAGTATTAGCTTTGTAATCTCCGTAGACTTATTATTTTAAGGTAAAACTTAAATAATATTCTACAATTGTTTTAATTAGCCTCTAAACAAATGAAGCCAGAATATCAATAGGGGCATTAAAGTGGTGAATATTAAATTATTCATGATATAAGAACTGCAATTTGCAATGCAGGTCAAATGATAGTGAAATAAAAATGTTTTTATGTTCATATCTTTTTATTGTTCTCGTTCTAAACCGTAGAATTCTAAAAGGTATAATTTATCGCAAGTTTCTATAAAAAATCTTTCAGGTTTATTCGTATTAATATGATTTTAGAACAAATACATACCTATCGCTTTATGAAATAAGTGCAGATTTAATTTAGTTGTAGCTGAAAAGCGCAAGCATTATTATGGGAACAAGAAAATTAATAAGAACGAAGCGTTTTAGGTTCGTATAGTGATCTATGTGTGAAGACTGAAGCTGCTATAATTTTAGACTGGAGGCCAAAACAAGAATAATGGCTATCGCGAAGTCCCAATTAATCTCGAGAGGAAGTCGAACGGTTCTTGAATAGTATTAAATGGGAGCTTGCTTCGAATTTTGGCAACCATGTCATATTGAAAGACCACATTCATCTTTAAGACATGAAGGCCTATAGAAATCGAATTTTCCTAAGAAATAACGATATAAAAGATCTCCAATATAACATCCTAAATATCAAAGTATACATAATATGGAACATATTATGTACTATTTAAAAGCCACATCAACTGCAAGCATAGCAAGTGGAAGATTATATAAAATTTATTTACTTTTTTGAAAAATATAATGCTTGTTGTTGTTGTTATGATAAAGCGATAGAACTTCTCTTCATTGTATAATACATTTTATTCTCCATTATTTAATAAAATAAATATAATATTGAAAAGAAAATTAAATTTATTATGTTATACAGGAATAGTAAAGCTAGTTAATAAAATATTCCAGCGTCGAATAAATTCTAAGACCAATTGAATATGATCCCAATGTAACAACAGTTTTAATTAAATTTCTTTCCGATTCAAAAGATCTATTCGTGTAGAATTCCGTTTTAATTCGAACAAGCGCCACTGAAAATCTAAGGACAGCTATTCGAATTATATTCCTTTGTTGAAGAATTCAAATTTAAAAGAGTTATAATTGATGAGAGCGTAAAAAATATACAAGGTGCCCGATAATAAGCATTTAACGTTTACGTTTCAAGCTTTTTATTCCTAACAATTATGCCTTAATCGCCCGATCTCATAAGTCAATAATTGACTATTTGATGAAAAATATTAAATGTTTTCTTTTATCAATTTTAAAGAAATATTAAGACTGCTTACTGCTCGAATCGGATGTGCTACGCGTAAATGTAGAACTGAATGATAGGTGCCAAAGCCGTAGAACACAAAGAGGACACTCACTCCCACCATTATATGAAAAAAAACTACGTGTGGCACTCGGGGACTGCCGCGGTAAAAGCTATTGCATGCTATGCCTTCAAGCCACACCGCCGCCCGTCGGAGTGGGAAGCATGAGGTTTTTTCGTTACGGTATTTCTCGATTCGGTCCCCGCGCTCCAGGTCCGCGATAGAAGCTATGCAATAGCTTAAAAATTAATTAACATCTCTAATGTTTAATGACTGCATAAAATATGTGCGAAATAGCCGGACATCAAATGTTAATTTGAATTCCTTCCTATTTTGATAGTCTTTGCCTACAGTCTCAATTGGGAATCCAGAGGCGCGAAGCAATTCACGATATTGCATACATGATGTGTTGATAATAATTTCACGTAGGCGTCCTCTTTTCATTATCTATAGCTTAGCAGTATAAGTAAAAAGATTAAAAGTTTAACGTAAATGTTTTGTCTAGAATCTTAATTCCCCGGTGGGTCGTTATACCTATTTCTACGAATCATTGTATAAGTAGTTATTATTTTTTATATTCTATTATATTCATAGCATTTCTTAGAATATAAATCCATCCACAGACTGAAGAAAAGGGAAATTGATATTCAACGTTGGAAGTTTTCAACTATCGGAGATTACCTCGGAATAAGCGAATGGACTTGCAAACGTTGGAAATTCAACAGCAATCCGGTGTCCGGAGGTCAGCTGGGCGTGGTGCCAAGTCTAAACAATTGCTAAATGCACTCGGACAATTTCTTTAAATGACCTCCGCTACAATCACAAAAGCGGATATTACTACTATCTGTGATATCAGCTTGCGTGGAAACGGAAACTAGAATATAGTAATCAGATCTTAAGAACAAATAAAATATATTGATTTTAAACAATATGATATTGGGTCGATTGAAATATTTTGAAATTCTAAAATATTTCGGCAATTTAATTTCGCCTTTAACAAAAAACAAAGCCTTTTGTCATAATGACACCGGTTTTACGCGTTCAGACTAATAAGTCTTGTTGGACACATTGACATACAGTCGCGTCGGTATGAAATGGACGAAATATGAGCAGAGGCGGCTTGCCCTAAGGAGCGCTGGTGCAGTGAACTCCCATAAATAATTATAATAAAATCATACTCCTTAATTTCATTATTAATATTAATTATTACTATTTAAAATCAACCGTAATCGTAAAAAACTATCGGCAATACCAATGAATATATCCATCATTCCATCATCCCATACACCTGTAGGTATAATACTGTATTATAAAACGCGCGTAGCGGAGCGCTCACGATTGCGCTCCAATGAAAAAATATTTAGTACCATTTCTAATACGAAATCCAATAGGAGTGAAAGAGATAGTTTTGTCAGAGTCCTGCGCGTGAAACAGAAGATTTTCTATGAAAAAATAGCAAAATTCGGAGCGCCGCTCCCGCAAACGTTGCCGGTTCGTTTTTACCGCGCGCCCGTACAAGACAGCGATTTCGCGCGACGTTGCCTATATAAACAAACACTCTAGTCAACTTGACTGCACGCGCGCGAATGTTTATTCGGGAATTTTCTAATTAAAATCATAAGATACGTGTTGACTGTTGAAATAGCCTGTAGTTATCAGTATTACTTGTGAGTGTTAAAATGGACAATTATAATGTGGCGTTCATTAAAAAGTGTGTTAAAACGTTACAAATTCGGCTCGAATTGAAAGCTAAGGGACCGCCACGGCCTGAACTTGACCTTACGAAAAAATGTACGACAAAAACGAAAGCATATACGCGTGTGTTTAAATCCGAACAATATGTGAAAACACCGTGGTTGTGTGGTTGTGATGAACATGAAAGCAACAAACTATTTTGTTTTCCGTGTCTTTTATTTGAAGCGGGCGCGGCCGGCGGAGGTGAGAGTGCTTGGACTGAAACGGGCGTTGACGACTTAGCTCATCTTTCAATCAAGATGAAAAAACATTCACAATCTCGGTAGGTACCATTTGTCGAATGAACTGCAATTGGCGTCTATCGGACGACAAGACATTCGTAAAGCACTAGATTCCGCGTACCGAAAGTCAATACGCGAGTTCAATGACCGTGTCGATGAAAACATACATATTTTACGAAGGTTAATAGATTGTGTCAAGTTATAGATATTTTTGCACACCAAAAAGAAAGACGTATGCATTTCCTTTATAAGTATTTTTTTAATTAAATTGTACTGCTTTACACCATGTATTTTCAGTGTTTTATTTCAAGTGAACACCCATAAAATTTTGTCACGAGCCGCCTCTGAATATGAGGTATAATAATGAGGTGTGAAATAATATTGAATCGGTTCTCAACCCGAAGGATCTTTAATTTAACTGAAATTCATAATTAAAAATACATGACGATATACCAATCGTTTTGTTTCTATAATTCATTATAAAAAACATTACTATTACTATTACACATAATATATGATTTTGTAGCTATTTCAGTTTACTGTCTCGCGGCTATCTCCTATTCAGACAACAATTACCTACTATCTAAAACAAAATTCATTATTCAGCACTAGACCCTCACACCTGGGAAGGATTTCTGAGATATTTCAAACTCAGTCTAGACGTCTTACACTAGACTTATAAAGATTCATTAGTTTAACTTTGAAGGGGTTCTAAAAATATCATAGAAGAGAAATACGAGACCACATTTTAAATATTTTGACATCTTTCTAGTTGACGTTGAACAAAGGGATCTTCATTTGTAATTCATTTGCTTAGTCAGCAAATTCCCTGTTTATGTTTCATAACTAATAACTAAGTAGTTAGTTTGTACTTTAATGCCTTGTTTAATCTTCTCATGTTTTGAAAGAAACTGTTATAGTAGAAATCATTTGATCAACATTAAATAAACCTTTCTTTATACCATTTCGATGAACGTCATAAAAAGAGTTGTACAGAAATAGCTAGTCATTTCTGCAAACAAGTGCGGTTAAATAAAACTTTTTGAAACAGAAGGTTTGTCACGTTCCGAAAGTCTACTCTTTCGTCACTCATGTCATGAAAGTTTATATGTATAGTATAATAATGGATACTTAAATACCTTCTTAGGAGCAGATAAATATACAATGATTAACCTTGTGATTAACATTTGTTCATATTTATGACAATTCATTTAATAATTACAAAGAAAATAAGGACATTGTTAACGTTCTTATTTTTTTTGGTAAGTAATTTGGTATTTATTTTTTTCAATATTAATACTTTTCGTTTAGTAGATAGTTGACCATTTAACTAACATACTAGAAGAAGTTAGGTTAATTTCACTGCTAGCTACTCCAATCGATGTATGCATAATGTATTGACCTGTGAGAAGCACCTCTCATTCTATTAACTTTTCAGCAAAAATTCCAATCAACATTATAAAAATCACCCAACTTGAGTTCAATGGTTTGAAATAATGCGCTTACTTACGCTTCTCTGACATAATTTATTTAATTTTTTTGTGTCAAACGCGTCAAGATAAACTTGGTGATAAGTTAAAAGTCCACTTTCGTGCTTTTTTGTATTTCATTTTTTCATTAATTATTGAGAGCTACCATTATAAAATCTGTGATAACATTGTGATAGACCAGATGAAATAAGAATTCATTTTATACGAATACCTTTAATTTTAATCAACCGAATGTTGATTTCTTGGTAATTCTGAAAATAAATTAAAATTCGTACAAAGGTAATCCGTAACCTGAATAAATATTATTATTATACCCATCCCCAGACATATGGAATATGGATGAAACTATAGGACCTATATTATTTACTTATTAACAATTATTAGATATTGAAAACCTAAACACCGATGTTAAAGAGATGAAAGGACAAAATGGGTTCGTTGCACGTAATTATAATATTACCATGACGATTATGATAAATAATTTATTCTGGCGCATTTTATTGAGCAAAATAACTGTGCTTCATAAATATTTATGATATTTTTATAGCTAATGGGTGCATGCAATTCTAAACTAAAACAAATATATGCAAATTGGGAAAATGTACAAAGTTTTATCAGTTAAAATGTATTTTACATGATATGTATCAGGTTTATTTTGCAGGTATCGCATATCCTTACCTTTTCTGTAAATTTTTAACGTAGTTCCTTGCGAAGATTATTTACAGTAACATAAATAGATATAGTTTAACACCTTATTTATAGTTTAACACCATCACTATCTCTTGAAAAACGGTAATTTTTATTCTGAGCTCAAAATTAATATATGAGCGAGCTAATTTTGTTATCATTGAAGCAAGGTGATCACTGAATGACTACGAAAACTCATCTAGATATTAAAAAGCTTATTTCTTACTATATTTTCTCACCCATAATATCTTAAAATAATGGAGCAAAATAAGTACCTATATATATTCTGAAATATTATATTTACATTTTTGTATATTCTGCTACTTCTCAACTTCCGAAGCCTTCCTTACAACTTCCGAAGTTAACATTTGAGTTGGAACAAGACTAAATTATTTTAGAATAATTATAATGCTTGGCTTGCTCAATTGCGTTTGTGTAAAATATAATATTTTTGAAATAAAAAATGGAATTAAATAACTCTAACATTAGTAACATTATAGCTAGTTAACGACTATAGTCTAGACTATCTGTAATGAAAAGAATGAAATCCTATCCCTATGGCCCTGAGGCAACAAATCCTAGTTTAATTTTATTCATTTTAAAACTCATATAAATACTGCAATGTTTAGACAGGAACAAAGCATTGAAAATGCTGATATTAAATCATACACATTTTCATTAAAATTTTCAGGACATTCAAAATAAAGAATATACGAGTAGATACCTAAATAATTTCATTACATAAATTAAACTTTCAGAAAGATACGTAAACACTATGAATCAACTCAATTTTCATACACATTAGAGTCGAATGTCCAAAGCCTAGTACGACAAGAGTCGGACTTCTCATGTTAAAAAGGAATAATAGTGTCGTTGGAAAGGAAAGGTAAGGTGGAGAATTTCAAGCACTCTTATTCGTTTATCTAATTTATACATTATTGCTTTACGTTGACCCTTTGGGGAGTGACCTAAATACGATAGCGCCCATAAACAGACCATTTTATTAACGTCATTATTGCCGGGCTATTTTTAAAGACAGACATATTTATTCATTCCCACTGCCAGAGCACTGGCATATTGGAAGATCTAGGCTTAAATTATACAGATAAATTTCGTAATCAACCTTTACACGCTCGTAATTTCGGAATCCTTTTAGACTGCAATCGGTTTAGATTTTCCCTACTGACCCACCACACCAATTATTAAATACTACATACTATTCAAATTCAAAATTCAAATTATGTTTATTTGCAAGAATTTGATTACAAATTATTATTAAATTAATTATAAAACCAAATAAAAATCCAGCGATAGTTTTTGCTTTAATTAATTATTACTACGTCACCTGCTTTGGTTTGCGGCTGCCTACCCTATAGGTAACATAAATTAGGGTTGAATACAAACTTTAATCGGACGATGTTGTGGGCAGTTCCTAGCTGAAAGTCGACAGAACTAAAGGTCTAAATTTAATTTATCTCTATTCACTGGATTGTAAATTGCTTTACAACGTATAGAAGGGCTTATTTTTATGCTTCCGAGAACTTAGAAAAAATAAACACGAGCACGACCTTTCAAGATGAATTCGATTAATTTCTCAGTTTGCATCAGTGATTCTTATAAAATATTTAACTTCGATTAACAAGATTGCACCCGCGACTTCGTTCAATTCTTTTTACCACAAAGAGTATAAATTACAGTCCACCCTTTATTTAGGTAATCACAGTTAATACCAGTTCTGTTCAGCTACGCAGGTGAGAAAACGTAACAGAAACATAGAGTCACTTTTGCATATAAGTTTATAAAATTACTAGCTTTCCACCCGCAGCTTCGCCCGTGCAGTCAAAGAAAAATCCGCATAGTTCCCGTTTCCGTGGGATTTCCAGGATAAAACCTATCCTATTTCCTGAGGAAAAAAGTAGCCTATGTCCTTTCTCGGGTGTCGAAATATCTCTATACCAAATTTCATGCAAATTGGTTCAGTAGTTAAGGCGTGATTGAGTAACAGACAGACAGACAGAGTTACTTTCGCATTTATAATTTTAGTATGGATAGGTATTAAATAAGTTTTATAGATAGCATTCAATAGTTGAACATAACCTTCGTATAGGCGTACGCAACTTTTTATTTTTACTCTTAATTTAAACTCAAAATAAAAGCCTTTGTTTAAAATTGGACCAAATTACAATTTTTTTCTTTATGATATAATAGAGTTTTCGGTTACATGAGATTTCATAATAATATTATACAGCAAAAATATGAGATTATTGTGGATGAATGGGCATATATTTAATGATCTCCAGTTTACGTAGGAATAAAGTATCATAACAAAGGCAGGTTATAAATACACATAATTGCTTATAATAACTATCTATTTGTTACTGAAATATAACGAATATAAACGAAACAAGTTCAGTAAATTATATTTTCGTTTAAGGTCAGCTAAATGATATTACAATGGACACACTGAGAGGGCCCTAGCAACTAAAGATTAAATAAACACAAGGTCATGAGCTATCAAAAGAAATGGTTGATATTAATCTTTTCAATAGCCAGATTATAGTTATAAGCTATTGTGAGGGTTCAACGACATTGTATAGAATTGTTTGAATTTGAGAATAATATTAAATAAATGAAAATCGTTAAAATATTTCGATTCTGTTGTTTCAACTGCGAAATTAAAGTCGTGGTCTCTGTACAATTGTTGTGTTTTCACCACAGTAAATAATAATTTAGTAGGGACAGAGCTGCTTATTTTGTCAAAACCATTTCAAATATAACCTTGCATCTTTCCTTGCATATTCAAAAGATTTTCTCTTGTTTTATTTCTATAAACATTATGAACAACCACACTGCAAACGCATTTATTTGACTCAGAATTATTTTTTTTATATATTTCTATAATACACACTTCGATTTCCATTGTGTATAAAGTACATACTTTAACTTATGTAAACCTGTTGAATTTGATATTTTTGGTAATGGCATTCAAATGCTTTATAAATTTATATTGTGTAAACCTCTTATCGTATGATATCCGCGAAGGAGGCTGGTGATCTCAGGCTTATATATTCAATCTATTTCGGGCAAGAGTCTCTGATGAGTCTCTCTATATTTTCAATAATATTAAGTTTTTGTGCATCAATGTTGTAAGTGCTTAATAACTTCATATTATGGGCGTGCGAAATAACTAAATTAGAAAACGCCATGATATATTATATGAAATAATTTTATGAAATGTAACGTGATTTAAATGCTATCAACCATAGGTCAAATAGCCTCCTTAACATATCAAAACGTAATTTGTTTTCACTTTAAGTTTCTATTTATCTGGGGAAGGGTCGCAGTAACAGTCTTTGGGCCTTTGTTGGACATTAAAACTCAACATTTGCGACGATTTTACTACCCAGAAATATTACTAATAATTATTAAGAAATGTAAGCTTGGATGTGATGAGTGACATATTTTAAAAAGGAAAAAATAAAAATGCTCAAACAAATTTCAACATTTATTTTCTTTCTTATCTTTATTTTTTACGTATTCGTTGACATGGAGACATCTTATACAAATTATCAACTAGGTTTTTCCTGCTTGGATTGATAGCGTTCTCTCGAAGCAATTTATGAAATCTATTTTTCTCACGAAGCAGAAAATGTAAAAAGAATATGTATTAGGGTTTATTTATTCCATAAATTATTTTCATAATAACAATAATCGTGTTTTTGTGTTGGAATAGGAAATGCATCGAGAGCACGCAATTTACAAGTTTATGTACATACATATATTTAATTGGTACATAATTTTCAATATTCTAACAATAAATATTGTACATCGTGAATATAAATATTATTTAAATCACAAATTATTATAAACTAAAGCTCTGTAATAAAATAAAAACGCTTGTATGAGTACTCAACTATTCGAAACTTATCTATAAACACTAGAAACAAAAACATATATATAACGCTATCATATCATTTTACATACATATATTTATTCAAAATGTTTAGGATTATGGCTTACTCAATAGAGAATTATTCGTATACAGCTTATTTAAAAATATAAATCTTTTCCTTAAATAATTAATTACACATTTTCTTAGATACTGTTGCAACGACTAGAAATTAGAAACTACTTGCTTAGTTATCTAATAGGTAATTTGAATCAAGCTAACTCAAACATTTCATCAATTATGAGAAGAATTGTATCTTTCAAATATAATTTTAAGAATTACGATTCAAAAGCCAACATATTTCATACTACAAAAACATACCAGATACAAAACCAAGGGAACATACACGCATATTTACGATCGCACAGTTATTTTCTTTTTTTTTTTCAAAAATTACAACGGTCTTTAAATTTATTTCGACAGTTAAAACCGATGTCAGTTATACAACATTCAGGTTTTTGTGCCAACTTGGCAAACAAACTATAAGCATTATTATTCATACCTAATTTGGCTTGTCGTTACAAAGACAACCCTTATCTATTATTTTTTTAATAAATATATTAGACGAGCTTACGCATGCTTTAAATTTTATTTAACGCATTGCGGCTTATACATGTAAACTATTATACAAAATGTAAAAAATGGAAAGTATTAAATTAATAAATATGTTATTATATCTACAGGAACTAAATAGCATGACCATCATAGATAGTATTATAATGATTTACTGCCAAATTTAATTAATTTAATTTCGATTTAATCGATGATATAGGTAAGATAAACGAATAAAAGATTATAAATAACAATCGACAATTCGAAAATAACTACGCCTTTTTATCCTTTCACATGACATTATAGCTCATTAATTTTCTATTGTGCTTGGTCATAGAATACCATTTTTGTAAACAATAGCCGAACTAATGGAGAAAACGTATACCTACACTATGCATATTCGATTTTAGTGTGTGCGCTCACAGTGACGCATGAATCGAGACGACATTCATTAACTCATAAACTCTCTTCTTTACCACTTGTTTGTGTCCATCATATTATACCAAAAGTTCAAATTTTCGCAGAATAACAAATCACTCATATTATTTCCTAACATCATATTTATGTGTATAATAAAAAACTTAAAATATGTATATTTACAAAATCAATGCACAACTCATAAAAATTCTTAAATCAATTACGTAAATAAAAACTTTCTTAAAGCTATTTTTAACACATTCACTCTTGAGTATTTAACAGTATCGTCACAGGTAATGTTCACACACAACGGGAGCATTACCCTGCAAGGCTCGGCCTCAAGGTACTGAAGTTTTTGCCCTGAAACAAAAGAGAGTCATAAGATATCTTTACAATAAAGATGTATTAATAGCTCGGTTATTTGTGACATCGTCAATACGAATTTGATATGATCTATTTGAGAGGTTATTGTCATAAAAAATAAGGTTCAATGGCCTTGTAAATATCATGAGACATTATTTAATTAAAAAGGGGCCGGTCTGATGTCACTTTTGCCTTTTAGTTATTTCGGCGGCGGAAGACGGAAACAAAGTAGTGATTAGGGCTGAAGTTATATGTTTTGATTTAAAACTTCTGCAATTGCTTTCAATCCCAATGCGTCCCTCATTTTTCAGCTTTCCACATGAGAAATCTCAGAATTTAGCATATAAAAAAATATATTTCGTCTGTAAATAAAAAAAAAAAACTTGCTCTAGCCTATTAACGTAAATAGATTTGTTAACTATTTAGATGCACTAAGAAGTGATGAAATCGGTCGTCGTAACCTAAGGTAACACTCAATTTTCCGCTAATCTTGCTATCCACTTAGGATCGAAACTACCGAAGCAGATTTACTAGACAAAGGGATCGGGTTAGCTACGAAGCATACACAATTGCATAGATTTATTGTTTCAAGAAATAAAACATTGCTGAAATTGTAAATTACAAACATTATGCACCTACTAAGGCAATTAAACATACTAATTATTTATAATTATATTACCTACATCTAAATAATTTTTGATGAAGTTTTTTTTTTTTTAACTGCGGAGTAATTTGTCAGAAATTTTTCCTTAATACGACAACAAGAAGGACAAATGAAATTCGACAACTTGTCGTACCTTATTCTGGGTTCTTTACGAGGAATTTTTCATAAAGGACCAACGAATAAGTGACAAAAGGAGGGACATTCATAACCTATTTGAATTCTTTCTTCATCCATCACTTGTGGATTGTTTTAATAATGTTTGTCTTTTTTTTTCACAATTTGTTTCAATTCGCCATTTGATAAAAACTACAGTAACACTTCCTTCCTTCAATATAAATTTTATCTATTATTGAAGACATGAGGAAGGAGCAGTTAAAAAATATAAAATTTTTAAGTTATAAGTTTTTGCAAGAATTTAGAAAATTCATCCAATTTTCATTTCAAGTGGAAATGGTATTTTTTTAACAGGATCTTGACGTTTTTGCTTTATTAAACAATATGCTGATTCTTAATCACCGCAACTAACCCGCTGAAGCTAGAAGTATGAAATTTAGACGTTGAATTTCTCTAATGATAAAGTCATCCACTGAGAGAATCTTTAATATTCCAGCCTTAATTTTATAAGGGTTGAGAGGGTGTTTGTAAATCCGCAGATTTTGAAGAAAGCCCTATAAAATCTGGCTCAAGGTTTTTAACAAACAAAAAAAAAGAGCAAGAGGGCAAAATGAGAAATTAAAAGTTACACGCCGTGTAACTTTTACTTCTAAAATTTTCAAGTACTTTCCACACAGCAAAGCAGTTAGCAGGGGTATTTCTATATATTATAATAATAATTTTACTATAAGAACATAATTCCGTAATCAAATAGCACAAGCATATTTCCGTTGAATCAATAAAAACGTGTTAGTTTTTCATTTTATTTAGACACGAAGTTATGATACTTTGTAACATTCTATTAAGTACATGCTGATTAAACGCTCTTGCAATCACATTTCCTTTTTATAGTTTGATAATTTCTTTTTTTGCTAATAAAAATCTAATAAATTGTGAAAATACGGCACATAAACAAAATATATAAGCTAGATAAGCTTTATGTTTGCAATTCACGAAAATAATCATCGTAGAAATGTACGATTTACTCACATAGTAACTCAAATTTCGGTGGCCTGCTGTAGTTATCTTTTTATCTTTTCCGTGTACCTGTAGGGAGGAAAATAATTTCAAAGCTAGCTTCTTCATTATAGCATATAAATTAAATTTATAGACTTAATTTATATTAGTTACATAGAATTTGAGTGACCATGCTTGCAGAAATCCTTTGAATTGACGATCTCAATATTTATCATTATGACACAAAGTACGTACTTGATTTCTTCATGACTGGTGGGTGCATCTATATAAGCAAAGTGAATGAAGTGTAAAGCAGTAGGAATAATGTAGATATACTAACGTATTCTCCTTGTGGGTGTCCGAGTGAGAAGCAGTCGCCGGAAGGAATCTGCCGAAGTGTTTCTGCAGTAGCAACTGTCGGAACGTCTGCCGGAACTGCCGTGACATTGAGCAATACAAGATAAAGTTTATCGCTCCATTCAACAAAGCGAGGAAGTCCATCAATTCGCCGAATAATCCGTAACAACGTTTAAAGAAACACGACCCCAGTAATCCACTCATAAGGCCCAAAATCCCCTGCGGTAATTCCGTCACCAGGAAAAGCAATAAAACTGCAAGCAGCATTTTAGTTGTTCTATCCGTTCTCTTATCGGCTTTGTGCTGTCTTTTGACCATTTTCTCGGCAGCTGGACAGGCGCTGTAATTCCTTAAATTCTTCTGATGTTGATTAGCATTGTACAATGCTCTAATAAGCCACATGCTTATAACAGTCAGGATCGAACACGGTAACAATTTTATGAGAACAGAATGTACCCAGAAATTGGTTTGATATAAACTGCCTTGGCTGTTAGAATCGACGTGGTACACGATATCAGCATGGCCATTTGTGTCGCTGATGTTCTTTGTGTGGATGTCAAATACCTGCCGAATAAAAGAAATTGAAAGCATTCGATGATAATTTACATACATTGTATTTAAAGCAGATACATTCCATTTTGCGCGAACAATTATAATATTGCATTAAGTGCAATAGCAACTATACGATAGAATGTGTCACAGCATATTTAAGTCTTTGTAATATTTTTGAAATACTAATTAATATAGGTATTCAAGTACATGTAAAATTTACAATTTGACTACTAAAACAACATCAAATCTATTAAATCACAGTGTGACATCTACGATCTCCTAATTCATTTATGAAGGGAAACATAAATTCTACGTTTAATTTTCTCAAAGTACCTAGGGCCATCCATTAATCACGTGATGTTTTTTTTTTGGTATTTTTTGACCCCCCCTCCCCCTTGGTGATACGTGGTGAGGTTTAAGACTACCCCTCCCCTGCCCCCCTATATCACGTGTATTTTTTCGTACCTGCAAAGAATCAATTTTTTATTTATAAAAAAATACTGGTATAAGTATCATCTAGTTTTGTTATAGAAAATTAAATGCTTCTATAATAAACGTTCAGAGGTAGACAGAAAGATTGCAGTTTGTTTTTGAATGACATAAAAATAATGAAAGAAATGCGGAAAGTTGTATGCGTTTGACAAATACACGTAACGCCGCTTTTCGGCTGAGTATCGCGTTCGCGCGCTTGCCGAAAAAATAAATACATGTGATATATTACTTTACCCCCCCCCCCCCTCCCCCTGGTGATATTTCGTGATTTTTTGATGGACCCCTCCCCCCCTTTCGAGCCTCACGTGATTAATGGACAGCCCCCTACAGCTACAATCTTTCTTTAAAATTAAGTTATCACAGTTCGGTCATCTTCTCATCTATTTAACTAGAACTTATAGCAAAAACTTTAGCGCTGAGTTTTTTAATTTAAAAGATGAGCCCTTTCCTTTCTTCGGGAATCTATATCAATAGCTATTTTAATTAAATTCTTCTCGCTATATATTTGCGAATAAACAAAAGTAATGCAAATTTCTAAAGCAATGGTCTCACCATGAACGTGGGAATGCATAATATTGGCGGTAGAATGAAGCTGCTCAATATGGCCACACTGCAGCGCCTCTCCGTACATAAAATATGGCTCCTATCAGAGTACCTAAAAGAAAAAAAATCATTGTTATACATTTTCTCGCTGCCTCACTTCATTATAAATCAAATTAATATTCCAAGAGAACAATAAAAACTTAACTCTTAACTTCGTCGTAACGGCTTTCTCTAGAATGAATTTTATGACCACTTTTTATATTCCTGATGGAAATACGTAAAATAGATGCAAAAGCACTTACTTTATGGCGATGTACCTCCATATAGCTAATGAGAGCGTCAGGCATATTGAAGCGGTATGTAGTATTTGGGCAAAATGCATGTGAAATAAAAGATACATGGCCCACGAATAAGAAAAATCCAACGTCTCTGGAAGTATCTGAAATTAAAATAACAAATAAATATTCAGTACATAATTCAACATTATTTGCTGTTTTAGATACGAAATTTAATATTTGTCTCGTATGGTTTAAATATCTATTTATTTGTCTATTGGTTATTGTTAGTTTTGATTGCTTTACAATTATAACTTAGGATTCATGAATTTATTAAAATACGAGTTTCATTTCAATAACAGGAGTCAGGAATAGTGTTACATATATTTATTGCACAGAACATAATTTTATATTAAATTGCATAACATTTGAAAATATTTAATAAGTATTCATATAGATTACCTATAGGTTAATAAAATAGTTTACGCGCTCTTATTTTTTCGACCGTGAATTGAGATTTATCAAATAAAAGTGAAAAAGTGCATATCGTTCTTCCGAGGTCGGAGATATTAAAGTTTTTTAATATTCCGTTTCCGTTATGCACAGATTGAATCATTCAGAATTCTTTTCTGAGAAAAATTATAAGGAATAAATAGCCTCTACAATTAATTTAAATTTCAATAATGTCGTAGAATGATATTATGTACGTAGTACATATCTGTCAACTGTGATGATATTTTTGAATGACTTGATTTATAATCATTCACAATTGATGATCATTAACAACGTCTTAAATTGATTAAGACGACGTTGATTTCTTAAGTCGTTTCAGAAGTAGGTAAACCGGCTTTAAAATAATAATTCTACAAGTGACTAAGTTTTCTTTAAAGCTGCGCATAACAGTATAAACGCATTTCAATAAAAATAAATGCAAACGCCAGTACCAGGTATTTATAAATAGCGAAAGGGACGTATTCAAGCATGACGAAGACGTCAGCAACAGCCAGCCATTTCAAAAGGCGGTTGATCGGAGCGGCCGCCATGTCGCGACGCGTCAGCACGGCCACGTTCATCGTGTTTGCTAGGACACCTATCGTACATACCTGGAACAAAAAAAAAAAGTGTGTGTACTTATGTACACGCGTTAGAAGTTATACTTCTTTGGTGTATGGAAAAAAATACTAGAATATACAACTTGAACATAGTTATCAATTTTCATACCACCTAGAACTAACTTCATGCTGTTAAGTTTAGGTGTCGGTGTGCGCGCGCATCGTAAATTCACTCTCATCATTTTTCTCCATCGCGCCAAAAGAAGTATAAATTCAAAAATATTTTTTGAAAATATTTTATTGTAATTGTAACAAGAAATACCTAATCATGATCATTGGGTTATGTTACTTGTAGTGTATCTGGAGTTGGTGAATAAAATTTCTCGTATTTTCTACTACGATATACCTTGAGTGTAAGTAGACTAATACCGATGATTTTTAATAAATATTTATAAAACTGTTCGTATGGTGTAATAAAACGGCTTCTTAAATTTACTTGTATTGTTATTGTATAAATGTTCACATTTAATAACAATACATAGAAAGAAAATCATAAAATAGGTATATTGCAAAATAAGTAACGGTTAAAAAGATGAGTTATCAAAAATCAATGGGATAAAAAGTAAACTGCCTACGTATTCCTTGTAGGAGCTTATGGAATAAATTTAACAGATGTTGAAAATGTTGTTTTGTCCCTCGCAAAGGACTAATAAAGCAAACAGAAACTAGTTCAAATGATTATCCGAGCTTTTCCACAAAAATGCTTTCGCTACGCAGGAAATCTAGTTTGTAAAACTTAACTGTACAATATTTATTTCAATAGAGTGTGAAGTGAAAGATAAAATAAAGTGTTGGTGGAATAATTTTATTTTATTAGATTATATGTAATAGATATATCTATTATTAAAATTTAAATCAGTCTAACCTTACGCTACGCTAAGTGCGTACAAAATAAATGCCTACCTACTGCTAGAAAAGGCATTGTTTTAACATTTGGGTTCATATAGTTACTTTACATTTAAGGCGTATGTACTAATTGTTTTCAGAATTTCTGCCCTTTTTAGGAATCAATTAATGTTACCAGTAGATTTAATTAAATGTTTCCACGAAAAAGACCACAAAACTTTATTGCTTAGAGCAAAAGGAGAAATATACGTTTGTGCAACTACTTACAATATAACATATAAATCTACCTATTGAAATGGATCTATTTACCACTAATCTTCTTTCTAGAAACGTATTGTGACGCCAATCTATGTCCATTTGAAACTGAATAAACTTAGTAATATTCTATTGCTATTGAAAGATTAAAGAACGCTTTGTATGTTCCGCTCGATGTCTGTCTATTTCCTAAGCTTTTATTATTCATCGTTACTTATCTTTTATCTTTATTATTTCTCCATAGTTAAAACAAAACAGCAGCAGCAATAAATATAAATATGTATTCAAATGGAATTAAAATAATTTATTCTGAAGGAATCCTTTCGTGCATGGAATATTATGTAATTAATTAAAACCAGAACCTAGCGCTAAAGCATAAATCTAGGGTAGAATCCTATTTTGCTATCCGTTGCCGGTATTTTTATATTAAACGGATATTGCTTTCAGTACGCTTGAGAATTTCAAATAAAATTGTTGAAAATAACACTTGATCCGTGAGCACTAGAATATAAATATTCAATTAAAATATGTGCAAATAACGGATAGTGACTGATAAAAAAGCCTTTCTATAAAATTTAAACCGTAATGTTTTGACATTATTTTTGTACAAGCATTTAAAATATAACAATGTGTATCAAAAACTCAAATAGCGTCAACAACAGTAACGCAGTAGGATATTCATTTCGTCATGTAACTACATGAAATGATGTCTAGGCACTATGATGATTACTATTAAGTCCATAAAATATAATAGAATATTTCGTTACTCACGCTTTTTGTCCGTTGTTAGGTTTATGTTAGATTTTCTTTAGATTATAAATATTGAAATTGAAATGTCTCAAAATGAGGATTATAGAACTAATGGTTAGTAAGCTTCGTTTGATCGTGAAATCAAATTTCTTTGAACAGACACTAATTAATAAATAATTATAGTATCAAAGACCTACATTTGAATAGTTCTTTGATATTTATACGTAAAATAATTAAATTTGATGTTGCCTATCACAATAATTCAAGGATAAACTATAATCATTAAATAAAATATTTTCGAAAGCAACTTTAAATAATAAATTATAAATACCTTAAGTTATTAATTATTATATGTGTATTTAATTTATTAGTTATCTTATAGATTAAGGTACTGAAAAATATAATTTTAGAATACACACAAATGCCGTAAATATATTACAGATTTGGGACGGTATTAATTTGGTAAATGTCTCCACTATTTATATTTCCAATCACTACTAAGCGCTATGGTCAATATCTCAATCATAATTAATTATCCATACTAATATTATAAATGCGAAAGTAACTCTGTCTGTCTGTCTGTTACTAAATCACGCCTTAACTACTGAATCAATTTGCATGAAATTTGGTATAGAGATATTTCGATACCCGAGAAAGGACATAGGCTACTTTTTACCCCGGGAAATAGAATAGGTTTTATCCCGGAAATCCCACGGGAACGGGAACTATGCGGGCGATGCCGCGGGTGGAAAGCTAGTAGGTTATATTTTGAAATGTAATGAAACAACATAAAGCAATTAAAAACCGTTCAGTGTTTTTAGAATATCAAAATACTTTTTCTACTGAACTGACTACTTTGCCTACTGAATACATTCACTTTTTCAGCTGAAAACAGTGAATGTATTCAGTAGGCACATACAACACTTACTGTACCTACACAAAATTACTGTAAAACATCTTTATATAATAGATGTGTTAGTAAGACGTTACCGATGTCTGGAAAGCTTTGAGTCAGCGTTTTTCCTTCACTATCACTTGAATCGCGGTCACTATTACTAAGCATTTATGTTAATTTTATAACGCTTTTCTTCCCTTTCATTTCTTATTAACAACAATTAGTAAACAAATCCATATTGCGTAGGTTTACACGTGGAAGACGCTCTTAACATTTTTCATAAGAGCTATGCGATACGATCAATGCACATGTTTCAGCATTGATAGATGGCATTGAGATGATATTATATTATCAGCAATTTCAAATGTGATCTATATAATTTCCATAGCGAATAATACTGAATACGTTTCACTAATAAGGATGGTACTATAATCTTTTAGGAAAAATTGAGATATTTCATTTTCATATTTTCCTTTTGTTTACAATAGCAACAGTTCCATATAATATATAATGAATACAACACATATTTTATCAAAGATACATTTTGATAGAGCTTGTTATTAACATGATATTTAATTACAATAATATTTAATTATCCATACCGATTTATTAAATACTCTTATTTGATATAAAATTCCTCGTCATACAATTTATATTTCATGATGAATTATCATAGAATTAAACACAAATTAACCAAAACTGTATTTTATACCACAATAGTATTTAATGTGGTAACTACCATCTTATAATTAAAACCACTACTATCTATAACTATCATTGGACCGAATTTAATAAACAATTGCTCTAAAACTTTGTTTATAGTAATCGTATAAATTTATAAAGAACTAGCTTCCGCCCGCGACTCCGTCCGCGCGGAAAAATTAAGAAAAATTAAGATTTTTTTTCTACGTATTTTTCCGGGATAAAAAGTATCCTATTTTATGCCCAGGATAATAAGGTATAATTATACCAAGTTTCATCGAAATCGAACCGTTAGTTTTCACGTGATGCCTGAACATACAGACAAAAAATTTTTTAATCACATATTTGGGCTTGGTATCGATCCAGTAACACCCTCTCCTATTAATTTTTTATATATTTTCAATGTACAGAATTGACCCTTCTACAGATTTATTATATGTATAGATAGAAAAAATTCGATCACGAGGCGGGACTCGAACCCGCATTCTTTCGTGCCATTCTGGGGCGGATGCCTGACCAACTCAGCCACTCGTGACCCGCCAGAGCAATCGAATCAGTTGGTCAGGGTTCGAGTCCCGCTTCGTGATCGAATTTTTTCTATTCTATAAAAATTTATATTTATAAAGCATTTGAATGCCATAAAAACCAAAAATATAAATTCAACTATAGTAATCGTATCACAATATTATCAAACAAAACAGATAAAGAACAAGTACAAATCAAGCGTGTTCTAAATCCAATGAAAGAAGTTATACGTCTTGTTCATGATATAGGTAACTAAATTTAAAATAATGGAGTTGTCGTTAACTAAAAGATCGATGTGTCTCACCGCTCACGCGACAAGATTTTCAACAAACATTTTCTTTCACTTACGTAATATGCTTTTATCCTTTCACGTTACAGAGACCTAGATAATATATCTAGACCTTTAGAGTAATAGACGCTATTATTCTAAGCCTTATGCAAACAGACTATAAATTAAGATTCCGTTTAAGTTTATGTTAATGGATCGATTTTAGATATTACCATATTTGCGTTATCCTTAGTAAATTGTAATCAACATGTGTGCGCAATGATAATTAAGGAGATACTTTGTTTTTATTTATTTAAATAAATAAATAAACTATGTACCTATTCATGGCTTGCATTTAAAAAGTTTTATTAAATAACATAAAATCACGAAACAATCACTACACAACAAATGTTAATCTCAATTTTTTTATAGATTGCATAGCTTCTATCGCGGACCTTGAGCGTGGGGACCGAATCGAGAAATTCCGTAACGAAAAAACCTCACGCTCCCCACTCCGACGGGCGGAGGTGTGGCTTGAAGGCATAGCATGCAATAGCTTTACCGCGGCAGTCCCCCAGTGCCACACGTCGTTTTTTTATTAATAAATACGTAATAAATATTATGTGAATATAAAAATGAGATTATACCAGCAATTCTAGATATACCTACAACCTTTCTGGATAACAGATGTCTACGTTCGTACCTTTTCCTCGCTTATTGTCCTACAAGATCTAACAACATATATTTTCATTTACGAAATGAGAAACGAAGTCTTATCATGACTTGTTTATAAAAAGTTCGCAGGCCAATACTAGGTATATTAATTATTTGCCAATATTCGAAATGTAATTTCAATATCTACATCGATTCAGGAAGTTAACGAGAAAATAAAATTTGAAAGATATTATGTATTGCAAGAATTTATACATACTTTCAATGTCAAAAATCGTTATTTAATGACTTCCTCAAGGTTATTATTATCATAAGAATGAAATTTATAAAATGAGATTCTTGATTTCTCCACAACCTGACTCTACAAACTGCTGAAACTAATTTGGTTTGAAATTTCAATGAGTACTTACTCAGTACCCGCCGCCGTAGTCAAGTAATAATTAATTATTATATCGGGTGTCGGGTAACTTCTAAAATATAAATGATGTATCCATAATCAGTCATCATCATCATCATCAATACATATAATAAAATTCTAGAAAAGTGGTGTCTGTACAATGAAAATATGTAAAAAAAAACTAGCAGGGGTTATTACTAAATCGATCCCAACCCAAAACTGTCGTTAAAATTTTTTTTGTCTGTTTGTCTGTTTGTCCGTTTGTCTGTTTGTCTGTATGTTTGAACACGCTAATCTCAGAAACGGCTTATCCGATTTAAATGCGGTTTTCATTAATATATTGTGGTAATCTTCATTTAACATTTAGTGTTTATTTCATGTCA
Source organism: Colias croceus (assembly GCF_905220415.1). Taxonomy (NCBI): domain Eukaryota; kingdom Metazoa; phylum Arthropoda; class Insecta; order Lepidoptera; family Pieridae; genus Colias; species Colias croceus. The sequence goes on from NC_059553.1 coordinate 4,485,897, forward strand.
ATCGGTTTATAAATAAAAAAGTTATGACCATTTAAGTATTCACGGCGAACATTTGCTAAGGCATTCTATGGTACACTATTATAATACAGTGTACGTTAAAACGTAAGTTATTTCTATAAAATGTCCATGTGATCATATCGAAAGTCCCCAAGGGTGGGGTAGGGGTGGGGGGGTAAGCTGAGGTAGTAGGGGGGGAGGGGTCAAATTAAAATTATGATTATTTTTAGGTAAATTTTATACATAAAATGTCCTTTAAAATATGTCGTATTATAATATTTTTAACCCCCGAAAAGATGGGTGATAAGTGTTTGACCGCTATGTGTGTCTATGTGTGTATCTGTTTGTGCCACCGTAGCTCGCTAGCAGGTAATTAGATGCGGTTTTTTTGTTAGGCAGCATATTTTCCGACGCTGGTTTTTAGATAAACTACATAATATTATATCAAAATAGGTTAATCCATTTATTATACCTAGGTATACATATAAAGGTAAAAGTAGGAATGAAAATAACTAAAGTTATCGAATATACTTTAGTGATATATTAAATGGAAGCGAACGACCTATCAGTAACAATAAATCAAATTTTATCAAAATCGGTTCATCCATTTATTTGATATACGATATAAAAGTTTTAGGTAATAAAAAAATGAATTTTGACTCAAGTGACATATGAAATGAAAGTGCATGACGTGTAAAGTATAATTGGACATATTTAATCAAAATCGGTTCATCCATTTACTATACCTATATATTGGTAAAAGTTGGAATGAAAGAAACGATTGTTGTCAAGTATACCTAAGTGACATATCAAATGAAAGTGCATAACGGGTGAAGTACAGTTAAAGTTCTATTTTTATCCAAATCGGTTTTTCCATTTATTAGATTACAGCACAGATTACAGTGGTAAAAGTGGGAATAAACAATAATCGAATGTGGTCAAATAATATCTCAAGCGGCATATCAAAATATGAAAGAGCAAGTGTGAATTACAATTAGTAATGTTTTATCGAAATCGGTTCATCCGTTTATTACACTTTAGGGGTGACAGTGGTTAGGTAAATAAACCAAATGGAGCATCAAACGAAAGGATATGTCGTGTACATATAGGTACAATTAGATAATATGGTTTACATAAAAATCGGTTCTGCCATTTACTACACTAGGGATGGAAAGGTTGAAAGTCTGTGAAAGAAGAGGGGGATATGGAAGCGAGAGGATAGCCACACCCTGGAAATTTTGAATTCTACTCAAAGCCACATAGGCCTGGCGCGGCGCTTGGCAATTTTTTTCTTAAATATACCACTTCTTTTGCCACTGTGGTCCATTACAATTTGTGCACGGTTACGGCACAACTTAAAAGGTGTCAAGGAGCAACAAACTTATAGATATCAATATGATGTAGGAATGTATTATGGAGGTAAAGGTAGGTCTCGCTCACTTGAAAATATTACATGAAAATAAGAAACCGAAGTTTAAAAATTAAAAAAAAAACCCAACGCAATGAAGAAAAAGGAATAAATAATTTTACAAACTTCCCGACGATCTTTAAAATTATGATAATATGATAATGATGGTATGGCAGCCCCGACGACTTTGTTTTTTTTATTTTTATAAATATTTAAAATGGTATTTATTTTTAAAGATCTTCGGGAAGTTTGTGAAATTATTTATTCCTTTTTCTATGCACTTTTCTTCGTTGCGTTGGGTTTTTTTTTTAATTTAATTTTTATTGCACAGTCTAAACGGTTTAGTTACTACAGGCGCGAGACAGGAAAGATGAGCGCTGAGACAAACGTCAAAATGCAAAGGAATAGAAGGAATCCGCTACGATAATAATTGTCATAAGCGTATGATGTGTTTTGCACAATTTTATTAAATTGCGACTGGATGAAAATTTTGTTCGTGATCGTCGTCGTCGTTGGTAGGGTGAACAAATCTTTAGTAAAACATCATCTGTACGCTTATGTCAATTAGTATCGATAGCGGATTCGATTCCTTTGCGTTTTGACGTTTGTCTCGGCACTCATTTGCTGCACAATATCTAAGATATTGTCAAAAACATCCATACAAGGAAGGAAGGAAAATAAATTTGCTCCTTTCCCTCCTGGTGCCTAAAAATGATATGACATAATTTAAAATAAATTTTACGTAGAAAATTTATTAGTTAGACATTTATCTTTTTAGCTCAGTATAGTAATAAATTTTACTTAAAAGTTTTTTTAATTATTTATGGTAGTACGTGTTTATTCAATAAAAGTTAAGTAGTAACTACTATGCAGTCACTATTCCACGCGGACGAAGTCGCGGGCACAGCTAGTTAATAATATAATTATTAATACTTTCTTCGTTATTAAACTTCAAGCATTTTTTCTTTAAGCTTTCAAGCCGTTGTCAAACAAAAATTGTTTCAACCCTTCATTCCAGTTTCTAATTATAATGCTAATCAAAGAACCACTGATAGTAAAATATCTAATTTCTATAGAAATTTCATACGAAAATTAATGCAAAAGTAGAATGAACTTAGCCCAGTTTCCCGCTATTTGTGAGACTCTTGATTGCGTTGTTGCAATCTCTGCGACGACGCTTCCTTTGAGACGCGGACGGTTAAAATGCAATTTGTTCTTGTTGAATATTTCACAGCACATTACACGGTAAGTATTTGTTCTTCACGGCTTCATCTCGTAAATTAATTATATTATGTTCATTGTTAAACAGATTTTCCAGTGTCTGAATCAATCTGATGAATTCATTAATTTATGATTGAAGTGTTTGCTTTTCTTAACATTGTTATTAAAATAGTCTGACACCTACACTTGGAGTTTCAGAACGGGCAGTAACAGTAGTATTATCGTTAATAAGTACCATTAGTTTTTTTTCATTGCTTAAGTAGATGGTTGTTTAACCTAACATGATAACTTTATAAAAAATGATAGTAATCATCCCTAAATATTTTTCTTTTTGTACAACTTTTTCGTGTGTAAGTAATTCAAATGGCATATTGTGTCATAAGACGAACTCCTCATAAATATTCACAGCGAAGGAAGTTATACAACTATCTACCAAATATTCAAGCGAACATGTCTCATAATTATTTACACGAGCAGTAACTTGCACAGCGGACATTTTGATGCCTATTATAATAAATAATACTCATTCTAGACAACTTCCCTAGTACCGAATATTTCCCCTTTTATGAGCCAGTCGCTTCTTTAAAAAGCTCCGCATAATTATTACCGTCATATTTTTAAGAAGCTCATTTTGCTACATGTGAATATTCAGGAATAATTTTATTATTTTAATAGAACGTTAGAGGTTCTGAACCCCGTTACTAGAAAATTAGTTTATAAGCGTTTATTTAAACTTTATTTTAGAGTTTAACCACAGACAAAAGTATTAGTGGTGAATATTATAATGAGTATAAAATGAATACAATGATTGTAGACAATTTGAAAATGTACAATGTTCTGCGTATACTAGGGTTTCTTTACATTTTAAGACAACAGAACAAAGAATGAAGACTGAATGTGAGTAGGTATATTTACATACCTTCATGCATTTGACAAATTGCATAGGCTAGACAGGAAACAGTTGCAAAGAAGCCCTACGGAATAATTACGAAGTTACCAGGAAAGGCACTTTAGCTTTACTATCCTCTGGAACAAAAGGTAGGTAAATAGGTCACATCCCATTTTCCAATCTGTCAAAGTAGCATTAAATATTTTAAGGTTTCTCTATGATACCAGAGGGTTTATTTGAATTATAATTTCGTGCATTGAATCACACTGGTCATAATATATTATGCCTAATTATGCAATCGGAGTCAACAAACCTATTCTATAGCGCATACAATATATACATTAATGATTCATGGAAATAGAATTTAATAAGCGAGCTGTCGCATCTCTCCATAAGTATGTATAATGAAATTCACAACACATACCAATCGTAATGTATTCAATTATCCATATATTCCATAAAAGGTACGTACTAATTTGATTTCAATAAACTTTTTTTTATTACAGAAAAATAATAATAAAAAAATGTTTCTTCATGCTTTCACGCATTAGTGGTTTGCTTTCCATAAACAGTTGGTTTTTTATCTAGTGCATATTATAAAAAATAATCTTTTAAGTTGGAATAGCTTAACAATATAAAATATGTATACTTACAAATATTATAAAGGTTAATTTTATTATTATCGTATCAAGTTAAACTATTCATCGTGGTCATCCATCATCCAAACAAGAAAGAAAGCTTCACGATAGAAGGGATAATGTTGATACATAGAACTATTTAAATAAATAGAAAATACAATATCTAGCTTTATCTGAGGTTATTGAGCGAAACATGGTGAGTGTTATGCGTTTTGCTACGTCGTTTGTAAACGGTACGATAAGAAAATGGCGCCATTTCAAATATAAATCGTTGTGGCCACTTTTCTAATGTCTTTAAAAATGTATCTTCAACTCAGATTTATAGAGAGATAGTTAAATATATTATTCTTTATTACACACACATACAGAAGTTTTACATAAAACACAGAAAGATAGACAAACAGAGACAAGTAATTTATATCTCTTTAGGTAGTTTAGTTTTTAAAATAATATACAATATAATATAGGAATAAATAAGGAATAATGTCAACGGCATGTATTAGTATAAGATTTTTGTAGTAGTTTGTAGTGTCTTTGCAGTAATAAAGGGTAATTTAATTAGGCAGTTTAAATATCATGTAAAATTCAGAATAAGTCGACTCGATTCACAATAGAGCTCTCATTCCATAGTACCTATATTGAAATGATAGTGAGGTTTTCCCAGAAAACCGAAAACGTCAATATGAATTTCAAGTTAATTTTAATATACGTGCTGTTCATTTTAACATAATGACTATTTATTTCAAATAAGATGTACAGTTGTTTGTACGTAAGTTGACTATTTATTAAATTAAGTGAAATATGTACTAGTATTTTACACAACTATCCTATCCTCTAAAATGTTTTAACGAATTTTAGTTAACAATTTATACTAGTTGATGTTTATACCAATGTTTAAAAACAAAATATAGCAAATAACTTATGTTACTGATATTTAAAGCTGGGCAAATTATATTAATATTTATTATAACTTTTTACGTCTTATAATCTGGTCCTTTGAGACCTTAATGAACGTGTCCTACATACGGGTTTACTGGTGTGAAAAATTATACTACCTAGCCAATAAATACGGGTTGATTAGATTCCACTAGGTACGCTAACTCAAAGGTCAATATGTATTTTCCTTGTATAAATATAGATTTGAGATTTAACGGCGATCTAGCCAAGCTACGATATGAAATTTAATCTATATACATCCGTGATTCTAGTATTTTAGATTTATTTCAAAATAAATAAAATATTAATGGCTTCACTTTCTTCTAAAACGTTATTATAGAAACTACCTAATGCCGTGGGATAAAATATATTAAAAAGAAATATTTGTAGAAGCTGCCATTTATCATACTATGAATGCAAGAAGTAGAAGTTGTTAAAATATATAATTTTATTATACTAATCTATATTTTTGGTTGGAATATCGAAGCGGTTAATATTGATTTTGTTTACCCTCTGTATGTCTGTAAATAACGGGTTATAAGCTATAATGATGCAAATACTTATGACTGTTTGAACCGATATAATACACGAATAAATATTATATTTATTATACTTATATATAATTTTAATTCTGCAGTAGAGGTATCTAGTTGAGAGCTTTCAAGTTTCAACACTTTCAACATAATTTCTAAACGACCATTTAATATGCAAACGATCGAAAGAATCAGATATATGGCGCGGAAAATCCATCTGAAAGATGAAGAAATAAACTAAAACTTTGCGTTGTAGGTATAGCAAGAAAGCCGCCCTTTGCATCAAATGTCCTGTCTGTGTGTGTGTGTATTTATGTTTTGTATGCAATAAAGATTATAAATAAATAAATAAAAAATAAATATATCATGTAGGTATTATTTTTGCAGCCGGTCTATATCTAAAAGTAAAATATATAACTAGCTGGCTAATTAATAAATACGAGGAGCATTTTTAAAAAAATGGCAGCTGTACTTATTATTTTTCATTTTTAGTATATCCTTTTCTTTTCCTATACCTATGAAGCGAGCAAAAATTGCTGAAACTATTTTCAGATATATTTCTGGGTGACTAACGGAAACATAATTTTGTGTTTTATCACGACACACCTCCTTGAAACATAGTTATAAGACTATTAAACTTTTACAGCATGGGCGTAGTCTTAGAGAACTTGTTAAATATAATAGCTTCAGCCTGTGGGTTCTTTCCTTTTGTACGTTGTAGCTGATGTAATAATCCGAAAGTAAAATAGAATAATCAAAGCCAATTTATAAAGTGAAACTTTTATTACATTACATCGTCTCAAACTTTTTGGTCTGTGTAGTGTCGCGCGACGCACGATACGTACGATAAATATCGTACAAATACGATAATTTTTAGTTAAATGTCTATAGTGTGAAAAAAAGTTTCACTTTAACCGTGGTTTCATAAAACCACACAACATTTTTTCTAAGTATCTCATTATAATAACAACTAGAAAATAAACGAACACACATATTTTCTTGCCATTTTACTTTATAAATAAGAAGGTATATAAAAGAACATAATATAATGGGAAGACATTAAATTATAAACACTAGAATCGCAATACAAATAGAGTGGGTGTTTCCAAAATCTCCTTAAACCAGAAGCAGGTATTCCGTCTTCAAGGAGCTATGTGGCCTAAATCGCTGTATGCAACGCAAGATTGGAGGAAATTCTCAGCTAACCTATTTACGTGGACACGAACGTAACAATTAATAAGCAATAAAAGTAAACAGTTCTATCTCCTTTGCTCAAAAACCCAAGTAAAAATAGAATAACTGAAAAGTTATGTAAACTTGGGGTGTGTTTTAGATTCCCATTAAGTAATTTATAAAAAATCTGACACGTTTTCCTTTTTTGTGATCATGCCTTATCTTATTAGATATAATATGGATTATTTATATATTCGCCATTGATTTTTAGAAATCAAACTGAGTTTAAATCATTGCTTTAATACTTAATTACTTAATAAGCGATTTAATATGAATGCCTGAATTCTCAAATAAAATATTTAACCCCATTTTTAATCGATCCACTCAAAAACAATAAATGTATAATGTAAAGTACTCCAAAAGCGATATAAATGCGCATAGAAATCTTCGTCACAGTTCGGTACCTAACTATCATATTCCCGGAGCGTCCGAAGACGATATGTATATAGAGTGGTTAAATGCATTTTCTTCATGCATAATTTAGTAAAATTTGTTGAGTCTAATGAAATACATTTTGGAAATACGACAATTAGCGAAGATTTGCATGCGCATTATTAATTCTGGAGTACTGTATTTTATGAGGCGGAACGCATTAAACATAATCAAATGAAAGAAAATATAAACTAAAAACTTTATCTCATTTAACATGAAACACCTCGTCTATATGCTCGTTTTTCAGTTCATGTGTATGTGTTAAATGCAAAAGTTTGAACGTTGGAGGTATTTATTCAAGTAGCGCTTTCAAATGTTGTTGAAAGGCAGTTGAAAGCGTGGAAAAGGATCCAACTTAAAACGCGTCCATTGGGATAAAATCGGTTTCTAAATAAATACTAAAACATATATATCCGTTGCGATAGTACTTAATGTAAAAATCCAATCATTCAAAAACGCGTCCATTGGGATAAGATCGGTCTTCAAATAAATACTTGTACAGTAAAACATCTTTTATAAAAGCTTTCAATATTCTACGACGTTAAAGAGAAAAATCACAGTAGATAAATCCTCTATATAGATTTCTATGGAGATATCCAGTATCCATGTTTGATGAATAATTATGTATTATGTATGTTATTTGGGAACAATGTATTTGATATGCTAGTTGTCCAATAAATGTTTTTGAAAATATAATGACATCCAATAATAATAAGATAATTATATTTAAACATAATAATTAATCACAAGCTTTGTTTTAAATTAAATTAAACTAAAGTTTGTCCAAAAATGAAAATAATGTCAAGCCGTAATATTAGTCCTCATTGTTTGCTAAGTTATACGAAGTTATTAATTATTATAACGCTAGAATAATTTATTTTAATTAGTAAACTCCAAACTCGACTTTATTAACTTTGAGTATTGAAATATAAACGAAAATAAACCAACAAATATGTTCTTAAATGTTTATGACAGGGAATATATTTTATTGAACTCAATTTATTTCGTTTTTGTGTTTATTTTTCCTAGTCTCACAATATATGGTGGCTGTTAGAGTTTTATTGCCACACGTCCAAAAAATTTGAGAGCAGAATAAGAATGATTTATGTATACGTATTAAATGCTTTCTACATCGTCACGTCGAATTATCACAACTCTGTGGGCAGATTTGCAAACGAATTACCATTCGATGTTTTATTTGACGTAATAAATTGAATTTATACCGAGCTAACTTGAACCTTATTACACGGATTTTAGCGCCATCTAAACTTAACTATAGCGCCATTGTTTCTAATTAATATTTAGCGTCTATTCGCGTGTCGTGATGAAAACAACCTTGGCAGTTTACTCGGGGTTAAATAAAAATAACAGAATAAATCCGATAAACAAGATTATTCTCAACTTTAAAATATCTGCTAATTTTGCTTATAAATAAACTGAAACACGTGGGTTTGATTTGATCTCTGATAAACGCCTTCATCGAATATTTATTGTTTATTTTTCTTCCATATGCATACTGAAGATGAGCTTAAAAGGTCAACTAACAAATGAATATATTGTTCATAAATCACCCAATTATACAAATTTCGTGTACACATTCAACTTTGTGTTAAGTGTGAGTGGAAAACTTATTTACCTTTAAATAAATTACTAATAAAGAGTGTTTCTATTACCCTTATCAAAAATGTTATCGACACTATCTAAATCAAAACATCAGCATCACAGTAACTAACAATTAAGACTAACATGACAGCCATTTGATAACTTATCGCTTCCACGTTGAGATTATAACATACGGTAAGGTTTATTTTTTCTTATGTGTTTGTTATTTTATACGTGTAGGTATAATGTGCATTTATGAGATAAAATAAGTAGTTATTCTGAAATATACCAAAAGTAAATAATATAATACCTATTGTACGTCTGCTTAACAATTTAATGTATTAAATATATACTCCACTTACTATAAGGCTTACGTAGCCGTGAATGTTATTGTAGGCTTCCACAACGTCTCTGAAATCACCTTCACAATAACCACACGTATCAGGTTTCATAGGAATATTAAGCTTGGCATCGTTCACAACTTGCACGAGTACAGAACCAATGTTCTCTTTACTTCTCTCTTTCGACGCCTGCTCCTTTAGCACGGAGAGTATTCTGCTTTCATCAATGCTGTTTATATCCGAAGAGTTCCCGGATGCAGCTAGTATCTCGTTGAATATATCCAACAACGTTTGCGAGTTGTTAGTCATTTTGGAACATTTGATACACTGCGGTTTATCTGAAACAAAATATAAAATTATAGGTACTGTAGAACTTCGTAGCAACGAATAAATTGCTCCCATTAAGGGCGTATTAATTAGGTACGCAAAAGTTTGTGAGGGATCGCCTTCCCTTGACGAATAATGAATTTATTAAAGTTTAAAGAAGAAATGATAACGTAAACATTAATAAGAAATCTTAAATGTTTTAATTATTTATTTTACAGTTGCAGGTTGAATCCACTGAATACTGATCATATAAATAAACTGATCACATGATAAGTCGATTTATATAACAAAATAAATTAAAATGTCTTCTAGTAATTAGACAGATCATACAATACACAAAAAAACTGCCATTGTAAATAAATATATTAAATGTGGACAAATATTATAAGCTCAACATTTTGATTAATAGCTTTTTTTCCGCTTAAACTTACCTCTTCTAGTTTGCAGAAACATTCAAGATAAAAAAAATATTGTATTATATTAATTCTGACAATGGTAAGCTAGCGTCTAAATGTACGTAATACTAAATTAATTCTAGATAAAATGAGATACTTTTAATAAATGTTTATGAGTACGAACATTATAATAATGCGTTTTCTTTTTCATTTAGCTCGAAAGCTCGACTTCCCATTGAATAAAATAACGAATAAAATTTATATCTTTATTCAAATTATATAATGTAAAATACTTATTATACCTACAATTAATGTACCGGTGGTACCGTAGTAATAATTACTTGTCGTTACATCCATACAATCTATTCTATTAAGATAAATTTAATATCAGCAGGTCTATTAAAGGAGAATTTGTAATGATTTAATCAAGACTACGAGAAATGTATTACCATTTACTTAATAACTTGTGTCTCACATTAGCTCTGCGAAAATAATTAATGTTTAGATCGTGAATAAATATTTAACAGCTAAGCTATTAAACATAATAATATACTATATAAGTTGTAAATGGATTATATAATTTGACTAGCTTTCCACCCGCGGATTTGCTCACTTTGACGAAAACTTAATAAATCAAATAGTAAAACTTTCCTCTTGAATCACTCTGTCTGTTAAAAAAACCGCATCAAAATCCGTTGCGTAGTTTTAAAGATCTAAGCATACGTACGTACGTACGGGCATAGGACAGAGAAAGCGACTTTGTTTTATACTACCTATGTAGTGAAAAGAAAATGTAAATATTATATAAAAAAATGAAGTTATTATAAATCCAGCATGAATTATAGAGGTAGTATAGCGAGAGAGGTAGTATATTAAGTTACTAGTTACTTTAATTATTGAAAGTTCAAGTTCTCAATAGCTAGTTATACAATACCTTTCAAAATAATTTGTTCAACACTATAAATAGCTTGACGTATAATTTTATAGCAGACTAGCTTACCGCCCGCGGCTTCGCCCGCCTTCTCTAAAACGATTTGAGATTTAAACTATCCTATCTCTCAAGTTGGATCGAACTGCACATGGTGTGCGAATTTTATTATAATCGGTTAAGTGGTTTAGGAGTCCATTGAAGACAAACATTGTGACACGAGATTTATATATATTAAGATTATTGCAAATATCAAGTAACTCGCAACCGATAAACTTGAAACTTTTGTAGATAGTAGGTAATTGCATCACGAAGATGAATGCTTCGAAAGGCGATAATCGATCTATCACTCTTCACTTTATAAATTTATAAAGGGCGATATTTATCTAATGTATTAGAAAAATATGTGAAATAATACTGAAACTGGATCGATAATTTTGCCAGAAATCGTATGTTTTTTTCATTTGATTTCTACTTTAATCAATCGATTTTTGGCTCTATCGTAAGTTGGCGCGACTGCACTTATTAAATTAAAATCTATGGTAATATTCTGTGACGTTCCTAATAATCACATTATCCTTCTTTACTAAAATAATAACATTTCCAAGTGTATCTTAAAGAGGACATTATTTTTCTAGACAATTATAATACCCAGTATCAATTTAAGTTTCTGCAGCAATAAACAAAACAGTACACAGTTAGTTCCAAGCTATATCTTAACCTTATCAACGGGCGCTTAGCCAACTCAGAGTTTATTAAGAATTCTCTAGAGCTTAGAAATTATTCAAATACCTAATTCTTATAAGTAGGTTATATTATTTTCGCATAGTTGTTCGTTTCCCATTATAAAATAGCAGCATTATGGAAAATGTGTTCAGAACTACGTGTAAGATTAAGTTTGAATTTGGGTTTTATATTCTTTATAAATAAAAAGTAATGGTCCAGGCTGAAATACTAGAAATTGAATGAAAAATTATTTTCTATTTAATATTCTCGACAAATTATACATATACGAAGTTGGTATCTATTATCAATGAATTACCGTCAGAAATTTAAATATGTAGGTATAGTTAAAAAAGATCCACAATTTGGTAAAAACTAGTTAGTAAACAACCTACATAACTACATAATAAATATTGTACAAATGCACAGGAAATGTGTAAACGGATCTAATTTTTGAAACAATTTCTCAATAAATAACGAAGCATTAAAGTTTTCATATAAAACTGCAATGAATATGATGTACGTTTGCATTTTAAATTTATAGCAGCAAAGTACCTACTGGCTGTTATTATAAGTTGGACAACTATGAAACTCTCACGTATCTGTTTATGTACCTAAGGAAGTTTCACAATGACAAGGTGCTTCATAATGTCTAGGTATATTTGTTAATAATATATTTCATCTACTTGTCGACGTTCCTTGGTAGAGCGGTTAGCGCGCAAGTTTAGAGCTGGTTGTGATATAGTTAAAATGACTTGGTCTGGTAGGACACAAGGTTAATCACCTACTTGTAAGTTGTACGTAATGAAAATTGATTAGTGGAACAGATGTATGTGCATCTACTGCATATTTATTTACTTTTAATAGATTATTATTTATAAGAAACGAAAGTATATGTAATTGTCTACATCTCTGTGATGACACTGTGGTTTTTGACCCAAAAAAAATGTAAATCAATTAAATGCTGTTATTTTCATAAGATATACGCAATACCTACTTACCTACGCTTCAAAATTAAACACGTATTTTATGATTAAGTTTAAGCTGTATAAATTTATTCATTTGTTTGTACGAGGCAATTCAATGCTAGCAGTCAATATGATTGATGACGAAGACCATCAATAATATTTATGGAGCAATGAATTTTACTTGCACATGTGAATATCTTAAATTTAAACTATTGGCAGGTATTCAACGTAGAAAAACTTTATTATACTCCAAAAATATACGTGTTATTGCGGATATTATACAAAAATAGTATATCCGTGGGAAGGAAAGTTTTTATTAGTGGTCGGAGTCCTTATATAAAGGTTAATGACTAGGTTCTTCTAATCCTTGATTAATGTGTGGTTCCATTAAGCTATAGTAATAGCTGTTGTTATAGTTGCTAACGACGTCATTACTAATACCTACTGCCAGAACATGAATTGACACATTGCAATCAATTGTAGTCAACCTTTTTTATTTTTGCAAAAAAAAATATGCCTATATTTCTTGACAATGGAAACAATATACCGAAAAAAATTGCATAGTCATAGATTGCAATTAAACCCACGATGCTCAACATTATTAAGTACTAGCTTCCGCCCGCGACTCCGTCCGCGCGTATGTCGGTCTTCGCGTGGATGGTTTATTTCTCCATTTTGAGTAACTCTGACAATGACATCTTATAAATATCTATTGGACCCAAATACGGCTAGGCCTATAATAATACGCAACGTGTGTTCGCGGTTTTACAGAACAACGTCTATGGATAAAACTGAAAAATTAAGATTAATTTTTTTTCTACGTATTTTTCCAGGATAAAAAGTATCCTATTTTACGCCCAGGATAATAAGGTATAATAATTATACCAAGTTTCATCGTAATCGAACCGGTAGTTTTCATGTGATGTCTTCACAAACCGACAGACAGACAAAAACTTTTTGAATCACATATTTGGGTTTGGTATCGATCCAGTAACACCCCCTGCTATTTATTTTTTCAATATTTTCAATGTACAGAATTGACCCTTCTACAGATAAAGTAGTTAATCGTATATAGTATAAAGTAGTTAATCGTATAACTTATATCATCTATTTATTGTTTTTATGAGCTTTTCAAACTGCAAGCCAGGCGGCTAATTATTCTAGACGCGTAAGTAGATACCTACTCTCTGTAAAACATTTTGATTCTGTTCTAGCAAAAATAAAATTACGAAATCTTCACTTAACAACAATACAACACAATGAAATTAAAGCAATCAACTATGAGAGTAGTAAAGTAAAATTGGAAAAGCAAATATTCATCCCAAATGAGAACACGAACCCTTTGTTACTGTAATGAACTCGTTGAAATTCTTTTTCAAAGAAATCGATATTGTGAAGATTGATTGGCAGTGATTAGTCGAGTAGCCACTATTGAACTTAATAACAATGTGAGGTACTAATAAGAACAATATGTATGTTAAGAGACAACTAACAAATAAACTGTATACAATATTTTATGGCATAGGATACATTTAAAATGAAGCGTTGTGAAGTGATGCTATCATTGAATATGTAAATCTGTAATTGAAAAAGCAACCGAGGAATAAAAGCATCAATATTACACTTATTGTCACTTAAAAGCTAATGTTTTATGCAGAATTGTAGATTGAAATCCTCGTACTGAAGAAAATACGACATTTGCCGAATCCAAATAAAATTAGGTGCACTCAATAAATCTCGCTCTTAAATATATATCTCAAAGGAATCTAATTGAAACTCGACAAGAGCTTGATTAAATTTTAATCAATTTACATTTTTAATAAAAGTAAAATATGATTTTAAAATTCCGCGCAATGAGAACAACCAAACAAAAACATGTATAAAATTTTAAATGATTCTCTAGAAATACGTTAAAGTACATTTCTGTTAATGTCAGGCGCTCGTTTTTCGTTTTCCGCTTTATTAAAAGAAAGTAAATGAGAAACGAGATACAGTGTTAATTCCATTGAAAGTTCCTTGTGGTGGAGATGGATTTGAGTACAGCATTACCAACCTAATATAAAAGTTCACAGTACATAACTTGTTACTTACATGTCGGCCCTTAGTTAACTAATGTACATTGACAAGCAATATGATTACATCAATTCAGTCTTGTTAAACCAATCTTTTCTTTATTTTTTTAACTTATCCTAATAACAGAATTCACAATTTATAACACAATTTCATTCCGACTGATCCCGACGGATCTGAAAAATCTTTGATGTTAGAGGATTTTCTTAGGGAATAAAATATTTCACCATTTCAAAAGCTTTGTACCTGTACAAAGTTTTTATATTTACATTAAGGTGTTATTTTATGCTAATAATAATTATCTTATAAAGTTATTAAAGTTGAAACCTATTAAACTAGGTAATAGGTATTAGGTTGTAAAGAAAAAAAAATAGTTGTCTGTAAAGTCGGTTTACTGACGATAGTTGAACGTGACAACGTCTTAAGGCCGATTGTGCTTCTTTGTCGCTCGTTCCGCGCTATCGCTAGCACTTCAAGCCTATGCCATGGAACGACTCAGAGCGAGGTAACGCCGCATGAGTCATGTTTTTTCGTGCGTGCAGCCGGCTCTATCGAATTATAAGACGTTGTCACGTCAAAAATAATGACACACTCTTTATGATTGTAGGTACCTAATGAAAATATATTTGTAGTTTTATTTTTAAATAAGCTTTACGCGACAAAATCCTTTCATAAAATATAATCCTCATGTCTATTGTTACTACAAAATATAGCCTAAATTCAAATTCATATATATTTTTCACACAAAAAGAGTTATAGTTAAATATTCAATGTTTGTGTTATACCGCAATATTTGCTTTGACCACTCCCGTTTCAAAGACACAAAAAATGAACGATCCATTCCAAAATTCCTTTTGTGGCACGTCAATATTTGATAGAAATTTCATTTGAAACTTTTATACGGAAATATTGGAAGAAGTTTTTCGCAATAGCTCCTCGTATTAAACTATAATATGTCTTCAAAATTGTTGCTCAATGTCCAATAAGTTGAATTCCTGGGCTTTATTTTATTCTATCTACAGGAATGTAACTAATACAAATGGTACTTGATAATATAACTGTCACAACGTGAACGCAAGCAATAATCTCTATTGAAAAATTGGCGAGAGTGAGATTGTTGGGCAATAAGCTCGTTGGATTATGTAACTCCATTGTATATATGTATAGTCCTTAGTTGCTACTGAACACTTCATTGCGAAACAACATTCAATTTCCTTTATGGAAAGAATGGCCATTTCCCGAAATGGCGAAGTAGTAATCAAGGATATACATTATACATAGAATAAAAACAGTATTTAAATGACATTATCCATATGTACCTATGCCCTATATATGTGTGCCCTATATATATGGTTATTATGCGTAGGTACATAATAATGTACACCATGACAACACAACTTTAATTCATTTATTAAATGACGTAAATCAGTTCATTGAACGGGAATAAATAATTCAAGACATTTTCTTAAGAAAAAAATTATGCAAATGTACGCTGTAGTATAACATTGAGCTAGAGAATATGGAAAAAATTAATATAATAAAAATGAATAGATAAATGTCCTGCAAAACGTAAAACTCAAGAACGGCTCGACCAGTTCTGCAATTTGTTTAGCTGTTTTGTTAAGGAACATAATTTACGTGTCTTCTCTCCATTAGAAAAACCACCGACCGCCTCCTTGGTACAGTGGTTGACGCGTGAGCGTAGAACCGAGGGGTCCTGGGTTCGATTCCCGGTGGAGACGAAGAAAAAAAAAAAAAAATGTCTCCGTCTGGTAGGACACAGAAGGCTGATCACCTACTTGTCCCTAAAGAAAATCGATCAGTGAAACAGATGTATGCATAATGCATCTGCCCCTTACCCCACTACGGGGACACGGGACTTCACTTTCTCCATTAGAACCTTTTTTTATTATTTATTTCTTTATTTATTTGTATTATGAAGAAAAAAAGCACGAAAATTGGGGCCATAGTACAGAACAATTATTTTTGAAATACCGAAGTATGAAATATATCACAGAAATGATTATAATGGTTCACACAAATATAAAATACAACTTAAATAATTATACATAGTTCTATAAACTTTGCATATAAATTACTACTTGAACGTACCTAGTTAGTAAATATATTTTGAAATAAACATTGCATTTTAATATCTTCGTACTAGCTGCTTCAAAGACGTAAAGCACTCTAAAGTCATACTAAAACTAGATGAAACACAGAAATGCAGTTTGAACTTACATGACGAAGTTTCATACATACTATTTCCGTTTATGAAATAATTTTCAAGAAAATGTTACGTTTTAATAATAAATTTAAATTTTATGATTTTTTTCACACTATTATTTAATAGTTGTTTGCATATAGATTATATTATATGTATGTTTTATATGTATCAGAAAACTAATATAATATGGACACATAAAATAAAATTAGCATTGTTTTTAAATTTTAATTCGATTAATTCCTAAACAACTTTAATTTCCAACATAAAAAGCCTAATTAATGTGTAAACTCTTTAAACGATATCTCAATTAGTATCCTTTTTGAAACAATTTTGTTATTGAACTTATTCGATATCATAATGTATAGAAACAAAGTTCTCGAATATTGCTAACCCATGCTCGTCTAATCGAATTTTCGTTTTACGCTTTTCCTTCACACTTGCCTTCATCCATATCATTACCCTTGATATTTACGTGATATTGTCCTAAATATAGGCCGTATTCATCAACTCTGACATGTTAATTTCTCAATGCACCCCCAGAGCTCGAGAGAAAATTTACATTTACCTTCATAGAATAACAATAAAGCAAGTGGAATATTCTTTGCAAATTTCGTCTTATATTCTTTAAGTAAATGGGTGGGATAGGAGCATATTGAACTGAGTTACAAGAATCATATAATTTTATAGACGGTACGTAAACTAGAGCTTCCACACAATGGACAATTCTGACAATGTGTTGAACAGCAGGTTGCCAGCGTTATTGTATGCTGTTATGGCTTAACTTGGATTTGATTTGTGCAAAACTGAAACATATCCAACATTTTACTTTTCAATTTATTCGTCTGGTTCGTTTCTATAAAATCAATAATCTATTGTTATGTTAACGTCTTTCATACCCTCATAATCTCCATGAGTAGCTTTAAATATCAGAAAATAAAATTTTACGAGAAGGAAAATAGTACAATTTATTTGAGTCTAACTTATTTTATATTAAACTAGCTGTCGCCCGCAGCTTCGCCTGCGTGGAAAGGATAAATAAACATGATATAAATTTTCATCCCCTATTTTATCCCCTTGGGGGTAGAATTGATCAAAATCCTTTCTTAGGGGACGCCTCCATCCTAACATCTACCTGCATGCCAAATTTCAGCCCGATCCGTCCAGTGGTTTGGGCTGTGCGTTGATAGATCACTATATCAGTCACCTTTGAGTTTTAAATATATGTATATTGATTTAAGTAATAGCTTTGTTTTACGGTATAATACCAATAAAAATTTCAAATTAAAAACAGAAGTTAAAGCGATGACAATGAATTTAAATATCCAATTATTAGCATTTCAATTCAGTTCGGTAGAGACGTTATACATAATACAGTTGTTATTACTAACTTATTTGTATTCATAAATATGAAATTTAACTAAGAATCCACTAACTTTAAAACCTTAAAATTCATGTTTACAGTTAAGCTAAAGCTACATTACGTTACCCAAGTCCAGCTCACAAACGATCGAGTTAAGTTTCATGTTTCTACTGTACTTAGTTTACTTAGTTCTTATTAAGTTCGCAGTTCGCACCCACACAGGTGAACGTAATAAGAAGCTTTTGAAATTCCTGTATTACGCTGCAGTAATGTAGTATGCTTCTTACTATTACCTAAACCTGATCTAAATATAACAAATAACAGTATGAAAAGTTTACAGAATTAAAACATAAGCATCACAAGGGTTTATTATGAATGTCTTCTCTAGCCTTCCGTATAAATAAATGCCTTTTATACTGCATTTTTCCTTAAACTTACAATTTTTATGACATGATTTACATACAGGTGTAATTATGAATCTAATAATAGAACATGAAACACAATCTATACTAATATTATAAAGCTGAAGAGTTTGTTTGTTTGAACGCGCTAATCTCAGGAACTACTTACTGGTCCGATTTGAAAAATTCTCTCGGTGTTAGATAGCCCATTTATCGAGGAAGGCTATAGACCGACAGGAGTGGAGTAAAGCGGGTGAAACCGCGGAGCACAGCTGCACAGCTAGTATTAAATAAAATTACCAAAAATATGTTTCATGAATTTTTTATTTAAATTAGAAACATAAATATGAAAACCCGGTATCGACGACCGCAGAGACATATTCTGAATTGAATTTTAGGTCAATGTTTGCATAATATTACAAATAACAGTACCGTAGAGTTTAGACTATAAACGATACAGTTAACGATTTTGGTTTTGTTGGGTACGAATTTAATTAGTTCTCTATATGGACATGCCTTTTCATTCAATAACTAATTGGTAATGGTATTTGTAACATACGTGGGATGTTTTCAAGTAATGTTGCTATACCGTGGAAAACCTCACCTTCCAAGAAATAATTAAACAGTCCATTTGAGGTGGGTAAAACGATTATTTTAGTCGATTTCTACGTAAACATCGTCTATAAATATAAAATAAAATATTTAATCAATCAGTATATTTAATAGAAGGAGTTATGTCTGAAAACAATCGTATTGCAGACACACTAGATTTAAGTTGCTTGCAATTAAAAAAATCCATCAACGAGGATCCCATATTACATAAAGAACAATTAAAATTTATAAACGTATATTGAAAGTTTCGGAGAGACAATGCAAAATCCGCTCATAAAGATTATTGTGTACGAATTATTCCGCTCCAACATTCTCCCTTATTGTCTACCGCCCTCGGTTTCCAAGCGTAAGCGTAACGTTGCTACTCACTTCATATAGTTAAAAATTCCAATTTCATTTAAAGAGCTTTTAAAATGGTTGAACAATTTGTGTGGACTCTCGAGTCCTTTTCAAGGAATTTCTATTTTAAACTATTTCTACCTAAAATACATAAAAAAATATTGTTTTCTCAAGTTGCAGACATGGTGCTATAAATCGAAGCTTATACTAATAAATTGAATACAATTTTTTGATTGATCCGGTCAAACCCTCATGTAATTGAAGATAATAAATACGAAAGGGTTCAATTATATTATTCATCGTCTGCGCTAGTTGTATCCCAAAATACGTTTCTTGGAACAGTTTTTTTTTGAGGGAATAATTTCAATGGGATATATTTCACACAAATATAAATATTATATGAATCGTTCTTTTCTGCTTTTGAAAACATTGTTCGATTACTGCGGCCTTATTTTCTGGAAACCCGCTTTTACTGTGTTGAACATCTGAGGGCACTTCAAACGTAAATTTCAGCATCTTATTTACCTCTATCCATACCAACGAAATCCTACTTTATTTATACGGAAAGATGTCTTACATTATTCTTAAGTACCTACATGTTTTTGGATTTATTGGACATCATAATCTTGGCCTTCATTTATTATTCGCTGAAATTAACAATTAATGAACAATTATATGTTTATTTCACATTCCAAAAATGGTTTTGCTAGCAATTAATTAAATAACTAGACATGAATTCGTTCACTTTAAGTATCTACATATAACGAGAGTCGCGTAATTGTAGAGAAACTGTGAAACTTAAAACGCAATCACTAAAGCTAAGTGGTTCCAAATCGAAATCCTTTGAGCAAGTTTTCGGAATGTTTCCTCCTTGACCTATTATCTTGCTTAAGCGAGCCAGCACTGGAAATCTTGCTAATTGTTTCTACTTCACGGAGTTGGTAACTACTTCTCTATCCCCAGCATGAACGGTAAAAATAGCATTCATTCAGAGTATTATAGACGACAAGGTTATCCATCCATTGAATGTTTTTCAATATATATTTTATTTATGTCTATGCATTGTCTATGAGATCTAGTTAATATTATATAGCCTATATTCTATTTATAAACGTACCTATATCAGTAGGATAGAGAGAACTTATAAAGTTATAAATAAACTAGCTTTCCGCCTGCGGCTTCGCCCGCGTTTTTAAAGAAAAACCCGCATAGTTCCCGTTCCTATAGGGTTTCCGAGATAAAACCTAGCCTATATTAGTCGTGGATAATGTAGCTTTCGAATGGTGAAAGAATTTTTAAAATCGGTCCAGTAGTTTATGAGCCTATTCATTACAATCAAACAAACAAAGTTTTCCTCTTTATGTATTAGTGTAGATAAAAATTAGATACTAAATATTCATATTCTTACTTAGTTATCTAAATTTGGGAAAGTAAAATGGGTTAAATAACAATTATTTGAAGGCAAATTTTCACAAAAATCTTTTCATATAACCTTATTTCTCATTCAGAAATGGGTGTTTGTTATAAACATATAAATCCGAAATGATAATCTTAACAGAAACTTAACTGCATATTTATTAGTGGAAATTTAACAGCCGCTATCGCACCCATGCGTCCACACACGACCGCAGATGCAACTGACGAAATTGGCATCATGAAATTCAAAATTTATTTCAGCCAGCAGTATTCGTATTTACATTTTTTAAACGAGAAGGTAAGGTAATTTTTTAAATTGAAATTTTCTTAATAGTTAAGAATTGTTAACAAACAAGTACCTAAATACAAATTAGATAACGTTCCTATCAGAATTTTCCAAGCGACACCAAAACTCTGCAGTTAATCCTCAGATCTCATAATCACACCCAGATACTATGTGGTTGACAATACAATCAAATATCCTAGTCGCTAATGACCTTTGGGACACATCTTCTCTTTTCTTTTTCTATTATATAAAATTACCTTTACATTGTCGTTTATTGTAAAGGATTTGTGGTTGTACAACGGCTATAAAAAGCAGTGTCGCATCGCAAAAGTAATAACTATACGTTCTACTAAAGTAGAGTTAATGGACATTTCCTTTTCTTATAATTTATGAATACTAACCCTATTAACTATACTTTTCTACTGTTCTACATACCTAAATGATACGCGAATCCCATATAAAATCTAAACATATACGACATCCCATATAAAATCTATAGGTACATATACAGGCTGTCCCACTGTTGGTATACTAAGCTCAAAGGAGGTTATAGTTTTGCATACGCTGAGTTTATAAAAATACTTATAAAGTTCCAGACGCTTTTTTTTCAAAAAGATGAATTCTTCTAACTCTATGTGTACACCCATAACAAGCAACCCGCCCAACTTTGCCACCAGCACGTGAGCTATCATTTAAGATTATGTTTTCATAGACAAAATGTTCACATTAGCGAAGCGGTATATGCGTATAAAATACGTAAACAACGAATTTACGTCAAAAATTAGCATAAATTTTTGACGTAATTTCGTTGTTTACGTATTTTTTACGAGTTCAGTGTATGCAAAACTACAAGTCACTTCACGCTTAGTATTGACTATGTGCGAAGTGGGTGGTGGGGAACGGCAAATCGATCGCAACGCACGACGTGGCAGAAATGTGAATTAATTCTGGGCTGTCATGTGTCAAATTGCTTTATTTTCATAACTTCCTTTATAATTTTAAGTAAAAACGTAAAAATTTGCGATATGGGTCATAGTACATGCTGTGTCGTAAATTGTAAAAACAATGGGAAAAGCAGTTCATGCAAGTTTTATTCGTTTCCAACATCAAAGTGGACATTACAACAAAGACAAAAATGGATAGCTGCTGTGAAGAGAAAAAAGTAGGAAATTTAACCTAGTACACTATAATAATAATAATAAGCGTTACAAAATTACAGTCCTATTTTATTTGTTTTACACTATTTTTTTCAAATTCGTTGAAAAACTAGTCGAAAATCAATATCACAAAAATATCTTATCATCTAGTTGACATGATTTGACAGATGACAAGTCCTGAATAGTTGCGGCCACTAGGGGCGCTGTCATCGCGCACACAACGAATACCAATACTTAGTGGGACACCCTGTATAATAAATCCGTAAAAGGGTCAATTCTGTACATGTAAAATATCGAAAAAATAAATAGCAGGGGGGGGGGGGGGGGCGGAACCAAACCCAAATATGTGATTATGAACCCAAATATAGAGTATATTAAAATTTTTGTCAGTCTGTCTGTATGTTCAGGCATCACGTGAAAACTAACGGTTCGATTTAAATGAAACTTATTATACTGGGCATAAAAGAGGATACTTTTTATCCTAGCAAAATAAATAGAAAAAAATCTTAATTTTTCAGTTTGTGAGTGAAAATTAATTATTACTGAGCGAAAAAAGTATTAAAACTATTTATGTTTTTATGACGGGTCGAGCAGGATCGAGAGGCTTGTATGAAATAAATCTCCACTTTTTCAGTTCCATGTTTTAAATTTTAAAAATAATAATAATCAAATAACAGATATTCGGTAAAATTTAGAAAATTGAATACTCGAATGTAATTTAGGAGAGTTAACGAACCAATTTATAGATAGATAACATTGTGATTTGTGATCAAGCTTTTATTAGCATTATGCACCATATTATACTGCTGAGTTAATGTAAAGTAATATTGCAACTCTCATTAGCTGTTATTATTATCTACGAACTAATCTAGAGTACCTGGTATAATAATGAGCTGTAGGTACCTTATAAATGATACCATTCAGCCACTTAAAAGTGCTATCTTCAATATTAAAAATAGATTGTTACAATTTTTATTTTATTCTTATCTGTACATCGTTGGAGCAAACTTATTTTATTACTAGCTGCGCTCCGCGGTTTCACCCGCGTGGCTCCGCTCCTGTTAGTCTTAGCGTTATGCTATATATTATAAGCCTTCTCGATGAATGGGCTATCTAACACCGAAAGAATTTTTCAAATCGGACCAGTAGTTCCTGAGATTAGCGTGTTCAAACAAACAAACAAACTCTTCAGCTTCATAACATTAGTTTAGATGCAACAAAGCTTAAAGACATATTGATGGCGTAGTATTATATTTTAATATTATCATTATTAAATTGATTAACACACTCTAACAAAAATCCATAATTTTTTTATGGTAAGACTTATTATTATTGCATATTGATAGCATAACTCGAAAAACTATTGCAAAATTAGTGATCATTTTGTACCCGTGAATAAGTATT
Organism: Colias croceus; assembly: GCF_905220415.1. Taxonomy (NCBI): domain Eukaryota; kingdom Metazoa; phylum Arthropoda; class Insecta; order Lepidoptera; family Pieridae; genus Colias; species Colias croceus. The sequence continues at coordinate 4,509,740 of NC_059553.1, forward strand.
GACGATAATGCATTATCATATAAATGGCTTCGTTTAAGTTGTGTTTGATGATTCAAACGTGATTGCTTTATTATTTTTGTCGTTCAATTTTCCTGCTCATATTCCATTATTATTTGTAAATACTCATTTTTCTTCAACACGTGATTGCAAAAATGTATGAATCAGATGTTTTCTAACTTTCTTTTTGTACAGTTTCTTTACGTCTTACGGTGAAATGAAAAAGTTTTCCTTTTTGTGGGCTCAAAATATGCCAACGCTACAAGCTGCCTTTACACCCACTATCTAATTTTTGCACAAAAATTACAAAACAAAATACATCAGTTCATTTATTTCATTTATCATCTGAAGGAATTCAAAGAAAAACTTATTATCGTTTGCTCAGCTACAATCCTACAACTTGCTTCATCAAAGTTCTATTTTGAGGATAAATACATAAGTTCTCGTTGGTAATGTTGGTTACTAAGGCAAGTTCATTAAATAGATTGTATAAGATACTATTTGTTCTATGTCTGTGTTACCAGTTAAAGGAAATACTTATACCGAAATGCTCTGTGGGAATCAAACAGCTAAAGTTTAAACTAGGTTCGTTAATTATTGAGTATAGCATTCACAACATCGCGTTCATGTTAAATTGTCAAGATATTTATTCGTATAACACGTATTTTATAAAATAAATGAATCTGAATCTAGAGCACAATTTACTGCAATGCGAAGTGAATTTGATAGAAATAACCTAAGAAATAACTAATACAAAAATACAAATTGTGTGTTCAAAAATCGATAGACTTTAGTCTTTAACAAGAACAAATGTTTTTTTAAAGTGAAACTTTTATTACATCGTGTCAAACTTTTTGGTCTGTGTAGCGCATGTCGCGTGACGCACGATACGTACGATAATTATCGTACAAATACGATAATTTTTAGTTAAATGTCTATAGTGTGAAAAAAGTTTCACTTTTACCGTGGATTCATAAAACCACACAACATTTTTGTTTCAGAAGTAAGGTTTTGTACTGACCATCAAGTTTCGTACTTTGGTTTCGTATTAACTATGCCAGTGCAAAAATAATAATATAAAAACGTATCATATTTATCAACACAGGGCCCATAGAGATTAAAGTAGTAACAATGAACCGACATCACGTTTACGACTAAAATCGATTTTTAGATGAAACTGCATTGAATGTGAGCCAACCTCATCTTGAGATGAAAACAATGCTTATACTTAACTTGCTTTTAAAACTACGAGATTTGTTAAAAATAATGTTTTTATTACGTAAAACGTGTGGTAATCAAAATATGCAATTTTAATCAAGTTTACTTTGTTTCGACTTAACATGTAATCAGGTGCCGTTTTTAATATCAAAAATGTATTAAAAAGCAATTAATTCAAGATATTATAATCTGAAAAGTATGAAATGTTCTTTTCCGGTAATAAACAATTTTTTTTTCGTTTCCAAGAAGGAAGCTCCCTCAATTTGGAAGAGTTTAAAGAGCCTCAAGGCATTTTTGAATGATGCTGAAAGTAATTGTACCTAGATACAATTTTTATGCAAATTTTCATGAATAATTATTATAATATTTATTTGCATATCATACAAGCCCACGTATGTAGAGTAGAAGGAACGAGACGTCACACGTCACAGTAATCCATATTAATATTATAAATGCGAAAGTAACTCTGTCTGTCCTAAACTACTGAACCAATTTGCATGTGGTATGGAGATATTTTGATACCCGAGAAAGGACATAGGCTACCTTTTATTGCGAAATATGTACCAGGGCGACATTTGACGACGCGGTTGGCGCAGTGGTAAAGTAACTGCCTACTGAGCCGACGGTCCCGGGTTCGAACCCCGGTCTGGGCAAATATTTGTGTGATGAACTCAATTATTTGTTCTTGGGTCTGGGTGTTATTATCTATATAATATGTATTTATTAAATATTATATTTATCGTCGCCTAGTACCCACAACACAAGCCTTAATTGAGCTTACTGTGGGACTAGGTCGACTTGTGTAATAATGTCCTATAATAACGGGCGAAGCCGGGGCGGATCACTACTATCAAATATACTTATGCGTGTTAAATAGAGCAAAATAAACTTTGCAATAATATTTTCTTCCATCCGGGCCCGTAAATACAGAGATGTCATTTTCCGAGATAAATATTTGTTAAACGTAAAAAGATGAAATAAACATAATAATATTGTATATCGTTTTTTAAAAAGGAATGTTTTATGATTTATGCATGCATATGGTAAATTGTAAAAATATGTTATGTCGATTCAAAATTACTGGTAGACGAGGTCTAATTGAATAGATAAATGTTTGTGTTTAAGTTTAAGTGAACCAAAGGTTTGTATAAAATAAGATTAGTTTAAATTTATAAAATTAGCCCTGTATCAAAAATAGAATTTATAATATTATTAGCTCAAGATTATTCAACGATGCTCAGGTGATGGAATGATGTACTACATCTGCATAAGTTTATGCCATTAGCTAAAATTGTTTATGTTCGCTGCAAATAGTTTGCAGCAAGACTTTAAATACTGTAGATACTAGGATGTATAAAGGTATTCAATATTCATATTAATAAATCGCTAAATATAAATTGTGATGCAATCAAATGTCCTTAAAAAACGTTAAAGCGAGACTATTGACTAAAATCCAATTGGGCTTTGTTGTTTGTTGTAAAATATCTTGCATGTAAGTAGGCGTGGTAGCGCGTAAACTTGGCGTAGGCATTCATAAAACAAAAATTTTTCAAATAACTTTTATAATGACATACTTCATTCATAACAAAAGAAAAATACTTTAAAGGGATTTAAAACACTCATTATATTATTATTATATTATTCATACTGATATCCCATTTTTCAGCGACCGTACCAAGTTATTTCAAAATTTCTTAATAAGGCTGTATTCTCGTAAAATTATACACTAGAGTAATATAAAACAGATTATAATTTTAAGTTACGTTTAAGAGACCGTCTTATGATCTATTTTTATATATATTTAATTTAACATTAGCAAACATCGCGATCGATGCAAAATCAAAATAAAATCCTTCCTCAGTTATTTAATCCGTAATAACGACACCGATTTCTCTGCAGGAGAGACGTGAAACTAGAATACTTCCGTTCAACTGATTATATTTAGGCTTAGCTTTTCAGCATGTGTATCTTTAAAGGTTTTATCTTGTACTTTAGTTGTTCCATATTGGATTTTGTTGTATGAAATTAATTTGTACTATATGAAGGTGTCATTGAAGTCGTATCTAACAATGCTAATCTATACTGATAAGTATATAATAATATGAAGCTGAAGAGTAATTGGTTTTTTTTGACCGATCTCAAAAATCTTTTCAATGTTGAATATTTCGTCATCTCTGTTATATGCTAGATATGTACTACGAGAGATGCCGGAACAGATCGCAAGCTTGAAAATGAAATCATTAAAATTTATTTTTCTTCTATGCTTTGTCTTTGTTATACTTTTAAGCATATCTTAAAAAGTAAAAAAAACTGAAGGTAGCCAATGTAAAAAAGCAATATCAAGAAAATGTAATTGATCTATAAAAAATAAAGATTCAATCCGAACATACTGGGTAGCACTAAAACGAACGAAGTATCATTTTTATAACAAAAATGAATCGCAAATGGGTTTCGAAACTCGAGAACGGCTGGACGAATTCGGGAATTTTTTTACGTTTTTGTATTGGGAATGTTCTTATGGAGAGAAATCACGAAAACGGGGCAATAGAGCAGAACAACATCTTTTAGGGTAGCTATTTTGGCATAATTATATACTTTAATCGCTTATTAATTTGTAACTTTTATACCAACTACCCAAAGCTAAAGATTTTTTCTTAAATAAAAAAATAAAACAAAATAACAGCTAAATAATGCTTCATGATTTAATAGTGCTTTTTGAATTTTATTTAGTATCATTACATTTATTGGTTAAAAAAGTTAGAACACAACAGTGTGCCTAACAAAGTAGGTACCTACCCTTTATTAATAATGTTTCTCATATTTAATATTATAGGTCTGTACATTTTATCAACTGCAAAATATTAAACATTATTCAAACAACCCGCCTACATCTGAAAGAAAACAAACAAATATACACAAAAGTTGAAATGCTAAGTTGTACGTACCTTTTCTCAAATTCGAATCAAATATTCACAAGTTCCAGAAATTGAAACATGAAATAAATTATGATCACTTTAATTATCTAGAGTTAGTAAGCAATTTTTATGGAGCCGAGACGGGAAGGCATGGGAGCGACCTGCTTCGACCGAACCACGCTTTCGACTGGAATAGTTGAGTTGAGCGTTTCTAAGGGACTTACACTCTGTCACCATTGAAAACATACATTAGCCATGACAATGACCACAACGCTACCAATTACCACGTCACACATGATAATTTTATATATACGTTTATTTCACGTACGAATAAACACAATACAGAATGTGCCTCGGTGACATCAAGTGTTTACAATATATTCAAGTTGACTACTGTGTAGTGAGTGATCTGATTTACTTTGGCGTCTACCGAAATTTATTGAACATTGACTTTGATAAATTGACATAAATTCTTAACACCACTGATTTAGTTTCGAATTGTTAATTGTAATTTAGCCTTCCCAAAACGGGTAAATGTAAACAAAACTAGTCTAATAATGGAACTTCATCTGCTTTCATAAATGATATTATTGTTTCGCAGTTTTCACCTATTTCTTTGTTAGGTATCCTCTTTTGTATTGGTCGTAGCGTCACGTTGTAGAACTTTTCTCGATAAATGGAATAATAACACAAACACAATTATTCAATTTGAACCGGTAGCTCCTGAGATTAGTTCGTTTCAACAAATAATGATGAATTAATCAATCAAATAAAATTTTGTGCGTGCTAAGAGTATAGTCAGTGTCAATATTAAAATTCTTATGTCTAATAAGTTTGGCGAGACTATTATGCAGGAAATGTTAAAATAACCCCAAATGTTTACCAACAAGACTATAATCGGCAGTTGATTCGAACTTCCTAATTCGGTTATTTTCACGCGCACTCAATGCCAAAACTTTATCGGGTCGTAAAATTCAGAAGCCACTTTTATGAAAGAATACCACCGCTTCGCTAAAATATTACGTAACGAGATTATGGCATATTATTATGACTTTATAGAACTTTATGAATTATGTTATCAGTATTTGCCCAGTGCGCTCTACATTTCATCAACCCTTCCGGTTTAAAATTGCTGGCGATTTATTTTAGTCCTAACAGACTTTTCACAACTAGACATTTATTGGCTCTATGTTTACTACTCACTGTTCTCTTTTTGTTTAAACTAGTACCAATATAGTTTTTGCTGGCGAATTGTAGATAGTTAAATATCCGCAATGCACTTTTAGTAGACGTAGTACATAAATAGTAATGATTTTTTTACTTTCACACATTTGACTCAAATTAATGGATTAATTACTTATAAAGAACAAATGACGATAAAGAAGATGTTAAATTAAATTGAAGCATAACCGTAAAGGTTATTGCTCACATATTAAATTGGCGCCGTATCAGCGTAGCACTGCATCGCATGCCAAGTCTTGGATTTTCCGATATGACACTCTTTATCTTAGTTTAGTAAGACATTTATCCGTCTTATAAATTTTCTTAACAATACATGCAGTATTCGTGATTATTATGGTAAAGTTTCATAATTAATATCATCATAATCATAACTCATATGGGGTAAATGAAGTAATTACGGTAATGTGTTTCAATACACAGATTCGGGTTTTCTCCGCGTATGCTCATATATGAGAGCTTACGTGACTGCGAAAATGATAAATTAAATTCATCGCGCTGGTGTCATGAATATCGAGTAAAGTTACAGTAGTATTTTCCCATATATTCAATTATTATTTTACTAAGAAAATAAATGCAAAGTTAATAACACTTATAATTCAACAGTCATTGCAACAGAAATTTTTTGTTTGTTACCTCAGAAACCACATCGCCAGTTAATATTTTTCTTTTAACTGAAACATTCCCGATCTCTTATCGATTAAAACTTTTGTCGAAATAGATAATTCTGAAAAGGTAAAAATATCAAACAAGGGTTTTAAAAATCAATCAATATGACACAAGTTGTAATAAAAGCGATGTCATTTTCACCTGAAGTTTAATATTTGCGTTCGAGCCACCCAAATCTTCATCCTTCCTCAAGGGAATAATAACCCATCCACCCATGTGAAACCGCATAATAATGATTATCATAACATTTTCGTTAACCCAATTAACAATTTTGCGCATGAATTTCAATTTTCTGTTTTTTCTCCAAGGATTACACAGTAAATGTTTTACAAAAACATTGTTCATGTTGTTTTTAAAAGAACCAATGTAATTATATCCTAAAATAATGTATTTTTGGAATGTTATTCATTCATAATATAACGAAAGAAATTCGGAAGTCCATTAAAGATTTCCAAGATGAATATTTGATCATGACTGAAAAAATGATTAAGGTTAACGGTATAAAAGGCGTATTTACAACGGACAGTGTAAATTAAAATTGTTGTTCGGATATCTATTGTAATCCGAGGATCAACGGTAAACCGATGGCTTCTGGAGAATTGCGACACAAATGAGATCCCAAGATTAAGCCTGAAAACCCATTGAACGCCCCTTAACACCCTTAAGTTGTGGTCATATGGTCTATTAAAAATTAAAATACCTACATCAATGAAAGTAAAAGTACTAATTTCAAATTATGCGCTACAAAATGATTTTTAATGTAGCAGCCACATTGCTTGAATACAGGAAAAATAGATCTATTTACTGTGCATTTCACAAGTATTATTTACCTGTTTGATTCATTACATCGAGGAACGTAAATTTCTGTGCGTCGGCATAATTTTAATATTCATTGTGACTTATTGTCCTTTGAAAGAAAAATATATTTATGAATGCTGGAAAAATTGTACCTTTTAACAACTCTCTGTGGAATACGAGAGTAGGTGTTAATTCTCCTCTACTGAGCAGATTTTCCAATCATTTTGTTTCCATAAATAGAATACTGAGAAGATCATATGGAAAATTATTTTACTTTTATAAAATAACTCATTTGAATTCAAGACACGCAAAACTCTACCGTTTTTTTTTATGGTAATTTAGAGTAGAAATATCAAATATGTTCGAGGTGTTGTTTTATTTCATGAAGGTGAAAACATGTCAACCTCAATTAATCAGTCGCTCGTTTGTAATAAAATGAAATAATGTCTGTTATTTTATAGCAGTAGGTTTATGGTTCATACAATTGGAATATCTCGATATCAATCCTTTATTTTCATAATTCATATATATTCATGTCAACAGTGCTCTTCATAAAATTATACCTTTTGTATTCCGTTATCTGTAAAAATATGGGTATAACAAATTGCAATAATACGTAGCAAAATTTTATACGAGATGCATTTTGAATACTACCCCGATGAATTCAGAATGAAACAAACAGATTTTAATAACGATAATATTTGATTATGATTACAATCCGGGAAAGCCATTACACAGTAACAAACAAAACTTTGTCAACTCCAACTTGAATCGTGTCGGATTCGTTTCGTGATATTTATAGATTGGGGTTATTCTGGAATCAGTTTATAAAATATGAAATCGAACATTAATAATTCAAAAGGGAATATAAGTTATGTTTCTGAAAAAAAAACGGTTAGATACTAGCCGTTGTCTCTGAATATTTTATCCATCTACCAATACTTAAATAGACCTAAACCCTCATGTTAAATAATATGCAAAATAAGATAATTCTAATATGAAATACAGACAGAAATATGAACCTTTTTGAAGGGAACGCTAACTTCCTTTTATGGGTAAAAGGCTGAAATAGGAGAGAAACATTTACATGTGGAACATCTGTCACGTGATAACGTGACGAGCTGTACACAAACAACTTTTGGTGGTGAAAAACTTTTGTGTCAGTCTTCATTTAACAGTTAGCATTTATTTTGCTTTTGTTATGCATAAAGTCAACATATTGTATGTAAAATCCATTCCAGAAATAAACTTCATTGCATATTTAACAAATATTAAAATAAGAAGCTGAGGGAATAAGAAGTCAAGGACAATCTAAGTATAGATAGATTTCAACAAGAAAAAAGATATTTATTTATGACGTCCACAATCATATATGAGTGATAATCTATTTTAGTAATTTAAATAGTATTCATAAAAATAAGACACACTGCCTTACGCCCGCGACTCCGTCTGCGCGGATGTCGGTCTTCGCGTGGATGGTTTATTTCTCCATTTTGTGTAACTATAACAATGACATCTTATAAATATCTATTGGACCCAAATACGGCTAGGCCGTCTATGGATAAAACTGAAAAATTAAGATTAACCCTTCTACAGATTTATTATATGTATAGATTGCATAACTTTTCACAGGCATGAAAGTGAATATAACGTAGGTAATAGGTACGTGTAACTCTCAACTCGTATGTGATATCAACACGAAACCTTAACAACATCAAATTAAAGTTTCCAACAACTGATGTGAAAGTTTAGTCTTATCCAACAAAACTACAAGTTTCAATAAAAGCGCTTTTAGTTTTTCAAAGCTTTTGCTAGTGACTCTAATAGCTTTACAGCTTTTGTTTTCATATTGCCTCCCTAAAAACACAATATATTATATAGATGTATTTTTCTATGCTTATAGATTACTGTTGGATAAATGTATCTATGCCTACTGCCTAATCACACATTATTAAGTAGGTACTATTAAAAAAATTCAGTTAAAAAAAATTCTAGTTACTAATCTGAATGTTGAAAATGTAGTTACTATGTACATTACTTTTTTACAGTATTTTTTTATATACTAAATTATTTTGTTAGTTAGGTACCCAGAATTATTAATTCAAAAATATGTATAAATAAATATGAATTTATGAATGATTTTTTTGTGTTAGAGCAGGCAACTTAGCAGATAGTTTAGTTTGAATCATGGAACAAAATAAATAATATAATTTATAAGAATACTGTCTTTCCACCCGCAGCTTCGCCCGCGCAGTCAAAGAAAAACCGGCATAGTTCCCGTTCCCGTGGGATTTCCAGGATAAAACCTATCCTATATCCCGGAGTAAAATGTAGCCTATGTCCTTTCTCGGGTATCAAAATATATCTATACCAAATTTCATGCAAATTGGTTCAGTAGTTATGGCGTGATTGAGTAACAGACAGACAGAGTTACTTTCGCATTTATAATATTAGTATGGAAGTATGGATGAGTAAAGTATAAGGTACAACTTAAAAAAATGGTGCACGTAATTTCAAGCTATAAATTAGTATTCATATCAAGATTGATAAAAGAACCCCATATATCAGATCTGTAGTGTCTCACCGACTTAAGATCCACCGACTTGTGGGTCTGAGACAGGGGATTTGAATAAAATGAGGAGATTTACCAGAGTTTATCTATACATACGAATTAGAGACTAGCGTCTGCCTTTGTTCGGGAGATGTTGATCAAACTGATTGTCTACAGGGCTTCTAAATAAAACAAATTAAGAGAGATTGGTATGAGAGGCAGGCTATATTTCACTGATCAATGTGTCCGTACCGTAACATTACAAGAAATCAAATCTGTATTAAAAATATTATAGAGCTTTGAACGCGCTAATATCAAGAACTACGGATCCGATTTGAAAAAAAAAATCCAGTGTGAGATAGTCTATTTTATAGAGGAAAGCTACAGAGTACTGGCACTGTTCCCATCATATAGGTAGGGTAAACTCACCTAATTGTGTGACTCACTTAATTCGGAGATACAACGTTTGGACTCTTACACAGCGTTATAGGAGTAATATCCAATACATTAAAATTAACCCTATGGTAGGGTAATAAAGCTTCTTTTCGTGTACAAATTTTTGTTAAGATCGTGCGAGTGAAATAGTAACAATCAAGGGATTTGTCATTGCGCCCGCCATGTTTGACGTTTCACCGGTAGCGTGCGACTATGCTGTCATTATTTAATTAATTTTAAATAGAAAACGTGGGTTAAAGTTCATGATACTTTGACAATTAATTGTTAAAAACATATATTTGTTGATACCGACAAAGGTTTTAGTAATTTTTCATTTGTTTTTGCATAATACCTTATTTCCTGGGTTCAAAAAGTTAACGATTCTCAAGATTGCAACTCAAAACAGTGTCACCGAATTAACCAAGCAAACTTTTATTATTTTCAATTCGTGTATTAATAATTGTCTTCAGTACGTATACGTTAGTAGTTTAAGTCAGAAAATATTTATTTTTACTCAGGTAAAAAATTAGGATAGCTTTCAAGCATTTTAAAAAAGTCCGTTATTTTTTTATTTTAGACAGCATGGAGGAAGACAAAAATAAAAATAGAAAATATAATGAAACAACCCTGACATCCGCAATTCAAAGTATAATAATTAATAATAATAATTTAATAATTTATTTATTAATAGAACAACATAGGTCCACTTGTTAGTAATTTCTTAATTACTATGTTAGTACATTACATTAATTATTTAAATTTGCATTAATTATTTTTATTAATTATTTATATTTGTATTATGCAAACAAAAATGAGACCGTACACACTACACACAATCAATTTATAAAGTCCAATATTGTTTTTTATTGTTACCCTCTTTTGATAGTTTCTCGTTGATTAATAAATACATAATTATTACTTTCAATATGTTATATTTTATATTAATTTTATTTTTTTGTTACTTTTGTGTTAAAAAATAATAAATACTCGCTTAATTCGATTATAACAGAATTAGGGAAGTACTATCACCGAATTATAGTGATTGTCACAGAATTAGACAAGTCATCGCGGTTTGATTAAGCTCATTTTAACGCTGAGATAATTCATATATGTTAAGATTACACTTGCTCATATGATAAATAGAAGACTGATTAATGATCCTATTAAAAATAAAAATAAAATTTATACAGTTTAACCTGTTTTTTTTTTTTCATATTCTGTTTTGTCACAGAATTAGATGAGTTGACCCTAATTAGGTACGCTAGGGCCAATTGGAGCATAGTAATGCGGATGAAACCGCAGGGCAAAGCTAGTATAAAGTACAATGAAGACCAGAAAATATATAAATTAATTCGATAAATTCATTAAGAAACTGATTGAAAACAAATGCATCTTATTACCTACCTATAAAATTTATTTTAATTAATTTATTGGTTATATTAGAAAACCCACATGTAATTTAGGTTCCTAACTACCTACTCGGTAGTTGACTCAACACAAATATTAAAGTAAAGTAACTATAAAGTAAACCTTCAGTCTTCAGTCAATATGTGATCCATGCGGGTACAGGGATCAATTACATCTATATTTTATACATAATACACAAAGGTGACTGATATAGTGATCTATCAACGCACAGCCCAAACCACTGGACGTAACGGGCTGAAATTTGGCATGCAGGTAGATGTCATAACGTAGGCGTCCCCTAAGAAAGAATTTCCCGAAATTCTTGCGGGAACGGGGAAAAACGGCGATGCACGTACAAAGTCGTGGGCGGAAGCTAGTCCATCTATATATATCTTTACGAAAAAATAACATAATAGTTAGGTAGGTCGTAGGTATATCATATTTTGAAATAGATATATTATTATAAAAAGTTAAGTATAAATAGATCGTATTACTCCAATTGGTTTTTCTTACTATGTCTTAGTTATCGAAAATAATGTACTTTTTCTCTTCTAACTGATAAATAAGAAATATTTTTTTTTGTCAATCATTGAACTAAAGTAATTATGTATGGACATTATGAATTATTTTACAATTAGGTAACCACCACAGACAATAAATCTAAACCAAGTGAAGCCAGGACGTTAACACTGTTACTGTTAAAGCATAAACGGCTATAAAGTGATATTTAACAGAGGGAGTCAGGGGTTTGATGAAAGTATTTGAAACTAAAATAGATTATCCCTCGAAAACCTTCAAACTTCGACGATATCCATGATATAGAGCACATACCTAGTATAAGGATAGGCAGATAAATAATATGAACCATCATTGCAGATAGGGTTCCTCAATTAGATTGTTATGTATTATGTTAACACTAGATTTCCGCCCGCTGCTTCACCCGCGTTTGCTAAGTTCCCGTGGGTTTTTCCGGGATAAAAAATATTTTATGTGTTAATCCAAGTTACCCTCTATATGTGTGCTAAATTTCATTGTAATCGGTTCAGTAATTTTTACGTGAAAGAGTAACAAACATCCATACATCCATACAAACTTTCGCATTTATAATATTAGTAGGATATCTTCAGTTGTATACAACGAATGTAATCTGTTACATAGTTATATCCGTTCTATAAAAACAATTCGACTTCTGTCTCTCTCAACCATGCAACAAATTGCAATGTTATAAATGCGAAAGTAACTCTGTCTGAGTCTGACTCTTCTTCACACCTATACCACTGAACCGATTTTTTTAATGTTCGTTTTGATATCATAAATAATAATTTTTGTATTTTATACAAGACCCAGGTGGTTGTCTATACAAAAATACATAAATTTTATAATATGTACCCAATTATAATCAATCGTTGTGCTCTACATACAAATATATGTATGTAATTAATTTCATTCTATCATAATTATATACCTATCGACCAAAGCAACAAGACAAGACCCATTTAACTTTAAATGGCTTGTTGGGAACCCTTGTCAAAACTGAGAATATCTCGTGACCAAAGGTAAAGAGATTTATTACTACCTATACTTATTAGTTAGATATACCTACTTACTATTTTAATGTCTTTGATTAGTAGTCAAATAGGTATGAAGGTTATAAAGACTATCTAGACACGCGGCAGCGTGTCAAGCCGAGTTCAAGCGAAGAGAACTGGCGAGCAGCAGCCGTGTGTATATATTTTACACGAACCATTTCGAGCCACTTTTCACCCCCTTATAACTCGAAAACTGTATAAGTTAAACCAAAACCAAACCAAAACCAAATTTGGTACATATCAAGAGGACCTCAAGATAAACAAGAACCTTAAATTTCATAAATACAGATTAAACAGTTGGGTAGATATTAATATCCAAAAATCGCAATTTTTAAGACTGACTGACTCATAGATATATACAAAACCTAACCCACTTCCAGATGACCTAGAAAGTTCAAATTTTGTAATCAACTAGGTAATAGGGAGTGCACAAAGGAAAAAATCAGAAAATACTGTATTTAATTTTTTTTTTTCAATGATATTAATTTTGTTTGTATGGAAAAATGGAAAAGTTTATAAAAATAGAAAATATTATATTCACCTTACTAGTCTTAAAAAATAGATCAAAACTAATCAGTGGCCGAAAAAAAATTTGAAATCCATCAATAAATGACTGAGATATAGATTATTGAAGTTTTCATATTGTACCTAGCTGATTCGATGCGCCTCTGACATCACACTCACTCGCGCTAGTATCGCTGGCAGATTAATATTCGATTGCATGATTTCTTTATTCAAAAGGGTTATTAAACGTAAAATAAGAGAAAATTGTAATAAAAATATTGCTCATACAGTTAAAAATAACACAGCTCAACAAAAAAAAAATTTTTTGTTGTTGCCCTGGATATTTCTACAGATTTATATAATTCAACTACCCAGTAATAGGCATGACGAAAAATTTTGAAATCCTCTTCCATAATGTGTGTATACGTTTACTATACAAGAAAAACCCTATATTTCGGTAATATACTTTAACGAAGATAAAAGCCATTTTTCAAAAAATATTTATCAACTGTGCCAAAACAGCTCGGAGGTGTCATAGCGTAAGCGTGACGTCACTCTTTAGTAAATACGTAATTATTTGTATGCATTGCGAAGAAAATTAAAGAAATATTTATTTAATATGTGTTATAGAAACGAATTTCAAAGTTTATAAGTGGTGTACAGTATTGCAGTGTGAATCCACATTAAAATAATGCTCAAAAATGTGTTAGTAATTATTTTAAGCAAGAAAATAATAAGAAATGATTGTATAAAGTTGGCGCGGAGAACCCCGAAACCACGTATTCGTGAATTCACAATTATATTTCTGTTCTGAGTCGATAAAGCATACGTGAAAGTGCGGTGAAACAATAGAAAATAAATAAAAATGCGTATTCTCAACATATTCATAACAACAAAATACATATGACGTGAGTTGTTTACTTAAGCGTGACGTCACGCGCGTTTTAGTCAAAATGGCCAACTGCAGATTTTCAATGTTTTATTTTATTGATAATCTCAATAATCTTAGTGTTTTTAAGATTTTTAAGTCACTATATTGAATTTATTTATTATACATTTTCCCTTATAAACACTAATACGATCATTTATGGATACTGTCGTCATGCCTAATACGAATGTAGTCATTAAAATTATTCATTAAAACTAGAGCCAATTGCTCTAGTTTTTTTTAAATGTGGATTTTCATATATTTAATTTTCTTACGACTCTTTAGAGTTGCTAACAAGTGTTTATTTTTTTGGTGAATTACGTTTTCTGCACATTTCTTCGCTCAGACATAACCCTATTCTATAAAACTGACTATAGACTATGAGGATAATTAATAGTTTCTCTAAAAAAATCATTTTAATGAACATTAATTTGGTTGTTGGTTGCCTGGAAGAAATCACTTATAAGTGATAAGGCCGCCATCTGTGCTGTTTCTTCTTTTAGTATAAGTTTTCTTTTCTTTTTGTTATTTTTGTTGGCAGTACAATAAAGAATTTAAATAAATAAATAAATTAATTGTTCGGTTTGTATTGAGTTGAAAAAACCGAGTGATGTGACCCTTGATGTTTTTATTAATGGGATCAAACAAAGCAAATGCATTGGGAATAATTAATAAAAATGGGAATTTAGGCCTTTGAGGGAATCTGGAAGTATAAGAAGAATACCCTACGGCCCTACAGAATACCCTACGGCCCTACAAACTCAAACACGAGTTCGAGTTCGAGTTGAATTTGAATTTGAATTTGAATTTGAATTTGAATTTGAATTTGAATTTGAATTTGAATTTGAATTTGAATTTGAATTTGAATTTGAATTTGAATTTGAATTTGAATTTGATTCTTGTTCGTGTTCGTGTTCGTGTTCGTGTTCGTGTTCGTGTTCGTGTTCGTGTTCGTGTTCGTGTTCGTGTTCGTGTTCGTGTTCGTGTTCGTGTTCGTGTTCGTGTTCGTGTTCGTGTTCGTGTTCGTGTTCGTGTTCGTGTTCGTGTTCGTGTTCGTGTTCGTGTTCGTGTTCGTGTTCGTGTTCGTGTTCGTGTTCGTGTTCGTGTTCGTGTTCTTGTTCGTGTTCGTGTTCGTGTTCGTGTTCGTGTTCGTGTTCGTGTTCGTGTTCGTGTTCGTGTTCGTGTTCGTGTTCGTGTTCGTGTTCGTGTTCGTGTTCGTGTTCGTGTTCGTGTTCGTGTTCGTGTTCGTGTTCGTGTTCGTGTTCGTGTTTCAGTTTCAGTTTGAGTTTGAGTTTGAATTTGAATTTGAATTTGAATTTGAATTTGAATTTGAATTTGAATTTGAATTTGAATTTGAATTTGATTTGTGTTCGTGTTCGTGTTCGTGTTCGTGTTCGTGTTCGTGTTCGTGTTCGTGTTCTTGTTCGTGTTCGTGTTCGTGTTCGTGTTCGTGTTCGTGTTCGTGTTCGTGTTCGTGTTCGTGTTCGTGTTCGTGTTCGTGTTCGTGTTCGTGTTCGTGTTCGTGTTCGTGTTCGTGTTCGTGTTCGTGTTCGTGTTCGTGTTCGTGTTCGTGTTCGTGTTCGTGTTCGTGTTCGTGTTCGTGTTCGTGTTCGTGTTCGTGTTCGTGTTCGTGTTCGTGTTCGTGTTCGTGTTCGTGTTCGTGTTCGTGTTCGTGTTCGTGTTCGTGTTCGTGTTCGTGTTCGTGTTCGTGTTCGTGTTCGTGTTCGTGTTCGTGTTCGTGTTCGTGTTCGTGTTCGTGTTCGTGTTCGTGTTCGTGTTCGTGTTCGTGTTCGTGTTCGTGTTCGTGTTCGTGTTCGTGTTCGTGTTCGTGTTCGTGTTCGTGTTCGTGTTCGTATTCGTGTTCGTGTTTCAGTTTGAGTTTGAATTTGAATTTGAATTTGAATTTGAATTTGAATTTGTGTTACGAACACGAACACGAACACGAACACGAAAACGAACACGAACACGAACACGAACACGAACACGAACACGAACACGAACACGAACACGAACACGAACACGAACACGAACACGAACACGAACACGAACACGAACACGAACACGAACACGAACACGAACACGAACACGAACACGAACACGAACACGAACACGAACACGAACACGAACACGAACACGAACACGAACACGAACACGAACACGAACACGAACACGAACACGAACACGAACACGAACACGAACACGAACACGAACACGAACACGAACACGAACACGAACACGAACACGAACACGAACACGAACACGAACACGAACACGAACACGAACACG
The DNA here is from genome assembly GCF_905220415.1 of Colias croceus. Lineage (NCBI taxonomy): Eukaryota > Metazoa > Arthropoda > Insecta > Lepidoptera > Pieridae > Colias > Colias croceus. The sequence continues at coordinate 4,526,276 of NC_059553.1, forward strand.
AACACGAACACGAACACGAACACGAACAAGAACACGAACACGAACACGAACACGAACACGAACACGAACACGAACACAAATCAAATTCAAATTCAAATTCAAATTCAAATTCAAATTCAAATTCAAATTCAAATTCAAATTCAAATTCAAATTCAAATTCAAACTCAAACTCAAACTAAAACTGAAACACGAACACGAACACGAACACGAACACGAACACGAACACGAACACGAACACGAACACGAACACGAACACGAACACGAACACGAACACGAACACGAACACGAACACGAACACGAACACGAACACGAACACGAACACGAACACGAACACGAACACGAACACGAACACGAACAAGAACACGAACACGAACACGAACACGAACACGAACACGAACACAAATTCAAATTCAAATTCAAATTCAAATTCAAATTCAAATTTAAATTCAAATTCAAATTCAAACTCAAACTCAAACTGAAACACGAACACGAACACGAACACGAACACGAACACGAACACGAACACGAACACGAACACGAACACGAACACGAACACGAGTCACTATTCCACGCGGATGAAGTCGCGGGCACAGCTATTACTTTATAAAGTAACATTTGTACACTATTATAACTAACAATACATAGTCTGAAATAATATACTACATCACAGAATTAATGCACTTAACTGGTTAAGTAGGTATGAGGTATCATAAATTATATCGAATACCTACCTACCTAATAAAAATACCAATGTCACTTAGTCGCACCCAATAGAAATACTACCAATGTTTGATATAAGAAAAAAACTGTTAATTAAAACAGTAATATAGGCATCAAATCATCATCGTTTTACAAATATACTCATGGGCTAGCTATCACCAAGCTTTATCTGTATCATCTTGAATAATTATTAATGGAAAGCTAAAAATAGACTCGGTTTAGTCTAGTCTATAACTTAAACATGAATTCATAACAATACGTACATAATAGCGGACGTGGATAAAGGCTTAGTTTCGATTCTGATGCTTCGATCATAATTATTAATACGGCTATAATATTATCGGTTCTACTATATTATAATCTATAATAATATTATAAAGCTGAAGAGTTTGTTTGTTTGTTTGAACGCGCTAAATCAACTATATTACAAGATTCGCCAGCGTGAAACTTTCAGTTCCGAAGCATCGCACCGCAGCCTTTAGAGGTGGATTCACTTAACGGGCCACTAAGTGCTGGAACGATCTCCCTCCACCTCTGTCTAAATTAACGTCAGTCAGTAGTTTTCGTTTTAAGTATCGAAACTACCTTCTAAGTTCTACGAATCAGCCTTAGTACCCGCGTTGTAGTGTCTGTCACCATATTTCTGATAATATTGTAAGTATAGTAAGTATTATAGTTAATATGTATTTATTTGTATTTTTAATTTCCTGTCCTATTGAATGCTATATAGTTCTCACTTATTTATATGTTTACGTTTATTTTTATTTTTGTTTCTTATATACCTACGCACCGACCCACCCACACACACCCACTCATACACACACTCACACTCACACACACACACATACACACTCACACACTCACTCACTCACGCACACACATCACACAGGCTGTAACTCCGACTGTCAATAGGGGTTTCTGAAAATCAGTGTTGCTAGTTGACTCAAGTCACTGCAGCTTTATACTGAGAAGCCCTTTTTGACAACAGACGTTGCCGCACAGTACTTGTCTAATTTTTAGGTTGTAAGTTTTTGATTGTGTAATAGGTACTTATATTGTTTTAGTTTTTAAGTTTGTTTTTTTTTTCACCATGTTTTTGTTCTTACTTTTTTTTCTGTTTCTGTGCGGCTTGTATACTTTGTTGTCAATAAATGTTTCATTCATTCATTCATTCATTCTAATCTCGGGAACTACTGGTCCGATTTGAAAAATTCTTTCGGTGCTAGCCCATTTATCGAGGAAGGTTATAGGCTATATATCTTCACGCTACGACCAACAGGAGAGGAGCCACGGGGGTGAAACCGCGCAGAGCAGCTATTCTCTAATAATCCCATAAGCAATGTACATTTTTTCGGTTCGTCACTTTTCCACAGTCAAAATAGTAGTCAAATTACTCCCTGTAGTGTAGGTAGGTATCTTTATTCCTATATATAAGCTTATGGATTTACAAAAACCAATAATTAAAAATTTGATTATGATGTATGTAGTGGAAGAAATAAAAAGCAGCAATATTTCTCAACTATTTAATATTTATAAATTCATGGCAAATAAAACGGACCTTTCATCGGGCAATATAATATACATCTAGCATAATAACATAAATTAAATTCAATATTTACATAACTCATATTTAAAACTTATAGGTACAAAAATACATGATTAAACTGCTGAAATATATAAAGGTACAAGTCCGAGACGGGCCGCAGACCGCAACCGCAGGCGACACTGTGGCTACCGGCTGCGGTTACCGCAATGCTGCCTGCGGTCGCTATTCCAACTGCGGCTGCATGCCGTGGCTGCACAATGCACAGAACGCAAAAGTCATAAGAATTCACCAATTAAAATATAAATAAACAAATAGTTGCCATGGCAATAATTGGCATTTGCATACTGCAGTCTGCGGTCGCTGCGCGCCGCGGCCGCACGTTGCGCGTTGCGTCTGCAGGCAGCAGTGTTGCCGCGCGCGCGAATCAATTTCATAGATGTTCATAGGAACAAGTGGTGTCGCTTGCAGTTTGCGGTTGCAGTTTGCGGTCTGCGGCCCGTCTCGGACTTGTACCTTTAAGCAGGGAAAAAATAATTATATCGATTAGCAAGTTCCAAAAATGTATACCATATTCTTAAATAAAAAACCAAGTATACAAGTATTGGAATACAATAAAATTATGTTTTACTCTTATACTCCTAGTCTTCAGAGATAAAATCATCCAGTCAGTAATTATATTGCTCGCAGGAACATGGTCGTTCACAATAAAACATATCTATCATAATTCTATTCATTATAATGTATAATCTACTATATACAGAAATAAAAATTTATCGAAATACGGCAACACTACTAACATACAATAATTGATTTTAACACTTTCCCTTGATTAGATTCTATCTTGAGCCAATTTATACACTATATATGTACTCTATTTGGTAACTATGGCGAGTTGATCCAATATTTATTCGTTGTCACAAAGTTCCGTTTTTACATACTTCAATTTAAATACATAGATGAAGTTAATTCCATAATTGACTTTATCCCTTTTACATAATTCGAGACAATTTTAAAAAGCCCTTTCACAACACCATTGAACCATTTTCCATTCTAACAGGCGCTCCAAACTGAAGTTACAGAAATATATAGATATTTAGAGAAGCTCAACAATCAAATTAACACCATATATACTTCGAAATAAGGCTCGAATTAATTCTCATACTACACTTGCTAAGAAACATTGTTGTATGCATTGCCTGTTTTAACTTATAATTTATTGAAACATCATGTAATATAATATATATGTTCACACATCAATAAACTATAAAAAATAAGGCCTTTCCATTTTAGCACCGCGCCACAATTCAGTCTCTAACTCTTACGATTTATTCTAATCACAATAATCCTGCCAGTATTCAATCGATTAAAATATATAAAATATAAAAACCAACGAAATCACTTCTAGATATCTGCATTTTAACCACAAAAACAGACGGTCAAAGTAGCCATAGAAAATAAACTTATATTATAATCATCTTGATCGGGAAATCTTCTTGAAAAATATATAAAATTTATCCAAAAATGCAGTTATTGCACTTACTTTCAAGTAGATAAGTAAAATATTTAACACAATTATGATCGTACGTAAATACTTATTCAAATATACATTCTCCAACATAAAAAGTAAAAAAATTGCAGCATACTAAAAATCAATATAATAACACAATATTAAAAATTACTTACATATTTAAAAAATACCTTAAAAATTATCTCTTCACTATAACAAACGATACTTTAATATCATCTTTGGTTCAAAACTTGGACATCGTATAACCATTCTGAAACTATTTACATAAAAAAAACTTGATTTAAAACAAGTTTGTTACATAAACTGTATTTTATATTACCTGTTTTATATAACAACTGTATCGTGGTCCATATTACGAAAGAGTTTAAGAATGATTAGACTAGCAATAAAACCTCTTACATTATCCTTAAAATTAAAACTTTAACTTACAATTGACATTAAAACTTCCATCGATCGGCAAGTAAACGTATAATAAAATTACGATATTAATCATCCACTATATTTATAAATTATTTTTAAACTATCGCCTTACAAGTTGAGGTAATTGTAACAGACTCGGGTCGTCTGATTGCACTAAACAAGAATCAAATAATATCTTACTGATATCTTAAGCAAATGCGTAGAGGAACAACAAAACTTCACACTTCGTACTTTTCCATTCGTGGCGCAACTATGAGTTTCTCACTAAATTCGAAAGACACATATTAGATTATAACATTAACACGTTTTATACATCTATTTCATATGTCACGTGATTACCAAAATAATTTCGGAAACTAAAAATAGAAGTTTTGTAAAGCTATGGTCAATATAAATATTTATTTTATATATATTGATGTTTTAGTGTCCCACATCACCGCTAGAGGCGTTGCACTAAGCATAAAAAAGCTATTTTCTAACGAATTTATGTGAAAAACTCATGTCATTTTCACATTACAATCAACAATAATATTAATGTCTTAAACAAAGTAGACATACGTCAATCTAAAAGTGACCATTTTTAGTTCGTTCAGTCAGGAACTTTAAGCACCCGTCGCGTCCAAAAATCGTTGTCACCGGATTATATTTCTTTTTGTTTTCTACATACAATCTATCTGAAAACTTTTAAAGATAAACACGATATAAGTCCAACTAGCTAATTAGAAAGAACTTACTGTTTAATAGAAATTCAAATTGAATTCAAATTCAAATTCAAATTCAATAGAGATAGATGGAATATAGAATTTCGATTGCTAAGTATTTAATTAATATATGCACCTCGTACTTAATAAACACGTCAGACATAACATTTAATGTGATTAAAATTTAAGATAAGCATATCTATCGTCAATTACTTTACTTGAGCTCGTCATGAATTTTAAAAACATTTGAGCATAAGAAAGTTCTGGACTTCTTTACACAAAATATGGTACATTAACTTTGAAGCGTTGTTTTATAAACACTTATAAAAATGTAAAACTGAGCATCTTCCAAAACATTTTCTTTACAGATTTAATTAGGCCAAAAAATAGTAAACGAAGCCCTCATAATTAAAATACTAAGTAGCAAAAAAATCTGTTACATATTGCACATAGCGTCGAATATTGTTGTACTATATTTTGAGATTACCAATGTTTATGAAGTTGACCCTGATTAATCTATAATTATATTAAATAGATTTATTGGCAAATTCTTGTTATAATTCATTTGTATTCATCCATGAATCGCTTGCACATGTGCACGAGGTCTATAAACTTAGGTCTCATGTTGGGATCCAACGCCCAGCAGTCTTTCATTAGGTGCCTGAAAATCTCTGAAGGACAGCCGTCTGGTATCTGAAAGCTGCAATAGAAAAGGAGATATGATATTGATGAACAAAACGTTTTATATTATGTATTTATTTTTAAATAGAGGCGCTATGAAGCGAAATAACAGTTACATAAACTATAGAAAAAAGGCGTACGATGGATGAGATCCAAAATATATAAGCTTATTTTCTTTCAACTTGCGGGTTCATACGCACTATGCGGGTAGCCGCGTTGCGGGTAGCCGTCCGGCTGACCGCAAGCACAATTATGTACGTAATATTCATTTCTATGCGCACTGCGATGCGGCTACCCGCAGACCGCTCCGGTTGCTCGGAGAGCTGCGGCCCGAGTGACGGCCAGCCGGACGGTTGCTATACGCACTGTGCGGTTCAGTCTGCGGCTGCCCTCCATTGAGTGAGTGTGTGCACGTGGTTGCAAAATGCTTGCTCTCATCTCGTGTTTGCAAATAAGGATGCACCCAGTACTTCTTTCTTTGCTTTTCTTCTATACGTAACGTGTGTAAATGTAGTAAATAGCTGAAACTTCTTCCATTTCCATCTTTGAAATGGATCGACATGACCGCAAATCGCAACGGTTCTTCAACCGCACTATGCGGGTAGCCGCATTGCGGGTAGCCGTCCGGCTGGCCGCATTCGCAACCGCATCCTGCGGTCAGCCGGACGGCTACCCGCAATGCGGCTACCCGCATAGTGCGTATGAACCCTAAAGATTGTTTCGAGTAACGACAACGAATGCATGACAAGCTGCTGTAGCGACGTTGCCGCTCCGCGTACTAAAGTTTTCATTGTTTCAACGCATGCAAGTATTTGCTTGTGCGCGTGATGTGCGTAATACGGGAACAATAAGTCTGAGCTGTCACATTCTACATGCTATAGCTGTAATCTATACTAATATTATAAAGCTAAAGAGTTTGTTTGTTTGTTTGAACGCGCTAATCTCGAGAACTACTGGTCCGATTTGAAAAAATCTTTTAGTGTTAGATAGTTCATTTATCGAGCAAGGCATGTAGCCTCATCACGCTATGACCTACAGGAGTGGAGCCACGGAACTGAAACCGCGCGGAGCAGCTTATAGTAAAACTGTTCTTGTGTTCAATTTCCAGGCATATTTTTCAATGTCCGCGACCACACTCGCTGTATAGCTTCGAAACGTCGATATAAATAACATAATATTAAGCATACATAGGGATCTAGGGACAGAGAAAGCGAGTTTGTTATAGTATGCAGTGATTTACCAAGAAGCCCGTTCGCGAGGGTGCTCGACGTCGAACTTGGGCACCTCGAGCTTGGCGCGCGTGAGTATCTCCCAGGCGGTGACGCCGAACGACCACACGTCGCTCTTCGTCGAGAAGTGCCACGGCTCCACCGCAGACTCCGGCGCGTACCTGACCGGTGCACATGCAGTGTTAAGCCTTGTATCCACTTGAGCATGCTCAGGCGAATGAGCGGCTCATTTGGCCGAGCCGCTCAAGTGGAGACGCCTGAGCGTGTTCGGGCCGCGCGTGCTCAGGCGTCTCCACTTGCAGCATGCTCAAGTGGATACAAGGCTTTAGTTATCTAGCGTTTTTAAGCTATTGCATAGCTTCTATTAGTATATATTATATAGTTCGACGACGCGGTTGGCGCAGTGGTAAAGTAACTGCCTACTGAGCCGACGGTCCCGGGTTCGATCCCCGGTCAGGGCAAATATTTGTGTGATGAACTCAATTATTTGTTCTTGGGTCTGGGTGTTATTATCTATATATGTATTTATTAAATATTATATTTATCGTCGCCTAGTACCCACAACACAAGCCTTAATTGAGCTTACTGTGGGACTAGGTCGATTTGTGTAATAATGTCCTATAATATTTATTTATTTATTTATTCTATCGCGGGCCTTGAGCGCGGGGACCGAATCGAGAAATTCCGTAACGAAAAAACCTTACGCTCCCCACTCCGACGGACTCGGAGATGTGGCTTGAAGGCATGCTATGCAATAGCTTTACCGCGGCAGTCCCCGAGTGCCACACGTCTTTTTTTTATTAAACTATCATTATTTGTTAATTGTATAACCATTTTCTTCTTCACATTTCTCCCTACGGGGTCACGGGAAGAGAATAAATGATTTAAAAGCCTTTGGGTGTTTACCATGATGTCTCAAAACAGTATTAATTCCAATGTGTGAATAAGATGACGCTAAACGGGTACACGGGTATTACTTTACTGTTTTAAAACATCGTAATTGCCCCAGCTCCTTATTATGTCAAAATCAAAATGCTTATTGCAGATATGAATTGTTTGCAGCCATGTTATGAAAACTACAAGAGATTCTGATTATTTCATACACTATCTGTATCCCATATTGTAATTCGTTATCCAATAATAAGTGTTGATATCGGTTCAGTAAATATATTTTCTAGTTAAAGAAACATAAAAATAAACATACCAATTAATAGGCAGCAATCGTTCAGTCTTAATTCTATACGCGTTCTCTTCTTTGGGAATGATCCTCGCGAGACCAAAGTCGGAAATCTTGACGTGATATTTGTTAACAACCAGAATATTTCTCGTCGCCAAGTCCCTGTGTACTACATTCTTGGCGGAAACGTGGTCCATACCCTGTGAATAAAAATTAATTTATTACTTATGTGCATTATTCGTTAAATATCGAAGGATAGATAGCCCAAAATACCAGAAAGAATATAAATATTTATCATTGTCCCTACGCAATATGCGTACAAACTACACGTCGAAGATTGTACTGATTTATCAATTTTGTTATTATTTGGCAAAATTCATATGTAATTGAAAGTAAAACGTACATAATTAATTACAAGTTCCAGAAATTACAACACACACGGTTAAAATTCCTCGAGAAGCACGCCTACTTATAATACTTACAGTGGCTATATCCTTGCAGTACTTGAGCAGGTGTGATAACCTGAGCTTATCACCTTGAAACTTCAGATAATAATTAAGGGAGCCTTCTTCCAAGTACTCCATAACTATGAGCACATCTGACCCATGGTCCCAGGAATAGCCAAGGATCTCCACTATATTAATGTGTTGTAGCGACTGTGCAAAGAAAACATAAATATAAAAAACTAAATGGTACCGGACCTTTGATATATTTTATACTTGCTACAGTATTTTATGGCATAATAATTTAAAGCAAGAATGATTTGATTTTACATGGTTAAATATATCACTTTTATTTAGAGGTGAAAAGCATGAAGTATCTTAACTGCTTTCAACAATGAAATGCAACGACGAAATAATTATTAAAACTACATAGATTCATTATAACTTCCTACCTTCATAATTTCGAGTTCATTCTTAAAGTCTTCATACAAACTGCCATTTCTTTCTGACTCTTGACGGGTAAGCTTCTTAACTGCCACTTCCTTTCTTTGAGATTCTTGGTTGTCGCGCTCCATCCAACCTTTGAATACGTGGCCGTAGTTACCCTAAAGCATTTTGCGGATGAGTTATAAAATATAAGTATAAGGTTGGACGTAAATCAATAGTGAAAGAAGAAAAAAAGAAGTAAAAGAAGTAGAATCGCACAAAGCCCGAGCGCTAGTGCGACTGGAAAATCTCCGCAAATTGCCGCAGTATTTGAATCCTCACATCTATATTCTGTAAGGATTACAATAATTATTGTATTCACGCTACCATTCCTCTTGGCGAGCATAAACAGGTAAAACTTGACCTGTATCTCCATAAACCATAGTGCGACCGGCAAACCTACGCACACTGCTACGACATTTCATCCTTTGGAACTACATATATTATATACAATAAGAACTATAATAATAACTACTCACGCTGCCGATCTTCTTGGTAAGCGTTACGAGATATGTCTTCCCCTGTGACACTATAGACTCTATAAGTCTTGGTGCAGCACAGAACTCATCAGCCTCTAGCGCTAGTGCAGCGGGTAAGCCCCCGCACACACTGCCGCGGCATTGTAACCTTTATATCTATACGCTATAAGGACTATAATTGTACTCACGCTGCCGATCTTCTTGGTAAGCGTTACGAGATACGTCTTCCCCTGTGACACTATAGACTCCATAAGTCTTGGTGCAGCACAGAACTCATCAGCCTCTAGCGCTAGTGCAGCGGGTAAGCCCCCGCACACACTATCGCGGAATTTAAACCTTTATATCTATACACTATACGGACTATAATTGTACTCACGCTGCCGATCTTCTTGGTAAGCGTGACGAGATACGTCTTCCCCTGTGACACTATAGACTCCATAAGTCTTGGCGCAGCACAGAACTCATCAGCCTCTATCGCTAACGCAGCGGGTAAGCCCCCGCACACACTGCCGCGGCATTTTAACCTTTATATCTATACGCTATAAGGACTATAATTGTACTCACGCTGCCGATCTTCTTGGTAAGCGTTACGAGATACGTCTTCCCCTGTGACACTATAGACTCCATAAGTCTTGGCGCAGCACAGAACTCATCAGCCTCTATCGCTAACGCAGCGGGTAAGCCCCCGCACACACTGCCGCGGCATTTTAACCTTTATATCTATACGCTATAAGGACTATAATTGTACTCACGCTGCCGATATTCTTGGTAATCGTGACGAGATACGTCTTCCCCTGTGACACTATAGACTCCATAAGTCTTGGCGCAGCACAGAACTCATCAGCCTCTATCGCTAACGCAGCGGGTAAGCCCCCGCACACACTGCCGCGGCATTGTAACCTTTATATCTATACGCTATAAGGACTATAATTGTACTCACGCTGCCGATCTTCTTGGTAAGCGTTACGAGATACGTCTTCCCCTGTGACACTATAGACTCCATAAGTCTTGGTGCAGCACAGAACTCATCAGCCTCTAGCGCTAGTGCAGCGGGTAAGCCCCCGCACACACTATCGCGGAATTTAAACCTTTATATCTATACACTATACGGACTATAATTGTACTCACGCTGCCGATCTTCTTGGTAAGCGTGACGAGATACGTCTTCCCCTGTGACACTATAGACTCCATAAGTCTTGGCGCAGCACAGAACTCATCAGCCTCTATCGCTAACGCAGCGGGTAAGCCCCCGCACACACTGCCGCGGCATTTTAACCTTTATATCTATACGCTATAAGGACTATAATTGTACTCACGCTGCCGATCTTCTTGGTAAGCGTTACGAGATACGTCTTCCCCTGTGACACTATAGACTCCATAAGTCTTGGCGCAGCACAGAACTCATCAGCCTCTATCGCTAACGCAGCGGGTAAGCCCCCGCACACACTGCCGCGGCATTTTAACCTTTATATCTATACGCTATAAGGACTATAATTGTACTCACGCTGCCGATCTTCTTGGTAAGCGTTACGAGATACGTCTTCCCCTGTGACACTATAGACTCCATAAGTCTTGGTGCAGCACAGAACTCATCAGCTTCTAGCGCTAACGCAGCGGGTAAGCCCCCGCACACACTGCCGCGGCTACTGCGGCCCATTGACTGCGTTTCGTGACGTAATGCGTATGCGAGCGCGTTCTCGAATGAATTTGAACTTTTGTTGTCGGCGAACTGTATAGTGTCATGATTGACAATTAATATTAAAAAAGTATTCGTTTTAAACTGCAAAATTACTTTCAACATTCACGAGTTGCTTTTTAAAGCAATGATGAAAGGGCGAGGAAATTAAATAATTAAAGAGTATTCATTAATGACAAGGAATTTCAATAAAAAAAAATGTTATGTCAATTTCATATGAAATGGCTCAATCACAGAACAGTAAAAACTAATAGAAGTGTGATGTGGGCGTGGCCCACGTGTCACTAGTAAGGTAAGATCACCTAACTTGCTCTCAGTTGTGCGCAGAAAAATATTCGAGTCGGGTGTCAGCTGTCAAACCTTTTTTCCATATTTATTCATTAATAAGGACGTGTTGTTTTGTATTAAATGATAGCAGACACAATAATATCAGCAATGGAGGCATTTCATACCATCGATAAGTCTTATTTTAATTTATTTTAAATATATTTTATGTTATAACTTCGCTTGTCGTAATTTGTCAAAAATTTATAAAAATATTAAGTCAAAATGAACCTTAATCCATAAGAAATTAGTACTAATATAGATTGAACAGCAAACAAGACTTTCTGGAATATTATTGAAATAAACATAAAGTAAACAAACGAATGTCGGATTAGTGATGCATGTGGCGCATATCGACAGTATCGATACTTTAGAAAAGACAAACATTTTAAATATTAAATTTTATTCTATTTTTCCTTAGCTTTCATTTGTCCTATTTATTTATAGATTTTCGAAAGAGGCTAATTTAAAAGAGAAATGGATAAATGCAACGTGACGAGTTAACTGGATGCCGTACAGCACTAAGCAGTCTAACAAAGGCCACCGATACATCAAACCTACGGCAGTTCCAAGATTTAAAATAATGCATAATTTCTGTTTGTATTTTGTAAATATAGATTTATACTATTCTATTCCGTTTTTTATTAAAATATAATAATATGAAAAGACGTACTTAGTAGTAATAAACATACTCCAAAATGTGACACATTATACTATACTCATATAATAGAAAGCAAAAAAAATGCACAAAAAAATATTTATTTGTGAATTATCGATAACAAGGCTGACATCCCTTAGAGCATAGCATCAAGTTAATGTCATTAATGTAGAGTGATACAAATTTCAACCTTATCTTTTATGTGTTGAGGTTCAAAGTTATATGTATCGAAAACTAACGCCCTCTGTTGTGGAGTAGCTGAATGTTTTCGAATTTGGAATTTCTGAGCAAAGAGAAACAAAACAGCTAATATGCCTAGAGATGTTATATTAAAATAAACCGTAACAGGGTGCGTTAGGGTACATATTGAAATGCTGAATTTATAACCTAAGTCAGTTTTTACTCAAATTAAGCTGTCCAATCAAAGGCATAGTTTACTTGTAGTGTACTGTATAACTATCGATTTAAATGTGTGGGTTTGGCGACACTGGTTTTCATACTAATTATGACATTATAGCACTTCTATTAGTTTTTACTGTTCTGTGGGCTCAATAATAGTAAGTCTTTTTGAACATTTATGCTACTTTTTTCTATAATTAAAATTTGCAATGTGAGGCATTGAAAAGAGAGCAAAGTCGTTATTGTACCAATAAATTGATAAAATTAAACTTACCGGGTTATCATATTGATCTGACATAGTTCCGTTCATAGAATGTACGCTACTGTCGACTGATATCAAAGACTTATTGCTTCCCGCGTCACTTAGCTCACTCGGTATGAACCTATCACCTGCAAACATAAATTACTTTAAGTTTCTGGAGCAAAATAAAATATTTCATAGAATTTGTACATAATATATTTTTTCCTGTGTTTATTAAGTTTCAAATAATTATATAGATAAATAAATTCTTACTTGAAACGGTATCCGCATGTTCCAAATGATCAAGTGAAATCTTTGGCTCCTCATACTCATGTATAGGTACATATTCTGAAATTAACAATTAAAAGTCAAAGTCAAAGTTTTATACAAAAGATAATTACCGTAGAATGCAAAAATAATCTGGCAATCAAATGCACTATATTAGTGAAGGAATTCGAACTATTATCATATATTGAGAATTTTACGCTTCACCTGGCCAACAATTTAAAACTAACCACCGCTTAAATTAAATTAAGAAAAAACACATTACCTCGATGCAACATATGGTTCATATCTCGCATGATTTCTTGCGGTCTCAGTGGTTCTGTCTGCCAACACTGCCGCATGAGAGCCCACACTTCACTAGGACATCGAGCCGGTCGTAGTAATCTATCGCCCATCTCGTAACTCTATCACAATTCATTATTACATTATTAAGAAGATATTATAATTAGAGGTACGAATGTGTAAGCTTAAAAATTGGAATGAAATACGATTTATTCCAGCATAATTCATATATTTCGAGAAGAATAATAAAGGTGATTGATAAGCCGAATTGTTAAAAAAACAGACTACAAAATGATATAAACTTATAGTATGTGATTGTGTATATGGAAAGGATTCGGAGCCAATTTTGCAGCTTCCTTTGGTATTTTGATGCCAGAGCGAATACATACAATGAGGCTACATTATAGATAATAGAAAACAGAGAATTTGTAATAACATAAATACCCTTGCAGTAAGTACGGGATTCGTCTCAGTCGGCGATTGTCCATACGAAAACACTTCCCATAGAGTCGTAGCAAATGCCCAAATATCACCAATTACTGATCGCTTCGCTAGACTCATGTCTGGGAAGAACTCTACTGGAATCCAGTGAACACTAAAATACATATAAATATGATTTACTTCACATAGTTTTCTTATTTCTATGGTAATGTGAGGTGCATAAAATTTTAATAAAGTGCGTTATTAATAATTTTGGCATAAAAAAACATTATGAAGTAGAGTCACAAACTACGAAGAATATCGTCCATTAACTGGTATAACCTATCTCTATCACTCCTTTGTAAATATTATGCATATCTTTTGCAAGGGACCAATGTCATTCCTATTTACTATGACAGAGTTTCAATAAAATACAGAGTATGTTAAACCAGAGACTAAGATATTTAAATATTAAATTTAACTTACTCTTGAGGCGTATACTGCCGTAACGTGGGTCCAGAGAGCTTTACAATAATCCTATCAGCCTGGTGAGAAGCGAGCAACAATCGCCTACAACGGATATCTCCATGCACCACTCCGGCTTCTGACAAATCCCATAGAGCTCGAGCTAGCCCAGCCGCTACTTTCTTAAGATGTAAGGGCTTCACTCTCTCTTCGTTTTCTCTGTTAAAATACATGATAATATTATATTTATTACTTAGGTTTGATTTCGATTTTAATAGGACTTTTTATCAGTACTCATATTTATGGAAAGAATATAAAAATAGTTTACGACTCAAGAATGTGTATATTCTCAGAAAACACTTAAGAATCTGTCAAACCATAAGAGGAATAATATTAACGAATGAAACAGTAGGTAATTGAAAAATGATTACCTTAAATAAACATCAAAAGGTCCATATGGTAGATATTCTAGTACGAGAGCCGTTGGCGAACTGAGCGTAACACCATATAACCGTACTATGGAACTTGATTGAACGCACGCCCATTTACTCGCTAATTCTATGAAATCCTGAAATCAAACACAATATTAGAAACGTTTTCTATCTCTTTCTCTTCTTAAAAGAAGGAAACTATATACATTTTTTTTTCTTAATATAATACCTTTAAATAATCATTCGCTCTTTCCCTCTGTAAAGTTTTAAACGCGACTAGAAGTTTCTTGGTTTCATCGAGCCTCCATAACGCCTTGTATGTGGCGGTTATATTTTCTGAACCCATTTTTTCTGATCCTGTAATATAAGATAATTATTACAGACCATAAAATATAAGAATTATAAGAAAATATAGAACTTTTATATACACATATAATTATATTTTTTTAACATACCTGTGTATAGTAAAATATCTTTATTAGGTAGACATCGGGGACTTTTGTTGTCTTTAAGAATATCTTGTAACTCAGCTTGATCGATCCTAACGCCCTTTTTGACAGGCTCGCCACAAAGAAGTAATTGTGACTTATCTGTAATGCAAAAAAATTGTATCATACCTCTAAATGAGAGCAAAATTAAAGACGAGATGTCATTTTAAAATTACATCGCCGTATGTGGGGTTGTGTGTGTTTAAGGGGGGGCTGGTGGGGTCCATAAAAAAAATTGATATTTTTTTTCATATTTAGACGTAACTTCTGCTTTTAAAATTACTTTCAGGGGTTTCAAACGAAGTCAGTGAGACCTTCAGTATCCACAAATTCAGGCAACGAATTTCTAAATTCAACCCGAAGTCATTTTGCAAGAACAAGTGAATAGAGCTAAATAAAATGATATCTCCCAAATTGATAATGCATGCTCATTATCGAATTACACTTAGATAATCATGTAAAATATTTATCACTATCTTATCTCTCATCATTTTTTAACAATTTAAAAAACGGAATCTTCCTTTTATTCTAAAGATGATCATTGATGATATCATAAAAATAAAATCTACAAAATTATAGTTTTTACTCACCATATTCAGAAGGTGGTATACATTCGTTTAAAAATATCCTGCCCTCAGGGTTCTGATGGCAGCCGACTAGTCTTTCGATGCTAAAGTACTTTTCTTTGTTAAACACATAACCATCACCTTTAAATTCCAACAAATATGTTTCAGTTGTGCTGCAAAATTAATAAAGGAATTAAAAAATATAGTGTTTGTAAAAAGAGTTGGATTTGGCTTCTGTATGTCGCCTTTTTTTTTCATTTTCATTTTTCATTTTTTTCATAAAAAGCATATTTATAAATTTAATTAGAACTAAAGTACAAACAATATGTTCCCTTAAATTTGATGAACATTAAAAGTAAGTTATCTACATAAATAATACACGACAAACAAATCAAATACAAAACTGCAACAAACATACCTATTTTTAGTACAGACGTCCAAATAATACACATTGTAGTCATCTTGACATTGCCGTAATATATAACAACCATGTTTTTTTCCACGTTTTTCCTCCAATTTGCGGTATGAAAATGCACCACTGAAACAAAAACAACAATGAAAGGACTGATTGTGTATTAATGTGATTCAATGTATGAGATACATACACACAAAAATTGAGAACAAAATTAGCATGTATTATGCTAATACTTACCCAACTGGCCCGTGGCATTTTATCCTATGCAATTCTTTCAGGGACGGTGTTTCGTCATCTTTGGAAAGATTGAATGTCCATTTCACCATCAACCTGAGTATATAAAATATTATAAGCTATTTTTTTTTCATACACAAGTACACTGGGAAATTTATTTCTAATTTAGAAAATATTGATATAATTATTAAGTTATTTTATCTAAAATAACTGACCTCGTTTATATATATAGTTAACAATTAACTGCTATTAATTTTATGCAAATTTTGCAATTAAAATTTTGGGATTATTTAAGAACCTACTACTGCCCTGACAATACATAATTATATTATTTTTAAGATTGAATGAAAATTTATTCTTATATTGTTTTATAATGAAACGGGTAAACCACAATCATGCTTTATTATGATTACAAATTGATCCTTGAATAAACATAATGTCATTATAGCTGCATTCAATGTTAATAGATGATTATCTGACCTCATGCAGCTTATAAATTATAAGTTATATTCTAAATGTATTATTAATAGTTTAATTATTTACAACTGTGTAACAATACAAATAATTATACAAAGAATATTATGATACTATAAAAACTTATTAATTTCAAACATGCTAGAAAATCTTATTTATACTAAAAAAAGCCCATTTAAAAACGCATGTCTATATAATATACCTGTAATAACCATCACAAACAGATATAAATGAGGTAAGTTGTTCTTCAGACTTGAATTTCAAAAAGAGTGGAGTCCCTCTTCTCGATACTTCCAAAGAATTGTCGCCATTCCTTGTCAAATATATTAATTCCTCAATAGTACAAGCATGAAACCACTGCAAAATAAATAAGTTTATAACTTTACATTAATTTAACAAATACATATACATATTTAATTATCATTAACATAAAAACATGACAATCTCATTTCCTCTATTTTTGTTTTTTTGTCAATGTTGCCCTATTTCAAAAATGTATAGGCCTCGATTCCACTTCAATAAGTTGTCTTATAATAATATTCAACATTTTTTAACTTGTATCCAAAAGCCGAAATCAGGTATCATAATATAATCAGTCTTTCCCTTACATCTCGTTTCAATGTGTTATATATTCGTATACCAGGCTGGTGCGGGTGAAATGGCGCCACCACGACCTTAACTGGTATACTCTCCGCACCATTCTGCCACATTGTGTCCTTGTATTCTTCCGCGAGATAGTTAGGAGCGAGGCCATATAATTGTTGCAGGTACAGATTCTTCACATAGCTGAAAAATTTATCGCAGGAATGTAAACTACGACTTGCTGTATTAATTAAGTAGAATGATAATAGTAATTGTTGTCATATCATACATCTTAATGAGCAACCTTTGCAACACTTTTTATTTATATTTATTTATTTATAGACTAATATTATTTTAAATGTTTCTCGATTTATTAAAAATAAATTATGTTTTTTTTTTTCAGTTATATTGAATGAAATGTAGAAAAAAAGTGTAAGCACAGGCACATTATTTCTATATTGCAACTGAATTAATCATAAATTAAAAAAATAAGTGAAGGCTTTACGTACTTAACATTATGGCCTGCTGAACATAATTGAGGCAGGCAATCATAGGCATGCTTCTTAGGAAATGGCCCATGTCTTCTCACTATCACTTTTGGTATATACTTCTTGTAATTTCTAACAACATCATTTAATTGTAATTTTTCTTCTAATATGGCACGCATCCTTGAAATAAACAATGTGTCTTTAAATGTGTATAAAAATAAGATATCTTAAAAAAAATAGATCAACACATGTACTTTATAAATATCATCTCACTTTAATTAACTCATTAAGTCAATAATAAAACAAACACACATAAATAACATAGCCATCTTAATTGTGATATCTAAATTGCACCATAATTGTAGCCCATTGTCTTACACTTGGACCAATTATTGTTATGCACAATTACTTGTATATCACAGTGTCATTTACTTAGACAACCATATAATTAATTACAAGATTATGTTATGTAACCTGTAAGGTTATTGTATGTACATCCATACTAATATTATAAATGCGAAAGTAACTCTGTCTGTCTGTCTGTTACTCAATCACGCCTAAACTACTGAACCAATTTGCATGAAATTTGGTATGGAGATATTTTGATACCCGAGAATGGACATAGGCTACCTTTTATTGCTAAATATGTACCACGGGCGAAGCAGGGGCGGACCACTAGTAAACAATAAGACATGTCTAATTTTTGACAATTGCTTCAAAATATTTCCATATAACTTGAAATACAAATAAGATAACTACTAGTTAAAAAAAAATAACCAAAAATGTTGTGTGGTTTTATGAAACCACGGTAAAAGTGAAACTTTTTTTCACACTATAGACATTTAACTAAAAATTATCGTATTTGTACGATAATTATCGTACGTATCGTGCGTCACGCGACATGCGCTACACAGACCAAAAAGTTTGAGACGATGTAATAAAAGTTTCACTTTAAAAACATGCTTAAACTCCTTAAACTCATGAAATTATTGTATTGTCACCATTCCTTGACACAAAGTGGGAACTAAATTGTTTAATGACGGTCAAAATCAACTCTAAATGAGTTGATTACTTACAAACATACAGATGAAGCTAATAAAATTGTGTTTAATATAAGATGGTATATAAATCAATGAAGAAATTTTCAGAATTACCATTTATTTATTTAAAACCAAAAGTAAAGTAAGCTACTTCTTCACCAAGTACTACAAGATATATTTGGTTTCTCTTTTCATGTATCAATCTGTTTTTATACTTTGTGATCAATAGTTTGTTTAATATGAAATGAGAATTTTGTTTGAAGCATAGTGGCTACCAGACTAATAGTTTTATTTTCATTATTTTAATAGACAAAAAGTTATAAAGTCTGCTTTCAGTTGCGAAAGCTATCTTGATTTTCCACATTCCACACAGAAATATTAATATATACACCTATCCATACTTTGTACTGATAATTATATTCACTCATATAGTCAAGTGATTGACTACTACTTACATATCAGCAATGCCCAGTCCAAGAAGTTCCTGTTTATGCTCAGGATATTTTATTTCAGGGATTCTATTCTCGTTTACATCATTTCTTGCTTGTTGAAAATAGTAGTCATATGTAGTCATGTCAAGAGTTATCAACAGACTCAGCTGAGGTACCTATCAGACAGAAATAAAGGATCAAGAAATCAGTAATCACAAATATGTCAAAACCAAAATCATATTCAAGGTTCTATGACAAAGTAATAAGTATGTTTCAATTATTCATGATCAATATCATCAGGCTTACTTTTAAAGGTATTTAACAATAATAATATCAAATGTATACATTAACTAGTATGGTCCCATGGACATAGCATTGATGTTAGGAGTAATAGATATAGGTATAAGTGACATGAATAATTTAAATGTGATAAACAGAAAATTAAATCATATATTGTATTTTAATAGAGTAACAGCAAATATTATCATTACATTTACCTTGAACCTTATTCTGAGTTCATAATCTCTTGAACTGGAGAGAACTTTGCTGTTATCTTTGAGGAAATAGTCTGTTCCTTTGATTCGTAAAGCAAATAGTGTACGCGTCAGTGGAGGAATGTTATATTTCTTGCACATAAGTATACACAATTCTTCAGCAGTCAATGTACTAGAACATGGAACTACATTCGGCAAAGGATCTATTACCACGGCTACTTTAACTGTCTCATGTGCAGCCATGGTTTATTTTGTAAACTTGAACCACAAAAAATTAGACGCTAACAATGATAAGATTCGATAGAAATTAACGCATATAAAATGTAGTAGACATATTTATCCGAGTCTCGATCATATTGTCTTAGGATCGCATCAAGTTATGCACAATAAATAAATCAATGAAATAACTAAAATGTTTATTTATAAACCAACTAAGGTCACCACTTGCCACTGCCACTCTATATTACTATACCTATACTATACTCTTTGCACTGCCAGTTGCCAGTTGCCACTATGTTTGTTTAGGGTTGTAGTCAAAAACTAATAGACAAACTATTGAATCGATAATAATTGATATTGTATACTGTCGTTTTTTAATTGATAAATTAAAATTGTATTCTAGTTATAACTTTAAAAATAAATTTTATCTTAAAAGTAACTGCTATAGGTTTTTATGTAATTCTATCGAAAGATTGATTCGAATAGTATTTAAGCATCTTTAGTTTGTCGTTTAAATTTAAAACAAGGCGCGTAAAATCCAATGGAAATGTGTTTAATAAATAATATTTTTATTTAGAATAATGTTATTTAGAAATAATGAATAAAAGCTTGATATCCAAAAGACTTGTATTTGATACAATTATAGTTTACATAAAAAAAACAATAACAAAGTGTCATGTCTTTGTCTTTGCTCTTTGTCCACAATTTTGCATTTGCAACGCTCGCGCCAACTGCCAAAAAGCAGTAATTTTACTTATCGTCGCCATTCTCCTTTTCTCAGGAAATTGTTGTAGTTTTTTTTAGTTTTAGGTATATAATTTCAAATTTAAGGTAAGGATAGAACAATGTTACGGCATGATTGATAGGATTGAACCTATTTAAAATGATTTTTTTGTCTTCCGCACGTGTGGCTTCCAAAGCCGGTACCTACTCTACCATTAAACAATTTGGAATTCTGGTGGATAATTCAAAAATACGTTTTATTGATAACCATACAAATCTGTTCATACGCTATTTATAAAATTAAATAGGTAAAGTTAAATAATTGCAATAATTTCAAATTTGTGGGTAGAGTTAAAATGTTGAATGTGCACAAAGGACCTACCTACCTACCTCTAATTTTTAATTTTTAACAAATTGGTTTAGTTTCAGATCATGGATGACGAATGGGACGATGCTTGTGATGTTGTAAGTATAAATATACACTTATTTTATGATATGTCATTAAATCAAAAATCTTATTGGACTTGTGCAAGTTAAAATCAAATTAAAAAACATATAGTGGCAAGTGAACACATAAATTTCTTAATTTTACTAGGTTGTGCCGCCTCCACCAACACGACAATACACAAAGTCTTATGATGATGTTGACGAAGGTCACAGCTTGTCGCAGGGAAGAGGTTTTACATCATTTATAGAAGATGAAGTAAACGGTAAATTCTTAGAGTCCATACAATTAATGTCTTCATATCAATATAATTTTTATAGTTATATATACATATACATACCTATTTGATAACAAATTTATTATCATCAGTACATAAATAATTAATTATTAGTTACCACACTATGTTATATCATTTTATTTAAAATTATGTACTTTGCCTGCTATTTTATTATTATGAATACATGACAAGCTTTTATAGAAAGTTATGAGTTTGTTCTTCGCTATGTTTGCAAGAATAACAGCTTGGTTTTAGCAACAGGATTAAAAAAATTAGAAGTTAAAGACTCCCAAATTTATATTTGTTTAAAAAATGATTAATTAGCTACTCTCTTAATATTATAGTTGTGTCCTTACAAAAGATGTTAAATGTATACTAATAAGAAACTTATTTTTTAAAGATTTTGACAAAGGCAGCAATGGTTTTGGTGAGCGACGAGGCCGTGGAGGCCGAGGTGGCGGCAGAGGGCGCGGGGGACGCGGAGGTCGGGGTGGCTTCAGGGAACGGGGAGACTATGAATCAAATGGTGAGTCATTGTATTAACAGCTTTCCAACAACGGCTTCACCAGCTTTGTTTAAAATATAAAAGAAATTATACTTCAGATTGAACCAATCTGTTAAAAAAAATACACAGAAAGATTAAACTCCATTGCATAGTTTTAAAGATGAGAGAGATGATGAAGAGAAGAGGTGGTGGGTAGCGATTTTGTTTTATACTTTGTATAAATAACACATTTACATATTCTTGCCTTTTGGTTAGCATCCAAGACAACATTTTTATTGAAATTGCATGGCAAATAGTGAGTGTAATGTTAATAAAATATGCATGATTATTATTTGCACAAAGAGATGAATGTAGTGCAGCAATACCACATGAACATAATGAAGTTGATTTTGCAACCTCATACATTTCAATCAAGTCTTGTAACATGATAAGATAACATAAACAATAATACAGATACAGTCTAAATATGGACTCATTTCTTGGTAGTACAGAAAGGCTTTACAGCTTTTTAGTGTTAAATCAATATGTGCACTTTTACTGAACCTTTCTACATTATAGTGAGTTTTCTTTATAAATAATAATTTTTTATAGAGTTTACACTGTAATCCACATGCATTTATAAATTATGTATTTAAATTTAAATGAGCACTTATTATATTTCTCATTTTGATAAGATCACTACTGACTCAATCAATCAATCAAATCAAGTACTTACTCAATCAGTATCTTAAAAAAATTCTAGCCAGCCAATATTATGCTTGTTATAATGTTTTGTGTATTAGTTTTATTTCTATTATAACAAAATCTCTCATACTTAATAAAAAATAATACAAAATTATGTATATAAAGTCCTTGTGTTTTGTATTGTAATATTTGAAGCACTTTTAATATAAATAGTTTCAAATTAACATTCATTGCAATGTAGAAAATTTTAATGTGTTGTGCTTGAAGTGTTTCAAGATGACAGGGTCCATAAATTACTCTTAAGTGAGTGTTGTTTGTTTAGAATTTATGGCACTTCACATGTTGTGCCTTAAAGAGCTTTTTTTATAAACAAATAAAGGAAGATCATGGGCTCAACTTTTTGTTACCAAAAATGGTTGTGTTTTTCATGCATACTGCATTAATGGGTAATTAATAATTAAAAGACCAAAGCAGTTATTTACTGCTTTTTTACTTGTATGAAAATCCTTCTGACAGAATTAATTTTTAACTAAAACATGTTACTTTCACTAAACATATAATTATTGATTCAAGTAGATAATAACAGTATATCTATAGTGTTATGACCAATTATTCATGTTCAGAACGCGTCAATAGTCGCGTGTTCGTTAATTTTTATTTTAAATTTTAAAATTTTCGTCACTCAATGAACATAATATTATATATATTTATATATATAGTATAATACCTATACAATACATATATCGGAATTATACAATGTATGTACATAATATTCTTTTTTTAAAAGTGCCCATACAAAGACAAGGCAGCTAATAATAAAATATCTTCATGTAAACACTTGCTGCTAAACAATAACAAATTGAAATATATGCTCAAATTACAAAGTGATATTTGATTACATTCAAAGAAACATACCTCCATGAATTTAGTGTTTTGTGTAACAAATTTTCAATATTTTAAACTTAATGTGTCTTAACTCAAACAGAAATAGAAGCAATTCTTTAATAACACCAAAAAAAAATACATAAATTTTCGTAACAAGTACAATTCTAAAACATAATAATATGTACATACAAACATAGCTATAGGTACCTATAATATGTTGACAGTATTCTTAGTGAACCTTCAATAAAATAAAGGTAGATAAATAAAATTACTGAATTAAGCTTTTTTTTTTTTTGTAAAATAGGTGATTACAACGATAGAGGCGATGGCGACAGAGGGGATCGCGAGGAACGCGGTGAGCGTGGGCGCGGTCGGGGCAGAGGCCGCGGGGGCGGAGGCCGAGGTGGTGGCCGTGGTAGTGGGGATGAAGCACCCGAAGGTGAAGAGGAGAAGAAAGCGCCAGTGACTTACGTGCCCCCAGAGCCGACGGAGAACGAGCAGGAGATCTTTGGCAGCACCATCAGCTCGGGCATAAACTTTGACAAGTTCGACTGTATTGCTGTTAAGGTACACACTTTCAACTTTCTAAACAAATTTGAAGTATTCAATAAAAAAGCAATGCCCTTCAATTTATTAAAAATCATGTCAATGCAATTTTTCTATACTTTTTGTTATGTTCAATGGGCGATTATGGTTGATTGATATTGAAAAAATTTTGATTGTTTGCGTTTCCTGGATTGCAAACATTTTATGCAAAATAAAACTGATTGCATTTCATAAATAAATAATGTTTGTTTGATACATAGGTAACTGGCGAAAACCCCCCAAGGCCTATTGATAGCTTTGAGACTGCCAACTTGAGGAAATATGTACTGGACAACATCCTCAAGTCGGGATACAGAAAGCCGACGCCAATTCAAAAGCACGCCATTCCTATTATCATGGATGGCAGAGATTTGATGGGATGTGCCCAAACTGGTTCTGGAAAAACGGTAATAAACTCATTTAATCATTTTATATTCATACTAGCGGTCCGCCCCGGCTTCGCCCGTGGTACATGTTTACGTTTTCTCTACATAAGATCCATCCTCGTACTTCAAGAAATATAATAAAAAAAGAATTATCGAAATCGGTTCAGCCGTTCTCGAGTTATGCGTTTACCAATACATTTTGCTATTCATTTTTATATAATATTCATATAACAAAGAAGCATGCTTCTTCAACTGGCACAAGAAAGCAAAAAAGTGGGACTATCGATTAACTATGAAAAAACCAAAATCATAGCAAATAGAGCGCGAACCCCAATTAAAATAGAAGATAAGTTAATCGAATATGTCAATTCTTATATTTATTTAGGTCAAATAATAGCTTTCAGCGACCAAATGGAACATGAAATTGAGAGACGGGTTGCCCATTCTTGGAAGAGATACTGGTCGCTGAAAGAAATATTTAAAAATACACAATACAATATCACAATCAAAAGAAGACTATTCAATACCTGCATTTTGCCAATACTCACCTATGGTTGCCAAACTTGGGCTAAAACAAAAAAACATGACACAAAATTGGTAACATGCCAACGAGCTATGGAGAGGAGCATACTAGGTTATACAAAAAAACATAGAAAAAGAGCTTTAGATATAAGAAAAATAACAAAAATAGAAGATGTTGTAAAAAAGACAAGGATTCTTAAATGGAGGTGGGTAGGGCATATGCTCAGAGAAAAGGGAAACCGATGGACAAGGGTCATTACTGAATGGACTCCCAGAGCAGATGCTAAAAGGAAAAGAGGAAGACAAAGAAAAAGGTGGTCCGATGAGATAAGGAGAGTGGCGGGGCCGCTATGGCTACGGAAGGCGAAAGAACGTGGCGAGTGGAAGAAGTTGGAAGAGGCCTTTGTGTCACAAGGACACGCCAGCACCCACATATAAATTTAATTTTAGTTTTAAGTAAAAATGTAACCTGTAATATTGGCAATAAAGGCTATAAATAAATAAAATTCATATAACAAAATTTATTAAAGATTCAATGTTTGAAGACTAAAATAATTCATGTATGTTTTGTTTTTCAGGCTGCTTTCCTGCTTCCCATTATAAACACATTGCTACAAGATAACCGTGAATTAGTTGTTGGAGAAGACAGATGTGCTCAACCACAGGTAATAAAACCTGATTTATATAAATATATCATTTTGATCTCTTTAATTAATACTGAGTTGTATATTTTTCTGTAAAACTTTACACAACAATTTTCGTTGAAAGTTTATAATGATGAACTAATTCTTGTCTGTGCAGGTTATAATAGTATCGCCAACACGAGAACTTACACTGCAAATATTCAATGAAGCTAGAAAGTTCTCATATGGGTCCATTATAAAAGTAGCCGTCGCATATGGTGGTACAGCAGTCCGCCATCAAGGTGACCAAATCTCTGTAAGTATTTGTGGTTATTTTTTTGTGTCTTTGAAATGTCAAATTTATATTCGATGTTTATAGTCTGTGTATGTGTGTGTGTGTGTGTAATTTTAAAATATTTTAATGTATTAATATGGAAAAATTGATGTACAAATTTAGCTGTACTATAGGTGTATACTGAAAACACATGTTCTTTTATATTATTTTTCAGTAGTATCTTATCCAAACCTTCTAATACATAGGTCATGAACTACTATGTTATCAAGTCGTCAATCCTCAATATTATAAACATTATTATTTAATAAACGATATATTAGATACAGCATGCTTCATTTTGGTATGAATTTAACCTTTTCCCCATTTCTTGTCACGACAGAAAGGCTGTCACATCCTAGTAGCGACGCCGGGCCGTTTACACGACTTCGTCGATCGCAACCGCATCTCCTTTGAGAGCGTTCGTTTCGTGGTGCTTGATGAAGCTGATCGTATGTTGGATATGGGTTTCATTCCGTCCATAGAGAAAATGATGGATCATGCCACTATGGTGCCTAGTGTGAGTAATTTTTTAATGTATAAGAAAAGATTTTATTCTTCTCCTCATAATACCTATAATTGTCTTCAAAATACTTGTATTATTTAGCGAAAATATATTTTTTCGTTTTTGGCATACTTTTAAAGCTATATGAAATTGGCAAAAGTCGCAAATTTAAATGTAAATTTTGATGCACCAAATCTGATGTAAACCAATATATTATAGTCCAAGATCCCAGAGCCGTAAGGGCGGCCGTACACGGACCGCTCGAGCAGTTAACGGCTGAGCGACGTACACGGACGGCTCGAGCGGTCGGTCGTTGACGGCTCGAGCCGTCGGTTCTTGACTGCTCGAGCCGTCGGTTCTTGACTGCTCGAGCCGTCGCTACCAACCGCTCGAGCCGTTGGTTTTTTGACTAGTCGCGTCATTGATTTTCAGGGGGAGAGGAAGCCGTCGACGGCTCTAGCGCAGTCAACGGCTCGAGCAGTCAGTGTATGCCTCACGACCGCTCGCGAGCCGTCAACGGCACGATGGAATTTCGTCATGCAGTTGACGGCTTGAAGCGGTCGCGACGGCTCGAGCCGTCACGTGTACGGCGGTGAATGAATGCCTATAGTTCACCGCGCGGTCGCGGCTTCAAGCGGTCGGTCTCAACTGCTTGAAGCGGTCCGTGTACGGTGTACGGCCGCCCTAAGACACATTATTCTAAATGTGAACAAATTCTATTTTAATGATTGAAAATGTTACATCCTTATAATTTTTATGTTTGTTCTTACCATAATAAAGTCATCACACAAACTTTAACAATACCTACATTGTATCTTAGAATATCAATGAACGAAGGTACATTTGCAGGATAAACGCCAAACTCTCATGTTCTCGGCGACATTCCCGGAAGACATACAACACTTGGCGGGGCGTTTCCTCAACAATTACCTGTTCGTGGCGGTCGGTGTAGTCGGCGGTGCTAGTACAGATGTCGAACAGATATTCCATCAAGTTGCTAAATACGAGAAACAGACTATGCTTAAGAAACTCGTGGAAGATAATGGTAAGATTAGTCATTTATCCTAGTATGGAATGGTTTCTTTATACACATGGATAGTTTGATTTAGGTGTGAGGATTTGAATGTATCAACACGATTATTTGTATTATGTCTTTAATTATTAAAGTATAGAATAAAGTAAATAATCTCATAAAAATGTGACTTTCGGATCCATTTTACATACAACTTTGGGTATATAAGTGCTCTCTTATATCATATACAGAAATCTCATTTATTTTTCTCCTTATTTTACCTATTGACAAAAGTATCAACATACAACAGTTAAAATCACACATTACTTTCAGATGGCAAGCGTATACTAGTGTTCGTAGAAACGAAACGCACGGCGGACTTCATCGCGTCACTAATGTCGGAACAACAGATGCTGACGTCATCGATTCACGGTGACCGCATGCAAAAGGAGCGGGAAGAGGCGTTGTACAACTTTAAGAGCGGCCGCCATTGTATATTGGTGGCTACCGCTGTTGCTGCTAGGGGATTGGGTAAAGTTATAAAAACTTATAGATGGCAAATGAAAATCTACTATATAAAAATAAGTCGGGTTTTCCTTCCTGACGCTATAACTCCAGAACGCACCAACCGATTTCCGAGGTTTTGCATTCGTTGGAAAGGTCTCAGGCTCCGTGAGGTTTATAGCAAAGAAAAGGTGTCTCTGGTGGCGAAACGGAGTTCGCCCGGTTTGCTAGTTTGTTTATATAGAATAGATGTTGTGTAGGACCTAGCTTACTGTATTGACTAATGTAGGAAAAACATGGTGATTTCGAAATTATCTTGATAACTTGAAAGTAGTATTGACAAATGTTTTGTTCCTTTTTTCCAATCCATATTTACTTGTAAAACAACAGATTAGGTACTCATTATCATTAAAAAATTTGCTAATATGCGCATACTTCTATGTGAAATACTTAATTAAAACCAAAAATTCATTAGAACTGCACACAGTTAATACCACACTTTGTCTCATTATTATTTGTCAACTTAATTTGTATTACTATGTTAAAGTAACATTCACTAAACAGTTTCCATTTATCCCCAACAGATATTAAGAACGTGGATATAGTTGTAAACTATGACCTACCAAAGAGCATCGACGAGTATGTGCATCGCATTGGCCGTACGGGACGTGTTGGTAACCGCGGCAAGGCTGTATCATTCTTTGATGCTGAGAAGGTAATTTATTATTTTACTAGCTGTGCCGCGCGGTTTCACCCGCGTGGCTCCGCTCCTGTTGGTCTTAACGTGATAATATTATAGCCTATATTACTCGTGGATAATGTAGCTTTCGAATGGTGAAAGAATTTTTTAAATCGGTCCAGTATGTTGTTAGTGAGCCTATGCATTACAATGAAACAAATAAACAAATTTTTCCTCTTTATAATATTAGTGTAGATTATTTAGAATTTAGATCAATACAATAACAGATAGATAATTATTCAACATATTGTATTGAATATTAAATGAGATGTGTACATATTTCTTGTACATACAACATAATGTAGTTTTAGAACAAAACACATTTTTGTCTAGCCTCAAGTAAAGAAGGTATCTTTGGAAAATATATTTTTTTATATTGTATTGCCAGTAAAAATCATTATCGTTGAATGAAATATAAGTATGAGACTTGGTAGCGACATTTTTTTGTACCTACTTGATTAACTTGATTTAATAATGAAAGAAACAAAGAACAAAAAAAAAATAAAAATTTAATAACACTATCGTGCACACAGGACGCGGCGCTCGTAGCAGACCTGTCAAAGATTCTGCGGCAAGCTGAACAACCGGTGCCCGATTTCCTGCAAGGCGGCGGCCCTGCCACCTACAAGAGCAATAAATACGGCGGCAGCGATATCCGAGTGAGTACACTAGTGTATATTTGTTGAAAACGCAATGAAATGTTCATAATTATTAAATTAGTATGACTCTGTATCTAAATCTGTTGTCAGTGGTGACCGTGACATATGTGTCTATAACATATTATAAAGTCAAATTAAACAAATAGTTACAGATACTTAAAAATGATTAGATTGAAGCATACATGTAGAATATACATATTCTATTAAACTATTGACAACAATGAACAAAAAACTTATAAGCACAATTTTGAATCAATCAAACAAATTACAAACAGTTTTCTTTTCTTAAATTGCACAAACTATAAAACTTAAAGAATAATGTAATATGTAACTGATAAATTATTATCTCATATAATATCCGCTTATAAGTCGTCATATGTAGGCGACATAATACATTTTATTACAAAGTTATCACTTTTTAATGTACTATTTGTTTTCAATGCAAACAATAGAGATCAACGGCCGATAATGAGGTACAAATATGTTTAAAATGATGTGAAAACTCCCATTCAAAGTTTATTTTCCCCTTTAATTTCTAATTTTTAATCATAATATCAATGTAGCCTTTTTTAAATCTAATGTTTGCTTTATATCTATGACAGATAGATATGATAGGCATGCTTGATTTTGATTTGATTATTGATTGCGTTGTTTTTTTATTTCGGGACTATTTTTGTATTATTATCTAGTGCATACTTTTATGAGTGTTTGTATTTTGCATGTCTTTAGAAGTGATATTCTTAATCATTTCCACTTAATATATTGTGATTTATGATTAAGATTTTTTTAATAAAACCATTTTTAATATAATTAGAATAGAAATTACTCAAAATTAAATCTTAATATATATAAATCTCGTGTCACAATGTTTGTCCTCAATGGACTCCTAAACCACTTAACCGATTATAATAAAATTCGCACACCATATGCAGTTCGATCCAACTTGAGAGATAGGATAGTTTAAATCTCAAATCGTTTTAGAGAAAGCGGGCGAAGCCGCGGGAGGTAAGCTTGTTCATATATAAAAATTGCATACAACACAACATGCAACAAAGCGTATAGAGCTTACGATTAACAGGCTTTAGACGTGAGTCATTTTATATTTTATTAATCGGTAAAATTAGAAGGACTTCTTAATCATAAACCTAATGCAGCATATTTATTTTATCTATTAAAATTAGTATGCATTATGCAAAAAGTTGCCATAATTGAATTATAAATGAGCTGAGGTTATGTTTATCAAAATTATCATTATAATAATCTGCATATTGTACACATCACAAAACCAGTCGGTAAATTAAAACATCGTGACTAAACCATGGCATGTCCATGAACCAAAAAGTATGACGGCATGTGATATTTGCGAACTCACACTAGTGTATTATGTACAAAACGGTCATTGTATATTATCCCTACTTTGAGAAAAATATGGGTTTATTAGCTTTCCGCCAACGATTACACCAGCATAGCGTAGTAAAGGAAATTCCTTAGAAATTAGTATTGGCGCGGTAAGAAGTAGACTGTATAGGCATTTAACCTCCTATAGTCTATCTCCAGATACAATAATCGTATCATTTAATAGGCCATCCACACGTCTGCCGAACAACGTGACAAACAACGAGCACATAGGGACGGCGCTATACAGAGAAGCGAGAAGGAAATAAGTACATCTCTTTTCTTCGTATAGTGCTGTCCCCAATGATATTTTATGTATAGATACGTTATATACTCACAATATATCCAAAAAAAATGCTTCATATGCAGTGTCAGGCACACACAAATACAAGTTTCATTTTACTTAATTTATTACATTGACAGACTGTATAAGAGAGATGGCTATAATAAAATGATATAAACAAAAAAGACAAAGATAGTTTGTCGCTTCCGCGCAGGTGTAAGCAAAAGTCATAAGAATTCACCAATTAAATATAAATAAACAAATAGTTGCCATGGCAATTGGCATAGACTAACGACACAGAAGGTTCAATGTTATAGATGTTTCGTTTCCTGCACACGTAAACAAATGTGACAATTTCATTTACTATTTAATTATTATTATGAAGTTTTATTAAAATGAAAAAAACTTTTTTGGAGATATAACTGTATTAAGCATTTATTACTAGCTGTGGTGTTCGTTTTCGGTCATCATCATTTCACCCGATAAACACCCACTGCTGAGCATAGTCCTCCTTATAGAACTCCATACGGACCGATCTTACGCTATTCGTTTCAAGGCAGTTCCCGGAACCCGTACAAGGTCATCACTCCAACTTGTAGGATATAATAATAGTGGTGCCTAGATGAAAAAAAGTATGAAATAAAAGAAAGGATGAAGTATAAGCCTTTTTTATCTAAAACACAAATAAAATTTATGTTCAATAGCTATTTACAGAAAAGCAAATAGCATTTTTCGTCAGTAGCGATAATCTTTTCTTTAATTTATACGTATATTCAACATCATTTTTGCAAACAAACATTTTTGCCATCACGATTTCATTGTATATAATAAATAGATATATTTGTTAATTACATGCACTGTGTGGATTTAAATATAAAAATAATCAAGTATTTACCCAAATCGAAATTAATAAAATAACCGTTCTATTTTCAATAATCGTATCTACATGATAATCTTTGAACACAGTGTGCGCTAGCTTTGTCACACTAGTGATTGAAGCAATGTTTTATCCCTTTCATTATTTCAATACAAGTGTCAAGCAAGTGTCATTCATTAATAATTGCAAATTGTTATTTTTGCTCTAAAATTATAATATTTTAATACATTTACCTGTGATATGATATCCCTCTATCTTTCTATATTTTATTATCGTAATTTGTGCACTTTCTGAACACACAAGAAGGCATTATTGATAATTTTAACGTTTATATCAGCATGTGCGTTCGCTGTCACAAGTCACAATCTGACTGATTCCACTGGTCCCAATTAGGACCAATTCACGGTTTACGTTTTGGTGCGTTGGTAACGTATCTACCTCTTGTTTCTATATATAATATCATTGGCTGTCCCTATGTGTTCGTTGTTTGTCACGTTGTTCGGCAGACGTGTGGATGGCCTATTACGTGAAAGAAACATCAAAACCACAATAAAAACACACACCTATGTCATGACTAAAGATAATTATGACATTCTGATTTGTAATAATTGTTTCCAGAACTTCAACAACGTGAGCGCGCCCGTAGAGACTGGTCAGGAACCAGACGAGGAGTGGTAATGGACGGCGCGTTATTGTTACACTATATACAGTGATTTTATCTGTGCAACGTGTGGTGCATGTACAAATGTGGTGCTTGAGCTACAAATTTGTCTAATTGTGAACATTCTACTCGATATTACTCAAGACTGTTACTGTGACAAGTATTCTTAGTTATAAGCTAATCGTTAAGTTAAAACCACCAACATCAAACTGCACAAGTCCATCGATTGTGATACACACCATATGTTGTACTTATTAGCATAGAAGACCTTTTTTTTTCTCGTTTTTGTTTATTTTTTACGTTTGTTAGGAGTGATTTTAAGTTTCCATTATAGGCATTAAAACTAATTGTTAAAATTACCAGAGCATGGCGATTATTGTATCTGTGATGTGTTGAAATTGCTCATTTTGAATTTATTGATATTTCAAAAATGTCATCATTGTGTTTGTTGCCGTGAATCTCATAGACACGCAAATAAAATACCTGCTTTTAATGTCCCGCAGCGAACTATTAGTGATTTGAAGCTGTTTTATTTTAAAAATATATATTTAGATTATCATTAAGCGTACGTAAACTTATCCTAACATCCTTAGAGTACAATGGGCCACACTTTCGCTTGTTAGCGATTTCTTCCATACAACCCACATATTTGTACAAATATAAACAAAATCATAGGTTTTATATAATATAGACTGTGATGATTACTATAAGTAGATTTGTCAAACGCCTAAAAGTTTGATTGACTTAGAAGACCCCAGTGTGTCTACATTAAAATAAAAACAAAATATAACATGCTTATATCGTCTTTTCGCATGTGCGCGTAACTTGATAATAATTATAGTAACAGTAAGAATATATTTTATAGTGATTACACTTCTTCTTTATAAGCGTACAAACCCAACCCACTATACAATATTGCACTAAGATATATTTTTAATTATTCATCTTTCACCATATGTACAAAGAATCGCGTAAAAATATTTTGTAATAAAATTTAAAATAAATAGGTTAACTAGTAATACATCAAGTTACTCACACATGCATGCACCTGGAAATGTCAAAAGTATAAGCCACGTCAATGGCAGGTATTACCTATGTAAAAGTCAGACCCTTTTCTGTTAGTACAAAATATTATATATGTGTACTTGTTATTACCAATAATTGACTAAGACACAAGTAAATACATATAATTAATAAGATATAGATTTAAGATATTTTTCTGTTTTGAGAGAATACTTTAATAAAAGTATGAATTATGAATTTTGTTTTTTATTAATTGTTATGCTAGAATCTAGATCCACCCAATTTCTATGACCCATAAATGAAAGGCGTTAGTTTATTTATAACAGTTTTATTGTAAAATAAATTATATCTATCACAGCGCAATAATAAGTACCTACAAAAATACTACATACTCAGTTCCTAAATAACGTTATACATTTATATTATTAATCTGAAGTTCCATTCAAGTCATCAGGTACATAACATTCGTCGAGACATACCTACTCCCGCTCCCTAAATTTTATGTGAATTTGCATTAATATTCTGAAACAGGCACACATTCAATCAAAATGAAACTTTAGTATATGATTTATTGGGTCTTTTTCTTTCGATGTACAAGACAGTTACGTAATTGTAACATTTTCGCTCGATACATTTTTTATTCAAAAATTATGCCTTTTTTAAGGATTATTACCTACATTTTTTTAAAGATTTACTTGGACTTTATGTCTAAAATAAATGTTACCAGTAAGAAAATAGAGTTAAGTAACTGGTCTCAGTGCCAGAAATGAGATATGTAATAGAAAAATAATATTACATAAAGTCAATTAAAAATAATCACTTGAATAAAATTAATTTACAATATCAATTGTTTGTTATAACACTAACTTTTCGTTTGTAATGCTTATTTATTTATTAGTCTACATCTCTCCTCAACACCTATGATATCGGTAGGACGAACTCGTCACTAAATATAATTTAGTTCTAGAGGTGCAATTCTCTATTGTCATAATTGCCGCTTGGTTAGGCATCTGTAAGAAATAATAATGAATATGAGTGATAATAAATTGGTAAAAAACAATAATTGTAGTTGTTGAGAATTGGTATAAAAGCATTCAATTTAGCATTAAACACCACAGTTAAACACTATACCTGGAGAATCGCAGTTGTTGTACGTAATTCGTGTCGCTCGCCAATGGAAGTATTGAACAAACCTAAAAAAAATAATAATTAATCATTTACAAAAAATAATCTTTCAATATCTTGAAATGAATCGGTCCAAAAGATAAAATGAAACTACATTTTATCTTTTTTTTAATTTAGTCTTAGACTTACCTTATTTTAATAAGAAAGGGAGGATTTCGTAAATGTTATAATTTTTTGGAACGCCAATAATACATTCATTTTGATAATAATGTTTTAAGTGACCTTAAAGTCAGCGTTCGATCTAAATCCATAATTATTTTAACTTAGATTAAGTATAATAGATTTTTATCAAAAATAAATATAACTTACCCTAACATGATGATACTTGCTGTCACAAAAACAATACTCAAAATGTATATAGCTCCAGGTAGCGTGGCCACAGTCATAGCATACACTGTATTGTATACTAATGGTACAGCTAACGGAGCAAAACTCTCAAAAGCGCATATTAATGCGAATATTTTCGCCACATCTGCTCTTGGAAACGTTTTGCTTATAAAAGATCTCAACAGCACACTTGATAGCCCTTTGAATATTGAAATCAAGGAACCTAAAACAAGGTATATTAAATAAATTAAGCTGTCGGAAACTAAAATGTATCCCCCTACCATACCCTCAAACTTCCTTACTTACCCAAGTACATAAACAACCAGTCGAAGGCTAGAATTTTCAAGATGTACTCAATTATGCAAGTCAATAAACCAAATATGGTGAAGCTAATATCGCCCAGTCGTAGTAACTTTTGTACAACCATTACTCCGAGAAATCCTCCCACAAAAGAAATGGATGTACTGACGGCTGAATATATCGTGTAGTCTTGCAAGGACCATTGCAATTGTTGCCTGGTGAACAGATATTCCAATGGCATTATCCCATACATAATGGACATCAGAAGAAACTGCGCCATCGCTATTAATATAATTTGCATCCTCCCGTTGTTTGGTCGTCGTTTGAAAGATTCTCTGAACATATCCTTAACATGTAAAAGATCTAACACCCTGGTGAATCCACCCTAAAACATTCACTTATTTAAACTCCAGGTAGCTGGAAGAAGTATCGGCTCAGCATGTAACATACGAAAATGAAATCAAGTTTATAGAAGTAGTGAATTATGTTCTGGAACACAAATTCAATTGGTTATGTTACTATTTCTAGATACAAAAAATTAAATAAAAATCTTATGATTTTACCTGTATTGAACCATTTAATGACTCCTTAATAAAAAATTTTGTAAATCCATAAGCGAATACATTCAACAAAGCTGCTAATAACAGGAGATACACATTTCCGATGGACAATATCAAGTAAGAACTTAATAATGATCCAATTACTGAACCCGATGTTGTCGCGGCGTCAATCATAGTCATTCTGAAAATTCATTTTGCAATAAGTAAAAAACCTGATATTAATGGAATGTTATTTCTAGACATCGGATTATATGCATTTGCATGTTTGCATATGCAAATGCATATAACTCTCTAATTACGCCGTTAGTGCATATTTTAGCCTTTTTCCTCCAATCGTGCATATTTCGTTAAGTAGCGGGAGTTTTAATTGGTTGACAAACCTTTATTAGCCAATCAGAACGCTCAGCGAGTAAACAAACACTACTTTGGCATGGTAAAATGGCAAAAAATTACGAAATGGGCTCCATTTAAGTAAATTTTGAGCCATTGAAAATAGGGCTAGATTACCCTTTTGGGGCTAAAAACTTAAAACACGGGTTGAATTCCAAAAAAGGCCTAGATTTACCCCGAAAGGTGGCAACACTGGGCTCGCGGGTGAAAAACGTCACAAATTTGCGCTCGAAAATTTGCTAAAAAAGCTTAATTGTATATTGCCACAAAAACTATACTTAATTTTAAGAAAACTTCACTGTTTTTTTATTTTGTATTGTGCATATTTTAGGCATATCGGCCGTTTTTAGTGCATATTTCGGCCTTTTTTAGTGCATATTTGCATGCATATTTTGGCATTTTGTTAGTGCATATAATCCGATGTCTAGTTATTTCATTCCATTCCGTAAGATTAGTTCTATCAATTCAATACATACTTTAATATTATAAATGCGAAAGTAGCTCTGTCTGTCTGTCTGTTACTCAATCACGCCTTAGCTAATGAACCAATTTGCATGAAATTTGGTAAGTATAGAGATATTTTGATACCCGAGAAAGGACATAGGATAGGTTTTATCCCAGAAATCCCACGGGAACGGGAACTATGCGGGTTTTTCTTTGACTGCGCGGTCGATGCCGCGGATGGAAAGCTAATTATTAATATTATGAATTATGAAAGCAATAACAAGTGTTTAACTAAGTACCTTAGCGATGTGTTTTCCTTAGAAGTTATATCGCTAACATAACAATACACTCCCGTAAGCAATACTCTGAAACCACCAGTAATGGAAAATGGTATTATTGTGACAATGTACCACCAAGGTCCCAGATTATCCAATAAACCGTATAGAACGAGTAGCATACTCGTTATTGATGAACCTAAAATAAAGAAGATCCTTAAATTGATTATACCTACATATATATTAATCTCTTACTTCATTCGGGAGTCACAGAGCAAGTAATATAACGGGAGTATTTAAACATTGGCGATGTCATTTGACATGTTTAATTAATGCGTCCTATAAACATTAATCCATACTAATATTATAAATGCGAAAGTAACTCTGTCTGTCTGTCTGTCTGTTACTCAATCACGCCTAAACTATTGAACCAATTTGCATGAAATTTGGTATGGAGATATTTTGATACCCGAGAAAGGCTACCTTTTATTGCGAAATATGTACCACGGGCGAAGCCGGGGCGGACCACTAGTATTCTCTATAAAAAATGTAATCAGGCGCGGATCCAAGAGGGGGGGGGGCACGACCTCCCCTTCCCCCACCATGACCACTAATTTAATATTAACTTTTTAAATTAACAAAGTAATATTATTCAACTTGTGGTTTTTATTAACTTTTGAAACATAAAAGTAATATAGAAAATCAATTATTACACGTAAGAGAATATAACAAAAGATTAGACGAAAATTTTTGTACGGTCGATCAGGGGTCGGGATTTAAGGACAAAAAATAGACTTTCTCCATTTTCGAAAAAAACTATAACTGCGGAATAAACTTTTAATGGTAAAGATGTAGGTACCTAGATACCTAATTAAAATATTTTTTACAACTTTTGCTGCATGCATTTTTCTCACAAAACCTCAAATATCGACATATATCCCAGTTCGTGGATCAGTTAGATATCAGGTCAATAAATGGTAAATAACGATAGAAAATACAGTAAAATAATTAGGACAAAAAAACGGCCCTGTGCAAGTCGGACTCGCGCACCGAGGGCTCCGAACAAACCTATTTTTTTATTATGTTGTAACTTTGTAAGTATTCTATCTGTGCTTTAAGAACTTGCTTTTAACCAAATTTCAAGACTCTGTGTTGAAGGGATTAGGGACCTCGTAGCCAGACGTGTAGGTTTTGATTCCCTTGCAAGCAATTTCGAGTTTCAGAATATGCGGTTTAGATTGCTACTTCTTCTACCGCCCCTGTATGTAATTATTTAAATTGTATAACTAAGTAAACCTATTTATAATAATTTACACGTGCAAAGGCAAACATGAACGAGATCATTTATTATGAAGAAATTGCTGATAATGATTCAAATGTTGGATACTAAATTGCTATAATGCGTTTGCCAACTTTTCGTTTACTTTTGCTTATGAAAAAACTACATTGTACATTGTGCGTGAGTATGTCGTATTTTCATAGGTAGGTACCTACCTAAAATAGTCCAAGCAATTAACGGTTTCCTTCCATACGTATCCGACCAGGCGCCAAGGAAAAATGATAGAAATGCAGGAACAACTGCTTCTAAAATCATCTTCACTGTGATTAAGAGTGTAGCGTATTTTTGGACCTCGGCCTCAAGGTGGCTTGTCTCGTTGTTTTTTATAGGGGATAGATATGGTCTGCATTCTGCCTCTGTGTAGTTGAGAGCGTGTACACATGTGCGGTAAAGAAATATATTACTTAATGCAGCATCTGTAATTATACAAAATTGATGGTGAAGCAATTGCATAGGTAGTTAAGTAGGTACTTAATTTTAAAAAAATATTCATATTTTCCTCATTTTTTCCGCTAGGTATGGTAGATATTATGTGTTTAGTCTTATCTATCGATCTATGGATTAATAAGGTCCAATATTCATTAGCAAAAGATAATTGCCGTTTACTATAAACACACAATAAGTACAACTGCAAATGTCACGAACATATTTTAAAATTATAAAAATAAATAAAAAAATGTAGGTATATTACTGGTAAGTGCAGTAGCCACTATGTACAGAAACAAAGGCAATTCAATAGTATTGCTTATAGATCTCTTCGCTGTTTTCACATTCACTTCCACAGTTCTTTCATCTTGACCCGGCATTTTAGCACCTCTACTCTTAACTTTCAATAAAAATTAACGTTGATTTATAAATTTCAATGCTTTTATGCTAATCGAATATATTATATATCTAATCGAATTACTCACGGGGGAAATTTGAAAATAAAAAACCCTATTTCTTTGATTATATACATAGCATCCACAGTCCACACTGTATCAGCGATAAGTTTTATCGTACAATGAGTAATAGTACAGGCCCCAATTAAAATAAAATTCATTACCGTGGGACTAACGGCTAACCTCCTCCGCCATACGGACTACTGATATCCACTTAAGGCTCCCTAAATTTATGTGAATTTGCATCTGCTACTTTCCTGCGTGTATGTGTGTGTACTCAAGTTAAAGTACGATAGACGCTGGTCATAGGAAGTTAAAACCATACATTTATGATCTGAGTAAATAAGATGGTACAAAAAATGTTTCTGAACTCTTTCAATTCTATCGGGACGGACTTGGTAACTAGGGCTCCAGACAGCTCAACAACGTACGAGGGTGCTATAAATTAAAATGGTAAGTTGAGGTTGTTTCAGAAATCTCATTTGTCTCGTGACGAAGCCGGATATTTGTGAAGCTTTTTTGAGAATATGATCATAATGGATTCTAAAACTTAGAACTATCCATGATCACGCCTAGGTCACGGATAAAGCTCACTTCCGTGAGTAGTAAATTATTTATAAGGTATAAGTAACAGGTGTCCTAATTTTCTTTCTAGAAAATGTAATGTGATAGCCTTTGTGAAAGCATTTATTAATATTTAAGCACATGTGATTATATTTTGTACACCTGCATTTTTGTATATTATGTAAGTCTCATTGAAGTATGTCAACGTCTGTTTTTATAAATGCTCGGTCTCGTTCTATAAACTTTTAAATCTTCAGCGTGCATTCTATAGTTGGATTGTACTACACGCGGGAGGTCGTTGATAAAGATTAGAAAGAAGAGAGGACCAAGATGGCCTTGCGATATTCCCGATGGAATAGTATACATTTTCATAAGGATCCGTGTATCCCCATATGTAAGAGCTTATCTAATAGAAGATCATGATTTACTAAGACGAACGCCTTTCCGAAATCGGTGTACACGGCATGAACCTCGAGATTCTTATCAAGTGCTTCAGCTATATCAAATATCAGATACATAACCTATAAGGTCTGTGTTTGTTGATTTACGGGGCAGAAACCCGTGCTGGTTTTGATCAATTTTACATTTAATGTGGGCCAAAAGTTTAGTATTTGCTATGTCTTCTAGAACTTTTCCAGGTGTACTTAGAATCGAGACAGGTTGGTACTGGGTAATCTCGTTTAATGAGCCTGCTTTGTGAATCGGAGTTAAGTGTGCGAGTTTCCACGTAGATGATAAGAAGCCTAACTTTAATGATTCGTTAAAGATTGGAGTACCTAAGTGGTAGGTACATATAGGCTTTTTTTATAGAATATCGGTGGTATGCCTTTATTGGCATCTAAAAGTTTAAAGCGATTTAACAGTTCTTTTTCTGGCCCAGTCATTTAAGGTTAAATTAGGTAAGAATCTCGGAATTCGAGATACCCAGATGTAAGTCTGTAAATACTTGATTATTCAGATATTACCAACGTGCTAAAAGGGGCGACACCAATGTCTGTATCTGCATCACGCAAAGTTTTGGATAAAGTCGTTGAATTCGATGAATAAAAATTTACTGATTGAAAAAAATCTGAGAAAGTCTAAGTTAACTACCGTATTATTAAAAACCATTACATGTGGTAAACTTGTGCAGTTGCTCATTTTATCTTTAAAGAATTTTCAAAAATGTTTAGGACGATGACGTAAATGATCAGCCGCGTGATTTTTAAACTCTGAGTAGCAGTGGCCTAGCATGTCCTTACATCGCCTTCGAAGTAAATCAAACTGGAGCTTGTCTCTGAGATTACAATATTTTATCAGCTTTCCGCCCGTGATTACATCAGCAAAGCGTAATGAAAGGAAATTCCCATTAGAATTATTAGTTTCGGCACGGTAAAAAGTAGACTGTATAATAGGCACTACGTCATAACTATCTCCAGACTCCAGACACAAAAGCATAAACACACGTCGCATATATGATATAAGTAAGGGTAATTATAATATTCTGATTTGTAATAATTGTTTCCAGAACTTCAACAACGTAAACGTGCCCGTAGAGACTGCCCAGACGAGGAGTGGTAGGTAATCAAATGGACGGCGCGTTATCTCGCGTTATTGACACTATACATTCTGTGATACAGTGATTTTATCTGTGCAACGTGTGGTGCTTGTACAAATGTGGTGCTTGAGCTACAAATTTGTCTAATAATTTGTCAACATTTCTACATTTCTTGTAGTTAATAATTATTCTTTTTTCTGTTCTCATCCCGCCAATTAGTGATTATTTTGCTTGTTTACCTTTTACCGTGGTTGCCTGGAAGAGATCACTATTAAGTGATAAGGCCGCCAAAATTGTTGTAGGTACTCTGTTCTATGTGTCAGTAGTTATAAAGTTTCTTAACTGTACAACTATTAAAGGGTTAAATAAATAAATAAATAATAAAATAAACATTCTACTCGGTATTACCTACTCAAGACTGTTACTGTGACCAGATTCTTTTATAACCACCAAGATCAAAGGGCGAAGCCGGGGCGGACCTCTAGTTACCTATATAGAGATTAGAGCTGCTATTACATAGGTACCCTTTTAGTTTTGTTTTTAAAGGTGAATTTTTCGATGAAATGATTAAGTATATTTACACAGGTTAGCAGTAGGGAAATTGAAAATGAAGAAGAGCATAATGAAAGTTTCTATGTATCTACAATGTCATAAATAAAGATAATCCCTTATTCTGATTGTTTTATTTTTAATTTTTTGTAATAATTGTAATAATATTGTGGAATGATCTGTACTGTAAATACTTTTGAACTGAGATTTTAGTGATTAGATTTCTACGATTTAAATATGTGTTTGAAAACCATATTTGGT
This sequence comes from Colias croceus, assembly GCF_905220415.1. NCBI lineage: Eukaryota > Metazoa > Arthropoda > Insecta > Lepidoptera > Pieridae > Colias > Colias croceus. Next base: position 4,568,554 of record NC_059553.1, read on the forward strand.
ATTTTATACAATACTAGCGGCCCGCCCCAGCTTCGCCCGTGGTACATATTTACGTTTTTCGGGATAAAATATAGCCTATACGGATTCGGAAGAATCCCTCTAAGTAATCAATCATCAATACATATAATAAAATTCTAGAAAAGTCGTGTCTGTACAATCAAAATATATTAAAAAAAATTAGCAGGTGCTATTATTAAATCGATCCCAAACCCAAAACTGTAGTTAAAAAATTTTTTGTCTGTTTGTCTGTTTGTCGGTTTGTCTGTTTGTCTGTATGTTCGTGCACGCTAATCTCAGAAACGGCTTATCCGATTAAGATGCGGTTTTCACTAATATATTGTGGTAATCTTCATTTAACATTTAGTGTTTATTTCATGTCAATCGGTTCGTAAATAAAAAAGTTATGACCATTTAAGTATTCACGGCGAACATTTGCTAAGGCATTCTATACACTGTACGATAAAACGTAAGTTATCTGTTACAATTATTATTCATGTAAATGTCCAAGTGATCATATCGAAAGTGCCCAAGGGTGGGGGGGGGGTTGGTCAAATTAGAATTATTCTTACTTCTAGGTAAATTTTATACATAAAATGTCCTTTAAATTATGTCGTATTATATTTTTAACCCCCGACGCATTGACCGCTATGTGTGTCTGTGTGTGTGTGTCTGTTTGTGCCACCGTAGCTCGCTAACAGGTAATCCGAATTAGATGCGGTTTTTTTAGTTAGGCAGCATATTTTCCGACGCTGGTTCTTTGATAAAGTGTATCAAAATCGGTTCATCCATTTATTATACCTAGGTATATTATTATAGGGGTAAATGTGGGAATGAAAAAAACGAAAGTTGTCAAATATAAGTACCTAAGTGATATATTAAATGAAAGTGAACGACCTATCAGTAACAAATCGGTTCATCCATTTATTTAATACTAGATTTCCGCCCGCGGCTTCGCCCGCGTTTGCAAAGGAAAACCCGCATAGTTCCCGTTCCCGTGGGATTTCCGGGATAAAAACTATCCTATGTGTTAATCCAAGTTACCCTCTATATGTGTGCTAAATTTCATTGTAATCGGTTCAGTAGTTTTTACGTGAAAGAGTAACAAACATCCATACATCCACACATCCATACATCCATACATCCATACAAACTTTCTCCTTTATAATATAATTTTTAATTTTAATTTTTAATTTTAATTTTTAATTTGAATTTTTAATATAGGTATAAAAGTGGTAATAAAAAAATGAATTTGTCAAAAATATACTCAAGTGACATATCATATGAAAGGGCATGACGTGTAAAGTTTAATTAGACACGTTTTATCAAAATCGGTTCATCCATTTATTATACCTTTTTATGGGTAAGAGTGGGAATGAAAAAAAACGAATGTTGTCAAATATACCCAAGTGACATATCAAATAAAAGTGCATAACGGGTGAAGTACACTTAGTTATATTTTTATCCAATTCGGTTTATCCATTTATTAGATTACAGCGGTAAAAGTGGGAATGAATAATGTGGTCAAATAATATACTCAAGCGGCATATCAAAATATGAAAGGGCAACGTGTGAATTACAATTAGTCATATTTTATCGAAATCGGTTCATCCGTTTATTACATTTAGGGCTTTTTAGGGGTGACAGTGGGGATAAATAAACCAAATGGAGCATCAAACTGCAGGATATGACGTGTACAATGTACATATAGGTACAATTAGATATGGTTTACATCAAAATCGGTTCTGCCATTTACTAGGGATGGAAAGGGAAGGGTTGAAAGTCTGTGAAAGAAGAGGGGATATGGGAGCGAGAGGATAGCCACACCCTGGAAATTTTGAACTCTACTCAAAGCTACATACTACATAGGCCTGGCCCTTGGCAATATTTTTTCCTAAGTATACCACTTCTTTTGCCACTGTGGTCCATTACAATTTGTGCACGGTTACGGCCCAACTTAAAAGATGTCAAGGAGCAACAAACTTATAGATATCAATATGATGTAGGAATGTAATATGGAGGTAGAGGTAGGTCTCGCTCACTTGAAAATATTACATGAAAATAAGAAACCGAAAGGAATAAATAATTATTTTACAAACTTCCCGACGATCTTTAAAATTAAGTACCATATATGTATTTTGATAATGAGGTATATTATGATGATGTTGGCATGGCAGCCCCGATGACTTTGTTTTTTTTTTATAAATATTTAAAATGGTATTTATTTTTAAAAATCTTCGGGAAGTTTGTGAAATTATTTATTCCTTTTTCTATGTATGCACTTTTCTTCGTAGCGCTGTTTTTTTTTATTTAATTTTTATTGCACGGTCTAAACGGTTTAGTTACTACCTACAGGCGTGAGACAGGATTCAGGAAAGATCTGATTTGGATTTTGTGCTGGATTTGATAAAAACTGAGTATCGATTAAGCTGATCAGTTGCTGCACGATACATAGTTAAAAACATCCATACAAGGAAGGAAGGAAAAGAAATTTGCTCCCCTCCCCCCTGGTGCCTAAAAATAATATGACATAATTTAAAAGAAATTTTACGTAGAAAATTAATAAGGCATTTTTTTGTATTGTTTAGCTCAGTTTAGTAATAAATTTTACTTACAGTTCTTTTAATTATTTATGGTAGTCTGTGTTTACTCAATAATTTAAGATAAGTAGTAACTACTATGCAGTCACTATTCCACGCGGACGAAGTCGCGGGCACAGCTAGTGGTAAAATAAATTTTGAAATCGGTCCAGTAGTTTTTGAGCCTATTCAATACAAACATACAAAGGTTTTCTCATTATAATATTAGTATAGATAAACCTTGTGTTATTTTAACCATATTTTCTAATTTCTACCATTACACCAGCTTCAGTAAAGTACTACAAAATTTTCCAACAAAGATATATTCGCAATCGTGGGGTTATCCTCGCTATTTACATACAAGATAGGTATTATCGAAACAAAATCGTTACTAACAAATCAATATTAATCTTTTTTAGCATAAAACACGTAATTTTACTAAATTAGGTATGCATGAAGAAAATGCATTTGACCACTCTATTGCTCTTTATACATATCGTCTTCGGAAGCTCCAGGAATATGACAGTTGCCGAACAGTGACGAAGATTTCTATGTGCATTATTACTTTTGGAGTAAGTACTGTATGTATGTGTAGATTATCAACTTATCCTAACAAGAGTACCTACAATGGGCCACACTTTCGCTTGTTAGCGATTTCTTCCATACAACCCACACATTTGTACAAAATATATAAACAAAATCATAGGTTTTATATAATACTAGAGGTCCGCCCCGGCTTCGCCCGTGGTACATATTTCGCAATAAAAGGTAGCCTATGTCCTTTCTTGGGTATCAAAATATCCCCATACCAAATTTCATGCAAACTGGTTCAGTAGTTTAGGCGTGATTGAGTAACAGACAGACTTTCGCATTTATAGGTAATACTAGCTTCCGCCCGCGACTCCGTCCGCGCGGATGTCGGTCTTCGCGTGGATGGTTATTTCTCCATTTTGAGTAGGTACCTCTGTCAATAACATCTTATAAATATCTATTGGACCCAATTCCCAAATACGGCTAGGCCTATAATAATACGCAACGTGTGTTCGCGGTTCTACGGAACAACGTCTATGGATAAAACTGAAAAATTAAGATTAATTTTTTTCTACTTATTTTTCCAGGATAAAAAGTATCCTATTTTACGCCCAGGATAATAAGGTATAATTATACCAAGTTTCATCGAAATCGAACCGCTAGTTTTCACGTGATGCCTTCACATACAGACAGACAGACAGAAAGACAAAAATTTTTTTAATCACATATTTGGGTTTGGTATCGATCCAGTAACACCCCCTGCTATTTATTTTTTCAATATTTTCAATGTACAGAATTGACCCTTCTACAGATTTATTATATGTATAGATTAGTATGGATAGGTACCTAGACTGTGACGGAAGATACGGACGTGTGCGGTGTGACGTGTGACGGAAGAGACGGACTATAATATAAGTAAAATAAAAACAAAATATAACATTTTTAAAACGTCTTTTCGCATGTGCGCGTAACTTGATAATAATTATAGTAACAGTAAGAATATAGTTTATAGTGATTACACTTCTTCTTTATAAGCGTACAAACCCAACCCACTTATACAATATTGCACTAAGATATATTTTTCACTATTCATCTTTCACCGTACAAAAAATCGCGTAAAAATATTTTGTAAGTAAGTACTAGCTTTCCAACCGCAGCTGCAGCTGCAGCTTCGCCCGCGCAGTCAAAGTTAAAAAAACCCGCATAGTTCCCCTTCCCGTGGGATTTCCGGGATAAAACCTATCCTATTTCCCGGGATAAAAAGTAGCCTATGTCCTTTCTCGGGTATCAAAATATCTCTATACCAAATTTCATGCAAATTGGTTCAGTAGCTATGGCGTGATTGAGTAGTTATACTTTCGCATTTATAATATTATTAAGTTTAGTATGGATTAAAATTTAAAATACATAAATAAACTAGCTTACCGCCCGCGGCTACGGCCTTCGCCCACTTTCTCTATTAAACGATTTGAGATTTAAACTATCCTATCTCTCAAGTTGGATCGAACTGCACATGGTGAGCGAATTTTATTATAATCGGTTAAGTGGTTTAGGAGTCCATTGAGGACAAACATTGTGACACGATATTTATAAATATTAAAATTAACTATTAAAGGTGGGTTCCCACGGCCTGATTGCTTCACAGACCTCGGCAGGCGACAAGCGCCTGTCACCATCCGTCGCGATCTGAACTGAGCGTTCCACGGCATGTGTGCGTCTGGCGAGGCCTGTGGACGGTTATTATTATTCCTACTAATACCTCTCTCATCTGTGGGTCATTACAAGATGTTAAGTGATACAGAGCGCATGGCTGCGTGTGCAGCCACCTTGACTAGTAATACTTACATCAAGTTACTCACACATGCATGCACCTGAAAAGTGAAAATGTCAAAGTATAAGCCTCTTCAACGGCAGGTATTAGTTATTACCTATACTTTTAGACATTGTTTATTATAATTATGTTTTCAACAACTTCACAGAAATTCAGCTTGTTGCATTCATGTTATTACCTACCAATAATTGACTGGCCGTTCCCAATAGGTATTCAAACTACGGTTATAGATATCAGCTATCTCCGATAGCTAGTAAGGTTCTATCTATCGTAAGATAGAAAAGATATTGGGAACGGCCATTACTGGCTATTATTGGGACGCCAAAGCAAAAGATAGATAGCATTTACTATCTTTAGTATGTCAAACCGAAGATAGATACGATATTGGGACCGGCCAGTATATAGGTATCTATTATTGATGTTTTTTTTTATTTTTATGCTAGATAATTTCTATGACCCATAAATGAAAGGCTTTAGTTTATTTATAACAGTTTTATTGTAAAATTAAATTATATCTATCAGTTATCACAGCGCAAGTAAGTAATGTACCTACAAAATACTACACATTTCCTAAATAACGTTATCCATTTAGTTATATCTACATTTATATTATCAATCTGAAGTTCCATTTAAGTTATCAGGTAAGTACATAACATTCGTCGAGACATACCTACTTATCAAATAGTAGCCCTTAATAAAAAGAGTGATAAATTCTTGATATATAATAGAAAAATAATATTACATAAAGTCAATTAAAAATAATCACTTGAATAAAATTAATTTACAATAGGTATCAATTGTTTGTTATAACACTAACTTTTCGTTTGTAATGCTTATTTATTTATTAGTCTACATCTCTCCTCAACACCTATGATATCGGTACGAACTCGTCACTAAATTTAATTTAGTTCTAGAGGTGCAATTCTCTATTGTCATAATTGCCGCTTGGTTAGGCATCTGTAAGAAATAATAATGAATATGAGTGATATAATAAATTAGTAAAAAACAATAATTCTTTTGAGAATTGGTATAAAAACATTCAATTTAGCATTAAACACTATACCTGGAGAATCGAACGTGTTGTACGTAATTCGTGTCGCTCGCCAATGGAAGTATTGAACGAACCTGAAATTTTTTTTATGTGAATATTTAAAAAAAATAAATAAATAAAGAGTTAGTATTTCAAAATCTTAAAATTAATCGGACCAAATATATATATCAAGTTAATAGTTTTAAAGATTTTATTGTGAATTATTTAAATGGATTCTAGTTCAATATGACTTGGTAATATATATATATCTTACAATTTTTTGGAACGCCAATAATGCAGTTATTTTAATAATAAAGTTTTAAGTGGCCTTAAATCTATTGATCGATCGTCGATCTAAATCCACACTTAATTGTTTCAACTTAGATTATAATAGATTTTATCAAAATTAATAATAAATATACTTAACTTACCCTAACATGATGGTACTTGCTGTCACAAGAACTATACTCAAAATGTATATAGCTCCAGGTAGCGTGGCCACAGTCATAGCATACACTGTATTGTATACTAATGGTACAGCTAACGGAGCAAAACTCTCAAAAGCGCATATTAATGCGAATATTTTCGCCACATCTTCTCTTGGAAGCGTTTTGCTTATAAAAGATGTCAACAGCGCACCTGATAGCCCTTTGAATATTGAAATAAAGGAACCTTAAACAAGAATATATTAAATAAATTAAGCTGTCTGAAACTAAAACGTATCCCCCTATCGCACCGTCAAACTTCCTTAACTTGGGTTTGGTATCGATCCAGTAACACCCCCTGCTATTTATTTTTTCAATATTTTCAATGTACAGAATTGACCCTTCTACAGATTTATATATTACTAGCTGCTCCGCGCGGTTTCACCCCCGTGGCTCCACCCCTGTTGGTCGTAGCGTGATGATATATAGCCTATAACCTTCCTCGATAAATGGGCTATCTAACACCGAAAGAATTTTTCAAATCGGACCAGTAGTTCCCGAGATTAGCGCGTTCAAACAAACAAACAAACAAACTCTTCAGCTTTATAATATTAGTATAGATATGTATAGATAATGCGTTTGCCAATCCATAACTTTTCATTTACTTAAATACTAAATTTGCTTATGCGAAGACTACATTGTGCGTGGGCGTGTCGCATTTTCATATAGGTAGTTACCTACCTAAAATGGCCCAAGCAATTAACGGTTTCCGTCCATACGTATCCGACCAGGCGCCAAGGAAAAATGACAGAAATGCAGGAACAACTGCTTCTAAAATCATCTTCACTGTGTTTACGATTGTAGTATATTTTTGGACCTCGGTCTCAAGGTGGCTTGTCTCGTTGTTTTTTATAGGAGATAGATATGGTCTGCATTCTGCCTCTGTGTAGTTGAGAGCGTGTACACATGTGCGGTAAAGTAATATATTACTTACTGCAGCACCTGTAATTATATAAAATTGATGGTGAATCAATTACATAGGTAGGTAGGTACTTAATTTTAAAAAAATATGCACATTTTCCTCATTTTTTCCGCTAGGTATGGTAGTTATTATGTGTTTAGTCTTAGAACCTATAACAGTTTATTCTCTTTATCAAATAAAGCTGTTTTCAAGTCATTATAAGTACATTCGGAACTTAAGAATATTTAGATTATACCTACCTACAAATTAACTACCTACTTACTTAACTTGATACACTATTTCCCGAAAATAATTTTCTTTGATTATTTATCTACACTTGAATAAAGGAATATGAATAGGTACAAGAACTCTTTCCTACTTAGTATATTTTATCGTAGATCAAGGGTAATAATAATTTGTTATTTCTAAAAATACTTAATATTTACAATATTTTAGCCGCACTCAGATCTATCTCAAAATCTACCCAAGAACACATAGATCATAGAAATTGTCTATCGATAAGAGATTATCTCTATCGATTTAATAAGGTCCAATATTCATTAGCAAAAGGTAATTGCCGTTCACTCACTGAGCTGACAATTCACAGAAAGATAAAAAAAGGCATTTTTAAAGAAACACACATGTACAACAAATGTCATGAATAAATTATTTTAAAATTATAAAAATAAATAAAAAATGTAGGTATATTACTGGTGAGAGAAGTAGCCACTATGTACAGAAACAACGACAATTCAATAGTGTTGCTTATAGATCTCTTCGCTGTATTCACTGTGGTATTCACATTCACTTCCACAGTTATATCTTCTTGACCCGGCATTTTAGCACTTCTTCTCTTAACTTTCAATAAAAATAAACGTTTTTTCTAAATTTCAATACTTTTATATCCAATAGAATTACTCACAGGGGAAAAACAAAACACTTCTACATCTTTTGATGATATACGTCGCATTCACACTGTATCAGCGATAAGTTTTATCGTACAATGAGTAACAGCTTGGTAACAGCCATCCATACTAAAAGCTGTGCCCATGACTCACTTGTCTATCTAATACATTATTAGGTACCTACAATGTTATGACGCGGGCAGCGGAACAATAATTTTCAACGCCATCTCGTGTTCGATAACTACATAATTCATAAATAAAACATAAATCTTTTGTTTGATCCACGGGTATTCATTGCAATGAAACATGCTAGGGTTGAGTACGGGACGGGCTCCCGTGGAGTGGTTATATTTTTTGCTTGGTTTACGCGCACTTTTTTGAACCTAACTATCAATTTGTTTGTTATATTCAAATATTCCACGGCGTGAGCCCTACTCCTAAGTCCTATCCGACTCACTACTGTGCATACTTAGCCTCTTAGGTATTGAACATTAATTTCCTATTTGATTTGATCGGCCAAAATCGTGCTAAATAAATAACATTGCAAAATTAAGGACCAAGAAATAATACGAACAAAATAAGCATAAAGTTGATTTATTATCACTATTATAATTTAAGTCTTACCTTAACAGTATTACTATTCAGATTATAGTTCAGTAGGTACCTTTGAAATGATATTGATATAGTAGTAAGGGTCTTCAAAATTTTTTACAAATTCATTATCTAAGTAGCCTGTAGCCCCATTCATTTGGTAGGTAAGTAGGTACAATAATAAAAATTACTTATATAATATACCTATTCATCCGTAAAAATAATTTAAAAAGTAACGTCGTTGGTAAAATAAATTGTAATTTCTAAATTCTCAGTACCAAATAGCACCGTTTGGTGTTTAGGCACACTACCTACGTCCTGTACCCTAATGGATTGTTATCAAGTCAAAACGCCAGCAAAACCTATTATGGAATAAGAATTGAGTAGGAGAATATAATACCTACCTACACGTCATATAATAGATATTGTCTGCTTAGAATAATAACGCAAAATACGTAGACGTCATAACTACGAATGCTTGTAATTAATTTAACTTTTAAATGATGTAAGTATTACGCAGGGTAGCAGTATCTACTTATATGTACTAACTAAGATTACGTATGGTATTAATACTTTATGACTTTATGAGTCTGTGGGCGGATGCTAGAGTACGGGTTTGTAATAGCTTATTGGTTTTTCTTTTTATAAAAATCTCTTCAATAAAAATACTTATGCCTTGCTACGTGATACGTCCTTTAAATAATCTTTGTCTATATGAAATGATAACACTATCCATACTTACTAATATTATAAATGCGAAAGTAACTCTGTCTGTCTGTCTGTTACTCAATCACGCCTTACTATTGAACCAATTTTCATGAATTTTGATATGGAGATATTTTGATACCCGAGAAAGGACATAGGCTACTTTTTATCCCGGGAAAATAACGCAGTTTTTCTTTGAGTGCGCGGGCGAAGCCGCGGGCGGAAACCCAGTTAATAAATAAATTTACAGTTGGTAATAAAAACTGCGTTTCAAGCTGTTACTCAATGTTATTTGCAAATGTTTCATATTAAAACGATTATCAATAATCAAATGTATGTATTCTTTGAAACTTTTTTAGCGCGTTGAGAGTAAAATTCGGTGTAAGGTGACGATTTTGGTATCTTTGAATCTTGCCAAAGAAATTTCAATTCTGACACTTGTGCTCGCCCCCCTTTTTTTAGATAGATAACTATAGACTAGAGATGTCCTCCAAAAATAATTAACTTAAATACATACTATATTCAGAAGTGTTGATAGGTACTAGTATAGATATACTATATCTGTAGTAGTAGTAGATAACAATTTAATCAGACTATAAAAATAAAACAAAGCATAATGTTTGCATATTTTATTGTGTATAAACTTATAATTACGTATCACAAAATGATTGAGTAAAAAAATTACAAAAAGCACCATTTTTATGTTAGTTTCTAAAAATATATAAGTACTTTATTTTCAGTAATAAGGCGTCCATTCATGTGGGCGATATGTAAGAACTTACCTATGTTATTATTTTCTATATTGTTATTCTTAATTGAACAACAATTAGGCGGCAAATGAAAAATATGGCATGGATTTCGGCTAACATGGATTTCTTTTCTTTTATTGTCCTATTACAAGAGACTAAATCAATCATAATTCATTCTTGGTCTAGATACTTCGTGACTGGTTTATAGAATTAGCACTGGTTTATAAATAATACAAAGACAATAGGTTTATCAGTCATTCACCCTTAGGTAATTACATATAGCTAAATATAGATATATAAAATATTCTAGGTACCTAGATTACAGACGTAAATCATTAAAAAAAACACATTTTATATTGTAGGGAAATAAGATTAACAAAATGTGATCATAATATAGGTAAGTAACTACATACATAAATAAAATAAAAATTCATGAATTTAAAATTCATTTACAATAAGTATCTTTATAATTTGTGATGTCATAGAGCCTAGCTACGTCTTTCTGCAGGTCAAGTTTATTGAGCATGAGCTAGAAAGTCGTAGTGAAACCTCTTAAATAGTAGGTACTACGTTATACGTCATTTTACTATTCTTAAATGAATGTAAATTAATTTTCATTCAAGGTTTTAGTCTTATTAGTTAAGCAGTACTTTGCTACGCACAAACGTTATTTTGAGACAAGTTTAACTTTTCCTATATCACAGAAAATAAACAACAATGATTGCATTAAACACAAAATAAAGTTTTTTTCTTGAAAGTAAATTCAAGAAGTAAATTATAAACTGAGAGATCATCACTATGTATTATCATTTGTGATTCTGGTTTAGGGGTAGCTGTAGTTAAAAATATACATTTAATTATGGTTAACCTACATGACAAATTCATAATTCATCACATTCACAGTGTTTTTACTTTTAATGTATACAAAAATAATGATAATTTTTTATTTATTATGTATCACGAAAATGCCAAGATTATAATATTATTAATAATGTGATATGTACTTCAATATCGCGAATGAGAATCACTTGGCGACAAAATTCCTCACTCGCTCGTCAAATTCTGATAAGCAACAGTGCTCGTCTTCCATCTGAAGTATTGCACAAACCTGTAAATAAATCATTTATGTATTAGTTATATAACATATAATTTTCAAATTTCTTTGACAGTGCATAACGCGTGGATTTTAAAACAGATTCAGATTTTCCCAAGATTTTGGTTATCAATTGTTTCGGAACGCATACAAAAATGAATTCAATAACTGTTTCATCCTTTGAATGCAATGAAACAAACGAACCTACTGTTTTCAATAAATATTATATCATTCAATTAGCAATGCTGATTTCTTCTATATATAGTCTAATTCGCGGTGTCAAGGTCAATACCACCTATCTGGAAAATGCTCATTTTAAGAGCCAAGGTAGTCTTGTTACTTGTTGGATATTATCTATATGTCTCGTGATTTTATAGTTTAACTCATGAGAAGATAAATGACTCATATACTATCAGTGATAGACAACCCAAAGACTGATCAGAATTCTGTTTTCTCCAATTTGTATTTTTATGCTATTAAATTGTGGTAAGTACTAAATTGGTTGCGTTTATAAACAATTTTCATGTCTCTCTGCATTACAAACCGATTCAATATCTTTTATGTTCGTTTGCAGCATAATTTTATTGTAATGATAAGTTCTGGTTAATAATATGCCTACATACTACACTTCATAGTTTTATTTCCATCCGGTCTGTTGTTACGATATTTTATCTCTAGGCAATATGCAGTTGCATTATGGATACAAATTACAATTAGGATGGAAATATGTAGGTTATTTGTATTGTAGATTATAAATCTGTAAACTTAATTTTGAAATGAATCGTGGACAAGTGATGACAAGTCTTGTTTATTGGCAAAACAGATATAAAGCAGGTAAAAATTACAATTTTTGGATAAAGCACTTAGTTTAAAATTTTGTATCAATGGGGTCACTCATACCGATAACTGATATATTTTTCGACATAATATATTCGATGTAAAACTATTTAAAACAATTAAATTATGTATATTTGTATTTACTTAAAACTTAAAAGCCTTGCTTTTCATCTTTAATTCATAAAAAATATTCTACTAACTTAACTAGTTAGTTGGGTAAATATTTTATTTGTTATGTTAAATAGATAGACTTAGGTATTTTTTATTGATAATAACGAAAGAGTGCAATATTTTTGTTTCGCCATAAGTTTATGAATACGCAATTAGTGTACATCTCAAAAAACTTTTTATCTTTCATAGTAGACTGATATATTATTATGGAGATATTCCCCGCTAATAAGAAGCTCAAATACCAACATGACAAAACATAAATTTGTGATTTAGTGAAGTGTGTGAAGTCTGAGATATCATCAATCATCATCAATACATATAATAAAATTCTAGAAAAGTCGTGTCTGTACAATCAAAATATATAAAAAAAAATTAGCAGGTGCTATTATTAAATCGATCCCAAACCCAAAACTGTAGTTAAAAAAATTTTTGTCTGTTTGTCTGTTTGTCTGTATGTTCGTGCACGCTAATCTCAGAAACGGCTTATCCGATAAGATGCGGTTTTCACTAATATATTGTGGTAATCTTCATTTAACATTTAGTGTTTATTTCATGTCAATCGGTTCGTAAATAAAAAAGTTATGACCATTTAAGTATTCACGGCGAACATTTGCTAAGGCATTCTATACACTGTACGATAAAACGTAAGTTATCTGTTACAATTATTATTCCTGTAAATGTCCAAGTGATCATATCGAAAGTGCCCAAGGGTGGGGGGGGGGTTGGTCAAATTAGAATTATTCTTACTTCTAGGTAAATTTTATACATAAAATGTCCTTTAAATTATGTCGTATTATATTTTTAACCCCCGACGCAAAAAGATGGGTGATAAGTGTTTGACCGCTTTGTGTGTCTGTGTGTGTGTGTCTGTTTGTGCCACCGTAGCTCGCTAACAGGTAATCCGAATTAGATGCGGTTTTTTTAGTTAGGCAGCATATTTTCCGACGCTGGTTCTTAGATAAAGTGTATCAAAATCGGTTCATCCATTTATTATACCTAGGTATATTATTATAGGGAAAAATGTGGGAATTAAAAAAACGAAAGTTGTCAAATATAAGTACCTAAGTGATATATTAAATGAAAGTGAACGACCTATCAGTAACAAATCGGTTCATCCATTTATTTAATAAAGGTATAAAAGTGGTAATAAAAAAATGAATTTGTCAAAAATATACTCAAGTGACATATCATATGAAAGGGCATGACGTGTAAAGTTTAATTAGACATGTTTTATCAAAATCGGTTCATCCATTTATTATACCTTTTTATGGGTAAAAGTGGGAATGAAAAAAAACGAATGTTGTCAAATATACCCAAGTGACATATCAAATAAAAGTGCATAACGGGTGAAGTACACTTAGTTATATTTTTATCCAATTCGGTTTATCCATTTATTAGATTACAGCGGTAAAAGTGGGAATGAATAATGTGGTCAAATAATATACTCAAGCGGCATATCAAAATATTAAAGGGCAACGTGTGAATTACAATTAGTCATATTTTATCGAAATCGGTTCATCCGTTTATTACATTTAGGGCTTTTTAGGGGTGACAGTGGGGATAAATAAACCAAATGGAGCATCATACTACAGGATATGACGTGTACATATAGGTACAATTAGATATGGTTTACATCAAAATCGGTTCTGCCGTTTACTAGGGATGGAAAGGGAAGGGTTGAAAGTCTGTGAAAGAAGAGGGGATATGGGAGCGAGAGGATAGCCACACCCTGGAAATTTTGAACTCTACTCAAAGCTACATAGGCCTGGCCCTTGGCAATATGTTGTCCTAAGTATACCACTTCTTTTGCCACTGTGGTCCATTACAATTTGTGCACGGTTACGGCCCAACTTAAAAGATGTCAAGGAGCAACAAACTTATAGATATCAATATGATGTACGAATGTAATATGGAGGTAGAGGTAGGTCTCGCTCAATTGAAAATATTACATGAAAATAAGAAACCGAAAGGAATAAATAATTATTTTACAAACTTCCCGACGATCTTTAAAATTAAGTAGGTACCATATATTTTGATAATGAGGTTATATTATGACTATGTTGGCATGGCAGCCCCGACGACTTTGTTTTTTTTTATAAATATTTAAAATGGTATTTATTTTTAAAAATCTTCGGGAAGTTTGTGAAATTATTTATTCCTTTTTCTATGCACTTTTCTTCGTAGCGCTGTTTTTTTTTTTAATTTAATTTTTTTTGCACGGTCTAAACGGTTTAGTTACTACAGGCGTGAGACAGGATTCAGGAAAGATCTGATTTGGATTTTGTGCTGGATTTGATAAAAACTGAGTGTCGATTAAGAGTGGGCATAAAGGCAGAGAATTTCTAAAGTTATGGGCCCCGCCCTAGCGCGCCATGCCGCGCGCAATCTTTCTTCCATCATACACTCCGCACCCGGCTCATCGTACTTACGTAAAGTTCATCGGACGCTAAATTAAACACAATATTCTTCGCTCGTTCTACGCGTATTTTCGGTAGTTAGTATATTAATGAAATAATTATATAAAACAGTGAAGTTGAAATCATGGCAAATTATGTAATATGATAATTTATTATTATTTTTATTTATAATTATTGATGATAATCTATACGTATACTTATAATAAAACAGTAAAAAAGTGTAAGTATGTATGCAATATATTCAAAAAAACAATATTAGGGAAACAGTATAGAGCACGAATCCGTAAAAAAATTCTGCCTGTGTGTTTATGTCTGTTTGTTTGTATGATTTGAATGAATGTTATATTGTTGTGTTTATATTATATTTATTATATACTAGCTTTCCGCCCGCGGCATCGCCCGCGCAGTCAAAGAAAAACCCGCATAATTCCCGTTCCCGTGGGATTTCCGGGATAAAACCTATCCTATGTCCTTTCTCGGGTATCAAAATATCTCTATACCAAATTACATGCAAATTGGTTCAGTAGGAGTGATTGAGTAACAGACAGACAGACAGAGTTACTTTCACATTTACAATATTAGTATAATATTAGTACAAGGTAAATTAGCTTGGAGAAATATTTGCATATCTAGTGGTGTGTATGTCGTGGTCATATTGTAGATTTGCTCATTTCATGAAATGGCCAACATAGTTTGGTCAGATCGTTAAATCGTCAACGTTTCACGATTTGGTCATCGACATTTGGCCAGAACGTATAAAATATAGGTTAGGTTAGACTTTAATAAACAACGCACGAGCCGAGCGAGCAAAGCGAGCGTGCCGCGGCAGCGGCCGGCGAGTGCCAGAAGCGAATCGCTTTAACAAAAATGGTCGAATTTCGTGAAATGGCCATCCACGTTTGGCCAGATCGACGATCTGGCCAAATGTGGATGACCAAATCGTGAAACGTTGGCAATTTAACGATCTGGCCAAACTAAATTGGCCATTTCATGAAATGAGCAAATCTACGATATGGCCACGACATGTATATTACTCAGATCTTAGAGCGCGTTTCCACTATAACGTTCAGGCCTATAGAAAAATGTTTCGATATCCTAACATTACTATTTAATGTTATACTTATTCCTAGCAACACTCTGATTTTTGTTTTCAATAAAAACAAGTTTTTATTTGAAAGAAAATGGTTTTGACTTTATAAAAAAAAAATAATTATCATTCAATTTCACGTTCTTGAGCAAACGACAAGACGACTACCGTGAAACAATAAAATATCGAGTCCATAATAATTTGTTTCGTTATTAATATTTGACCATAATAATTACGAAACAAAACAAATAAATAAATCGTCACTTGATAGTTGAAAGTGGAAACACGCACAAAACCAGAATTTGCATTCGCGAGTGTATTCATACTTAGGGTTGCCAAACAGTATTCTACTGTTTTTCACTAAATTATACTTTTTACTGTTTAACAAAAAAAAGTACTTATACAAAAGACTGTTTTCAGCATCAAAGTGCAGACACATTATTATGTGTTACATTTAGACGCTCACAATTTTTTTTATTTAGTCAGAGGGCACACACTACAATAAATAATGTTTGTTTTGCTAAAATACTGTTTAATAATCTTCATAGACCTGAATAATGAATTATGAATATACGTACTTTATTTCTTGTAAAAAAAGTTGGCAACCCTATTCATAGTGTTTGTCTACACTAATGTACACTAATATTATAAAGAGGAAAACTTTGTTTGTTTGTTTGTTTGATTGTAATGAATAGGCTCATAAACTACTAGACCGATTTTAAAAATTCTTTCACCATTCGAAAGCTACATTATCCACGAGTAACATAGGCTAGGTTTTATCCCGGAAATCCCACGGGAACGGGAACTATGCGGGTTTTTCTTTGAAAACGCGGGCGAAGCCGCAGGCGGAAAGCTAGTGAATGATATGTATTTTATTTGTAACTAGCGGTCCGCCCCGGCTTCGCCCGTACATATTTACGTTTTCTCTACATGAGAACCATCCTTGTACTTCAAGGGATACAATAAAAAAAGAATTGAAAAAACACGTGATAACGTGACAACGCGAAACACGAAATTTTATTGACACTAATTTTACGATAGATTTCAAATAATGAGCAGGTAGGTATAACTTTATAATTTACTAGAGGTCCGCCCCGGCTTCGCCCGTGGTACATATTTCGCAATAAAAGGTAGCCTATGTCCTTTCTCGGGTATCAAAATATCTCCATACCAAATTTCATGCAAATTGGTTCAGTAGTTTAGGCGTGATTGAGTAACAGACAGACAGACAGAGTTACTTTCGCATTTATAATATAAGTATGGATTATAATAATTATTTATGGGAGTTCACTCATCACTGCACCAGTGATTAGTAATACAGATTGTGAATATATTATATTATATATACCTACTATTCACAACCTATTTACGTTATTTACTGGAACAACCATAGGAATCTACAAATAGGTAGTAGGTAATCATAGTAGTAATGGTAATAAGTAATAATATAATAATTCATAAAAAAATATACCATAAATCTTTCTTGATTTTATTGATGTAACACTATGAATGAAATATTTGTATCCATATAATATACACCTATATATATGTTTGTATACCTAAGATCGTCGCGTCAATACTCAGCCCACGGAAACGAATTTATGCATAAATTCGTGTGAGTGTGATTAGATATTACATATTTATGTAATATCTAAACTCACCTGCATAAAGTTTCTGAAATGAATCGAAAGTCGTAATAATAATAATAATAACGGCGTAGGGATGTGACGACCCCATCGCCCACGGTTGGAATATCTATTGTCTACGTGACAGTAGATATTCCACCCGTGCAGTCAGTCAACCCGCAGGACACCTTGTGGCGGGGTGTCGGGGAGTAGCGACCCCGCGGGAACCGAGCGCTCCCGGGGGAGGCCCCTGTCTTCATCTCCGGCTTGCCTTCACCGGCCGGTCGGAGTGAAGCCTGACGAGGACAGGACCCCCACCTCTGGCTTGCCTTAACCGGCCGGCCAGAGTGGAGTCGCGAGAGCTTTTAGCTCGAAGGGTGGATGCGAAGTGTAAGTGGCGAGTGGGCACGTGATGCTGGACCCTCAGGGAGCGCGTGATCGTAGTTTAAAGTCCAAGGACGCCTCTCCACCCTTAGCTGCTCACAATATGTTGCCCCCTTGTCGCACTATTGCAGCGACTTATTTCGGGGGCCCATACAGTGAGAGGGCGAGTCACCACCTGCCAACATATTTTTACTTTCTTTTAGTAGAAAGGCAGGTGCCATAGTTTCCAATAGTCCCCAAATACCGGCCCATTTAACATCCCACTCCATAGCCCAGTTTATTTTGTTTTTCCATATCTCGAAATAGTCCTACATCGGCCGCAGACTGCCTAGGACTGTATCTCTATAGTGCAGTCATGGGCAGGCTGCGGCTGGTGTCCCACAACACAGTAAAGTTCTCTAAAGGGCCTCTGCGTGTTGGATCCGTGTCCCCACGTAAGCCTTCCAAAGGACCGGGTACCTTCCTTATGATGGTACCCGAGTATTATGGAATGAGATACACATAATAATAATAATAAATTATAAATAATAAATTTCTTTATTTGCATAATGTGTGTACAAAGATATTACTTATACTTAGGTAGAATCAACACATTAGCCATAAATGGCGTGCAAATTCCGCAACATTATTTTATATAAAAAGTACATTATTTCATTGTCACATGATAAAATTTACACATTTTATATTATATTCATAAACTAGCTTCCGCCCGCGACTCCGTCCGCGCGGATGTCGGTCTTCGCGTGGATGGTTTATTTCTCCATTTTGAGTAACTCTGACAATGACATCTTATAAATATCTATTGGACCCAAATACGGCTAGGCCTATAATAATACGCAACGTGTGTTCGCGGTTCTACAGAACAACGTCTATGGATAAAACTGAAAAATTAAGATTATTTTTTTTTCTACGTATTTTTCCAGGATAAAAAGTATCCTATTTTACGACCAGGATAATAAGGTATAATTATACCAAGTTTCATCGAAATCGAACCGTTAGTTTTCACGTGATGCCTTCACATACAGACAGACAGACAGACAGACAGACAGACAAACAGACAGACAGACAAAAAATTTTTTAATCACATATTTGGGTTTGGTATCGATCCAGTAACACCCCCTGGTATTTATTTTTTCAATATTTTCAATGTACAGAATTGACCCTTCTACAGATTTATTATATGTATAGATAAAATTAAACCTAATATGTTACAAATTTAAATATTCAGATACATTATAGAAATTTTTGTTATTTAGCCACTCATATAGTTTTGTCTTAAAAGGACCGATATTTAACATTTTTATAGTTTCGGGAAGTTTATTAAATATACGAATACACATAGCATGACAATTTTTGGTATACAAAGTGGTCCTGGGTGTTTTATTGTAAACAAGTCTATCTGGATGACGGTGGTCGTGGCTGTATATTTCTTGGGCTGTGTTAAAGAGATATTTATGTCTTTTTACAAAAATACAAACTTCGTAAATATATAAGCACGGCAAAGTTAACAACTTGAGTTTAATAAATAGCGGTTTACACGATTCGTACGGACCTACGCCACAAATCGCGCGTATACATTTTTTTTGTGAGATGAACGCTTTTCTGATGTTTACGCCATTACCCCAGATTATAAGACCGTATCTCAAGATAGATATTACATGAGCGTGATAAGTCGATAGAGTGGTTCTTAAATCCGTAATTTTTCGTAGGCGTCTCAGGGCATATACAAATTTATTAACTTTACTACATACCTTATTAATGTGTGATGACCATTTAAGTTCATTGTCTAAAACTATACCTAAAAACATTACCCTCCTTCTTTGGCAGTCGGGTAAAAATGAAGTTTCACTTTTTTCTTCCATTATAACATCATCATATTCTATTTTTAAATTATTGCGCAGAGGAGTTGAAAATGTCATGTAGTTAGATTTAGTAAGATTGATTTTAAGATTATTTGTGCTAAGCCATTTTATCATTTTGTCCAGATTATTTATAATGTCGTTGTTAAAATTCATAATGTTGTAGAGGGGTTGTGAACTCAAAGACGATACTGATCGTAATCATTTTATTTTGCACACAATATCCGTATTTATACAAAAATCGACCAAAAACAAAACCAATCAGAATTCTAATGTTGAAATTGAAATTTAGAATGCGCTCTGATTATGAAAAAGAATGCGCCGGCCTGTACACAATATGATATATATAAACTCTATGCATGTCTCCCATAGTGTCCCCCCTCAAGCGAAGCGAACATTTTTCTTGACGACGCGTCCACTTCTTGTAGTGTAGGAACGTGCCTTGTCCGTGTTGTAGTCTGTAGCAGGAACTGACGACGTAGCACTCGTAGATGTAGGTGTAGATGCTACTGCTGTGCTTGCCATACCTTCAACCTCTTCGTTTAATATGTATGCAGGCTTGAGTCTGTCAATTGATACTACTGTAGTCCGAAGTGGTAACTGTATTTGGTAGTACTTGTCGTAGCGCTTCAGTACTTCATAAGGGCCGTCATACGGCGGAGTGAGTGGTGCTCGAACTGTATCGTTCCGTATGAATACATGAGTACACGTAGACAAATCCTTGTAAATAAATGTTGCTCGATTTGCGGGGGATCGTTTAGTCGGTGTGAGTATAGCCATAGTTTCTGTCAGGCGTTTCACGTAGTCAGCGTCTTCAATTCCCGTCCGTGTAGGCACGAAGAAATCGGAGGGCATGCGCAGTGTAGTGCCGTAGGTCATCATAGCTGGACTCAAGTTGTTATCTTCTCTTATAGTTGTGCGTAAACCCAGCAGTACTGTCGGTAGTTCGTCTGTCCATTGACAAGTACTGCCGCGAGCTATGAGCGCGGCTTTCATAGTGCGATGCCATCGTTCGATTTGCCCATTTGCTTGAGGGTGAAATGCCGTCGTGCGTATTCTTGTAACCCCAAATCTTTTCATGAGTGCCTTAAATAAAGCAGATTCAAATTGTCGACCTTGATCGGTAGATATGCGTAGCGGACAGCCGAAGCGTGCAATCCAGTTCTCGTACAATGCTTTCGCGACGACTTCGGCAGTTATTTCTTGAATTGGAACTGCTTCAGGCCATTTTGTAAGACGATCAATGATGGTAACACAGTATCGGTAATCTCTTGAGAGTCGTAGTGGACCGACTATATCTATGTGTATGTGTTCGAAGCGTTGCGAAGGCGGGAACTCTGCTAATGGAGTGACGACGTGCCGGTGAACTTTTGCTCGTTGACAGCTGATACAAGACTTGGCCCATAACGTAGCGTCTTTATTCATAGCTGGCCAGAAAAACTTCGATGTTATTAGCTTCCGAGTAGCTCTAATACCAGGGTGGCATAGTCCGTGTTGAGCGTTAAATGCCATATAACGGTATGCCTTCGGTAGAAAGGGACGGGGCGATGCGCTTGATAGCTCGCACGTGATTGGTCGATCGAGTCCGGGTAGCGTGACTTCACCAAATGTTAAATTTGTTTGAGTTTTTAATTTTCTGAGCTCTTCGTCGTTACTTTGGTCGATGACTAACTGCTTGTAGTCGATTACATTAGGGCATTGGATCTCTTCGATGCGTGACAACGCGTCGGCGACTGTGTTCTCTTCTCCTTTGATATACTTGATACTCGAACAGAATTGACTTATGTAATGCAATTGGCGTTCGCGCCGTGGAGTATCGCTACCGCTTGCAGGTCTTGTTAGTGCGAAGGTGAGAGGCTTGTGGTCTGTATACAGAGTGACTTCGCATCCTTCAATTAATCTTCTAAAGCGTTTAACAGCCGCGTACATCGCTAATAATTCGCGATCATACACGCTGTAGCGACATTGCGTAGCACTCATTGCTTTAGAGAAAAAGGCTAGCGGTTTCCATCGGTTCTCAATCTTTTGTTGAAGTACAGCGCCGAGACTATGATCCGAGGCGTCAGTCATGATGGCAAGGGAACAGCCAGGAATGGGAAAACATAATGTTGTCGCTTCTGTGATGCTTTGACGGCACTTCTCAAAAGCTTCAATTGCTGCAGTAGTCCATTCGATAGGCGTTTTGTCGTTCTTCTTTTTATTATGTAGATACTTGTTTAATTCATTTTGTAGATGAGCTTGGTTCGGTAGGCAGTCTCTGTAAAAGTTCAACATTCCTAGGAAACGACGCAGTTCTATAATGGTCTTCGGTTGAGGATACTTGGATATTGTTTCTATTCGCTCTTGTGTAGGTTTAATGCCACTCGACGAGACTTCATAGCCCAGAAAATTGATCTTTTCTACTCCAAATATGCATTTTTCGATGCTCAATGTAACTCCGTAGTCGTCGAGGCGTTTCAGAACTTGATGTAGAAGCTTTTTATGCTGTTCTTCATCTTGTGAGTATAATAATATGTCGTCGACGAAACAAAAACAGTCATCAATGCCTCTAAGAACTTGATGCATGAATCTTTGGAATGTTTGACTGGCGTTGCGAAGTCCAAAGGCCACCAACTGTAGAGGGGTTGTGAACTCAAAGACGATACTGATCGTAATCATTTTATTTTGCACACAATATCCGTATTTATACAAAAATCGACCAAAAACAAAACCAATCAGAATTCTAATGTTGAAATTGAAATTTAGAATGCGCTCTGATTATGAAAAAGAATGCGCCGGCCTGTACACAATATGATATATATAAACTCTATGCATGTCTCCCATAGTGTCAAAGATTTTAATGTCAGATTCAAAAATTATCGATATGTCATCTGCGTATAGAATTATTTTACGATTTGTTATGTCTATAATGTCATTAATATAAAACAAAAATAAAATAGGCCCCAGGACACTTCCTTGAGGTACACCACACTGGTTAAATATATATTCTGATTGGTATTTTTCTTTCTCATTAGTCTTATTAGTCCGAGTAATAATAACACTTTGTTTTCTATCTTTTAGATATGATCGGAACCAATCTAACACAATCCCCCGAATTCCATATGCCTCTAATTTTTTTAATAATAATTCATGAGACACTCTATCGAACGCTTTTGACATGTCAAAGTATAATACAGTAGTCAATATTTTTGCGTCGATGTTTTGAAGAATTGAATGTGTTAAGGAATAAATTGCATCATTGGTAGATTTGTTTTTTTGAAAGGCGAATTGTTCATCTTTAATTATATGGAACTTATCGCTAAACTCTCTCAAGCGCAAAGACATACATTTCTCAAAAATTTTGGATATGATAGGTATAAGAGTAATGGGTCTATAGTTTTCTATGTTATTTTTATCTCCTTTCTTAAACAAGGGGGTAATAATAGATATTTTTAGTTCTTCAGGAAAAGAACCACAAGAAAAGGACAAATTAATTAAATGTGTCAGTACGGGTACCAATTCTGCTTGACATTGTTTAATAACTTTGGTACACACCTCGTCATATCCCTCTGCGGTGGTATTATTTAATGACATAATTTGTGTATAAACTTCCGTTTCAGACATTGGTCTCAGGTACATAGAGAAGGGGTTATTAGTAATATTGATTTGATTATGGTAGTTTTGATTTTGATTAACGCTACCAATATTATTGAAGTATTCATTGAAAGAATTAGCTATTTGAGATGGGTCTGTGATTGTTTGAGTATTTAGTGTAAGTGAATCAATTTCGGTATATCTGTTCTGAGAATTTAGCTCGTGTTTGATTATTTGCCAAGTTGATTTACACTTATTTTTACTTTTATTCAAATAATTAATATTGCAGTTTTTTTGTGCCTTATATATACAGCTACGCAATATTTTCGAGTATTTTAAATAAATAGATTTATTTAGATCCGATTTTATTTGGTAATAACGGTACCTTAAATTTCGTTTAGTGTTGCAACTAACTTTTAATCCCTTTGTTATCCACTTATTGCTGCTATTTCTTAATTTAATTTTGATCAACGGAAAACATAATTTATAGAAGAGGCAAAATGTGTCATAGAAGTTTTTGAATGCTACTTCAATATTTCGTTCCTTAAATATATCGAAAAATGTTAAATCTTGGAGATAATTTTTAAATTTAATAATGTACTCTTCACTGTAATCTCTTTTGTAAATTATTACAGCCTTTTTATTAGGTTTAGGTTTTATATCAGATATTTTGAATGTTATAAGTTGTGCTGTGTCATGGTCTGAGAGGTGTAAACGTAGTAATTCGGCTCTGACTCCATCTATATTGCTTAGTATTTGATCCAAACAAGATTGAACGCGAGTTGGACCGTCGATGTGAAATTTAAGATTATACGTTTTGGCTAAGTCTCTAAAATCATCCGAATATTTATTTTGTTTGAGTAGATCAATATTGAAGTCACCTGTAATAATAATTCTTTTCTTAAAATATTTTTCACATAATTTATGTAATAGTAAATTTAATTGGTCAAGGAAAAAGTTCACTTCTGAGTCAGGTGTCCGGTAAATGCAAACAACTATAATGTCGTATCCCATAACTTCTACTCCGCAGCATTCGAACTTTTTTTCAAATGCGTAGGTGGTGAGATCTATGTTTTTAAACAACAAATCATTTCTAAGAAGTATACAGACTCCGCCCCTTGGTTTTAATCTACTGAAACTCGATGTCAAATAGTAGTTTCTTAAATTAAGATAATGTTCCTGATCTCTAATTAAAAAAAAAATAAAAAAAAAAAAAATATATATATATATATATTATAATATAATTATTATTATGTTTCTCATTTCCATAATACTCGGGTACCACCAGAAGGACGGTACCCGGATCTTTGGAAGGCTTACGTGGGGACACGGATCCAACACGCAGAGGCCCTTTCGAGAATTTTAATGTGTTGTGGGACACCAGCCGCAGCCTGCCCATGACTGCACTATAGAGATACAGCCCTAGGCAGTCCGCGGCCGATGTAGGACTATTGCAGGTTATGGAAATTTAATAATTGGGCTATGGATTGGGATGCTAAATGGGCTGGTATTGGGGACTATGGGAGACTATGGCACCTGCCTTTCTACTAAAAGAAAGTAAAAATATGTTGGCAGGTGGTGACTCGCCCTCTCACTGTATGGGCCCCCGAAATAAGTCGCTGCAATAGTGCGACAAGGGGGCAACATATTGTGAGCAGCTAAGGGTGGAGAGGCGTCCCTGGACTTTAAACTACGATCACGCGCTCCCTGAGGGTCCAGCATCACGTGCCCACTCGCCACTTACGCTTCGCATCCACCCTTCGAGCTAAAAGCTCTCGCGACTCCACTCTGGCCGGCCGGTTAAGGCAAGCCAGAGGTGGGGGTCCTGTCCTCGTCAGGCTTCACTCCGACCGGCCGGTGAAGGCAAGCCGGAGATGAAGACAGGGGCCTCCCCCGGGAGCACTCGGTTCCCGCGGGGTCGCTACTCCCCGACACCCCGCCACAAGGTGTCCTGCGGGTTGACTGATTGCACGGGTGGAATATCTATTGTCACATAGAAAATAGATATTCCAACCGTGGGCGATGGGGTCGTCACATCCCTACGCCTTAATTATTATTATGTGTATCTCATTCCATAATACTCGGGTACCATCATAAGGAAGGTACCCGGTCCTTTGGAAGGCTTACGTGGGGACACGGATCCAACACGCAGAGGCCCTTTAGAGAACTTTACTGTGTTGTGGGACACCAGCCGCAGCCTGCCCATGACTGCACTATAGAGATACAGTCCTAGGCAGTCCGCGGCCGATGTAGGACTATTTCGAGATATGGAAAACAAAATAAACTGGGCTATGGAGAGGGATGTTAAATGGGCCGGTATTTGGGGACTATTGGAAACTATGGCACCTGCCTTTCTACTAAAAGAAAGTAAAAATATGTTGGCAGGTGGTGACTCGCCCTCTCACTGTATGGGCCCCCGAAATAAGCCGCTGCAATAGTGCGACAAGGGGGCAACATATTGTGAGCAGCTAAGGGTGGAGAGGCGTCCCTGGACTTTAAACGACGATCACGCGCTCCCTGAGGGTCCAGCATCACGTGCCCACTCGCCACTTACGCTTCGCATCCACCCTTCGAGCTAAAAGCTCTCGCGACTCCACTCTGGCCGGCCGGTTAAGGCAAGCCAGAGGTGGGGGTCCCGTCCTCGTCAGGCTTCACTCCGACCGGCCGGTGAAGGCAAGCCGGAGATGAAGACAGGGGCCTCCCCCGGGAGCACTCGGTTCCCGCGGGGTCGCTACTCCCCGACACCCCGCCACAAGGTGTCCTGCGGGTGACTGATTGCACGGGTGGAATATCTATTATCACGTAAACAATAGATATCCCAACCGTGGGCGATGGGGTCGTCACATCCCTACGCCCTTATTATTATTATTATTATAATATAATATAATACGTATTTTTTATTAATACATATTAATAAATAATAATTTATTATTTATTATAAATAACTAATAATTATTTATTAATAATACGATTACAATACTATATTAACTTATCTTCGAAAATTAGTTAGATATCATTTAAATATGAATCTCTTTTAGTTCTCGTTTCTGAAGTTTCAATGTTCTTTTGTTGTGTACCATTTTCAAAAAAACAATATTGAAACAATATTATTAAAAAATCGGCGCGCGGCACAGCAATTTGAGCATGGTCTAC
The DNA here is from genome assembly GCF_905220415.1 of Colias croceus. Classification (NCBI taxonomy): domain Eukaryota; kingdom Metazoa; phylum Arthropoda; class Insecta; order Lepidoptera; family Pieridae; genus Colias; species Colias croceus. Next base: position 4,595,057 of record NC_059553.1, read on the forward strand.
TCGTCTCAACGGAGCGATAGCGTCTGATGCATCGACCACACAACCACTAGACGCCTTATGTTAGCTTGTATGCATTAAGTTCAATCTGTCAACAACTTGAGGTATGGTGAAGTGGGGCGCTGCATTCTCATTGGCTAATTCAAGGTCACCAAATGTCCTAGAGATGAGACATAGTAAATTTGTATACAAATACTTTATCGATATATTTTGTATTCACATACTTTATCGATATAGGTATTTTGTACATATACACGTACTTTATCATTGGAAATTGAATACGATGTTAATACATATTAATGAAAACCAGTCCAGCGTGAGTCGGACTCGCGACACTGAGGGTTCCGTACAAACAGGCTAAAGAAAAACAAATCTGCAAAAAATCGGTCACCAATCTAAATTATGACCTTTGCTTAACGTCGATTTTCATTTTTAGTGATATAGTATTCATATTATTTTATTACAAAAACTTAACATTTTATATTATAATATAACTATATTATGCAACGTCATTCATGTCATTAATTTTGAAAACAACTAGTATAAAATCGCGAACCTAAATAGTTTTCGATAATTATTATCGATAAAATTTACAATCACAACTGGTATGTCACTAGTTACACGTGCCACACCATAGAGGAAAAGGGATGCGTAATCAGGTGCATACGAAAGAAAGAGATGCAAATATAATCGACGCGCTTTGTCACTTGACCAGTACCAGCGTAAAAAGAACTCCGATAAAATATTGTTCGTAATAGATAATATTTAAATTATACGCAAACAAACTACTTAAATATGAAAAGTAATCCCGTCCTTCTGCAAACTTGAGGTTTTACTCGTTTTACTACACTATTTAATACTACAAGGAGCCATTGTTTCTTTTTTTTAAAGGTTTTTTTCGGACGTGTTAACAGATCACGGAACTGGTCGCAACTGATAGTTGCGTTTCATATGGCTGCGGTTATAAGTCCTATTAGACACATGCGTTGACAGAAACAGTTCGTCTGTTATTAGGCGTCTAGTGGTTGTGTGGTCGATGGTCTGATGTATGAAATAGAATTATGTTTTTAGCTCCCGGAACGTGCGATGCAAGATGATTTCTTGCGTAATTAAAAATATAGTAAGCGCCAAAAGTGTTTTATCGTGATTAAACCAAAACTATAAGTAATTACAAAAAAGTGGTCGGACAAAGTTCTCACAAATGTTTCAATATAATTGTTTATGAAAAAAAGAACATAATAGGCATTACCATGTCAAGTAAAAAACGTAAAAGTGTGAAATTTAGAGGTAACTTCGTGAATTTTTTCTATCGAGTCAATTTCAATATTTTATGTTTTCGATCTGACAGTATAATTGAAAATATCATCAAGTTTATTACATATATTTTATTTTTTATATTTGGTCTTGAATATTACACGTATCAACTAAATGTTGATTGGTGATTTGACTTTATTCGCGTTCTTAAGCTGATCAGTTGCTGCACGATACAAGAAAGGAAGGAAAAGAAATTTGCTCCCCTCCCCCCTGGTGCCTAAAAATAATATGACATAATTTAAAAGAAATTTTACGTAGAAAATTAATAAGGCATTTTTTTTGTATTGTTTAGCTCAGTTTAGTAATAAATTTTACTTACAGTTCTTTTAATTATTTATGGTAGTCTGTGTTTACTCAATAATTTAAGATAAGTAGTAACTACTATGCAGTCACTATTCCACGCGGACGAAGTCGCGGGCACAGCTAGTAAATAATACGATTAAACAAATTGAAACTATGTATACCTTGTTGAAACAAGATACCAATTTTTTTATTAATAAATTCAGTCCGAAAAATTACGGAAGTAGGTACCTAGCTAATTTAGGTACCTCTTTATTATTGTTTCATGGACATTGGTTACTTAAGATGTTAAAAAACTACTTTATATCCTTTTGCATCCTTATTGCATTTTGCCGTTATTTATAGAAAAGTCAATGTTCGCACTTCGTCATTTGGCAAGGTTTTGTGAAATCCAAAAATAACTCTACAATCGAAAGAACTTCTTTGTATCGACAAAAAATCATTTTCTACATAATTTTAATAATAATTCTACTCATATGGTTAATGATAACATGATTTCTTATAGCAGTTATATTTCCAAGGTGGGAAAGTGATAGCGATAGACGACCTATACAGCGCTGTCATTTTTCCACATTAGAAATAATATTAAAGACATAATGGTACGAGGATCACTCAAAACTCTTCCATGTTTCACATCTGTTTAACTGGTGAATACTTCTAACTTTATTGACTGAGATCTCTGGAAGATTTCGTTTGACAGTAGAAGTCTACAGAAAAAGTATATTGTTAATTTAAGCTATTAGTACCTAATTAGAATTTATAAAAAAAAAACTTACCCGAGGAACGTCACACATATCCCTGTAATCCCAGCGCAAAGTAAATAGAAAGCTCCAGGGAACGTCGATATTGTATATGCGTATAAAGAATTATAAATGACAGGCGAGATCAGAGGCGCTATTCCTTCTATAGCGCACATCAGAGCAAATACTTTGGCTATATCTTGTGGCGGCAGGATTTTGGTTATCAGAGACCGAATTAGTGGAGAAGATAGATCTCTGAATAGGGATACTCCCGCAGCTGAAACAAATTAAGCTCTTAGATTTCTGTATAATATAGGCACATAGATGAATCGTAAATTAAACTTTGGATATATTATGCATCATTCTATCATTGATGCATACAAACATTTATGCCTATAGTGCTCAATCCTTAGGTACATGATATTTTAAATGCGAAAGTGTGTTTGATTGTTTGTTTGTATTTTTTTATAACGCAATGGTTTACGATTATGATATGCCATAGCATAGACACAAAAATTATCATACATATATGATAATTTTTGTGTCTGGAAAGGGCCTGAAAAATCTAAGTTTCGTTGTCCACGCAGGCAAGACCGAGGGCGGAAAGCTAGTGTTACAGAGTTACGCTTAATGGCATCTACACAAATATATTACATATATAAATATGGCATTGTGTTCGTGAATTTGATCCCTCCTGTAAAGTGATAGGGTCCCACGGCGGAAAGCCAATTTCTTAGCGAGGAAGACCTTGAGTGAGACCCTAGGTAGTGAATAAGGAAGGAGGGCGGCTCCTTCCTTATTCACTACCTACACTCTACAAAATATCGACTATTTTTATCTAAGAACTTTGTTTTATGTTATATTTTATCTCTAAACAAATATACATAGTATACATTCTCGTGTCACAATGTTAGTTACCATACCTACTCCTCCGAAAAGGCTGGAGCGATTGTCATTAAATTTTGTAGATCTGAGAATCAGTCAACATCTATTTTTGATGATAAGAGTAAGATAGAACAACGTTTGTCGGGACAGGCTCTAGTATAAATATAATTATCTATTGTTATCAAAACAGAAACTGATAATAACCATTTGTTCAGCGTTTTGTTAGTTTAACGATTAATCGTTATGAATATATTGAATTATATTATCTTATGTTACATAATATTAATGTTTAAACTTTAAACATAATGCAAGTAACTGACCTACAGTAGTACACCAATATTTTATAAATATGCAAAACAACTAATCGCAAACAATTGGTGTTTTACGTTATTTTCGCTGTTTTGATCAGTAGGTACGTAGGTAGGTACTTCAATTATTACAAGTTAGGTCCATAAGGACCTACATAATGACGAACATGATAAGAATAAATAACCAAAAATATCAGTAGGTACACTATTCATAGTAAGTTATTAATAAAAAAATATAACTAACTAACTAACTAAACAATTTATAATTAACAGATTAATAAGAAATTTTATTTGTCTGAGCAATACATCTACAACTTGTTTTACTATCTACCTATAAAAAAAATCTACTACTTTTTCGTTTTGATTTCACCTTTTCAAATTGAACTTTAGTATATTTATAAACACATTAAATCAGAAGTAACAGGTGGATTGCAGTTACAAAAAGCGGTACTCAATACCCATGACATTTAATTTTGAAAATTTACATGCATTTGACTTAAATTCAATCTTGTCGATGTAATAAATAAAATGTTAAATAGAAAATAAAATCTTTAAGTACCTAGTTAGGTAACCTCGTTAAAACATGAACAAGAGATTATTAATAAATAATTTTTTTTGTTTCATTTATCAATTCCTGATTAGTTATCTACTTAAGTTCTTATCATTCCATCCTTTGTTATTTACCACTGATTTTATGAAAGTAAACTCAAAGAGCTATAAAAATATCTCTATTTCTAATGCAGGTGAAATGTTTGTCTTTTGCATTATAGAAATTTACAAGTTTACAAGTTTATCGAACTTAAGAGGTAGCGTGCACGAGCAACTTTGTCTCCGCAACTATTTGTCTCACTGTAGCGACGCAACTCCCCATACAATTGATGGGAGAGACAAAATAGTTGCGGAGACAAAGTTGCTCGTGCGCGCCGGCTCTTACAAGCATTAGACAAGATTTCAAAGGAATTAGAACTCTAACGTCATAAAATACATAGGTACTTCACTGAACTTAGTTCTCCGTGAAAAGAGATCGGATTAAAATATAAAGACAATTATTGTTATTTAACCACATGTAACTTCTAGATATTTTTAGCTCGACTTAACAAGATATTAATAGCAATACACAGCACACCCGCAAGCATCTTTAAATAAGTGCATTTTACGGAAGTTGACTTGGTTCAAGGATTATTTTATTTACTAGATTTAACTTAATGAAACCGGTTAAACAAGTTTATTTAAAAGGGCTTCAATAATTATTTTTTAGAGCGAGCTCGTATTCATTTTGACTTTCAAAATTTCGTGGTCAATGTCAAAAAGCAAAAAGTAATATGAGATTTATGGGATACATGATACTTATTATGACTTAAATTTTTAATATCTTTTTTGGAATAATAAAATCTCGCAATTAAAGAAGTTCTATTTTAGAAAAGGACATCCTGTAATTATTGTAATCTCATAAATACGGATATTATCTATTTTCTTCATGTTTTAAAATAAAGATACAACTTTTTATATCTACTTCTGCATTTACTAGGGTAGAGAAGTGAGAAGTGAACTGTAGGGCGTATAACATATATTGCAAATCTAGTTTGCGTTGGAATTTTAGAAACACCTTTCTACAGAAACATAGAACTAGTTGAGAAACATTCAAGTTTCCAGCCCTTGGTTTCACAACTGATTTATATGTGCAACTGTTTATATTATTAAAACTACTGCAGCTGAACGAGCATTTGGAGAGTTAAGTAACAATTTGTAAAATTGTCCAGTAAAAGTCAATGATCAATCGATATTCAAAACATAACATGTTTGAGATAATAAGCTGACTTCATTAGCAATATTTAATGAAACCTGTTCACAATGTGCATATTTTAAGGATAATAATACCGGTTATATTAGTAAAAATTTCTTACCCAAATACATATGCCAGGACGTGACAGCGAACGCCTTGATCGCATATTCGACGCCAGACGACAAAAAGGCAATTATGGATAGCACCAAATCCGAAACTTTGAATATTCTCTGTACTAGCATGACACCAATGAACGAACCGAAGAAAGCTATCGTAGTATGAGCAGCTGAATACACTGTATACTGCTGTATTGCCCAGTGTAATTGCTTCCTAGTATACATGTACCCTATACTCAACGTCCCATACATAATGAATATGGATAAACTGTTAGCTACTGTGAGCAATAGTATTTGAGCTCTTCCATAATTTGGACGCCTTTTGAAACATTCAGCTATCATTTCCTTGATGAGTTTGAAGTCCAATACCGATTTAATTCCACCCTAAAAACAAGTAATATTTCAGTAATGTTGTTAATTTATATCAATAACATTACTTTATTATTAAGTGGTAATGGGTGAAGGAAAATATCGTAAGAAAATCGACATGTCGAAGAATCAAACAGTTCGACGACGTGTGACATCTGCCAACCATGGCCAACCACTTGGCCAGTGTGGTGAATTAAGGCCTGATCCTTATGTACTAACCGGGGCCGTATTATGACCTCTTATATCCAGACAGTTTACGCCGTGAATTGAACTGACTGGCAAATTCTTATTATGCCGATATAGTATGCTTATCGCAACAACCAGCCATGTCAATTGAGATCATAATATGAATTTGCCAGTCAGTTCAACTCACGGCGTAAACTGTTTGGAAATATGAGGTCATAATACGGCCCTTGTGGGTAGGCTTGCCAGGTGTCCGGCTTTAGCCGGACATGTTAGGCTTTTTGCAGTCGCGTCCGGCCAAATATGTACGTGTTTGGCCTGTCCGGCTTTTGTCAGGCTTTTTGTCAGAGTGGCGATTCGTACGACGATGGGCGGACGAGCGCCCGACCCGAACGGACAAGGGCGAGCGTAGAGCAAACTATCTTCCGGCCGGCAAATATAACTAGATTTTGTTATTTTTAGGGTTCCGTAGCCAAAATGGCAAAAACGGAACCCTTATAGTTTCGTCATGTCCGTCTGTCCGTCTGTCCGTCTGTCCGTCTGTCACAGCCGATTTACTCGGAAACTATAAGTACTACAGTGATGAAATTTGATGGGAATATGTGTTGTATGAACCGCTACAAAAATATGACACTAAATAGTAAAAAAAAGAATTGGGGGTGGGGCCCCCCATACATGTAACTGAGGGATGAAATTTTTTTTTTCGATGTACATACCCGTGTGGGGTATCAATGGAAAGGTCTTTTAAAATGATATAAAGTTTTCTAAAAAACATTTTTCTTAAAGTGAACGGTTTTTGAGATATCAGCTCTCAAAGTCGTAAAAAGTATGTCCCCCCCCCTCTATTTTTATAACTACGGGGTATAAAATTCTAAAAAAAATAGAGGTGATGCATGCTAATTAACTCTTTCAACGATTTTTGGTTTGATCAAAGTATCTCTTATAGTTTTTGAGATAGGTTGATTTAACTGTAATTTATTATATTTGCTGCTACGGAACCCTTTGTGCGCGAGCCCGACTCGCACTTGGCCGGTTTTATTTAAAGATTTTAAATTGTTCTATAAATACCTACTATAAAGTAAATTCTTACCTAGCCGTAAAATTAATATTATCTTTTTGTTACTTTCCAGAAGAATGATTATTTTTATTTGTTTTATTATATTTTTTAGTTTATAGTATTAAGAATGCCAAAAGAGAGCTATATTCATTTGTTTTTTAGTTTTAATAATATTTAATTATCTACAAAAGACTGATGATCCATTTGTAAGTAAAACTGTAATAGTGTAACTTAATAAACATTTCAAATTCGTAAACGAGTTTTTTTATTATAAATATTATGTCCATCTTTTAATAAATATCGAATATCCTCACTTTTCACCAAGTATAAATACTTTTTTCAACAGCCCAGCTGTAAAAACATTATGTTTGGCAATAAAAAAAACATGTCCGGCTTTTAGGCTAAAATGTCCGGCCTTATATAGTGCGCAGTCCGGCCTTTGCATTTTATGGCCTGGCAACCCTACTTGTGGGAACATAATACTATTTATGTAAGATGATGAATTAAAAGCGCTTCTAAAAGATATTCCTATTTATTTAGTGTACCTATATATTTTTGTGTTATAAATTACCTTCGTTACACCAGGTAAAGACTCCTCCAAACAGCAATTTGTGAACACATAAGCGATTACGCATAGTGATGTGGTTATCAACAATAAATAGACATTCCCAACCACTCTCAGTAAGTAAGAACTTGCCAGGGAGCCTATAACACTGCCAACTGATAAAGATGCCTCTACTATTGTCATCCTAAAAAACATATAAAATATTATAACTTGAGACACATACCTATCTGCTTTAAATAAGGATATCATGCAATGATTCAGCAATTTTATAGAATTTTGGACTTGTAAACATTCAAGGTAAAATCTACTGGACTACTGATGTTTCTATTTTCCAATCTTAATGTTTTTAGATTAAATTGTGATGAGGAATATATATTATAATCTTGAATATTTTATGTCACTGTAGTATTGAAAAATACCTAAAGTATTTATTTTTAAGATACCTATCAAATTGAAATAATTGTGACCTTACAAAATGATACCTCTTTATTGCATTTAATTAAAATTCATTGAAAAACAAAAACCTTGGCCTTATAAATAAACATTATAGTACAAGGGAGAACAAAGAATAATATCTTAATGATTCTTCATGATGACAAATAAATTACATTTGTATAAATGTAATGCTAATTGTAGTTACCGCTATCATTACAAGCATGTCTTATTGTTTTTACTGTACAAACAGTAATTCTTTTTTAAAACTAAATGAAAAAATTGATATATACACATATTTATGAATTTGCTTAATTCTTTCTTTTCCTGTGTTCAAATGTGTTATGCTTTTTTTGAAGTGAAACTTCTTTATCGGGGTTGAAAAAAATTTAGTGTAACGTTTTTTCGTTACCTACGCGTGACATTTTTCCGTTGCGCGCCATCTTTTTCTTATCCCTACCACGCTTTATTCGACGTATTTCTGTAAAGTTGAATACAGTAAATTATTTTTTGAAAAATAAGGTCATAAAGAAGTTTCACTTCTTACGTGTGTACACTAATACACGAACACATTTTTTTTTAATTACCTTAGAGATCGTGTTTCTTTCGTCGTTATGTCGCTTAAGTAACAAAATGCACCAGTAAATAATGCTGTGAAGCCTCCTGTTATTGACATTGGTATGACTGTCAATATAAACCACCAAGGTCCTAAGTTCTCCATCATACTATAAATTACAGTAAGGCCTAAACTGATTGACAATCCTAAAAATCATCCAAAAACATTATATTTTAGCTAGACTGTTATACATATAAATTAGCAAGTATAAAAATAGACTTTATCTGTGTTATTTGTATTGTGTATTGAATGTAATATAAATGTTATTCACATGATATTAATGTGTATAGGTTATAATATAATCTAATCACTTATGAAAAGCAATTGTAAAATTGTATTAATACAACAAAAGCCTGATAATTCAACTGTTGATCTATATAGTATACATAATGACATCAATTGGAATATTTACACTAAAAATTTTAGCGATATATTATAAATTTTATAGGTGTTGTTTTGAAATATCTAAATATTATCTAGACTTTAGACTATCTAGAGGTATACATTAAACTATAATCTTACCAAATAAAGGCCAAACAATGAGAGGCTTGCGTCCATGTTTATCAGACCAAACACCAAGAAACAAAGAGAGTACTGCAGGAGCCAACGATTCAAGTATTGTCCTAACTGTGGCCACAAATGCTGCATACTTTTGCACCTGCTCCTCTAATTCCTGGGATCCGTTATTCCTTGCAGGTGACAAAAATACCTGACACTCTTCCGTTGTATGGTTCAATGAATGAACACATGTACGGTACAGTAGAATATTACTTATTGCTGCACCTACAAAATAGATTTAATCGGGATGAAGAACTTTTTAAATTTTTTGAATGAATTTTGTTCTGGGAAGCTAATCATCAAAATATTTTATAATTCACATCAGGACTATAAATATTCTGGGAAACGCCAGAATATGTTTTTTGTACTCTAAAATTATGTTTGTTCTATTTAATTCAGTAATAAAAAGCAAGCTTAATAAATCAAGAGTTAAATGGATTTGTTTAAAAGATAATTAGTGATAATAAATAATAATATAAATTATTATAATGCAATAATTTATTGAAAGTATTAAGTATTTAAATTTTAAAGACAAAGATTAGGTACCTATGTAAACAAAGATAAAACAAAAAAACTTACCTGAGAGCGATACTGATAGAATCGTAAAAAATAATGGAAATTCCATTGTGACCCTGTATGGTCTGGTAGTAACTTCATTTGAATCATTATTAATATCCGGATTAGATTCCGAAACATATTCATTCTCTTGGGTCATTTTAGAAAACTTTTATGTGATATTATATATAGAAATCTAATAATTTACAAATATTAGATGAATTTGTAATAACATTGAGAGCACTGGTGTGGTAAAGGATCACAATTTTATAATTATGCACATAATATATTAAACACGAATCATAATTTACATTTGGTGCGGCACAATTTACTATGTACGGTGTGCGAACTACCATCACGCATTTCAATGTGCATTGTGCCGTGTGCGATAGCAATTTTCCGTCATTGTTATTGTTGTGTTTACCTGACATTTTCTAATTCAGGCATCTGTCAGTCCTACTGAATCTACAGGAATCTACCTTCTTGGAATCTACTAATATTTTGACGTTCTGGGCCTCGTTCTTAAATATCAATTTTATATGAAACAAAAAACTATTGGGTAGCGCAAATTTGACCAGTGCAAACTTAGCACCCCATCTATGGAATTTTGGGTCGAAAATGACCTTGATCGTTAGGTCCCCGTTAGGTCCTTTAAGGTCCCACAATTTTTTCGTTAGGTCCCCTTTAGTTTTTTTTTTAATAATTTTTTAAATTTTAGGTATAAAAAAATGCAACTTTAGCACCCCATCCATAGAATTTTGGGTCAAAAATGACCTTAATCGATAGGTCTCCGTTAGGTACTATAAGGTCCCACAATTTTTTCGTTAGGTCCCCTTTAGTTTTTTTTTTAATAATTTTTTTTTAATTTTAGGTATAAAAAAGTTACACTTTAGCACCCCATCCATAGCAAAATTGGCAAATTTTATCAAAATCGTATTCTTTACCGTTAGGTCCGTATAGGCTCATCATTGAAATTGTTGAATTATTTATTTTATTAAAATTATAAAATAATAAAAACCTGCGCATGCGCCTTAGAGCATTAAGGCATGCGCACATCATACATAAACTGCGCAAAATTTAAAATCGTATCGTTTCATTTATTAAATAAATCTATTGTTCTGAGAGTGCTTATTTATTAAAAACCTACTTTTCAACCTAGACTTAAAATAACTATTAGTGTATTAGTGTCAATCTATGGTGTATATATATTTTTTGTAGCGGCCACAGGGCCACACTATCTGGAATGTCATCGCGGCGTTTCTGCGTAGGGTCAATCATCATAATTATGGTAACTTAGGTTATAGTTGGAAATAAAGTTTTGATACTTTAATTTATTATTACGAGCTTTGTTTTTTTGAGAGATTAACAACCTCTTCATCTATATAATATTATATATATGTAATCTGGTACTGTTATCTGATACAGATAAAAAAAGAACAGCTAGTGAAAGTAAGAAAAAACATAATAAAATACAATTAAATTTTGTTTAATCAATATAATCATATTAAATCTAAAAGCCGCGTTCAGCCGCGTTCAGCCGCGAATAAAGAATAAGAATCACTATCATTATCTCTGACATCATTAACTCTTCCATGTCTGCAGTTATTCCATCTTGTTTTTTTTGTACTGCTCTTCAACATGAATAACATGGTTTGGTCAAAGAATAAATCTCGTCGAGATACTGATTTTGTGTCTTTAAACATTTTGAACGGACCAGATCGTTCAATTTTATATTGTTGCTTGAATAGTTTTTAACTTGATTACTGGTATCATCCATGCAAAATAATAATATTAAACAAATCATACCTACTTATAATAATGTGCAATGCAATCAAGATGAAAAGCATCAAAATATCAAGTCACACTTAACAATGCATTGAGATATTTCTCGTAAACACTCTTGTTTTTCCTTGAAAACTACATCTCTTTCAAATTGTTTCATTTTAAATTTATTAATCATAGTTTAAAGTTCTCGTCATGTTTTCAACTCAGTTTTCAAAAATATTTTTTTTAATTTTTTTTTTAGAAATCACTAAAATCCTAAGCTAAAATCGCCAAATAAATTTTCGAAATAAAAAGCCAGTTTCATCTTTCGGACGTGACTAGTATAGATTTATTTATTGAATTAAATTTAATAAATGAAACGATACCAATTTAAATTTCGCATTGTTTATGTATGATGTGCGCATGCCTTAATGCTCTAAGGCGCATGCGCAGGTTTTTATTATTTTATAATTTTAATAAAATAAATAATTCAACAATTTCAATGATGAGCCTATACGGACCTAACGGTAAAGAATACGATTTTGATAAAATTTGCCAATTTTGCTATGGATGGGGTGCTAAAGTGTAACTTTTTTATACCTAAAATTAAAAAAAAAAATTATTAAAAAAAAAAACTAAAGGGGACCTAACGAAAAAATTGTGGGACCTTATAGGACCTAACGGAGACCTATCGATTAAGGTCATTTTTGACCCAAAATTTTATGGATGGGGTGCTAAAGTTGCATTTTTTTATACCTAAAATTTAAAAAATTATTAAAAAAAAAACTAAAGGGGATCTAACGATCAAGGTCATTTTCGACCCAAAATTCCATAGATGGGGTGCTAAGTTTGCACTGGTGCAAATTTGTAGGATTATTTAATATTAAAATAATGGAAGTAATATTTTTTTCATGCATTTCTCAACATTGTGTGTTTACTCTTACGTAGTATGTGAATGACCTTAATCGATAGTTCTCCGTTAGGTCCTTTAAGGTCCCAAAATTTTTTTGTTAGGTCCCCTTTAGTTTTTATATAAATAATTTTTAAAATTTTGGGTAGAAAAAAAGCACACTTTTTTTAGCACCTCATCGATCGTACGTATTAACAATTGCACGTATTACTTTGACAGACACAATTCGTTAAATAAATATAACTATGTAAATTTTCAAATGATTGCGTTGATTGTTTTGATTGGGAGTGTGTTCTCACCTTTATAGCAATGCCTACGCCTAGAAATTTTTTGAAAATTCAAATTGTCTATGGTGATTTGTAATTGGTAAATCGCGAAGAGGACGGTGTCGGTCGGTGAGCTTTTTGGTTGAACATTGAACAAAAAATAACGTTTCCACGCATTGCTCAAATTATTGATGATAATTAAATATACAAGAAATTAGGAAATTATCAAATACAGGTAAGTGTCCTATATTATTTTTAAAAATTTAAGTTTTAAACAGTCTACTAGTCGAAGTTTCAGTAGAATATAATTTTGATGAGTCGTCTCCTGTCACATTACATCCGCCGTAAGATAAAATGATGCCAATTCTGAAAAATATGCATTGTATAACTTAATTCGTAAGATAAAGAAGTAAAAACATTCCTAAACACTAACTTAATTTATTTATATTGAGATCCTTCTAAATAAAAGCTTGTTGAGATCTAACTGACGACCTATTTTTAGATTGACTTTCTTTTTTGTGGGTAACTATTAGCCGGTCTCGTAAAGATATTGTTTTTTATACCGTTAACGCTGAATTTATATGGCTTTATTTTTATTTTAGACAAGAATATAACATATAACTCACGATGGCAGTGAATGTGTACTCTACCAATGTCACTTCGGAAAATCTATCACGACATGATATGTTAGCGTGGGTGAACGATGCACTACAGTCAAATTTCGCCAAAATTGAAGAATTATGTACAGGAGCTGCATATTGTCAATTTATGGACATGTTGTTCCCTGGTAGTGTACCAATGAAGCGTATTAAATTTAAGACAAACTTGGAACATGAATATATACAGAACTTCAAAATTTTACAGGCTGCATTTAAAAAAATGTCTGTGGACAAGGTAAGGATTTATAATCAAATATAGTATGAGTAAACAAAGTTCAATAATTGTTGCTCTGTAATGTAGAGAGTTTATTTTCTAATCTTTGTATTAAAAAAATCATTGTTTAATTCCATTTTTTTATTATTATTTTTTTTATTTTATATTAAATCTGATGTGAAGAAAAGTTCTGGCTGATTATACCTGATAAAAATAAAAATATCTTAAAGATTAGTATTCCATGCTTCATTTCTTTGTAATAATGATTGTTAAAGATTGAATGAGTCATAAATCAAACTACAAACTGGTGACTTTGAATTGAGTTTCAATGCTTTTACTTAATTATTATTTTTTAATTATAATTAAATGATAACAACAATGAAAAATCTTTCTGGAATTACCTAGTATGGATTTAAAATTTTATGGTGTGAAATGTATGAAATCCAATAGTGATGAATTTCATTTAAAGTTGTAATAATTGCATTTATAACATAATGACCTTAGTGCTCAAACTGGGTCACTTTATATTTCTTATGAGGAGTTCTAGGATATTAAGATTTCCCAATACATCAAATTTTATAGGTAATACCTGTGGACAAGCTGATAAAGGGGAGGTTTCAAGACAATTTTGAGTTTTTACAGTGGTTTAAAAAATTTTTTGATGCTAATTATGATGGAAGGGAATATGATGCATTCGAGGCCCGAGGCTGCATTACAATTGGATCAGGAGCCTGCGACAGTGGCGTACCGCTGTGTAGCGCTGCGCCCCCGCCGCGCGCTCGCCGGGCCGCTCCCCTACACCATTCCGGCAGTATGCATCCCCAACAACATTCTCAATTTATCACAATGACTCAAGATTATTGACCACTTATATTTACACACTGCGAGTCGTTATCATTGTTTTGTGCTCGTTTTCCTCGAACGTAAATGTCGGTGGTCAATAACGCCACATCATGTCATATCCCCCACTCATTCCACGGCCGGCGGGCACCCTCGATGTCGATACCTTTTATTTTACTTTCCATTTTTTTGTAGATAGTACCTATTGACAGACTGGTGAAGGGTCGATTCCAAGATAACTTTGAGTTCTTGCAATGGTTCAAGAAATTTTATGACGCAAACTACAGCGGCGTGCCGTATGATGCGATGGCGCAGCGCGAGGGCCTGCCCATGGGCCACGGCTCGGCGGGCGGGGTGCCCCGCTCAGCGCCCACCGTTAAGAAACCGGCCGCGCCCGTCGCTAAAGTCGCCGCTAGACCCCAAACCAGTACATTTCTTTTCTTTATTACTTTCAGTTTTACGATTGTGTTGCTATCGAGTTTATGTATTTATTGGTTATTATTATTATTTATGTACTGAAGAACCATTGCTTGATTTTGTATTGGGTGTCGAAGTATGTCTTCTATATGAACATATTATTTGAGTAATTTGTGTACATCCATGTTATATCGACATTGTCCGAATCCCGATCCTAACATTATAAGTAACATTTTCTCCTACTCACATCATTCATTTTACATCATTTTTATAGTGTTAAAAGTTAATAGATGTATGTATTTATAATGAGATAATTTATAGTATGTTAGGATAAAGTATTATGCTTTTTATATTAAAAAATAGTGCAAAACTAACAAGCTTCTATATTAATTGGCAATTATATTTTTATTGATACATATAAAATGTTTTATAATATATGCTAATGTTAGAATATTTTTTGTATTTATATCTTAGCATGTAAAATAATATTGGATTAACTCCTAAATACAGTAATAACATGGAAAATTTTGTGTATTGAATTAATTTAAATAATGAAATACATATTTAACAATTAATTTATTTATGTATGAATACTTCAAGTTTTACTAAAATAGTATAATATTTTTGACAGTTGGGAAAGCTAACAGCACAGTGAGATCTCCACCAGTTAATTTAAGATTGAATCAAAATGCGAAAGGAGATTCTAAGATTATTGAAGAGCTTAACCTTCAGGTAAGACATACTTACATTGCTGTGTTATTATGTCATGTTATAATCTTGATATATGGATTAAACTTATCTTTATGTACTACTACTTATCTATCTTATTTCTTAATATCTTGGAATAAAAATCATTGTATTTAATGGCTTCTGTTTACTTTTCTAGAAAGTATCGATTATAAAGCAAAATACAAAATTAAATAATAGGTAATTTGTGAATGTAGTCTATGGAATGATATTTCTTCCCAGATTAATGAATTGAAAGCAACCGTCGAAGGACTCGAGAAAGAGCGAGATTTCTATTTTGGTAAATTGCGGGACATAGAGGTTATCTGTCAGGAAATGGAAGAACAACACAATGGTCCGATCATCCAAAAGATTTTGGATATCTTATATGCAACTGAGGTATGTAATAACTAGTCATAAAAATAATTTTACAAAAGTTTATCTATATTTTTTTGTATGTAAATCCACGTTTGTAACAAGTTGTTCAAAAGACAGATTACTACTCTCATTGTGTTAGTCATCATAATATCTCAAAAAATGATCAAAGAGACACTTATCTTGACACCAATTCGAGATATTAAATTATTTTACTAGATTGTATACTCGTATTATCATAACTGGGTTTTATTATTTCATTTTTTTTAATTGAAAATTTGTTTCACCTGATTGATTCTTAAATGTATATGCATTATAAAATTACTATATTGGTAATGTGTTTAAATAAACTTACTAATAACTAATAAGTAATAAAACATTTCATAGGACGGATTCGCGCCCCCAGAGGACGTGGACGGTGACAACCCCCACCCCCCGGAGGAGGAAGAGTATTGAGACGTGACGCGTATCATAGTGCTCTTTGTATATTATCTCGAAATTATATCGCTTCAATCATCGACAGCATCGAGTGCTTGGTATTTCACAGCCATTGTATTTTAACCACTGTAAGGCCCTTCGCACACGGATCATGACATACTAAATATATTTCATAGCAATATTGATCAATTGTGTAATTCTAATACTTACTCAGCGACATAGATGTATAGAGCTCGATCAATGTGAATCCTTTTTTAGAATATTGCACGTAAAATATAGTTTTTGATGACAGATTTATAACTTTTTGATAAGGGATTATGTCTCTGAATCCTGTAATTGATTATACAACCTAATGTGTAAATGTGTATTGAGTTACGCAACTAACAAAGATGAGAAATATCCATTTTCTTAAAAAAGTTATAAGTGAAGACAAATGTAGATCTGTTCATATCCTGTGCGAGGGAACTAATTATATAATGTTATTTAAAGTAAATATGTATAGGAAGTCAGTGGCCCGAAAATGGCTTGCGAAGGTTCCTAAATTATATATACTTACACAAATCTCTACCTACAATTATATCTTTAGGTTCATTTTGAAATATTTATTAATGTATAATATTATGTGGCTGTGTCATACTTGAGTGCGGTACATTTATCATATCGGAGCATAATTTCTCGACTGATTTCTTTTAATCCCGTATGTTTTACCATTTGCCTTTTCTCGTAATATGTTTGGACTTAGATGGTTGTTATATGTGCAATGGTGCAAAAAGGAGTGTTCTATGTAATGTCTTGACTGGTTATCATTTTTGGGCCACTGGTGGCTGTTTAAACGTGCATTTAATAGGTTGTTATGATATGGAAGAGATTTAATGTTAATTGTTATAAGATCAGTTTGGCTGACGAATTATTGGTCCACAAGTAATAATTTTAATTTTTTGAAGTAAATTTCGGTGAAATTTTGGTAATAATTTGTTTGACATTATGTGTATGGGACTTGGGCGCGTCATTTTGATTATTTTTTTTTTATTAAATAAATTATTACTTTTATAACTTTATATAATTAATTATTAAACATAAAACTAATTTCTATGTCTATGTCTCCAATTGAATCTATTGATAAACCGAAAAGTTTTTATAAGTAATGGTATGCTTAAACCCATACACATCTTGACATAAGTTGTATTATTTTGAAAAAAAGTGATTTATCTAGATCTGATTTCTTGTGTAAACGACGATCACGATAAACGTTCGGAATGAGTATTAATTTTGAAATTATGAAATAAATATCGAGAATAGCGTTGAACAATAACGTTATGTAGGGCCTTATTATGTGACCACACATAGGATAATCAATTGTGAGACTTTACATTTTATTTGCACTTAGACTAACAATAGTAATACTTTATTTAATAAACAGGACACAGGACACTACATTTTAAGTTAGTTTCTTAGCTATGGAAACTATTAGATACATACTAACGACATGTCGGCGAAAACGTATTCGCTAAATAAACTGAATAGATTAATTTAAATATATACAACGTAATATATGCAAATTGCCTTACTGCAGATATTAAGCCACTGGATTTTAAATTGTAAAAATCTTATAAATAAAATAACTTCATTTAATATAATTTGTTTTATTTATTTATTCTACGTTATTTTTAACTAGCTGCGCTTCGCGGTTTCACCCGCGTGGCTCCGCTCCAGTTTTAGCGTAATGATATATAGCCTATAGCCTTCCTCGATAAATAGGCTATCAAACACCGAAAGAATTTTTCAAATCAGACCAGTAGTTCCTGAGATTAGAGCGTACAAACAAACTCTTCAGCTTTATAATATTAGTATGGATTAATCACACTTGGTCAGTTAACTGTACGCAGAGCACTGAATGATACAAAGTGACGGTCGATCAATGCGTATCGTCACTCGTCAGGGCCGATGGTACGCACTGACGGTCGGTGAAGCTCTGTAACCGGCCTTAGATATTAATGGCCAAAATGGGATCCTAAAACACGATAACTAGTTTCACATGTGAAATTTAGACTATATATATTCAGAATTGAAAGGCCACTTGGTCAACATAGCTATTTGTCGTAAAATGCAATGTAACGGTACCCGTATGATATTATAATAACGGTTAGATTTCGTTATGGTATTATTTAATACTATCTCCAAACAAAGGAAAAATCATGAATACTTAATAAATAATATTATAAAATTCTCTGTAGAAAATGGTTAACCGGTGGTGGTAAATACAATACCTATTAAATACCTATGTTTTTTACACCTACTTAGGTAAACGGATACCTTATACTTTATATTCTAAACGTTTCATGGAAAACGAGATTATAATGATATTATATACCTACGTATTACGTAGGCAGTGTTGGGTTCGAACTTCGATAAAACTAAAAATGGTCAAATGTGTCGACCAGTGGCACGATTTACGATCGATCACATGATTTCTAATAAACCTAGACCTACCATACTCGATCAATGTGCTTGTTAGTGCATATACGTAAGTTATTTAATAGATTTATGTATATTCTTAGAGTAAGTATGTACTTAAAATATACTTCCCAATATACAATACTATAAAGACAAAAAATTTTGTCTGCTCCAAATTAGCTCCTACACTATAGAAACCACGCGACTTTGAAAATATTTTCACGTGCAGTACACAAGACAGTATTCTAATGGCTATATACATATAAAAAATATTATTTTTTAGATGTGGTTCATAGCAATTTCCAAGTGCCCGGTTTTGATAAAATTTCAGTTGACTTGGTTTAGGTTTGCCATTTGGTTTATAAATAAAAGAAAAGTTCTTTTTAATTATTTAATATATTACAATTACATTATTTATAATTCCTTGCATTATAATAATTAAAGTGACAGTATTAACTTATGGTACGGGAGCTACCAACGTTAAAAAAAGTCATTTTAGTATAGTTGGGTTTTTGATATGCTGTTTCTCTTGCTATTTCGGTTACAGTCCGGGCTGTCTGGCTGGCGGTAGTGGTTGCGTTTATTAGTGCGCATTTTATCTGCACAGGAAGTTAAACTTAACTTTAGTCATTTTTTAACGCATAATTTTTAATCTTTTGCCTTTAGATAGATCCATCAGACATAATTTTTTTATTGCAAGACGTTTTATTCGTTGTTAAATGGGTGCCATACGCAATTTTTTATTTAAAATAATTAAAATGTCATCGAAATAAGTAAAATTAAGTACATCAACATGAGTCCGCTTAAAAGATAAGTAACTAATAACTTTATTACTTATATTCTATTATCCTTTTTTAATACTTATATTAAATAATTAGTACCTAAACTAATATTTTTAATAGATGCTTTCATATTTATTACACTTTTGGGTATTCATATGAATTGGATGATATATATGTATTTGGTTTTTATCAAGTTAACATTTAACGTCCTATTTGAGGTTCGTTGGGAAAAGGAGGCACCATGGTAGATTGTTGAAAAAAAATTGTAAATAGTAAAATGAATATTATATATAGTATAAGTAACACAGTGATTACTTATCCTTCACGGGGACTCATGTTGATGGAATTTCACTTATTTCGATGATATTTTAATTATTTTGAAATAAAAATTGCGTCTGGCACCTATTTAACAACGAAAAAAACGTCTTGCAATAAAAAATGTATGTCTAATGGATCTACCTAAAGGCAAAAGATTAAAAATTACGCGTTAAAAAATGACTTTAAATTAAGGATATTTTCCTGTGCAGATAAGATGCGCACTAATAAACGCAACCACTGCGGCCAGCCAGACAGCCCGGACTGTAACCGAAATAGCAAGAGGAACAGCATATCAAAGAACCAACTATACTAAAATGCTCACTTGTCAACGTTGCTACCTCCTAGAATATTATAAAAGAATGGTTTAATTAAATCTAAACACATAATTTACTATTTAAAAAGAATAATATAACAAATTAAATGTACCCACATAATTTGTGCATATAAGATTTTACTTATTAGGTATTTCACTGGAAATATCCAAAATCCATTTGAAAAGTATAAAATAATAAACTCTATTTCGGTCCTGCCTCTTAATCTAAAATCATGATGCTATTTAAATATAAAAGAAGGTCAAGCACACAAATACTATGTCACATATTTACACTATTTAAAGAGTCACTGCATATTTCCTATAAACTTACTGACATGTTTTTACTCCAACTTCTCGTTATTATTGGTTCAATATTTTCTTTCGAATTTTCTAGCCTTTTCATTGATCTTAAACTTCTACCAGAAATGTTAATACTACTGCCCGAATCATGCGTGGTATTTAAGACTGATTGTAATTCTTTGCTTCTTCTTGTTTGTATAGTTGTTTTTGGCACACATTTGGTGTCTTTTGGAGTGCATTTTTTGTTTGCTTTTGGTTTGACAGTCTTTGTTGGTTTAGCTGTATTTTTTTGTTTCATTTTTTTCGTTTGGGTATTACTGTCATTTGATACATCATCACTACAGAAACAATCTTGAAGCTTCTTTGAGTTACGTGTAGATCTTGTATTAAGAACACTTTCATTGGGTTTTGTTGTATCTTTTTTTGTTTGTCTTGCTGTCTTTTTATTTGTTGCAGCCTTAGGTTTTGCAGGTTCCATTTCTTTAGGCATATCTACTTTTTGGGGGCTAGCTGAAGGTTTCTTTACCTCATTTAGTATTGTTTTATTGTTTATTTTATTTTTTAAGCCTCTTACTGTTATCATGCTACCCTTAGCTTTTCTCTTTTCAGGTTGCAAGATAGTTACATTGGGTGTTTCTTTCAATGGTTCTTTCACTGCAAAGAAAATATTTATATTATCACATTGTGAGTTGATTGTGAAAAAAAAGGGTTTACTGTTCATTTTAAATTAGATATTTATCTGAAAAATTTAGATGAATTTCAAAAAGACATTTAATTGAGGAAGACGGAAGGAGGAGATTTCTGGGACATTCGGATTGCTATCAATTCACCACTGTTATTATGGTATTTGAATATTGCAGTGCTCTTTAGATTAATTTTCATTCACATTTTGTTAACAATCTATACATTTAAATAAAAATTTAAATAAAAAAAAAAATATTGTTTCCATTTTATATCCATACTAATATTATAAATTAGAAAGTAACTCTGTCTGTCTGTCTGTTACTCAATCACACCTTAACTACTAAACCAATTTGCATAAAATTTGGTATAGTGATATTTTGATACCCGAGAAAGGACATAGGCTATTTTTTACGCCGGGACATAGTGTTTTTCTTTAACTGAACGGGCGAAGCCGCGGGCGGAAATCTAGTATGATGAAACATGATTTGCAATCATACCTTGATTGATGGTAGTTTTTTTGTTTCCAGGCTGGTGTACTGTGACTCTCTATGTCACTCTCCATATCAGTTTCCCAAAATGATTTAACTGAATTCAACACTGCCCCTTTATTTATAGCTGAAATAAAAATAATAGTGTTTTAATTAAATACCACAATATAATATAATATAGTAACTCAAGCCGTGTAATTGTATTATCATGAATTCATGTGCCATTAAGAATTAATTTCATTTCTTTGAAACCAAAAACAATATTAAATATTACTCACTTTTTATATTAGTAGATGATGATTCTGTTGTACCATTAACGTTATGCTTACAAGCATTAGGCTTTATTACATTTTGCAGAACAACCTTACAATCTCCTATTGCAGTTTTGATAGCTTTAGTTTCTTGTTTTTTCTTGGTATCACCTTTCTTCTTAATAGTATTATGTAAATTGAATATTTCTTCATCTGTATATGTATCGCTACCATCAGCACTGTTACATTGAGACACAACAGAGGCCACATCCCAATTATCATCTGGTACTTTGTTACTTTTATTTGTCCTCTTATTACTTGCAGTAGTTAAATTCATTTGATCGGCTGGTACAATTTTGTGTATCAGATCCAAAACATTATTTTCATCATCTACAACATCTCTACTGAGACACGATTGGGATGTTACTAATTTCCTTGTTTTATTCTTCTCTTTACATACATTTGATTTCGTCTGAGGACTTGGTGCAGCTAAATCGCTATTGAGGTTTTTATTCTCAAGGAGGTCTAATTTTTGTGTTAAAAGTTTCCGTTTTATAAAGCTGGGTTTCATTGAAACATCGCTGCTGTTTTGAGAAATTACTGTTTGGTTGTTATTATCTGAATCTAAATCTTGTAAATTTTTGGTATGGCTGTCAGAGTCTTGGTTCATTTTCTGAGTAAGTTGTTGTGATGATTTAGAAATAAGTACTTCAGTAACATTATGCTTTTGGGTCTTATTTGATTTACGGACCGGCATAGATGGTTTCTTAAACATAAAATCATTATCATCAAAATCGGAATGCTGGTTATCATTTCGTTTATCAGATTGTACAAAATTATTATCAATTTTACTCCTTTTTCTTTCTGAAATACTTTCTTCCTCATCCAGCAGCCTTTTCTTTTGTAAGTCTAAATTTGAATTTCCATTCGCCCTAACAGATTTTTCAGGAAATATTTGTTCATCATCACTATGTGATTATTGCACATTTATATTTTTTACAAGCACACAAATACTATGTCACATATTTACACTATTTAAAGAGTCACTGCATATTTCCTATAAACTCACTGACATGTTTTTACTCCCACTTCTCGTTATTATTGGTTCAATATTTTCTTTCGAATTTTCTAGCCTTTTCATTGATCTTGAACTTCTACCAGAAATGTTAATACTACTGCCCGAATCATGCGTGGTATTTAAGACTGATTGTAATTCTTTGCTTCTTCTTGTTTGTATAGTTGTTTTTGGCACACATTTGGTGTCTTTTGGAGTGCTTTTTTTGTTTGCTTTTGGTTTGACAGTCTTTGTTGGTTTAGCTGTATTTTTTTGTTTCATTTTTTTCGTTTGGGTATTACTGTCATTTGATACATCATCACTACAGAAATAATCTTGAAGCTTCTTTGAGTTACGTGTAGATCTTGTATTAAGAACACTTTCATTGGGTTTTGTTGTAGCTTTTTTTGTTTGTCTTGCTGTCTTTTTATTTGTTGCAGCCTTAGGTTTTGCAGGTTCCATTTCTTTAGGCATATCTACTTTTTGGGGGCTAGCTGAAGGTTTCTTTACCTCATTTAGTATTGTTTTATTGTTTATTTTATTTTTTAAGCCTCTTACTGTTATCATGCTACCCTTAGCTTTTCTCTTTTCAGGTTGCAAGATAGTTACATTGGGTGTTTCTTTCAATGGTTCTTTCACTGCAAAGAAAATATTTATATTATCACATTGTGAGTTGATTGTGAAAAAAAAGGGTTTACTGTTCATTTTAAATTAGATATTTATCTGAAAAATTTAGATGAATTTCAAAAAGACATTTAATTGAGGAAGACGGAAGGAGGAGATTTCTGGGACATTCGGATTGCTATCAATTCACCACTGTCATTATGGTATTTGAATATTGCAGTGCTCTTTAGATTAATTTTCATTCACATTTTGTTAACAATCTATACATTTAAATAAAAATTTAAATAAAAAAAAAAAATATTGTTTCCATTTTATATCCATACTAATATTATAAATTAGAAAGTAACTCTGTCTGTCTGTCTGTCTGTCTGTTACTCAATCACACCTTAACTACTAAACCAATTTGCATAAAATTTGGTATAGTGATATTTTGATACCCGAGAAAGGACATAGGCTATTTTTTACGCCGGGACATAGTGTTTTTCTTTAACTGAACGGGCGAAGCCGCGGGCGGAAAACTAGTATTATATAAAATGATTTGCAATCATACCTTGATTGATGGTAGTTTTTTGTTTCCAGGCTGGTGTACTGTGACTCTCTATGTCACTCTTCATATCAGTTTCCCAAAATGATTTAACTGAATTCAACACTGCCCCTTTATTTATAGCTGAAATAAAAATAATAGTGTTTTAATTAAATACCACATAATATAATATAGTAACTCAAGCCGTGTAATTGTATTATCATGAATTCATGTGCAATTAAGAATTAATTTCATTTCTTTGAAACCAAAAACAATATTAAATATTACTCACTTTTTATATTAGTAGATGATGATTCTGTTGTACCATTAACGTTATGCTTACAAGCATTAGGCTTTATTACATTTTGCAGAACAACCTTACAATCTCCTATTGCAGTTTTGATAGCTTTAGTTTCTTGTTTTTTCTTGGTATCACCTTTCTTCTTAATAGTATTATGTACATTGAATATTTCTTCATCTGTATATGTATCGCTACCATCAGCACTGTTACATTGAGACACAACAGAGGCCACATCCCAATTATCATCTGGTACTTTGTTACTTTTATTCGTCCTCTTATTACTTGCAGTAGTTAAATTCATTTGATCGGCTGGTACAATTTTGTGTATCAGATCCAAAACATTATTTTCATCATCTACAACATCTCTACTGAGACACGATTGGGATGTTACTAATTTCCTTGTTTTATTCTTCTCTTTACATACATTTGATTTCGTCTGAGGACTTGGTGCAGCTAAAT
Source organism: Colias croceus (assembly GCF_905220415.1). Taxonomy (NCBI): domain Eukaryota; kingdom Metazoa; phylum Arthropoda; class Insecta; order Lepidoptera; family Pieridae; genus Colias; species Colias croceus. The sequence goes on from NC_059553.1 coordinate 4,619,995, forward strand.
CGCTATTTAGGTTTTTATTCTCAAGGAGGTCTAATTTTTGTGTGAAAAGTTTCCGTTTTATAAAGCTGGGTTTCATTGAAACATCGCTGCTGTTTTGAGAATTTACTGTTTGGTTGTTATTATCTGAATCTAAATCTTGTAAATTTTTGGTATGGCTGTCAGAGTCTTGGTTCATTTTCTGAGTAAGTTGTTGTGATGATTTAGAAATAAGTACTTCAGTAACATTATGCTTTTGGGTCTTATTTGATTTACGGACCGGCATAGATGGTTTCTTAAACATAAAATCATTATCATCAAAATCGGAATGCTGGTTATCATTTCGTTTATCAGATTGTACAAAATTATTATCAATTTTACTCCTTTTTCTTTCTGAAATACTTTCTTCCTCATCCAGCAGCCTTTTCTTTTGTAAGTCTAAATTTGAATTTCCATTCGCCCTAACAGATTTTTCAGGAAATATTTGTTCATCATCACTATGTGATTGCACATTTATATTTTTTACAAGCACACAAATACTATGTCACATATTTACACTATTTAAAGAGTCACTTCATATTTCCTATAAACTCACTGACATGTTTTTACTCCCACTTCTCGTTATTATTGGTTCAATATTTTCTTTCGAATTTTCTAGCCTTTTCATTGATCTTGAACTTCTACCAGAAATGTTAATACTACTGCCCGAATCATGCGTGGTATTTAAGACTGATTGTAATTCTTTGCTTCTTCTTGTTTGTATAGTTGTTTTTGGCACACATTTGGTGTCTTTTGGAGTGCTTTTTTTGTTTGCTTTTGGTTTGACAGTCTTTGTTGGTTTAGCTGTATTTTTTTGTTTCATTTTTTTCGTTTGGGTATTACTGTCATTTGATACATCATCACTACAGAAACAATCTTGAAGCTTCTTTGAGTTACGTGTAGATCTTGTATTAAGAACACTTTCATTGGGTTTTGTTGTAGCTTTTTTTGTTTGTCTTGCTGTCTTTTTATTTGTTGCAGCCTTAGGTTTTGCAGGTTCCATTTCTTTAGGCATATCTACTTTTTGGGGGCTAGCTGAAGGTTTCTTTACCTCATTTAGTATTGTTTTATTGTTTATTTTATTTTTTAAGCCTCTTACTGTTATCATGCTACCCTTAGCTTTTCTCTTTTCAGGTTGCAAGATAGTTACATTAGGTGTTTCTTTCAATGGTTCTTTCACTGCAAAGAAAATATTTATATTATCACATTGTGAGTTGATTGTGAAAAAAAAGGGTTTACTGTTCATTTTAAATTAGATATTTATCTGAAAAATTTAGATGAATTTCAAAAAGACATTTAATTGAGGAAGACGGAAGGAGGAGATTTCTGGGACATTCGGATTGCTATCAATTCACCACTGTTATTATGGTATTTGAATATTGCAGTGCTCTTTAGATTAATTTTCATTCACATTTTGTTAACAATCTATACATTTAAATAAAAATTTAAATAAAAAAAAAATATTGTTTCCATTTTATATCCATACTAATATTATAAATTAGAAAGTAACTCTGTCTGTCTGTCTGTCTGTTACTCAATCACACCTTAACTACTAAACCAATTTGCATAAAATTTGGTATAGTGATATTTTGATACCCGAGAAAGGACATAGGCTATTTTTTACGCCGGGACATAGTGTTTTTCTTTAACTGAACGGGCGAAGCCGCGGGCGGAAAACTAGTATTATATAAAATGATTTGCAATCATACCTTGATTGATGGTAGTTTTTTGTTTCCAGGCTGGTGTACTGTGACTCTCTATGTCACTCTCCATATCAGTTTCCCAAAATGATTTAACTGAATTCAACACTGCCCCTTTATTTATAGCTGAAATAAAAATAATAGTGTTTTAATTAAATACCACATAATATAATATAGTAACTCAAGCCGTGTAATTGTATTATCATGAATTCATGTGCAATTAAGAATTAATTTCATTTCTTTGAAACCAAAAACAATATTAAATATTACTCACTTTTTATATTAGTAGATGATGATTCTGTTGTACCATTAACGTTATGCTTACAAGCATTAGGCTTTATTACATTTTGCAGAACAACCTTACAATCTCCTATTGCAGTTTTGATAGCTTTAGTTTCTTGTTTTTTCTTGGTATCACCTTTCTTCTTAATAGTATTATGTACATTGAATATTTCTTCATCTGTATATGTATCGCTACCATCAGCACTGTTACATTGAGACACAACAGAGGCCACATCCCAATTATCATCTGGTACTTTGTTACTTTTATTCGTCCTCTTATTACTTGCAGTAGTTAAATTCATTTGATCGGCTGGTACAATTTTGTGTATCAGATCCAAAACATTATTTTCATCATCTACAACATCTCTACTGAGACACGATTGGGATGTTACTAATTTCCTTGTTTTATTCTTCTCTTTACATACATTTGATTTCGTCTGAGGACTTGGTGCAGCTAAATCGCTATTTAGGTTTTTATTCTCAAGGAGGTCTAATTTTTGTGTGAAAAGTTTCCGTTTTATAAAGCTGGGTTTCATTGAAACATCGCTGCTGTTTTGAGAATTTACTGTTTGGTTGTTATTATCTGAATCTAAATCTTGTAAATTTTTGGTATGGCTGTCAGAGTCTTGGTTCATTTTCTGAGTAAGTTGTTGTGATGATTTAGAAATAAGTACTTCAGTAACATTATGCTTTTGGGTCTTATTTGATTTACGGACCGGCATAGATGGTTTCTTAAACATAAAATCATTATCATCAAAATCGGAATGCTGGTTATCATTTCGTTTATCAGATTGTACAAAATTATTATCAATTTTACTCCTTTTTCTTTCTGAAATACTTTCTTCCTCATCCAGCAGCCTTTTCTTTTGTAAGTCTAAATTTGAATTTCCATTCGCCCTAACAGATTTTTCAGGAAATATTTGTTCATCATCACTATGTGATTGCACATTTATATTTTTTACAAGCACACAAATACTATGTCACATATTTACACTATTTAAAGAGTCACTTCATATTTCCTATAAACTCACTGACATGTTTTTACTCCCACTTCTCGTTATTATTGGTTCAATATTTTCTTTCGAATTTTCTAGCCTTTTCATTGATCTTGAACTTCTACCAGAAATGTTAATACTACTGCCCGAATCATGCGTGGTATTTAAGACTGATTGTAATTCTTTGCTTCTTCTTGTTTGTATAGTTGTTTTTGGCACACATTTGGTGTCTTTTGGAGTGCTTTTTTTGTTTGCTTTTGGTTTGACAGTCTTTGTTGGTTTAGCTGTATTTTTTTGTTTCATTTTTTTCGTTTGGGTATTACTGTCATTTGATACATCATCACTACAGAAACAATCTTGAAGCTTCTTTGAGTTACGTGTAGATCTTGTATTAAGAACACTTTCATTGGGTTTTGTTGTATCTTTTTTTGTTTGTCTTGCTGTCTTTTTATTTGTTGCAGCCTTAGGTTTTGCAGGTTCCATTTCTTTAGGCATATCTACTTTTTGGGGGCTAGCTGAAGGTTTCTTTACCTCATTTAGTATTGTTTTATTGTTTATTTTATTTTTTAAGCCTCTTACTGTTATCATGCTACCCTTAGCTTTTCTCTTTTCAGGTTGCAAGATAGTTACATTAGGTGTTTCTTTCAATGGTTCTTTCACTGCAAAGAAAATATTTATATTATCACATTGTGAGTTGATTGTGAAAAAAAAGGGTTTACTGTTCATTTTAAATTAGATATTTATCTGAAAAATTTAGATGAATTTCAAAAAGACATTTAATTGAGGAAGACGGAAGGAGGAGATTTCTGGGACATTCGGATTGCTATCAATTCACCACTGTTATTATGGTATTTGAATATTGCAGTGCTCTTTAGATTAATTTTCATTCACATTTTGTTAACAATCTATACATTTAAATAAAAATTTAAATAAAAAAAAAATATTGTTTCCATTTTATATCCATACTAATATTATAAATTAGAAAGTAACTCTGTCTGTCTGTCTGTCTGTTACTCAATCACACCTTAACTACTAAACCAATTTGCATAAAATTTGGTATAGTGATATTTTGATACCCGAGAAAGGACATAGGCTATTTTTTACGCCGGGACATAGTGTTTTTCTTTAACTGAACGGGCGAAGCCGCGGGCGGAAAACTAGTATTATATAAAATGATTTGCAATCATACCTTGATTGATGGTAGTTTTTTGTTTCCAGGCTGGTGTACTGTGACTCTCTATGTCACTCTCCATATCAGTTTCCCAAAATGATTTAACTGAATTCAACACTGCCCCTTTATTTATAGCTGAAATAAAAATAATAGTGTTTTAATTAAATACCACATAATATAATATAGTAACTCAAGCCGTGTAATTGTATTATCATGAATTCATGTGCAATTAAGAATTAATTTCATTTCTTTGAAACCAAAAACAATATTAAATATTACTCACTTTTTATATTAGTAGATGATGATTCTGTTGTACCATTAACGTTATGCTTACAAGCATTAGGCTTTATTACATTTTGCAGAACAACCTTACAATCTCCTATTGCAGTTTTGATAGCTTTAGTTTCTTGTTTTTTCTTGGTATCACCTTTCTTCTTAATAGTATTATGTACATTGAATATTTCTTCATCTGTATATGTATCGCTACCATCAGCACTGTTACATTGAGACACAACAGAGGCCACATCCCAATTATCATCTGGTACTTTGTTACTTTTATTCGTCCTCTTATTACTTGCAGTAGTTAAATTCATTTGATCGGCTGGTACAATTTTGTGTATCAGATCCAAAACATTATTTTCATCATCTACAACATCTCTACTGAGACACGATTGGGATGTTACTAATTTCCTTGTTTTATTCTTCTCTTTACATACATTTGATTTCGTCTGAGGACTTGGTGCAGCTAAATCGCTATTTAGGTTTTTATTCTCAAGGAGGTCTAATTTTTGTGTGAAAAGTTTCCGTTTTATAAAGCTGGGTTTCATTGAAACATCGCTGCTGTTTTGAGAATTTACTGTTTGGTTGTTATTATCTGAATCTAAATCTTGTAAATTTTTGGTATGGCTGTCAGAGTCTTGGTTCATTTTCTGAGTAAGTTGTTGTGATGATTTAGAAATAAGTACTTCAGTAACATTATGCTTTTGGGTCTTATTTGATTTACGGACCGGCATAGATGGTTTCTTAAACATAAAATCATTATCATCAAAATCGGAATGCTGGTTATCATTTCGTTTATCAGATTGTACAAAATTATTATCAATTTTACTCCTTTTTCTTTCTGAAATACTTTCTTCCTCATCCAGCAGCCTTTTCTTTTGTAAGTCTAAATTTGAATTTCCATTCGCCCTAACAGATTTTTCAGGAAATATTTGTTCATCATCACTATGTGATTGCACATTTATATTTTTTACAAGCACACAAATACTATGTCACATATTTACACTATTTAAAGAGTCACTTCATATTTCCTATAAACTCACTGACATGTTTTTACTCCCACTTCTCGTTATTATTGGTTCAATATTTTCTTTCGAATTTTCTAGCCTTTTCATTGATCTTGAACTTCTACCAGAAATGTTAATACTACTGCCCGAATCATGCGTGGTATTTAAGACTGATTGTAATTCTTTGCTTCTTCTTGTTTGTATAGTTGTTTTTGGCACACATTTGGTGTCTTTTGGAGTGCTTTTTTTGTTTGCTTTTGGTTTGACAGTCTTTGTTGGTTTAGCTGTATTTTTTTGTTTCATTTTTTTCGTTTGGGTATTACTGTCATTTGATACATCATCACTACAGAAACAATCTTGAAGCTTCTTTGAGTTACGTGTAGATCTTGTATTAAGAACACTTTCATTGGGTTTTGTTGTATCTTTTTTTGTTTGTCTTGCTGTCTTTTTATTTGTTGCAGCCTTAGGTTTTGCAGGTTCCATTTCTTTAGGCATATCTACTTTTTGGGGGCTAGCTGAAGGTTTCTTTACCTCATTTAGTATTGTTTTATTGTTTATTTTATTTTTTAAGCCTCTTACTGTTATCATGCTACCCTTAGCTTTTCTCTTTTCAGGTTGCAAGATAGTTACATTAGGTGTTTCTTTCAATGGTTCTTTCACTGCAAAGAAAATATTTATATTATCACATTGTGAGTTGATTGTGAAAAAAAAGGGTTTACTGTTCATTTTAAATTAGATATTTATCTGAAAAATTTAGATGAATTTCAAAAAGACATTTAATTGAGGAAGACGGAAGGAGGAGATTTCTGGGACATTCGGATTGCTATCAATTCACCACTGTTATTATGGTATTTGAATATTGCAGTGCTCTTTAGATTAATTTTCATTCACATTTTGTTAACAATCTATACATTTAAATAAAAATTTAAATAAAAAAAAAATATTGTTTCCATTTTATATCCATACTAATATTATAAATTAGAAAGTAACTCTGTCTGTCTGTCTGTCTGTTACTCAATCACACCTTAACTACTAAACCAATTTGCATAAAATTTGGTATAGTGATATTTTGATACCCGAGAAAGGACATAGGCTATTTTTTACGCCGGGACATAGTGTTTTTCTTTAACTGAACGGGCGAAGCCGCGGGCGGAAAACTAGTATTATATAAAATGATTTGCAATCATACCTTGATTGATGGTAGTTTTTTGTTTCCAGGCTGGTGTACTGTGACTCTCTATGTCACTCTCCATATCAGTTTCCCAAAATGATTTAACTGAATTCAACACTGCCCCTTTATTTATAGCTGAAATAAAAATAATAGTGTTTTAATTAAATACCACATAATATAATATAGTAACTCAAGCCGTGTAATTGTATTATCATGAATTCATGTGCAATTAAGAATTAATTTCATTTCTTTGAAACCAAAAACAATATTAAATATTACTCACTTTTTATATTAGTAGATGATGATTCTGTTGTACCATTAACGTTATGCTTACAAGCATTAGGCTTTATTACATTTTGCAGAACAACCTTACAATCTCTTATTGCAGTTTTGATAGCTTTAGTTTCTTGTTTTTTCTTGGTATCACCTTTCTTCTTAATAGTATTATGTACATTGAATATTTCTTCATCTGTATATGTATCGCTACCATCAGCACTGTTACATTGAGACACAACAGAGGCCACATCCCAATTATCATCTGGTACTTTGTTACTTTTATTCGTCCTCTTATTACTTGCAGTAGTTAAATTCATTTGATCGGCTGGTACAATTTTGTGTATCAGATCCAAAACATTATTTTCATCATCTACAACATCTCTACTGAGACACGATTGGGATGTTACTAATTTCCTTGTTTTATTCTTCTCTTTACATACATTTGATTTCGTCTGAGGACTTGGTGCAGCTAAATCGCTATTGAGGTTTTTATTCTCAAGGAGGTCTAATTTTTGTGTGAAAAGTTTCCGTTTTATAAAGCTGGGTTTCATTGAAACATCGCTGCTGTTTTGAGAAATTACTGTTTGGTTGTTATTATCTGAATCTAAATCTTGTAAATTTTTGGTATGGCTGTCAGAGTCTTGGTTCATTTTCTGAGTAAGTTGTTGTGATGATTTAGAAATAAGTACTTCAGTAACATTATGCTTTTGGGTCTTATTTGATTTACGGACCGGCATAGATGGTTTCTTAAACATAAAATCATTATCATCAAAATCGGAATGCTGGTTATCATTTCGTTTATCAGATTGTACAAAATTATTATCAATTTTACTCCTTTTTCTTTCTGAAATACTTTCTTCCTCATCCAGCAGCCTTTTCTTTTGTAAGTCTAAATTTGAATTTCCATTCGCCCTAACAGATTTTTCAGGAAATATTTGTTCATCATCACTATGTGATTGCACATTTATATTTTTTACAAGCACACAAATACTATGTCACATATTTACACTATTTAAAGAGTCACTGCATATTTCCTATAAACTTACTGACATGTTTTTACTCCAACTTCTCGTTATTATTGGTTCAATATTTTCTTTCGAATTTTCTAGCCTTTTCATTGATCTTAAACTTCTACCAGAAATGTTAATACTACTGCCCGAATCATGCGTGGTATTTAAGACTGATTGTAATTCTTTGCTTCTTCTTGTTTGTATAGTTGTTTTTGGCACACATTTGGTGTCTTTTGGAGTGCATTTTTTGTTTGCTTTTGGTTTGACAGTCTTTGTTGGTTTAGCTGTATTTTTTTGTTTCATTTTTTTCGTTTGGGTATTACTGTCATTTGATACATCATCACTACAGAAACAATCTTGAAGCTTCTTTGAGTTACGTGTAGATCTTGTATTAAGAACACTTTCATTGGGTTTTGTTGTAGCTTTTTTTGTTTGTCTTGCTGTCTTTTTATTTGTTGCAGCCTTAGGTTTTGCAGGTTCCATTTCTTTAGGCATATCTACTTTTTGGGGGCTAGCTGAAGGTTTCTTTACCTCATTTAGTATTGTTTTATTGTTTATTTTATTTTTTAAGCCTCTTACTGTTATCATGCTACCCTTAGCTTTTCTCTTTTCAGGTTGCAAGATAGTTACATTAGGTGTTTCTTTCAATGGTTCTTTCACTGCAAAGAAAATATTTATATTATCACATTGTGAGTTGATTGTGAAAAAAAAGGGTTTACTGTTCATTTTAAATTAGATATTTATCTGAAAAATTTAGATGAATTTCAAAAAGACATTTAATTGAGGAAGACGGAAGGAGGAGATTTCTGGGACATTCGGATTGCTATCAATTCACCACTGTTATTATGGTATTTGAATATTGCAGTGCTCTTTAGATTAATTTTCATTCACATTTTGTTAACAATCTATACATTTAAATAAAAATTTAAATAAAAAAAAAATATTGTTTCCATTTTATATCCATACTAATATTATAAATTAGAAAGTAACTCTGTCTGTCTGTCTGTCTGTCTGTTACTCAATCACACCTTAACTACTAAACCAATTTGCATAAAATTTGGTATAGTGATATTTTGATACCCGAGAAAGGACATAGGCTATTTTTTACGCCGGGACATAGTGTTTTTCTTTAACTGAACGGGCGAAGCCGCGGGCGGAAAACTAGTATTATATAAAATGATTTGCAATCATACCTTGATTGATGGTAGTTTTTTGTTTCCAGGCTGGTGTACTGTGACTCTCTATGTCACTCTCCATATCAGTTTCCCAAAATGATTTAACTGAATTCAACACTGCCCTTTTATTTATAGCTGAAATAAAAATAATAGTGTTTTAATTAAATACCACATAATATAATATAGTAACTCAAGCCGTGTAATTGTATTATCATGAATTCATGTGCAATTAAGAATTAATTTCATTTCTTTGAAACCAAAAACAATATTAAATATTACTCACTTTTTATATTAGTAGATGATGATTCTGTTGTACCATTAACGTTATGCTTACAAGCATTAGGCTTTATTACATTTTGCAGAACAACCTTACAATCTCCTATTGCAGTTTTGATAGCTTTAGTTTCTTGTTTTTTCTTGGTATCACCTTTCTTCTTAATAGTATTATGTAAATTGAATATTTCTTCATCTGTATATGTATCGCTACCATCAGCACTGTTACATTGAGACACAACAGAGGCCACATCCCAATTATCATCTGGTACTTTGTTACTTTTATTTGTCCTCTTATTACTTGCAGTAGTTAAATTCATTTGATCGGCTGGTACAATTTTGTGTATCAGATCCAAAACATTATTTTCATCATCTACAACATCTCTACTGAGACACGATTGGGATGTTACTAATTTCCTTGTTTTATTCTTCTCTTTACATACATTTGATTTCGTCTGAGGACTTGGTGCAGCTAAATCGCTATTGAGGTTTTTATTCTCAAGGAGGTCTAATTTTTGTGTTAAAAGTTTCCGTTTTATAAAGCTGGGTTTCATTGAAACATCGCTGCTGTTTTGAGAAATTACTGTTTGGTTGTTATTATCTGAATCTAAATCTTGTAAATTTTTGGTATGGCTGTCAGAGTCTTGGTTCATTTTCTGAGTAAGTTGTTGTGATGATTTAGAAATAAGTACTTCAGTAACATTATGCTTTTGGGTCTTATTTGATTTACGGACCGGCATAGATGGTTTCTTAAACATAAAATCATTATCATCAAAATCGGAATGCTGGTTATCATTTCGTTTATCAGATTGTACAAAATTATTATCAATTTTACTCCTTTTTCTTTCTGAAATACTTTCTTCCTCATCCAGCAGCCTTTTCTTTTGTAAGTCTAAATTTGAATTTCCATTCGCCCTAACAGATTTTTCAGGAAATATTTGTTCATCATCACTATGTGATTGCACATTTATATTTTTTACAAGCACACAAATACTATGTCACATATTTACACTATTTAAAGAGTCACTGCATATTTCCTATAAACTCACTGACATGTTTTTACTCCCACTTCTCGTTATTATTGGTTCAATATTTTCTTTCGAATTTTCTAGCCTTTTCATTGATCTTGAACTTCTACCAGAAATGTTAATACTACTGCCCGAATCATGCGTGGTATTTAAGACTGATTGTAATTCTTTGCTTCTTCTTGTTTGTATAGTTGTTTTTGGCACACATTTGGTGTCTTTTGGAGTGCTTTTTTTGTTTGCTTTTGGTTTGACAGTCTTTGTTGGTTTAGCTGTATTTTTTTGTTTCATTTTTTTCGTTTGGGTATTACTGTCATTTGATACATCATCACTACAGAAACAATCTTGAAGCTTCTTTGAGTTACGTGTAGATCTTGTATTAAGAACACTTTCATTGGGTTTTGTTGTAGCTTTTTTTGTTTGTCTTGCTGTCTTTTTATTTGTTGCAGCCTTAGGTTTTGCAGGTTCCATTTCTTTAGGCATATCTACTTTTTGGGGGCTAGCTGAAGGTTTCTTTACCTCATTTAGTATTGTTTTATTGTTTATTTTATTTTTTAAGCCTCTTACTGTTATCATGCTACCCTTAGCTTTTCTCTTTTCAGGTTGCAAGATAGTTACATTAGGTGTTTCTTTCAATGGTTCTTTCACTGCAAAGAAAATATTTATATTATCACATTGTGAGTTGATTGTGAAAAAAAAGGGTTTACTGTTCATTTTAAATTAGATATTTATCTGAAAAATTTAGATGAATTTCAAAAAGACATTTAATTGAGGAAGACGGAAGGAGGAGATTTCTGGGACATTCGGATTGCTATCAATTCACCACTGTTATTATGGTATTTGAATATTGCAGTGCTCTTTAGATTAATTTTCATTCACATTTTGTTAACAATCTATACATTTAAATAAAAATTTAAATAAAAAAAAAATATTGTTTCCATTTTATATCCATACTAATATTATAAATTAGAAAGTAACTCTGTCTGTCTGTCTGTCTGTTACTCAATCACACCTTAACTACTAAACCAATTTGCATAAAATTTGGTATAGTGATATTTTGATACCCGAGAAAGGACATAGGCTATTTTTTACGCCGGGACATTGTGTTTTTCTTTAACTGAACGGGCGAAGCCGCGGGCGGAAAACTAGTATTATATAAAATGATTTGCAATCATACCTTGATTGATGGTAGTTTTTTGTTTCCAGGCTGGTGTACTGTGACTCTCTATGTCACTCTCCATATCAGTTTCCCAAAATGATTTAACTGAATTCAACACTGCCCCTTTATTTATAGCTGAAATAAAAATAATAGTGTTTTAATTAAATACCACATAATATAATATAGTAACTCAAGCCGTGTAATTGTATTATCATGAATTCATGTGCAATTAAGAATTAATTTCATTTCTTTGAAACCAAAAACAATATTAAATATTACTCACTTTTTATATTAGTAGATGATGATTCTGTTGTACCATTAACGTTATGCTTACAAGCATTAGGCTTTATTACATTTTGCAGAACAACCTTACAATCTCCTATTGCAGTTTTGATAGCTTTAGTTTCTTGTTTTTTCTTGGTATCACCTTTCTTCTTAATAGTATTATGTACATTGAATATTTCTTCATCTGTATATGTATCGCTACCATCAGCACTGTTACATTGAGACACAACAGAGGCCACATCCCAATTATCATCTGGTACTTTGTTACTTTTATTCGTCCTCTTATTACTTGCAGTAGTTAAATTCATTTGATCGGCTGGTACAATTTTGTGTATCAGATCCAAAACATTATTTTCATCATCTACAACATCTCTACTGAGACACGATTGGGATGTTACTAATTTCCTTGTTTTATTCTTCTCTTTACATACATTTGATTTCGTCTGAGGACTTGGTGCAGCTAAATCGCTATTTAGGTTTTTATTCTCAAGGAGGTCTAATTTTTGTGTGAAAAGTTTCCGTTTTATAAAGCTGGGTTTCATTGAAACATCGCTGCTGTTTTGAGAATTTACTGTTTGGTTGTTATTATCTGAATCTAAATCTTGTAAATTTTTGGTATGGCTGTCAGAGTCTTGGTTCATTTTCTGAGTAAGTTGTTGTGATGATTTAGAAATAAGTACTTCAGTAACATTATGCTTTTGGGTCTTATTTGATTTACGGACCGGCATAGATGGTTTCTTAAACATAAAATCATTATCATCAAAATCGGAATGCTGGTTATCATTTCGTTTATCAGATTGTACAAAATTATTATCAATTTTACTCCTTTTTCTTTCTGAAATACTTTCTTCCTCATCCAGCAGCCTTTTCTTTTGTAAGTCTAAATTTGAATTTCCATTCGCCCTAACAGATTTTTCAGGAAATATTTGTTCATCATCACTATGTGATTGCACATTTATATTTTTTACAAGCACACAAATACTATGTCACATATTTACACTATTTAAAGAGTCACTTCATATTTCCTATAAACTCACTGACATGTTTTTACTCCCACTTCTCGTTATTATTGGTTCAATATTTTCTTTCGAATTTTCTAGCCTTTTCATTGATCTTGAACTTCTACCAGAAATGTTAATACTACTGCCCGAATCATGCGTGGTATTTAAGACTGATTGTAATTCTTTGCTTCTTCTTGTTTGTATAGTTGTTTTTGGCACACATTTGGTGTCTTTTGGAGTGCTTTTTTTGTTTGACAGTCTTTGTTGGTTTAGCTGTATTTTTTTGTTTCATTTTTTTCGTTTGGGTATTACTGTCATTTGATACATCATCACTACAGAAATAATCTTGAAGCTTCTTTGAGTTACGTGTAGATCTTGTATTAAGAACACTTTCATTGGGTTTTGTTGTAGCTTTTTTTGTTTGTCTTGCTGTCTTTTTATTTGTTGCAGCCTTAGGTTTTGCAGGTTCCATTTCTTTAGGCATATCTACTTTTTGGGGGCTAGCTGAAGGTTTCTTTACCTCATTTAGTATTGTTTTATTGTTTATTTTATTTTTTAAGCCTCTTACTGTTATCATGCTACCCTTAGCTTTTCTCTTTTCAGGTTGCAAGATAGTTACATTAGGTGTTTCTTTCAATGGTTCTTTCACTGCAAAGAAAATATTTATATTATCACATTGTGAGTTGATTGTGAAAAAAAAGGGTTTACTGTTCATTTTAAATTAGATATTTATCTGAAAAATTTAGATGAATTTCAAAAAGACATTTAATTGAGGAAGACGGAAGGAGGAGATTTCTGGGACATTCGGATTGCTATCAATTCACCACTGTTATTATGGTATTTGAATATTGCAGTGCTCTTTAGATTAATTTTCATTCACATTTTGTTAACAATCTATACATTTAAATAAAAATTTAAATAAAAAAAAAATATTGTTTCCATTTTATATCCATACTAATATTATAAATTAGAAAGTAACTCTGTCTGTCTGTCTGTCTGTTACTCAATCACACCTTAACTACTAAACCAATTTGCATAAAATTTGGTATAGTGATATTTTGATACCCGAGAAAGGACATAGGCTATTTTTTACGCCGGGACATAGTGTTTTTCTTTAACTGAACGGGCGAAGCCGCGGGCGGAAAACTAGTATTATATAAAATGATTTGCAATCATACCTTGATTGATGGTAGTTTTTTGTTTCCAGGCTGGTGTACTGTGACTCTCTATGTCACTCTCCATATCAGTTTCCCAAAATGATTTAACTGAATTCAACACTGCCCCTTTATTTATAGCTGAAATAAAAATAATAGTGTTTTAATTAAATACCACATAATATAATATAGTAACTCAAGCCGTGTAATTGTATTATCATGAATTCATGTGCAATTAAGAATTAATTTCATTTCTTTGAAACCAAAAACAATATTAAATATTACTCACTTTTTATATTAGTAGATGATGATTCTGTTGTACCATTAACGTTATGCTTACAAGCATTAGGCTTTATTACATTTTGCAGAACAACCTTACAATCTCCTATTGCAGTTTTGATAGCTTTAGTTTCTTGTTTTTTCTTGGTATCACCTTTCTTCTTAATAGTATTATGTACATTGAATATTTCTTCATCTGTATATGTATCGCTACCATCAGCACTGTTACATTGAGACACAACAGAGGCCACATCCCAATTATCATCTGGTACTTTGTTACTTTTATTCGTCCTCTTATTACTTGCAGTAGTTAAATTCATTTGATCGGCTGGTACAATTTTGTGTATCAGATCCAAAACATTATTTTCATCATCTACAACATCTCTACTGAGACACGATTGGGATGTTACTAATTTCCTTGTTTTATTCTTCTCTTTACATACATTTGATTTCGTCTGAGGACTTGGTGCAGCTAAATCGCTATTTAGGTTTTTATTCTCAAGGAGGTCTAATTTTTGTGTGAAAAGTTTCCGTTTTATAAAGCTGGGTTTCATTGAAACATCGCTGCTGTTTTGAGAAATTACTGTTTGGTTGTTATTATCTGAATCTAAATCTTGTAAATTTTTGGTATGGCTGTCAGAGTCTTGGTTCATTTTCTGAGTAAGTTGTTGTGATGATTTAGAAATAAGTACTTCAGTAACATTATGCTTTTGGGTCTTATTTGATTTACGGACCGGCATAGATGGTTTCTTAAACATAAAATCATTATCATCAAAATCGGAATGCTGGTTATCATTTCGTTTATCAGATTGTACAAAATTATTATCAATTTTACTCCTTTTTCTTTCTGAAATACTTTCTTCCTCATCCAGCAGCCTTTTCTTTTGTAAGTCTAAATTTGAATTTCCATTCGCCCTAACAGATTTTTCAGGAAATATTTGTTCATCATCACTATGTGATTGCACATTTATATTTTTTACAAGCACACAAATACTATGTCACATATTTACACTCTTTAAAGAGTCACTTCATATTTCCTATAAACTCACTGACATGTTTTTACTCCCACTTCTCGTTATTATTGGTTCAATATTTTCTTTCGAATTTTCTAGCCTTTTCATTGATCTTGAACTTCTACCAGAAATGTTAATACTACTGCCCGAATCATGCGTGGTATTTAAGACTGATTGTAATTCTTTGCTTCTTCTTGTTTGTATAGTTGTTTTTGGCACACATTTGGTGTCTTTTGGAGTGCTTTTTTTGTTTGACAGTCTTTGTTGGTTTAGCTGTATTTTTTTGTTTCATTTTTTTCGTTTGGGTATTACTGTCATTTGATACATCATCACTACAGAAATAATCTTGAAGCTTCTTTGAGTTACGTGTAGATCTTGTATTAAGAACACTTTCATTGGGTTTTGTTGTAGCTTTTTTTGTTTGTCTTGCTGTCTTTTTATTTGTTGCAGCCTTAGGTTTTGCAGGTTCCATTTCTTTAGGCATATCTACTTTTTGGGGGCTAGCTGAAGGTTTCTTTACCTCATTTAGTATTGTTTTATTGTTTATTTTATTTTTTAAGCCTCTTACTGTTATCATGCTACCCTTAGCTTTTCTCTTTTCAGGTTGCAAGATAGTTACATTGGGTGTTTCTTTCAATGGTTCGTTCACTGCAAAGAAAATCTTTATATTATCACATTGTGAGTTGATTGTGAAAAAAAAGGGTTTACTGTTCATTTTAAATTAGATATTTATCTGAAAAATTTAGATGAATTTCAAAAAGACATTTAATTGAGGAAGACGGAAGGAGGAGATTTCTGGGACATTCGGATTGCTATCAATTCACCACTGTTATTATGGTATTTGAATATTGCAGTGCTCTTTAGATTAATTTTCATTCACATTTTGTTAACAATCTATACATTTAAATAAAAATTTAAATAAAAAAAAAATATTGTTTCCATTTTATATCCATACTAATATTATAAATTAGAAAGTAACTCTGTCTGTCTGTCTGTCTGTCTGTTACTCAATCACACCTTAACTACTAAACCAATTTGCATAAAATTTGGTATAGTGATATTTTGATACCCGAGAAAGGACATAGGCTATTTTTTACGCCGGGACATAGTGTTTTTCTTTAACTGAACGGGCGAAGCCGCGGGCGGAAAACTAGTATTATATAAAATGATTTGCAATCATACCTTGATTGATGGTAGTTTTTTGTTTCCAGGCTGGTGTACTGTGACTCTCTATGTCACTCTCCATATCAGTTTCCCAAAATGATTTAACTGAATTCAACACTGCCCCTTTATTTATAGCTGAAATAAAAATAATAGTGTTTTAATTAAATACCACATAATATAATATAGTAACTCAAGCCGTGTAATTGTATTATCATGAATTCATGTGCAATTAAGAATTAATTTCATTTCTTTGAAACCAAAAACAATATTAAATATTACTCACTTTTTATATTAGTAGATGATGATTCTGTTGTACCATTAACGTTATGCTTACAAGCATTAGGCTTTATTACATTTTGCAGAACAACCTTACAATCTCCTATTGCAGTTTTGATAGCTTTAGTTTCTTGTTTTTTCTTGGTATCACCTTTCTTCTTAATAGTATTATGTACATTGAATATTTCTTCATCTGTATATGTATCGCTACCATCAGCACTGTTACATTGAGACACAACAGAGGCCACATCCCAATTATCATCTGGTACTTTGTTACTTTTATTCGTCCTCTTATTACTTGCAGTAGTTAAATTCATTTGATCGGCTGGTACAATTTTGTGTATCAGATCCAAAACATTATTTTCATCATCTACAACATCTCTACTGAGACACGATTGGGATGTTACTAATTTCCTTGTTTTATTCTTCTCTTTACATACATTTGATTTCGTCTGAGGACTTGGTGCAGCTAAATCGCTATTTAGGTTTTTATTCTCAAGGAGGTCTAATTTTTGTGTGAAAAGTTTCCGTTTTATAAAGCTGGGTTTCATTGAAACATCGCTGCTGTTTTGAGAAATTACTGTTTGGTTGTTATTATCTGAATCTAAATCTTGTAAATTTTTGGTATGGCTGTCAGAGTCTTGGTTCATTTTCTGAGTAAGTTGTTGTGATGATTTAGAAATAAGTACTTCAGTAACATTATGCTTTTGGGTCTTATTTGATTTACGGACCGGCATAGATGGTTTCTTAAACATAAAATCATTATCATCAAAATCGGAATGCTGGTTATCATTTCGTTTATCAGATTGTACAAAATTATTATCAATTTTACTCCTTTTTCTTTCTGAAATACTTTCTTCCTCATCCAGCAGCCTTTTCTTTTGTAAGTCTAAATTTGAATTTCCATTCGCCCTAACAGATTTTTCAGGAAATATTTGTTCATCATCACTATGTGATTGCACATTTATATTTTTTACAAGCACACAAATACTATGTCACATATTTACACTATTTAAAGAGTCACTGCATATTTCCTATAAACTCACTGACATGTTTTTACTCCCACTTCTCGTTATTATTGGTTCAATATTTTCTTTCGAATTTTCTAGCCTTTTCATTGATCTTGAACTTCTACCAGAAATGTTAATACTACTGCCCGAATCATGCGTGGTATTTAAGACTGATTGTAATTCTTTGCTTCTTCTTGTTTGTATAGTTGTTTTTGGCACACATTTGGTGTCTTTTGGAGTGCTTTTTTTGTTTGCTTTTGGTTTGACAGTCTTTGTTGGTTTAGCTGTATTTTTTTGTTTCATTTTTTTCGTTTGGGTATTACTGTCATTTGATACATCATCACTACAGAAATAATCTTGAAGCTTCTTTGAGTTACGTGTAGATCTTGTATTAAGAACACTTTCATTGGGTTTTGTTGTAGCTTTTTTTGTTTGTCTTGCTGTCTTTTTATTTGTTGCAGCCTTAGGTTTTGCAGGTTCCATTTCTTTAGGCATATCTACTTTTTGGGGGCTAGCTGAAGGTTTCTTTACCTCATTTAGTATTGTTTTATTGTTTATTTTATTTTTTAAGCCTCTTACTGTTATCATGCTACCCTTAGCTTTTCTCTTTTCAGGTTGCAAGATAGTTACATTGGGTGTTTCTTTCAATGGTTCTTTCACTGCAAAGAAAATATTTATATTATCACATTGTGAGTTGATTGTGAAAAAAAAGGGTTTACTGTTCATTTTAAATTAGATATTTATCTGAAAAATTTAGATGAATTTCAAAAAGACATTTAATTGAGGAAGACGGAAGGAGGAGATTTCTGGGACATTCGGATTGCTATCAATTCACCACTGTTATTATGGTATTTGAATATTGCAGTGCTCTTTAGATTAATTTTCATTCACATTTTGTTAACAATCTATACATTTAAATAAAAATTTAAATAAAAAAAAAAATATTGTTTCCATTTTATATCCATACTAATATTATAAATTAGAAAGTAACTCTGTCTGTCTGTCTGTCTGTCTGTTACTCAATCACACCTTAACTACTAAACCAATTTGCATAAAATTTGGTATAGTGATATTTTGATACCCGAGAAAGGACATAGGCTATTTTTTACGCCGGGACATAGTGTTTTTCTTTAACTGAACGGGCGAAGCCGCGGGCGGAAAACTAGTATTATATAAAATGATTTGCAATCATACCTTGATTGATGGTAGTTTTTTGTTTCCAGGCTGGTGTACTGTGACTCTCTATGTCACTCTCCATATCAGTTTCCCAAAATGATTTAACTGAATTCAACACTGCCCCTTTATTTATAGCTGAAATAAAAATAATAGTGTTTTAATTAAATACCACATAATATAATATAGTAACTCAAGCCGTGTAATTGTATTATCATGAATTCATGTGCAATTAAGAATTAATTTCATTTCTTTGAAACCAAAAACAATATTAAATATTACTCACTTTTTATATTAGTAGATGATGATTCTGTTGTACCATTAACGTTATGCTTACAAGCATTAGGCTTTATTACATTTTGCAGAACAACCTTACAATCTCTTATTGCAGTTTTGATAGCTTTAGTTTCTTGTTTTTTCTTGGTATCACCTTTCTTCTTAATAGTATTATGTACATTGAATATTTCTTCATCTGTATATGTATCGCTACCATCAGCACTGTTACATTGAGACACAACAGAGGCCACATCCCAATTATCATCTGGTACTTTGTTACTTTTATTCGTCCTCTTATTACTTGCAGTAGTTAAATTCATTTGATCGGCTGGTACAATTTTGTGTATCAGATCCAAAACATTATTTTCATCATCTACAACATCTCTACTGAGACACGATTGGGATGTTACTAATTTCCTTGTTTTATTCTTCTCTTTACATACATTTGATTTCGTCTGAGGACTTGGTGCAGCTAAATCGCTATTGAGGTTTTTATTCTCAAGGAGGTCTAATTTTTGTGTGAAAAGTTTCCGTTTTATAAAGCTGGGTTTCATTGAAACATCGCTGCTGTTTTGAGAAATTACTGTTTGGTTGTTATTATCTGAATCTAAATCTTGTAAATTTTTGGTATGGCTGTCAGAGTCTTGGTTCATTTTCTGAGTAAGTTGTTGTGATGATTTAGAAATAAGTACTTCAGTAACATTATGCTTTTGGGTCTTATTTGATTTACGGACCGGCATAGATGGTTTCTTAAACATAAAATCATTATCATCAAAATCGGAATGCTGGTTATCATTTCGTTTATCAGATTGTACAAAATTATTATCAATTTTACTCCTTTTTCTTTCTGAAATACTTTCTTCCTCATCCAGCAGCCTTTTCTTTTGTAAGTCTAAATTTGAATTTCCATTCGCCCTAACAGATTTTTCAGGAAATATTTGTTCATCATCACTATGTGATTGCACATTTATATTTTTTACAAGCACACAAATACTATGTCACATATTTACACTATTTAAAGAGTCACTGCATATTTCCTATAAACTCACTGACATGTTTTTACTCCAACTTCTCGTTATTATTGGTTCAATATTTTCTTTCGAATTTTCTAGCCTTTTCATTGATCTTAAACTTCTACCAGAAATGTTAATACTACTGCCCGAATCATGCGTGGTATTTAAGACTGATTGTAATTCTTTGCTTCTTCTTGTTTGTATAGTTGTTTTTGGCACACATTTGGTGTCTTTTGGAGTGCATTTTTTGTTTGCTTTTGGTTTGACAGTCTTTGTTGGTTTAGCTGTATTTTTTTGTTTCATTTTTTTCGTTTGGGTATTACTGTCATTTGATACATCATCACTACAGAAACAATCTTGAAGCTTCTTTGAGTTACGTGTAGATCTTGTATTAAGAACACTTTCATTGGGTTTTGTTGTAGCTTTTTTTGTTTGTGTTGCTGTCTTTTTATTTGTTGCAGCCTTAGGTTTTGCAGGTTCCATTTCTTTAGGCATATCTACTTTTTGGGGGCTAGCTGAAGGTTTCTTTACCTCATTTAGTATTGTTTTATTGTTTATTTTATTTTTTAAGCCTCTTACTGTTATCATGCTACCCTTAGCTTTTCTCTTTTCAGGTTGCAAGATAGTTACATTGGGTGTTTCTTTCAATGGTTCTTTCACTGCAAAGAAAATATTTATATTATCACATTGTGAGTTGATTGTGAAAAAAAAGGGTTTACTGTTCATTTTAAATTAGATATTTATCTGAAAAATTTAGATGAATTTCAAAAAGACATTTAATTGAGGAAGACGGAAGGAGGAGATTTCTGGGACATTCGGATTGCTATCAATTCACCACTGTTATTATGGTATTTGAATATTGCAGTGCTCTTTAGATTAATTTTCATTCACATTTTGTTAACAATCTATACATTTAAATAAAAATTTAAATAAAAAAAAAAATATTGTTTCCATTTTATATCCATACTAATATTATAAATTAGAAAGTAACTCTGTCTGTCTGTCTGTCTGTCTGTTACTCAATCACACCTTAACTACTAAACCAATTTGCATAAAATTTGGTATAGTGATATTTTGATACCCGAGAAAGGACATAGGCTATTTTTTACGCCGGGACATAGTGTTTTTCTTTAACTGAACGGGCGAAGCCGCGGGCGGAAAACTAGTATTATATAAAATGATTTGCAATCATACCTTGATTGATGGTAGTTTTTTGTTTCCAGGCTGGTGTACTGTGACTCTCTATGTCACTCTCCATATCAGTTTCCCAAAATGATTTAACTGAATTCAACACTGCCCCTTTATTTATAGCTGAAATAAAAATAATAGTGTTTTAATTAAATACCACATAATATAATATAGTAACTCAAGCCGTGTAATTGTATTATCATGAATTCATGTGCAATTAAGAATTAATTTCATTTCTTTGAAACCAAAAACAATATTAAATATTACTCACTTTTTATATTAGTAGATGATGATTCTGTTGTACCATTAACGTTATGCTTACAAGCATTAGGCTTTATTACATTTTGCAGAACAACCTTACAATCTCCTATTGCAGTTTTGATAGCTTTAGTTTCTTGTTTTTTCTTGGTATCACATTTCTTCTTAATAGTATTATGTACATTGAATATTTCTTCATCTGTATATGTATCGCTACCATCAGCACTGTTACATTGAGACACAACAGAGGCCACATCCCAATTATCATCTGGTACTTTGTTACTTTTATTCGTCCTCTTATTACTTGCAGTAGTTAAATTCATTTGATCGGCTGGTACAATTTTGTGTATCAGATCCAAAACATTATTTTCATCATCTACAACATCTCTACTGAGACACGATTGGGATGTTACTAATTTCCTTGTTTTATTCTTCTCTTTACATACATTTGATTTCGTCTGAGGACTTGGTGCAGCTAAATCGCTATTTAGGTTTTTATTCTCAAGGAGGTCTAATTTTTGTGTGAAAAGTTTCCGTTTTATAAAGCTGGGTTTCATTGAAACATCGCTGCTGTTTTGAGAAATTACTGTTTGGTTGTTATTATCTGAATCTAAATCTTGTAAATTTTTGGTATGGCTGTCAGAGTCTTGGTTCATTTTCTGAGTAAGTTGTTGTGATGATTTAGAAATAAGTACTTCAGTAACATTATGCTTTTGGGTCTTATTTGATTTACGGACCGGCATAGATGGTTTCTTAAACATAAAATCATTATCATCAAAATCGGAATGCTGGTTATCATTTCGTTTATCAGATTGTACAAAATTATTATCAATTTTACTCCTTTTTCTTTCTGAAATACTTTCTTCCTCATCCAGCAGCCTTTTCTTTTGTAAGTCTAAATTTGAATTTCCATTCGCCCTAACAGATTTTTCAGGAAATATTTGTTCATCATCACTATGTGATTGCACATTTATATTTTTTACAAGCACACAAATACTATGTCACATATTTACACTATTTAAAGAGTCACTGCATATTTCCTATAAACTTACTGACATGTTTTTACTCCAACTTCTCGTTATTATTGGTTCAATATTTTCTTTCGAATTTTCTAGCCTTTTCATTGATCTTAAACTTCTACCAGAAATGTTAATACTACTGCCCGAATCATGCGTGGTATTTAAGACTGATTGTAATTCTTTGCTTCTTCTTGTTTGTATAGTTGTTTTTGGCACACATTTGGTGTCTTTTGGAGTGCATTTTTTGTTTGCTTTTGGTTTGACAGTCTTTGTTGGTTTAGCTGTATTTTTTTGTTTCATTTTTTTCGTTTGGGTATTACTGTCATTTGATACATCATCACTACAGAAACAATCTTGAAGCTTCTTTGAGTTACGTGTAGATCTTGTATTAAGAACACTTTCATTGGGTTTTGTTGTAGCTTTTTTTGTTTGTGTTGCTGTCTTTTTATTTGTTGCAGCCTTAGGTTTTGCAGGTTCCATTTCTTTAGGCATATCTACTTTTTGGGGGCTAGCTGAAGGTTTCTTTACCTCATTTAGTATTGTTTTATTGTTTATTTTATTTTTTAAGCCTCTTACTGTTATCATGCTACCCTTAGCTTTTCTCTTTTCAGGTTGCAAGATAGTTACATTGGGTGTTTCTTTCAATGGTTCTTTCACTGCAAAGAAAATATTTATATTATCACATTGTGAGTTGATTGTGAAAAAAAAGGGTTTACTGTTCATTTTAAATTAGATATTTATCTGAAAAATTTAGATGAATTTCAAAAAGACATTTAATTGAGGAAGACGGAAGGAGGAGATTTCTGGGACATTCGGATTGCTATCAATTCACCACTGTTATTATGGTATTTGAATATTGCAGTGCTCTTTAGATTAATTTTCATTCACATTTTGTTAACAATCTATACATTTAAATAAAAATTTAAATAAAAAAAAAATATTGTTTCCATTTTATATCCATACTAATATTATAAATTAGAAAGTAACTCTGTCTGTCTGTCTGTCTGTTACTCAATCACACCTTAACTACTAAACCAATTTGCATAAAATTTGGTATAGTGATATTTTGATACCCGAGAAAGGACATAGGCTATTTTTTACGCCGGGACATAGTGTTTTTCTTTAACTGAACGGGCGAAGCCGCGGGCGGAAAACTAGTATTATATAAAATGATTTGCAATCATACCTTGATTGATGGTAGTTTTTTGTTTCCAGGCTGGTGTACTGTGACTCTCTATGTCACTCTCCATATCAGTTTCCCAAAATGATTTAACTGAATTCAACACTGCCCCTTTATTTATAGCTGAAATAAAAATAATAGTGTTTTAATTAAATACCACATAATATAATATAGTAACTCAAGCCGTGTAATTGTATTATCATGAATTCATGTGCAATTAAGAATTAATTTCATTTCTTTGAAACCAAAAACAATATTAAATATTACTCACTTTTTATATTAGTAGATGATGATTCTGTTGTACCATTAACGTTATGCTTACAAGCATTAGGCTTTATTACATTTTGCAGAACAACCTTACAATCTCTTATTGCAGTTTTGATAGCTTTAGTTTCTTGTTTTTTCTTGGTATCACCTTTCTTCTTAATAGTATTATGTACATTGAATATTTCTTCATCTGTATATGTATCGCTACCATCAGCACTGTTACATTGAGACACAACAGAGGCCACATCCCAATTATCATCTGGTACTTTGTTACTTTTATTCGTCCTCTTATTACTTGCAGTAGTTAAATTCATTTGATCGGCTGGTACAATTTTGTGTATCAGATCCAAAACATTATTTTCATCATCTACAACATCTCTACTGAGACACGATTGGGATGTTACTAATTTCCTTGTTTTATTCTTCTCTTTACATACATTTGATTTCGTCTGAGGACTTGGTGCAGCTAAATCGCTATTGAGGTTTTTATTCTCAAGGAGGTCTAATTTTTGTGTGAAAAGTTTCCGTTTTATAAAGCTGGGTTTCATTGAAACATCGCTGCTGTTTTGAGAAATTACTGTTTGGTTGTTATTATCTGAATCTAAATCTTGTAAATTTTTGGTATGGCTGTCAGAGTCTTGGTTCATTTTCTGAGTAAGTTGTTGTGATGATTTAGAAATAAGTACTTCAGTAACATTATGCTTTTGGGTCTTATTTGATTTACGGACCGGCATAGATGGTTTCTTAAACATAAAATCATTATCATCAAAATCGGAATGCTGGTTATCATTTCGTTTATCAGATTGTACAAAATTATTATCAATTTTACTCCTTTTTCTTTCTGAAATACTTTCTTCCTCATCCAGCAGCCTTTTCTTTTGTAAGTCTAAATTTGAATTTCCATTCGCCCTAACAGATTTTTCAGGAAATATTTGTTCATCATCACTATGTGATTGCACATTTATATTTTTTACAAGCACACAAATACTATGTCACATATTTACACTATTTAAAGAGTCACTGCATATTTCCTATAAACTTACTGACATGTTTTTACTCCAACTTCTCGTTATTATTGGTTCAATATTTTCTTTCGAATTTTCTAGCCTTTTCATTGATCTTAAACTTCTACCAGAAATGTTAATACTACTGCCCGAATCATGCGTGGTATTTAAGACTGATTGTAATTCTTTGCTTCTTCTTGTTTGTATAGTTGTTTTTGGCACACATTTGGTGTCTTTTGGAGTGCATTTTTTGTTTGCTTTTGGTTTGACAGTCTTTGTTGGTTTAGCTGTATTTTTTTGTTTCATTTTTTTCGTTTGGGTATTACTGTCATTTGATACATCATCACTACAGAAACAATCTTGAAGCTTCTTTGAGTTACGTGTAGATCTTGTATTAAGAACACTTTCATTGGGTTTTGTTGTAGCTTTTTTTGTTTGTGTTGCTGTCTTTTTATTTGTTGCAGCCTTAGGTTTTGCAGGTTCCATTTCTTTAGGCATATCTACTTTTTGGGGGCTAGCTGAAGGTTTCTTTACCTCATTTAGTATTGTTTTATTGTTTATTTTATTTTTTAAGCCTCTTACTGTTATCATGCTACCCTTAGCTTTTCTCTTTTCAGGTTGCAAGATAGTTACATTAGGTGTTTCTTTCAATGGTTCTTTCACTGCAAAGAAAATATTTATATTATCACATTGTGAGTTGATTGTGAAAAAAAAGGGTTTACTGTTCATTTTAAATTAGATATTTATCTGAAAAATTTAGATGAATTTCAAAAAGACATTTAATTGAGGAAGACGGAAGGAGGAGATTTCTGGGACATTCGGATTGCTATCAATTCACCACTGTTATTATGGTATTTGAATATTGCAGTGCTCTTTAGATTAATTTTCATTCACATTTTGTTAACAATCTATACATTTAAATAAAAATTTAAATAAAAAAAAAATATTGTTTCCATTTTATATCCATACTAATATTATAAATTAGAAAGTAACTCTGTCTGTCTGTCTGTCTGTTACTCAATCACACCTTAACTACTAAACCAATTTGCATAAAATTTGGTATAGTGATATTTTGATACCCGAGAAAGGACATAGGCTATTTTTTACGCCGGGACATAGTGTTTTTCTTTAACTGAACGGGCGAAGCCGCGGGCGGAAAACTAGTATTATATAAAATGATTTGCAATCATACCTTGATTGATGGTAGTTTTTTGTTTCCAGGCTGGTGTACTGTGACTCTCTATGTCACTCTCCATATCAGTTTCCCAAAATGATTTAACTGAATTCAACACTGCCCCTTTATTTATAGCTGAAATAAAAATAATAGTGTTTTAATTAAATACCACATAATATAATATAGTAACTCAAGCCGTGTAATTGTATTATCATGAATTCATGTGCAATTAAGAATTAATTTCATTTCTTTGAAACCAAAAACAATATTAAATATTACTCACTTTTTATATTAGTAGATGATGATTCTGTTGTACCATTAACGTTATGCTTACAAGCATTAGGCTTTATTACATTTTGCAGAACAACCTTACAATCTCTTATTGCAGTTTTGATAGCTTTAGTTTCTTGTTTTTTCTTGGTATCACCTTTCTTCTTAATAGTATTATGTACATTGAATATTTCTTCATCTGTATATGTATCGCTACCATCAGCACTGTTACATTGAGACACAACAGAGGCCACATCCCAATTATCATCTGGTACTTTGTTACTTTTATTTGTCCTCTTATTACTTGCAGTAGTTAAATTCATTTGATCGGCTGGTACAATTTTGTGTATCAGATCCAAAACATTATTTTCATCATCTACAACATCTCTACTGAGACACGATTGGGATGTTACTAATTTCCTTGTTTTATTCTTCTCTTTACATACATTTGATTTCGTCTGAGGACTTGGTGCAGCTAAATCGCTATTGAGGTTTTTATTCTCAAGGAGGTCTAATTTTTGTGTGAAAAGTTTCCGTTTTATAAAGCTGGGTTTCATTGAAACATCGCTGCTGTTTTGAGAAATTACTGTTTGGTTGTTATTATCTGAATCTAAATCTTGTAAATTTTTGGTATGGCTGTCAGAGTCTTGGTTCATTTTCTGAGTAAGTTGTTGTGATGATTTAGAAATAAGTACTTCAGTAACATTATGCTTTTGGGTCTTATTTGATTTACGGACCGGCATAGATGGTTTCTTAAACATAAAATCATTATCATCAAAATCGGAATGCTGGTTATCATTTCGTTTATCAGATTGTACAAAATTATTATCAATTTTACTCCTTTTTCTTTCTGAAATACTTTCTTCCTCATCCAGCAGCCTTTTCTTTTGTAAGTCTAAATTTGAATTTCCATTCGCCCTAACAGATTTTTCAGGAAATATTTGTTCATCATCACTATGTGATTGCACATTTATATTTTTTACAAGCACACAAATACTATGTCACATATTTACACTATTTAAAGAGTCACTGCATATTTCCTATAAACTCACTGACATGTTTTTACTCCAACTTCTCGTTATTATTGGTTCAATATTTTCTTTCGAATTTTCTAGCCTTTTCATTGATCTTAAACTTCTACCAGAAATGTTAATACTACTGCCCGAATCATGCGTGGTATTTAAGACTGATTGTAATTCTTTGCTTCTTCTTGTTTGTATAGTTGTTTTTGGCACACATTTGGTGTCTTTTGGAGTGCATTTTTTGTTTGCTTTTGGTTTGACAGTCTTTGTTGGTTTAGCTGTATTTTTTTGTTTCATTTTTTTCGTTTGGGTATTACTGTCATTTGATACATCATCACTACAGAAACAATCTTGAAGCTTCTTTGAGTTACGTGTAGATCTTGTATTAAGAACACTTTCATTGGGTTTTGTTGTAGCTTTTTTTGTTTGTGTTGCTGTCTTTTTATTTGTTGCAGCCTTAGGTTTTGCAGGTTCCATTTCTTTAGGCATATCTACTTTTTGGGGGCTAGCTGAAGGTTTCTTTACCTCATTTAGTATTGTTTTATTGTTTATTTTATTTTTTAAGCCTCTTACTGTTATCATGCTACCCTTAGCTTTTCTCTTTTCAGGTTGCAAGATAGTTACATTGGGTGTTTCTTTCAATGGTTCTTTCACTGCAAAGAAAATATTTATATTATCACATTGTGAGTTGATTGTGAAAAAAAAGGGTTTACTGTTCATTTTAAATTAGATATTTATCTGAAAAATTTAGATGAATTTCAAAAAGACATTTAATTGAGGAAGACGGAAGGAGGAGATTTCTGGGACATTCGGATTGCTATCAATTCACCACTGTTATTATGGTATTTGAATATTGCAGTGCTCTTTAGATTAATTTTCATTCACATTTTGTTAACAATCTATACATTTAAATAAAAATTTAAATAAAAAAAAAAATATTGTTTCCATTTTATATCCATACTAATATTATAAATTAGAAAGTAACTCTGTCTGTCTGTCTGTCTGTCTGTTACTCAATCACACCTTAACTACTAAACCAATTTGCATAAAATTTGGTATAGTGATATTTTGATACCCGAGAAAGGACATAGGCTATTTTTTACGCCGGGACATAGTGTTTTTCTTTAACTGAACGGGCGAAGCCGCGGGCGGAAAACTAGTATTATATAAAATGATTTGCAATCATACCTTGATTGATGGTAGTTTTTTGTTTCCAGGCTGGTGTACTGTGACTCTCTATGTCACTCTCCATATCAGTTTCCCAAAATGATTTAACTGAATTCAACACTGCCCCTTGATTTATAGCTGAAATAAAAATAATAGTGTTTTAATTAAATACCACATAATATAATATAGTAACTCAAGCCGTGTAATTGTATTATCATGAATTCATGTGCAATTAAGAATTAATTTCATTTCTTTGAAACCAAAAACAATATTAAATATTACTCACTTTTTATATTAGTAGATGATGATTCTGTTGTACCATTAACGTTATGCTTACAAGCATTAGGCTTTATTACATTTTGCAGAACTACCTTACAATCTCCTATTGCAGTTTTGATAGCTTTAGTTTCTTGTTTTTTCTTGGTATCACCTTTCTTCTTAATAGTATTATGTACATTGAATATTTCTTCATCTGTATATGTATCGCTACCATCAGCACTGTTACATTGAGACACAACAGAGGCCACATCCCAATTATCATCTGGTACTTTGTTACTTTTATTCGTCCTCTTATTACTTGCAGTAGTTAAATTCATTTGATCGGCTGGTACAATTTTGTGTATCAGATCCAAAACATTATTTTCATCATCTACAACATCTCTACTGAGACACGATTGGGATGTTACTAATTTCCTTGTTTTATTCTTCTCTTTACATACATTTGATTTCGTCTGAGGACTTGGTGCAGCTAAATCGCTATTGAGGTTTTTATTCTCAAGGAGGTCTAATTTTTGTGTGAAAAGTTTCCGTTTTATAAAGCTGGGTTTCATTGAAACATCGCTGCTGTTTTGAGAAATTACTGTTTGGTTGTTATTATCTGAATCTAAATCTTGTAAATTTTTGGTATGGCTGTCAGAGTCTTGGTTCATTTTCTGAGTAAGTTGTTGTGATGATTTAGAAATAAGTACTTCAGTAACATTATGCTTTTGGGTCTTATTTGATTTACGGACCGGCATAGATGGTTTCTTAAACATAAAATCATTATCATCAAAATCGGAATGCTGGTTATCATTTCGTTTATCAGATTGTACAAAATTATTATCAATTTTACTCCTTTTTCTTTCTGAAATACTTTCTTCCTCATCCAGCAGCCTTTTCTTTTGTAAGTCTAAATTTGAATTTCCATTCGCCCTAACAGATTTTTCAGGAAATATTTGTTCATCATC
Source organism: Colias croceus (assembly GCF_905220415.1). Taxonomy (NCBI): domain Eukaryota; kingdom Metazoa; phylum Arthropoda; class Insecta; order Lepidoptera; family Pieridae; genus Colias; species Colias croceus. The sequence continues at coordinate 4,649,952 of NC_059553.1, forward strand.
ACTATGTGATTGCACATTTATATTTTTTACAAGCACACAAATACTATGTCACATATTTACACTATTTAAAGAGTCACTGCATATTTCCTATAAACTTACTGACATGTTTTTACTCCAACTTCTCGTTATTATTGGTTCAATATTTTCTTTCGAATTTTCTAGCCTTTTCATTGATCTTAAACTTCTACCAGAAATGTTAATACTACTGCCCGAATCATGCGTGGTATTTAAGACTGATTGTAATTCTTTGCTTCTTCTTGTTTGTATAGTTGTTTTTGGCACACATTTGGTGTCTTTTGGAGTGCATTTTTTGTTTGCTTTTGGTTTGACAGTCTTTGTTGGTTTAGCTGTATTTTTTTGTTTCATTTTTTTCGTTTGGGTATTACTGTCATTTGATACATCATCACTACAGAAACAATCTTGAAGCTTCTTTGAGTTACGTGTAGATCTTGTATTAAGAACACTTTCATTGGGTTTTGTTGTAGCTTTTTTTGTTTGTGTTGCTGTCTTTTTATTTGTTGCAGCCTTAGGTTTTGCAGGTTCCATTTCTTTAGGCATATCTACTTTTTGGGGGCTAGCTGAAGGTTTCTTTACCTCATTTAGTATTGTTTTATTGTTTATTTTATTTTTTAAGCCTCTTACTGTTATCATGCTACCCTTAGCTTTTCTCTTTTCAGGTTGCAAGATAGTTACATTGGGTGTTTCTTTCAATGGTTCTTTCACTGCAAAGAAAATATTTATATTATCACATTGTGAGTTGATTGTGAAAAAAAAGGGTTTACTGTTCATTTTAAATTAGATATTTATCTGAAAAATTTAGATGAATTTCAAAAAGACATTTAATTGAGGAAGACGGAAGGAGGAGATTTCTGGGACATTCGGATTGCTATCAATTCACCACTGTTATTATGGTATTTGAATATTTCAGTGCTCTTTAGATTAATTTTCATTCACATTTTGTTAACAATCTATACATTTAAATAAAAATTTAAATAAAAAAAAAATATTGTTTCCATTTTATATCCATACTAATATTATAAATTAGAAAGTAACTCTGTCTGTCTGTCTGTCTGTCTGTTACTCAATCACACCTTAACTACTAAACCAATTTGCATAAAATTTGGTATAGTGATATTTTGATACCCGAGAAAGGACATAGGCTATTTTTTACGCCGGGACATAGTGTTTTTCTTTAACTGAACGGGCGAAGCCGCGGGCGGAAATCTAGTATTATATAACATGATTTGCAATCATACCTTGATTGATGGTAGTTTTTTTGTTTCCAGGCTGGTGTACTGTGACTCTCTATGTCACTCTCCATATCAGTTTCCCAAAATGATTTAACTGAATTCAACACTGCCCCTTTATTTATAGCTGAAATAAAAATAATAGTGTTTTAATTAAATACCACATAATATAATATAGTAACTCAAGCCGTGTAATTGTATTATCATGAATTCATGTGCAATTAAGAATTAATTTCATTTCTTTGAAACCAAAAACAATATTAAATATTACTCACTTTTTATATTAGTAGATGATGATTCTGTTGTACCATTAACGTTATGCTTACAAGCATTAGGCTTTATTACATTTTGCAGAACAACCTTACAATCTCTTATTGCAGTTTTGATAGCTTTAGTTTCTTGTTTTTTCTTGGTATCACCTTTCTTCTTAATAGTATTATGTACATTGAATATTTCTTCATCTGTATATGTATCGCTACCATCAGCACTGTTACATTGAGACACAACAGAGGCCACATCCCAATTATCATCTGGTACTTTGTTACTTTTATTCGTCCTCTTATTACTTGCAGTAGTTAAATTCATTTGATCGGCTGGTACAATTTTGTGTATCAGATCCAAAACATTATTTTCATCATCTACAACATCTCTACTGAGACACGATTGGGATGTTACTAATTTCCTTGTTTTATTCTTCTCTTTACATACATTTGATTTCGTCTGAGGACTTGGTGCAGCTAAATCGCTATTGAGGTTTTTATTCTCAAGGAGGTCTAATTTTTGTGTGAAAAGTTTCCGTTTTATAAAGCTGGGTTTCATTGAAACATCGCTGCTGTTTTGAGAAATTACTGTTTGGTTGTTATTATCTGAATCTAAATCTTGTAAATTTTTGGTATGGCTGTCAGAGTCTTGGTTCATTTTCTGAGTAAGTTGTTGTGATGATTTAGAAATAAGTACTTCAGTAACATTATGCTTTTGGGTCTTATTTGATTTACGGACCGGCATAGATGGTTTCTTAAACATAAAATCATTATCATCAAAATCGGAATGCTGGTTATCATTTCGTTTATCAGATTGTACAAAATTATTATCAATTTTACTCCTTTTTCTTTCTGAAATACTTTCTTCCTCATCCAGCAGCCTTTTCTTTTGTAAGTCTAAATTTGAATTTCCATTCGCCCTAACAGATTTTTCAGGAAATATTTGTTCATCATCACTATGTGATTGCACATTTATATTTTTTACAAGCACACAAATACTATGTCACATATTTACACTATTTAAAGAGTCACTTCATATTTCCTATAAACTCACTGACATGTTTTTACTCCCACTTCTCGTTATTATTGGTTCAATATTTTCTTTCGAATTTTCTAGCCTTTTCATTGATCTTGAACTTCTACCAGAAATGTTAATACTACTGCCCGAATCATGCGTGGTATTTAAGACTGATTGTAATTCTTTGCTTCTTCTTGTTTGTATAGTTGTTTTTGGCACACATTTGGTGTCTTTTGGAGTGCTTTTTTTGTTTGACAGTCTTTGTTGGTTTAGCTGTATTTTTTTGTTTCATTTTTTTCGTTTGGGTATTACTGTCATTTGATACATCATCACTACAGAAACAATCTTGAAGCTTCTTTGAGTTACGTGTAGATCTTGTATTAAGAACACTTTCATTGGGTTTTGTTGTAGCTTTTTTTGTTTGTCTTGCTGTCTTTTTATTTGTTGCAGCCTTAGGTTTTGCAGGTTCCATTTCTTTAGGCATATCTACTTTTTGGGGGCTAGCTGAAGGTTTCTTTACCTCATTTAGTATTGTTTTATTGTTTATTTTATTTTTTAAGCCTCTTACTGTTATCATGCTACCCTTAGCTTTTCTCTTTTCAGGTTGCAAGATAGTTACATTGGGTGTTTCTTTCAATGGTTCTTTCACTGCAAAGAAAATATTTATATTATCACATTGTGAGTTGATTGTGAAAAAAAAGGGTTTACTGTTCATTTTAAATTAGATATTTATCTGAAAAATTTAGATGAATTTCAAAAAGACATTTAATTGAGGAAGACGGAAGGAGGAGATTTCTGGGACATTCGGATTGCTATCAATTCACCACTGTTATTATGGTATTTGAATATTGCAGTGCTCTTTAGATTAATTTTCATTCACATTTTGTTAACAATCTATACATTTAAATAAAAATTTAAATAAAAAAAAAATATTGTTTCCATTTTATATCCATACTAATATTATAAATTAGAAAGTAACTCTGTCTGTCTGTCTATCTGTTACTCAATCACACCTTAACTACTAAACCAATTTGCATAAAATTTGGTATAGTGATATTTTGATACCCGAGAAAGGACATAGGCTATTTTTTACGCCGGGACATAGTGTTTTTCTTTAACTGAACGGGCGAAGCCGCGGGCGGAAAACTAGTATTATATAAAATGATTTGCAATCATACCTTGATTGATGGTAGTTTTTTGTTTCCAGGCTGGTGTACTGTGACTCTCTATGTCACTCTCCATATCAGTTTCCCAAAATGATTTAACTGAATTCAACACTGCCCCTTGATTTATAGCTGAAATAAAAATAATAGTGTTTTAATTAAATACCACATAATATAATATAGTAACTCAAGCCGTGTAATTGTATTATCATGAATTCATGTGCAATTAAGAATTAATTTCATTTCTTTGAAACCAAAAACAATATTAAATATTACTCACTTTTTATATTAGTAGATGATGATTCTGTTGTACCATTAACGTTATGCTTACAAGCATTAGGCTTTATTACATTTTGCAGAACAACCTTACAATCTCCTATTGCAGTTTTGATAGCTTTAGTTTCTTGTTTTTTCTTGGTATCACCTTTCTTCTTAATAGTATTATGTACATTGAATATTTCTTCATCTGTATATGTATCGCTACCATCAGCACTGTTACATTGAGACACAACAGAGGCCACATCCCAATTATCATCTGGTACTTTGTTACTTTTATTCGTCCTCTTATTACTTGCAGTAGTTAAATTCATTTGATCGGCTGGTACAATTTTGTGTATCAGATCCAAAACATTATTTTCATCATCTACAACATCTCTACTGAGACACGATTGGGATGTTACTAATTTCCTTGTTTTATTCTTCTCTTTACATACATTTGATTTCGTCTGAGGACTTGGTGCAGCTAAATCGCTATTTAGGTTTTTATTCTCAAGGAGGTCTAATTTTTGTGTGAAAAGTTTCCGTTTTATAAAGCTGGGTTTCATTGAAACATCGCTGCTGTTTTGAGAAATTACTGTTTGGTTGTTATTATCTGAATCTAAATCTTGTAAATTTTTGGTATGGCTGTCAGAGTCTTGGTTCATTTTCTGAGTAAGTTGTTGTGATGATTTAGAAATAAGTACTTCAGTAACATTATGCTTTTGGGTCTTATTTGATTTACGGACCGGCATAGATGGTTTCTTAAACATAAAATCATTATCATCAAAATCGGAATGCTGGTTATCATTTCGTTTATCAGATTGTACAAAATTATTATCAATTTTACTCCTTTTTCTTTCTGAAATACTTTCTTCCTCATCCAGCAGCCTTTTCTTTTGTAAGTCTAAATTTGAATTTCCATTCGCCCTAACAGATTTTTCAGGAAATATTTGTTCATCATCACTATGTGATTGCACATTTATATTTTTTACAAGCACACAAATACTATGTCACATATTTACACTATTTAAAGAGTCACTTCATATTTCCTATAAACTCACTGACATGTTTTTACTCCCACTTCTCGTTATTATTGGTTCAATATTTTCTTTCGAATTTTCTAGCCTTTTCATTGATCTTGAACTTCTACCAGAAATGTTAATACTACTGCCCGAATCATGCGTGGTATTTAAGACTGATTGTAATTCTTTGCTTCTTCTTGTTTGTATAGTTGTTTTTGGCACACATTTGGTGTCTTTTGGAGTGCTTTTTTTGTCTTTGTTGGTTTAGCTGTATTTTTTTGTTTCATTTTTTTCGTTTGGGTATTACTGTCATTTGATACATCATCACTACAGAAACAATCTTGAAGCTTCTTTGAGTTACGTGTAGACCTTGTATTAAGAACACTTTCATTGGGTTTTGTTGTAGCTTTTTTTGTTTGTCTTGCTGTCTTTTTATTTGTTGCAGCCTTAGGTTTTGCAGGCTCCATTTCTTTAGGCATATCTACTTTTTGGGGGCTAGCTGAAGGTTTCTTTACCTCATTTAGTATTGTTTTATTGTTTATTTTATTTTTTAAGCCTCTTACTGTTATCATGCTACCCTTAGCTTTTCTCTTTTCAGGTTGCAAGATAGTTACATTAGGTGTTTCTTTCAATGGTTCTTTCACTGCAAAGAAAATATTTATATTATCACATTGTGAGTTGATTGTGAAAAAAAAGGGTTTACTGTTCATTTTAAATTAGATATTTATCTGAAAAATTTAGATGAATTTCAAAAAGACATTTAATTGAGGAAGACGGAAGGAGGAGATTTCTGGGACATTCGGATTGCTATCAATTCACCACTGTTATTATGGTATTTGAATATTGCAGTGCTCTTTAGATTAATTTTCATTCACATTTTGTTAACAATCTATACATTTAAATAAAAATTTAAATAAAAAAAAAATATTGTTTCCATTTTATATCCATACTAATATTATAAATTAGAAAGTAACTCTGTCTGTCTGTCTATCTGTTACTCAATCACACCTTAACTACTAAACCAATTTGCATAAAATTTGGTATAGTGATATTTTGATACCCGAGAAAGGACATAGGCTATTTTTTACGCCGGGACATAGTGTTTTTCTTTAACTGAACGGGCGAAGCCGCGGGCGGAAAACTAGTATTATATAAAATGATTTGCAATCATACCTTGATTGATGGTAGTTTTTTGTTTCCAGGCTGGTGTACTGTGACTCTCTATGTCACTCTCCATATCAGTTTCCCAAAATGATTTAACTGAATTCAACACTGCCCCTTTATTTATAGCTGAAATAAAAATAATAGTGTTTTAATTAAATACCACATAATATAATATAGTAACTCAAGCCGTGTAATTGTATTATCATGAATTCATGTGCAATTAAGAATTAATTTCATTTCTTTGAAACCAAAAACAATATTAAATATTATAAATTTATAAAGGATAGAAAAAATTCGATCACGAGGCGGGACTTGAACCCGCATCCTTCGCGCCATTCCGGGGCGGATGCCTAACCAACTCAGCCACTCGTGACCCGCCTGAGCAATCGAATTTATTCTATCCTTTCAGTTTTATGTGTCTTAAGGGACACACCGCGCGCCATCTATTGAGATGATTTAACAACCATTTCAACCAATATGAAGCACTTTTCAGTGAATACAATATTGTAACGATGGAACACGACCTTTTCTTGAATTTATATTTTTTGGTTTTTATGGCATTCAAAATGCTTTATAAGAATTTTTTCTATCCTTTATAAATTTATATTTATAAAGCATTTTGAATGCCATAAAAACCAAAAAATATAAATTCAATATTAAATATTACTCACTTTTTATATTAGTAGATGATGATTCTGTTGTACCATTAACGTTATGCTTACAAGCATTAGGCTTTATTACATTTTGCAGAACAACCTTACAATCTCCTATTGCAGTTTTGATAGCTTTAGTTTCTTGTTTTTTCTTGGTATCACCTTTCTTCTTAATAGTATTATGTAAATTGAATATTTCTTCATCTGTATATGTATCGCTACCATCAGCACTGTTACATTGAGACACAACAGAGGCCACATCCCAATTATCATCTGGTACTTTGTTACTTTTATTCGTCCTCTTATTACTTGCAGTAGTTAAATTCATTTGATCGGCTGGTACAATTTTGTGTATCAGATCCAAAACATTATTTTCATCATCTACAACATCTCTACTGAGACACGATTGGGATGTTACTAATTTCCTTGTTTTATTCTTCTCTTTACATACATTTGATTTCGTCTGAGGACTTGGTGCAGCTAAATCGCTATTTAGGTTTTTATTCTCAAGGAGGTCTAATTTTTGTGTGAAAAGTTTCCGTTTTATAAAGCTGGGTTTCATTGAAACATCGCTGCTGTTTTGAGAAATTACTGTTTGGTTGTTATTATCTGAATCTAAATCTTGTAAATTTTTGGTATGGCTGTCAGAGTCTTGGTTCATTTTCTGAGTAAGTTGTTGTGATGATTTAGAAATAAGTACTTCAGTAACATTATGCTTTTGGGTCTTATTTGATTTACGGACCGGCATAGATGGTTTCTTAAACATAAAATCATTATCATCAAAATCGGAATGCTGGTTATCATTTCGTTTATCAGATTGTACAAAATTATTATCAATTTTACTCCTTTTTCTTTCTGAAATACTTTCTTCCTCATCCAGCAGCCTTTTCTTTTGTAAGTCTAAATTTGAATTTCCATTCGCCCTAACAGATTTTTCAGGAAATATTTGTTCATCATCACTATGTGATTGCACATTTATATTTTTTACAAGCACACAAATACTATGTCACATATTTACACTATTTAAAGAGTCACTGCATATTTCCTATAAACTTACTGACATGTTTTTACTCCAACTTCTCGTTATTATTGGTTCAATATTTTCTTTCGAATTTTCTAGCCTTTTCATTGATCTTAAACTTCTACCAGAAATGTTAATACTACTGCCCGAATCATGCGTGGTATTTAAGACTGATTGTAATTCTTTGCTTCTTCTTGTTTGTATAGTTGTTTTTGGCACACATTTGGTGTCTTTTGGAGTGCATTTTTTGTTTGCTTTTGGTTTGACAGTCTTTGTTGGTTTAGCTGTATTTTTTTGTTTCATTTTTTTCGTTTGGGTATTACTGTCATTTGATACATCATCACTACAGAAACAATCTTGAAGCTTCTTTGAGTTACGTGTAGATCTTGTATTAAGAACACTTTCATTGGGTTTTGTTGTAGCTTTTTTTGTTTGTGTTGCTGTCTTTTTATTTGTTGCAGCCTTAGGTTTTGCAGGTTCCATTTCTTTAGGCATATCTACTTTTTGGGGGCTAGCTGAAGGTTTCTTTACCTCATTTAGTATTGTTTTATTGTTTATTTTATTTTTTAAGCCTCTTACTGTTATCATGCTACCCTTAGCTTTTCTCTTTTCAGGTTGCAAGATAGTTACATTGGGTGTTTCTTTCAATGGTTCTTTCACTGCAAAGAAAATATTTATATTATCACATTGTGAGTTGATTGTGAAAAAAAAGGGTTTACTGTTCATTTTAAATTAGATATTTATCTGAAAAATTTAGATGAATTTCAAAAAGACATTTAATTGAGGAAGACGGAAGGAGGAGATTTCTGGGACATTCGGATTGCTATCAATTCACCACTGTTATTATGGTATTTGAATATTGCAGTGCTCTTTAGATTAATTTTCATTCACATTTTGTTAACAATCTATACATTTAAATAAAAATTTAAATAAAAAAAAAATATTGTTTCCATTTTATATCCATACTAATATTATAAATTAGAAAGTAACTCTGTCTGTCTGTCTGTCTGTTACTCAATCACACCTTAACTACTAAACCAATTTGCATAAAATTTGGTATAGTGATATTTTGATACCCGAGAAAGGACATAGGCTATTTTTTACGCCGGGACATTGTGTTTTTCTTTAACTGAACGGGCGAAGCCGCGGGCGGAAAACTAGTATTATATAAAATGATTTGCAATCATACCTTGATTGATGGTAGTTTTTTGTTTCCAGGCTGGTGTACTGTGACTCTCTATGTCACTCTCCATATCAGTTTCCCAAAATGATTTAACTGAATTCAACACTGCCCCTTTATTTATAGCTGAAATAAAAATAATAGTGTTTTAATTAAATACCACATAATATAATATAGTAACTCAAGCCGTGTAATTGTATTATCATGAATTCATGTGCAATTAAGAATTAATTTCATTTCTTTGAAACCAAAAACAATATTAAATATTACTCACTTTTTATATTAGTAGATGATGATTCTGTTGTACCATTAACATTATGCTTACAAGCATTAGGCTTTATTACATTTTGCAGAACAACCTTACAATCTCCTATTGCAGTTTTGATAGCTTTAGTTTCTTGTTTTTTCTTGGTATCACCTTTCTTCTTAATAGTATTATGTACATTGAATATTTCTTCATCTGTATATGTATCGCTACCATCAGCACTGTTACATTGAGACACAACAGAGGCCACATCCCAATTATCATCTGGTACTTTGTTACTTTTATTCGTCCTCTTATTACTTGCAGTAGTTAAATTCATTTGATCGGCTGGTACAATTTTGTGTATCAGATCCAAAACATTATTTTCATCATCTACAACATCTCTACTGAGACACGATTGGGATGTTACTAATTTCCTTGTTTTATTCTTCTCTTTACATACATTTGATTTCGTCTGAGGACTTGGTGCAGCTAAATCGCTATTTAGGTTTTTATTCTCAAGGAGGTCTAATTTTTGTGTGAAAAGTTTCCGTTTTATAAAGCTGGGTTTCATTGAAACATCGCTGCTGTTTTGAGAATTTACTGTTTGGTTGTTATTATCTGAATCTAAATCTTGTAAATTTTTGGTATGGCTGTCAGAGTCTTGGTTCATTTTCTGAGTAAGTTGTTGTGATGATTTAGAAATAAGTACTTCAGTAACATTATGCTTTTGGGTCTTATTTGATTTACGGACCGGCATAGATGGTTTCTTAAACATAAAATCATTATCATCAAAATCGGAATGCTGGTTATCATTTCGTTTATCAGATTGTACAAAATTATTATCAATTTTACTCCTTTTTCTTTCTGAAATACTTTCTTCCTCATCCAGCAGCCTTTTCTTTTGTAAGTCTAAATTTGAATTTCCATTCGCCCTAACAGATTTTTCAGGAAATATTTGTTCATCATCACTATGTGATTGCACATTTATATTTTTTACAAGCACACAAATACTATGTCACATATTTACACTATTTAAAGAGTCACTTCATATTTCCTATAAACTCACTGACATGTTTTTACTCCCACTTCTCGTTATTATTGGTTCAATATTTTCTTTCGAATTTTCTAGCCTTTTCATTGATCTTGAACTTCTACCAGAAATGTTAATACTACTGCCCGAATCATGCGTGGTATTTAAGACTGATTGTAATTCTTTGCTTCTTCTTGTTTGTATAGTTGTTTTTGGCACACATTTGGTGTCTTTTGGAGTGCTTTTTTTGTTTGACAGTCTTTGTTGGTTTAGCTGTATTTTTTTGTTTCATTTTTTTCGTTTGGGTATTACTGTCATTTGATACATCATCACTACAGAAACAATCTTGAAGCTTCTTTGAGTTACGTGTAGATCTTGTATTAAGAACACTTTCATTGGGTTTTGTTGTAGCTTTTTTTGTTTGTCTTGCTGTCTTTTTATTTGTTGCAGCCTTAGGTTTTGCAGGTTCCATTTCTTTAGGCATATCTACTTTTTGGGGGCTAGCTGAAGGTTTCTTTACCTCATTTAGTATTGTTTTATTGTTTATTTTATTTTTTAAGCCTCTTACTGTTATCATGCTACCCTTAGCTTTTCTCTTTTCAGGTTGCAAGATAGTTACATTAGGTGTTTCTTTCAATGGTTCTTTCACTGCAAAGAAAATATTTATATTATCACATTGTGAGTTGATTGTGAAAAAAAAGGGTTTACTGTTCATTTTAAATTAGATATTTATCTGAAAAATTTAGATGAATTTCAAAAAGACATTTAATTGAGGAAGACGGAAGGAGGAGATTTCTGGGACATTCGGATTGCTATCAATTCACCACTGTTATTATGGTATTTGAATATTGCAGTGCTCTTTAGATTAATTTTCATTCACATTTTGTTAACAATCTATACATTTAAATAAAAATTTAAATAAAAAAAAAATATTGTTTCCATTTTATATCCATACTAATATTATAAATTAGAAAGTAACTCTGTCTGTCTGTCTATCTGTTACTCAATCACACCTTAACTACTAAACCAATTTGCATAAAATTTGGTATAGTGATATTTTGATACCCGAGAAAGGACATAGGCTATTTTTTACGCCGGGACATAGTGTTTTTCTTTAACTGAACGGGCGAAGCCGCGGGCGGAAAACTAGTATTATATAAAATGATTTGCAATCATACCTTGATTGATGGTAGTTTTTTGTTTCCAGGCTGGTGTACTGTGACTCTCTATGTCACTCTCCATATCAGTTTCCCAAAATGATTTAACTGAATTCAACACTGCCCCTTGATTTATAGCTGAAATAAAAATAATAGTGTTTTAATTAAATACCACATAATATAATATAGTAACTCAAGCCGTGTAATTGTATTATCATGAATTCATGTGCAATTAAGAATTAATTTCATTTCTTTGAAACCAAAAACAATATTAAATATTACTCACTTTTTATATTAGTAGATGATGATTCTGTTGTACCATTAACGTTATGCTTACAAGCATTAGGCTTTATTACATTTTGCAGAACAACCTTACAATCTCCTATTGCAGTTTTGATAGCTTTAGTTTCTTGTTTTTTCTTGGTATCACCTTTCTTCTTAATAGTATTATGTACATTGAATATTTCTTCATCTGTATATGTATCGCTACCATCAGCACTGTTACATTGAGACACAACAGAGGCCACATCCCAATTATCATCTGGTACTTTGTTACTTTTATTCGTCCTCTTATTACTTGCAGTAGTTAAATTCATTTGATCGGCTGGTACAATTTTGTGTATCAGATCCAAAACATTATTTTCATCATCTACAACATCTCTACTGAGACACGATTGGGATGTTACTAATTTCCTTGTTTTATTCTTCTCTTTACATACATTTGATTTCGTCTGAGGACTTGGTGCAGCTAAATCGCTATTTAGGTTTTTATTCTCAAGGAGGTCTAATTTTTGTGTGAAAAGTTTCCGTTTTATAAAGCTGGGTTTCATTGAAACATCGCTGCTGTTTTGAGAAATTACTGTTTGGTTGTTATTATCTGAATCTAAATCTTGTAAATTTTTGGTATGGCTGTCAGAGTCTTGGTTCATTTTCTGAGTAAGTTGTTGTGATGATTTAGAAATAAGTACTTCAGTAACATTATGCTTTTGGGTCTTATTTGATTTACGGACCGGCATAGATGGTTTCTTAAACATAAAATCATTATCATCAAAATCGGAATGCTGGTTATCATTTCGTTTATCAGATTGTACAAAATTATTATCAATTTTACTCCTTTTTCTTTCTGAAATACTTTCTTCCTCATCCAGCAGCCTTTTCTTTTGTAAGTCTAAATTTGAATTTCCATTCGCCCTAACAGATTTTTCAGGAAATATTTGTTCATCATCACTATGTGATTGCACATTTATATTTTTTACAAGCACACAAATACTATGTCACATATTTACACTATTTAAAGAGTCACTTCATATTTCCTATAAACTCACTGACATGTTTTTACTCCCACTTCTCGTTATTATTGGTTCAATATTTTCTTTCGAATTTTCTAGCCTTTTCATTGATCTTGAACTTCTACCAGAAATGTTAATACTACTGCCCGAATCATGCGTGGTATTTAAGACTGATTGTAATTCTTTGCTTCTTCTTGTTTGTATAGTTGTTTTTGGCACACATTTGGTGTCTTTTGGAGTGCTTTTTTTGTCTTTGTTGGTTTAGCTGTATTTTTTTGTTTCATTTTTTTCGTTTGGGTATTACTGTCATTTGATACATCATCACTACAGAAACAATCTTGAAGCTTCTTTGAGTTACGTGTAGATCTTGTATTAAGAACACTTTCATTGGGTTTTGTTGTAGCTTTTTTTGTTTGTCTTGCTGTCTTTTTATTTGTTGCAGCCTTAGGTTTTGCAGGCTCCATTTCTTTAGGCATATCTACTTTTTGGGGGCTAGCTGAAGGTTTCTTTACCTCATTTAGTATTGTTTTATTGTTTATTTTATTTTTTAAGCCTCTTACTGTTATCATGCTACCCTTAGCTTTTCTCTTTTCAGGTTGCAAGATAGTTACATTAGGTGTTTCTTTCAATGGTTCTTTCACTGCAAAGAAAATATTTATATTATCACATTGTGAGTTGATTGTGAAAAAAAAGGGTTTACTGTTCATTTTAAATTAGATATTTATCTGAAAAATTTAGATGAATTTCAAAAAGACATTTAATTGAGGAAGACGGAAGGAGGAGATTTCTGGGACATTCGGATTGCTATCAATTCACCACTGTTATTATGGTATTTGAATATTGCAGTGCTCTTTAGATTAATTTTCATTCACATTTTGTTAACAATCTATACATTTAAATAAAAATTTAAATAAAAAAAAAATATTGTTTCCATTTTATATCCATACTAATATTATAAATTAGAAAGTAACTCTGTCTGTCTGTCTGTCTGTTACTCAATCACACCTTAACTACTAAACCAATTTGCATAAAATTTGGTATAGTGATATTTTGATACCCGAGAAAGGACATAGGCTATTTTTTACGCCGGGACATTGTGTTTTTCTTTAACTGAACGGGCGAAGCCGCGGGCGGAAAACTAGTATTATATAAAATGATTTGCAATCATACCTTGATTGATGGTTGTTTTTTGTTTCCAGGCTGGTGTACTGTGACTATCTATGTCACTCTCCATATCAGTTTCCCAAAATGATTTAACTGAATTCAACACTGCCCCTTTATTTATAGCTGAAATAAAAATAATAGTGTTTTAATTAAATACCACATAATATAATATAGTAACTCAAGCCGTGTAATTGTATTATCATGAATTCATGTGCAATTAAGAATTAATTTCATTTCTTTGAAACCAAAAACAATATTAAATATTACTCACTTTTTATATTAGTAGATGATGATTCTGTTGTACCATTAACGTTATGCTTACAAGCATTAGGCTTTATTACATTTTGCAGAACAACCTTACAATCTCCTATTGCAGTTTTGATAGCTTTAGTTTCTTGTTTTTTCTTGGTATCACCTTTCTTCTTAATAGTATTATGTAAATTGAATATTTCTTCATCTGTATATGTATCGCTACCATCAGCACTGTTACATTGAGACACAACAGAGGCCACATCCCAATTATCATCTGGTACTTTGTTACTTTTATTCGTCCTCTTATTACTTGCAGTAGTTAAATTCATTTGATCGGCTGGTACAATTTTGTGTATCAGATCCAAAACATTATTTTCATCATCTACAACATCTCTACTGAGACACGATTGGGATGTTACTAATTTCCTTGTTTTATTCTTCTCTTTACATACATTTGATTTCGTCTGAGGACTTGGTGCAGCTAAATCGCTATTTAGGTTTTTATTCTCAAGGAGGTCTAATTTTTGTGTGAAAAGTTTCCGTTTTATAAAGCTGGGTTTCATTGAAACATCGCTGCTGTTTTGAGAAATTACTGTTTGGTTGTTATTATCTGAATCTAAATCTTGTAAATTTTTGGTATGGCTGTCAGAGTCTTGGTTCATTTTCTGAGTAAGTTGTTGTGATGATTTAGAAATAAGTACTTCAGTAACATTATGCTTTTGGGTCTTATTTGATTTACGGACCGGCATAGATGGTTTCTTAAACATAAAATCATTATCATCAAAATCGGAATGCTGGTTATCATTTCGTTTATCAGATTGTACAAAATTATTATCAATTTTACTCCTTTTTCTTTCTGAAATACTTTCTTCCTCATCCAGCAGCCTTTTCTTTTGTAAGTCTAAATTTGAATTTCCATTCGCCCTAACAGATTTTTCAGGAAATATTTGTTCATCATCACTATGTGATTGCACATTTATATTTTTTACAAGCACACAAATACTATGTCACATATTTACACTATTTAAAGAGTCACTGCATATTTCCTATAAACTTACTGACATGTTTTTACTCCAACTTCTCGTTATTATTGGTTCAATATTTTCTTTCGAATTTTCTAGCCTTTTCATTGATCTTAAACTTCTACCAGAAATGTTAATACTACTGCCCGAATCATGCGTGGTATTTAAGACTGATTGTAATTCTTTGCTTCTTCTTGTTTGTATAGTTGTTTTTGGCACACATTTGGTGTCTTTTGGAGTGCATTTTTTGTTTGCTTTTGGTTTGACAGTCTTTGTTGGTTTAGCTGTATTTTTTTGTTTCATTTTTTTCGTTTGGGTATTACTGTCATTTGATACATCATCACTACAGAAACAATCTTGAAGCTTCTTTGAGTTACGTGTAGATCTTGTATTAAGAACACTTTCATTGGGTTTTGTTGTAGCTTTTTTTGTTTGTGTTGCTGTCTTTTTATTTGTTGCAGCCTTAGGTTTTGCAGGTTCCATTTCTTTAGGCATATCTACTTTTTGGGGGCTAGCTGAAGGTTTCTTTACCTCATTTAGTATTGTTTTATTGTTTATTTTATTTTTTAAGCCTCTTACTGTTATCATGCTACCCTTAGCTTTTCTCTTTTCAGGTTGCAAGATAGTTACATTGGGTGTTTCTTTCAATGGTTCTTTCACTGCAAAGAAAATATTTATATTATCACATTGTGAGTTGATTGTGAAAAAAAAGGGTTTACTGTTCATTTTAAATTAGATATTTATCTGAAAAATTTAGATGAATTTCAAAAAGACATTTAATTGAGGAAGACGGAAGGAGGAGATTTCTGGGACATTCGGATTGCTATCAATTCACCACTGTTATTATGGTATTTGAATATTGCAGTGCTCTTTAGATTAATTTTCATTCACATTTTGTTAACAATCTATACATTTAAATAAAAATTTAAATAAAAAAAAAATATTGTTTCCATTTTATATCCATACTAATATTATAAATTAGAAAGTAACTCTGTCTGTCTGTCTGTCTGTTACTCAATCACACCTTAACTACTAAACCAATTTGCATAAAATTTGGTATAGTGATATTTTGATACCCGAGAAAGGACATAGGCTATTTTTTACGCCGGGACATTGTGTTTTTCTTTAACTGAACGGGCGAAGCCGCGGGCGGAAAACTAGTATTATATAAAATGATTTGCAATCATACCTTGATTGATGGTAGTTTTTTGTTTCCAGGCTGGTGTACTGTGACTCTCTATGTCACTCTCCATATCAGTTTCCCAAAATGATTTAACTGAATTCAACACTGCCCCTTTATTTATAGCTGAAATAAAAATAATAGTGTTTTAATTAAATACCACATAATATAATATAGTAACTCAAGCCGTGTAATTGTATTATCATGAATTCATGTGCAATTAAGAATTAATTTCATTTCTTTGAAACCAAAAACAATATTAAATATTACTCACTTTTTATATTAGTAGATGATGATTCTGTTGTACCATTAACATTATGCTTACAAGCATTAGGCTTTATTACATTTTGCAGAACAACCTTACAATCTCCTATTGCAGTTTTGATAGCTTTAGTTTCTTGTTTTTTCTTGGTATCACCTTTCTTCTTAATAGTATTATGTAAATTGAATATTTCTTCATCTGTATATGTATCGCTACCATCAGCACTGTTACATTGAGACACAACAGAGGCCACATCCCAATTATCATCTGGTACTTTGTTACTTTTATTCGTCCTCTTATTACTTGCAGTAGTTAAATTCATTTGATCGGCTGGTACAATTTTGTGTATCAGATCCAAAACATTATTTTCATCATCTACAACATCTCTACTGAGACACGATTGGGATGTTACTAATTTCCTTGTTTTATTCTTCTCTTTACATACATTTGATTTCGTCTGAGGACTTGGTGCAGCTAAATCGCTATTTAGGTTTTTATTCTCAAGGAGGTCTAATTTTTGTGTGAAAAGTTTCCGTTTTATAAAGCTGGGTTTCATTGAAACATCGCTGCTGTTTTGAGAAATTACTGTTTGGTTGTTATTATCTGAATCTAAATCTTGTAAATTTTTGGTATGGCTGTCAGAGTCTTGGTTCATTTTCTGAGTAAGTTGTTGTGATGATTTAGAAATAAGTACTTCAGTAACATTATGCTTTTGGGTCTTATTTGATTTACGGACCGGCATAGATGGTTTCTTAAACATAAAATCATTATCATCAAAATCGGAATGCTGGTTATCATTTCGTTTATCAGATTGTACAAAATTATTATCAATTTTACTCCTTTTTCTTTCTGAAATACTTTCTTCCTCATCCATCAGCCTTTTCTTTTGTAAGTCTAAATTTGAATTTCCATTCGCCCTAACAGATTTTTCAGGAAATATTTGTTCATCATCACTATGTGATTGCACATTTATATTTTGTGTTTGCTTGTACATAATTTGTTCTGTTGTTTTTGGCAGTATAGTACCATTCTTTGATTTGTCTATTGTAACATTTGGTTTTGATTTATTAAACCTCTGAGAAGGTAAAAGAAATCCTGTTGTAAATCTATCTTTCAGTGTCATAGTTCCATTTGGATTATCAAGCCCTTTTTGCATCTCTATAGAATTTTCTATGTGACTTGGCTTCTTATTAACAGGTTTTGGATAAACAGGAAAGACATTCCTCAATGTGTTTTGTTTAATATTATCTGTACAATCATTATATATGTCAGTTTCTTTTAATGATGTCCGTAGCAAAGACTCATCAATTCTATTTAATTGTTGTATAGGAAATGCATTTCTATAAGACACGCTAGTTTTAACAGATCGACCATCATCACTGCTAAGTGATGAATCACTTCCCTGTTCTCCCGAATCATATCCAGATTTTCTTCTTACACCTCTGAGAAATAATTTCAAATTTCTTCGTTTTTCAATTCTTTTCCTTACTTTATTTCTCATTAATTTTTGGTAAGCATCTTTAATAATTCTTAATTCATGGTTATTAAATTTCATGTATTTAAATGCATTTGCAATATCCACAGCACTAACACTTGTAGTTGTATCTAAAAATATGAAAATGAATTAATGTTACAAAATGTAGGTACATAAATTGAATTTTATAATAAATATATTGTTATGTTGAATATAATGTGTTTACCTATACTTCTAACGGAAAGTGGTGATCCACTTCTTCCATTAATAAGGGACCTCTGTGAACTCATAGCTCGCGGATAATATGAGTTATGAAAATTTCGTGGTCCTAAATCGCTTCTCATGGACATTGGTGAAGTTTCTCTTCCATGGTACAAACTTCGTTGATCATATTGTGGATTGCCAAAACGGTGGCGGTGGGTATTCCCGCCCATATTTAACGTAGAAGTTAAAACGTTACTCCGAAAACTTAATCCTGTCATATTACTTTTGTTTATACCAGGCCCTCGCGCACTAATAGTCTGAAAATTATATGCAAATACATAAAACATTTGAAATTTTACATTTAACTGGACACTTTCTCAATTCATATTTACATTAAATGAATACTTACTGTGTTTCCATTCTGAAATGTAATAACATTGTTTGGGAATATATTATCATCTTCGCTGTCGGACATTTTTAGGAGTCAATAATAATTTATATACAAGTCACTGTAAATCTAGGTCACTCTTTAAAACAAAATTGTTTGTACAAAACCAAAAGTAATGCCTTAGCATCAAATTATTCATTTAAAACACTTTCAAGACAAGAGCGTCTATTTTCATGCTATTTTAATTCAAAATCAGACTTAACGGAATTTTTTTTTTTTTTTTTTTTTTCTGTTATGGCAAGAAGATAACCATTTGCCAGTGTCAAGTTAAAGGTAGGGAAACCATACACGGGAAAATATATAGGACGATAGCAAGGTGATCAAAAGAGTTTAGGAAAAAAATAATAATACTTACATTATATTAATACATATTTACATAAATTAAATAGATTATATGGAAATTAATGAACATTACAATTTGATATTATTGCTACATATAAAATTAGATATATTACTTAGATATTTTTTAGGGTACATAAATAGATAGGACATACGAGTAGGAAGAGGAACATTTGAGGATATTAAGGAATCAAAAAAGGAAGAATGGTCGTATAGAGAGCAAGAGAAAAATATGTGGTCTATATTTCCCTCGTCCTCTCCACACTCGCAAACTTCAGTATTTAACACACCAATTCTGGCTAAATGACTAGGAATACACATATGTCCAATTCTCATGCGACTTATTGAAGATATAACCAATTTATTTGCTTCAACACCAACAAACCAAGGCTTTATTGGAATTGTCGGTTGGATTCTATAAAAATTCCTTCCCTTACATTGCCCAGTATCTGCCCAGACTGTATTCCACGTTTCAAAGAGATATCGCTTCGGTAATGTTAGCAGATCATGAGAATAGTTCATGTATGGAAACATATCTCCACACTGCACCGCATCCTTGGCCAAGCTATCAGCCCTATCATTTCCTTGGATTCCACGATGGCTCGGGATCCAAGCAAAAGTTACCAAGTAACCTAGATTAATGCATTCATATAACTTATTTTTGATTTGAAAAATAACAGGGTAAAATGGTTTATTGTAAAAAGAATATTTATCTAAGCATTGCAGAGAACTCATTGAATCAGAAAAAATTACAGATTTAGGTAGCTTCATTAATTTAATATATTCTAATGCTTTTAGGAGCCCAAAGCACTCTCCAGTAAAGACTGAAGACTCCGGCGGTAGCTTAATCTTTTGTGTAATCTTATATTGAACGTGAAATATACCAACTCCAACACAACTATCAGTTGATGATTTAGACGCATCAGTAAAAATATGATGCCAATTACGCCACTCCTTATCAACATTAAATCTAAAGTTTACATTTGAATCTATATTATCATGCTTACTGATTCCTATATTGTACTTTATAATTGGTTTGATCAAAAGGCTCTGGTAGTTATAACCAAAAAGCGGTAAAACTGGGGACTGAAAAATATTGGTTGACATTGAAATGAATTTACGGTAACTTACAATTAAGCAAGGTATAGATTTATTTTTCCAGAATGAAGACGTACGTATTCGATCGTTTAACATTTTTAACTTGTTTATTAATGGATGGTTGGTGAATTGTACTATACGGAACAAAAATCTATCAGATAAATATTGCCTTCTGATCGTCAGTGGAGGATCTCCACATTCAACCTGAAGGGCGTTTATGGGACTCGATTTCATAGCACCTAAAACAATCCGGAGGGCTTTAGCTTGAATTTTATCCAACTTGTGAAGAGCAGTTATATTTCCACTTTCTAATAAAAACATTCCGTAGTCTAGGATACTACGAAGCAAGGCATTATATACCAATTTCATACAAGAAGGATGTGCACCCCACCAAACCCCAGAAAGACATCGTAACATATTTAAAATATTTTCACATTTTGTACAAATGTAGTCGATGTGAAAAGTACCTGTCATTTTACTATCTAAGATAATACCTAAAAATTTTGCATGATTTTGAATTGGAATTTGTTTATTATTATAAGTGACACAAACCCTAGGAACTATTCGTTTTTTTGTAAACACTACCGCAACGCTCTTATCAATAGAAATATCCAAACCATTTTGATCCATCCATCGATTAAGATCAGCAAGACCATTATTTAACAAAATACTGGCCGTCTCTAATTTTGAATCAACAGTGTACAATACCAAATCATCAGCATATTGAAGGACATTGACATAACTACTAAATACATTTTCTAGGTCATAACTATAAACATTATATAGAATAGGACTTAGAACTGACCCTTGTGGAAGACCTTTACTGATAGTACGGACAATACTAACTGTGTCGTCAACATTACAAACCACATGTCTTTCTTTTAATATATTTATAATGAAATTAACCAATAAAGCAGGGATGTTCATTTTATAAAGTTTATTCTGGAGTATTGAGATGACTACATTGTCATATGCCGAACGAATGTCTAGAAACGCGGCAATAACTTGTTGATCATTTGAAAAAGCTAAATTTATATCCGTAGTTAGGATGCTGATGTTGTCAATAGCACTTTTCGACTTACGAAAGCCGAATTGCGTCTTTGAAAGGATTTTGTTGTGTTCTAGGAACCACTCCAAACGGTTTTTTATTAAATGTTCTGAAATTTTGGTTAATACAGACGACAAAGCAACGGGTCTGTATGAAGACACTGCAGTTGGAGATTTATTTGGTTTTAAAATTGGAATGATTTCTTGAGATTTCCAAGACAGCGGAACATTCCCAGAAATCATGATGGAATTAATAAGATCAAGATAATAGTTTAAGCAATTTTCAGAAAGATGTGATATAAAAGAATACGGAATTCCATCCAACCCAGGAGCAGAATCTTTAACAGATGATAAAATACCTTTAAGTTCATCAAGTGTAAACAGTGAAGCTAATAGTGAGCCATAATTATGGTCCATAGGGCAGATTATAGGAGGCTTTAATTGAATAAACTCTCTTGCTGTAGACGGGGCTAAATTATCCATAAAATTACTCGCTAATTCCTTTGATATTATTGATGTCTGTTCTTTGAAAGCTGATCGGAAGCGTCTAATATTTTTCCATACTTCTCTGGAGCATGTTTCGGGTGCTAAAGATGAGCAAAAAGATTTCCAACCTTCTCGTTTCTTCTTTTTAAGCAGTAATCTGGTGGAATTGATAGCTTGAGAAAGAAATTCATAATTTATTTCGGACATGTCATTGGCATATATTTTTTCAATGCGCTTTCTTTCTTTAACAGCATTACTACATATTCTTCATCCCACCAAGGAGGACTTGGAATTTTCGAAGGATGCATAGATTTGTGGGGTAAAGTTTTATCAGCTGCATCAATCAAGATCTTGGCTAAATGTACAGAACAAGACTCTTCATTGCTTGCATTAATCTCAGGCAACTCTTTAACTTGGCGATCAACCTCTTCTTTAAACTTATGCCAGTCTGCATTATGGAGCTTATACCTCAAACGAGGCTTTATGCTTGTATTATGTATTTTGTTTCCTATAGGAACGGTTATTAATAGGGGAAAATGATCACTACCAAATGAAGTTGCTAGAGGACACCAAGAAATATATGATGCTAATCCTGGAGAGCAAAGAGAGAGATCTACCGCACTAAAAATTTCATTCGCTCGTGTACGTCTTGTTCGCTCACCTGTATTGAGCATGCATAAATTATACTTGTCAAAGATATTTAAAAGTTGTACGCCGCTACTATTCGTAATACTACTTCCCCAGTATTGATGATGGGCATTAAAATCACCCAGTATCAACAAAGGGGTAGAAATAGAGCTAATTAAATTTTGTATATAGGTAAACGTAGAAGCAGTGCTATATGATATATAAATTGAAATGATAGAGAGACTATTTTTTAGATTAATTCCAACATTATTTAAATATTTATTATTGTGAGCTGGTAATATTAATCGTTTAAATTGTATAGACTTTTTGATGAGTATGGCAGCACCACCATACCCATCAATTCTGTCATCACGAACACAAACATAACCTGGAATTCTAAAATTGAGATTTGGTTTTAGCCAAGTCTCATTAAGAGCGATTATAATAGGATCATGCTTATTTATAATATGAATTAAATCCGATTTCTTAGGAATTATGCTCCTGCAGTTCCACTGTATTATTTTGGAATCCATTATTATTACATATGCTATCAATTAACTTATACAAAGTGGCAACGTTGGACGGTTTTAATGTTTAATTTTTTAATAAAGTGTTTATCAAAGAAGTTATAATATCCATAATCTGAGATGTTTCGGTTTCATTATGGACCACTTGATATCCGCAGCCATTTTCAGGCGTAGGAATCTGAGCTTGTCTAATAATATCATTATGAGCAACTTTATCATAACCCTTTATAGACTTAGGAGGCAATTTAGGTTTTAAATGAAAAGTTTTTTTGTACGAAGAATTTGTATTATTAACACTTATTCTGTTTGGGGTTGAATTAGAAGAGGGTGCCATCAATACCTCGCCATATGATTTTGTAATTTGTGGGTAAAATTTACTTGCCTCACCATAAGAAATATTTTTTTGAGCCATACATATTTTGATATCTTTTTTGCCGTTTATACTCAGGACAGATTTTGTTAGAAGCATAATGGAAACCAGAACATAATAAACATGACGCACAGTCTTCTTCAACCGTACAAGAGTCGCCTGTGTGGTCTTGACCACATTTGTAACACCTAGGTTTCGAACGACAAATATTTTTAGTGTGACCATATCTACAACATTTATAACATTGGATGGTAGGGAAAATATATAAATTTACTGGCAAAGAGTTATAACAAACATAGACACGCTCAGGAAGAACTTGTCCATCAAATGTTATAACAACTGATTGTGTAGGTTTCCAAGATATAGTACCATTAATATTAACCTTATAATTTATCCTTCGGACCTTAATTATTTTACCACAACCTACTGGGGTGGACACATATTCTTTTACTTCCTCGGGGGACCACTCGGATGGAATGCCTTTAACAATACCAATTCTGGTAATATTGAATGATGGAATTTTTGCACTAAGATTATAACTACTCAAATTTTTATTTTTGATGAACTCATTAGCATCCTGCGCTGTTGTGAATGCAACAATGCAACGGTTTCTGCCTATTTTTTTAATGCTACCAGATACAATGTTTTTTATGTTATTGTTCTTTAAAAACCTTCCAAAAGTAATGGGATGCAGAGTAGAGCCATCGCCGGGTGATGTTTCAGTTCTCTGTACATGAACAATATAAGGGAAGGAATCTGAAGGTACATATTCACACCGACTATCTTGTAAAGCAACAGAGTCATGTAATTTAGTATTATCATTAGGTCTATTTAGTTTATCACCAACATCAATATTTTCAGTGATCATTGATTCATTTGAATCTTTTGCATGCTTTCTATAGCGACGTTTCTTTGGAGTACTCTCCAAATTCAGATCTAGGCATGTATTTGTAACATTTGGGATAGTAATGTAACTAGCTACCTCAGGACCGGGGGTAACCAGTCCTGGGGGAATAGGATCCGGAGGATCGTTCATAGAACAATCAGACCGAACCTTACCTCACGAAATTTAACTTTTTACATACTATAAATTAAATATATACAAAAACTTACCTAAATAAACACTAACTATACACAATTAATAAAATATATACAATTATAAACAATATATACAAAACCAAACTCCACTGATCATATAAAAATTAATTATTTTAACAGCCAAGAAAAATTACACCCGCTTCATTCGAAGTTTCCCGCGCTTTTCTAATGACAGTGTTCTTAACGGAATTCGTACCTATGATTCGTACCAATGTACCATAAACAAGCATACACATTATATTCTATGACAGCTGTCAATGCTTAATGCCATGTGCATTCTATTCAAGACACAGAGGAGACGCTGAATTGGCCTATTCAAGTATCGACAATGACGAGTTTACGACTTGAAATCATATCATAAAATATTATTACTTCAATAATATTTCACAGTCCCTTTTCCTTTGAACAAAAATAAAAAACAATATATGTAATATCATGATTTTACTATAATTTAAGGTTATTTCGTGGTGTGAAGGTTTTCCTTGGTTAAAGTACATATTCTCATAAAAGTTCAAAATATTCAATTGAAATCATGCTATAAATCATCTCATAAATAAATATAAAAGTTCCTTGATTAGTAAGATTAACAGAAGAAAACTAACTTAGAAGAGGCTCAATAAACATATTTTATAAGTCAATTTGAACCTTGATTTGAACTGAGAATTCCACAGACTAATTCTGATCAAATTTTGTTATATTATGCTCTCGAAATCTGTGCTAACTACCTGCTATACTAAAGAATGTAATTAATAGTTTATTTCTGTGGTATATTCATAAAGATTTCAAATTGACGAGACAGCTGGCTATTTTTTTCTCATATTATCTCACAGAACAGTAAAAACAAATAGAAGTGTGATGTGGGGGTGGCCCACGTGTCACTAGTAAGATACATGTCCGTATATACATAGTAGTCTTTGGTAAGATAATTAAGATCACCTTACTTGGTCTCAGTTGTGCGCAGAAAAATATTCGAGTCGGTTGCCAGCTGTCAAACCTTTTTTCCATATTAATTATTCATTAATTAGGGCGTGTTGTTCGGTATTAGAGTGGAAAAATGATAGCAGGCGAAATAATATCAGCAATGGAGGCATTTCATACCATCGGTAACACAGAACTATATCGAGATAGAAGGAAAGAGTGTATGTACCTCGCGTGGCGAAAAGACGATTAATCATCGTCTTTGCTCGCCACGATGCTCAGTCCGCTCTCGACCGCTCTCAGTGTGTGACGTACTAATGCAAACAGAAAATGACCCCATGCTCGATAATTAACTGTGCAAACACCACCAAAAAAGTTAAAGGTGTCAATAAAAATATTTCCTTTCACCTGTAAGTACTTTTTGCCCTAAAATATCTATTATTACTTATAAAACAATTTATTTTTGTGCTCCGTATTAATTTAATATAAATGGTTACGGAATGATGCAACTTTTCCATTACGGTTTTAATTTTACACGCCAGACTGGACATGCATTGAAAACCAGCAATGAAAATAAAACATTCCAAACTGTCGAAACGCGGTAAAGGTTGATTTCTCATTTTTCTGTCAAAAATAAGCTTATAGAGTTGTACTCCACGATTTTCAATGCCGATTTCTTAGTCGATTCAAATCGATGCCTATTGAAAACAGAAAAATGATAATTAATTTTTAATCCTATAATATTATTGTTAGGTATATCGATGGTTTAAAATATATTTACTATATTATACTTAGTGCAAATTTGTTTCAGTTTTCCGAAATATTCTCTTGTGAAAAAATAAATGGATTGAAGCAACGGGTCGTAAAACTGGTTTCCTACGAAACACAGGCTGATTTGTTCCATACATTTTCACGAAGATTCGTTTACTGGCCCATCAAAGTTTCGGCGAATAATGTTAAGTGGTTGAGGAGTTCCTTCCGTCTCCATCATTAGCTCAGCACCATGATACTAGAATTTTATATTGTCACCTGACTTGCACATGTATGCAAACTTTCAGCTCAATAAGTTGATTAAAACTACTTTAATATTCAATTACAAGATTTGATACATACATACATTCATATACACATGCATACTAATGAAGTTTAAGTTAATAAAAAGCTTGTAAAAATTAACATACATTTTTATTCTCATTATTCTGTCAAGGTCAAAATCGATTCCCAATTCAATTCTATAAAATGTTTTAACTGCCTACTTAGTTTCTATTTAATTATTTTGACGTTGTGAACATCACTAAAAGACTCGCGTGACGTCAAAATACCTACGCAAAATGTTACACGGTCGGTTCTCATATTAATCGACGAACTATTTCCTTCTATCTCGATATAGTTCTGTGATCGGTAAGTCTTATTTTAATTTATTTTAAATATATTTTGTTATAACTTCGCTTGTCGTAATTTGTCAAAAATTTATAAAAATATTAAGTCAAAATGAACCTTAATCCATAAGAAATTAGTACTTATATAGATTGAACAGCAAACAAGACTTTCTGGAATATTATTGCAATAAACAAACGAATGTCGGTTTAGTGATGGTTGTAGGGCATATCGACAGTATCGATACTTTAGAAAAGACAAACATTATAAACTTTAAATTTTATTTTATTTTTCCTTAGCTTTCATTTATCTAATTTATTTATAGATTTCCCAAAGAGGCTAATTTAAAAGAGAAATGGATAAATGCAACGTGACGAGTTAACTGGATGCCGAACAGCACTAAGAAGTCTAACAAAGGCCGCCGATACATCAAACCTACGGCAGTTCCAAGATTTAAAATAATGAATATTTTCTGTTTGTATTTTGTAAATATAGATTTATACTATTCTATTCCGTTTTTTATTTAAAGAAAGAAAGAGAAAAAAGAAAAGAAACATTTATTTATCAAGGACAGCACAACACACACACATAAAACATAAAATTAATAACATAAAAAAAAGCAAAACAATTTTATTGAAGATTTTATTGAAGTGTGTCATACGATCCTGACAAAAAGGAGACAGCTCAGCATATGCTGCAACGTTCAGGAACGTTGCCAGCGCTGTTTTTCAGTGCCCCCCTTTATTATGAAGGCTTCGAGTTGGGACGAAAGGAGTAATAATATGAAAAATAATAATATAGGCGTAGGGATGTGACGACCCCATCGCCCCCGGTTGGCATATCTACAATAGATATCCCAACCGTGCAGTCAGTCACCCCGCAGGGCACCTTGTGGCGAGGTGTTGGGGAGTAGCGACCCCGCGGGAACCGAGCGCTCCCGGGGGAGGTCCCTGTCCTCACCTCTGGGCTGTCCCGGTGGCAGTTCGGAGTGAACAATGACGAGGTTCAGGATCCCCCACCTCTGGCTTGCCTTTGTTGGCCGTCCAGAGTGGAGCCGCTAGAGCTATATGCTCGGGGGTGGAAGTGTCTAATGGCGTAATAGCGGGGAAACCCGCTCCGGGCCCGCGGGCTCGCGATGGTGAAACCGGTGCCGCACCTCTCTACACCCCCAGCCGTTCAGCTGATGTTGCCCCCTTGTTGCCATTATCGGTAACCTTTTTGGGAGCCCATCGACCGAACTGGCGAGTCACCGTCTGCCATAATTTTCAATTTTTAATATTGAAAAGGCAGACGTCCATAGCCCCCATAGACCCAATATACCAGTCCATCTAACACCCCCTTCCATAACCCAGTTTTATTCATTTCCATTTTTCTGCAATAGTCCTACATTGGCCGCGGACTGCCCAGGGCTGTATCTCTATAGTGCAGCCATGGGCAGGCTGCGGCTGGTGTCCCACAACACATTAAATTCTCTAAAGGGCCTCTGCGTGTTGGACCTGTGTCCCCACGTAAGCCTTCCAAAGGACCGGGTATCATCCTTACGGCGATACCCGTGTATTATGGAGAGAAACATAATAATATGAAAAGACATACTTATTATTAATAAACATACTCCAAAATGTGGCACATTGTACTATACTCATATAATAGAAAGAAAAAAAATGCACAAAAAATATTTATTTGTGAATTATCGATAACAAGGCTGACATCCCTTAGAGCATAGCATCAGATTAATATCAAGTTAATGTCATTAATGTAGAGTGACACAAATTTCAACCTTATTTCTATGTGTTGAGGTTCAAAGTTATATGTATCGAAAACTAACGCCCTCTGTTGTGGAGTAGCTGAATGTTTTTCGAATTTGGAATTTCGGAGCAAAGAGAAACAAAACAGCTAATATGCCTAGGGATGTTATATTAAAATAAACCGTAACAGGTTGCGTTAGGGTACATATTGAAATGCTGAATTTATAACCTAAGTCAGTTTTTACTCAAATTAAGCTGTCCAATCAAAGGCATAGTTTACTTGTAGTGTACTACATAACTATCGGTTTAAATGTGTGGGTTTGGCGACACTGGTTTTCATACTAATTATGACATTATAGCACTTCTATTTGTTTTTACTGTTCTGTGTATTATCTAATGTATTTTCCACAGGGTATTTTCACAGATAGTTTTCCAATTACAGAGCATAATGCGACTCAGTGGCGCATCAAATGCACCAGCAGGTTGCGCTAAGTTCAGTGTTGAAAAAAAAAATTAGCAATATCCTCATCAATGTGTAAATAAAGTGGTATGCACTAAGGGTATGCATAATAATTGGTTGAAAACTATTTACGGTTATTTTAAGTAATTTGGATTTTGATTATTTCATTAACATTTTTTTCAGTGTTTGTACCTTCATCCATACTTATATTTATTTTTTTAACACAATTTGACATTGATTATCCCTTATTAAAACGCTGGGAGCTATACTTCCCACGTCTCAGATTGAAGTAAATCGTGTTTTATTTTTATATGCTTAAACCTAATGCAGTGTAATATTTATCTACGCAATCTTAACATTTCAGACGTATTTCAGAGAACTTTTTTCATGGAAACACTTTTCAGAGAATTATTACATGTCATGGAAAACACACGTCAAAGTCAGGTGACGTGATTTTGCCACCGAAAACGACCGTTACTTTTTAGTTTTTTGTGTAGTGCTGAAAAAAAATTAGATAAGTAGATTTGAGTTTTAGCTATGTAAACTAGACTATATTACGGTTGCGTGAAACGTAAAAATATGCCCAGAATCTTTCGTTTATACCTTGGTAGAGTCGATTGAACTTAAGTCTATAAGTGGGAAGATATCATCCCAGTGTTCTTCACTGCACACGACATTTGGAAATTCTATATATAAAATCCGTGTGTCTAAATAATATTTTTTAGTTGGTTTAAGCAACTTATTTATTATTATTCATTATTTCCTGATCAGATAATTAGACATCTTAACTCAATACATTAGTATTTACCTATTGCTTTTATTTTGTTTTAGAAAAATGCCTTGTTTATGTTGAAGTCAATCATTTTTCAATACCCGAATTCTTCCCTTAGTAAAAGAAACTTGCATTGATGAGTATAAATATGATCTATATAATTTTTTACGATAATATTTAATTCACAAGTGGAGTCAGGGCAACTAGCTAGTGTTTGAAAATATTGGTGTCATACTAGGACACTGGGAGACTGGGAGCTATAGTTCCCACCTTTCCAACCTTTTTACAAGAGAGAACAGATGACGGGATATATACTTCCCACCAAAAAAAGGTTACTTCTCCCCCACTAACCCCTCTTTTGTGTGCATTTTTGAAATCTATGACCCAAAATTACCCAGGAACGTATCTTACTTTTTTGTTAACTCCTCCACAGGCTCGCGTTTGAATAAGGGTTATTTCGAAAAAACTACAATGAAACGATAGCTTTAAATTTTTTTCCAACATTTAATAATATTACCGATAAATCGATGTGATTCAACGATAAGCATTATGCCGCAATGCGCTCTATTGCTGTAATTGGAAGGGATAGTGTATTTTCCTCAGTATTTTCTAGATTTCAATATTTTATAGCGGCAATAATTATATATTATGTCAAGATTCAATTGACACTTGACATTATTGTCATTATTCACTAATCTACATTCTACACCAAAATCTCATGCCTTTTTTATTTGGATTTTTTGTGATAGGTTAAGATTTCAAAGTTATACAAATTAAATAGTCATGCTTTATTAAATGAAAGGTATTTACCGCGCATGCACACAAAATGACTTCAATAACTCGTTTATTTGTGGGCAATCTTCCGGAAAATGCAAATGAAAAACTTATACTGAATGCATTTTCTTCTTACGGAGATGTAACTAACATTGATATCAAGTGTAAGCCTGATCCAGAGAGTGATAAAAAACGATTTGCTTTCGTTACTCTTTCCACATCTGAAAATTATATTGAGTCATGTAAGTCCTTTGATATTAAGTATTGAGTAAAAATAAGAAATAGAATAAAAATTAACAAATAAAATTGTTCCCCAGGCTTAAAGCATTTTTCTAATGAAGATTTTCTTGGTAATAGACTATATGTGACAAGAGCTCGGGAAAGTTTTTTAGAAAGGTTACAAAGGGAAAGAGAACAAGCACAGGGAATTAAAAAGCCCTCTGCAGAGGTTGGTATATGATTAAAATTTAATGTTCACTTGTTCTTATACATTTACAAGAATAAATGTACACATCTGTATTATCATGATTATTGCATGTATATATTTATTTTTGTCAAAAGCTCTTGTTTGTGAATTACATATTTTTTTTTAAATAGTAAAATCCACTTGAATTAAAAATACCTGTGATTCAGTTTATGAATTAAATTGTATTATTTCAGCCTGCTCAAAATGATTTTAGCACAAGAAATGATCATGTCTTTGATCAAAACAGAAAAAATAAAAGAAAATTTTTAAATGATGATGATTTGCATAGTAATGATATAGTACATTTGCAAAGTAATAAAATAACAAAAACTGATAATTATGAAAAAAATATTAAGCAGACACCACAGATAAATAACGTAAATAATATAACAGATAAACCTGGAGATAAAAAGCAGGAGTCAGAAAAGAAAAGGTTAGAATCTATGAAAAGAAAAAGACAAGAATTTAAGGAAAAGAAATTGATCATTAAAACCGGTCTTACAGGAATTGTAAGTATAGACTATAGAGTATACACTGTTTCTATATATTTTAGTTACGCATATTGTAATTTTCTTTTACTTTCTATCGAGTATAAGAAGCAAATTTTTCTTACTTATATGGTACCTACACACAACAACAAAAAATAATACAATGTTACTATTCTATCATAGAGTTGATTGAGTTTCCTTGCCTTTCGTATTTTTATTCACATTGACCATTTTAAATTTTAATAAAGCATTTATACATAGGAGTTAAAGATAATAATTAAAATTCTATACAGGATAAAGTATCAAACAAAAAGATAATATTTACTGACACGGGAGAAGAAAATATTTCTGTAAATGGATCATCTAGTATAAGTAATGGACTCGAAAACAGAAATAACTTGTTTGACGATGAGGATAGTGATGATGGTATCAATTTTAATATAAAGGAACAATTTGAGGGCAAAAAAGGACAAAAGGTAATATATTTTGTATAACTTTTAAATTTCATCTTTAGACCATTACCATTGACTATTAACCTGATGTCTCTACAACTACGACATTGGGGCCTTCAAGAAAAGAGCTTATTTGTCCATTAAAGGCCGGCAAAGCACCTGTAGCACTCCTTGTGTTACAAGTGTCTATGGGCGGTGGTGACAACTTAACATCAGGTGGCCCACCTGCTCCTTTGCTTGCTCTGACATAAAAAAAAACCCCAATATATTGTATAAATGCTTGTAACAGTTTTATATGCATTACTTACGTTAATGGGTTTTACAGGTACTTGATTTACAATCCAGATATAAATCGGACAAACGGTTTGTACTAGATGAAAGATTTGCAGATGAATCAGATGAAGGTGATGCCGTAGCAAGTGAGAAACAACTTGAAGAAGATGAAACTGTTGAGTTAGAACGGGCTGACGAAAAGAGCAAACAAGTAAAAATATTACAAGATGTCTTGGGTGTTGCTATTCGATCTAACCACACGAAACCACAAGACTCTTCTAGTAAAACAAAGTGAGATAAAGCTAAAAAAATTATTGATAAAAAGATTTTTTGTTTTTTATTTTTTTTTCTAATGTTAAATTTATTATTCTAGGGCAAAGCTTGGGATGTTACGATTTGATCCCTTACAACCTGATCATGCAAAGTTCTTAGCACCAGTAGAACCAAAAGAAGAAGTTTCAAAGAAATCTAAAAAGAAGAAATCCAAAGACAAGGAAGAAATACCAGAATATCAACCAGTGGTGGAAGTGGAGAAGGTTGAAGTGTCGAAGGAACAGTTTTACGAAGTCAGCGATGTTTTAAAGGAAGCTATTGCACAACCAACATCATTTAGTTTACGTAGCTTGTTCTCTAAAAGGGAACCTACTGAAGAAGGTAAATACTAAATATTTCTTGCAAATCACAGGAAATTATATTACCAAGTTTTATTTACTTGTTCATATTGTTTTTGTCATTATATTATGTTTTGAAAAATAGTAATTTTTATGTGTATGACTTTATTTTGATAATTTGTACCATTTTTTTAGAAACACCAAATGACACAGAAGAAAGCATACCATTAGTGAAAACTAAAGATAAAAAAGTAAAACATCCCTTGGATCCTGGTGAAAAAAATCCCTTTGTGTATGATTCTTCGGAATCTGAAGATGAAGGTGAACCACTTCATAAAGATACACTTATAACAGAGAAAGTTGAACCAAAGGCTGTTTGGAGGGAAAATTTATTTTTGTCCCTGTCCTTTGATAACAGATTGAAAGGTAAAATTATTAGAATATTATTCTTCAGTAGTAAATGTAAAGCTTTATAGAGACTGTATTCATTAAGTATCCATAGTCTATAATCCCGTAACTTATCAAAATAATGTTACCTCAAGGTATCATCAGTACCAAAGTATAGTTATTATATTTTCTGTTTTAATTTCTAATAGTTATAATACCTGTCTGTGGACACAACAACTGCATTCAATGTTAGAAATTTAATTTTTAATATTTAACTTTTTCAGAGGGTTTAGAATTCTTTAACCAGCCTTTAGAAGGCGAAATCCCGAAAGAAAGGCGGCAATTGAAATCAGTTATGAAAAAGCGACTGTACAATAAAGAGCGTAAAAACAAGATGTTCCAGAAAAAGATTGGTGGGCGAAAGAAGACTATGAAAAAAAGTTATAATAAGAAAAGCTGATCTTGTAATATATTTGAAATAAAACAGTTGAATTCATTCTGTATTTTATTTATTAACTACAATTTCATAACCGGCATTACAAGTAATCTTAACGCCTCTTCCATGTAGGCTTCTTCCTAGCACCAGGCTGTCCAGGCTTCTTACGTTCCCTTCTTCTGTGATCCCTCGTAAGCAAACCTGCCACTTGCATTGATTCAAGCATTGGTTGATCAACAAAACTACGTAGACCCCATGCTATTCCCCAACGAATTGCACCAGCTTGGCCAGATGGTCCACCTCCTTCAATATTACATTCAACATCGACTCGATTTTCCATTCCAGTAAAAATTAATGGAAATATAACTTGTTCTCTACTTTGAGTATCTTCAAAGTAGGTGATATCTTTTCCATTGATAGTTATTTTGCCTGTACCTGGTGATCGAATGGTTACATCACCTCTAGCCTTTTTTCTCAAACATTCATAGGTGGTAATAAAAGAACGACCCTCTTCATCAAAACTAGGTTTAGGAATTTCCAGTGCAAATTTCTGAGTAGACAATGGTTTTCTAAATTTTTCAATAAAATCTATACATTTGTAGGCATATGGTAGTGATACAAGTCGTTCCATGACCAATTTGAAATTGTCATATTCCAAGTCAGTAATTTTCTCCACCAACATTACTTCTAATTGATCTTTAGTAACCCAAAGACTTGTAGCTAAGTCCAGTTTAGAATTTTGGTCAGGAACAGCTTTTTTTCTTATAACTTTATCTTCAAACTTGTTAAGGTTTTCAATATGCTCAGCAGCATCATACAATAATTTGAAAAAATTAGGCTTTCCTGTGTAAAACAGAAAGTGATGAGGTCTACCAGCTTCATCAAATTCCGCGGCTTTTCGGGCTGGAAATACTTCTTCAGGTGGTTTCATCAAAGGACGAGCAGCAGGATCGTATATGCCACTTGGGAATAAGTATTCAATGGCTCTGTCAACATCTTTCTGTGTAAATGTCTCTGGGTCTTCTCCCATCATATTAGCGAGATGTCTTTTACCAATTTTGTATTCGACTTCCTGTTTTTTCATAAATTCATCATGTTCTCTAGCCCGTTCTAAGTAGGCCTTCATAGCTTTGCTGATAGTTCTTTTTCTACTTAATGTTTCCCAATCCGTAAATTTACTGAAAATATCATCTGCATTTGTTGTCGCTTTACTACTGTAATTTCGTACATGTTTATAGATCGAGTTGGATAAAATTGGATAAGAACACTTTGTAACAGGTATAACCTGCTTAATGGTTAACTTTATAACATTGGACATCTTGTAGTCTATAAATTAATTAGACGGACATAATTATCCACGTAAAATACAATTATGTTCTCACTTAACAGATAATAAGTATTAATTTATTACAATTCAAATACAAATGTGCAAGGAAGCCTTTAATCCTAATCACAAAAATATCATCGACTTCATTTGTCATAAAATGTCATCATGACTTTGACTTAGGTACCTACTAAAAGTATCCCGATTCACGATTGCCGATTCACCTGTGGGCTGTGACACAGAACTATGGCTGTGAGCTAGGTACAGGCTGTGGACCTGTGGTCCCATAGTATCCGCCAGGGGCTACCATCGGCTTACATCTTTGATCTAAGCCTTAGATTCCTACATGGAAAGATAGGATCACATTTTCGGTTAAAATTAGAGATAAATTTTCTGATAGTATCTATTTCTGTTATAACCGTAAAATATCCCATGAACGTAATTGTACAATTGTACCTTTTATTTATAAACAAACCGAAATTTGGTGAATAAGGATGTCCTAAAAACAATACAATGCCATTTCATTAATAAAGTCACCAGTTGCAAGCAGTGGAAAAAAGTTCATGGGATTAGCAAGGGGTTAGCGCCTTTAATAATTATTATACTATATTATATCAAACATACGAACTCTTCAGTTTTATATTCTTAGTATTGATAACAATAACATAAAAATTCATAAACCAATTTCGTTAAAAGCCATTCGCAAGTTATGCGCGTAATTTATAATATAAGTAAACAGTCTTCATCATGTCATCAGTAGTGAACAATTTTGAGATTGAATGGCGTTTATTTCTTCAGAAACCCCCATAGAAGTGGGCGTGGCTGTTTACACAAAGAGGAATAGTTAAACTTAAGAGCATTTCGCATTGACGAACGCGTGCGGCCGGCGTTAATCGTTGTTTAGTTGTACCATAGTTAAAAACATGAGATAATAAACTTATGTAGGGAAGCTATAGAATTTATTCTGCAAAGTAGGTAGAGAATATTATGTACGTCACACAATGTGCGTTGGGGACTTGTTGAAAAAATTATGATTAGAAATTTAAAAAAAAAATGTATATATTTCAAGCTGTTCATTTATTACACATACAGAAATAAAGTTAGAAATTAATTACATATTTATTTTAAAACATTGTGCTCAATGCAAATGCACGGTAGTTAAAAATACATTTTAAAATTCTATCTAAGATCATTAATTATTGTATATTAATAATCTCACGATTTTATTATGTTACAAGAAAATTTTTAATATAGTAAAATCATTAAATGAGAGTTTAAATATACATATATATGTATTATACTATTATTCAGTTCAATAAAGAAACGAATCTTCGATGGCGGCCAAAGCTGACTTTGACAGATGGTAGGATCAGCAAAAAAGAAAATAAAAATAACGTAAATTGATAATTATTTTATTAATTATTTCAAATTGTTTGTTGACAAACTTTTTTGTTATTGTATTTGTGTATTTATATGAATTATCATATTTACGTATAAATAATGTAATAAAATCCCCATAATACTTGTAATAAGCCCATAAAACTAAACAACTTTTCCCAAAGAACATATTTTGTCAAATTCCAATAAAACATTATTTACTTTCGCAAATGCATAATTGTCATTGTAAATTTATGATAAAAACTATTATAGGGAAAATCAAATACATTTCAGTGATTTTATTTTTCCCTTATTTTTTTGCATACCGTACGGCCGTGTGTGAGCGAGAGGGAATGATAAGCGCCGCCATTGAAGATTCGTTTCTTAAAAGAACTGACTAATACCTATATACACAATTGAAAATCTACATAGCATAAATCAACAGAGAAGCAATACTGTTAATACAATGATGTTTGTGTAAAAAAACGCAATAGAAATATATAAATGAAAATATAAAATAAGTGAGAAATAAACAAAACAGTTACATTATTATCCTTCTATACAATACAAATATTATGGTAAACATTAATTTTAGCTCATCAAAAATAAACAGGATGTCACATTGTCGCGTCGGTGTACTAAACACAAAAGGACTTAAACATTGCATACGCTGAGTACGTAAGAAATATTCATATAGGTAATTCTAGACGCATTTTTTACTATCCATTAGGTGAATTCTAAACTCTTATGTGTACATGCCTAACTGGCATCGTTTTATTTTTTACGTAATCGTCGTGTGCAAAATTATTAGCGTTTGAAATATTCGGAAAATATAGTCTTTTCTAATTACTTAACAATAATTTTCTATATCTTCAGTTTGGGAATTTTTAGTTATATGCATTTGAGAGTCAATAAAATAAATGTTTAACACCAAATACGGTCGATATACATTAGTTATGTTTAGGGCTGATTTTTCAATCCTTGGTTAAAACTTATCATCAAATAACAAATTAAACTACCATATAAGAAATGTATTCCAATTGCCAGTATTTGACAGTTTACAGGTGACATTTTAATATTATTTTGTAATACTTTATTGGACGGGTAAGTTTTATCCAAGGATTGAAAAATCGGCCCACAAGCGAACAAACAATACAAATTATAGCAATTTATACAGAAGTAAAAAATATAAACTAAGTAACTATATCCATTGGAAAAATAATGTGATACATATGAAATATAATAATTTATAATAAAGAAAATATACATCGTCCCGTCATAATTTTTATTTATCCACAACAGTAAAGAAGAATAGGTACTATAAATTATTACTGATGGAATGATACAAAGGTCATGACTTATTTTTATATATTTATTTTTCACTAAACGATGATAAATGCTATACACCATAGACTAGGAGTTACGATTTGTTTCACTTAAATTAGCTGTTTTAGTCTAAATATTGTGTCGCAACTGAAATTAGGAGTTTGGAAACGTTTTTATTTGAGATATTGTAATTAAATATGAGATCATTACAAACATCAAACGTCGGCTTTATAAATTATAGCATTAGCACTTTGATAGCAAACAAAAAAGTAACAGTTTTGAAGGCATTGTCCATGTGATTTAAATTAAAATTTAAAAGCAATAATGCATATTAATTTTCACTAACATTATTGCTTTCTCTCAGAGAATTGATTACGAAAGACAATAAAAGTAGACTTCAACTAGTAGTCGATAAAACTTATAAATTTTAAAATGGATAACTTAAGTGATACAAGTCGACAAAACGCGGGTGTCACACAGCAAACCCGGTGCTTATAGTCACACTAACTTACAAATTATGTCTAAACAATATTGATGTGTTACGTAGGGTCATCCGATATTAGTGCTTCTGATTGCTCGTCCAAATCCGATATATTTCGTATCGTCCTGTAAAACAGATTTAGTTGAATATTTGAAATTCTACATTTCATATTGAGGTTTTTAAGTACCATTTTATTAACGCACTTTAATAACTTCTGTGTCGACTAGTGATAAGAGTCAAGAGTAAGCAAAGATGACTGTGGTTACAGCGCACAAGGGCTTTAGCTACCTTTTTTTATGTGTCAGCGCTGCCGATTTGAATTGCGGGTCGCCGGCGCAGGATATTTTGTGTGAACCAGTTAGTTGCTTGCCAGTGCACATTAAGCCGATGGGCGCGCGGTTGACTGCCGATGTTCTGAAGGTGCGTATGGATAGCGCGTTCCTATGTTACGCGTAGTGGAGAAACACTGTCCACGCGTACATTGGATACGCGTACAGCTCCTGTACGGACCGCCGCGAACCTGTACGCGAGGTCAATCGATCCAAAACGCTCCGCGAGCCCCTGCAGTCATTGCGTGTTTTTTTTGCCGTCCAAATACAGCGTAGCCGGCTGCGTGAGTTCTCTTTGACGCGCGACCAAAAACCGACTGACGATCGGCTCGCGCGGTACGCGTACACCAAGAGTGAACGCGTAGCTGCAGGTATGAAGTAGGCGTTCCGGATACGCGTAAATCGAGTACGCGTACCAGGGTACGCGCAATCCGTACGCACCTTCAGGCTGGTTGCAGAGCTTGACCGACCATCAGTGCGTACCGTCGGTCCTGACGATACGCATCAACAATTGTATGAATATGACACTAATGCGCATGACAATACGCGTGCGTATGGTCGGTCTAGCTATGAATGGTTTTATGAATTTCCATACATATGACGAGCGCGACTGACGTACGCACTGATGGTCGGTCAAGCTCTGCAACCAGCCTCACGATGCAGCCGCTTCGCGTGCCACACAATGCCCTACACTACTCACGCGAACCCGTCGGCGGCCCGCAGGCGCACGTTGAGCCAGCCGGCGGGCGCGGGCACGTCGGCGAGGTCGAGCGCGCCGGCCGCCCAGCCCGCGGCGGCCAGCGCTGCGGCGGCCGCGTGCCACGCGCTGGGCCCCGCGCGCCACGCCTCCACGCACGCCGCCAGCGGCACCGCGCTCGCGAGCACGCCGGTCGCCGTCTGCGATGACGTCAGAGATCTGCCCCTGAACGAGAATGTGTCAATGTAAATAAAAAATTTAATAGCATCGCTTTCTGTAACATATCATTATTGTTGATTATCATCAGTACATAGTATAAAACAAAGTCGCTTTCTCTGTCCCTATGTCCCTTTGTATGCTTAAATCTTTAAAACTACGCAACTGATTTTGATGCGGTTTTTTTATTAAGGTGAATGTTCCGACCCGTCCCTCCATACATTTTTGCACACGACTAAACACTTAACACAGACACTCTTTCTTTAAAACTAATCATTTTATCACTTCTATACAATGAAATGTGTCCGCGATCGACCTTTTTAATCAATAAATTACATTATTTACTTAGAAAAACAACAGTGAAATACCGGCAAAATTCCCGTCCGTTTAGTGTTGCCCAAATTCAGTCTTGGTCTTGCAGTCTTGGTCTTGCGTCTTGCGTTTTTGCAAGACCAAGACCAAGAACAAGACCGCGTATTTTTAGCAAGACCAAGACCAAGACTGACCGTGCAAGACTTGAGCAAGAACAAGACATAGCCTGCAAGACTCTTGCGTCTTGCAGCTAGGACTTAGCGCTATTTCACTGAGTAGTTAGGTGTAACAGTTCGGTGTATAACTAGGTAGGTACGCTTAGGAATTCTATGAGACGCAAAAAACTGTATCAAAGAATATGAAAAACTGGACCTATGCGCATTACTAGTTATTTATTAATCTGCGTGATCTTTACTATGGCTATGATAATTCAAGCTCACAATGTTCCAATTTTAGTTCCAACGTTTTTCTAAGATTTAAAGTAAACTTTAATAAATAGTAATAGACTAATAGGTAATTGCAAGACTTGCAAGACTTG
The DNA here is from genome assembly GCF_905220415.1 of Colias croceus. Taxonomy (NCBI): domain Eukaryota; kingdom Metazoa; phylum Arthropoda; class Insecta; order Lepidoptera; family Pieridae; genus Colias; species Colias croceus. The sequence goes on from NC_059553.1 coordinate 4,690,018, forward strand.
CAAGACTCTTGCTGCAAGACCAAGACTGGGAGCGCAAGACCAAGACCAAGACCAAGACCAGGTGTATTGGCGCAAGACCAAGACCAAGACCAGATGTATTGGCGCAAGACCAAGACCAAGACTGGCTAAGTCTCGTCTTGTTCTTGCATTTGGGCAACACTACGTCCGATTAGGGCCCTTCTGGCCTCCTCCACTCAAGCGACAGCTCAAGCCGAGGTTCGTGGTCCCCGTCAAGGGGGGACGCCCTTGTGCATGTCGCTACCAGGGTGAACCTTCAGTTCACCCCCGCGTCCGCGTTAAAATGTAGAAGCCCTTCTGGCTAACATTGAGAGACACCACACAAAAAAAAAAAAAAAACCGACACAATTCGACACTTCTACAGTAGTGTGCGTGACTTTTGACAAGCAAACACTGACCTCTATAACTATACCAAGCAAACTAAAGGCGATGTTTAAACATTGACGCGCTAGATGTCGTTTGTCGTGTGCGCTCGTTATCATAAAATTCTAATAAATCAAAGTTCTAACTGCATTGAGTAATTTCATTTCCAATCTTTCAAAAAAATAATAATAAAATAAAACTATTGACCTTACAAATCTGTGTGTTTTTTTTTTGTAAACAATTTTATTACTCATTATTGTTGTGTGGCAACTCGTAGCGTGGTCAGGTCTGTATTGTACACTGTGTACACTGAAGGTCAATGGCAAGGTCAAAGGTATTGTAGGTACTTTTGTTCGGCTCTTTCGTCGTCGGCTTGTAAAATTACATTCTTGATTTCATTGTCACGCGCTATGATTTGCGCGCGGAATTTCTTGTGTTGTGAATTTATTTTTGTATGCTGTGCATTTTAATTGATTCAAATTGCAATAATTCTCTAGTAAGCATTTGAGACTACATTGTAATTTATCGTAGATTTAGTAATTAATTATTCTAATAACGCAATTATATTTTCGGTGCGATTAAAAACAACAAATTTTCTGAAATATCCACATTGCTAATCACATCAATCATACACATGTACCTATGACGAAAGTGATTAGTATAAATAAATAAATAAATCATTTAATTGCACCATTATATGTTACAAAAATATAATGACCCAGGCTCCTAATATTGTATTGTGGCTAACATTGACTCATCTCTGAAACCAGCGATAAATCAGTGTATCAACATTACGATATATTATACAATTATTATAAATCGGTAAACTACCAAAGTAGTCACAAACTTGCAAATATTGGCAAAATATGCTTTTCCGAATTTTCAGACAGACATACAATATTATTAGATTGTTTTATCAAGGTAGGTATACCTACCTACTTTACTATAATATATATTAGTTATTACTTGCTCAGTGGTATACCTACTCTCTACTCGTACTCCGTTCACGTCGCGCGTCGTCGAAAACTTATGGTGCGTTCGGAAACAAACATAATTCAGTTACTTACAATCCTTTTTTTTGTTCCGTAATCGCATAATCTAATACGATTTTTTTTATTCGTCGGCCATTTATACCAGGTACATAAAGATAACATTGAAATATAAAGGTAAGTAAATTTTACTGTAATATTTTATTTTTCTAGATCTTATTTCAGAACGCAACTCAATCATAAAGGATTCTGACTAGATATTTAGGTATCTTTCTTCAATTCACTTGCGAATTGCGATCTTTCAATACATGGTTGTGACATAAGATATTATTACATTTTATTCAAATACTGAGTTCTTCTTCATTTGTTTTTCATTTGTTTTCAGATTTAGATTACGTCTAAAATGTCTGTTCGAACAAGCCAGGCGTCGTACAGGCAACACGAATATTCGGGGTCGCGCAAATCTTTGAAACGAGTTCGAAGTGCAATGAAGAGATATTATGGTGAAGGGAGGTAAGTGAACCTGCTTATTACAACTAATTCTGTTTCTGGCTTCTTCGTAAACACGGCCAAGTTTGGATGTAGGTAGGGAGTTCGCGCTATTTCACGATGACACGAGGTATCTATTTATTTACCTACCTACATTTTCTGCATGCAAAAGATTCATTCATATATTGTATTACAGCCGTGTGAAAGTTTGGCGTACTGAAGAAACGAAGAAGAAGCCAGTGAATGAAGAAATCGTCATAGATAACTCTATAATGTATGTATCAATTATGCATGGTTTATTGTTGCTCATAAAAGGAACACTACATGTATAATTCCCGCAAATTGCTAATGCGCCTGGCCGCCATTTTGATGACGGGTCGGAGTGTAGCCTTGGGGGCGCTAGGGATCTGGACTTAGTCGAAATTTATAATTTTTTTTTAGTCTATATAATACCTATTTTTATGGTTTTATCGGCAAGAATAGCCTAAAATAAACCCTTTTTATTCTTTGTATTTTTTCTCTAAGGTTGATAGTTTTCGAGATAATCGAGTTATAATATACTCATTTACAATGGGATCTGGACTTAGTCGAAATTTAGAAATTTTTTTTTAGTCTATATAATACCTATTTTTTATGGTTTTATCGGCAAGAATAGCCTAATAATAAACCCTTTTTATTCTTTGTATTTTTTCTCTAAGGTTGATAGTTTTCGAGATAATCGAGTTATAATATACTCATTTACAGTGGGATCTGGACTTAGTCGAAATTTATAAATTTTTTTTAGTCTATATAATACCTATTTTTATGGTTTTATCGGCAAGAATAGCCTAAAATAAACCCTTTTTATTCTTTGTATTTTTTCTCTAAGGTTGATAGTTTTCGAGATAATCGAGTTATAATATACTCATTTACAAAGGGATCTGGACTTAGTCGAAATTTAGAAATTTTTTTTAGTCTATATATTACCTATTTTTTATGGTTTTATCGGCAAGAATAGCCTAAAATAAACCCTTTTTATTCTTTGTATTCTTTCTCTAAGGTTGATAGTTTTCGAGAAACTTACTTAAAAAGATCTGAATAAAAAATATTATATTTAGATATAATAAATTATATTATTATTCCAGTGAAAAATGCTCCTGCAACATCAATTGAAAATTCAAGCAAAGAATAGAAGGCGATTTTTATTTTGAGCAAATTTGGAGATTGATGGTACTACCATTTTGAAGTGAATGCCAAACAGTATTTGTCAAAAAGTAACAAATATATTTAGTATGTTTTCTTTGCAGCACCAGTGTAGCAGTGGTTTCAAGACAGGAAGTTTCAAGGCAGAGAGTGAAATCACAAGTCAAACTATTTTTGTTCTAATTGTATTTTGGTTGTAGTTTGTATAGAATCTACATAACCACTGTATATTTCTTTTTATTTTGTATTTACTGTAAAACCAGAAGGTGAAAAAAATACTTCATTAGGCATACATGCTTACTAGCAAAAAGCAAAATCATATTATGTTACTATGTTTCAGTAAAAGCTTTTGAGTGCGTCGAAATCGGAAATATGTTTTCACCTTCCTTCTTATTATCACATAATAAATAGTGTTTTAGATTTGTTGTTGTATCTTGTTTATGAGTGTTGGTTATGAAATGTTACTGAAATAATTTACTTATCATTAGTGTTATTAGTTTTGAGTGAATAGGCATGGATCGGTATATTCTTCTTCAAATACATGTTTTGATAAAAAAAACAATAGTGTCATGTAATAAAATAAAACTGCTTTTTATTGTAATCAATTTTGACATTATTTATTTCCCAAAATTACAATAAAATAGTTTACTTACCCCAACAAATATAACTTTTATTTTTATAACAATCCTACTTCCTACTAATGCGAAAGTTTGTGAGGGTGTGTATGTGTGTGTTTCACGCAAATACTACTGAACCGATTACAATGAAATTGAGCACACATATAGAACGTAACTTGGACACATTGAATAGGTTTTATCCCGGAAATCCCACGGGAACGGGAACTATGCGGTTTTTTTTAAATGCGGGCGGAAAGCTAATCGTTCATAATATAAACCGTAGCAGGTGGCGTTTTTAAGTTTGGTCTACCCATACAGAAAAATGGAAAACTTGTTTTAGATTCACGCCACCTAGAGTTAAATCTTTATCATTTTTGTATACGTCTGTGTTTCACGATTCACGCCACCTAGAGTTAAATCTTTATCATTTTTGTATACGTCTGTGTTTCACGATTCACGCCATCTAGAGTTAAATCTTTATCATTTTTGTATACGTCTGTGTGTGTAAACGACCCTGTATGCAATGACAGATGTTATAACGCAATTTTTTACCGAATTGGGTGGATTTTAAGGCAATGATATGACATATTTCAATAAAATATAATATTCAGTCCGCCCTGACTATTCCTACGACTTAAAGGTTTTCCAATTACGCAAAAACTCAAATAAACTAGAAATGTAGAATTCAGCGCCATCTAGCGGGACATTGGCTGGGAACAGACCGTAGCATCCACCTTAAATAAAGTGATTTAGGAAGGTTTTAGTTTATAATTTTTTAGGTTTTAGACAAAGCGGGCGAAGCCGCAGGCGATAAGCTACTTATGAATAAATAAAGAAATACGTAAGTATTTAGTATTAGTAGTTTAGTAGTAAGTATTTTTTTATTTTCATCAATTGAGAATCCTAAATTAATTTTTACATAAAGGGAACATATTATTAAGTGACAACAACTTACCAAAGCCATAAAGACTCCATAAGAAGGGGACTCAAGGCGGCATCTAGGAGTAACCAGCTCCATAATTTTGGAGATGGAAGCTCAGCTTTTTCAACTCCAGCTATCGCTAATACGCCTCCGAATGTCCATATTAGGCACCCACACGTGCATCCAACTATACCTAAAATAATGATAACATCTATATATTAATAAAATAATCGAATATGTTGAAAACGTTCAAAACCTCCCTTAGTCAAAATGAAAACGGACTTTTCATTGCCATTGTTAAAAATAGTAATAATTTTTCGCACGGATAATCCAAGGCAATCTATAATTACTCGTTCTATACTCAAGATCTCTACATCATTGCATTAATAAAATATCAGTTTGTATTTTGAAATTACCAACGAGCAAAAAGGAGTTAATCCCGTCCCCTTTTCTTAGCTCTCGTCGGAACATTAGCAGGTGCACTGCGTAGCACAAGGCGGAACCCAACGCCGCCAATACCGCCAACCAATTACTCTGGTGGCTCTCTGATACACCTAGAACTACCTGAAATAGGATGTTTTCATAAATAACAAAAAAAAGACGTGTGGCACTCGGGGACTGCCGCGGTAAAGCTATTGCATAGAATGCCTTCAAGCCACGCCTCCGAGCCCGTCGGAGTGGGGAGCGTGAGGTTTTTCGTTACGGAATTTCCTGATTCGGTCCCCGCGCTCAAGGCCCGCGATAGAAGCTATGCAATAGCTTAAGGGCCCATGGACCGAAATTCATGTTTCTAAATCATGTTATTTTCAGAGAAATCATCATATTTAAAATCCTAAAAAAATATATAGTACAGATAAACGTTTGATCTAGTGGAATTTTTGGATAGAAACACAATATTAAATATTTAACTCGATAAAAAAAAATCAGAAGTAGCATCGATTTTGAAAGCATTTTCAGTTTTATGCGAATTAGGGAAACGCTATTTTTATGAAAATTTTACATTTCATTTACTAATCAGGTTTTACAGTGAAATTTTTGGATAGATTTATAATTTAGCCCCTATTTTTTTTTCTATAAAATATAATACGTAATATGCGACTCGCGCGCACCACGCCAGTGCCGCCAAAGTCCAACCGGACGCCATCGAGGGAGGACCTGTGCTAGTTTTGCTCCCGACCACGTTGTAGTCGCCGCTCGTATAATTAGAACCGAGCGGCAAGTAGGTACAACGGCGAGCACGCCACAATATAAATAAATCAGTAGTTTGATTTTATTACCTATCCTAGGATTGTAGGTGTAAATAAATTAACTTCTTATTCTATACTATTAAACGAGCAATATTTGAATATTTATATATTTGTTTGTAAATACAGTGTGGAAATTTTCGATGGGCCCTGGGTGAAAGTACCAGAAATACTAGGAGATAGCAAATTTTGCTGAAAGGAAACATTCCTTTATTTTTAAAAAGAAATAGAACTGCATTCAAAGATTTTCAAAAATTCATTTTCTTCGACCGGGAATCGAAAGAACTAAAAATGTAAAAAAATAAAATTTTCTATTTTATTCTTCAAATCAACACAAGTTTCATATTACAATAATTATTTGTAAATTTAAAATTATGTTTTAAAAATTACCTTGCCTGAGATCCTCTTTTTTATAGGAATAGCGATTAGCGGCAAAGTTTTGAAGTACTAGTAGGAAGACTATTATGATGTTGGTTGATCTGTATGAGTATGACAAATATTATTTTTATGAAACAACAATCCAAGATGGCGCCGACGAAAATTTGACTTTTTTTCGTGATGGGTGTCATTTTTATGGTTTTTGGGGTAGCTATTAACGAATATGAGGTCAAAACTATAATCCAAGATGGCGCCGACGAAAATTTTACATCTTTTCGTCATGGATGTCATTTTCATGGTTTTTGGGGTAGCTATTAACCAATATGAGGTCAAAACTAAAATCCAAGATGGCGTCGACGAAAAATTTGACTTATTTTCGTGATGGGTGTCATTTTCATGGTTTTTGGGGTAGCTATTAACGAATATGAGGTCAAAACTATAATCCAAGATGGCGCCGACGAAAATTTTACATCTTTTCGTCATGGGTGTCATTTTCATGGTTTTTGGGGTAGCTATTAGCGAATATGAGGTCAAAACTATAATCCAAGATGGCGCCGACGAAAATTTTACATCTTTTCGTCATGGGTGTCATTTTCATGGTTTTTGGGGTAGCTATTAGCGAATATGAGGTCAAAACTATAATCCAAGATGGCGCCGACGAAAATTTTACATATTTTCGTCATGGGTGTCATTTTCATGGTTATTGGGGTACCTATTAACCAATATGAGGTCAAAACTAAAATCCAAGATGGCGCGGACGAAAACTTTACATCTTTTCGTCACGGGTGTCATTTTCATTGTTTTTGGGGTAGCTATTAACCAAAATGAGGTCAAAACTAAAATCCAAGATGGTGCTGACGAAAATTTTATATATTTTCGGCATGGGTGTCATTTTCAAGGTTTCTGAGACAGCTATTAACAAATCCCCAATATAACCGTCGATAATTTGGTATATTTTTCTTACAACCGTTTACATATTTTTCGAGCAGAATTCAAATTCTGTGGAACTGTACACAGATAATAGCCTTTTGAAGTGAAACTTCTTTAGACGCATTGAGAGTAAAATTTCAAGATCGCGTTATGGTAATACTGTCACGTTATGGAGCAAGGCTTGGTGATTTTGGTATCTATAAATCTCGCCAAAGAAGTTTCACTTCTGACACGTTATCTCGGCACACACGCTCTTTATTATTTTATTCTCTTCGTTTTAATGTTTTAGATGAACTTTATTTTAAAAAAAGTTTAGCGAATATTAACATGATTGCCACAGAGTTACGTTTTATTATATATTATATAATTACATTTCTAAATATGCATTTCAATGTTCTTTAAAATTGTTTTTAGAAAGACTGTCTACAAAACTGTAGTTGTAAACGTTTTTGTTATTTTATTTAAGTTTACTTTAAAGGAGTAAGAAAAATATACCAAATTATCGACGGTAACATTGGGGATTTGTAAATAGCTGTCTCAAAAACCTTGAAAATGACACTCATGTCGTAAAGATGTAAAATTTTCGTCGACACCATCTTGGATTTTTGTTTTGACCTCATATTGATAAATAGCTACCCCAAAAACCATGAAAAAGACACCCATCACGAAAAGATGTCAAATTTTCGTCAGCGCCATCTTGGATTTTGATTTTGACCTCATATTGGTTAATAGCTACCCCAAAAACCATGAAAATGACACCCGTGACGAAATGATGTCAAATTTTCGTCGGCGCCATTTTGGATTTTAGATTTGACCTCTTATTGATTAATAGTTACTCCAACTCTTTGAAAATGACACCCATGACGAAAACATTTCAAATTTTCGTCGGCGCCATCTTGGATTTTAGTTTTGACCTCATATTGGTTAATCGCTACCCCAAAAACCACCCACATTTGCTACTTAGGAAAAGTTCAGATTTAAAGATATCATAGGTAATTTGACGAATATAATTTATTTCATTCCGACCGTTTCTCGGAATAACATACATTTACTAAGAAGGGTTTAATATATTGCCGGTAACATAATATTATGATGTATGATAATAATTCATAATTCATAAAAAAGTATTTTATACATTTCTTAAAAAGCTTCGATATTGTATACAATAATACAAATCATTAATTGATTATTATTCAAATTGTTGTAAAATAGTCACACTTTTTTAAGTTGGTTGAATACACTAACATACTTATTACATACTTAAATATTCAATTATTATTTTGCCTTTTTTATTTGTTTTACTTTTAATTATTATTACCAATATTTTTAGAAGAAAATAAATTAATGTATCCAGAAAGAGAGTTTCATTTTAAACTTTAAATGTATTTATAAAATAGACCAATAAACCAGAAGCGTTCTTTATGTTTATGTTGATTCTACAATAAAAATGTTCGATTCCATGATATTTTTATTTCTAAGAGCAAATATTTTTACGAGAAATTAACAATAAATTATCTTTTATATTGTCCTTTCAGAAAAATTTGCTATCCCTAGTATTTCAAGAACTTTCCTTTCAGGGCACATCGAAAATTTCTACACTGTATATATACAAACAAATATATAAATATGCAAATATTGCTCGTTTAAACCCTCGTCTGTCGGAACACAGATCTGTGCCAAAAATTTTGTACCCGTAGTCTGTCGGGGCACAGATCTGTGCCAAATCACCGCAGGTTGGAAATTGGCTCATTGTAACGCAAATATAGTTCAAATCTGCTTATACGACTATTTAGTTGATAGCTTATGAATTACTGAATATTTAAAGTCCATCCAATAATAATTTGACCGATAAATATTCGAAATATAACAGTAATTATGTCATACTTTAGTCGAGTAACTTTTAACTTTTAAAGTTTTACAAAATGTAAAATTTTGCGGAAAGTTGAAAAACGGTAATTATTTATTGGTCTTTTTATTATTATTGACTATATAACCTAATGTTTATGTGCCGAAATAATGAAAATTACCAACAATTATACCATAAATAATGGTTTCAAATATGTATCTATCACTTAACTGTACGTTGCTTAGTTTTTGACCCCTGGTAAATCATATTTTTTTTTACATATTGTATTTGTTCTTTACATCATTTTACGATAAATTTTATGAAGATTTTAATGATATAATTCAAAATTTGATACTGTGTTCCATTTTAGAGATATTTCGTTTTCAAATCAAAACCGACAATAATTTCCCCGTAAAATCCGCATACAGGATGTTCACAAATTCAACGTCACTATTTTTTAAATTTCGTCTTCAATTAAATTTTTCATTTTCATACAAAATAAAATGTACATGATAATATGTTTTGTTTATATTGAAAGGTATCGTTTTTGTGGTATTTATAATTGTCCTCAGGTTAAAAACGATATACATAATCAATAATTAATCAACTACAAAAATTATAGTCCGTAACCTGCTTACGAAAAAATTCTAGAGACACATTTTCTTTCTTAATTCTTTTAGTTTTAGTATATTATGGTTAAAAGTGTATATATGCTGGAAAAATAGTAAAAAAACCTACAAACAACAATGAACAAGGGAACAATGGTTTTCACTATGACCTATATATAGGACAAAGTGATACTATGTAATTTGTGTAGGACAAACTCAAAAAGAAATTTAACATTTTAATTGTACAACATATTCTTACCTTCATACAAATACAACATATTATTATTTATTGGGGAACCTTAAGTTTCAGAAAAAATAAAAAGCCGGCCAAGTGCGAGTCGGACTCGCGCACCGAGGGCTTCGTACAAACTTATTTTTTTTATTATGCTGTAGGTATCTTTTAAATTGTAAATCTGAGTTTTAAATGTGAATATCAAGTTAATACACGTAGGCGTTCATATTAGTTGAAAGTTGAAATTATTAAGTACTTTTTTTATTTGTAAATGGCAATTAAAAAATCATGTTCTTTGCAATTATTCTTATATCTGTTTTTATAAAACATTGCTTTTTACCAAATTTAAAGATTTTATGTACTTGGGAAGTACCCTGTCGGTTTTGATTGCCTTGCAAATGTCAAAATTTGCTAAAAATTGCAGTATTAACGGCTGCATCCCAAAGGGTTTGGTTTTTAAGGGTCCAGAACCCTAATAAGATTACGTCTGTCCATCCCATCTGCCCATCTATCTGTCTGTCTGTCAAGACCCATTTTATAAGGAGCGCGTAATGTGACATTTAACTGAAATTTATATTGATTACTTGAGTCGATTGAAGCTGCGAAAAAATCAAACTTATAAACCAACGCAATCAAAAGATACAGCCGTTTATGCTGCAAATTTTCGCAAATTTCGACATTAGCAAGCGAATCGACACCTACAGGGTACTTCCCGTGTACGTAGAGTTTTGAAATTGGGGTAAAATAAGCTCTTATAGCGCAGATTGAGGAATAATTTCGAAAATCATAAAATTTTAGAGTTACAACATAATAAAAAATTGGTTTGTTCGGAGCCCTCGGTGTGCGAGTTTTTTATTCTTATGTACTATATGTAGTACATTCGTAGGCAGAACGTTATAGATGTAGATCGCTGTCTGAAGACGATTATTTTTTTTGCATTCGTGACTTTAAATAGCCTTGGAACATTACAGATTTAATAAAACGAATTAAATGCATCATTTGCAGTACGCCTGAAAATATAAATCTATCCTCTCATTTTGTAAACGACTAGCGATAACAATTATTGTATTTTTGGTGTCAAAACTGCTTCTATTACCCAGAAGAAGAATGCAATTTTTTTATTTGAAGATATCACATTGCTGTCTAAAACTACATAATCAATAATTACTTATTTGTTAGGTAACCCTAAATAAACTTCCACCTTGATATTTTAATTTTCATTTGAAGATAAAAATATCAAAGTAACTATTTGATAGGATTACCTTTTTCCGATTCGTAAGCATTTGAGTATCAATAAAAGAGAATTCAAATGGAACAACGATCCTTGTGGCAATGGAAGACAATACACTCCAAGGCTTACTTTAACAATAGGACGTAACAGTATTTGAAATCAAGAAAATATAACTCTGTATACTTTGTCAAATGAACAGATAATAATACTTACACGATCAGTGTCTGGGAATTTGCAGCTTTTAATTCCTGATACCAGGATTCTTCATGAAATTCTACACATTACGTTTTATTTTATTCCAATCAAAATATTTTTAAGTTCCATGCCGTTTGTGTACTACGGACTTAGTAGTTAGGACTAAACTACTGAACCGATTTTAATACAATTTTACCGATTAGTTTATATCTTAATTACAATATGCTTGGAAATACTGCATGTATTGAAGTAAAATAAAAACTAGATTGGATAGCTTTCATCACTTTCCTGATCAAATTCAAGTGGAACCTCGTGGTAATAAATCGTCGTCTCAAGGCGGTCGTTGTGTTCGATATATTACAAGAAATAATGAACAAGTTCGTTCTGTTCGACGTTATTTGTGCTAAGTTGCAAATATTCCTATTAATTGGCCAATGTTGGCGTCAACATCACACATTACAACCACATGAGTATATAAATAGTACAGACACAAAGCTTCATAACAATTTTTTATAGTGCTATCAGTTAAATAAAATTTATTTAAGTACTTACCTATTATTTCAATCCGTTAGATGATTGATATTTTTTTAAGAATCTCTGTACTATTTATTTACTCATAAGCTAATTTAGCCCAAGGACAAAATTATTTGAGTAACGCGTGGCTAAGTTATATATGCATAAATAGGATTGGGAGCGTTAATTTAATTAAGGCATAACGTTCATTTTTTTAATAAAACAATAATATGATACGATTCTTTCTTCTATACAACTAGGGACATAATATAATGATTTTCATTTAGTATGTTTTCTGATTCCTATTATTTGTTGATTTTTAGAATGATAAGTATAACATAGATGTATGATATCATTTATATGTAATTGTTTATTTAGTCTGAATCTTTAAGTTTATTGATTTTTATCCTTTACATAAGCTGTATTTTATAAAAAAATGTTTCAAACTCAAATTTCCGTAAATTTTTGATTTATAAATTAAATGTAACGGTTTATAATTAAGTTATGGTATAATTAAATGTAGATTTCACATTTGTACAGCTTAGACATTTTTCTGAATGGATACAGTGCCTTTCGATTTGTAGTTGGACAACATTTCATATTATACGATTACTAGCTTCCGCCCGCGACTCCGTCCGCACGGAAAAAATTAAGATTTTTTTCTACGTATTTTTCCGGGATAAAAAGTATCCTATTTTACGCCCAGGATAATAAGGTATAATTATACCAAGTTTCATCGAAACCGAAACCTTAGTTTTCACGTGATGCCTTCACATACAGACAGACAGACAGACAATAATTTTTTTAATCACATATTTGGGCTTGGTATCGATCCAGTAACACCCCCTGCTATTAATATTTTCAATATTTTCAATGTACAGAATTGACCCTTCTACAGATTTATTATATGTATAGATAATAATTAAGAGCATGAAAGAAAAAAAAGCATTTCTTCATAATGCTATTGTTACCACAAAAAATATTTTCTTAAATGCAAATTTAAGAGAAAATAAATTAGACATGTGGAGACGTTATACATACAGACGTTAGAACAAAGCCCACTATAAGAATAACGTCATTTAGGAATAAGACGATTTTTAAACATTAATAAAAACCTAAATATTTCCAAAAAGTAAAAATTACTGTTAGTTTATATCTAGTTTTGATTAAAATAAAAATAAAAACAAGTAGCAAAAATTTTTGAAATGTTGTAATTTTGGAGCACCCTGTAAAGTCTGTATTTGTATGAACATGATTGGGGATCGCGCCCGCTTATGTTCATGCGTAAACGATGATATTCATACTCAAGTTTCTCGAATTTTTATAAAATAAACCTATGTTTTTGTTATATTCACTCAAAAGATTGTCTATTCTAGTATGAAAATACAAAAATAAAAATCTAAAATACCTTGATATTATTTTTTTATGAGTATTTTTCTTTACAATGTAACATTTATTCAAAATGTGTGGGAAAAAATGCTTCTAATAAGTAAAATAAGCATGCCAGGGAGTAAGTAAGGTAACTAATATAAAGTTTGGTTATCTAGTTAGCATCAAAATTTACAAGAGTCTCACAGGTTAAAGTTTATATCACAAATTTTAATATCGAAAAAAATCGGCAAATCAGCGCCGAAAGCTCGAATTTGCCCGACAGACAGCACCTTTTTGAGGCGGCGCGCCGCGACAGCTGAGGGGTTAATGGTATAGGATAAGTAGTAAATTTATTTATTAACAACATTCCTACGATAGCAAATAAAATCGAACTACTGATTTATTTATACTGTGGCGTAATCGCCCGCCTTCATAGGTCACCGGAGTTCATGTCGCGCCGGCTCCTGCGCAACGCGGGCGCGAGAAGTCTCAGTGCCTAAAATGCCTAAACTTTCTCTATAAGGGCCCCTTAAAAAGTGCTGCTTTTAGTCATTGCCATTCGCTATTTCTCTAGTGCATGACTATAGTCTATTCCTTCATCTCATCTCTACCTAATTACAGCCTATCATTAATTTTATATCTACCTATATCAGATTGTTCTACACAATAAATTTCGTTTCTAATAATAAATATTTAATCGCAATACGTGGAAGTGAGAGTCGCTAGAATGACAAAAAGATAGAAGTCGATAATTTCTTTACAAAAACACATAGGTATTTAAATTTACTATTATAAGTTTATCAATTAATTTTACTTACAAGTCCACTCGCAGTAAGTAAAACAGCCACACATTTGGAGAAGTTAAATCTATCCGTGGGTACTTGTGCGAAAAGCGCGCCGAGCGTGAGGGCGAATGCGCTCGTTGTCGACGTGTATATTGTTGCTGAACAACTCGACGTGTGCAGTAAGCTCAAACGGTAAAGGTAGTTTGATATGAACCACTGAAATAAGAAAGTATGGAGATTAAATAAAATATTTGCATGATTAAATATAGTTTGAGATTTGAATAGTTTGGAAAATCCAAAAGTGCACGCCTCATAATCTCATCCTTTACAATAAAATTGATTATTTATAAAGAGTACCTACACTATAAATATAAAAAAGAAATAAAATAAAACAGTTGGAAAAGTAAAGAAAGCGGTACCGTAATAATTGAGCTATTTTTCTTGTGGCCCCACCTAGATGTGAAACTGCGCAGGTTTAAGGGACTGACTACCAACTTATTTTTTTAAACCTTGGCTTATAGTATAAAGAATCGAGTTTATAATGGTGAATTTTGAGTACACTATAAATATAAAAAAATAAAATAAAATAAAGAATATATATAGATATAATAAAATTATGGAGAACAGTCGATATTTTTTTTTTGTTTATTTAATAACAATTAAACCACATCGAATCAGACCCTGAAAAATGAAAGGGTTCTATTCCTGAGCATACTCAAGCGTAAGAGAAAAAAAAAGACTCGATTAGTAAAGTATTTCGGTCGCTATCGTGTTAACAAGAAAATCCTCCGCACATACAGACACACGGACGTCCAAGACAGAACTTTTTTAAACTGTTTTTTAACTAGTTTAAATAACAAAAATGACATCAAAAATATCATGAATGTTAAAAATAGTGTTTTTTCTTAATATGTGTGTGTATGTATTATCTTACAAGTGCAATGTATGATACATAAAGACATTTTAAGTTTGAAAAATCAGATGTTTTGCGCGAAGTGACAGTAGTACACCTCAACGCTTCGCTTATGAGGCGTGCAAAATTGTAATCACGTAAAATGTTATCAGTGTTGTATTTCTATATCATATACATTATACAATTAAAAATTGTTTTGTATAATAGACAATGAATTGTAAAATCAATTTACAGTTTTTATACTTCATCAGATTGCCTTCTGAATGTATTCCAATATAATATGTATTACTCAATAAGCAATTAGATATTTTTAGAAACACAGTCTAGGTTAAAATTGCTGTTTCCTTGCCAGGTTACATACGGCTGAAACCATTCACTTTATTTTTATTCGTAACTAGCTTCCGCCCGCGACTCCGTCCGCGCGGATGTCGGTCTTCGCGTGGATGGTTTATTTCTCCATTTTGAGTAACTCTGACAATGATATCTTATAAATATCTATTGGACCCAAATACGGCTAAAGTTTGGCTAACGAAAGATGAGACTGGCTTTTTATTTCGAAAATTTATATGGCAACACTTATAAAGTTATAATTACATAATTGTCAATAAAACCTGAGTTGTTGATGTGTCAAAGTGAAAATTATTTCCGCAATTTTAGTGATTTCTAATTGAAAACGAGACGAAAACATTGAAAAGCGACTTAAAAAAGGTTCTTTTTACTATGACTAGTAAATTTGAAAAGAAACAAGTTGAAAGAGATGTAGTTTTCAAGGAAAAACAAGAGTGTTTACGTGAAATATCTCAATGCATTGTTAAGTGTGACTTTGATATTTTGATACTATTCATTTTGATTGCATTGTTTAATATTTATTATTTTGCAGGTAACATGGATGATACCAATAGTCCAGTTATAAACTATTCAAGCAACAATAAAAAAAATTGAATGATCTGTTTCGTTCAAAATGTTTAAAGACACAAAATCAGTATCTTGACGAGATTTCTTCTATGACCGGACCATGTTATTCGTGTTGAAGATAGTATAAAAAACGAGATGGAATAACTGCAGAAATGGAAGAGTACATAATAAGAGTCAGAGATAATGATAGTGATTCTTACTATTCACTCACGGTTGAATTTTTAGATTTAATATGATTATATTGATTAAACAAACTTTAATTGTATTTTTATTGTGTTTTTTCTTGCTTTCATTCGGTGTTCTTTTTTGTCTGTCTGTATCACTTAACTACTATATTACTGTATAAATCAATATTAAAAAGATGAAGAGTTTGTTGTTTTTTTTTGCTCGTAAGAGAAAATAATAAATAAAAGTATTAAAACTATATTTCCAACTATAACCTAAGTTGCCATATGTTGATTTTTTGAATTTGCCGCCTTTTGCCTGTCTCATCTTTCGTTAGCCAGACAATAGGCGTATAATAATACACAACGTGTGTTCGCGGTTTTACAGAACGTCTATGGACGTCTATGGATAAAACTGAAAAATTAAGATTAATTTTTTTCTACGTATTTTTTCAGGATAAAAAGTATCCTATTTTACGCCCAGGATAATAAGGTATAATTATACCAAGTTTCATCGAAATCGAACCGTTAGTTTTCACGTGATGCCTGAACATACAGACAGACAGACAGACAGACAAAAACTTTTTTAAACACATATTTGGGTTTGGTATCGATCCAGTAACACCCCCTGGTATTTATTTTTTCAATATTTTCAATGTACAGAATTGACCCTTCTACAGATTTATTATATGTAAATAGATATAGGGGGCTGTCCATTAATCACGTGAGGCTCGAAAGGGGGGGAGGGGTCCATCAAAACATCACAAGGGGGAGGGGGGGGGGTAAAGTAATATATCACGTACGTATTTATTTTTCGACAAGCGCGCGATACTCAACCGAAAAGCGGCGTTACATGTATTTATTTTTAGTCAAACGCGTACAACTTTTTCGCATATCTTTCATTATTTTTATGTCATTCAACAAGTGACAACTGCGTTAAAAACAACCGACTTCAAACTTGCACTTGCAAAATTGACAAATACAGACAAAAATGCTCATAAAATAAAAACTACTGAGCCTATCCGAATAAAATTTTTATGGGACCAATTCGACATCATCCCGCATCGAACAAAAAAAGAATCACGTAAATCGGTTCAGAAACCTCCGAGTAATCGGTGTACATAGATAAAAAAAAACATACCGGCCGAATTGATAACCTCCTCCTTTTTTTGAAGTCGGTTAAAAACAAACTGCAATCTTTCTGTCTACCTCTGAACGTTTATCATAGTAGTCTTTAATTTACTATAATAAAATTAGATGATACTTATACCAGTTTAGAAAATTGATTCTTTGCAGGTACGAAAAAATACACGTGATATAGGGGGGAGGGGGGAGGGGTAGTCTTAAACCTCACCACGTATCACCAAGGGGGAGGGGGATCAAAAAATACCAAAAAAACAATACGTGATTAATGGATGGCCCCTAGTTTAACGTTTAAAACAACATAAACTCACAGGTATCGTAAACACAAGAGCTAATCGTATATGCCGCCTGGTGGCAGCTGCAGCCGCTCGCCGTTGCGCGTATTCTGTGGCGCGAATGGAAGCGGACCACGAGAGACGCGCCAATAGAGCCTCGCCCGCCATCGCCGCTGACATGACGCGGACCTGGCGAACGTTCCAGAATGTTCTAGAAATTCTTTCATGAATTTAAATCGTTATGCTTAATAGTGAACTTTGTCATGTTTTTGTAATATTATTATAAACTAGCTTTCCACCCGTGGCATAGCCCGCGCAGTCAAAGAAAAACCCGCATAGTTTACATTCCCGTGGGATTTCCGGGATAAAACCTATCCTATGTCCTTTCTCGGGTATCAAAATATCTCTATACCAAATTTCATGCAAATTGGTTCAGTAGTTAAGGCGTGATTGAGTAACAGACAGACAGAGTTACATTCGCATTTATAATATTAATTTAATAATAAGTATGGATTTTGATACTTAAATCAGTTTCTAAAAGTGTACTTTGGGACTTATATAATATATAATTATTATTATCTTCTTCATCGTTTATAAGTAAATAGAAGAAATAGTAATTATTCAGAGTGCTAGTGGTATATTGTGTTCAAGGAAGGAAAACGGCGATTTTTATTATCGATAACGACATAAGTTAATCGTAATTTAGCAGGTGTAAGTAGTATATTCCTTTACCTAAATAACATTTCTATGTACTATTAATCAATAGATTAAACATATTACATACTAATCGATTACACGAAAATTCAATTAACAAATACGATTTTTAAATACCTTCAGTCATTGAGAGGATAGTTATTTAGTTAATGATAAGATAAGATGATATGTTTCCGCTGTATAATCATGTTTTTCTGTGCATGTTATTTAAACTATGTTTATTTTTTATTGCACGTAAGTTACATACTGATTCATGGGCGTAGCTAGCCATGGGCTCAAAGTGGGGCAACAATAAAAAATATTATGTAACTAGCAACTGTATGTACCAAGTATGTACCCAAAGTTATATCCAGGTCTTCAAATGCCGGCGGCCGTACCGCCGGCATTCGCGAAGGCATTCGCGAAGGCATTTGCGATGGCATTCGCGAAGGCATTGGCGAAGGCATTCGCGAAGGCATTTGCGAAGGCATTCGCGAAGGCATTTGCGAAGGCATTTGCGAAGGCATTCGCGATGGCATTCGCAAAGGCATTTGCGAAGGCATTGGCGAAGTCATTCGCGAAGGCATTTGCGAAGGCATTCGCGAAGGCATTTGCGAAGGCATTCGCGAATGCATTTTTTCTAGTGTAGGCACTAGAAAAAAAAAGTGTAAAGTAAAAACTAAAAAGTATCAGTGAGTTGTAGAACGTGTAACACAACAAAAGTGAAATCGGATAAGTTAGTGGGGTAACTAATTGGGGTACTATACTCATTTTTCTTACAGTTCATGTAACATAGAAGCCTCAGCTATTTTCTTTTTTCGTGTGTAATTCGTTATTCGAATTATTCTTATTCAAAACACCTTATTGTTCACCTACCACACCACGAAATAGATCCAAAAATCTTCAGCCGTTTAGTCGCTGGGCGTATGACACTTGTTAGTTGTTAGTCAGTCAATTTAGAGGTAAATAATACTAATTATAAAGGTCGCATTTTCTGTGTCGCCTGTCGACTTTCGAGAATCGAGTGTGAAATTTCTTACGGATATTAAGCTTAGTAGTTAGTAGGTACTTCGATTTTTAATAGATTTGGTTAGGTATCTACCTACCTTCCAGGTCAAAGCTAGAGTGGGGCAAGCGCCCCACCCTGCCCCACCGTGGCTACGCCCATGTACTGATTATATTTATATGATTATAAAATCATTCCAGAATTATTGTACTCTTGACTTTCTCTTATTTATTGTCAAATTATTATTAGTATACACAATACATATAGATATAATGCAATATACTTAATTGATTAAGATTACTTTTTCTGTGTATAATAACATTACCTTCATACATTTAAAGCCACTATGCGTCAATGAGCGATTCTATCTAGTGCTTTGTGAGCACTCGATTGTACATTTTATCCGCTAGGATCAACGGTCGATTACCTTTGATGAGGGGAGGAATCCATATTATCGTAATGAAGACAGGTGCAACAATTTTTAATTTCCTCAATGAGTATTAAATAGCAAATAGTAAAAGTTAGAATGAGAATGAGAAAGATATTATTTCAAACAAACCTTTATAATTGTTTGGATCATTAAAATTACTTTCATGTAAATAAAGACCAATTGGACCTTACTAATATTATAAATGCAAAATATGTCCGTCTCTCTGTTAGCCTTAAAACCTTAAGTGGTGAATCAATTTAAATTACATTACGTATTAAGATATCTCTGGATCTTTTTCACACAAATTCTAACTTGAAAACCGAAATAGGGGATGGAAAATAGTAACATCTACAGTGCGGCAACATGAAATTCACCTAAGAATAGCCGCAAATTCAAACCGGGTATACAAAGTATCTATTAGTAATATCATATTCCTATTAGATTTTGTTTTATGCATATAATGCTGTAAATTATGCATATTATGTCTTGTAAAACAATATACTTATATTTTTTAGCTAAAAGCAGAAACTGCCGGCAATTAATTTAATGACACAGAAATAATATTAAATGAAATAGGATTTATTTTTATATTACTCATACTTCGGAAAAATTGATGTTTAGAGCAGTTCCTATAACAATATTGACAAAAATAAACATGAAGTTGTGCGTAGGTTGAGAGAAAAATAGTTATAAATAAAACAATGATATTATATTACCTCTGCAACTTTGTTAAAGCGTACAGCTCTTGGAGTTGCATCATCACTGTCTGTTGTTTCTCCCGGCCTTACTGGCACAAATGTAGAGTCACCCTGTATAAATAAACAAAAAAAAAGTAATACAAACTCAATAGGAAATATATTGAAAATTAACATAATATGAAGTTTGTTTTATGGCAGTAAAAAGGGAGGTAAAATTGTATGAAACTTAATCAGTTAAGTTAAATATGGGAAATATTGTTTAACACCCCGTGAGGTGGAAAGAGTCAGTTTGTGCATGAATATGCATTTAATCAGATTTTCATTTTGATAAGACAATTTTATTTAGATGACAATACTACACAGACTGACCATTTCAATAAGTTTTTCACAACAGATAGCAATAACAATATATTTATTTGTTTAGGTAACAGCACAGCATACAAAAAATAAATCAAATTAAAAAATAATAATACTCACTAAACTATTTGTTGCCTCATTATAGTAATTTTCATCATCTGTCTCAGTAGTTGGTTCCACAAGTTGCTGTTAAAATGAAAATACTTTTAAACTGCATATAATATAATTAAAAACCATTTTGTACCTACTTTAATTAAGTAGCATTTATATATATAAGACTATTATATATATAATAATTATTTATATATATAAGACTAGCGGTCCGCCCCGGCTTCGCCCGTGGTACCCACATGTTTAAACTATCCTATCTCTCAAGTTGGATCGAACTGCACATGGTGTGCGAATTTTATTATAATCGGTTAAGTGGTTTAGGAGTCCATTGAGGACAAACATTGTGACACGAGATTTATATATATAAGATAAAAAGATTTTTTCTATTCTTATATGAAAGGAAATACTCAAAGGGAAACAAGATACTAAAAATATTATTAGTTATGACTTATGGGTTATAACTCAAAGATAGGTAAGTATATACTATATAACATTATAACATATAATTTAGAACAACAAGCATTGGGATTAGATGACTTGAATAACAATTCTAGGAAAAGTTTAATAACAAAGAAGTTAGAAAGTGCTTACATTTTATCTTATTATTGTTCAAGTAAATTATAATATTATTGTATAAAAATCAACTATTTCATTGAAAAGAAATAATTTCCTTGAATAACTTATAAGGAAATATTCTTATTATCTCAAGGTAGGTTACAATTAAAATTATTTTTATAACTATACTTACAGTGTAATCAGCAGGCTGGCACGGATCCTTTGTAGGTGGTGTAAAGCATAATACTAAAAGGTATATAAACAATAATGAGCTTCGTATATACGTCACAAGGAATGGTCTCTCTAATTTCTTCTCTGTGTAAATATACTAGAAAAAAATACAGTTATATTAATAAATACACTATGCAGATATTAGGATTATCACAAACTTAAAGCTATGTTACCTTTGTGAGCTCTGAAGACACAACCCATAAAATAGCAACAAGGAATAAAATAAATATACCAAACGCATATTTTCTTCTACTAAAATCTTGTGCCTCATTTTTGCTATTTTTATTATTCGTCAACACGCGATAGTAGTTATGACATAGAGTCAACATTAAGATAAATTAAAAGAGTTAGAAATAGGTAAACAGTGGAAATATAATCGAAATACTGATCGGTTTATGAAAAACCTATAAAATTTATCAAAGAATAACTAGTATAGCTTTTGATCATTATTTGTGTCTCTATGAAAGTATATCACAGTTATTTTCCTAACAAACACTTCGCTTATAACACTTGACTTTTATTATTTCTATTAACTTAGATATTCACGGCTATCGTCGCGAATATTTAGCATTTAGCAATTAAATATTACCAAACAGAATTTCTATGAAACCATTTAACTGTCACTGTCAAAATATTTCCCTAATCCATCGACTGTCAATCACAAATATAAAAAAAATATAGTTCGAACTTCGAGGATAGCATTCACGCTAAGACACGAAATTCGTACTACGACTATTCAGCATCACGATACAAAAAATGTAGGTGACATAAAGGTATATAAATGGATAACAATATATCGTCATTTTCTCGTTCTTCCTGTATTTATATGACATTTATATTTTTTACACGTTTCTTTTCCTAGTAATCGATGTAGTCTAAAATTTTTAGGTTAATCCACAGGGTTAATCTTAAATTAAATATTCATATTTAAAGAGCGTGAATGGTGTAGTTAACACAGTAAACACAAATCATGCTTAAATAATTATTTATTTTGACTGCAACCACAAGCTGTGCGTGTGAGTGTGACTGTGACATAACATTTTACTTACTCTGTGGAGTAAGAATTGTGCCCTTGTGCCCAAGATTGTGCCCCAATCGCTAGTGTCAACTGTCATAATTTATAACCTAGAAAAATAAACAAGGAATCCAATAAAAATATCCTTTTAAAATTATTTTTTTACTATGGAAGCTATAAAGCTTGTTAGTAAATATTTGAATACTTCTGCGGGTTCACTGTGTTATAATACAGACAAGGTAATATATGTGATAACTGATAAATCAATGGCTCTGCTTTGCTATGTTACTCTTATACTTCAAATAATAAAAATAAATATTTATTATGTACATACCCTTTAGGTTTTAACAACAGTTATTGACAAGGAGAATGTGGAGGGATTCGTTAGTATAATATTACGATTGATATCAAAAAGTGGCATAAAAATGAGCCAGGAACAAATGCTACTAAGTTATCAGTGGCTAGAGCACATAGCAATGTATGCAAACCAAGCAAATTTGAATCCGGCATTTGCGAAAAATTTTCTTCAAGTGAGTTATGTATTAGTTGTACCCATGTAGTATTAAACTAGAAATGATTGTTTAAATTATTGTACCGTAAGACTTAAAACTATTGTTGTAGTGCTCATATTATAATTATTGTAAAGATAAAATATTAAAGAGTTGAAACCATTTTCATAGCGAAAGGTTTTAAATTTTAGGGTATGAATAGAGCATTACAGAAGAAGAGCTACCTCACTGGAAATCTTTTGACGGTGATTGATATAGCTGCATTTTATGTGGTTTACTCGCTAGTTGTAAGTATAGAGGATTATAAACAAAAAACCCTCTTTAAATTCCATATGACATTAAGTCCTTTTAAAGTGAAACTTTTATTACATCGTCTCAAACTTTTTGGCCTGTGTAGCGCATGTCGCGTGACGCACGATACGTACGATAATTATCGTACAAATACGATAATTTTTTGTTAAATGTCTATAGTGTGAAAAAAGTTTCACTTTTACCGTGGTTTCATAAAACCACACAACATTTTTTTTAAAGTATTTATAACCACAGCACTTAGTTAATAAGTCCATTGTAAAGTAGATGTTTGAATATTGTAACAAACTGTAGCCTTGTAATACATGCAAACTTTTAAATGTACAATGTAAATTCATTTTTCTTATTTTTTATATAATTTTACCCATAAGACTATTTAAATCTTTCTTTCTTTATTTTAATTAAATCTTAATTTCCATGCAATGTTTTTAAGGCTCAAATGTTGAAAAATTAAAAACACAATTTTTTTATTTTTCTAAACATTTTTACAGGAGCGGTTGACTGTACAAGAACAAGAATCACTTCTACACTTATGTAGGTGGTGTAAGAATATACAAGCACAACCAAGAGTGTGTGCAAGCCGAGCCCCTTTACCACTTAACACTTTGACGCTATCAATACTTGCACCTGCCGTGCATTAATACTATGTTTTATTGCTTATTATGATTGTAGTGCATACAATTTATTGCTGCAATAAAGTTTTACCAAATGGATCTCGTGACGAAATTTTTTAATGCTGTTGTTTTATTCTTTGTACTAGATTTGTTTTATG
Source organism: Colias croceus (assembly GCF_905220415.1). NCBI lineage: Eukaryota > Metazoa > Arthropoda > Insecta > Lepidoptera > Pieridae > Colias > Colias croceus. The sequence goes on from NC_059553.1 coordinate 4,714,027, forward strand.
TAAGTTTTATTATTTAATATTATAACTGAGTCCTTTTTAACATTGATATATATAATTTGTAGTGTAAATATTCTGTTAGGTTGTACAAATTGACTGATTTTTATGAGGGATAACAATTGTTTTCTTTGTAGATACTGTTTTTAACAATTTTCAGCCTGAGAAATAAAAATAAAGCCAGTCCCACATATAAGAAGAATGAATATTTAATCCCATCATTTTTTTTTGTTAATTTTATTTCAGGCAGTAAATTCAAGGCCACCTTGGCATAAAATACCATTACCAAAACAGTTGTTACCACATGAATTGAAAAATGCAAGTTTAGACGGACCTATAGTGTACCATCCTCAGCCCTTTTCTTATCCAGGATATCCTATTATACTATACCTTTAAGTCTAAATATCAACTGTAGTTGCCTCAAGTACAGAATAATAACTAATAGCTAGCTATCTCAAGTAAGAAATATACATCACAAAGTCACATATGCATATGGAAGGATGTGGTAAGAGAAAGCAGCATAATTTTTATTGCTGTCAACTTTTGTAGACTTCTTTTTTATTAAATGAAATTATTTATCTAATAAAATATACAATTTTACCTGTCAAAATTCCCTAAAATTACATACGATACTCTATTACCTCATAACTTTTTGAAAAATTTATGTTGAAATTCATTGATTGCTAAAAACCTCGGCAGTGATTCTATAGCCGAATATTATAATAATACCATTAAAATGAAATAAACAGATTTATATGTTTAAAATATGTCTGATTTTTAGAAGTTGTATGTTAAGCTACAAAAAAGCCAAATTCGGCACACTGAAAATGATCTCCTAATGTTTTTATAATAGCAAATTTGCCGCATGCCACGTTACTTCTTTTCTACAGAATGTTCACTGTTCATCACATCTACACATATTCCAAGTTCCAACTTGAAAAAAAAAACATTTTATGAGCAATTGATTAACAGGATGGGTTTTTCACAATAGGTACTCTGAAGTATTTATTATGATCAATGAAAACACTAACAATAGGTACTATGTATGTCGGATAATAATAATTTATTTTGCCCCCCCAACATTAATTACTAGCTAATATTATTACTACGTTGATACATTTACATTTTCATTAGCTTTTTAAAGAAAGGCTAGCAAAAACTCCTCACATAGATATTGCTTTATGTTTTTGATGATTTTTGATATATTGATTGGTTGTTTTTGGATGCAATGAATGATTGACGATCTGTAAGACGTAGCATCAAACATCGGTCTAATTTGTTAGAGTAAGAACATCCATTTTCTTCAGATTCTGTAAAAAAATAAAAAAATAACAATTATTATCATAATGCACTTTTAGCCTAGTTCATTTTTGTGTTTAAAAGTATTACCTAAATGACTGCCTGCCACTTGCCAGTCGACATAGGTACTAGCTATAACATGACCTTAGGAAGATTGTTAATTCTAGTTCTAAGTATGATAATTTAAAATTTATTACCTTTGGAGTAAAACCTTTTGTTCCCACTACCTACATTTGTATCGGTAAATAACATTGTCAGTTAACAATTGTACTTTATAGTTTATAAAGCTTGCACACCTATAAGACTATTATGACGAAATCTACTATGTTACAACTTACAAGTTACAACTAACAACGAAAGGTAAACTATTTAGTAATCTGTGACATAGAAACAAAAGTTACAGGTAAGTACATCAAACAACAGCACTTAGAAGTAACAGCGATACTTTTGTCATAGGAAATGTATCTAAATAGGTATGTACATAGTATTGTGAAGTTGTATAGGATTTCAGGTAGGTATTATTAGTTAATTGCAACAATGCAATTGAATAAAAAAACTAGGTCAAAACGAAGACCTAGTTACTGTTTGTTCCTTTGTTCGTTGCCTGATACCAAAGTAATATCGGGGTGCGTTTTTTAGAGCAAGTAATATCTATTTATGAAGAAAAACATGTACATTTATTCTGAATACTTTATCCGTAATCCGTAACCTTCATCTTGAAACAATCAGAACTTTAGGAGATAAATTATTAATAATTAAATATTAGCATTTCAAGACTTGTAAAGTTTGTAGTGGTATAAATCCATACTAATATTATAAATGCGAAAGTAACTCTGTCTGTCTGTCTGTTACTCAATCACGCCTAAACTACTGAACCAATTTGCTTGAAATTTGGTATGGAGATATTTTGATATCCGAGAAAGGAAATAGGCTACCTTTTATTGCGAAATATGTACCACGGGCGAAGCCGGGGCGGACCGCTAGTTACATTATAAAGGTGAATTTTTAAATTGATGAAAATAATTTAAATCTAGTACAAATGGTACATACCAGTTTGCAACTCTTGAAAACAAGAGCGTAGTTGATCTCTCAGCAGGGTGCGCGATTGTTGTGAATTTACTGAAGTCTGTATTTTGTTCCACAATTCCGCTTCTCTGGGTATACCTTTGGAGTCGACCTGTCAATATTTTTATATTTTTTCCCCTTTGATTAAATATAGGTATATATAATAAGTTGGTAAGTTATTTTGAATAGACAATATTTCCAATTTATACTTACAGTTTGTAAGTTGGCGAACACGCATTGACTCAGGCACTAGAAGATAAAAATATTTACTTTGTAATGAAATCGAAAATAACAATTAAGTGTCAATATAGTATCAGGTAATATAAAGTAGCTAACATAATATTATTTCCTTAAATGAATATAAATTGTTGACAAACCATAAATAGCATTTGCGGTTTCTCATACCTACAGGTAAAGTAATTGCGTACCTACTACGAGTGGATTCTTGACTCTCATCACTTATCATTTGACAAATGAATCATGGTCAACATCAAAACATAGGTACCTACTTATTTTTATGATGCTTTTTATTCGAAAACTAATTGAATAACGACGCACTCATATCACAGTATTTGCTCTTTGTTAAAGCCTGGATTGTTATTATTAAAATTAAAATTTTGTTAGGTACGTATATTTATAAGTACCTATATAGGTAAGGGGCAGATGCACTTTTAATTTAGTTAACTGATCGATTTTGGCAAGTAGGTGTGATCACCGGGCAAATCCTTTCTGTGTTCGAAATTTTTTAGTCACCTGGATTTGAACCATGGTCCAATCAGTTCTGCGATCATACGTTTACCTCTAAACCCTGATGCTGTTTACTTATTTATTTATGTACCAATAAATAGTAATTATTATTAACAGTAGGTATAGAGATACTTATTGAATTGTCAATAATATAATAATTAATACAGTACAGGTTATGTACCTGCAACTTTTTGTTTGAAAATTCTGTGCGCTTAGTCATGAAGAGCTTAGTTTATAGTAGGAAAGGAATTTTCGCATTATATTTAAATTGGTAAATATGTACCTGATCAGAGTCATCTGTACCTAGAAAAGATTCGCTACGTTTATTTCTGTACGAACGAATATCGTTGCTGCTGTTATAGTTCTTGCCGAGTGCTGGACGTGGGATAGTCTTGATAAGCTTTTCACCTTTATCCCCAGCTCCGTATCCCAAATAATCATAATCCGTTCCATTTAAAACATGTATCTGATTTCGTTCAGTTGTATTACGACGTTCGTGGTCGTAAATATTTGATTCTTGTTTCATGTTACTATCGATTCGAGGGTACGACTCGTTGTTGCTTCGACGACTCCTCTTACCGTATTTATTATTTTTAAATCTCTCTGTATTGATGGAGCAAGAACGTATAGCTTCCTCTATATCCTCTTCCATGAGGTGGATGTTGCCCTCCCCAGTACATGATACAAGCGCTGTTAGTAATGGAACTAGAATAATCAATCTGTACATAGTAACTGATGTAGTGGGTCAAAATTGTGGGATTATAAGAGCTGTAGAGCGGAAATAACTCAATTATATGTGACAAATGATTGGCGTGAATAATGATAGTACAAGAGGTTTTGTTGCATTTTGACTACAATAGATATCCTGACAGAAACTTGTGTCTCGTATAAGCTTTATTATAGGTTATTCAATGCTTAAAGGAATATACAGGGTTACTTGTAAAACACCAGCAACCTCGCAGGACAAGATAGCTAACATCATAAGTAACAACATTTGTTCTACAACTATTGGCATAACGCAATAAATTATTTTTAAATGATTTTTTAAGCTAATACTGTACTCTCCTAACATTTGTAAGTCTATGTTCTATTCATTATCGAAAGGACGACGCGACGCCCGCGCACGCTTCTTCCCCCTCTCGTTCGCTTCTTGTTTACGTAATTTTTGGGATGCGCGTAGAGTTTATAATATTCAAACGGAAAAATAATGGATATTTATTTTTGTATGAAAATAAAATCTAACAAATTATCAAAAGTCGTAGAACAAATGTTGTTACTTATGATGTTAGCTATCTAGTCCTGCGAGGTTGCTGGTGTTTTACAAGTAACCCTGTATATAATAAATATTTGAAAAACTGAACGTTAATACAATAATAAGTGGATCATTATACTTATATGTGATTTATTAAATTGATCGATCAATCTGTCTTTAGTATTATGAGAAGAATGAATGATGACTATTATAACATTATCTTAATAAGTGTTTGTATTTATGCTAATATTTATGACATGATGTGTGTAGGCGAATATTAATAATCGTAGACGTTTAGATTTATTATGTTTAATTTAAAGTAAAATTTAATGCTAGTTAGCTCTTATTTTATTGATTTTTCGAAGGTTGTAAAAAAAATACAGAAACATTAGTGTACCTATATATATATTTTTTATATATTTCTCTATTACATTTATATTAATATGAGTTCCTATATTATCTGTAATAGAGATGCAATATGCTGGATTTCCCACACGTATAGATAAGTTAATGTTCGATTACTTATTACTTCACAAACCACAAGAGTTCAAAAAACTATTAACATCGCGGTTATTCTGATTTTATTGTATCAATTTTTTACTACCATCCAAGATGACTCTTATACCTAATTCTTATTTCTTACAACATTAATTTCACATTTGAGGCGTCAGTTCTTACAAATAATTATAATTGTGCCAATTTTATATTATATTTTATGCAAGGAAGGTAACATTCTACTAATATAATTATAAATGCGAAAGTTTGTGAGGATGTGTGTGTGTGTTTGTTACTCTTTCACGCAAATTCTACTGAACAGATTACAATGAAATTTAGCACACATATAGAGGGTAACTTGGATTAAAACGTAGGATATGTTTTATCCCGGAAATCCCACGGGAACGGGGACTGTGCGGGTTTTCTTTTGAAAACGCGGGCGAAGCCGCGGGCGGAAATCTAGTATTATATACATTTACGGATCTGGTGTTGAAAATAAAAATCAGTTTTAGTTAGATATTTTAATAAAGTTCTCATCGCAAAATCTATTTGTATTATAACTATGTGCCATAAATGATTAAACTAATTAAAATTATCTTCAGCGCATATTACGAAAAGGTATAAGAATTACAGTTAGGTTGTTTTCATTTCCCCTTTCCATAGTGACCCCACTTGCCGTTACCCCAGCCGCTCCAAACAGGACTGTTATTGGTACCAAATACTCTCACACTGTTGCCTCCATACGATCCGTAGTCGCTGCCAGCATAATATGGTTTTCCGAAGACATTTCTAGTACTAGGTATACTAGCGTAGCTACTGCCAATCACGCCTGTGCCTCCCAAACCTCCATAAGTACCAGTTAGGTGAAATTGTACGGGAATACTTTGTAGACCATAATTTGCTCCAAATCGTGGCCAAAATGTCTCTGCACTTTCCATAGACTCTTTTTCTAACGTAGTCGATGTATCCACTGGAAAAATGCAAAATTGATTAGTATATTATAAACTAGCTTACCGCCCGCGGCTTCGCCCGTTTTGTCTAAAATATAATAAATTATGTATATACTAAAAACCTTCCTATTGAATAACTCTATCTATTAAACATGCGTATGCGTAGTTTTAAAGATTTAAGCATACAAAGGGACATAGGGACAGAGAAAGCGACTTCGTATTATACATGTACCTAGTGACTTACAACAAGTAGTTGAGGTGTGATTGAAGTGAGTTTTCTATAGACCGCTGTCCAATACTAGTGCAACTCAAAACTTTGAAGGTACCTAATTAAGGTATGATAATATTAGGTATATAATTAGGTACTTGTAACAAAGTTTTGTTAGCATCCTAAGTATGTTGATTTGTAAACAATCTTCAAATATGTATGCCTATTTAATTAATAAAATGACGAACAATAAAAAAAGGTGACAGGTGTATTTTACGTGATTTCATACTTGTGTTACTGATTGACATTTCGATACGGATACGTATCAATTACAGTACCTACTAGTACTGTAATGGATGCGTATATAACATAACATTGTAGAGTTACTTCATCAAGGCATCGAATATGAAACTTACATTCGTTAATAGCGTCAGGGTTTCCAATAGGGTTTCGTTTGGGATCTTGCTTCGGTATTTGCGACCATAATATTCCCGGTATATCGCCCGTAATAGGTGTGAGAGGAGGGCTTGGAGCGAGGTATAGAGCTGGATCAAGCACTGTGCTCTCTGCTGGTCTTAAGCTGCTGCAGAACCACCACATGAACATCTGAAATAAATGATAATATAGTAATAAATGTACCTTTTACTCAATTGTGTGGCTGTCATTACCTTACAAAAATCTGTAATTGTACGGTTAATAAGGTTTTCTTTTTGCGTCACCGATGCTATATTTTTTTAGATAAATCAATGAACTCGCATGAATCTAATGTGTATTTTATTATGACGAAGTGAATAGTAGTCCAAAAATAAATATACGTATCAAAATTATGGAAAAAAATCACATAAGTATATGTCGTATCCTACCTACGCAAATTTCAATTTTCTATTTCATTGTTTTTGTGTTTTGAATTTTCAACATAACCCTACTGTGTTCCGTCGAGCCGCTTTAATGATGGGGCCACGGGTATTGATTAGAATTCTTCCTTACCTAACAATATGTTTTCATCCGTGGAGTACAATTCTACTATGAACTGGCGGATTTACATAATGTAACTATCTAGTGCTAAGTGTATAAATTAATGCCATTTTACAAACTACAATGTGTATCGCCACTACAAGAGATAATTAAGTGAAAAAGACGTTGTAGCCCGGTCAATTTAAACAAAAAAATGAGGGTACTACTACATAAAGTCCCAACAGGCTGAATTTCTGTGAAGTTGTTGAAAACATAATTATTAACAATGTCTAAAAGTTCCCCATCATTCCACTGTAAGCTAAAAATTTTATTCACGGTCAAAGGTCAAAAAAATGAGTTTTTCGCGATTTTCAGCAAAACAGTAAGTTTTATCATAAAGTACTTCAGGCAAAGATTGTAGATCATAAAATTGTCTATAAAAATGTATCAATACTTTTTTTCTTACGAGCCACCGTTTCTGAGATATAACGATTCAAAAAGTTATAAAAGTTGTTTTCAACAACTTCACAGAAATTCAGCCTGTTGGGACTTTATGTAGCACCGAATGTTTAAATTGACCGGGCTATTGAGTCTAATCGCAAATATTATTATATCTTCAAGATAAAAAATGCTGTTAGCAAAACTCAACCAGTTGGTAAATCGGCGCTTATTCTAACAGCAAATCACAACGTCTGTTGACTGAGAAAGTTCATTATTAACTACCTAGATGCAAATTGTAAATATTCTCAATATTATAACTACATACTTTATGTTATTTATTTCACTAGTTCCTATCTTATATTAATTTTAAAAGTGTACCTAAAAATAAATCACTAGATATTGTATGTGTTTGTTGTTAGGTACTTTACCTAGTAGAGATTAAAAAAAACGTTTTATATTTACCTACTGGCAAAGACATGTTAAAATGCCTATCAACTCAGGGATAAATAACAACGCAATTCTAAAAATACAAGTAGGAAATCTAGGTTCAAGTTTGCGATGAGTTAACAAGTTATAATATTATCATCACAACCGTATCCTTAAAACATAATTAATGTAATAATTGCATGTTATTTGCAGTTATCGACTATATTATATACATAACACTCATCAATCGTTCTTTATAATTATAATTTTATTCAAAGGACTTATGATGCATAAACACAAATTAAAAGTTAATACAATATTATTAATAGTCTAATTGTTTGTCAGATAGTGAGATAGGATTGTGTTTTTCTCATGAAGGATTTTGTATTTAATTTGAGTGATAAAAACCAATTAACAATTTATATAAAAAAAGTAATTAGTATTAAAAAATGCGTAATATAAACATTAACAATTATTATTTTATATTTGAAGACAAAATAATTATTAAATATATTCTTAACTACGTATGAATTAAAAAGGTACTCAATTTAAATAATTATTGTAAACCATAAAAAAATTACTGTAGAAATAAAAGTTAACTTACAAACATTTTTATAAGACGATATTAACAAACTTAGCAGGAAACGAAAAAATGCACTTTTCTGTGAGGAAGTAAAAATTCAACTGAGTTTCGAAATGGGACACGGCACAGACCTTTCTCTGGATTAGAAATTTTATGAGTTTAGGTTCAAGGACGGCGGTGAAAGTTTCCCTTTTTTAAAGCTTGAAACGTTTTAAAGCTACGTCTGTAATTTCTATTAGATTAACACACTAGACAGATATACTTTCATTAGTATAAAGTATTTTTATTATTCGATTAATATCAGCTATCGAAGCTATTACGGTGTATTTAGATCAAACGAACATAGAGCTAGAGCATTGCTAGAGCAAGAGCATTCTTTCGCGATATTTTAGAGTAAACGAAAACTCGTATTTATGTTGTTCAGTATTAGAACATTGCATAGAATATTTTCGAACACACTAAGAACTTCTCCTGTTTACACTAAAAGGATTCGGCATACTTGGGTTAGAATGAGCATTCGCTGTTTGATGTAAATGCACAGTTATAAGAAAACAGTAAAAATTCATACTATTTTCATACTGCGTAAAATGTATTAAAAAAAATAAAAGCTAATTACTAAGCTGTCTTGTTACCCTTATAAAATTATTATTAATTTGTCTTTGCGTCAAATAACTGTAAAAATCGTTGGTAGAGAAATTGTAGAGCCTACGATGAATTTTTATAAAATGAAATTACAATAAATACAAGTACATAATAATATTTTCTAGTTATTTTTTTCTTTACAATATTGCTATGGCATTGAACCTGTTGAACCTGTTTGGAAGCGTTGAAAATTTCATAAAATACAATAATTTCCATACATCTGTCCAAAAGCTTATAATATTGAAGATACTTAGAATTTGATTTATTTAAGTTTCTTAGAATTTCATTACGTATATCTAGTTATCTATATACCGAAAAGTACTTACTTTAGTAGTCGCAAAAAACAAGCCAAGTCATCTAACATTTCATCACTTACGTTTAAATTGTGTAATGTGTGTAACGTACAAGTAGAATAATGGGAAAACGTTTTGTTTCTGCGTGTGTTAAACATTTTCTAATTGAACATTGTGTACAGCGGAGTATTTCTTAGGTAGGTAGTAGTAGGTAGGTAAGTTTAAGCAGGTATATGCAATTTAACGACTGCGTCGCTAGATGCAGGTTTTTCATAATATACTTACACATAATATCAAATGAAATAAATAAACAAAATAAAATACATAAACGTAAAAAATCGGTTGTATTTAAGTAAAGCTTCATAGATATCTACAATATTAAATTTAAATGAAATTCAACAAGTTTTGAATCAAAATCACATGAAAAGGCTTTTGCTTCGGATACTCAACAGAGGTAACTAAGTAACTACTGTACTTTTATTTTTGTTTTTCTTTAATTGATTGTATTATTCAGATATTCAGTTACGAAATTCGAGTGAATTTCATATTTTGCCTCTGTAGCTTTTTTGGGGCATAATAGTACCTATATACACGAAATTATGAAATATCTATAATATCGTTGCAATATGAGATAATAGAAAAGTGTCTGTAGTAGAGAATAAAATAAAACAGTAGAGAAATAAAAGTATTTTTATTATTATTTACTGCATGTAAATTGAAGATCCTAAATTAAAGCGCGAGGTTCATTTTATGTAATTAATAATGTCAAATGTGAAAAATTGTATGTAATTATAAACACGTCCTTGTCAGGGGCAGCTATGTATCTTATACCACAAAAAAGATAAATAAAACAAGGTCGTTTTAAATGTATCCTCCTATCCTAAAGATCACTTGCAGAACACGTAGAAATGTTGGGATATACCAAGGTTAAGTGGGTTCATCGGATGTTTCCTCAAAGAAATCTCAAATATAAACTAGTTTAAGTGTAATTCCGAGACCTGTTCTGATTGCTTTTGTGTTGACATTATGTTGTTGACACAGCTAAATTTGCGTTGTTTTAAATGGTATTTTTGATTTTACAATGAGTCATTATTCACACAGTTAAGTATCCGTCCATGGTAAGGCCATGACACCTACTACCTAGCTGCGAGGATGCGATGAAATGACGAAAAATTATTTTATTTGTGAAATTATCCTCACACTCAACTATCAATAATAATTTTAAGGCATCGTTTATTTGGGAGAAACTTTTGTGATACATCATTTGTGCACAGAAAACGTCTCGAATTGGTTAAGGTGTGGGTAAGTATCATTATTATTGACAACGAATGCTTAAAAACATGCTTTGAAGTTTTTGAAAAGTATCATCACGATTGATTGATTACATACATTTTTATAGTTTAGGTATTATAAAACTTCTATGTAATTTTCTATGGGTTTTTATTAAAAAGACATATCAGAATGTACTTATAGATAAGCTTTTGTCTTTAATATTTTAGTATCCAAATGGCCATATCGCTTTACTTGTAGTGGTCGCTTAACTTTTTGAAATAACAGATAAATATTTATATTCCTTTAAAGGAAACCATAAAATAATGTACGTCAGTACTGTTATATATTATTAAGCCTTTGATTAAAAAATATATCATAAATAATATGAATTATGAACAATAATAATTGTGACTAATCATCTGTGATATTATAAGCTGTATATTTTAAATACTTACTTAAAAATCCGGTTGTATATAAGTAAAGCTTCATAGATATCTACAATATAATATTCAGTTAAATTGAAATTCAATCAAGTTTTAAATCAAAATTGACATGAAAAGGCTTTTGCTTCGGATACTCAATAGAGGAATTGTTTTTCTTTATAGGTACTATGGTATATTATAAAGCTGAAGAGTTTGTTTGTGTGTTTGAACGCGCTAATCTCAGCAACTACTGGTCCGATTTGAAAAACTTTTTCGGTGTTAGGTAGCCCATTTATCGAGGAAGGCTAGGCTATATTATATCATCACGCTAAGATCAACAAAAGCGGAGCAATGCGGGGAAATCGCGGGGCAGCCAGTTACATATAAGGTTAGCAGTGCAAGGCGCAACGAGAGAATCATGACGAATTAATTTTATAATATAAGTACAGCTATCGAAGAATGTATGTACAATAAACATACAATTTTTCGCAATGAGAAACGATAATATATAAAGTTTTATTATTATGTGTATATTATATCCTTGTGTGAAATGAACGAGTTCTATTATATTTAAGTATATTATTAAAGGCGTGGGTGAATATGAATACAGGAAATATAGTATCAAGATTAAAATGAACTGGTTTTATTATTTAAACCGAAAATGTAAATACCATAAAGGATCTAACTATTTAACGTTTGTTTGTAATATTTGCCAAAGTTATGATGTTTAAATTTAGCAACGCTGATTTTTCATACGAAGAAATGGAATGTGGATTGTGGGTATTTATATTATAATTATCCAATACACAATAATGTACTAGAGTTGTTTTTGATATGAACTTCGGTCAATATAATAATTTTTAACCATAGTTATTTTAATGGCTATTGATAGAATTATTAATTCATTAAAGAAATCGGTAATTACATTCAAGATTTTTTTATCGTACAAAATTAATATATGATTAAAATTAAACAAAGGGCAGCTTGATTGCTGTCTGATATCTCTGCCAGGCAACCTTAACGTTAAATAGGCAAGTACACAATTTTTAAAACATACTATTTAGGTATAATATGTATTTATGTACATCACAAATTTTAATTATCTGCCTATATATTAACCGTTGTTTTGCTTATAAATTGAGGTTAAAGACTTGTCGTAGAATTTTTATTTAAACCTAGGTTTACATATATGTATTATAAGGTACCTGTTAATGGAAGCTGACTCATAGCAACTATGTCATGGATGCATCCTTATCACACAAAATCATATGGGTATTATTTACTAGGTACACTTTGTGTAATATGAAAAGTAAAAATATATCTGTAAAAAAATATGAATATTGCACATTTTGTTGTCACTTTGTGCATCCTAGCTGCAGTAGGTGGTAAATATACCGGCCGAATTGATAACCTCGTATTTTTTTGAAGTCGGTTAAAAATATCCAAAACCAATAGAAATAAGTTTGAAAAGTAAGACAAAAGAATTGGAAAATGTGTGAATTTTGTACCTAGTTTCTTATAAATTACATATTGCGACTATAAATTTTCAGTCAATTTTGATCGATGTGAAAACTGTGGTAGGTAACACAGATTTTATTAATGTTTTAATCATTTTAATTGCATTTTATAATAATTTTAATAGGAGATAAGACGATGCTTTTAGTATTCGAATAGATTTTGCATGTGAATTTTGATGAATTTATATGTTATAAGTAATTTGAATATGTTGAATAATTGAGTAGCTTTATCCATTTTAAAACAGAAGGAAAAACAACATTTAAACTAGTTTTTTTTTTATAGGTAGATAAGTGGTCCACCAACATTCAGGAATGTAAAAAAATATAATAAGGAAAGATGTAAGATAAGTAGGTACCAAGATAAGTACGTTAAAATGTATTAATAAAATGCAAATTAAATTATTAACATAATAACAATTACGTTATATTTTGTGTTATTTAACAATTTATCTCATGTAGAGACACGCAACGGTGCAATAAAACAATGGATATTTTAAACGATATTTATTGTATATTCACATCACAGATCTAAGTAATACGTAAAGTTAAGGAAGGTACATTGGTGTGTGTTTAGCGTCCCCAGCCGTAGCCGCCGTGGCCGAAGCCCCTGCCGCCCCAGCCGCCGCCGTAGCCTCCTCCGTGTCCCCAGCCACCTCCATGTCCATAACCGCCTCCGTAGCCTCCGTAACCTCCATATCCTCCGTAACCTCCGTATCCTCCGTAACCGCCCCTCCAGCCGCCGCCGCCCCAATGCGACTCCTGGGGCTCTAACACCTCATCGGCGGCTTGAGCCTTAGCCTGGGATGGGCTTGGCAACGCAGATGCGTATGCCAGGCAAACGCACACCAGCAGAGCGATAGACAGAATCTGAAAAATAAAGAGTTAATTCAAAATAATTTCAAAATGAGGATAGTAAGATACTGTTTTTTTTGTTTCGGTTTTTAATTGGACATATTATTTTTATCTTAAGTCTCACGGTTCACAAAATTTATCTGATAAAATAAAAATAAAATTAAATATATAATTAAAAGTTTAATTCAACATTTTCGTACACTTCGTATATTACAATTTTACACTGTTTGCAAAATAATGATTAGTTGTAAAATAATATAAAATATTGGGTGGCTACTCACTGTTTTCATCTTGGCGAGTATCCGAGAATATGTTTGAGGTCCGATCTGCCGACCTATTTATACAACTTCGAACACACCTCCTCTTGTATAAGTTTGTGACTAATCTGCCAGGTAAATAACCCACAACTGGTATACATATATGACGTATATAATATACGCGTAATATGTGAGTTTTACTCATCTTATAATTTTAAAAAGATTGATGTTCATTAATGTCATTTATTATTTATGATATCAGTCATATATTTCCTAGTAAAGTGACATGCAGTTTGCAAATTCAAAATGCAAAATGCACGCCTAAGTAAATATTCCGTAATTATTGGGTTTCAGGTATTTGCCCTTATGTTTTGTGCTTACTTATATCCAAATTGACGTTTGATTTCAATTCACCAAATTAGTACCTACTAGGTAAGTACTTCGCTTGTAAATTAAATAAGTAAAAAATATACTATCTAATGAACATAATGTATCATATTATAGCCTCTATAATATATTTGGGCATCACGTTTTGATATTTAAAAATCCGGTTAAAAGACCGTAAGGTCTCGTTTTGAATATGTATTTACGTATATGTTATTTTAGATTTAAAAGCCCGTTACGTTATTATTATTTTAAATTCTCTTTATTTTTTAATCGACGACGTGACGTTCAAATACGTGTTCTTTTATTACCGACTAACCTACTTTTATATTGATAGGTACCTAAAAATTTTTTATGAAGCACTTCAAAATACTATCTCTAAAACAGTACTCTTTCTAAAATATCTCTAAAACATTTAGCGAGTATTTCAGGTTTAAATGGATTGTTGTGGGATTGCCCTTATAATCAACAAAACATACAAAATTAAAACGAATGAAGATCAAAATAAATAACGTGCTGCGTAAATATTTTCTCTATGCGAAATATTGAAAATATTGTTAAATTATAACAATACTAGCTTTCCGCCCGCGGCTTCACCTGCGTTTTCAAAGAAAAACCCGCATAGTTCCCGTTCCCGTGGGATTTCCGGGATAAAACCTACCCTATGTGTTAATCCAAGTTACCCTTTATATGTGTGCTAATGTAATCGGTTCAGTAGTATTTGCGTGAAAGAGTAACAAACACACACACATCCTCACAAACTTTCGCATTTATAGGTAATATTAGTAGGATTTTCAATATTTCGATATTTACAGTATTGAAAAAACTAAAGTGTGACTTGTATTATTTTAACTAAACGTTTTACTGCAGTAATAAAAAGTATTTATCGTAAATTAATCAAAAACAATAAAATAAATGTACGTTGCTCTTCTCCATTGAGTATATGATTAGGGATTAAAATATGGTTCGTTAGATTTGTAATTAAGATTCAGAACATAAATATTTTTTATTTATGATCTGTATCTCCTGGCTAAAAACTCTGGTTTTGTACCTCATGGTACCTCTTTTAAAACTGTTGCTCTTATAGGAACTTGTAATTCTAATCTTGCTATATAAATCGAATAATGGAAGAATATAAAAGACATCTAAAAAAAAATCTATCTGAAAACTGCACAAGAGCGAACTTTACTTCATATGCTTAGACTTTTAATTTTTTGTAAGTTCAATGGGAGGAGGTATGTTTTATGTTTTTGGATTTGTAAGCTTAGAACTTTCGCTTGGTGAATCAATTTTGAGGATTCATTTTTTATTTGAAAGTAAATGCTTTTGGGTCAGTTCCATTAAAATTGTTTGGCGGTGCTGACCATTTGAAGTTTTGATAAAAAAAATATTTTCATAATTATTAATTATTATTTCCTGAAAGGTACATACAGTAGACGATATTTTGTGCAGGTAATCTTTAAATTAAAATATCTGCCACTTTGCGAAAACTTTGTTAAATTATGTTATTATCTAGTCAGGAACATTTCCGAATTGCGTTTTATTAAAAATTTTCAAACTGGTTATTTTTGCGATTGAGGCATCAATTATAATATTTTATTTTTATAAATACATTTAAATAGATTAAAGTTAATTAGTCAAAACGAGGTGATCATTATCCTTATGTATAATGTATTCTATGTAGATACATTTTTTACCTTACTTGCTGATAAAACAGAATATGTGCGAATTTTTTAACAATTTAAGTATGAATGTTAAATTAGTTATAAATTAGTTTATTTTCCAGTGCTGTCTAATGTTTTATTTTATGTTATTTAAATATAGTTTTTGAAAATGAATATTTTGAAATTTGCAAATAAAATTTTGGTTTGTATGTTTGTGTAACTCCGGATTTTTTAATATGGAAACTGGGCATTCTCATGTCTTCTCATCGCTTCAGTGGTTCGACTAAACGTATAATGGGTCCTCTTCACAATGGCCAGCGTTGGCCCAACAAATTACGGCGATTATGAATAAGCATTAAGTATCTATAATTTATAATGACGGCCGATCATAAACATGGCCCTCTTCACTGTCGTGTTTGCCTCCACTCCCCAACGCTGCTCATTGTGAAGAGGGATCATTAAAACAGTTTGTTCAAATTGTGTTTGAATCGTTCAGTGCAAATCCATCCATATTTTAATTTCAAAATTTGAGCAAACCTTTTTTTTGCCTTTGTATGCCATTTGCCAGTGTATGCCAGTGTCAAGTAAAAATACTTTGGTTTATTTGTTCCAATTTATTTCAGAATTTCTATTTTTTAATATTATCCTACATTCTAAATCCTATGTTACTCGGTAAAAATGAAGCTTTCTGATCGTAAAATAATTTTTAAATTGGTCAAGTAGTTTTAAAGGTTCTGTAGAGAACAAATTAAACTGGTAGAGATTTGAGATCTTCTCGTTCGCTGTAAGCTTATATGAGTAACAAAATCTAACTATTTTTTTACACATTTTGTCACAGTTTGAAAAAGTTTTCATTACCATTTTATATAAATCAACATAATAAGTTGCAAATCATGATGACAATTAAAAGACGGACTTGACGGTGTTCGCATGTTGCTTGATAAGGACTAAGGGCGTATTCAGAAAGAAAGCTTGAAACTTATAAGCGCTTATCGGCGAATGTCAATGCTCAAACCAGCTTGTCAAAACCAGCATTGACAAGCTTGTCAAAACCAGCATTGACAAGCACCGATAAGCGCTTATAAGTTTCAAGCTTTCTTTCTGAATACACCCTAAGGCAAGATGTATGCCAGGAATTACGTTAGAGGAAAGTTTTAATCACATTTCAAATACTGCTTTCTTTGCATTCTAAAATGTGTTTCTGAGATAACTATACAATATAATGGTAGTTAATAAGTACCGCTGTGGATAGTTAGAAAGTTTCAAATTTTTATGCTAGACGCACTAATTTTTGAATTACCTGGTAATTGCTGTTTAGGTTGAATTAAGCATTTAAGAAAACTTCCAATTCATGTAACTTAGTTTCAGTGTTATTTTTTTATAAAGAGAAAGAGAGCAAGAGATTTTACTCAACCATAACTCATTTTTTTATTTGCTTTAAAATTCAGAATTTACTGTTTGTAATTAAGTGATAAATTAATTAAGTCACATTTTAACTGTTCAGCCATGCTTAATATTTTCTCAATTATAATACGACAATTATTTTTTGTCAAATCCTTCATATTCATTCGAAGTTTTTAATTTACTTCGCCTGTATCCTTATACCGTGGGTAATTTAAGATAATGTCTAATACAAATACTAATCAATGATAAAAATAAACGTAAATGCCAACTTCTATATTTTTTTTTCATAAAGTTATTTATACTACGCAGTTCGTGTGAGTAGACCAAATATGAAGATTTATTGTAACAATTACGTCGGTATTTAACTTAAAAAAATGTAAAACATGATTTACTATGTTGGTGTGCGTTGTAATTAAGTATAATAATATACTATAAAGCAGTTTGATATCTCGAAATCTTCAAGGTAAACAGAGAAACTTGAGGAAGATTTGCATATCACTATCGGGTTGAATTTAAAGGCGATTTTGCTTGAGTATAGTAGATGCATTGTTTTATTTTAATACTAGCTTCCGCCCGCGACTCCGTCCGCGCGGAAAAATTAAGATTTATTTTTTTCTACGTATTTTTCCGGGATAAAAAGTATCCTATTTTATGCCCAGGATAATAAGGTATAATTATACCAAGTTTCATCAAAATCGAACCGTTAGTTTTTACGTGATGCCTGAACATACAGACAGACAAAAATTTTTTTAATCACATATTTGGGTTTAGTATCGATCCAGTAACACCCCCTGCTATTTATTTTTTCAATATTCTCAATGTACAGAATTGACCATTCTACAGATTTATTATATGTATAGATAAAGAGATTATACTATGGTGAGTTAAGTTGTTATTAGAAAATGTAGCAGAATTGTCGTGAATTGGTCAAATTTGGTGAAAATTTAACAATATAGTACTGTCAGTGTTATAGAGTGAAAAAAGTGTTTTTTTATAAGTTTTACTTTGTTTCTTTATGATCGATTGAATCAAAAAATCAATGATAAAAAAAAACTGATAGGTTCCGTTAGGACTCTCATTATTTATTGATTTGATTTGGGAATAATATAATATACATTGGTAGAGTGGGTAGAGTATCGTTTATTTGAACAAGGTCTAATAAATGTTTTTCTGATTCTGGTGGTTTTCTCTAATAATAAATAAATATAATTATTTCTTTTTTTGTTGGCATTTGATTCATCTCGAATATTCTTCGGATTTAAAGTCGTAATATAAATATTCTCGATATCTACCTAGAAACGAAACAAATATAACGCTTTGAGAATCAAAAAGTAACAAAAAATACACATTTTTAAGAATAGAGTAATTTTCTTACTACTCAAACATAAAATACTCAGTGTCGTAGTCTATAAATTTTAATTAAATGGGTAATAAAATCGTCATATGTCTAAGTGTGACTCACAGATTATGGCTGTGGATAATATTCTCAAGATGACCTCGAAATAAGAACAAGAAGAGAAGACAATTATTATAATAATTTGTCACCAAATACTGCACGCTACGAGTTAAATTTTAAACATGAATGTTATTAGGTACATTGAGATTTTCATAAGTTAGATAGGTATTTACGATTGCATTGCAAGCTTCTATAAAACGAATAAAGTATGCAAGAAATGTTACATTTTATTGTGATTATTATGCGTAGCGGGTAAAATACTTTGCAAACAATAGGTATACATAGACTCTCGCCGAGAGTCTCTCGGGTCACTGTAGCTGCACAAGTTAAACACAGGCACACATAATTATAGCAAACGGCCGGGGGGAATCCCGAACATTATCCAAAGCTTTTAAACTCTTATAGAAAATGGAAGATAATATCTACATTCTACACAATTCACAGTGCGTGTACGTAGGGCATTGACCAACTCCTTATTTCTATAATTGCTCTAGCTCATAGCGAGACAGCAAGTTCTTCGAGAGGAGAATTTAGAGCATAATTATAAAATGTTGAACTGGAACTATACAGAACACTTATAATCTTTTTACATTTAAGTACTTATATCCTTTTAAATAATATAAAAAAAATTCTTTATTCTTTAAGACACGTAGGTACATCAAACATACATTACTTAGGTGGCTAGTGCTTAATACAAATACAGAAAATAAAATCATTGGTTCACGCACTAGGTAATGCCTGTCCTGCGGGACCAATTTTTTTTAAATTTTATCGAAATAAGTAGTTAAAATAGCTACTTCGCGGTTTTGTTTTATATTGGAAAAAATAACCACATTTCTTTTACTTGGTACCTATCAAAAGTTTTTTCTTCACAAAAAAGCTATAAATGGTTAAAGCAATATTGAACAATAATCACGCCTTATAGCACTCAGGAGGTCATTGTACCTTGGCGTTTTTTGGGTAATAAGTATGAACAGGATAAATAAACCACCATTTTAGCTTGATGTGGAATTGATTTTGATTTATAGATTTCTGATTCGAAATCAATCTAATATTTTTTTATGCGAAGTAAGGTTTACATATTTTTTTTGTTTTTATGGCATTCAAATGCTTTATAAATATAAATTTATAAAGGATAGAAAAAATTCGATCACGAGGCGGGACTTGAACCCGCATCCTTCGCGCCATTCCGGGGCGGATGCCTAACCAACTCAGCCACTCGTGACCCGCCTGAGCAATCGAATTTATTCTATCCTTTCAGTTTTATGTGTCTTAAGGGACACACCGCGCGCCATCTATTGAGATGATTCAACAACCATTTCAACCAATATGAAGCACTTTTCAGTGAATACAATATTGTAACGATGGAACACGACCTTTTCTTGAATTTATATTTTTTTTGTTTTTATGGCATTCAAATGCTTTATAAATATAAATTTATAAAGGATAGAAAAAATTCGATCACGAGGCGGGACTTGAACCCGCATCCTTCGCGCCATTCCGGGGCGGATGCCTAACCAACTCAGCCACTCGTGACCCGCCTGAGCAATCGAATTTATTCTATCCTTTCAGTTTTATGTGTCTTAAGGGACACACCGCGCGCCATCTATTGAGATGATTCAACAACCATTTCAACCAATATGAAGCACTTTTCAGTGAATACAATATTGTAACGATGGAACACGACCTTTTCTTGAATTTATATTTTTTTTGTTTTTATGGCATTCAAATGCTTTATAAATATAAATTTATAAAGGATAGAAAAAATTCGATCACGAGGCGGGACTTGAACCCGCATCCTTCGCGCCATTCCGGGGCGGATGCCTAACCAACTCAGCCACTCGTGACCCGCCTGAGCAATCGAATTTATTCTATCCTTTCAGTTTTATGTGTCTTAAGGGACACACCGCGCGCCATCTATTGAGATGATTCAACAACCATTTCAACCAATATGAAGCACTTTTCAGTGAATACAATATTGTAACGATGGAACACGACCTTTTCTTGAATTTATATTTTTTTTGTTTTTATGGCACTCAAATTCACGAGTGGCTGAGTTGGTTAGGCATCCGCCCCGGAATGGCGCGAAGGATGCGGGTTCAAGTCCCGCCTCGTGATCGAATTTTTTCTATCCTTTATAAATTTATATAAGGTTTACATAATTACAATTTTAAGTACATATTATTATAAAATGTTTTATTTTGAAATACATTACAGATACAGGAATAATAATAACACGCCCTGAGAAAACGCCATTGTAATTACAACAACACAACAGTACACCTACACAAAAAGCATTGTTCATATTTATAGGTATTTAACGATAGAGGCTGCTCATCAACATCAATGTAATACCTAAAATGATTATTATTTTTTTTCCCTGGCAGTGTAACAAAATATTCTGTCAATCTTGTCCACACAGATTTTTTTTAGCTGGTTCTTATTGTCCTGATCTACTTTTTTTTGAGTTGTTAAATCGTTTGACGTGGTGTCGATTGCATTTATATCAGTTGTTATTATTGTTGATTCAACTGTATCACGTTTTGTTCTCACTTCAATATCATCGATGTTTTCTAGGGTGATAGGGTTCTCAACAGCTGTAGGGCTACCAGCAGGTGCTTTTCCAATAGTCGTTGTTTTCTTATTGTCATTTAACTCTTTCTTGGACGTTTTAGGTGGAGATGATCTAAGTTTTGGAAAATCTGTTTTATCAGGTATATCTTCGTTAGCCGGAGGACGTCGGGGAGGATTAAACGGGCCCTCTAAATAACCGCATTCTAATCTATTGTTACGTATACGACAACCGTTCCCCATATCCTTAATTTCTTCGATTTCTGGTTCACCTTTGTTCTTGTTGTATCCACAAATCTTCCTATCATTAATGTATTTACATTGTGTAAGATCATAATCGTATCCTTGACATGTTTTTTTAGGTACTTCTTCAGTAGGTTTATCATTACTACGTAGAGCTGGAGCTGTTAGCCAATCATCAGATGTATTTTCTGTTGGATTGTCCTCAGATTTGAATGAATTTTGACTTTCATATACCAATGGATCATAAAGTACTGGACCTATTTTAGGGGCACACAAGATACTAACAATCATGTTAATAACTGTTATCAGTCTCTACAACAAATTTAGCTTAATTTAGTATATAGATATAATTAATGCTTTATAATAAAAGAGCTAAGTATGAAATAGCAAATTATTGAATTATGTTAATTGATGAAATGAAAATCATTGTATTATTTAAAAAAATTCGGAATGTATCGCGATGGAAATATTTATCTTGTCTTTGCCCTTACCGGCGTCAATTTAGACATTTTTTCCACTCATGCACTTGAATTTCATTAATCATGTGGTAAAAAGCAGCCATAAATCCTTTCTTTATGTTTAGGTAATCAAAATAAGTACACTCGCGTAAAAAATGCAGCATACCTAAATGTAAATTATTACTTGTCATCTTCGTTATTTCTTTATTCTTGCTGATAATAAATTTGGAAATACCAAAGTGAATGTTTATTTATCTTTTCAATGTTTTGTTACGGAGATAAATTACGTTCAAAGCAATGAAAAGGTTGGTATAGTGCAGTACATAGTTACCTAAAAATTAGAATTAGCTAGGCCTTGCAACTAATTTCCCTGTAACAAAGGAGTTTTTTTTCCTTGGGCAAACCTTATTTCATAACCACGAATGACAATCCCTAATAAAAGTCAAATATTTCAAGTGATAAAAGATCTTTGTAGCATTCAAGAGCTTCTTGCATTCAAGAGTAGCACAAGTAGTAGCACTTTAGCTACTATTAGGTATTCTGTGGTAGCACTATATTTATGTTTCATGACACCGTCAAATATTGTTCCCTGACATATCACTATACTGTGATAGTTATTTATAAACATCACTATGAATTTGCTATGAATTATTGTAAATGAACACTTGATTTAATTTTAACAATGTGTAAACGATTAAGAAGAAAATTGTTAGGAGCCGCCTTTAAGGATCAATAAATAAAATTGTTCATTAATGATATCACATTTTTGTGAGGTGTATATTGTAAACAACATATAAACATAAATGCTAAATAAAAATGCAACTTGCATGAAAAACATAAAAAATTACAAACAAGTTAAAACTAAGGTACTGCTTGTCTCATAACCACCAAGAAATTGATGACAGGAATCCAAAGGAAGAAAAAGGGTCAAAGGAAAACAAAAAAGAAGAAACTAACGTGGTGCCAAAGATGCAGGCGCAGGATTTGCAAATGGATTTATAGAAGGTTCAAACGATGCTTTAAGAAACAAATTTTCGGTGTTCCTGATCCACAACTAGAAGATTACGAAGTTGCGGGTATTAATTTGGGTGACGTTAGAGATAAATTCACTAAAACCAAAGACACGAAATCCATTAAATCGGAAACGAAATCCACGAAAAATATTTCTGTGAAGAAACCTTCAGTAATAACTATTTATAGAAATAGAAAGAAGTCAACAGCAAGTGTACCATTCAAAGAAAAGCTTATTAACGAATTCGATAATGTGTCCTTGATAAAACCGAATATCAGCAAATTAAAGTCTTACGTTGATGATTTAAAAGAAAGAAACTTATACATTGGCTTATCCAAAGATTCATTGCTTAATTTAAATAAAAGCAAAAGAGAATATTTTAGTAAAAAAGCAGAGGAATATGAAAAGAAACATGGATACAATTCGTACATAGATCTCAAATTACTTGAAAATTTGAATAAGAGTGAACTTATGAAAAGACTTTCAGTTACTTCATCAAAACATGATGTAGTAAGGGATATGCTTAGTGACTACAAAAAGAAAAAGTTTTCAATAACTGGATTGTTCAGTAAATCGAAAGTTGACATAAACAAATTAGATAAAAGAGATATTCAAAAATTGCTGCAAGAATATAAAAATCAAAAGAAACGTTACTCCTACGTAAAGCAATCAAAAATTAAGCAATTCAAATCAGATTTAAGGGCGAAGATTGCTCAAATTGATTGACAAACACATAACTACATTAAATATTTTATTTATAAAAAAATGATAAAAAGCAAATTTGTACCCAACAGTACAATAATTGATTTAATTTTAATTAAAAACTTGTATTTCTTTGATTCGTGATAAGAGCAATGTTCACACGATCAAGTGCATTCAAATACATAATGGTAAAATAAATTGCATTTTTTTATATTATCGGCCAATTAAGAAAGCAAATTCAATTTTCAGCTATTAACTAAAGTAATTGAAGTATTGAGTTGCACATGCCACGACCATCATCTTGAACCCGTAACGATTCCCGATGCACATTTAAAATTTAAAGACGAAGATATTACAGATACAACAATTAAAGTGCGACACAGAAAAAGATGTTGTCCCTATAATTTCGATGGCAAATTTTGCAGAGTTATCGGTGATAGGGTGCTATGTGGATACAACATAAATGTGGGAACACCTCGAAGCGTTGACAAGGTGGTGAATTTACAAAATGGATGTATAATCCGTGGCGGACGCTTAGAGTGTGGTTATTTAGAGCCCCCTTATACCAATTCAAGGAGACCACCAGGTTCGGACTATGTGGGTGCTGTTTATGATAACAATGATGCCAATTATGTAGCCGAAAACGAAGTTAAGCCTGTGAATGAGGTGAAAGAAGAAAAACAAAAATTATCCTTGAAAAAAACGACGCCAACTTATCGAGGCTCTACTCGGTGTATAGAAATAAAGGATCGAATAGTTTGTCGCAAAGTTTAACATCTACTTGGTAATTGTTTAATTCAAACAATACCTATGAAATAAAAATATCATATCTGTTGGAATTATAGTTTGCAACATTTATTTATCAGGTGCAATAAAATATCCTGTGCTATTATTACATAATATACCTATATTTATTTCTCTATCTTGAGAAAGAAAAAAGTTAAAGTTTCTCTATATTTTTTTTCTCTATCTATACAAAGCAAAGAGTAAATATTATTACTCCTATGGTTCATTATTGTTGATTACTCAGAAGAAAAGTTTGCGTCGCTAATATAACGAAATTATGAATATTTATAATATCAAATAAAATTATATTTATTAACCGACTTCAAAAAAAAGAAGGAGGTTATCAATTCGGCCGGTATATTTTTTTTTGTTTATATTATTTGGTTTGTTATGGGTTAGCGTTGTAACCCGTTTTACATATTAGCTTTTCTCTAGTTAGACATAATTACAACTACATGCCTTTGTTAGGACTAGAAGGGAAATTAAAACATAAATCGAATCGTAGATATAGTAAAAACGCAATCTATAAAGAATGGGTTCATGTATGTTAATTTAAATTTCCTTGAATTAGGAGTAGTTAAACATAGTTTTTTTTTAATAAACTTCTTAGCATCACTTTTTTATTGTAAGTCTTTCAGTACAAAACTATATCTGAGAAGGTAGGTTTAAGAAAACAAACATTTTCAATTGATATTAGCCTCTTTAGCCTTTCTTTTTTTATTACACTAATATAAATCTAAATATAAATATTTTTGGCATTATTTACTAATATTAAATCTAAACTTGTAAGATAGAAAATGGTAGTTCATACATCAATGACCTACTGACACTAATAACGATGTTTACTATAATTTGTTTTTGTTGGCGCAAGTGTAGGTACAATAATTTTCTTTACATAGGAATTAATGATATTTAGAAACACACAGGGTCCGTGGATAAAATGCATCATGGTATGAAATATCATCGTAAACTTTCAAGATATTGATTAACATGGTATTACAAGACCACGACTATCTCTATCTATATTTTCTTCTTGGCTCATAATATTGGCATAGTTTCCTTAATAGTTAGCTGTCCTTTATTTTCTATCAACTAAATAGTCCAATGCGTCTATCCCGCCCTCTAAACTGGGAGGTCCATCATCAGCTAGAAGACTAAATATCTCCTTCATGATCCTTGAATCTGCATCATCTTTTGGGTAAAGGTAGTCCAGAATGCGAGTTATGGACTCCGAAAAGCCTCTTTGCTGAGATTCCTCTCCTCCTAACATCCTTTGAACAAAAACATTCAAAATATTTCCCGAACTTGTTGCGAAGATTGTAAAGAGCACGAACAGAATTATGAATCTGGATTTCATTTTTCTGAAAATGAAAGAACATAATGAATAAATGAGTATGTATTATGTAGGTATACATTACATATTAACTATATCTAAACTCGGTTATTCTGGTCGTTGATGTAATTTGATTGTAGAAAGTAGATTCTGGTTTAAATTAAGAAACAAGATTTTTATCTTTAATGCGTCTACAAGTTATATAATAACACACAAAATATTCTTGTGTGATTTCCATAAAATTATAGGTCTATGTAGGTAATCGTGTTTAATTTGTATTGTATATGAAATGATTTAATTGAATTTCTATATTATTTAATACGTATATTATGTAGGTAACATAAAAATCCTTGTTTTAAGTAACATTTCTATCAACTTGTTACAAGTGAAAAGTAACTGGATATACTTGAGGTAAAAAACATAGTACCTATCTATCTGATAAATTCTAAAATCTGCTCCAATATGCAATTCATATCTATAAATAAGCTAACCTAACTGACTGCTACTTACATTCACTATTAATTACAATAAAACAAATTATTTCCATATCAATAGCCGATTAACGAACTCATGAAAAATATATATTCCTTAATGTCTTATAAATAAATAAAAAATATAATATACTTACTTTAAATTTAGTCCGCAGTCCGCACTATCACTTATAAATTTACTTCACTTGCGTGCATATTAAATACAACAGTTTGGCCATTCACATATTCACGATAATTGTAAAGAAGTGCTTGTATCCTTAATTCGCGACTGCAATAAGACATGCGACTACTCGAGTGCCGGACACCACCCCACTCTCCTACACAGTCCAAGTAATGAATTATGCAACTAAAGCAAACGCTCTTTCTTTCCATGATTATATTTTAATTATTGATTGTTATAACTGTGAAGGCAACGGTAGTTAATGATCTTGAATTCACGCAGGAAAATTATTTGATCCTAACCTTTCCTTCGTTTTTTTTTTAAATTTCCGTTCAGGTAATAATACCTTCCAAATGTGAGCGACACTTTTAATTGGAAGCACAAAATTTAATTCTCTTTTTAATTAATGAAATCTCAAATTTAAAGCATATTACTCCGTTTACCGTTGCCCAGACTATTTTCCAATTTTTAAGGAAATATATTATAAGAGTATTTCATTTTCGTTGTGCCCATTTAGAAGTACTACATAGAAGGCTTTCTTTTTACCTAAATAAATTTGTTTGATATATATTTTACAAGTTTCACTCTGTGTACACAACGGTTTTTAATATTCCAAGCGTGATTGCCGAACCAGTCATTTCACTTTCGTATAGGTATATTTTCTCTATGTATTCGTTGGCTTGTTACGAAATAAATGAAGCAATTATATCAATTAATGATTAAAACAAAAATAAATAGGTTTTATATTTTCTTACAATTTTCAATGAAAGTTAAAAAGCATTATTATATCTTAATATAGGTTGCAATCATTGAATACCTACAATCCAGAGTGGTAAATCTACACATGCAACTATTAGTGTTTTGTTATTAGATAAAAAATGTTCCATTGAATAAGAAGACATTGAATGCTGTAAACTATAATAAAGAATGCATGCTTTTAATATTAATGATTAAATTACATGTGGGTGGCTCACATAAAGTATGTAGGCGTATGTTATATTAAAATTTTTAGATCTAAAACCTGGAAAAGGTTATTGATCATTGTCATTTGCAAGGTAGGTGCTATTTGCGTGTTGTCGAGGACTGTTTATAATTAGAGTTAATCACGAAATAATGAGAAGGCACAGGGAGAAATTTTATTATTTAAACCAGCTGAATAGATCACTATCATTCATAGTTCACAACGTATCGGAATAAGGAGATCGTTAATAATGATTCAGCTTTTTAAAGTAAATACTTATAGATTTTTATATTTTTATACAATTCATTTAAATTAAGTAAAATATTATAATAATTTTGATAATTCATTGCATCATTCTTGTTTCAGGTTGTAGTGTTCTTCTTGGTTGTTTATCAGTGCCGCCTAGTCAACAGCAAAAAATATTTTAAGATACTGACACTTGAAAAGGAACCTGGACATGAACATGAAGTACTTCTGTACCATTATAAACCGATATCGTTTATCAAGGAAACAATAACACCTTTTGGGACATTTAGCTATAAACATTCAGTTGAGAAAAGAGATTTACACAAACGCAAAACAAGAGAAATTGAAGATTTAATAGAGATGCCAAATGTTGCCATCAAGGAGGAGTTAAAGCCTATTTTAGAAGAAAAAGTTGCTTTTTCAAGTATACCTACGGATATAATATTAACTCGTATGGAATTTTATAAAGGAAAGCCATTACTACACACCATTTCGATGCCTGCAAGCCTTGAACACGAGTTGCAAAATGATCAACACATAGAAGCATCTTTAATTGAAACTGAAGGCATAAATGAGAAGGCCATACCTGAGCCTGTGCCTTTGAGTACCCCAGAGCATTCCTCTGACATACCAGATAAAAGTAATGAGTTAATACGGGATCAAAATAGTGTGGCGACAAATATTGATTTAAACACCGAAGTTGAGAAAATTAGTTCAAAAACTGAAGAAAAGTCTAAATTTGAAAATTTAAAATCAACTAAAGATGAAAATGAAATAACTCTTGACGAGAAAACTGACAATACAAACACAGGAGACACAAAAGTAGATGATAAAGAAAGTTCTCAAGTGGAAGAAATCAGTCCCAAAGCAGAAATAAAGTCAGATTCAGAAGTAAAAAAAAATTTAGAAGAAAATCAAGACAAAGAAATATCTCCAGAAACCAATTTAGAAATAAAGGGAAAGTCAGAAGATTTAAAATTAAATACAGAAAATAATGAAGAAGAAAATTCAAAAGTAGATGATATCAGTTCATTAACAGATGTGAAACCAGAAGATGCAAAAGTATCTGAAGAACATCACGAAGTTGAGAAAGAAGCTGCTGAAGAAATGTCGCTAAATGAACATTCTGATTCAGGGATTATAGATAACAGAGACATAGAAACGGAAGCGACACAGGATATTAACAAAAATATAGTATTAGTTGCCCCTATTAAATCAGAAGACCTTAGTTCAAAGTCCACCGAAGAAGTTGCACATACCGTAAAACCTGTAGAAATTCCACCTCTTCCAGTCAGCCCCTTACCAGTACCGGTATATATTCCTTTCTATACAGAAATAAGAAACCCACAACCAATTATTGAGCCTGTGGTAAATATACCACCGGAAACTCCCGCAGAAGTGCATGAAGTAGTAAGTGTTGTTCCACCTGTAGTGGTAATAACGGAAAAAAAAGTTATATTGCCCCCACCACCGCCGCCGCCTGTTCAAACTATCGAAACTGTGATTGAAACTGAAGAAAGGCCAAGTTTGTTTTCGAGAGGATCACGTTTTATGCTCAATTTTAGTTCCCGTATTCTAAAAAAATTATTACGGTTCGTATCAAGTGCCCGTACTCGACTACATCTAGATCCAGCTGATGAATAATAAATTGTAAAGTTAGTTTTAAAATATGTTATGTAATCATTAGTTATTTATTAAATTATGAATAGTTATATTTATTCAAGTAAAATATTATTGCATATATGTGTGTTGTTTACAAAACTTTCACCTCAAAATGAAGTTTTTAAATATAAAAAGTTAATTATTTATTTTATTAAGCATGTATCTTGTATAAGATTATATTCTGTATACACTTTATATCCATGAAAGACGTCTACTTCAAAGAAAGGTGATTTATTTAAAGATTTTTAAAAATACACAGATCAGTTTCCGTGACATACCTAAATATGTTTTTATCACTTTTATTATGTATAATATTATCTAGAATTGATAGATTCTTGCAACGAGTATTTTGGTACAGACTACAGAATATTTGTAACTAATTGGACTTTTATTTTCACACGGCTATTTTATAAAAAACTAGCAAACCGGGCGAACTCCGTTTCGCCACCATAGACACCTTTACTTTGCTATAGACCTCACGGAGAACCGAGACCTTTCCAACGAATGCAAAAACGTGGAAATCGGTTCGTGCATTCTGGAGTTAAGGCGTCAGGAAGGAAAACCCGAATTATTTTTATAGTAGATATCAGGTTAATTAAAATAAATTTAGTTTGACTACTTACTTAGTCTTGTCAATCGAATGACGCTAGTACTAATATTGTTTATGGTATATATCATTTAAACAACACAATTGATATAAATATCTTTTATTGCAAAATATTAAAAAATATAACTTGTTCAAGAAACATTAACGTTGGTGAGGAATACTAGTTGAGTTAAAAATTAATATCCGCCAGATTTGTGGCCATATCCACCGGACCCATGACTGCCACCGGAACCACCACGGCCGCTGCCTCCACTGCCACTTCCTGAGCCTCCTGAACCGTAGCTCCCTCCACCTCCAGAACCACCTTGGCTTCCGCTTGACCCTCCTTGGCTTCCGCTTGACCCTCCTTGGCTCCCGCTCGACCCTCCTTGGTTCCCGCTAGAACTACCACCCTGACTCCCTCCGGATCCTCCCTGGCTCCCGCTAGAACCACTAGATCCTCCATAGCCACCTTGGCTTCCTCCGGATCCGCCTTGGCTACCACCAGATCCGCTTGATCCTCCATAGCCACCTTGGCTTCCACCAGAACTCCCTTGAGAACCACCAGATCCTCCTTGGCTACCTCCAGAGCCGCTTGAACCTC
Source organism: Colias croceus (assembly GCF_905220415.1). Taxonomy (NCBI): domain Eukaryota; kingdom Metazoa; phylum Arthropoda; class Insecta; order Lepidoptera; family Pieridae; genus Colias; species Colias croceus. The sequence goes on from NC_059553.1 coordinate 4,744,419, forward strand.
CTTGCGAACCACCAGAGCCACTAGAACCTTCAGAACCACCAGAATTACCACCGGAACTTGATCCACCAAGACCGCCTTCAGAACCGCCAGAACCTCCTTGGCTTCCAGAACCACCACCGCTGCTTAAACCACCTTGGGAGCCAGATCCAGATCCTCCTCCAAGGCCAAGACCGCCGCCTGAGCCGCGGCTCTTTCCAGCCGCCCCAGAGTCACTAGAACTTCCAAGTGATCCTGCCTTACTGCTGCCAAACGCTTTAGAGCTGCTACTACTACTATCCTTGTAACCATGAACTATGCTTGCTGCAAGAACAGCACATAATAGAATGGCCACCCCGTAACCCTGAAAAATAAATTCAATTATAAGTATTTTGATTCTGTGTTTTTTGAAACATTTATTAAATAGTACACAAAACATGTTTTTTTTTTTACAAAAATAAAAGCTCTATCGTTTACCTTTAATAAAGCCATGGTTGTAGAAGACTGCAGTGCAAATATAATATTCGTTGCAAAGAGCATGATCTTATATAGTTGTAGTAATATATTCTATAATGTAGCTCTGCATTCAATTATACTCTGAAATATTCTATGAATGTCTAATAAGTCCATAAATACCACCCTAGTTCTATGGAATAATTAGTGTTGAATTGCACATTACTTCTGTTTTAATGTGTAACTGGAAATGTATCGATGATTGATTGGTACTTACAAGCTGCACGGGATTATATCTTTATTTCCATAGTGACTAAAATTTTGCTTATTGATTTAAATATGATACTATATAATATATTATGCTAAAGTATAAAGCGCGTCACACACGGTGACAATGAACCGAAATTTTGTGGGTCATTTGTAACAGGATGGCGGTTCTACAGGGGTCTTTGTACGCAATGACAAAAAGAAAATTGATGGTCAGAACGCTGATACCGGATACCTTAAGATACTATAACGTTTTATATTAGAGTATCTTAACATAAAATATTATAGTGTCTTCACCGTGTGTGACGCGCTTAACTATCTTTAAATTGCTAGTGGAGTTATGTAGGTCCATGCGGGACGTGGTGAAGATGACTTTCATGTGATTAAAAATAAAACCTATAGTCCGACCTATAGTAGACTTTTCACTGTCACGATATCGCTATCTATGCGGGTGAAACCGCAGGGCATTGCTAGTTATTCAATAAATATGAATAGCAATAAATGTTTGGTGTTACTATTTCTTGTCTTGTTTATATAAATTCTCTTCATTTTTTTTCATTGAGAAACTTAATCGGGATCAGAATTTATATCGGCCATTTTGGAATTAGAAGGATTTTAGAGGTATAAGAACGTGGTATATGCATCTTACTTTCACTTAGGTATAATATTATTATATTAAGTAAATATATTCTTACTTGACAGGTACGTTCCACGTACGAAGTGATTCAGGAAATAATTATCATGTAAACCTGTTTGTGATTAATATTTGAGAAAATTATAAGTTATTTATTTATTTAATTAGGCAGTCCATAATTCATTTTCCTAAGCGTTTGAAATCCTTTTGCTATTATAAAAATGTTTTGACTTTGCAATAATGCTAAAATTGCACACATCTCGTATGTGGAATGATAATAATAATAATTGGTAATATTTACTGACGTATTTATCTTTCATTTTAATTACCCTCGTAAACATACATGTTGTTATTATATCATATAAACACATTATGTATTTTGATGTGTTATTATGTATTCTGTTACTAATGCCAGTAATTATGTGTTATATTTTTTTTATAAATTACAAGTATATGTAGTTAAATTGCATAAATTATAAGTAATTAAAGGACGGTGTTTTAAAAAGAACGAAGGTAATGTTTATTTATAAGGCTATTTCTGAGTTATCGTGTCTTATAGGAAAACTCCTTAAACGATTATAAAATATTTATTGTCAGTGACTTAATTGCAAACGTATAATTTAATTAACGGTTCCTCGTAAACAACGTCTTTTATAAAACATGGGTACATGTCAACTACTCATAATTATAATGATTTTTATTTCTATTACCAACCTACCCTAAAACATAGCACTTCAATTTCCTAAAGTAATTAATTTCCAATTAACATAGATTTACAGCTGTTTAAACATTTTGATATTTATTTTAAGAAATTAAGTAACAAAGAAGAATATGTTGCTCTATATTTAAGTTCGTATTAAGTTCGTTTTTTAAGTAACGCTCTCAATAAACATGATATGTACCTCAAGGTAATTAAAAAAGTAGGGTAGTGTTGTGCCATGGCGAATTATTAATGAGGGAAAGCACGCCATATACATATTTTACCTTTGCTCGCTGTTTTAACCTTAGTTATGTGAGCAATATAATATTTTAATATCGATATTGATTTTGTTGTTATAATAGTTGTGATAAACTTATATTTAATTATTTATTTATGCAACTAAACTTATTTTAGACTCGTGTTAGAATCGTCAAAATACATTGAAATAATTATTAAGCATTGGTTCGAGACTACCGCTTCAGAGAGGAACTTCCTATTTGCTTGTTTTAAATTATACTCATGACTATTATCGCAGCTATTATTTAGATACGAGAATTTTGTACAGAGATAAATATTTTATTAAAAATAAAATTATTTTATATCTATAATAAAGCATAAGGCAAGCAAACAGGTTTTAATGACACCTAAAAATCCTAGAAAACATTGTATTGTTCAAAGCAATTATAGGTTTTCATAAAGACGAAGGGCGAAGATAATTTTCCAATGGTTAGGTAAGTGTGTTCCGCTCAGTAATAGAGGATTCCTCAGGTTTATACTTATATAATATAATAAAAATTGCAGCAAACATAAAAAAAATGAAAAAGAAAAGTGGTTATAATTTTTACTTTGTACAATGTACGTCATGGCGGCTCTTCCAATCAGTACTTAATGACCGTAAATAAAACGAATATAAGATTAATGTGACGTTTATTCATATTTCGTGGTGAGTTTAGGGAAAGTTAAAAGTAACAGATATTTATAGCCTTTTGAATTCTTTGTGCCGAGTTAAAAAGAAGTTGATATCGTGTGTATCGTATCGGTTTTTAACCGACTTCAAAAAAAAGGAGGAGGTTATCAATTCGGCCGGTATATTTTTTTTTTTTTTTTTTTATGTATGTACACCGATTTCTCCGAGGTTTCTGAACCGATTAACGTGATTCTTTTTTTGTTCGATGCGGGATGGTGTCGAATTGGTCCCATAAAAATTTTATTCGGATAGGCCCAGTAGTTTTTATTTTATGAGCATTTTTGTCTGTAGGTATTTGTAAATTTTGCAAGTGCAAGTTTGAAGTCGGTTGTTTTTAACGCAGTTATCACTTGTTATTAATTTTATCATATAAATCTCGACCATTCCAACTACGAAACCCTTTGTGAGTTTTGATGTAGGAATCCTTGATCATTGTAACTTCTTATTCATTCTTATCTTTATCTTAATTTTTAATAAATTTCCATAAACTATAATTATATGGATTTAAAATACTATAATATACTTATATATACTGTATAATATACTTGCTTGGAAATACTTGAATTGATTGTAAAAATGCAGAAGTTTAGAAACAAAGACGTTCAAAAATTATCAAATTAATTATTTTTTGGTAACATTAGTTAAGCCTTCTTAACATATGTATACTTGAAGGGAATTCTAAACATATTTCATCTGGTAATTCCCAACAATGATAACTATAATTGAAAAATTTTCAGTAGCTCTTTAAATAGTCGTCTGTAGTCCGGATATGAATCCATTTACCAGGTAAACGCCACGAGTGATAGATAAGAAAATGTTTTCCATACTGGTCTTGCTTGTTTTGTTATCCAAATGCAATTGTTCAGAAGAATATTATAGCAAGGAAACACAAAATGATAAAGAGCCCTGGCGCTCTACAATGGACTCATATTGGGACAAGATTAAACCGACCAAATCGAAAGAGTCCGACGATAAGCTGTTCATTCATAATTATTATGGACGTCCATATTATACAGGATTATATACCCTACCATACTATATTTTTGGTGATTATTCAAATTACTATCATCGGCCCTATTATGGATACTCGGATATAAACTACTTTATGAAGAAACAAAATAAAGAGAAGACTTATGTTCCATCTTATAAACCATAGTGTGTTGGTTGTATTTTGTGTTATAAAATATTATATAATCGAAAGGAGAATATTTTATAAATGATGTCTGTGTACTTTGGATATTCTGATGTTACTTTTCCTTAGCTATAAAATCTTCTTCCCTTCTTGGTCTTGATCTAAGTGTCAATGCTTATGACAAAATATATTTTATTTTTGAAATGCTGCGTTACAATAAATACGTACCTACTGTTTTATATTATATTCATGGGCAAGCTTCATGATGACTGTTATAAAATGACATGTTTTGAATACAATGAATCGCATTTTAGTATGTTTAAATATTAAAGTATATGTTAAAATAATATCTTATCTTTAATGAAATGTTTTATCGACCTTAGCATGTATCAGCATCAGCCTATCAAATAACAAATTAAACGAGGTACATAGTCCTTCTTCATAATAATATCCAATATGTTGAATTTCCAACTGTAATACTGATGAATATTTAAGCTACTAATAATTAATAGAGACCGAGTTGCTGTTTACCCATTAAGAAGAATTTAAAAATTCAATAAAACAAAAATTAGTCATAAGTTAAAATCAAATTTTATTCATTATAATTGGATAAAGGATTGGATTTGTAAAAAAACATTTTTTATTGTTTCTGCACATTATTTCACGAAAGTTTAAGCTTATGAAACAGATTCTCCCTTCTTGAAATAGTTGGTCATGACGATGATTATGTCGCTGGGGTTCTTGGTGAACTTGGTGAAGTATTGGCTGAAGTTGTTATAAATGTTATCACCACCTGATGAGCTGCTTTCAGAACTTGCCCAGTCAATAAGGCCTCTTTCCACTCTTGGTGCTCCTTGCGCCTGGATGATGCAGACAACCAGGACAATAGCAAGAACGATGACCTGCAAGCCAAAAGAAAGGATGAGATTCAAATATTTCATATATACAATAATAATAAGTATATAAGCTTTTGAATTGTGCTACTTATAAGTTAACAATGTTTCAAAAGTCGTTATAATATACTTACCTTTGAAGAAACCATTTTGTTTGAATTCAGTGGAACTGATGATGAGAGTCAAATGTTGTAGACTATTTATAGGTAAAAGTTCTAGTATAGCTAGATTTTATGACTGGGGAATTTAGCATATAATCAGACGTATAAACTTTTTTATTGGTACAAATGTTCTAATGAAAATAGCAGAATGCGATTATCTAACAATTAAACGCTAAGTCAAGGATTAGCACTATTTGATAACAGTTAAAAAACTATAAAATTCTCTTGATGTACATAAATGTGAAATGGTTAGAAAATAATTCTAAATATGTAGTTAATATATTGTACAGTTTAAACAGAAAGAACATAACATTTTATATAAAATTTAACATTTTATATAAACTGGAAACATAAAATATTAATTAATCCTTGATTCGTCATATATTGTAGCCTATCTCCATTTTTATTTTGCTCTATAATATTGTATCTAGTCTATTTTAAATACCTTCAATATGTAATTTCAATTTGCATTGAAATGAAATGAAATGAAATGAAATGAAATGAAATGAAATGAAATGAAATGAAATGAAATGAAATGAAATGAAATGAAAATACGTTTATTATGGATACATACCAAAAATTTACCATTGATCTATAATAGTTAGAAAAAAAAAAATATTTTCTTACTATCATAGATATTTTACGTACAAATGTAGTAAGAGCAGTGATATGAATAACATCCTGTGATTGTACTTTTAAGTTAGAGAGTTTTAAAATATAATTACTTTTGAAAAGGAAAAGTTGTCGTGTCAGATCTTCTCTGTGATATTTTAAACGTTAGTCTTCAGTATAACAGTACCTGGATAACCTTTTAACACAGTGTTTTAGCTTTCGGTATTTAACGGAGAAAACTATATTTAAAAAAAATGACTTCTATTTAAATTTGTCGCCTCTCAAACACCATTCTTCCAGAAAATGTTTGAGTTTAGCTAAATAGATCAGATTACCTGATCCGTGCATACTAGTAGGTACTTATTTAGACATCACACATTAGTACAGAAAAACTGAAAATGAAAATGCGTTATATCCCGAACAATTCCGAACATAAAAGTTATTTAGAGAAAAATAATTCTGTCTGTATGTTGCGCTCAAACTACAAAATGGTTTCAAATAGAAGTAACTTGGCATTCATTGGGTTCATAATTTCAAATAGGATAAATATGAAAGTAAAAATGTGGACTGACTGTAATTCTATAACTCGCAGTCCGCTTTTATTTATCCTTTTATATTAAAAAAGAGAAACTTCAAAATATTCACGAGGATCCATTTCGTAGTAGATCAACAGCTGATAACTCTCATTATACAAGTACTTCTATTCATAAAAAATATCAAGCAATCTCTTCGGGGTATTTTTAGGTCAAGTGGTCAAGTACTAAAAAATATAAATTAGGACATATATACTGTGTTGAAACTACCTCCTCTGCCTCAAATAGTCTCAAGACAAATACTTTCGTTTTATTGAAATGCATATTTTAATACCACTAGCAAAAAATGACTAATGTAGGAATCGAGGCCTCGCATGACGGTTAACTTGCGATAAATTTCATTTTTTTCCCTCTCCACAGATTATCAAGTTGCATCATAGTAATTGTAGTCATTCAAATAAAAGATCAATCATGATCTGTACGTACTTGGTACGTACAATGTAGGTATATGCCACTGTAAGTTGACAGAATCTCTATTGGGATCGGGAAGGCCATAGACAAAAAAAGAAGAAGAATTTCAATCATAATATCTGCGACTATATTTTACGTTATATTATGTTAAGAACAACGTATCGAGTTTTGTATTTTCCACTCCTATCATTTATGGAGGAATTTTTAAAAACCACGAAATGCTATTTGCTTGCCTTTTATTAATAGGAGATACAACTGGTAAAATATTTTGAAAATGAGTTGGCAATTGAATTGTCTATTGGAAATACTTTAAACTTTCTATTAACTAAAAAAAAACGTTTTTAAGAAAACCGTAACCGTACAAATAGTGATGAAAATATTAAATAATAATACTCAACAATAGTTTCGGTTACTATACTGTTAAGATTTTATATAGACAAGTCTGATTGTCCAGAGATATACAAAAAAATAGATTGTGTTACTTTTAAGGGTAGATGGAGTCACGATGGAGTTCAGTATTTATAAGGAGTGAGATGGAACGACCTGTTAGATTTTAATTTTGTATAAATTAAAAGCATAGTTTTATTTTACTAAAACTTTTTAGACAGTTTTAACACATAACGCTGAATTAATTTAAGATCTACTTAGAGCTAGATAAATAAAACAACATAATATGTATTTTCATGATTCAAAACATTTATTCATGGATAAATTAAGACTTCTGAGCTTGCTGCTGGTTCATGTTCTTTACCATGTTGGCGAATATTGTGACGAAGTCATTAGGATTTTTAGGCATTGTTCCAAACATCTGGCTGATGTTGTTGATGAAAGAATCAGTACCAGAGGCTGCGTTAGCGTTGTTGGTTGTAGATCCTCCCGCAGGCTTGTCTTCAGCTTGTCTGGACACTCGTATAGTTGATGCAAAGGTGGCTTGCATCACGCATAGACAGACAGCAAAGATGATAATGACCTAGGAAGAATAATATTAAGAGAAATTTACAAAAATTAATAAGAACCACTTCTTCTCAGATAACAATCTTACAACTGAGATAATTTTGTTTAAAGAATAGAAATATTCGATCACGAGGCGGGATTCAAGCCCGCGTCTATCGACTAGGCGAAAATTAATATTACCTAGTCATTTATTTGAGCATGCCATGAAAAAAATAATAACAACATAATTATTAATTGAACAGAAAGCGAATCATTTTGATAGAGTAACAAAATGAAGTGCCTAAACTAGCTAAATAACCTGAAATCCCTCATGATTAAAAAAATTAGGAAAAAAAGTAAAAATATCTGTCACCTTAGAAACCATGTTGAAGAGAAATGTGTTTATTCTTTTTTCGAAAAGGTACAGTTTATATACCTTAAAAGAATCTTTGAAGATTGCAATTCGCATGTAAATAATGCATTTGCACATTTTACTTGCATTGCACTTCCTTTGCAATACAATAAAATACATTGGAGCATGGTAGTTAGCAATTTCCTTTACACATACATATATTAGGGACCTTTATTTTTAACATTTAATTTTGCTGAAAGGTTTGTTGTTTTTTTTTTTAAATTAGCTTACGATAAAAAATGTTTTTTTTTAATATGTATACATCTCTCATCATTTCTATGAAATATCGAAATATAGCTTGCGCGTAATTAATATCTTTATAATCTGACCAAATTAAAATATATTAGGTATGTCTTTCCGATGTGTTTTCAAATTGCAAATTAAAACTAAAAAAAGGAAATATTTTTTTTTAAACGTTGAATAAAAACATGTTACTTGACGAGGCACTGAATTATTTTAAGAGTAAACTTGGCGAGCTTTTTGTTATAACTAGGGGTCAGCCCCAGCTTCACCCCTGGTACATGCTGTTTACGTTTTCTCTCCTTATGAACCAACCTCATACTTCAAGGAATGTTATAAAAAAAGAATTAACGAAATCGGTTCAGCCGTTCTCGAGTTATGCGCTTACCAACACATTTTGCGCTTCATTTTTATATTATAGAGATATAATACAGGTAATATTATTATAATTAAAAACAAGTTCAGTATAATCAATATTTTTAATAATTAATACAAAAAAAATATTTCTTGAGTTCATATTAAGTCAGGTGTTTGGTTTTTAATGTATATAAATAGGCATGAAATTTCTAACCAGATACAGAATCTCCTTTCTTTAAGTAGTTGGTAATGACGATGATAATGTCGCTGGGGTTCTTGTTGAACTTGGTGAAGAATTGGCTGAAGTTGTTCATGATATTGTCACCTGAACCTCCTGAAGCGACTGATGAGGCAGCGCCAGCACCACGAACGTGTCTTCCTTGCACCTGGATGAGGCAGGCGACCAGGACTAGAGCAAGAACGATGACCTGGAAGGATTCAAATTTTTGAAATGTGGTAGAGAGAGAGTGTAATAGATTACGATAAAGTAAAATGACTAATAATAAAAAAGAGCGTGTGTACCGAGCACACGTGTCAGAGGTGAAGACTTCTTTGGCAAGATTCAAAGATACAAAAATCGTCGCTTTACTCCATGACGTGACGATATTGCTCTCAACGTGCCTGAAAATGTTTCACTTCAAAAGACAAACTTGTTAAATCTTATAATAAGATTATAAGAATGATTTCAAATATACCTTTGTAGAAACCATTTTGTTTGAGGTTATCAGAACTAATGATGAAAATTCCACCTGTTTTAGACTATTTATAGGTAAAAGTTTTATAGATAGACTTTACGACTCGGGAATTTTACATGTCATCGAACAAATAAACTTTTTTATTAGTACTAATCTTGTAATAAAAACAACAGAATGTGATTATCTAACAATTAAACACTAATTTACTTACCACTACCTTACTCAGCCTGTGCAAAAGATAGATTTATCTGTTTTATATAAGGTTTTACGTAATTAATAGAACGAACATCTTGACATCCTCTATCTTTCGGGGCTAGAATTAAGTAATTAAAGACGGTTCAATGAATTTCAAATGCGTTTTACTATTATATAAAACTTATTTGGCAAATTCGAAATATCGGCATATTTGAACATGTAAGAATGTGGAAATAACAAAATGTAAGTATTTTTGTACATTTTTCAAAATTTCATAGCTCTATGGTTGTAGAGTGATGTTATGCAGACTGTAGTCTATAGCTTTCCTTAGTATTTGGACAATCCCTATTCAGTTTTTTGAGATTAGTGCGAACCAATATAAAAGTTGATATGATAAAACATATAGTCCAAAGCATAAAACTTATTGAGAAAAAGTATTTAGTTTTGTTAGCGCTAGTAAAACTTTACACTGATAAGAAAACTAATTACTTTTAAAATAGTCTAATCTCTAACTCATCGGAAGTGTCTAGTACTAGACATAAAAGCTATGATAAAGTTTTTGTAGACTATATATATGTACTGTTGAATGTGTAACATTTAGTTTCTTGAAAACAGCAATCTATTCACAATGGTTTCCAAGGTAATATTTTAAACTTGATTTAATTTTATCGATCTATTTCTATGTAGTATGTAAATATTATCAAGCAATGCTGCTATAATAACTTAAAAAGATTTTATGTAGGCAACTTAAATGAGTAAAGCTGGCTAAGTATTAAAAACGATTTTTGTTCGATAGATTTACGGTACTAACTAAACAAGTTCTTCAAATATTCTGAATTTTTTAAATATTTTATGGGCTCTATATTATATACGATTTGGCCAAATTTGGAAGACCAAATCGAGAAACATTGACGATTTAACGATCTGATCAAACTATGTTGGCCATTTCATGAAATGCGACCATTTCGTGAAATGATCAATCATTTCATGAAATGAGCAAATCTACGATATGGCCACGACATATACATTTACATTTATTTTCGAGTCTCAACAACGGGCTTAATATACTGAAAGGGATTTGGTCTACAAACTGCAATCAGTTCTAGAATAAAATTAGTGCAAGCTTATGTTATACTGATATTAATTTAAATTTTTGTTATGTAGATTATCATGACAATCGTCTTCGCCGCCTGCATGCTTCATGTGCTCAGCATGCCGGTCGAGGAAGAGGGTATGGATACACCAATTGTGCTCATCAATTTTGATCCAGAAGATGCCGGAACAGATAATATTCCAAATATTGGAAATATTCCCAAAAAACCGGAAGATCTCTTGATAATATTTACTAACTTGTACAATAAGATGAAGCCCTCGAAGCCTTAATTTTGAATAGTTTAATAATAAATGTGTCATTATTGAAATTGTATGTGGTTTTTCTTTACAAAATATAAACTGTTTTGACGTAATTGTTGGCTTGGTAGCCTAAATACTAAGGATACAAAATTATAACTATTATGAAATTCATAAATGTTCCTATTTACATTTGCAAAACTTTTACATTTTAAATTAATTTTTGATTTACTTGTTACCCACAATTACTGAGTGTAAAGAAATAACAATTCATAATTTCATTTAGATATTTAATCAACACATTCTTACCATAAAACATATTTATACAATTAAAAAATCAAATGAAATTTAATTTGAAAACAGCAAAATTTTCTTGAATTAGGTATTACAATATATCAGTAATAATCGGGGAGGGTAGCGCGAGATCTCTCAACGAACGGTCGCGTTTGCACTAAGTTGTCTTAAATTTAATGTATTATATTTAATTTAAGTGTTTAAAGTCTATTTTCCTAGGCTAAAATGCCTAACGATTGTAGTTGCCGTGTGGTAATAAGTGAACTCTTATGCTATATTCAGTGTAAGATTGATGTAATTGACGAAGTCAGTTTGCTTCAAATTTGTGAGGGCCAGTTTACCGAAGAAGAAATTGACAGTGCAAGGGCGATTTTAACAGATAACTCGCTCACCCGTCGTGGAGTACGAAAAGGTGACAACAAAAATAAAAGAAACCTGCAAGATATTGTAAAAATCCTCAAAGAAACTGATCCAGCGACTCTGCCTGTTTTCGTTGCCCGCAACATTAATAGACTTCCACCCGTAACATTTGATCACGTGGATGTAACCAGCCTCCTAAAGGACATAGTCCTCCTAAAAAAGGAGATCATTCACATCAAAAGTGATTGTGCGAAACAATCGGACGTCGATTCACTACGTAAAGAGATAAATCAACACATTGAACGCTCGAAACTTCCAACTACCAACGTGAGCGGGGAGCGGCCTGAGGGGGACGAGGTGCATCACTTGCCGGTGGCGCAGGCGCAGCGCGCCGCGGCCGCCGCTGCCGTGCCCGCTCCACTCAGTCAGATAAGGAGTGCTACGAGTAACGACGTGTGTATGACTAGGAAGCGTTTAGCGGGACGAACAGCTGATTCGTTACGCGCGCCTAACTGTGTAACTAATAAGCAAGAGGGTTTAATAAAGGAAAGCTCTGATAGGGATTTTGTACCGGTCACATATAAAAAGAAAAAAAACAGGAACAGGGAGGGTCGTGCTGTAGTTCAGGAACAAGATTCTATTATCCAAGCCGCACCGAGAACCTTCTGTTTGTACGTTTCTCGCTTAGATATATCGTCAACTAACGATAAGCTCGCAGACTACATCAAATCAAAAGGTGAAAGCGCGGTGTCTATTGAACGTATTGAACCGTATAAAGAAACCTCTTTTGCTTCCTTTAAGGTAACAATTTTGTCTCATAAAAAGAATACGTTTTTAAATTCCGACTTTTGGCCGATTGGCATTGTATTTAGACCTTATTGGCTTAAGAATAATAGTACATAATTAGAATATAATTTTAAAGCTATATAAAACGTTATTCAAATCAAAATGAAATTTGTTAGTTTCAATTGTCAATCACTTAAAAGGAGCATTGATCAAGTAAGATCATTATGCGATGAATATGATGTAATAGCGTTACAAGAAACCTGGCTACTGCCCCACGAGCTTCCTTTGTTATCTAACATACATCCTGATTTTTCAGCGCACGGTACCTCCGCAGTAGATACGTCTGCGGGGATTTTAATCGGTAGACCTTATGGGGGCGTAGCCTTGCTTTGGAGAGCCTCTCTGTTTTATAATGTTGATGTTTTTACATGTAATGACTCACGAGTATGCGCCATTAAGTTTCAACATAATGGTTACTGTCATATGTATTTTTCGGTTTATATGCCTCAAAATAATATTGTAAATTTGCCTTATTTTACTGATATTTTAGGCTCAATACATAGTTTAATTGAAAGTAACTCTGTTAATGTGGCTGTTGTATTGGGAGATTACAATGCGAATTTAAATACTTTATTTAACAATGAATTAATTGATTTTTGTGCTGATCACAATCTTATATGTGCAGATATGTGTTTTCTAAAGAATTTGGATAATGTTTTTACTTATGTTAGTTACTCACACGGTTCATGTAGTTGGCTTGATCATTGCATCGTCACCCCGCTCGCGTGGACGGCTTTAACTAATGTTTACATAATTAAAGATGTATTTTGGTCGGATCACAGGCCCTTAGTACTAGAATTAGACTTCGATATAATTGCTGTAAAGAGGTGCTCTGTTCTCGCGAACGGGTCTTTGAACCGAGTTGTTTGGGGTAGGAGAAGCAGTTACGAGGTTGAGACCTATAGATCATTATGTAATAAGTATTTGTCTGCTCTTGACTGGAATCGTTTGCGTTCGCTCGCTAGGTGTAATCCATGTTCGTGTCATGTGCATAAGGATAGTTTGGAACTTATTTACAATGAATTCGTAATGTCGTTGCAATCGGCCGCTGTGGAGGCGCGTTCTCGACACAGGTATAAGGGGAATAAAGGGTGTCCTAAGAAAACACCTGGATGGAATCAATTTGTAAAATCGGCTCATGATGATGCTAGACGCTGTTTGATGAATTGATTTGAGGCTGGATCTCCTCATTCTGGTGCGCTTTATGATAGCATGAAAAAGAGTAGGTCGGTTTTTAAGGGACGGTTAAAATGGTGCCAGAACAATAAAGAAAAGATATTACTAGATAAAATAAGTAGTACTTGTAGAGAAAAACAGTTTTGTAAGTTCTGGGAGCAAGCGGGTAAATTAACGAATACTAAGATTGGAACACCATTTTCAATTGATGGTGAATCAGATAAACAAAAAATTACGGATATTTTTAAAAGTAAATTTATGCTTGGTTCTACTAGTCACACGCTTCTCAATGCGAATAGAAATAGCAATAGTATTGACGATTCCTTTTCTTATTTATCGGACCTATCTTCTATTCATATAGATGAAAAAACAGTTTACGACACGCTTAGAAAAATGCATTTGGGTAAATCTTGTGGTCATGATCACATTGCCGTAGAACATTTACGTTTCGGTGGTCCTTGGGTGGTAGTCTTTTTATCAGTTTTCATAAACGCTTGTATAAAACACGCATATTTGCCTTCTGCTTTAACAAAATGTGTTGTAACGCCCGTGATTAAAAGTAAAACTATGAGCGCAATGTCGAGTTCGAATTATAGGCCCATTTCTATCGCGACAACTTGCGCTAAACTAGTAGATTCGATTGTTCTAAATATTATTTCTAAATACATTTCGATAAACGATGCTCAATTTGGATTTAAAAAGCAAAGTTCAACTGATTTAGCTATTTACTCCTTGAAACAGACTGTAAATTACTACGTTACGCGACGGACTAAGGTTTATGCTTGTTTTTTGGACCTTAGTCGTGCTTTCGATCGTGTAAATTATGATATCCTATGGAGGAAGCTGGAAGAAGCGCGGGTGCCACCTGCTATCATTGGCTTGCTTAAAACGTGGTACACTACACAAAAAAATGTCGTTCGCTGGGGAAACTCTTGCTCAGATGAGTTTGTACTGTCATGTGGGCTTAGACAGGGAGGTCTGACCTCTCCTCTCTTATTTAATATGTATGTTAATCAGTTGATCGAGGAGCTCAGCCAGACCGGTGTCGGCTGCTACATCGATGGTATTTGTATGAATAACCTCAGCTATGCTGATGACGTGGTCTTGCTGAGCCCCTCGGTTGGCGCGCTCCGTAAGCTCCTCACCATCTGTGAAAATTATGCAGAAAGGCATCACCTTGTCTATAACGTAGATAAATCGGTTGCTATGCTTTTTGGCGCAACCTCTAGGGATATCCACCTGCCTGTTTATCTGTATAATCAGCCGCTCAAATTTGTTAATTCTTTCCGCTACCTGGGACATATAGTTTCGTTTGATCTGACAGATGACCTCGATATAGACAGAGAGAGGCGTTCTCTGGCTGCGCGTGCTAACATGATCGGTAGAAAATTTAATAAGTGCGAAAGAGATGCAAAAATATTACTGTTCAAAGCTTATTGCACCGCTCTATATACTCCACAACTGTGGACAAGGTATAAAAAAGAAAATTATCGAATTTTTAGGGTACAATACAATGATTCGTTCCGAATTTTATTCAAACTACCGCGTTGGTGTAGCGCGTCTAGCATGTTCGCGGAAGCCCGCGTGCCGGTTCTCGATGCATTGATCAGGCATCGGGTTGCTAGATTTAGGAATATTCTTTTTACTTCTAGTAACTCGATTATAAATGCTTTAACGAATTTTGGTAGCAGCATCTTGGCATTTTATGCCCGACTTCTGCGTTAATATTATGATTTTTAAATTGATTCTTTTTTGTATTATTTCAATAACTGTGTAATGTAATGTAACTCTTGTATTTTATTTTTGTCTAACGGATCTTAGTCGTCCATTAATGTACATAATAATTCAATAAAGGATATTTTATTTTATTTATTTTTATTTATTTATTTAAATCAACTCCTCCTAGGAGGTTTTACATCAATATCTGCGATTATTTGTCCAATATTGTTGACTGCAGAATCGGTTGCGGAAACAGCATTAGATGAAGTATTAGGACCAAGGTTACTCGAATCTCCCGGCTCGTTATTGTTTGATTGAGATCCATTAGGGTAATTTCCTCCACTGGTATTTCTTTTAGATCTTATAGATATCCCCGCATATGCAATTGAGATGCAACAGATGAGAACGAACAATCGGGTCATCTAGAAATAATAAAAATGATAGTTACACATGAGCTATCTATACTATAATATTATAAAGCTGAAGAGTTTGTTTGTTTGTTTGAATGCGCTAATCTCAGGAACTACTGGTCCTATTTGAAAAATTATTTCGGTTTTGGATAGCCCATTTATCGAGGAAGGCTATAGGCTATCTATCATCACGCTAAGACCAATAGGAGCGGAGCACTGCGGGTAAAACAGCTAATCTAGAACAATAATAGATGTAAAATAAAAAATTACACCACTACCGATAAAAATATAATGAAGTGTCTATTTATCTCACTAGGACCTCTGATTGACAGAAACGTGAAAGCAACTGTAAAGACAAAATTGGTGTTCGTAAGTAGAGACAATTTTAACACTAAAAAACTTATGCAAAATACTTCATAATTATATTAAATACCTATCAAGAATGTAACAAAAGAAAATAAATAAAAATGAAAATTAATAAGACTCACGTTGGGTGACATTTTGAAAGTGATATTAGGGTATCCGTATCACAAGAAGAGAATACTTAGGCAATTGAAACGAAAGACATCTTAAGGCTTTATATAGCTTGCAAGAATTATCATTACTAATAAATAAACTGAATAATATTCAATATACTTTATTTGATAAACAGATAAATATACCTGTATGTGATATTTTATCACTTGCTGTAGGTATACGATGACAGAAGGGTTTAAAAAATTGTGTCTTATTTATTTATACAGTCATTTTGTATTTTATATAATGTTAAACAGTTTGATTTGCACATGTTTTAAGTAGATAAGTACTCTTTGTACAATCTATGCTCAAGCTCTTATCTGTTATCAATTCAATTTATGGTAAAAATAATAAATATATTAAATGAAAAACAATATTCTTGAATTCTAATTTAATCTGTTGCATAATATAACAAAATAACATAGAGTTAGCTTGTGGAAGGCTTGTGGTATGTCAATATCGATTTAAGACATATTCAATTGCTGGGGTACATTTTTAAACAAATTAGAAAATGCCGACATAAATTCTGTGGGATTGGTAGGCATGGTTCCAAAGATTTGGCCGATGTTGCTCATGAAAGAATCGGATCCAGCGACCGCGTTGGTTGACTGTCCAGCATTATCCCCTTTTGACTCTTCGTCTCTGCGAAGACGGCCGCAGCTCGCACTGCCAATCTGTGCTACGATCAAAGTAGCTACGGTGATGAGAATGACCTGGAATATTAACGTTTAGATTTCATTAACCTTATAAGTTATTAGCCTATAGTTACGTTAGTAATATTAAGTACCTACGTATGGTAGTCTGCAGTTAATAGTTGAATGTCTATTTGCGAAGCTATTCACGTGAATACGTATTATATTATATTTTTAACTTTTTTTAAATTTTGTATTAATCGCAACATAAGATATCTATTGGAAAACACTTCTAAGAACTAGTTGGGAACAGTGTCCATTTTTTACGTTTAGTTGTCAGCACAAATAGATTCAAAGGATAATAATTTAAGTGCAAGACCTTGCTCTATTTTGCCTTAATAGGAAAATGTACGTTTGATAGCGTTGTTTACAAGCGTGTATACAAAGTATTTTTTACTTATTCCTTTGTACCTACGTGGTCTAGCTCTATATTATTTGAACTAGAAATGCGCGTAAAAATGTTTTTACTAAGGTTTTTAAATAGTGTGTTACTTACCTTGGTAGACATTGTTGATTTTCTGTTAGTACTGAGGAGTGTGATGGGTACTACAATATATACGGATTGCATATCTCATTTACAATAAACAGAACATTAGTAGAGCATATAAAGGAAAACAAAATTATTTAAAAATACCACTGAATGTGAGTATACAAAGTTATCAAGTCAATTACTTGACAAGATATCCTGTTTATTTTGGTGTCATTTGAATTTTTATCAATTAAGTCACTACAATAATAAGTAGGTTCAATAAAATTATAAGAATAATTCGTTTTTTTTACTTTTAAATCAGATCGTTACTATGTACGTAGTATATATCTGTCAACTGTGTCGTTACCCTTTTTTTGATACCTAATGCCTGTGATGATAATACTTATAAAATATTAGGATCTAGGCGGCAGCTAAGTACAATCTTAAATGAAACGTATAATATCATGGAATGAATACAAGGAGCAAAGTCTTTGATTCAATTTTTAATAAAATTGTTCAGACGACGACGATAATATTGATTATCAAGATAGAGTCCAAAATGTTCGTATTAAAAAAATGCATAAAACAATATATTAAAAACAACGACAACTACTCATATTTTATATTTTCATGGTTATTGTATGTTTCGAGTTTCGATCACAAAGCAAACCATTTGTATAACTGAATATAGTACAATCTACTAACTTCTGTGAACCTTTATTATTACGCTATCTTTGATTTTTATAATTAATGTAACATACATAGTTTAAATTTTAGACCAAACCCAAAATCATAATAAAGACGTAAGTATTTAAAACAAACGTAAAAGTATGTAAGGAATAAAACGAAAGTATTATTTCCTAATCAAAATTTGTATAATTCACCGTGTGATTGAAACAGCAATGATTTCATTTTACTGTTCAGAGATAGTGGTTTTAGAGGAGGTATGAAGAAACTTCTCGTGATTGTTTTATTATTGGCAAGTAATACATAATTTTTTAACTATTTATATCTACCTATAGATAGACTTTATTTACGCATACATTATCGTTTCACGTAAATAAAATAAAGACTCTCACTATTTAATCTATAATATAAAAATGAATCGCAAAATGTGTTGGTAAGCGCATAACTCGAGAACAACTGAACCGATTTCGTTAATTCTTTTTTAACGTAAGTAAACGTAAAAATGTATCACGGGCGAAGCCGGGGCGGACCACTAGTTCTTAATATATATAAATCTCGTGTCACAATGTTTGTCCTCAATGGAAGCCTAAAACACTAAACCGATTATAATAAAATTCGCACACCATGTGCAGTTCGATCCAACTTGAGAGATAGGATAGTTTAAATCTCGAATCGTTTTAGAGAAAGTGGGCGAAGTCGCGGGCGTTAAGCTAGTTCTTTAATAAATACGCTCCGTAAAATATAGTAGATACAGAGTCTAGACTTTTAACAAATATCGTAAAAATATGAAATCAGATCGACCCTCATCTTTACCGGATCTTATCATTACCTTCACCATCATTCATGTTTACTGAAGAGTACTAAAAAAGTTATGAATTTTTTTTAGGCAATAATGTCTGATGTTATAAACAGTAAAGCAGTGACGTCAAAGCCGAACAAAATATCAGTTACGAAGAAGAAGCCCACCAAAATACAAGTGAATATCCCCGTAAACCAATTAAACAAAATATGGAAAGATATAAAGAAATTTTTTGGCAAAACCTTTGGATGAACTTATTTGAACTTCAAACATTAATCATATAAATAGCACGTTTTTATTTATTAATAAAGAATGTTTTTTTATTAATTAGGTATAATACCTGAACGATTTTTTTAAATATCAATGCATTTATATAATATTCAAACCAAAAAATAACTTTTTTTTAAATACTACAACCGGCAAAGGCAAGAGAATAAATAAGGGAATAATGTAATAATAGGTAACTAAGAGGATTTGATGCTTAGATTTGATATTACGTAAAAATAATTGAGGTTATATAATTGTAATCTATTATTTCAGAACTTATAAATTGTCATACAAGATTACTTTTCAAATGCATTTTTTATGATAAGCTGTAAAACTATTTTTGCATCGCAACACGCTTATCTACCGTGTAGGTATGACGCTATTCACAAAAGTATAATAATATTTTCTTAAATAAATTTTCCATCGAATACAGATCGTTCTTTAATATGTTGATTACTTTTTTATTGTTATCATTGTTGAAGCAGTCTCATAAGTGTCACCTCCGGTAGGTACAGATTATTCAATTTAAAATTCCTGGGGATGGACATCTAGAAATTCTTATAAGGAAAATGTTATTTATGATTTCAGGGATATCTTCTTATGGTTTATAAATATTACATTTAGACTTGCCACAATTTAAGCAGGTGATATTTGTATTTCATTAATTACATAATTACATAATATTATATAGATATAAATGTTCCTGGAGAATATCTTCCTTGAATCTCTTCGCGCGCTATTTAAAAAAATACCTTGAGCTGCCAGAAAATGTAAGTTTATATTATATTACCAAAATAAATATCTACATAGTCCAGTAAAATGACGACGATTAATAAAACAATCGAGTTTATATTAAGATTTATATAGAACTATTGCTACTATGTACATAGTTACTGTTTGTCATTCAATACATTGGTTTCGCCTTCTGTGCTAACCGCGGCTTGTTGAATGAAACGTGAATAAGGTAATCGATATTGATGGAAATTATATTGTTAATTTTATTATAAATACACTAGGTTATTATATGTAAAGTATTATTATTATTATTTACCTAGTGCAGTACATGCCTTCGATAACCTATTAAAATCATCGGTTTAGAAACTAAAAAACTTATTTGATGTTTAAACCCTTCAAGCAGTGATGGAAAATATTATTGTCATGCAACCCCCATCTCATGTCTCAAAATATAAAGTTCAAAGACAAATATGAAGCACTTAGCCAGCATATTTTTTTCTTTCAAGTGGGGAAATCTAGCCTAAGATACCCACGGCTCCCGGGGAAGGAGCCGTGGCTTATGTCGAATTCCTACCGACTAAAACCCCACCGCGCACCAACGCGCTGCTTTAGACGGGATGCGGGAAAACTATTGCAATCTTCCATTTGGCCAGCATATGCTAATGCTTATGGGCTGATGATGACTTATTATAAAACAAAATAATAAAATTATCTATTTTCGAATGTTATAAATGTATAAATGACGAGCTTGAGTTTGACAAGGAACCAGTTATTATTACTATATACATATTGGACAATGAATAGTGAAATTCGCATTTATAACTGGTTTCTAATTTAGCTTTATGAACTATAGGACCTTCATGTCTTAGGTGACCAGTCTAGTCCTGACTTTACGTTATTAGAACATTATATCGCATTACGTTGATTTATCAGCACGACCGCTTCAAGAATTAAGATTTTAATGATAGCATACTTATTCTCTTGTGTTCCTGAAAACCTACATATATACCTTGGAGCTTTTTAAACGTTATGTAACGTAATAAAATTAGACTATAGACGGATAAAAAAAATCTTTATGCCAATAGATGAACTGCCACAAACAAAATATGTTAGAGATATCGAAGCGATAACCTAGAAATCTCGTATACATGGTACCTAAGCATGGTACATTGTAAGATTTGGGGCTAGGCTGTTTTAGTATCCATAAAATAATTAAATTATCATTCTGACCGAATTTTTTGTTCATATTTTTGTTTACTTGCATTGCTCAGTATGTTTCCATTTATATGTTTACAAAAATCGTAAAAAAATTCCAAAGATATATGTAGTTATATTATAATGTTTCATTTCGCACATCCCTTGACCTCATGATATTTGGTTGATACTATGATTACAACCACACACGTGCGTAGCCAAAGTAAATTTAAACCTTCCTGTTCATTCTTAACCCAGTGGGAGTCAGATCTCTGGATAGTAAACATCCTTTGTAATTCTACATTTCTGAACATCAAAACATTTATCCAGCAACATGAATTCGCAAGTTGCAATCTTCCTATGCCTTGTAAGTACCATTTTATGTAAATATAGACAATTTTGGTTTCGGTGTTAAATATAATTGGCGTTATATTTAGTGTATTCGATTATATGTAGGTATGTGTGTCCCCGATACCGTATTTCCCAATTCTACTATTTCTCAATGTGTAGCTTGCAACTGACCAAGAAATAATATAGAAGGCAAAGCTATAAGATGTAAAAAGTAAAACAAAAACGATTTTACAAATACATACAATCGTATTAAACTTTACTGTAGTGAGTGTTTCTTAATCTATATACATACATATATATTATATAATAAAATCGTAGGAAAGTCAAAAATGTTCATTGAATATTTTTTGAAAATACTTGGGTTGTGATCCACAATCGATGTCGAATCCTATATTCTAGGAGGTAGCAACGTTGACAAGTGAGCATTTTAGTATAGTTGGTTCTTTGATATGCTGTTCCTCTTGCTATTTCGGTTACAGTCCGGGCTGTCTGGCTGGCCGCAGTGGTTGCGTTTATTAGTGCGCATCTTATCTGCACAGGAAAATATCCTTAATTTAAAGTCATTTTTTAACGCGTAATTTTTAATCGTTTGCCTTTAGATAGATCCATTAGACATACATTTTTTATTGCAAGACGTTTTTTTCGTTGTTAAATAGGTGCCAGACGCAATTTTTATTTCAAAATAATTAAAATATCATCGAAATAAGTGAAATTCCATCAACATGAGTCCCAGTGAAGGATAAGTAATCACTGTGTTACTTATACTATATATAATATTCATTTTACTATTTACAGTTTTTTTGCAACAATCTACCATATCGCCTCCTTTTCCCAACGAACCTCAAATAGGACGTTAATGTAAACTTGATAAAAACCAAATATCATCAAGAAATTAAAGACTTTTTAACGGATTTTAAACGCGATTTATTCATTGTATTATTTTCCCAAGTCTTTAATTTCAAAATGTATAATACTCGCGTAAAATCAAACACTAGAAAATACAAATATCATCAAATTCATATTTATACCCAAAAGTGTAATAAATATGAAACCATCTATTAAAAATATTAGTTTACTAATTATTCAATATAAGTATTAAAAAAGGATAATATAATATAAATAATAAAGTTATTACTTACCTTTTAAGCGGACTCATGTTGATGTAATTTCACTTATTTCGATGACATTTTAGTTATTTTGAAATAAAAATTGCGTATGGCACCTATTTTACAACGAAAAAAACGTCTTGCAATAAAAAAATTATGTCTGATGGATCTATCTAAAGGCAAAAGATTAAAAATTACGCGTTAAAAAATGACTTTAAATTAAGGATATTTTCCTGTGCAGATAAGATGCGCACTAATAAACGCAACCACTGCGGCCAGCCAGACAGCCCGGACTCTAACCGAAATAGCAAGAGACACAGTATATCAAAAACCCAACTATACTAAAATGACTTTTTTTTAAACGTTGCTAGCTCCCGTACTACTAAATAAAGTTTTTAGAATTTTTGTCAGCTTGTCTGTATGTATGTTCGGGCTAATCTCAAAAAGTACTGCATGGATTTACATCAAATTTGGTACAGAGATAGCTTGAGACCTGAGGATGAACATATAATAGGTTTTATCCCGAAAATTCCACGGGAACGGGAACTATGCGGGTTTTTTGTCTTGACTACGCGGGCGAAACGAAGTAAAATAATTGTTGTGCTGCACTGTATGGTATAAATTGTTATTTAGGTGAATATGGTATAGTTTTTGTACGTGGGCATTCTGTCTATGTGTAAAGAATAATTCAAACCTCTTAGTTAATATTTTGTATAGTCGGTAAAAAGATAGAGAAATAAAAGTCGGTAAAATTATAGAGAAAGAAAGGTCGGTAAAAATAACCTATGAGTAGGTTTTTGAGTTTGATTTTTTACCTTTTAATAGTAAATTAACACGAAATAAATAACAATACCTACAGTTATTTACCTATAGGAATAGACCATGCTAAACAAATATCCTATATTCTATGTAACATTTTCCCCGCAGTTTGAATCAAATAGGTATGTTACTTGTTTCTTTCATTGAATACTTTTGACGTAACAACGTCTTATAATTCGATAGAGCCGGCTGCACGCCCGAAAAAACATGACTCATGCGGCGTTACCTCGCTCTGAGGCGTTCCAGTGAAAGCGAGAGCGCGGAATGAGCGACAAAGAAGGACAATCGTTGTCACGTTCAACTATCGTCAGTAAACCGACTTTACAGACAACCAATTTTTTTTATTCGACTTTGCATCATTGTTTGCTTTCAGATCATCGCATTTGCGTCAGCTCTGCCCTCAGAGCAAGAACATCGTGTCAAACGTGATGTAATGGATGGCGTGAAGAACGCCTGGGACGGAGCGGTCCAGAGCGCTGGCGAAGCCAGTGATGCTGTCGTCAACGCGGTCAAACCCACTGAGAAGAGCGTAGTCGACAAAGTAGCTGACGGAGTTAAAGACTTGGGTCAATAATGTCCGTTTAATTAACCTTGCAGACAAGTGACTATATTCAATTGTCTTTAAATTTTTGTCTTGTGTTTCTAATAGCGAGATTATAAATTTATGTATAAAATCGATGTTATTTACTTGTAAAATTTTAAAACAGTAAATCAAAATAAAATTATGTATATGAGAAAACAATGAAGTTTTGTGCTGAGCTCTACCTTGAAATTTGAACTTTGTTATTCCTATTTTTATACATTTAAATATTATGCATGTCATTGGGAGTGTAATCCATACTAATATTATAAATGCGAAAGTAACTCTGTCTGTCTGTCTGTTACTCAATCACGCCTTAACTACTGAACCAATTTGCATGAAATTTGGTATAGAGATATTTTGATACCCAAGAAAGAACATAGGCTACTTTTTATTGCGAAATATGTACCACGGGCGAAGCCGGGGTGGACCGCTAGTCTAAACATCTAAACTTAAATAATAAATCTGTAGAAGGGTCAATTCTGTACATTGAAAATATTGAAAAAATAAATAGCAGGGGGTGTTACTGGATCGATACCAAACCCAATGTGTTTAAAAAAATTTGTCTGTCTGTCTGTCTGTCTGTATATGCTGACATCACGTGAAAAGTAACGGTTCGATTTCGATGAAACTTGGTACAATTATACCTTATTATCCTGGGCATAAAATTAATTACATAATCTATACATATAATAAATCTGTAGAAGGGTCAATTCTGTACATTGAAAATATTGAAAAAATAAATAGCAGGGGGTGTTCCTGGATCGGTACCAAACCCAAATATTTGATTAAAAAATTTTTTGTCTGTCTGTCTGTCTGTCCGTCTGTCTGTCTGTCTGTCTGTCTGTATGTGAAGGCATCACGTGAAAACTAACGGTTAGATTTCGATGAAACTTGGTATAATTATACCTTATTATCCTGGGCATAAAATAGGATACTTTTTATCCCGGAAAAATACTTAGAAAAAAAATTAATCTTAATTTTTCCGCGCGGACGGAGTCGCGGGCGGAAGCTAGTATTAAATAATATAAAAATGAATCCCAAAATGTGTTGGTAAGCGCATAACTTGAGAACGGCTTAACCGATTTCGTTAATTCTTTTTTTATTATATTCCTTGAAGTTCGAGGATGGTTCTTATGTAGAGAAAACGCGAATATGTACCACGGGCGAAGCCGGGGCGGACCGCTAGTATTAAATAAATATAGAAATGTTCCTGGAGAATATCTTCCTTGAATCTCTATCTTCAGAAGTACCTTAACCAGAAAAATGTAAGTTTATATTAAAATGTTTTATATTACCAAAATAAATATCTACATAGTTCAGTAAAATGACGACGATTAATAGAACAATCGAGTTTATATTACGGTTTATATAGAACTATTGCTACTATGTACATAGTTACTGTTTGTCATTCAATACATTGGTTTCGCCTTCTGTGCTAAGCGCGGCTTGTTGAATGAATAAGGTAATCGATATTGTTGGAAATTATATTGTGAATGATCAATATGTATAATATAATGTACGACGTAAAGTATTATTCTTATTTACCTAGTGCAGTAGGTATATGATGATCTTAAAATCATCGGTGAAGAAACTTAAAAAATTATTTGATCTTTAAATGCTTCAAGCAGTGACGGAAAATTTTGTCATAGAACAACCATCTCATGTCCTAAAATATAAAGATCAATGACAAATATGAAGCACATGGCTAGCGTGTCACAAGCGTATGCTAGGTAACCGTTATGGGCTGATGATGACTTATTATCAAAAAAAAAATATTATAATTTTCTATTTACGAATGTTAAAATAGAATAAATGACGAATTTAAGAGTTTGACAAGGAACTAGTTATTATTACTACATACATATTGGACTGAAGAGTGAAATTCGCATTTATAACCGGTTCCTAATCTAGCTTTGTGAACTATAGGACCTTCATGTCTTAGGTGACCAGTCTAGTCTAACCTGACTATACGTTATTAGAACATTAGGTATATCGCATTACGTTGATTTATCAGCACGATTGCCTCAAGAATTAAGAATTTAATGGTAGCGTTCTTATTCTCTTGTGTTCCTGAAAACGATACCTTGGAGCTTTTTAAACGTCATGTCTATACATATAATAAATCTGTAGAAGGGTCAATTCTGTACATTGAAAATATTGAAAAAATAAATAGCAGGGGGTGTTACTGGATCGATACCAAACCCAAATATGTGATAAAAAAAATTTTTGTCTGTCTGTCTGTCTGTCTGTCTGTCTGTCTGTCTGTCTGTCTGTCTGTATGTGAAGGCATCACGTGAAAACTAGCGGTTCGATTTCAATGAAACTTGGTATAATTATACCTTATTATCCTGGGCGTAAAATAGGATACTTTTTATCCTGGAAAAATACGTAGAAAAAAATTAATCTTAATTTTTCAGTTTTATCCATAGACGTTGTTCCGTAGAACCGCGAACACACGTTGCGTATTATTATAGGCCTAGCCGTATTTGGGAATTGGGTCCAATAGATATTTATAAGATGTTATTGACAGAGGTACTCAAAATGGAGAAATAACCATCCACGCGAAGACCGACATCCGCGCGGACGGAGTCGCGGGCGGAAGCTAGTTACTTAATAAAATTAATAATATGAAGTAAATCGCCTAGTTGCCTAGAGGACATATAGATAAAAAAATCTTTAATTCTGATAGATGAACTGCCACATACAACTGTAGGTTAGAGATATCGAAGCGATAATTAAGAAATCTCGTATGAATGGTACAAATGCAATGCAATGCGTTGAAATTTTAAGATTTGGGGCTCGGCTGTTTCAGTACTGATAAGTAAAAGAATTAAATTATTATGCTAGCGGAATTTTTTGGTTCATATTTTTGTTTATTTGCATTGCTCAGTATGTTTCCATTTATATGTTTACAATTAATATCTTTAAAAAATTCCAAAGATATAGTTATATAATGTTTCATTTTGCACATCCCTTGACCTCATGATATTTGGTTGATGCAATGATTACAACCACACACGTGCGTAGCCAAAGTAAATTTAAACCTTCCTGTTCATTCTTAACCCAGTGGGAGTCAGATCTCTGGATAGTAAACATCCTTTGTAATACATACTACATTTCTGAACATCAAAACATTTATCCAGCATCATGAATTCGCAAGTCGCAATCTTCCTATGCCTTGTAAGTACCATTTTATGTAAATATCTATAGACAATTTTGGTTTCGGTGTTAAATAGAATTGACGTTATATTTAGTGTATGCGTTTATACGTAAGTATGTGTGTCCCCGAAACTGTAAGTATTTTCCAATTCTACTACATATTTCTCAATGTGTAGCTTGTAGCTGACCGAGAAATAATATCAAAAGCAAAGCTACAAGATGTGAAGAAGAAACAAAAATGATTATAAGTACAAATACATATCATCGTATTAAATTATACTGTAGTGAGTGTTTCATAATCTATACATATAATAAATCTGTAGAAGGGTCAATTTTGTACATTGAAAATATTGAAAAAATAAATACCCGGGGGGTGTTACTGGATCGATACCAAACCCAAATATGTGATTAAAAAATTTTTTGTCTGTCTGTCTGTCTGTCTGTCTGTCTGTCTGTATGTGAAGGCATCACGTGAAAACTAGCGGTTCGATTTCCATGAAACTTGTTATAATTATACCTTATTATCCTGGGCGTAAAATAGGATACTTTTTATCCTGGAAAAATACGTAGAACAAAATTAATCTTAATTTTTCAGTTTTATCCATAGACGTTGTTTCGTAGAACCGCGAACACACGTTGCGTATTATTATAGGCCTAACCGTATTTGGGAATTGGGTCCAATAGATATTTATAAGATGTTATTGTCAGAGGTCTCAAAATGGAGAAATAAACCATCCACGCGGACGGAGTCGCGGGCGGAAGCTAGTTAGTAATATGCGGGCAGTTAATAATTGGTAATGTACCTAAGTCGGTCATTTATCCCTTTTCCAATAGATAAAGTCGGAAGTTTGGAGAATTATCTTTATTAGAATATTTGTATTTATTATATTAATTGTCATTGAAATTATGTTAAACTAGCTTTGCCCTGCGGTTTTACCCGCAGTGCTCCGCTTCTTTTGGTCTTAGCGTGATGATAATATATAGCCTATAGCTTTCCTCGATAAATAGGCTTTCTGACTGAAATAATTTTTCAAATCGGACCAGTAGATCTTGAGATTAACGCGTTCAAACAAACAAACAAACCATCTCTTCACCTTTATAATATTAGTTTAGATAAATAATTGCTGTACTTCACTGTAAGGTGATATATATTGTTATTTATGTGAATATTGTATAGTTTTTTGTGTAAGGAATAATTCAAACCTCTTAGTAAATATTTTCTAAAGTCGGTAAAAAGATAGAGAAAGAAAAGACGGAAAAATAATTTTGAGTTGGTTTTTTTAGTATGTTTTTTTACCTTTTAATAGTACTTAACACGATATAAATAAACACTACACACAGTTATTTATAGGAATATACCGTGCTAAATAAATATTATATCCTACTAATATGATAAACGGGAAAGTTTGTGAGGATGGATGTAGATAGGTATGTGTTTGTGTATGTTTGTTAATCTTTCACGCAAATACTACTGGACGATTACAATGAAATGTAGCACATATATTGAGGGTAAATTAAATTAACACATAGGATAGGTTTTATCGCGGAAATCCCACGGGAACGGGAACTATGCGAGTTTTTCTATGAAAACGTGGGCGAAGCCGCGGGCGAAAAGCTAGTCCTTTGTAATGACATATAACATTTACCCGCAGTTTGAATCAAATATGTTACTTATTTCTTTCATTGATAATTTTTTATTGGACTTTGCATCTTTATAATATTTGCTTTCAGATCAAAGCTCTACATACATTTACATTACGTCACACCCCGGACACTCCATACAAAATTATAGTTTTGACAGTCACACTGTAGAGACTGCAAATGTGTGTGTAAACTCTTTATGGTTGGCACATTTGTGACTAGCGTAAAAAAAAATTCGCGTTTTTCTGATGAAATACATCCGTAAACAGCACAATATCTAACCATTTTCTACGAAAAACGATAATCACAAATCCAAAATAATAAAATTGCTTTAAGTCAATTTGATTAATGTTGTCAATCTTCGTTGCGTTTCGTCTAGAGACGTCGTTGGTATCGTCCTTGCGGGGAAATGGGTACCATAACATGTCTGATCGTGCGGGGTGAGGTAAGTGTTTAATTTTGGCGGGAGGCGGAGAGTGTCCGTTCTGTAGCGTTTAGCTACTATTATGTATTCTGTGATTACGTTTCAGTTTTGCAAGAATAGTGACAATAATAGGTAACAATCACTGCCAATAAAAGGTTTGACTATGCCAGCAACTGGTATTTTACGTTTTTCTTTTAAAGGTTCAATATATTAAATAAAGCGATTTAATTTAAAATTGACAAGTACTTTATAATATTCTCCATAGATTAGAATACCAGTACCTATAAATGTTTTTTTCTTAATTAAAACATAATTGTACATGCAAATTTCACTGGTTTTGTGAAGTAGATGCTTAAAGTGCCAATAATTGGGTGGTTTACCCCTATTATGACATGTTAACATTTTCCCCGCAGTTTGAATCAAATAGGTATGTTACTTGTTTCTTTCATTGAATATTTTTTTATTCGACTTTGCATCATTGTTTGCTTTCAGATCATCGCATTTGCGTCAGCTCTGCCCTCAGAGCAAGAACATCGTGTCAAACGTGATGTAATGGATAGCGTGAAGAACGCCTGGGACGGAGCGGTCCAGAGCGCTGGCGAAGCCAGTGATGCTGTCGTCAACGTCTTCAAACCCACTGAGAAGAGCGTAATCGACAAAGTTGCTGACGGAATTAAAGACTTGGGTCAATAATGTCCGTTTAATTAACCTTGCAGACAAGTGACTAGATTCAATTGTCTTTAAATTTTTGTCTTGTGTTCCTAATAGCGAGATATAAATTTATGTATAAAATCTGTATTATATATTTGTAACATTTTAAAACAGTAAATCAAAATAAAATTATGTATATGAGATAATTAGAAATTTTTGTGCTGAACTCTACCTTGAAATTTGAACTTTTGACATTTCTCTAGAACGTCATTCCTATTTTAATACATTTAAATATTCAATGCATGCCATTGGGAGTGTAATGGAAAATAAAATAATAAATTATTACAATGCATTACATCATTTAATGGAAAAAATCTTAACATACATCGGAATAACAAAGTGAGATATAAGGTAAATACGACAACAATGTAAACCTTGCTTATTGTAATTCAACAATACTGGTTACACAACAAACAGCTTCAAACGTCACTGTGGTACGGTACGTCTGGGTCGAGATCGAATTCAACGCATTTACGAGTCTCAGTTCCAGGAGAGTTCTCGTTTAATATATCAATCAGTTTATCAGTCTTTGGTTCGATTTTCGACACCGGTCCTTCAGGGTAATCCGGTCTTTTTTGATAGGTATAGTCCTCTTTATGTCTCTTTCGAGGCAGAATAAATATTCCCGCCGTGACCTCTTTAGTTTTGGTTTCTTGTTCCTGCTCTTGCGCTATTTCTATATTTTTCTGCCATATATCCGATATGTCGTATTGGAAACGTTCAGACTTATGTCTCTCTTTACAGAACATGCAATACGCAATAAATATTATCACGATAATGGCCTGAAAATAATGTCAATGTTAATGGTGTCGTAAGATTATAATTTATGGCGTACTAGAAATGACTCACCAGAACCAAGGCGGTTATGAAGCCTGCGAGAAAAGTGGACATTTTTATTTAGCGTTTAGTAGAACACGAGTGTTGCATACGAGAATGAAACAGCTGCTGGCGAGCGCTGTGCCATCGTTGGACTCAATTAAAGCCAGTTGTAACTCTTTTAGTGTGTTACGTCATTGGATTGATTGAGGTCTCATCGGTACAATGGGACCTAATTGAATTTATTGCTGATTTACTGATAATGTAGTTTTTATAAAACGGCAATACAGTCACAGTTAAGATAAAACGTAGAAATAAAACACGCTATCGCACGGTGGACAATGAGAACTGCGGTAACTAATCGACACTTTTCCTGCTCCTCATTAGTCATTATAATATTTCATAACAATGCAAAAAAATAAGTCAGCTTGATTTGCGATATTCCTTCCCAAGAAACCTAAGTAGGTACTATGTAGTAAATAATTACATATTACACTGATCACAATCATTGTAAACACGTAACTGAGTAGGTAATTTTTAAATTAAGTTTAGAGACAACGGGAGTATTGTGTGTGCACAAAATTATTGACAGCTTCTGTTAGTAAAGTGGAATAGTTCCACTGGCTTCGCTTCATACTCATGGTTTTTACTAAACGTGTGTCTGGCCCAGCAAATTCATTGTCCATGCGTAATCTGATCAACTACTTAATTAAGGCATTTGAGGAATAAAATATATATGAACTTACTATAAATCTTAACGTATAAAATACAGTGTTTGGATAACAAATAAAAAAATTAATCTATTTTCGAATCTGAGAACGCAGCCAGTCACATAAAGAAAGTAAAATCTACTTAGGTACTTAATCAAATCTTTTTAATATATATAAATCTCGTGTCACAATGTTTGTCCTCAATGGACTCCTAAAACACTTAACCGATTATAATAAAATTCACACACCATGTGCAGTTTGATCCAACTTGAGAGATAGGATAGGTTTTATCCCGGAAATCCCACGGGAAAGGGAACTATGCGGGGTCTTCTATGAAAACGCGGGCGAAGCCGCGGGCGGAAAGCTAGTAATTTTATAAGATATTCTTATTTTTGTTGTTTTCCTTTTAATTACCTACTCATTTAATATTATCTTACTCAAAGGCAACAAGTTCTATCATTTTTGGAGGGCATTTGTGGAATTGTAATAATGCATTGTAATTGTATTGGTATGTTTTGAACACAGGTTTTAAAATACTTAACATATAACATTAAATTTGTTAATTTTTCAATAAATCGTGTAGCAAAATACACTGTAATATAATTTTATATTCTTTTAACAGGCGCAAAACAAATCTAATGACTATATTGTTTCTACAGCAAATGATTGAAAATATAGAAAGTAAATTAATTAAAGTGGCAAATGGGAAGTTAAGTCGCTTTTTTATGCAAAAACTATTGAAATTATATCTTGGTTCAGTCTTATTTATAGTCTAGCTGTCGGCTGTCCCAGCAAACGTTATTCTGCCTTACTCTTATTACTAAGGGGTATGAAAAATAAATGTTGGCCGATTCTCAGGCCTACCCAATAATTTTATGAGAATTGGTTCAGCCGTTTCGGAGGAGTATGGTAACTAACATTGTGACACGAGTATTTTATATATAGAAAGAAGAAGCTAAACCTAATACTGATTGTGTGATGAGTCTGACGTCTGCACCAAGTCAGTGAACGGCAAGAGCTAAAGTAAAAATATTTTTTGCATGTATGGAATAGTAGGTATAATTAAAGGAATAAGTATAAATTTGGTTGAACATATCTAAATACTGTTTCCGATGAAGATAACCAATATAGAGTACCTATATCACTTTATTAAGCACCTCTACAAAACTGGTAAGTAATTGGCGATCACACAAAATGAACAAAATCTTTACGCCTGCATCTCCCTTGCATGCAGATCCCTTGATCTGAGTGAATTGCCTCTTCTTGTAAATAATATTTAAAATGATGTCTAGGGACTTTTTTTATAATCTGCCTCCTTTAGATAAGAACACAAAATAACTAAATTATGCTCTGAAAATTATAAATAATAAATATTTTTAGGGTATATATTATATAGATCGATGTAACAAAAACAATTATTTAATTTTTATAATTTTATTTCTTTTACAATTTGATGATTGATTCCATCATAAAAAAGAAACTTATAAAAATTTCACCCTATTATCACGCTATTTTGAAGATCTTGCCCAACTATCTGAAAAAAAAATATATCATCGTAATAACTATTAAAAGTAACAGTGGTAACAGTAAACATAAAGGCACAGTTTCTATTGTTTTTGAAAATATTTTACTCATATCGATTTTGTAATGTTTAAAGTTTAGACTATGCATAAATAAAAATACTTACGTAAGTAACTTTAATGTTGATTTTATTGTTCATACTTTTTATTTCCAAATCAGAGTATTAAATGAATATTATCAATGACAATATCTACTATTATAGGTAATAATATCTTTTATTATTGGTAAGATTCGAAACTTTACATGGGTTATGAATTTGAAAAAAACCCTATATTTTGTCAACTATTTTATAATTAAATAATAAGTACTCACCTTGCGACGGAGGAGTAGCCACTTGTACTTAAGAAAAAAATTAACTTAATCAATGTTCAAGGTGATCAATCAAAATATTAACTACTTATATTTGAATTGTGTTTGTTCATAGAGACTTTTTTATATTTATTGTTCACTTATGCATTTGTATACATTTAAGGTTTTTGAACCATCACAGCACAAAGACGATTATTTTGAATGTTAAACTAAACAAATCTTTCTGATAGAGTGCATCGTAATGATGATGATGATGAAATAAACTAAGTTGGATAATTTCATTTTATAAAAGATTAAGTAGGTTATAGGTAGGTAGTAGGTACCTATTTATGTTATAAAATTTTTATATAAAAAAGAAAAACTTACTTGAATCATCGTTGTCAACCACGCTCACTGAAATAAAAAAAATATGTTGTACAACAAAGTTTAACTGTTTGTTGGAAATATTGACGTTATTTTAATATGTTAATTTTGTTGCCGATATTTAGGTATACTTGGAATTCCACGGAATTCCAGCGGCGCCGCGGGCATCCGCGCGACTCGTTCGAGCTTCTCATGCGACAATAAGTATTATAGTAATGAAAATAAAGTTAAAATTCATATGACACGGAAACTGCGCTCCGCTTCGCCGCGCTTCGCCGATCTTTTGGTGTGAGTTGACCCTTACTATAATTTACATACCTACATAATTATATTATATCCAATTTATGACTGGACAACAAAGATTTAAAATTCAATTGACATATTTGTTTGTAAATAGCTTTATTTTAATTGATTTAATTGCCCATCAGATTTCCAATTAAATAATAGGTGCATTATTCATATCAAAAATTTACTTATGTTTAGCCAAGTGTAGTTATAACTAGATAGTTAATACATATAATTAATTATGAACATACCACCATTGCCGTTGTCTACCACCTTTACTGAAAAAAAAACAAAACATTTATTTTTAAATTGTACGCATGCATTAAAAAAAATTATGTTATCCAATATTTATATGAAATGAAAGAAAAAGGTAAGTAGTATTAGATAAATTATCTTTTAATAATTAATCTGTTTTTTATATATGTAAATAAGTATTTAATTATCGATTTTAATAAATGACAAAAATTTATGTAATATTTAAAAATACATTTCATACCTCCGTGACCAACTCCGTCACTTACAAGCACTGAAAAATAACAAATACATTATTAAAACAAAAAAAAATACTACTATTGTATTAAATAATGTGTAATTAACATACTATACTATTATAAAATACTATTGTATAATAGTAGGAATTAATATTATGGTAAATACTGAATACGATGGAAGTTGTATGATGTGAATTCAAATTTTTAAACAAATATATTATAATATACTCTATATTATAATATATTTGTTTATAAACAATTTTTATTTATATCATACAACTTCCATCGTATTCTGTATTTCAATGGTTTTTTAGACTTTCATTAAGCAATTATTGTGTAAAATAATATTAGAAACAATTTTTTAAGAACAAATTGATAATATAAATACCTTCACCGCCATCATTTGCTAGAAAAGAAAAAACACGATTAGTATATTGTACAGTACTTACTATATTATCTGTACACACTATACAATAAGTTAGATGCATAAAAAAGTAACAATTTAAAATGTGATTGTGGGGATTTAAATTATATTTTTTTAATATCAAGACCTGATTAAAATAAGTAAGGGCTACTTTGAGATAAATTAATTAATAATAAAAAATAGCTAGGTAACCGTAACGAGTTTCAGTGTACTGTCAGCTAACGCGTGATTTCGTTTCAGACGGGAGGCGATTTTCCGGCTCCTATCTGGTAGAAATTGCAGAATAAAAAGTGTAGTCTATATAATTTTCTGTGTACTATGAATCTTGTGAAGTATTTCATATATTTATAGATTAATAATAATTATAACGAATACTTACGTCTAGGTGCGGGTCGTGTCAAAGCACTCCCAATAAGGGCAACCAAAAACAGTGTGATCTGAAAAGGTTCGAGAAAAATGTAGGTAATCGAATATGTATTAACAAGGACGAATATAATTCTATTGACAAATCGTTCTTGTTCAAACAGTTAGGTGACTCCACTCACAGTACTATGTTAAGTGTCTAAGTGTGAGCAAATACCTAGTTGACAAGAAAACATACAGCTCTATGATCGTCATATTTAATCGAAAACGGATATCCCAACTTTATTCTTATACCACACATATGCAAATATTTTGTAAATCATAAAGTATTTAAAAATTTTGAGCTCATATAAAAGTTTGTGACCACACCCAATTCTAATTACTAAACTAGCTTACTAAAAAGCATGCAATTTTCTAATATAAGAATTAATTTGTGCCTATGTTATACGAAAAAAATTTGTCTTAAAAACGGTAAAAAATGAATACGTACAAGTAATTTGGACATTGTGTATTGTATTTCCTGCAAGCGAGACGACAATGATATAAACGAATAATCAATGTATGCTATTTTGGAGTTAACAAATAAGTCAGTGTTAAGATAACCTTTAGCACTTTTGTGACAAAAATGTTTAGAAATAATATTAACATTCATGAAAATATTATATACGTATGGGTATTCATTACCATCAGTTCTTCTATTAAGCTTTTTAAATTAATATCTATACATATAATAAATCTGTAGAAGGGTCAATTCTGTACATTGAAAATATTGAAAAAATAAATAGCAGGGGGTGTTACTGGATCGATACCAAACCCAAATATGTGATTAAAAAAATTTTTGTCTGTCTGTCTGTCTGTCTGTCTGTATGTGAAGGCATCACGTGAAAACTAGCGGTTCGATTTCGATGAAACTTGGTATAATTATACCTTATTATCCAGGGCGTAAAATAGGATACTTTTTATCCTGGAGAAATACGTAGAAAAAAATTAATCTTAATTTTTCAGTTTTATCCATAGACGTTGTTCCGTAGAACCGCGAACACACGTTGCGTATTATTACAGGCCTAGCCGTATTTGGGAATTGGGTCCAATAGATATTTATAAGATATTATTGACAGAGGTACTCAAAATGGAGAAATAACCATCCACGCGAAGACCGACATCCGCGCGGACGGAGTCGCGGGCGGAAGCTAGTATGTAATAAATTCAGGAACCTTTGTTTTTGATCGGTAAGCTAAATGAGGGTAAAAACATATATTTAGCGTTACTATTAACATCTTAAAGTAAAATAGTTATTATATTATTAAATAATAAATTTATACTTCTTAATGTTTATAGGTACGTGGACAACGAAACGGCACGAGCTAGTTCATTTCTTGGAAGAAGTCCAAACACAACATTTTATCTCCCATTATCGTATAAAGAGAGTGTATTGACTCGAAATTGGTCAACGCATACCGCATAAAAAACTGAATCCTAGTTCTATTATATTAACGACTAGCTGCGCCCCGTGGCGTTACCTGCATTGCTCCTCTCCTGTTGGTCTTAGCGTCATGATATATAGCCTATAATAGCCTTCCTTGAAAAATGAGCTATCTAACACCGAAATAATTTTTCAGTAGTTCCTGAGATTAGCGCGTTCAAACAAACAAATAAACAAACAAACTCTTCAGCTTCAGTAGTATAGAATATAGATCTACTCGTAGTTGATTATTCAGCCCTTATGGCTGCTGTACACGGGTAGAGCAAACGGTAGAGTGAACTACCATACTACTCTACTAGTTGACAGTACTCTGCCAGTTTTAGTGGAAATTTTAGTACTCTACTCTACCAATGTACTTACCAATGTAAGTAGGATAATTAGTATTCTACTGCACTACTCTACCCGTGTACAGCGGCCATTATTGGCCGCCGTAGTAACTCTTTAATTCTATAGAGTAATAGGTATGTGCTATAGTTTAGATTGCGATAAACATAGGCTTTTGAATTGATTATAAAAACAAATCAAATAGAGAATACTTTATGCGTCGATCACATCCTTTTAAACGTGATTAAATTTCCTACTAGGAATGTAAATCCCCGTTCTTTGTCTTTTGTGACGGATGAAAAGTTGTTGTTTTATCGCATAGGCCATAGGGAACAAGATGCATGGAATATAAATGTCATTATTATTGAAATTTGTTTCGTTATAAAAATATTTTGGGTGTAAATAATCCATGTATTGAGGAAATTATTTTAAAATTCGTTTTGTATCTAAATAGGTATTATTTGGACAAAGGTTTAAAACGGTAGAGTCTTCTCGATTTATATTTGCTTCGTACATAGGTATAAAAAGTAATCGAACACTGTCCAAGGTGAATATGTGTTATAATATGTTAGACGTTAGTTAGTTACAGGTAACAACGAAAGTGAAATGGAAAGCATTGCATTATTTCATATGTTGCTACTAGCTTTCCGCCCGCGGCTTCGCCCGCGTTTTCAAAGAAAAACCCGCATAGTTCCAGTTCCCGAGGGATTTCCGGGATAAAACCTATCCTATCTCTCAAGTTGGATCGAACTGCACATGGTGTGCGACTTTTATTATAATCGGTTAAGTAGTTTAGGAGTCCATTGAGGACAAACATTGTGACATGAGATTTATATATATTAAAAGAAGATTTGCTCTACTTTTAGTTTTGTTAAAAATCGAATGCGATTAGGTGTCAAGGGTTTTTTTATTGAAACAATTCTTAGAGAAGGGCAAGATACCGTATACAAAAAAACTTAAATAATAGCGATCATCCATTCATATTAATTATATTTGCCGATTTTATTTATCACACGCTTAGATTACAAAATCACACGTTAAAATGAATCAATTTTTACTCGTAATTTTTTATTTGTCTGTTTCTATTGACGTAACAGTCAGTGGAATCGATTTCAAAATAAAAAATATCTTGATAGTCTAGATTTCAGACGCAATATGTAAATAACGACTATAGTAGAGCCATTTTAATAGGCAACATTTGACAGTTCAACAAAATTCAACAACGTAACCTAGTAACGACGACATAGAATAATATGATATTTCGTTTTGTTAGAACTGCACATTTGCTTAACTTTTTTCAATTACAATTACATATTTATAATAATAATGACCGATACAAGTAATTTTAAGATTTCATTTTACTGATAAACCATTTTAAACATAATAAACAATTTCTGAATTGAAGAACTGACGTCGCTACAATTTTGTGTCAATAAACCTTTTTTCTTTTTAAATACTAGAGACGTTACTCTAAAAATCGAAATCTGACATCTAGAATCGAATGCATTGATTAC
Source organism: Colias croceus (assembly GCF_905220415.1). Lineage (NCBI taxonomy): Eukaryota > Metazoa > Arthropoda > Insecta > Lepidoptera > Pieridae > Colias > Colias croceus. The sequence continues at coordinate 4,783,021 of NC_059553.1, forward strand.
TTGTGAATAAAAATCATCATAAATTAATAAATTCGATTGACAAATGTTTCAAATCCGTATCGATTAATACACTTCAATCGATGTTTTTAAGCAGGTTACCTCTCTTCGAAGATAAAATTGATAGACGTCAAATGTTGCCTATTAAATTGGCTCGACTATAAGTTAAAAACGTGGGGATATTTCGAATAACATAAATTAAAATTTTATATCAGCATTGACTACGTCACAAATGTTTGGTAAATAAGTTGCTTGTGCAACGGTTCACGCGTCTGGATAATCCAGCCAATATTATTGAATGGAAAAATTTGAATACTATGTTATAAATATTTTTGTTGCTATTTCCGACATCAAAGTAATGTCTTATGGTATTTGTACATATGAAGTTATAATTATTAAAACAAGTAGTTGTTGCTTGAGTTGTTGTATTGTAGATACGTTATGTCGGACTGAAAAAAGGGTTCAAAGTTCATTCTACAGATGTTGCTGTTAAGAAAAGATTTCTTCGAATTCACATTACATATTTTGAAAATGCATTAACTATTATGTAAATTATTAAGGAAGGCTTTTCAGTTTTTTTTTATATTATTTTAGTAAGTAGGTACCTATATCAAAAAGAAGCAAAATTGTATTTTCTAGAACATATGTAAGAAAATACTACTTATAAGAGGAGTGTTTAGTATTTAGTATGTGAATATTAAAACTTTTGAATCCGTCAGTTCTACTCGTAGTTAACATCCATATCAAATGACACAACTTTTTTACGAATATTATTTATTTAGTTCAAATTTAACGGATGCTAGGTAAAAGAAATCGATACATACTCTACAATTTAAGTAGTCTATTCTTCAGGTTTCTGGAAGTATGGATTCAAAACTATTCTTAACCAGTAAACTGTAAACGTAAAGTTTATACTACAATAGTAATATGAATAAGGAAAATGGCTTATTAGGACCTTTGCAATTTTACCGCTATATTTCTGCAGGGTGAAGGCTAGGTTAGCAAAATTAGGCAATATTTTCAAGCGAGGTTGTTTAATAACTTCTCTGTTTATAGTAAAGCATAAACTTCACAAATAAACAAAAAATTATGTAATATTTAAAAATACATTTCATACCTCCGTGACCAACTCCGTCACTTACAAGCACTGAAAAATAACAATACATTATTAAAACAAAAAAAATACTACTATTGTATTAAAAAAAATAAACAACAACAAATAAACAAACAAACTCTTCAGCTTCATAATATTACGAGTAGTATAGATCTACTCGTAGTTGATTATTCAGCCCTTATGGCTGCTGTACACGGGTAGAGCAAACGGTAGAGTGAACTACCATACTACTCTACTAGTTCACAGTACTCTGCCAGTTTTAGTGGAAATTTTAGTACTCTACTCTACCAATGGTATCTACATTAGTATAGTAAGTAGGATAATTAGTATTCTACTGCACTACTCTACCCGTGTACAGCGGCCATTATTGGCCGCCGTAGTAACTCTTTAATTCTATAGAGTAATAGGTATGTGCTATAGTTAAGACTTTAGATTGCGATAAACATAGGCTTTTGAATTGATTATAAAAACAAATCAAACAGTGAATACTTTATGCGTCGATCACATCCTTTCAGACGTGATTAAATTTCCTACTAGGAATGTAAATCCCCATTCTTTGTCTTTTGTGACGGATGAAAAGTTGTTGTTTTATCGCATAGGCCATAGGGAACAAGATGCATGGAATATAAATGTCATTATTATTGAAATTTGTTTCGTTATAAAAATATTTTGGGTGTAAATAATTTATATCAATCCATGTATTGAGGAAATTATTTTAAAATTCATTTTGTATCTAAGTAGGTATTATTTGGATAAATGTTTAAAACGGTAGAGTCTTCTCGATTTATATTTGCTTCGTACATAGGTATAAAAAGTAATCGAACACTGTCCAAGGTGAATATGTGTTATAATATTTTAGACGTTAGTTAGTTACAGATAACAACGAAAGTGAAATGGAAAGCATTGCATTATTTCATATGTTGCTATTTGCTCTACTTTTAGTTTTGTTAAAAATCGAATGCGATTAGGTGTCAAGGGTTTTTTTATTGAAACAATTCTTAGAGAAGGGCAAGATACCGTATACAAAAAAACTTAAGTAATAGCGATCATCCATTCATATTAATTATATTTGCCGATTTTATTTATCACACGTTAAAATGAATCAATTTTTACTCGTAATTTTTTATTTGTCTGCTTCTATTGACGTAACAGTCAGTGGAATCGATTTCAAAATAAAAAATATCTTGATAATCTAGATTTCAGACGCAATATGTAAATAACGACTAAGTTAAAAACGTGGGGATATTTCGAATAACATAAATTAAAATTTTATATCAGCATTGACTACGTCACAAATGTTTGATAAATAAGTTGCTTGAGCAACGGTTCACGCGTCTGGATAATCCAGCCAATATTATTGAATGGAAAAATTTGAATACTATGTTATAAATATTTTTGTTGCTATTTCCGACATCAAAGTAATGTCTTATGGTATTTGTACATATGAATTTATAATTAAAACAAGTAGTTGTTGCTTGAGTTGTTGTATTGTACGTTATGTCAGACTGAAAAAAGGGTTCAAAGTTCATTCTACAGATGTTGCTGTTAAGAAAAGATTTCTTCGAATTCACATTACATATTTTGAAAATGCATTAACTATTATGTAAATTATTAAGGAAGGCTTTTCAGTTTTTTTTTATATTATTTTAGTAAGTAGGTACCTATATCAAAAAGAAGCAAAATTGTATTTTCTAGAACATATGTAAGAAAATACTACTTATAAGAGGAGTGTTTAGTATTTAGTATGTGAATATTAAAACTTTTGAATCCGTCAGTTCTACTCGTAGTTAACATCCATATCAAATGACACAACTTTTTTACGAATATTATTTATTTAGTTCAAATTTAACGGATGCTAGGTAAAAGAAATCGATACATACTCTACAATTTAAGTAGTCTATTCTTCAGGTTTCTGGAAGTTTGGATTCAAAACTATTCTTAACCAGTAAACTGTAAACGTAAAGTTTATACTACAATAGTAATATGAATAAGGAAAATGGCTTATTAGGACCTTTGCAATTTTACCGCTATATTTCTGCAGGGTGAAGGCTAGGTTAGCAAAATTAGGCAATATTTTCAAGCGAGGTTGTTTAATAACTTCTCTGTTTATAGTAAAGCATAAACTTCACGGTATCATTCAACTGATCAGCAATAAGGTATATTATTTATGATTTTTATTTTATTACGTCTTTTCAAGATTCCTAATATGTAATGTGCCTGAAAACTTTCTCAGATCGTTAAAATAATTTTACAAATTCACTCCTAGAATTTTATTCAATTAAATGAAATTTAAAGAAATCTGTACTAAGTATGTAGTTATTGTAATGACCTTCATAAATGTTTAAAATGTTAAAATAGATGAAAGTTGACTAAAGACTATTCTCCACAACACAGGGAATCCTAGTGTGGAGTTAAGTGTATGGTGTTATTTTATGTATACTTTAGTACCTAACAAAAAATATTTTTTTTTATTTCGTATTTTTTGTATTTTTGTGCAACAATTCCAATCCCTTCCAATTTTGAACGTAATGTAGTGTTTCGATAAATCTTTATTTGACTGTATTGTTAATAGATTCTCGACCCTTCCACCTTTACTTTATAATAAAATTATTTAAAAAGAACATCGTGACACTTTTGTTATTGACTTCCAGTTACGAAAAATTCAGTGAATAATTTTTTGTTCGTTTAAAAATAAAAAGATTTATGCACCTGCACAAAAATAAGATAATTTTGTGTAACTTGAATAATAAGTTTATTTTTGTACCTATATATCTATAGATATCTAAATCTAATCCCCGGTCAAAACTTAAAATTAAATCTTAAAACATATAGTATCGATTTTCATTCTGTTTTCGACGATGGATAGCTTTAATCTGCTAGGTATTTTTTTCTTTTAACTTTGTCCATTTACAAAAATCATATCCTAAAATCGCTCCGTTGCGACGTGAATGAATGACAATCCAACAAACAATAATCACGCACATTTCTAATAATAGTTAGGATTCTCGATATTAATTTAGCATGAAAAATACTACACTACTACATGAGGATATGGATGGATATGGAAGTAGGTAGAATAGTATTTTTTTCAAATTATGTTTCATGGAATATTTTATATTCAATTAACGATTGTGATGCGTAACTTTTTAATCATAAATGTACTTATAGTTAACTATTTTTATAGCGGGTGTCTTACTACTAACAAGTGGGTGGGTTTTTTGTCACATAGGATAGATTATTCGATCACTGTAATTAATAAACGCACTTGTTAAATTTCACAGTTTTTATGACGCATATACCCTTAAGGATATAAGGTATCTCTTGGTGCAAAACTTATAACGAATTACAAACACTATAAAGAGAATAATATGAAAGGATTAATAAAATGGTAGGAATATTTGTTTGTTCTACATATATGTACATTTTATTACATTTTATTATTGAAAGATTTTACCAGTTTATGGGAAGCAAAAAATATTGGCGTAAATAGAAGTCACATGTTTTTTTTTTATGTTTTTATGGAATATATCATTAATGCACAACATTGATCATGTAAAATCAAATATAGAATGACGACGTCTATAGAAAATATGTAAATATTTGAATATCACTTACCGTAGTCTCGTTAACCATACATACCTATGCAATCTGGCATAACAAGAGACTAGGTACTGTTGCGATTATGTTCTGCTTTATCGCATTCTTTCTTAAAAATAATACCTACTATTGTATTATTTTTATAACAGTTATATACAAACCAAGGTACATTTGACTCAAGTAGTCCATTGGTTTATTTTTTTCTACATTGATTATTATAAAATATCTAGTATTTACATGTAAGTTTAACAACCGGAAATCCCATTTCTAGTGTAATCTACAAATTATTCAAAAAAGAGAGGAATTTTATCAAAGATCAGAAAATAGACTATCTATTAAATATCGATTATAAAATAATTAAGAGAATGAATTAGTCATTCATTGTTATTTTGTTGGAAAAATACTAAAATACTTCATTTTACTAAAAATGTCATAGATGATAATATAAACCATATTTTTTTTCTTATCTCGAACTTTAATTTATTGATATAAAAACCTATACCTAAAAAATTTCTATGAGTTTTTCTTTCAAATGAAGAACAATTATATAATCCTTTAACATAAACTCTATAATATTATGTTAGTACCGGGTTGAACTTCGTCAAAAAGTTCCCTAGATGTTATACCGGGTTACAAAAAATATTTCATATTTATCCAAACATTGGAATAATATAACTGTATTTTTAGAATAGTATTTCTACGATCAATTAATTGCAAGCGTAAAATGTTTTGGCCAAACATTATAAAATGTCATGTATTTTTTTTATAACAATACGTCAGCAATTCCTCGCTGTTGGCTCGTCTTTTCCACTCAATTTGCTGATCAAGATATAAGGTCGTTTCTGTAGAACCATATATAAGATTGCTTGCTAATAACTCAGCGCAGTACTGGACTGACAGGGAAACAAGCTAGTTACGTAAGTAATAAATAAATTCAAATAATATTTGGTTGCACATTTGTTGGCCTTTGTCGTGTGTTTATTTTTGTCATTAAGATTCAGTTATTACTTATAACTGAAATTCAGGAAATTATGAGATATTCTTGTAGCTAATATTATTAACGTTTGTTGTTATGTTACTGGGTTCAAAGTTTTACTTTCATTTATTTCAAAATTAAAATCTATAAAAACATTTTTATGATAAAATTTAAGTAATATACGGTGCACTTATTCATTCCTACTTATTATTTTTCAGAATGAAGACAATTTTGGTTTTGACAGCTCTAGTGGCAGTGGTAGTGTCCCTCCCCGCTGACACGTATAACCCAGAATACGACAACTTCAACGCTCAGGAATTGGTAGAAAACCTCCGCCTTCTGAAGAATTATGGAAAATGTTTCTTGGACGCTGGCCCTTGCACCCCTGAGGGAAATGACTTCAAAAGTAAGTTTGCTTCATATAAAAGTAATTCATTTTTTGAAAAAAATTGTCCCTGTTTAATTAAATAAATGAAAGCATTGATATATTGATATATGTAACATTAGTGTTTAATTAATTTAATTTATTAAAGTATTCAATGCAATTTATAAATTGTACAGACTAGAAAATTTTCGTTCATATCTCTGCTCTTATAGCATAATATTGTAGCACTTTAATATTATAATTTTATTTTCACAGAGGTAATACCAGAAGCTTTGAGAACCTCATGCGCGAAATGCACACCGAAACAACGTGAATTGGTTCGTACTGTGGTACGCGGATTCCAAACCAAGTTACCTGACATGTGGCAACAGCTTGTCAACAAGGAAGACCCCAAGGGCCAATACACCCAAGCCTTCAAAGAATTCCTGGAAGCCTCCAACTAAACGATACAACGTTAACTATGTTTAAGTTATAACATCACAATTAAATTTACGAATATTATTAAATTCCAAAAGTGGTTAGAGGATTTTTATCCTAACGTCATCGCAGTATTGCATGAGTATTGTGTTAATTTATTTTAGGCGACGCATTTTATTTGCTTATATGTTTAAATATTTAAATAAATTTTGTTAAAAATTTTATTGTTTTAATATAAACTTTAAAAAGATCTCCCGAAAATCCCCTTTCAAATCTCAATATCTATACATTTCGATAATCGATAGGAGAAGATAATATAAAACATGAAAAATATCACACTGCAGTATAAAATACATAATAGTATAGAATTAATTATTTTAAATTTTAGAGACATTCATATAATACGTACTTTTTTTTAATAAGTTTTATCGTCGTTAGTACCTAATAACTGTTTTATTGTATACTAGCTTCCGCCCGCGACTCCGTCCGCGCGGATGTCGGTCTTCGCGTGGATGGTTAATTTCTCCATTTTGAGTACCTAACTCTGACAATGACATCTTATAAATATCTATTGGACCCAAATACGGCTAGGCTTATAATAATACGCAACATGTGTTCGCGGTTCTACAGAACAACGTCTATGGATAAAACTGAAAAATTAAGATAAATTTTTTCTACGTATTTTTCCAGGATAAAAAGTATCCTATTTTACGCCCAGGATAATCTAATATATAAAAATCAATGCCACTTTTCGTTGTAATTCCATAACTCAAGAACGGCTGAACCGATTTCGATAATTCTTTTTTTATTATATTCCTTGAAGTACGAGGATGGTTCTTATGTAGAGAAAACGTTAATATGTACCACGGGCGAAGCCGGGGCGGACCGCTAGTAAGGTATAATTATACCAAGTTTCATCGAAATCGAACCGTTAGTTTTCACGTGATGCCTTCACATACAGACAGACAGACAGACAGACAGACAGACAGACAGACAAAAATTTTTTTAATCACATATTTGGGTTTGGTATCGATCCAGTAACACCCCCTGGTATTTATTTTTTCAATATTTTCAATGTACAGAATTGACCCTTCTACAGATTTATTATAATATGTATAGATTATGAAACACTCACTACAGTATAATTTAATACGATGATATGTATTTGTACTTATAATCATTTTTGTTTCTTCTTCACATCTTGTAGCTTTGCTTTTGATATTATTTCGCGGTCAGCTACAAGCTACACATTGAGAAATATGTAGTAGAATTGGAAAATACTTACAGTTTCGGGGACACACATACTTACGTATAAACGCATACATGCATTTATTATATGTATAGATTTAGAAACTAACTATTATCTTGATATCAGAATAGGACTAATTTTTTTTTTTTTTATTTATTTATTTATTTATTTATTTATTTTTTTTCTTTATTTCAGGCAACAAATGTAGTTACAGTTAAAGGTCTTAATATAACTTAAAAACTACGGCCCATATGAACTTAAAACTACTTAAATACTAAATTAATACACGCTATGCCTTCGGCGTGTGACGCGATTCCGGGGGGCCGGGTATCCGTCCGCGGAAGCGGCGAAACACAACTCCCTGCGGCCAAAACCCTTCGTCCATGTAGACGCTCAGCTTGGCGGTCGGTACTCTCACCACGAAGGAGTTGAAGCTCACTTTATGGCGAGACTCCAGACGTTCCACTCGCAGACTCAAACCTGTCTTCGCATGCAAGTACTCGACAACATCTTCAGTCTTGGTACAGTAGTGCACACGAGACACATAGAGCGGCGTCGTCGGCACCTCTGCGCGCATCCGCAAGTTTGGATCTTTCGCTGCGGTGCCGCACTTGTTCTGACGATTCAACTTCTTCTTCTTCTGGACTTTTGTGAAGCCATCCTCGTCAACGTCCTTCGTTTTTGAAGGTAAACTTTTCCGCACGGGTGCGTTTACTCCTTTTGATGATTTTGGGGTCGCAGTCATTTTTGAGGCTGCGGCGGCGTAGTCACATTGAGGAGCAGCTGGCAACGTGACATGCGATGTCTTCTCCGGGGGAGAGGTAACGGGAGCGGGGCGCGGGGCATCACTCGGGTCATCGGCGGTCGGCGACACATCAACATCAGCAGTTAAAATGCCGACGCATGCATTTTGAGCTCCGCGACGTGCATTCACATATGACGGCACGGGTGACCTACATATTGCATGCGCATCGCGATATGACGCTAACTCGACTCGTAAATCGGAGATGGTCTTCTCTGAAGCCTCCAACTTGGTGTGTACCTCGGCCAGACTCGCCTTAAGGAATGTGATGTCCTTAAGGAGCCTCGTAACATCGACGTGGTCAAATCCCACCGGAGGAAGTTTATGCAACTCCTTTGCGACGAAATCGGGCACGTCATCGGGATCAGTCACCTTCAATAGGCTGATGATATCCTGTATGCATTTTTCACCCCCGTTCCTGCGGCGGGACGGCATCGTGGCAATCTTGTCCAGCGTTTGGTAGAGTAGCACCTTGCCACTGCTAATTTCCTCCTCCTTAAAGTTAGTTTTGCAGATTTGCATGATGCTAACCTCGTCCATGGTATCGATGGCATTTTGAATGAACGCCAACAGCTCATTTACAATGAGTGTTTTACAACTCATTATAAAAAGTTCATGCAGCGGCAAAGCCGCGCGTGACGCGAATTGTTATTCCTTACTGTGCTAGCACTAATCACGTCCGATTCCGAACGCGTCTAGCGCACCACTGATTTACGAATCAGTCGGTGATAAAAGGATATTTCATGTTTATAATAACAAAATATTAAGCATGGAATATAATATTATGCTTATTATATTGACAATGCTAGTAGGTATATTAGTATGCAATAGGTAATTATTTAATAACTTTATTCTTAAATATTTTTATGTTTCTTAAATGAATTTACAACTATAGCTTATAATTAAATGTCATAAGTTTTCGTAATAGGTACGTGATTTAACTGAGCGTTATAGCATGTTGGAAAGTAAATAAACAACTACCTCACAAATATGCAAGTGTACACTATATGTTATGAATTCCTAAAACTCTTATGTACGTGATGCCTCTAGTTTGCACAAAACTGACCACAGAACGTGACATCATCTATAAACTTAATCAAAATGACAATGTTGGTAATTGTTATTTTATAGCGATATAATCGGATAATCGCATTAACTCTAAGCTATTTAAATTAATTATGTGCATAAATTTAAGTTGACAGGGACTAATGCGAGTCCTGACTTTATAGAGAAAGGTTATGTAGCTATTATAAAGAAATAGGTACGTACTATACTCCTCTTTCTTAGATAGCGATGATAATAATACCTACGCCCAATAATTATATCATCAATCAAAAAGTCCCTTAACTAGCTAATTAATTAGCAATGATAATTTCATAGTAATATTGCTTGACCAACCAACGCCGAAATAATGATTCATTATTTCTGTTATAACTACATAGTATAAAACCACAGATCACATAGATCTCTATGTATAAAACAAAGTCGCTTTCTCTGTCCCTATGTCCCTTTGTATGCTTAAATCTTTAAAACTACGCAACGGATTTTGATGCGGTTTTTTTAATAGATAGAGTGATCCAAGAGGAAGGTTTTAGTATATAATTTATTAGGTAAGCTAGTAATTTATATTTCAAATTCAATATGTGTGATCAATAAACGAAGCAAATTTATTATAACGAGATAACTTGTTGATAGTTTAGGAGGATTTATTTAATAATTATGATTGTCCTTAATCTTTGTGATTGCATGTGCACACATTGCGAAACGCGCCATTAACTCATTATACTTATTTTAAAGGTCTAGAAATAAAAAAATGTATTTGGTATTTTTTAATATAATTCGGGCTGTTCAAGTGTTATACTTAGAGAATGAGTTAGCGTCAAGTTTAGATATAAAAAAGGAGACTTGAATAAATATTGAATATTGATAGCGTATTGCACTGTTATAAAAGCGTTATTATTTTCATTTATTAGCCGCTTATTTACTAGAAGCCTACTGGGAGTAGGCATTTCATGTGAGTATAGATCAGTTTATTATCCTACTAGCTTTCCGCCAGCGTCAGCGGTATCGCCTGCGTTGTCAAAGTAAAACCCGCTTAGTTCCCGTTTCCTTGGGTTTTCGCGGATAAAACCTATCCTATCAAGCTATATCTGTACCAAATTTGAAGTTAATCCATGCAGTACTTTTCGAGTTTAGACCGGAAATATATAGAGACAAACAGACAAAAAATTCAAAAAAATAATAAATATATTTTTGGCTTCTACATCGATTTTGGACGCCCTAAGTAGTCTTAAACAGTTTTTACTCCCCTATGATTTTATTATATTATGTATAGACGTTCCAAAAAATATCTGCGCTAGCGCTAGCAATTTGCAATATTTTACTTAATGTACATACCTTGAACGTGGTCATTACCAGATTAACATTTGCCGCTTAGTTTATGTATAATATGTTCATGTGTTTAATGAAATGTAAAAATACAACGCATTTGTATCTCGAACACGTATTATAAACACGGTACGATTAAACCCTGAAGTATGTTTAGCGAAGGCACTTGCTTCCTTGTTGCCTGGGTACATATAGGTTTATACAACATGACAGTTGGAACTTAGGAAAAAAAGGAACCTAAATAGGAAGCCTAATACTCGGTGGTTTGCATAAAATTGTACTTGGTACTTTTAATTTAGCATTATTATTCGAGTTTATATTATTAATCATTTTTTCTTTTTCACCCCGATTGTATCTATAGTTGTGTAAAAGCTTTTTCCTGTTTTTTTTAACCTGTCGTGTTCTCTTCTTTAGATCATTCCTATGTTATTATTTCTATGGATGATCTCTCTTGATATTTTAAAGCTGCCCAATCTACTTTTTAACCGACTTCAAAAAAAAGGAGGAGGTTATCAATTCGGCCGGTATATTTTTTTATTTTATTTTATGTATGTACAGTGTACACCGATTACTCCGAGGTTTCTGAACCGATTTACGTGATTCTTTTTTTGTTCGATGCGGGATGGTGTCGAATTGGTCCCATAAAAATTTTATTCGGATAGGCCCATAGGCCCACAATAGTTTTTATTTTATGAGCATTTTTGTCTGTAGGTATTTGTAAATTTTGCAAGTGCAAGTTTGAAGTCGGTTGTTTTTAACGCAGTTATCACTTGTTTGATATTTGTTAACGTAATTGCTATATTGTGTGACAACGAAAATACGAAGACAAATGTTCAATCGCAATTTTTCACTATGGGATTTATAATATTTACTTCACTTTCACACAATTCCTTTATTTTTATTTTTCCTTTATATAAAATAGATTTAAATTTAGGGTAATAGATGTGTTTTTGCTTTTGCAAACATTGGAATAAACAGGTCTGCTACTATTAAACACACGTAATAATTTAAATAATTAAAGTAATTGATATATATATATATATATATATATATATATATATATATATATATATAGGTAATAATTAAGCTCGTAATTGTTTTAGGACTGATATATAAACGCAAAATATTACTCTTTTGCATCGTCGATTCACAAACAATTGGTAAGAAATATAACGATATTTTTAATAAAATTAAATCTAATTTTGCTATTAAATATATGTAGCTAAGTAATTGTATTTATAATAAGCTATAATATATTTTAAGCTCAAAAAATATAATATTACTTATCATACAAATTTTAAAATAACATAAAATACATACCTATATTAATACTATGTAGCTTTTTTTTGAATTGAGTTTTATTTTCAGGAACAGCGTAAAAATGAAGTACCTTATATTGATAGCCGTTTTGGTTGTCTTCGTATCTACAGATGAAGTGTACTATCATACAGCTGGTGATCAGATTGACGTGGATAAAGTGATGAACAACCCAGTGGAGCTGCAGGCTTTCATCGACTGCTTCCTTGATAGAAACCCATGTACTCCAATCTCTCAAAGCTATAAGGGTTCGTACATATTCTTTGTCATGATTTAAAGTGAATTATTGTGATAACGCAGCATAAATAAAGTTTTTTATACTTAGTAGAGACGTAAGTCCAAACAAACTCTATGGTATCAGATTTTAAACGTCGCAATGATCTTTTTTTTCAAGCTCAGTTCCATGTATCATGTATTAAGATTGTATTGTTTCACGTATTACCTATTTAAAATAGGTAAATATGAATAGGTTTCATTGATGTATTCGACAGATAAACAGTGAAACGAGTATGCATTTTAAATTTTTGCTATTTATTTTTTATCTGTATTTATTGTCAATATTTAATTACCAACAGATAATCTAGAAGATGCGGTTAAAACAGCCTGTTTAAAATGTACTACAGTGCAGAAGAAAAATTTCCTGAAATTTATTGTAGGAGTTCAAAAAACGGTGCCTCAAGAAATGGAAGCATTTAAAAGCAAATACGACCCAAAAGGAATTTACTTCAGTCCGCTTTTGAAAGCATTATCGGAAGTTGAATAATTGTTAATAAACAACGATTTGTTCAATAAAATATAAATGTTTTTTTTTTTCAAAACTATTGTATTTTATATATTTTGTTTAATGTATTATGAAACTAAGTTTCTAAACCTGAGAATTGCTGCATTATTTTCAACAGGAGATTAATTTTTACACGAGTGGGGGTGCGTATATCCATCACAATTCACAAACATGGACGTTTTATGTATTAAATTAATGAATGAAATCTGAAGTTTTACCAGTATAATATCCTGAAATTTACCCATATGAATTTATAAAAACGGGCTAACTTTTAGGAGTTTTTAGAATAACCTAGTCCTAATCATTGTTTACCATTAGAATTTAGTTGTAAACTTTCATATGGTGCATAATATTTTGCTGAGCGCACAGTTTTAATAAAGATAGAGCTGTGCCCCACGGTTTTATCCGCATTGCTCCGCTACTATTGGTCTTTACATAATGATATATAGCATAAAATATTATGACCCGACCTGTTAGTAATATTCGTGCAAAATTTGAAGTAAATCCATGCAGAACTTTTTGAGTTTAGCCTGGACATACCAAACAAACCTTTTTGTAATGATTCAGAACTGATCGAACTTTTTTCCACGCAGAGGTGGTAAATCTTAGGATTTACAGTATTTTTTGGGCTATTCTATTCCTGGTTTATAAGACCACTCTACATAGTCGCAATCGAACACATTTATAAATAGTTACTAATATTGGAGACTTTAGACTGTAGGTATGTTTTTGGATAGAAAAATAGTAATACAATATCAATCAATTTAGTCAAATGAAGGAATCAAAAATATAATTATCTTAAGTGACAATTTTATAACAATAGCCATTAAAATCCACTTTGATTGTATAACGCATTACCAAGAATGATATAAAGAAGTATATAAGGGCTATGGCTTATCCGAAATCCGTATAGTTTCAATTCAGGCTAACATTTGGTAAGTTAACAATTTTTTTTCTATACAATCTTATTGTTTTATAATAAATATTTACTATTAAGACTTTATAACGTAATTTTTATAAATCCTAAGTAGGCAGCTCTATAACAGCAGATATATTATTTTGGAACAACTGATTGACACACATTTACAGTTACAGAAACTTAAAAATGAAAGTCCTCATAGTTCTTTCGGCTATGGTCGCATTGAGCATGGGTATTGCCTTCTACAAAACTGGCAATGATCATTTGAACATAGATAAGTTGATGAAGGACCCGGTTATTGTTAAGGGCTATATGGACTGCTATTTGGGTCGCGCTCCCTGCTCCCCTCTCGCACAGAGCTACAAAAGTAAGTACACCGTCTATATTTTTAAAGATGTTGTGTTAGTGTCAACACTTGTAACTCAAGAGCAGAATTTGCAAAGAGATATATATGCTAGTATCATATATATCTCTTCCACTCGCGGCATCGCCCGCGCAGTTAAAGAAAAACCCGCATAGTTCCCGTTCCCGTGGGATTTCCGGGATAAAACCTATCCTATGTCCTTTCTCGGGTACAAAATATCTCAATACCGAATTTCATGCAAATTGGTTCAGTAGTTAAGGCGTGATTGAGTAACAGACAGACAGACAGTGTTACTTTCGCATTTATTTTTCGGATTTCTTGTCTGTTACCATTTATATAACTTATTTTTCCAATATCGGAAGACGGAAGGAAAAAGTCGATCAACATGGAATAAGGTTTTTTATTATTTTTGTTGGTACGTGTAGTGTAAACCTTATGAAATAAAGTTAATGTTTCTGATTGATTACGCTTGTATTTGTTTTTACTTGTATTTAATGTATTTAATTTGCTTGTATAATTTACATATAATAATTGTGAATTTTACAGACATCTTAGCAGATTCTTTGAGGACGTCATGCAAGAGATGCAGCAGCCTCCAAAAACATCTCTGGAGCAGATTCTTGTGGAACCTAAGAACTAGATACCCTAAGTATTATAGCTTGTTCCAGAAGAAATACGATCCCAGCAACCACTACATACCTGCTCTTCAGAAGATTATTGGCTCTTACTAAACATTGTAAGCATGAACAATTTTGACAAAATAAATTTTTAGATATAAATTTTCCTTTTTAATTTCTACAACCATACTCTTCCATAGATTATAATATATTAGTATAGAGTTATAATGAATGTAGCTATTTCAAACTTGATAATATTTGAATTTTTGGGATCAGAATGTTACTTTTTTTGGTAAAGGTGGTAACTTCACGTGTGAATATTATAATATGACAAAGCTTGTCTGATCATTTATTTCCTGCAAATTTATAATGTGATAATGAAAAGGATAATGTAATGAATAATGTCCCTTTGATTAATGTTAATTATAGTTTGCTGCAGGGTAAAAGTACGGAATAAAATTTCTTGTTAAGTTTAAGGCAATTGATCTTTAAATTTTTAATTTCACCTGTTTAAAGCCATAATAGAAAATAATTACTGGATTCTCTTTTAATTTCGATAGATAGAGTCTTTGATCCATTTTTTCCATTTCGTAATGATATTATTGCAGGGTGTTCCTGGAATGTGCTTGAACATTATGTTTTTTTTTTTCACTTAACTTGAATTAATAACTGGTTACTGGTCGATATAAATATAAAAATGAATCAATATTTACTACCACTATTAACTTGAGAGTGAAAAAAAAACACATTATAAATTATTAAAGTTATTTGGTATATAAATATTGTGATAATATCAATAGAATTTTTTTATCAAAACGAAAAATTATCCTTCTATTGCGAATTTATGAGTATCTATAGGTAAAATCACTAATCTTTAATGGGTACCATAGCAATCATTGACGTTGCATGTAATACGAAACACACTGTATATGTGCACTTGTACAGTTTTCTATATTATTGGGAAACTACACAAATTACTTAGAATGCCAACTGCACTTTGAGGACACCAACGTAGAAGCAACGTAGTCATGGATGGTTCGGATTCAATCAATTTTGAAATGGAAAATTCTTTTTACAACAACTACTCCGGTATATTATTTATTTTATAGCTATTTTATTCACTTAAAGTTAATTTTATATCTACTGGTTTTGGAATGGCTGCATCGATTTATGTTTTGTTGAAGATGATGCTGAAATAAATTTATTTTATAATATATTTCAGAGGATGAGAGAAAGTATACAAGCTTTAAAGAAACTTATCGGTATACGGCTTTTGCAATGGCGGCATCTCTTTCATATCCTAATCCTAAGTACTTTAAAAGACGCATCTTTATCTTTTGTGGGTCTCTTTATAATATATCCATTATTAAATTTCTTTAAGAATTTATATTATAATGATTTGATTGTATTTTAGGTTTAATTATTTTATCGGTTTTACCTATCTGTGCGCTTGCGTTTTACGATACTTATCGATATTGTATTGACTTCGATATAAATAACATAATTCAACAAACTAATTTAATTGGACCATTTCTTGCTATTTATTTTAAGGTGATGGTATTTAGTTTCCTAATTGACTATTCTTTAATGTGAATTTTTGTTTATTATTAACTAAAATTTTCAGGTAATATGTCAAAACTATAAGGAAGAATTGGCTCTACAAATAATAAACGAAATAGACCGGGATTATGCTTTATATAACAATTTGCCTGCGTCTTATCAACAGATAATTGATTTGAGCATTAGAAATAGTTTAGTATACAGCGAACGGGGATGGGTAATAACAGTACTATCTGTTGTATTAATTTTTCCTATAATGGCCGGGATAAAAACTGCATACAGTTATTTATTTACATCTGAGCCCCAAAGGTTTATGATACATGATATTCGAACTCCGTATGGCAGTTCTGAAGATAGATTCAAAAGTCCGTATTACGAAATAATGTTTGCCTATATGTTATACGCTGCTTCAACATATATATTCAGCTTTATTGGTTATGATGGTTTCTTTGGGTTATCCGTTAATCATGCATGTTTGAAAATGAAAATTTACTGCAAAATGTTCGAAGATGCTCTGAAGTCGAAAGATAATATTTATGCAAATATTAGGCAAGTCATTGCCGAACAGAATAGACTTTTCAGGTAATTTCCACTCGCCCAATTTCATATCTATAATAACATATATTAGTAATAACTAATAAGTATTATAGTCAATCCGTTATTTGTTTTAGATTGGTGAATTTGATACAAGACACGTTTAATATTTGGTTGGGTTTGATTCTGGTTGCTACTATGATACAACTTTGCAACTGCATGTACACTCTCACCACTGTAACTAAACATTGTATTATTTATTCCAAGTACCTACATGTAATATTATTATTGTCAAAATCTAATCTTTCTTGAATGTTTTAGGGTGGTGGGTTTGATTTGAAGTATATAATATTTGTAATAGGATCAGTCATTCATATATTTTTACCATGCCTTTATTCAGCTAAATTGAAGGAAACGGTAATTCATTAATTACATATTCACATAACAACATAATAGCCACAGCCAATGAGCCAGACCTGGCATACATAATATGTATTTTATTAGTATAATTCACTATGCTTTTGCTGCATTTCTGTGGAATGTTATTTCATCATTTCATAAAGTCATTCCCATTGTGAAATCTATGGATTTTGAGCTTATTGTATTATACTTTAGTAGAGTAATACTTCAATTTATTTATGTACACTTAATAATAGGTAATTATTATAATCTCATATATTGATTTTTAGTCTTTAGAAACGGCAACATTGATATATTGTGCTGGCTGGGAAGATATATACGAAACAAAAATACGCAAAGTAGTGCAGATTATGATCGCCAGATCACAGGTAATTTCTGTTACGTTATTATTTTATTAACAGATTATTATTGGAGTTAGATACACATGACTTAAATTTCTTTAAATGTATGATAGGTAGTCACTCCGGCTTGTTAATAAATTAAATACACAATGTGATAAAAAGTGGTTTAAATTATTATAGATATATTATCTATTAATAATTAGCCCATTATAAGCGGATTTGTAATTGTAATTATAACAAACAAAAATTAAATCATCTTTCATCATATCGTAATTTATACCAACCCCACTTTTTTGCTGTATGCTTTAATTCAGTAAAGTGTGATTTTCAGCGACCATTGGAGATCGTAGCCTTCAATATAAAGATATTTGATATGGATCTATTTGTTTCGGTAAGTAGGTACCTATAATGGAATTTTATTACAAAGTTTTTTGCCCCTTTTTATTAAAATTTCTAAAAATACGAACGATATCTATGCGTATACATTCTATACGTTATCGATTGTAATTATGAATGATTATAATATAGTCATATTTATTTCAACAATTTAACAAGAACTTTTCTATATTTCAGATTTTACAAACATCGTACTCAGTTTATACATTGTTGCGGTCATAATTTTTTCATAAAGATAAACTTTTTGTTTAATTTTTTTTCATGATGTAGTATGTAGAGCGAAAAGCTTTGATTTTGATTAATAAATACTTAAATAAATATGATATAAAATATATTAAATAAATAGTTTTCACTTAGTATACTCTCCTACAAAAGTCTTTTAAAGTAGGTAAAACTACGTAATTTTAGATTTGAATAAATTCAAACTCTATTTTCTCCATAAAATGGACAGAAAAACGAACCCGGATCCTATTCCTATATGTAGATAAGTTAAAATTAGCATAGATCTGCAATTTTTGCTAATTTACACAATAATTAATAATATAGACTTTACATTGTGGTAGGTTATGAATCATTATATTATAGTATGTATATCCTTCTAATTAAATAGTTGCTCATATAATATGTATTTTGAGTCAAACTTAGAATTCAGTTTGGTCATTCAGTTTTCTCAACAGGTTCAAGATATTCGCTTTTTTGTAAAATATTTAACAAATTTTACTAAAATTAGGAACGTTATTTTTGAGGTATGTATTTTGTAAACATATTTATCTTGTTAATTTTTCATAACTCAAAGAGATGGGAGTGGTATTACGTAGGTATTAAATATAATATATTATTTTACAAATGAATATCTATAACTAAATATTATCGCGCTAAAGAGAATTAATTGATATAAAATTATTATATTTTTTGCTCTTCGGATATTAAAGAGACAATATCATGTTTTCTGTTTTCTAATGCTGTTGCGGTTTTTAATTGTTAATAGGCTATACGTACCTAAGATTTACTTTTACGAATAGATAGGGTATTACCATTGTCTAGTATAATAATAATTAGAACTCTGTTGATTATAAATTAAAATATAAGCAAATAATTAGATTTCATTCATTGATTTCATAGATTGAGATACAAAATTTGTGGGGCCAATATTTTTGCCGTAGGCAATATTTTAATCTAAAACTCGATTTAATATTTTTCAATTGCGATCGAATTTTCCAGTTATATAACTGTATCTAATAGGTATATATAGTATACAACTATTTCCTATAGATATACTAACTAGTTACCATACGAATAATTGCACTTATCTTTACAGTTTATTACTTTATCACTAAGTATGTGTCCGGTAATAAAATAAATTACTCAGGTTTTAAACAAAAGTATTTACATGAACTTATTATTAGCTTTTTTATTTAAAAAGCATTATTTTAATATTATATACTTAGGTATCATCCTTAGAGCAATCAATCATCTAAAGTCCATTTTCATGCTTTTTGGTTTGTTGGGTCTCCAGTTTGGTTCAAGTTACGAATTATATAATTTACATGTAGTCTTATTTTTTACGTTTGTTACGTAGGTGTGGAGAATTTGTGATTGTAAAAATTTTTAATTTCATATTTGTATTCCGTAGGTCATTTCTACCATTTTTAGATCATTGAGCAGGTACGGCTTGACCATTTTGTTGGTGTTTATTTTTTAATCAGAGTTTTATGAGGCTATTTATCAATCATAATGTGATAGGATCCATCCAATTTATAGCAAGTAATTGGTGCTAAACGTTTGCATAGGAATTACTTTTAATTTTCTTGAGTATATGTGTGTGTCTACTCAAATGTAATATAAAAAGGATCGCAAATATGTCCCGATATCCAGTGTTTATACTTGTGGTGTCATAGACGTAAGTAATTTACCATTGATAAAAATAACTATTTTGATTGAAATAAAAAATATACCGGCCGAATTGATAACCTCCTCTTTATTTTTGAAGTCGGTTAAAAATAGAACGAATTGAAATTCTTGACTAGTTCTTATTTTATATAGAGCTAGTAGGTGCTTATAGTTCCCCCTATTGGAAAAATATTATATGGTTTGTAATCAAAACCGAATTTAAAAAAAAAAGTAAAAAGCTAACATTGAAAACTTTTTTTCGACGAAAATATAAGTAGGTATCGCTGTGAGAAACTATAGGTACCTACTCGTATAAAAAATTTGACTGAAACATGAATGTACTTTTTTGCCTAATTTATTTCCCCGATTTTATTTTATTGTTTTTTTTTTCTTAGTTTGAAATGAAGACCATAATACTTCTGTGTACTCTTTTTGGCGCTTCGATGGCCCAGCAAATAGAATATTATAGAACAGCCAATGACTATTTGGACATGAACGCCGTGGTTGAAGATCCGAAGAAACTACAGGAATTCGTCGACTGCTTCTTGGAAAGACAACCTTGTGATGAGGTGCCGGCTAGCTATTTGGGTGCGTCAATTTCATACTCTGTGATTTCATGCAATCTAATGCAACTGGATAAGAATATTACTAGTTTAAAATGTAACCAGAAAATTGATAGAAAGTTTAACTCATGATATATTATTATGCATTCTATTGTGAGTTGGATGCCTACGACTGAAAGTGATGTGATAAATATTGTTGTAATCTAAGGTGTTCAAAAATATATTAGTGTTTCCATATTAAGAAATAATATCTGTAAAAATAATACCTCATTAAAATAATGTTAGTCTTTCTTCCAGCCATAATTCCCGATTCTTTAGAAACGGCGTGCGTAAAATGTAACCCAGCTCAAAAACATTTGGCTAACACCTTCTTGACTGGCTTACGCAAGAAAATGCCCACGGAATATGATAACTTCGTCAAGAAGTTTGATCCTGAAGGAAAATACATGGACACCTTTTTGGAAATTGTTAAAGGATATTAAGGGACTTCGAATGATTGATTTACAGCAACTATAGACTCTAGAGATAAATATTTATCTAATAAAAATATTAAACATTATACTGGTGTTTGATTAAATCAATTTCTAAATATAATCGGTACATACTTATGAATTCGATACTTAAAAATGTGTAACCCGATCTTAAAATTAGTTGCGAGAAAATTTGTTAAATTAGCGGAAATAAATCTTATAGTTTTGAAAATCGCTACAGTTATTCCTTGGCATGTCCAGATGATCGTATCAAAAGTCCTCAAGGGTGGTGTGGGGGGTGAGCTGCTAATCAGCAAGCTGATGAGTAGCTGCACGATAAATCGCCAAAAAAACATCCACACAAGGAAGGAAGGAAAAGGAATTTGAATTAAATTATAATATAATAACTTCACCATATTTGTTTCACCTTAACCTTTAAAGGCTTAACATGTTCGTCAATTATTCTCTATTAAATCTAACAATTTTTATTGTATGCACTCTGCAACTGAAATATTATTAAAGTCAATTGATTAATAGACATTTTGTTAGATCCTGCATTGATAAAAAGTCATATTTTGCTAGTAAGCATTACTTGAAAATGAAGTTGAATGATGATGTTTAATTTTTTGATTCACAGTTTTTATAAGACTTTTTATTAATTATAACTTGATGGGATCGATTGGATTAATAGATGTTTGTATAGGAATCATTTTGAATATTCCTGAGTATGTGTGCGTGTCTGAATACCTATAAAAAGGATCGTGGTAATGTCTCGATATCTAGTGCTTATACTGGTGCTGTCCAAGAACAAAGTAAGTAGCCTTTGAACCAAAATTAACACCTTATTCGTTATTGTCATTGCATCATTGAATTTTTAAATTTATTGTTATTTTTTAAGTTTATAATAATTTCTACATACAATTTTAAGGTAAAAATGAAGACCTTAGTACTTGCGTGTGCTCTTATAGCCGCTACAGCTTTAGCTGAAGAAGATAAGTACAAAACAGTCACCGACCAGATCAACATGGAGGCCGTGGTCGAAGATCCGAAGAAAATGCAGGAAGTCATGGACTGTTTGTTGGATGTACAACCTTGCTCGAAGCTGCATGCTGACTTTTTAGGTAAGTGTATGATGTCACACTGTAAAGAGTATACTGTCTTAAAGCCGTCTGTTATGATGACCCGGTAGCGCATTTGTTAAATATCTTGTCTACTTCACTAGGTGTGGGCATAGACTATATTATATGTACTTTATAATGAGGATGTGATCCTCGTCATTGGAATAAGTGATGAAATTACGTTTTTTTTCTATTACTTAAACTACAATGTTAATATGCAAATACCGAATTCATGCATCTGCAAATCCCTCCGCGAAACGGCTCGGTCAATATGCATCCGTCTGATGATTGTATGAAAATTATTGTTTGTATTATTCCAGCTTTGGTTCCCGAAGTTATTAAAACAGCATGCGCAAAATGTGATTCGACTCAAAAACATTCGGCAAACATCTTCCTGAACGCTTTGCGTACCAAGATGCCCAAAGAATATGATAGCTTCGTCAAGAAATTTGATCCTGAAGGAAAATACTTGGATACCCTTTTGGAAAATGTTAAAGGCCATTGACTGACGTGATATGATTGATTTGTAAAAACTGTTTCAAATTCAACCAGATGTTTTATCTAATAAAAAATAGTCCATAAAATATTAGCGTGTTTAATTTCAGCCTTGTTCGGATTATCCGTTTATAAACTATGTAACTTGTAACTATGTAAGTGCCTGTAAATTTAACACGTATGAAGAAAGCTTTTGTAACCATTCGGAATAAGATAGATAATTTTTAAATAGATCTTCTATAACTCGAAATAAACTGTACTTACATATTTTATTATCTATATTTCCCCTTATCCTATCGGGATGTGAAATAACTCTGTTCAAGTCAACGGAGTAGTCCGCTCTCCGTGAAGAGTCATTTTAAAAGCAAAATAAAAAAAATATTTATTTTAGTAAGATATATTAGTGAACCATAATGGACTTAAATATTAGTATCTTCACATTAATAATTGCTGCTAATTCGTTTATAATTTCCCTAATTAACATTGCATAATATATATTTATAATTAAGTGTTTGTCATCCAATATAAGGAGGAACGTGTTTGTTTGTTAGACACTATACATGATTATAGTTAACAGGTGAGTTACTTTTATATTTTTTTTAAATAGTACATACTCCCTACAGTATTTTATGAATGTTTCTTTAGTTTATCTTTTGTCCTTTATCCACATTTTAACGAGTAAAATAAAACAGATTCCTTAGCCCTTAAGCAATCTAAAAAAAATACATGATATATTATTGCCTATAATAAATACTAACTGAAACCAGGAATTGGTCGGAATTTAACTAATTGTAACTGCGATTATTTTTATCCTCATAATTTCATTCAGAGAATCATACCTTTATTTACTATTTTTGCAGATATATCAAAATGAAATCCCTGGTAGTTCTATGTGTTTTGGTGGGCGCTTCGTATGCCGTGGACACTTCATTCTACAAAACAGCAGACGACGATCTGGATATGGTGAGCTTGATGAAGGATCATAAACGAGCTGAGGCGTATCTTGATTGCTTCCTGGGAAAGAAGCCGTGTGACGCGATCGCAGCTAGCTACTTGCGTAAGTACATAGGTAATTCCTTTTCTTGAATTCGTGAATAGAAACAATACAAATTCAAGTGTACTAGTATTATATTCTAATATCTATTATGGATAGCATTTAGCAATGATTACAGAGTTGAGATGCTTTTTTATACAATGTCTTGTAGCCTTCTGTTTCGACATTTATTGATAAACAAGATATGTTTAAAGAAGCAGTTGAAGATCGCCTATTTTACTTTATTATCTTATTAAACAAATAAAACAATTTTACATGTATTTTACAGTAATCATACCAGATTCGATCCGTACAAGTTGCAAGAGATGTAATCCAAAGCAAAAGCATTTGGCCAATACGTTCCTTAGCGGTCTTCGCGTATTGATGCCTGCTCAATATGAAGAATTTGTCAAGAAATTCGATCCTAAGGGCATATACATGGACAAATTATTGGCACAAATTAAAGGATATTAGTTTTGCATTTATGCTTTAAATACTTTGTTTTGTTTTAATAAACGAATCTGTTGAAAAGTAATGTGGTTTTAATTCAGTTTTAATAATTAACCTCTTCTGTAAGAATAACTAAGCATGTTCTCGTAGAAGCTATAGTCTAAATACACCTTAAAACTGTTTTCTAGAAATCATTTATTTTACGACAAAACATGCTTCCTTATTATCGTCTTGTTCCACTCTTAGTAACTTTTAATCTTCGGTGTATTTTCTGCGCAGATGCAAAAATTAGTATGTAAACACATTGCCAATTGCAAAATGACCATCGTCAATTTCTAACATTACAAAAAATTGCTATTTCTTACATCGTCCCAGAGGAATCACACTAAAACACATCTAGTGCCTAGTTAATTCCTTTAGCAA
Source organism: Colias croceus (assembly GCF_905220415.1). NCBI lineage: Eukaryota > Metazoa > Arthropoda > Insecta > Lepidoptera > Pieridae > Colias > Colias croceus. Next base: position 4,807,637 of record NC_059553.1, read on the forward strand.
ATAATATGTAGAACAACAAATTCGTCGATAACGTACCTACATCAATAATTCTAGTTCAACATGTAAAGTATGCATTTTTTGAAGTATTTTAATTTTTAAGATAATGTCGGTAGCCTACGTGTAACGTAGATTTGGGATACGGCAGAATAAACAGAAGGACGAATTTGTTTTATACCAGATAATGCATTATATTATGAAAGTCTACATGTACCTACCTAATCTCATTGCGATTAAATTTTATTTATTTCAATTTTAAATCAATAAATATTATGTTCTATAATACAGAAACTTGGCCAAGTTCAATAACATTGTTAGTTATAAAGTCAAAGAAGCAATTATCTTCTAATATATAAAAATCAATGCCACTTTTCGTTGTAATTCCATAACTCGAGAACGGCTGAACCGATTTCGATAATTCTTTTTTTATTATATTCCTTGAAGTACGAGGATGGTTCTTATGTAGAGAAAACGTTAATATGTACCACGGGCGAAGCCGGGGCGGACCGCTAGTATAATATAAAAATGAATCCCAAAATGTGTTGGTAAGCGCATAACTTGAGAACGGCTTAACCGATTTCGTTAATTCTTTTTTATAATATTCATTGAAGTTCGAGGATGGTTCTTATGTAGAGAAAACGTGAATATGTACCACGGGCGAAGCCGGGGCGGACCGCTGAATTTGATTATTATTAGTTTTTTTCCTAATTTAATTACATAACTTATACGTTTTTCAAATCAATCTTTACTTAGGTACCATGTCTAATCAAAACAATCCGTTAGGAAGAATCATTCGGATAACAAAATATTATTGATTAATTTTAATGTGATCTGTACATTTTATCAAATTATTTGTTTCTAAAATCTATATACTTAGACATATTTTACATTTGACCTCTGCAAATAAATTCGAGCTAGATACGAACTCGCTTTCGAATAACAATTGTTATGCAAACGACTTATTCAAGTGTTGATTATTATCTAAACAAAATAGGTAACTTCGATAAAAGATAACAAGGGACTTTTGTGTCATGTAAGTGTAAATTATGTTTCTTCAAGTCGACAGTATATTCAATAATATGCAATGAATCGACGTTTCAATGTGTTGGTGTTTAGTTTGAAGTTCCACGTTAGCCCCGCGTAATTTCATCTTTTGTCAAAAGGAATATCTTTCATCTTAGATTACCTTTTATTTTGTAATTTAGTCTTTCATATTTAGCAACTTTTCAAATCATGCCCCGGTCGTCTCTTCCTTGACAAAACTAAAAGACAAAGAATTATACAATTCAATGTACTTAAAGCTTCAAAATATTTGTTAATATTAAACAGTGGTAGAGAATCATAATTAGCGATAGTTATTCATCATTATAACTAGGTAGGTACACAATACAATCAGTAATAAACAAATTTCAAATTTCAAACTTCTAAAATTCGTAAACATTTATAAAATATTGATGTTTATTAAATAAATATAAATACATAAAGATTCTACAACCCGATTTATATTTCTTTAAAGCTTTTAGTGGAGGTACTGCAGTACATTTATAGAACAAATTTTTTGTAGTATGTGCGAGATAAACGACAAAATCTAAATTTTCAAAGCATCAATATTTCTCAGAAGTTAAAAATAGATGTCTCCGCAGATGAAGCGTGATTTTGTTAAAATTGCAATCACGTTCACCATATATGCGAAAAATATTTTAAAAGTATCGAAAGAGAATCTTCAATAGGAATAATAAACCACGATTGAATATAGATTTGTAGATTACAGTAATGGTTTTAAGCTAAGTAGGGCCCAACAGTTTTAATATATTTTTTAGTACTGCATTAATGTGGCCTCCGTATAATTTGGGGCCCGACAACACGGGATACATTTAGTGAATACGTGCCTGTTTGATTAACATCAACCTTGTCTGTACCCTGGGAAATATATATAAACACAGGTTTGCAAGCTCATGAAAACATTTATTTTGCATTTTTGATTTTGATCAGACTTACCTGAGTGGTAAGTAACTTTTATATTTTTTATCGAGATTTCGATTAACATAATTTGTTAAAGTTGAAGTTTTACTAGGTACCTAGGGTTAAATATCTTTTTATACGTCTGGGAAATAATCTAACAAAATATACCAAGATTAAAACATTGGTTGTTTGAAGAACGTTAGAAAAGTTCCTAATTCGACTGTGTGTATTATTTGTGTTGGACATTGTACATCTAAATTATCTAGTGTCAATAAAGGGGTACATTAGAGATTGATTGCTCCTGTTTCACTCAGTGTATTTCTAGAGTTGCTATTGATAACTGCTTTATTTTAGATAAACATGTTCAAGTACATCGTACTCTTTGCTTCGGTGGCCATGCTGGTCTCCAGTGAGACTTACAGCACTGAGAACGATGACATCGACATTGAGGGTCTGGTGAACGATGTGAACAATCTCAGAGCATTCATCAACTGTTTCAACGATAAGGGAGAGTGTAACGAGGCTGCTGCTGACTTTAAAAGTAAGTACAATTTGTATAAGGCATGAAATTAAATGCAATTTATAAACTAGTTTTAAGATCAATGTTGAAGTCTACTTAAAGCGAATCAGGTTGCATTTAGGTGAATCGAAATTGGTACCCGGTTATTTGAACGATAATATTTTTTATGAGAATTTAAATCAGTTATTATTAAGCTAGAGTATTTTTACTAAACAACTTATTTGTATAAAGGTCCATCATGTGAAAATTAAATGTGTTATTGCCATCAATAGGAAAGTTAATGAATTTATATAAATGTACCATTTTTCCAAACCAGCAGTAAAAATCATACAAGTCGTAATACCGTTTGTTACTAAAGTTTGTAAAAATATGTTTCATTATTTTCATAGGAATCAAGTCATAAAAATATCGTTACATTGTCTTATTGTCGAAATTTTTTGAGATATCAGCGTTTGTTTAAATATTTTAAGTGTAATTGGCTCAAGTATCATAGCTTGCATTGTTTACACACGTATAGGTCAGGGAAGGTTCAAACAAAAGCAAGATAACCTTGAAAATTATAAATATTTAACATTAAGGCGTTGCTAACCTGATGTACCTACCTATATAACGAATATTGTATAATATGATTACATTTTTGATGCTATTTTATAAAACAATCTATCGTGGATTACCTAGCGTGACAAAATAATTCATTACGGGAAAAAAACATTCACATTTCATACTATTATTTCTACTAATTAATTTTACATTTTAATTATACCTACATTTTAATTTTGCTTGTTTGTTTTTCATTTATAATCGCTAGCTTAACGTTATTATTAATTTAATCTCTCGATAATCTCGATCTCGTTCAATTAATAATATTAGATATTCACAGAAGTACGACGCCTTTTACTTTTAGAAAATGCTTTAAATATTAAAGTGGGAAAATTTTAGAAATACCTGACGGTTGAGTATGGCAAAGAACTACATTACATTATTTACATTTGAATTCATGCAATATTTTTTAGAAGGAGATTTGATTTATAATCTCGTAAATAGTATGCATATATACTTGCGTACTATCTTCGTTCGTATGGAATTTAGAATGGTGCGATTTCTAATTATATTCTCTTTGTTTTTGCCTTTATAAGTTGCATATCTATACAAATAAGTAAATTAAGATCTATTTCTATATCTTACCTTACAAAAATGCATCAAAATTGTTCTACCGCTTAAGAGTTTAAAATTAACATACATACTCAAAAACATACAAAGTCTTCGTGTTTTATAATATAAGAAGAGAATATAAAAGAAATTTAAACATTCCGGAAAAAATCTTTATATAATCAGGCATACGCGCTCTTTAACAAAATATTTCATAAACAAATAACGTAAATTGAATAAACAGACTTAAATTATACGACATATTAACCAGTATTTCTCAATTTGCAGAGGACCTCGGAGACGCATTCCAAACATCATGTTCGAAATGTACGGAAGCCCAAAAGCACATCTTCAAGAGATTCCTTGAGGAGGGCAAAGTGAAACTGCCCGAGGAATTCGCATACTTCCTCCAGAAATACGACTCAGAGGGCAAATACATTCAGCCTTTGGAACAGGCTATCGCCAAGTTTTAGACGACTATACGATTCATAGATGATAAAATAACTGTTTTTCTTTGCTCTGAGAATTATTAGATTCACCTGTGATTTTTAATAAAGTGCGATAATACCATAGTTATGTTTTTTTAACCGTTCATACCTGTTCAATGTTCACGATGTGTCCGATTGTTGTAGATGTCGTAATTCTTTCTTTATATTCTTCTTTGTATCATTATTTTCTACCGCCAATTAGGTTTCTTTTCTGCATTAGAAATATTTTTATAAACAAAATCAGCTTAGATGTTAGGTTACCAGATACACAAAAAATTTAAATGTTTATAGTTTAAACAGTTTACATATTAATATGTAATAGGTACATTTTATATTATTAATTTCCACAAACAAATATTTTAACTTTATTGATATTTGTCTATTCCAATATACTCAAAGTATAGTTGTTATCCTTGTAGGTACTAACTACTAAGTAGGTACACATGTGTGCTCGCAATACAAATATTTAATTTATGTAATAAAAGTTGTTAATGGTTGTAAAATCAATATTTACTCGATTATTAGAAGAATCAGGGCCAAAGATATGTTGATAATGTCTCTGATAGCTTATTGGAAATATTTCCTATCGTTTTAACTGATAGATAAACTAATTATCCAGAAAGCTTGAAACCAGCCATTGATCTACTTGAAACAGTTTAATATAAATAAATGAGAAAATGTTTGTAAATTTAACATTATACATACGTTAATAATTTAGTAGGTACCTAGTTAACTATTCTACACGCAGTAGGGTAAATCCACTTGATAAAAATATTCGTGACTTTTTGACCAAATATAAATAACGTTTTTGCTTGAAGAATACAAATGAAGCACGTTTTATAAAATGTGAAGTCAAATTCAATTAATTATGCATTTATTCGACTACTTACTTACTTATTTTTCAACATTTTTGGCATGAACAAGAGAGATCCGAATTCTATCTACATGTTTTACTTAGAAAAAGCAGAGAAGAGTAAAATGTGGTCAGATTTACCTTGTGAATCGTGGTAAAAGTGCGATTGCAAAAATCCACAAATTTACTGCTCGCATGCTCATTGCTCCTTTTCATCTGGTTTCTTTACCGCAAGTTTTGTCTTGATAACATTCAGCAATTTATTTTCAGGCATTTGTGAGAGCAAAATATGGAAGTTTACGGTAAACTATAATAATAACTACTCTACTCACAATGAAAAATTAAAATAAACCTGACATAAACACAAAAGAAAAATCTATTTGAAAAAAAAAATACCGCATTTGGCGCGTTCTTTTAAAATTCGAATGCGTTGATTCATAGTTGATAGCTTGAGAACCAGCTCGCTTTATTTATAACACAGATAATATTATAATGCTATAAGTACTTATTTATATTTAAAAAAAATGTTACTGGTAATTTTATGAATTTCAATTACATAAAATGCATAATATTTTTTTAAAAGTGATTTAAGGCGCGGAATAGAGTAAAACCCAGCTCTAGCCGTTTTTTGTACTGTTTTCTGGAGCTATCTCCTTCTTATCCAAAAGATATATCAACTAAATAAAAATACATTAAATTTCTACATATTCTTGGCTCAAAAATGGCAAAAGTATTTTTTTATTTTATTGACTTAAAGTGTTATTAATCTCCTCCCAAAGAAATCCCAGAAATTAGAAATAATTATGTATACCGTGTATCTCCTCTTAAACTAATGATTCTTTTGATTTGGTATTTACACTATTGGATAGGCAATTTAATTACGAAAATAATGGTAAGAATTTTTTTTGGATAGGACCTAAACTAGATTTTATAAACATTTTATTCAAAATTTTGGGCGTATTCGCAACTATATCTCTTGCGCTTGTATGGGAGATTCAGTCGGCCGCTAGGTCTCGAGGGTGAAGCTTGTGTCGTTTGTCGCCGTGAGCGTCACATGACAATCACGTGACCCATGTTTATTCGAATCTACGAATATCAAACAATGAGCGAGGAATAGACGCTACTACTATTAATTATTTATAGTGAGATTTTAGAAATCATCAATAATATAATAACTGGTCAATGTTATTATAATATATTATTATATAATTATGATATTTAGTTTTTAAAACATTCAAATGCTTTATAAATATAATTTTTTTAATAATCGAAAATATTTTATAAAAATTAAATTTAAATTATTATAAATTTATTAATTTATGCAATAAATCACATTTTACTTTTTAAATTTTTAGTGAGGTATTAGGATTAGACAAACAACATTTTAAGTTTTAAGTATACTACTTTTTGTCATGGGTGTCATTTTCATGGTTTTTGCGGTAGCTATTACCCAATATGAGGTCAAAACTAAAATCCAAGATGGCGCCGAAAAATTTTACATCTTTTTGTCATGGGTGTCATTTTCATGGTTTTTGGGGTACCTATTAACCAATATAAGGTCAAAATTAAAATTCAAGATGGCGCTGACGAAAACTTTACATCTTTTTGTCATGGGTGTCATTTTCATGGTTTTCGGGGTAGGTATAAACCAATATGAGGTCAAAACTAAAATTCAAGATGGCGCCGACGAAAATTTTACATCTCTTTGTCATGGGTGTCATTTTCATGGTTTTTGGGGTACCTATTAACCAATATGAGGTCAAAACTAAAATCCAAGATGGCGCCTAGAAAAATTTTACATCTTTTTGTCATGGGTGTCATTTTCATGGTTTTTGGGGTAGGTTTTAACCAATATGAGGTCAAAATTAAAATTCAAGATGGCGCCGACGAAAATTTTACATCTTTTTGTCCTGGTTGTCATTTTCATGGTATTCGGGGTAGGTATAAACCAATATGAGGTCAAAACTAAAATTCAAGATAGCGCCGACGAAAATTTTACATCTTTTTGTCATGGGTGTCATTTTCATGGTTTTTGGGTTAGCTATTAACCAATATGAGGTCAAAACTAAAATCCAAGATGTCGCCGACCAAAATTTTACATCTTTTTGCTATGGGTGTCATTTTCATGGTTTTTGGGGTACCTATTAACTAATATGAGGTCAAAACTAAAATCCAAGATAGCGCCGACGAAAATTTTACATCTCTTTGTCATGGGTGTCATTTTCATGGTTTTTGGGGTACCTATTAACCAATATGAGGTCAAAACTAAAATCCAAGATGGCGCCGAGAAAAATTTTACATCTTTTTGTCATGGGTGTCATTTTCATGGTTTTCGGGGTAGGTATAAACCAATATGAGGTCAAAACTAAAATTCAAGATGGCGCCGACGAAAATTTTACATCTTTTTGTCATGGGTGTCATTTTCATGGTTTTTGGGTTAGCTATTAACCAATATGAGGTCAAAACTAAAATCCAAGATGTCGCCGACCAAAATTTTAATTCTTTTTGCTATGGGTGTCATTTTCATTGTTTTTGTGGTAGCTTTTAAGAGGTCAAATCTAAAATACAACCAGGCGCTGACAAAATTTTGTAATTTTTTCGAAATGGATGTCATTTATGTGGTTTTTCTTACAATCGTTTATATATTAATCGAGCAGAATTCAAATTATGTGGTTAAGGTGTAGCTTTTTGATGTGAAAGTTCTATAGGCGCGTTGAGAGTAAAATTTCAAGGTCGCGTCATGGTAATACCGTCACGTCATGGAGTAAGGCGGCTATTTTCGTATCTATGAATCTTACCAAAGAAGTTTTACTTCTGACATGTGTTCTCGGCTCACGCGCTCTTTTTTATTTTATTCTCTTCGTTTTAGTATATTAGATGAACTCTATTTTAAACAAAGTTGAGCGAATACAGTGAAAAAGCGAATATCTGTCGGAATATTGACACAGATTTGCGTTTTAAATTACATTTTTAAATATGTATTTCAATAATAAATGCTCTTTAAAATTGATTTCTCCCGTAATATATAGGATTCGACTATATAGCAAATTTGAGTATAATTTACGCCGTGGCTCAAATAATATCACAAAATTCGCTTTCGTGATAGATCTTGTTTTTGATACATAAAACAAGGCCTTGGAAGCGAAATTTTCTCCTTTAAAGTAAACTAAAACAAATTAACAAATACAAGCTATATAGTCGAATTCTTGAAAATGACACCCATTACAAAAAGATGTAAAATTTTAGTCGGCGCCATCTTGAATTTTAGTTTTGACCTCATATTGGTTAATAGGTACCCCAAAAACCATGAAAATGACACCCATGACAAAAAGATGTAAAATTTTAGTCGGCGCCATCTTGAATTTTAATTTTGACCTCATATTGGTTAATAGGTACCCCAAAAACCATGAAAATGACACCCATGACAAAAAGATGTAAAATTTTTCTCGGCGCCATCTTGAATTTTAATTTTGACCTCATATTGGTTAATAGCTACCCCAAAAACCAAGAAAATGAGACCCATGACAAAAAGATGTAAAATTTTCGTCGGCGCCATCTTGAATTTTAGTTTTGACCTCATATTGGTTTATACCTACCCCGAATACCATGAAAATGACACCCATGACAAAAAGATGTAAAATTTTAGTCGGCGCCATCTTGAATTTTAATTTTGACCTCATATTGGTTAATAGGTACCCCAAAAACCATGAAAATGACACCCATGACAAAAAGATGTAAAATTTTTCTCGGCACCATCTTGAATTTTAATTTTGACCTCATATTGGTTAAAACCTACCCCGAAAACCATGAAAATGACACCCATGACAAAAAGATTTAAATTATCGTCGGCGCAATCTTGAATTTTAGTTTTGACCTCGTATTGGTTAAAACCTACCCCAATAACCATGAAAATGACACCCACGACAAAAAGATGTAAATTATCGTCGGCGCAATCTTGAATTTTAATTTTGACCTCATATTGGTTAATGGTACCCCAAAAACCATGAAAATGACACCAATGACAAAAAGATGTAAAATTTTTCTCGGCGCCATCTTGTAGGTAAGTAATTTGACGAATATAATAATATTTATTTCATTCCGACCGTTTCTCGGAATAACATACATTTTCTAAGAATTGTATACAATGCCGGATTTAATACATTGCCGGTAACATAATATGTATGAAAATTCTTAAAAAAGTATTTTATGCGTTTCTTAAAAAGCTTCGATATTGCATACAATTCCTAGGGGTTTTATAAAACACTCACACTTTTTTTAAGTTGGTTGAATATACTAACATACTTTACGCTATCGCACTAGACTATTAAAGGTTTATGTATTTGTGTATAAAAGTTGGTGTATTTAAGGTTTTGTTTACATTCATGTATATTTATTTCAACTAGAAGTCCTTCAAACTATTTGGCGACAGTTTTTGTAGAACATTTGAATGGGATTGTGTATCTAGTTTTAAAGAAATATAAAAATATCACCGAATGATGATCATTACAGAGTACCATCAATTTTGATTCATTTTAAAAATTTAATATAAAATTCATCCATATGACTATAATTTAACTCTGAATTGGTAAAGACCAAAATTATGTGTATGCACCATTATAATTTTTTTATATAAAAAAATATTTTAATTGTATGCGATGTCTGTTACTTCTGAGCTCTGTGAATTTTACTTGTATTTGAAACAGTTCACGCGGATGCGCGTTAGGTGGCGCAAGAATTATTTGCGAAGTATTGTAGAAGCGGCGGATAGCTGTGGTTCGGGAAAGAAGTGTGAATGCTCAAGGTCACTCGCTCAGGGAACGACCTTAATTCATTACTACAATTACTACACAAACAACCTCGTGTTCAAAGAATAGATAAATCTCTAAATGGTGAACAGACCGTGACCAGGAATAAATGTGTATATAATGGCTAGTCATGTAATTGCCATAATATTAATTATAATGATAGCCACGGCCTAATTTTGTTTACGGTTAATTTAATTTAAAAAAAATACTCAAAATATAGGTATTTAATAAATAAACGATTGGCTTGTAATTATAAAATGTTCACAATTTTAAGAATGATTTGAGCTTGGTTTTGAGCATATGAGTTAAAAGTACAATAATTACTCTTATCTTGTGATTAAAGTGTCATTCCTTTTTGTAAAAGCTTTATAATTATTACGTAGAACGTAGGTATATACGTCTTACCGTATACTTCATTTACCGTGCAGGCAATCAAATTGTGGAATGCTTTGCCTCTTCATATAAAGAATGCACAATCCTTATCGAGTTTTAAAGCATTGGTGCGTGATTATCATTTCTCTCGCTGTACTTAATATAAATTATTTATATTATATGTATTCGAATATTATACTATTATTACGTAACATATTCTTATTTGATTGTGAATATATTATATTGTATCTATTATATATTATATGGATATATCTTTACGCAGGTAATTTATTTAGTCTTATATTTATTTGATATTTCTTTTATAAATATATATTTATGCTCTACCCTTCACCTTTCCTCTAATTTAATTTCTCCTCGTACGTCCGGTTGTCTGGAAGATATCGCTGCATAGCGATAAGACCGCCAATTGTTGTAATGTATCCTTAGATTAAGTCTTTTTGTAATGATTCTAAGAGCAATAAAGTATTAATAAATAAATAAATAAATAAATATATAGACATACTAGTGGTCCGCCCCGGCTTCGCCCGTGGTACATATTTCGCAATAAAAGGTAGCCTATGTCCTTCCTTTCTCGGGTATCAAAATATCTCCATTCCAAATTTCATGAAAATTGGGTCAGTAGTTTAGGCGTGATTGAGTAACAGACAGACAGACAGAGTTACTTTCGCATTTATAATATTAATAAGAATTGAAGAGTTTTCATAACTTTTACAAACAAAACTTAAAAACATTCAATAACAATTATTACCGTATTACCTCAGTGCTTAAAAATATAAATTTCTTAGCAGGCCTAAAAATAGTACATAAAAGATCCGTACTTACATTATGTATAAAATCTGAAATTATTTATCGATAACACGTAAAACACGCGATTCAGTATCTGTTTCTAATTTGTTAGTTCCTTTTTAAAAGAAAATAGGTATATCGCGCATTACATTGTACCTAACAAACAAATATTATTGATTCTTAATCGCGTTTTTAGCTAGGTAACTGATCAATATGTGAGCATTAGGTATTTGTTTCAAGGATTACTTGTTATAAATTATGATCAAAACATTTTTTTTGTTCTTTTTTAATATTATAAGTAAAGCTTCTTAAAAACTAAAAAAATAGGTTACCTACCCACCATTTTAGATGGCTTTTGTCGTACAATGTAAATTTTGCATCCGTTCATTTGACATCTGCTGACATATAAAATGATTTTCCGTCTACACATGACACCTAAGTAATTATATTGGCCTTGGATTCTGGGTCGAGATACTAAGTAAACTGAAGTAAACTGACTGATTGTAAAATATATATTTTTTTTGTGTGGTGTCTCTCAATGTTAGCCAGAAGGGCTTCTACATTTTAACGCGGACGCGGGGGTGAACTGAAGGTTCACCCTGGTAGCGACATGCACAAGGGCGTCCCCCCTTGACGGGGATCTCGAACCTCGGCTTGGGCTGTCGCTTGAGTGGAGGAGGCCAGAAGGTCCCTAATCGGACGGGATTGTAAAATATAGTCCTCGAAGTTTTCAATGTAATTTTAATCGACATGAAAAAGACGGAGTTACTCAATTCGATTGCATCCTTTTTCATATGGTCCCATTTATTTTTTATTCGTTGACGATGAAAGAAAAGAAATTGGACTAAGAATACCTATACATCAGAAATATCATTACGTATATACTTCAGTCGCTTGCAAATAACCTACACTAACATTTTACACAAAACATGCGAAATAAAGTATTTGGAAACAAAGGGTTAAACCGCCTTTCAAAAATTAAGGCGAAGTCCGTTTAAATTTTTTTTAAATTGTTTATTGTGCGTTGTTTTTAAGTTTTAAAATCAAACATATGTTTTTTTCCACGTAATAAATTAATTAACAGAATATATTATTCAAGTTTAAAATAGACGTCATTCGAAGGTCATACGTGATTTGAATTCGATGTCCTTACCATGATTTTGTATATTTAAATTGAAAAAAATTTATCCACTTTTATGTATCCATAGAAATTCAATATGTATCCATAGAGAAAAAATAATGAAAAGGGATAGAAAATCTGAAAATGAGAGCATTAAATACCTACTCGTATATGACGAACCACCTTAAAAAAATATTATTTATATAGGTATAAAATCGATAGTATACAACAATATCTGAGAAAATGGTATATTAAAACTTTTATTCAAAATAGCTGTCTCGCATAGTGTGTAATTGCTATTTCCATGAAACTATGTACAGGCAATGGTATAATTATGTTTTACTTCTTACTTAGCTCACTTGTTATGGACGAAATTATAATAATTAATAACAAACAAATATAACCAATAACGATTGATATTATTAGCTAGTTGACGCCCTTGAGTGTGCTACAAAACAAACAAAAAATATTATGGAAGTTTAATTCATGATGTGTTTTATATAGAATCGATATATATTTATTCTACAGACACAATAAACAAAAATAAAGATAGGTCAGTTTTAAAAGGGCTGCTGGCTCTACGGGCTGGCTATTGATAAGTATTCCTCGTAAAATTCAATATGTGGTCATATAGTATACTCGATAGACATGCTAATTAATTATTTTAGCACATCCAAAGTGATAAAAATCACTCGCTCAAACAAATGGCAGCCAAAATCATTAGTCAGAAATAAAATTAAAGTTCTCTTGTATTTAGTGAAGAATGTTATTGACCGTACTGCTGCTGTAAGTCGTTAATTAACGGCTGAGAGGCGATGACAACAAATGAAAAATAATTTTCTAGTTCTAAGTGTAAGATCGGCTTGTTCACGATGTTCACCAACAAAGACACCAACAAGAGATTTGTCAAAAAAACATTCGAATACTTCGAGAAATATTGAAGAATGGCTGAATTTTATTGAAATAGACGAATAATTGTATTCTTCGTGATCAGAATTTGGGATATTTTATAAGAGCCTTACCTATCTACGGATTGACGGATTTTACAGAAATCATAAACGATAACATCGTTGCAGGTGTTTAAGTTAGCAATTAGCACACTTTTTTGTCTAGAAAAGATTGTCTAATAAATTAGTATTGACGTGCAAACATGCATTATTACTTTTATGTTAAAATGGAGGGTATATTTTCAGTAAATGTGGATTTAAATTATTTTTAACTTTTCCTTTTAAAATCAACTATGAAATCGGCTACGCACTTTAAACCGTTAACTATAAAATATAGCTTCCTACTTCCTAGTAGTTCGATATTATCCTTCTCTTACACATTTCAAAGGCATACACATTATAAAGGTCGGAGTTTGTTAGAATTTTTAATTGTTTGTTTGATGACAGAGTACAAGTATATATTCCCATATTGCTCAATCCATACTAATATTATAAATGCGAAAGTAACTCTGTCTGTCTGTTACTCAATCACGCCTAAACTACTGAACCAATTTGCATGAAATTTGGTATGGAGATATTTTGATACCCGAGAAAGCACATAGGCTACCTTTTATTGCGAAATATGTACCACGGGCGAAGCCGGGGCGGACCACTAGTATTTAATAAACTAACATATTTTTAATAATATTATTGACATTAATGCACCTTAATGTATTATAATAACACTTTGTTAAGGGTATCAATCAGCCTTTGACTTATAGGTAAGGTGAAAGGCTTTGACTAGATAGTCGTTATATGCATATTTCATATGAAGGTAAGGATGCAGAACAGGCCATAGATGTGAATCCAAAAGGTCGAGAAAAATAATTAAGACCTTTGTACATTTCAGTTAAAAAAAACAAAATTTTATCATCCCTAATGACCCACATATTAAATAATTTGAGGCAGTTGAGGAATAGATATCTAAATTAAAATATATTCTTATTTTATTTTATGAATAAAATCACGGCCTCAGAATGTTCTATATGTCATGCAGCAAACATGTACCACATTGTACAATAATATTGTAGTCTTCCTTAAAATTGACTTCGGGGAATTCTCATTGCTCAACAGCTTCCTGGCAATATTCAACTGCGTGTCCAAAGTCGACGGAGTTTCGGCAACAACGCAGTTCTAAATGATCTTGCCAGTCATGTTTCCAACGGCCATAAGGCACTGGCCAAAAGGTGCAGAATCGGTTGTACACCCACCACAACACTAGACCCACGTGTCACCGAAGGTGGTGGTTTTAACGTAGTCAATATAAAGCACTGTCGCTTTCTGAGACGTCTAGTTGTTTTGGTCCCTTAAACAGAGTAAAAGGTGGGTGAACGAACCGGTGCCAAGTGCCAATTATAACGTGATTTGTGTTATGCAATACAGCTCTTGTAACCCAGTGTAACCAATGAATTGTAAAATTTCAGCACTTATCTCAGATTATTGCAATTGTTACGTAAATTGATGTCACACTTCAGTTAAAACTTATTTTAAACAAACTTTTCAAATAGTCGCTAAGCGTTAGATTTTTATTCAATATAATATATTATATGATATATATGATAAATACGTGATTTAAATTCTGAACACGATTAAGTAACCCTACATGGCACTCAGTGCTGAGTAACTTCACTATGAATTGTGAAGGTTTTATTATTTAATATTCGGTACAATACTAAGAGCCCTTTGTATTCGGACACTAGTAATCAGATAGACTGATTGTAAACGCGTGTTTTCCTTGTGCATCTTCCTTAAATTTATTTCACTTCCTTGCAATAATACCAGTACGTCACTTTTCAGACAGAGCAAAATGAGGACCTTCGTAATTCTGGCTTGTTTGGTCTTGTCGGTATGTGCTGTTGAAAAATACAGTTCAAAATATGATAACTTCGACGTGGAAACATTAATTTCAAACGACAGGCTGTTAAAATCATACATCAACTGCTTCTTAGATAAGGGCAGATGTACTGCAGAGGGAGCAGACTTTAAGAGTGAGTACAATAATTCTAATGATTTAACTTTACGATGCTTACCATATTTATAATTGGATTTTTAATTTATTAGTGCTCTATCATTCTATGCAGATTGAAAATTTGTGGGATAAATCTTTTTCTGGGTCATAAATAAAATGATCATACAATGCCTTTTTATATTTGTCTATATTAAAAGTGATTTGTGATTGGTCTATTATTGAAATGAACTTAGTTTGTGTTGAGTTTGAAGAATAAAACTATAAAACATGCCAGTGACCCAGATAAACCTAAATCATAAGTTATTTGAATTAATTAGTCAGGCATGTATTTCAAGACAAATGATTAATTAACATTAAAATCTTAAGGTATCTCAAATATTATAATTTCCGAAATTATTATTGAACAACTTTTAATTTAATTAATAAAAATGTGAACAATTACGTAAAAAAAACACATACACATTTAAATCATAAATATTAACTATAATTATAAGCAAATTAAAAGTAAATATTTATCTGTAATCAAATGGTCAGAAGTAGGCGTCCTCGGACCATGCAATATTTTGTTATGTACTTAATCTTGCAAGACTGATCATGTGTCATTGCCCACTCACCACGCTATGTGCAGTGAGTACTAATCATCTACATACATATTTAACCAACGTCTTTTAGGGACGAGTTGCGTTTAAATGCACTTTACATAAAAGGTCGAGGTTTTGGACTCAAGGATAATTTGGTGTTAACCTTGGCTTACTAATATTATGGACAACTTATTTAAATTTCGTAAAATTGTTATTATGCTTAAATAGAAATTAAATCTGTTATAAGTTATTTATGATAAATATAATACGCACCCGTGAGTGAGCTTTATAAACTTGTGTTGATAATTTAAGAAATAATATGTAATATTAAATACTCGCGTTGATATTTTGCTTACATCATACCGGTTGTTTACAGTTTTGTGAAGGGATGATATGATAGGGATATGAGCTGGTTGCTGAAGTTGAAACATATAATATGTATATAAAAGATTTCTGTTAATAACCTCTTAATATTAAGATCAATATTTTTTCAGAATACCTCCCAGATGCAATTGAGACTACTTGCGCTAAATGCAGTGAAAAACAGAAGGTAAACATAAGGAAAGTAATCAAAGCCATCCAACAGAAACACGCCAAGCAATGGACCGAGCTCGTCGAAAAGAACGACCCATCAGGCAAACATCGTGAAGCTTTCGATAAATTCATCCAAGCCAGTTAAAAAACTCATAGCAATAGCATATAAATTACGTTAAGAATTAGCTATAGATACTCATCAATTTCCAAAATGTGATACTCCAGAAAGAGACCAGACAGGCCTGCATTTTTGTTAAATAAGATCAATTGGATTGAATGTTATTTATTTAAGCGGTGTAGACTGATATTGTAATAAATTGTTACGATTATATTTGTGTTTTTTTTTTGCCGTATCTGACTGTTCGTCAAGCAGTTATAATACAACAAGAAATGGTTAATTTTCCACAGTCATGACATCTACACATTAAACAAAACCACTCTTTGTTCCTTAAAGTGTTTTTCATGTTACGTCTGCATCGTGAGTTTTTCCTTAACCATTTCTATGAATTTACTCACTATAATAAAAAGTAAATATCACCTGAGAAATTGTGGAAATAAGTTGATTAGTTTTGCAGTAATCTTACTAAGTTTTAAGCGGATTTACTTACGATTTACATCTTTGTTCATAAAAATTATGTCAACCTCATTAAATCCATGGATGAAAGAACCAGTATTTATTGTTTACTTGACAGAGATGACATGATTGTTTAACTCAAACTCGCACATTAACTTATTTAACTTGACATCTTTTAAGTGTATAATATCACGGTTTATCTTTCCTCATCTTGTTGTGATGATTGTTGATGACATCATTTCTTATTCCATCTTAATATTATTTAGTTAATTTCAAATGTAGATAAAACAAAACTCTTTATGTATATAAATATAAATGATTCTTGTAACTGGGGGGCTACTATGATGTCTTAAAGCAGTGTGGAGAAACGACAGTCACAGGTCGTCTAGCGCAATCAGTTACCATATTGGAAATAATACTGCTTTAGGATATCATGGTAGCCCATATTCCATCGATATGATCGGAATATTTCTCCCTCAGAACAATGACAATACGTGATAGGTTTGTCGTAAATCTGCGATCGATTGATCCGGATTGAGAGCGTATATTGAGTAAGCTTGTGGTAGTTGCATGTGTGTTTGTGTGTCAGCCGGGGCCGGTTGCGCCAGCCACTGCACCGTGACGTAATCAGCATCAGTTGTATAATGCTTGCGTATAGTTTGCTGTGCGCAATCATTTCAACGTCTATGCTTGATTATCCATATTTCTTTGCAGATATTTAGATTTGGGGTTTCATTGGGATTTGATAAACCAGTATGTAACATTTGAATGATTCATTGCCATTATCTCGATGCTCGCACGTCGCAACTTAAATATCCTTACTCGTCTGTGATATTTAAGGTCAAGGAATAAGTTAAGTGAAGTTATGAAAAAATTAATAATTCTGGTTCCAGTGACATAAGTGGCTTCTGGCAACTCTAGATAAATTCTTTATTGAGTTTAATTATTATTATTAGCTTGGTTTTATTCCTACTGCTCAGTCCACGCTGACAAATTGCGTGATTGTAAATATCGTGCACTTTTTTACCTTTAATTCATCACTGATTGTAGTAGTGGTGATGTAATTAATTTGCAATAACAAATTATAATTTCATAAACACCTAATATCACACTTACTAATTCATTTAATAGGTGTCACATTTCCGCTTGAATTTAAGAATATACAGGTTGTCCCGTAAGTAGTGGACCAACAGGTTTTAAGGGGTAGAGATACTTATTATCTAACAAAAATACTAAAATTTACTGTCCTAGACCATACTTTTTTTACACCAGCTTTGTATAAACTTCAGTCCGTAAACTTTAAAACGTAAAAATATTACCTATTTTTTGGTCTAATTTTCTTTTTGTTGTTAATTATGCTTAAGTATCATTTTAATTAGGAAGACTTATGTATTCTTAACAACCTTGAACAATAAAATAAAAAACAGAAATGGTAAAAGTTTATATTTAGCTTATGTGGATGATATTTTATTACACATTTTGAAAATAAAGCACAAATCAAAAACTTTATGGTCTAGGACAATAAATTTTAGTATTTTTGTTACATGGGCGTAGAGAGACTTATTATCTACTCTCCATAACCCTTTGGTCCACTACTTATGTTACGGGACACCATGTATAAAAAAGTTTGGCTTTTATCAAATAGGCTTATATTGAATTTGATTAATACAGAAGATAGGTTAAAATTAACAAAAATTATAATATATTTTGCTAACATGTTTATTCTATTTTAATAAATTAACTAACTATTGTAATGCTCCACCGTTTCTTGTCAATTTAAAAATGCGTTGTCTCCGTTTATCATCCCTAAACATTTACATTTGCGTTTTAATGTCCTGTCAAAAATGCTGTAAAAGTTTTTTCATATTCGTGATTAGGATCATATTTGGCTTGAAGCGCCACGGCCATTTCTGGTTTCTTATCATGTACTGTTTTGACCAGTTTCCTCATTTTTTCCTTTTGATCATCGGTACATTTTGCACAACCTTCTTTGATCACCTCTGGTAGAATACCTGTAACATTGCATCAATCGTGTCATAAAAAAAATTATTAGTCGCAGGACAGTAAACAATTTCGGCGTTTATCAAGGGCTCGTCATTTTACAAACGCTCTTTGTAATATGCCGAAAACTTACTTATAATTACGAACCTAACCTAACCAAGCTTATGAAGTTATTCGTGGTAATATTAAATCAGTACAAGATTAATTTCTTCTCTTTTATATTATTTTCAATTAGTCATACAAGTTTTATTGCGGCTTTAAATTTTTTACAATAATTGTGTAGCATTTATAAAAAACTTCTGTTGTTGTTGGCAACTGTTTGCTAATCAAAAGCTCTATAGCAAAAAAAATATTGAGATAAACTGACGGGGAGTAGGTATGCCATTACAAGGAAGTTACTACTGAATTCAAAGTTTTAGTCTAAATTAATATAATAAAAGTATTGTATTTGGCTGATTTATTACGATTTAAATCAAAAACTGTTCGACAGATAGGCGATTTTTTTAATCCCGAATAAACCCGGTTTGCTAATTACTAATTAAACAACTGTAAATTGAAACATTACCTTTATAGTCTTCAGCGTATTTCGCGGTACATGGTCCTTTGTCCACAAAGCAGTTGAGATAGCTCATAAACAGCTCATCATCAGCTATAACACTGTCGACGTCAATTTCACTGTATTTTTCATCGTATCCAAGTATCGCCGTTGAAAATAGGAGTACAAGGGAAAGAGCCGCAAATGCCATTTTTACTAAAAAATCAATGGATTAATTTTCATTAATTGGAAAATTTCATTAATTGCAGAAATTAGTATCTGCAATCTGCATTAAGAATTGTTATTTTCTTTTATTATAATATTATGCATGATACATAACACAGGTTCGGCGTTGCAACATTATTATATTAAAATATATATGTTTGCTTCATATTATAATTACATTTAAGGAATGAAAAAATAATAACCTACCTCAATAAAAAAAATTCAATTCACAACTCAGTACTTTAAGCGAAGTGATGCAATCCTATAGAGTTCAGAAAATTTATAGAGTAAACAACGGAAACATGCAATTATCTTCCACAATATGGGTTATTAGCAAAATTTTTAAAACAATTATTAACTCATTTTTGTATTATATATGCAGGTGTCATTATTTTAAACAATCTAAAATTATTTTAAATCCCCTCCTCTTCCGTGCTTAGACACGGAAAAGCACTATTATAATTTTTATCAAAATCACGATAATAATATTAGAATTATATAATGCCAAATGGATTTTCAATTGCTGTTTTATAACGAGAGAAAATTATGTGAATAAATATATCGTCCTTCAGTGTAGTATGATTGAGGGGAAATACATTTTATTCTTACGTTTCTCTCTATACTGCTAGAATATCATATTACTGGAACTCTTATAATTCAATTTTTTTTACAAATGTAGTAAACATGCGAAAGAGAATTTTAATGTGCTTTTTATATTGATGATTTAGTTCATGCAATGATTATTGCCAAAATATTATAGCCTAATCAGCTGAATGACTGAAATTTGAAAGGAAAACATGGACTCGTCTTATCTACGTAAGTATTCAAAACTTGGGTTTTTATAAAAATTGTTGTTTGGTCATATTATAGTAGAGTAGCTGCTCCGCGCGGTTTCACCCCCGTGGCTCCACTCCTGTTGGTCGTAGCGTGATGATCTATAGCCTTCCTCGAAAAATAGGCTATCTAACACCGAAAGAATTTTTCAAATCGGACCAGTATATAATATTAGTATAGATAGGTACTTAACTTAAACAATTTTTTTTTGTGTAAATTGTTGAAGTTTAAACGTTTAAGAAAAGATTCGTGAATGTAGAATCCCAATTATGCGTGAGTCAAAGTTCTCAGAATGTTTTATTATTTTATATTTATGTATGTTATATAATAAAAAATTAAAATAAAATAATATTTATTAGCAAATTTTACATATTCAGTTCACAATTTTGCTCTGCCTTCTGAACTAGGTTATTACCTGTGTCTCAGAAAACAGTGCCTTCCCTTATGAGTTCATACAAGTATTATTAAATACGTAAACAGAATATTATATAAGGACAAGTACTGTAAAATTAATATTCAGAAAACATAAAAAAGAATGTAATAACAAAAGAAAATAATATTACCTGCTCTATTATTGTACATGATATTATGTAGTTTTATTGAAGTTAAACAATTGACATTATAATAATCGATTAATATGCAAAAGAGAATTTAATTAATTTATTCCATTATTACTAGTTGCATCACACTGTAGTACTCGCGGTGATCAATTTTAAAACAATAATTGTATTCGAAGTAAAAGGTCATTTTTATGGGGTACCTATTTTTATCCAGTCCATGACATAAAATTCGTTTTTATCGCATTATTGGTAGCATCAATTCAAAATTTCATAATCATTGAAATAATTACTATATTAAATATATTTTTAACCGACTTCAAAAAAAAGGAGGAGGTTATCAATTCGGCCGGTATGTTTTTTTTTTATTTTATGTATGTACACCGATTACTCCGAGGTTTCTGAACCGATTTACGTGATTCTTTTTTTGTTCGATGCGGGATTGTGTCGAATTGGTCCCATAAAATTTGGATTAGAATTTGGATATTTGGATAGGCCCAGTAGTTTTTATTTTATGAGCATTTTTGTCTGTATTTGTAAATGTTGCAAGTGCAAGTTTGAAGTCGGTTGTTTTTAACGCAGTTATCACTTGTTATAATCAAGTTTATTATTAAAGTAGTAAAATTAAAAATAGTTTGGAAAATCCAAAAGTGCACGCCTCATAATCTCATCCTTTACAATAAAATTGATTATTTATAAAGAGTACGTGACTATAAATATAAAAATGAAATAAAATAAAACATTTGGAAAAGTAAAGAAAGCGGTACCGTAATAATTGAGCTATTTTTCTTGTGGCCCCACCTAGATGTGAAACTGCGCAGGTTTAAGGGACTGACTACCAACTTATTTTTTTAAACCTTGGCTTATAGTATAAAGAATCGAGTTTATAATGGTGAATTTTGAGTACACTATAAAAAAAAAAAAAAGTCGATATTTTTTTTGTTTATTTAATAACAATTAAACCACATCGAATCAGACCCTGAAAAATGAAAGGGTTCTATTCCTGAGCATACTCAAGCGTAAGAGAAAAAAAAAGACTCGATTAGTAAAGTATTTCGGTCGCTATCGTGTTAACAAGAAAAAGGATCCGCACATACAGACACACGGACGTCCAAGACAGAACTTTTTTAAACTGTTTTTTAACTAGTTTAAATAACAAAAATGACATCAAAAATATCATGAACGTTAAAAATAGTGTTTTTTCTTAATATGTGTGTGTATGTATATCTTACAAGTGCAATGTATGATACATAAAGACATTTTAAGTTTGAAAAATCAGATGTTTTGCGCGAAGTGACAGTAGTACCCACCTCAACGCTTCGCTTATGAGGCGTGCAATAGTGCCTGTAAGTCCTATTAACGTTATCTCGAAGGAGTTGAACTTGTTCCAGTGCTCATTAGATGTTTTAGATTTCTTGCTTCTACCACAGAACATTAATAGTAGCTAACGCTACCTCTCCTTCTCCTTCTTAAGAGACTAGTAGATGATCAGTATTTTCACTCATCCGACCGTGACGAATTTTCTTTTCTACACATACTATTGTTGAAGTATTTGACACAGAGGGAGTGAAAGACGTTATTTTTTCACTCCCTCTGTCTCTGTGTCAATGTACTTTCCGAGTATGTTTCAATACTGAATTGCTATTTAATTCACATTTTGAAAAATTCCTCTTAATATAGTATTTACCTATCGATTCGAAGTTGAACTTGCCAAGGATCCTTGGGGCATAATTAGCCAAAATAATCAGTACCAAATATTATAATCCTTTGGACGAAGTTCAAAGGTGGATTTTATACTGTGACAACGGGGAAATTAAAACGCAACATTGTAATTACAGTTATCTGCGTAATTATTTACCCACACAACTAGATCTTTGAAAAGACTATAAACAAAGAATATCCTAGAGATAAATGCTAATTAATTAACCATTGTAACATCGCTTACGTAATAAGGGATGTATAAAGGATGGTCGATGTAAGATGTGGTTCTTAGAGATGTTAACAAGTTGAGATAACAACGACAATTCATTGTTTGTATCTATTCGCAATTATAAGCGATTTCAATAGTTTGTTGTGTTATTATTTTATTAAAACGAACTGTAGGTATACAATAACTTATAAAACATTGTACTTATTAAGTTATTAATGCTATTCAAGATTTAGGGCCGATTTTTCAATCCTTGGTTAAATCTTATTCGTCGAATATCGTATTAAACAACCATTTCAAAAATGTGTTATTTGCCTGTTTTTTTTACATTTTACAGTTGGCATCTATATATTTTTGTGTAATACTTTATTGGACGGATAAGAATTAACCAAGGATTAAAAAATCGGCACTTATAGAATAAAATTTATTCTATAAGTGCCGATTTATATTTATAAAGCATTTGAATGCCATAAAAACCAAAAAATATAAATTCAAAATTTATTCTACTGATAAACAATACCTGATGGTCTTTTCTAAAATTACCTGAAAAATTAATCTTCGTGATAGTTAGGATAGTAGTAATAACGATTGTTCGGATATTTATTTTATAATTTTAAATGTTATATTTTTTCCAGCTATTCAATATGACAAAAATCACAATTTTATTGATCGCCTGTGTCGTTGCTTTGGTGTTAGCAGAAAATGAAATAAGTGACATACAAGATTTAGATTTAGCAAAGCTCCTACAGAATGAGCGTGAGAGAAAAGATGTATTTGCTTGTCTTATGGAGCAGGCGCCTTGTGGAAAATACCAAAAGTTCAAAGGTAAGAATAAATTAGTAATTTTGTGTTTCATATGTTCTTTTTTATAAGTGAGTCTATTATTATTTATTTTATTCAAAACTAGCTGCTCGCCCCGAGCTGTGCCTGAATAGAATTTCTTATATTTTAACTATAATTATAGGTACTAATCTAGGCTTGCCAAAAATCATTAAAACCCTTCAGTTTATGTAGAAATAGAAGAGTAAAAATAGTAGTAAGCTTAAAAAGTTTTGTCAATATGTTATATGCTGTTCCTCGATAACTATAGTGGTCATTATTTTACTAGGAACTAATAAAATGTAGGTACTTTTTTCGCGTCCTCCATATTATTGTGTAAAAAATTACTTATTAATAATAATGAAGTATCTTGCAAGGAAAAATTATATTTCAAAATCAATAACTTTTTTCTTTTAATTTGAATTAACTTTTAGTTTTTTATTCGTACCCCTTGTAACAAGAATCTTTTTTATTACTTTAAATACCTTTTAAAATGTTTATTTCAGACTCAATAACTCAGAAGATAAAAACAAAGTGCAAGGATTGTACTCCAGCAGAAAACGAAAGATATAATATGTTTTCGCAGCTGCTCTCCATCACATATCCCGACAAATTGAACGCTTTGCGAGCTAAATATCGGCCTTAAATAAAGTAATTATTCTTGAACAATTTTGTTAATTCAAAAGATCTCACTATTTTTAATTAAAGTTAACGAAATACAAACAATTTGGCTTTCAAGAAAAAAGCCGTATGTGACTAAAAAAGGCCGACAATGCATTTGCTACAATGTCACAATCGATAGCATATATTATTTTTTGTAACTAAATTATTTTTTGTGCCTTATCAAGACGTTAAACAAGAGTAAGAAAACAAGAAGTTTTAAATGCCTTTTAGAATTTGAGAGCAATAACAACGTAGTGAACAATTGCGCGTATTAAGTGTAATATTATAGAAAATAATTCGAGTGACGTGATTTATTCCATAGCCAATATTATGTTTCCCACGCATCAATTTCTTTTTAATACACCTACAAAATTTAGTGTGCACTTTCCTCTGTAGAGACAGATTTCCGAACTGGTGGTAAATTTTCTATATCATGATCATTTTATAGGGCTTAAAATAAAGGAAGAACTTGAAATACGAATACCTTGTACTGTTTTTGTTTTTGAATATTGAAATTCAATTTTTTACATGGACTTTCATATTTAGATGAGCGATATATGTCACATTTTTTCACATAGAAAAGATTCAATGCCCAGTAAGATTTTTTAATAGAACATAATTATTGTAATCCATACCATTGTGACTACAATGTGGATTTTTAATAGACAATTCAAGGCCAGGTTAAAGGTTTCATGTCTTTAAATACTCTTAATATAAGGAAAAAACCTATTTTGAAATATATATTGTATGAACATGAAACTTTTAACGAATTTACTATCTAAACAAAAATAAAACAACTATTGTCAAAGGATTAACTTTTTTAAATCAGAAATTTAATAGAACCAGTCCCTTCTCGTTCTTTTTGTGACAGTGACCATTTTTAAACTGCAAAGAATACAAAAATTTGATAATTTACGACAAGGGTCTTTACGACTCTGGAAGATTTTTTAGGATGTCAAATTACCCAAGTTTCTTCAACAAACCTGTTTCAAAATAAACAACCATGCACACTCTGGATTACAAACTCTTAAGTTTCTGTTAGAGGGATGAAAAAAAAATTTAATTTATTGTTTTTTTTTTCAATATAAATAAGTAAATTCATAGTCATTAAATTATATCAATCATAGTAGTTATATATAAAAAAATTTAATATAATATATATATGTATCTTTTTTATTTTTTATATTACAATTTGAAGATGGTTAGATATATAGATAATACTAAACGGAATGTATTGCAATCTATTTAAGTAGAACAGAATAATTACAGAAATATCTACTATGTCAATGTCAGATTTATTTTCTATTTCACTGGAGAACGTTGACTTACTTTAAGTTCACGGCAGGAGTAACAGGCGACGTGTCTGCAATATTTACCTCTCTACTTTATATCCAAATCCTGTATCCATATACCTGTCCCTATATAATAATAATATAGAGATACATAATATAATCCAAATAATTATTCATTTATAACAATAATTATCTCCCTAATTATTTAACTGTTATTGTAAGCCTGCTAATCAAAGATATCAATAACAAAATATAACAAGCATTGTCTACTTTTGCTTTTAATATTATGACAATATAAAAGATAAATACTATTATTGCTCTACATAATTATGTAAAAACTATTGTACACTTCATGTTCTGGTATTAAATTATAACAAAATACGTATAAATGCATCAAAAAATAGATCCATGAAGAACGGGATCAATTTCTCAAACAACTCGTTTAACTTTACTCCGAAATGGGCATAAAAACGGCGCTGCATTTGATTAGTCAGCCTCTCATTCCGCTTTCTTTGATTCCGGGCATGTCATGTTTTGTATGCGGCCCGTTACATCGACCTCTTGGAGACTGGTTTAGAGAAATGTAAAATGTTTACACCCCACTGTTGGCGCCGAGATACAACCATAACCATTTGGAACGCCGAACCTTGAGGACTCCACTTTCACACTTTCTTCGGTGAGTAATTATATTGCTTAGAAAGTCACGGACCACTTACAATGTTACCGCTAAGTTCAATATCGTCAGTGTCAGTCAATAGTTCTTTAGGTGCGTTTTGAGCAATACTTAGTGTTTTTTCCCGTAATTCATTGAATAATGATGTGATTTATGTTCATTGTTTACGTATTCAATAGGTTTGTGTTTTGTATTACAAGTGTTTATAATATTATATTCCAATTGTTTTTACCGTATTACCGTATAAGGTTCGATTTATTGATTTATTTATAAACTTTGTAGATTGTATAGGTATAAAATACACAATCATTGCGACAAAACTTTCCCGAGAAACACTTTATCAAGACTCTATTTAAAATACAGCATCAAAATCCGTTGTGTAGTTTTAAAGATTTAATCCTACATAGGGATACAGCGACAGAGAAAACGACTTTGTATTACATTATATGTAGTATCACTATAGTGATAGTATAATAACATAAAAAATATACTTTAAAATGATTTTGATATATCTTCCAGGTCATCATGAGAACCTGGCTGCTAGTCGTGTGCGTGCTGACGGTGGTGGCCTCCTGCTACTCACAACAACAACAACTTTACAACCGCTATGATAATTTCAATGCTGACTCCATCATTCAAAACGAGAGGATTCTCCTCGCCTATTACAAGTGTGTCATGGAAAAGGGACCGTGCACTAAGGACGGCAAGAATTTTAAGCGTATGTATCTTTGAAATGTTTTTATTTTATTTAGTTGGCGGAAGTTATATGAGATACTATAAAAATTATGTTTTGCCATACTCTATGATCGTGAAAGTCGTATTAGAACCGATGTTCAGCTATTTTATATAAAAATCCTAAGTAAAAATCAAAGTCAAGCAATTAATGGACATATTTAATAACATGTAAACAACGTAATTATAACTTACAGTGTTTTTGTAGTTACAGCTGAATATAGTTTAAATGTATAGTTAAATAAGACCAATTTATAACAGGTAATTATTAAGTCCATAAGTAATAATGTCTCTGGGATCCAATATTACGTATGCGATAGAATGTATGGGACATAATACTTTAACATGAATATCACTGATCAATGTAACGGGCCTTATCATTAACTACTTCATTGTTCGTTTAGGAATAATTACTTATATGTATACCTTTCGATTAAGTAAATAACCAAGTGGAATTTTAAAATTAAATAAAATTAATATTACATTCTCTTCTTCAAGATTTTGATTTTGATTCAAAATTATTAAATCAATAATTGATAATTTAAACAAAAATTATATTAAAATACACAAAAATTGAATAAATCATAATTACATTTTATCTTAATTTCAGGTGTCTTGCCCGAAACTCTGCAAACAGCTTGTGGAAGGTGTTCTCCAAAACAAAAGTCTGTCGTGAGAAAAATGCTTTTAGGCATAAGATCGAAAAGTGAAGTCAGATTCACTGAACTTCTGGACAAATACGACCCCACCGCACTCAACAGAGATGCACTTTATAATTTCTTAGTGACTGGTAATTAATAAGCGAAGAACCAATTAAACCGTTTGCTCTGTTTTGATTTATTGTTAATTAATAATAAACTATCAATTATTAAAGTATTCATAGATCGCAATAAACAATTCTTGAAACAGAGCATAAATAGGCATTCTGCCTCGCATAGAACCTGTAATAGTAGGTAATAGTATTAAGTTATAAATAAATACTTGATAGCTAAACTGTGTTTTTCCATCATACCTACATTGTTGAACAAGATCAGATCAAGATCATTGCGGTTAATCATCGATTTATTTGCGTAAACCACAATGAATAAATAGTTAACAAGGACGATTGCAGCGGACTGTTATATACATAATTGACGCAACATGTTTGCATTACTGAGAATTTACTTGAATATAAAAAGCTTCCTACCTAGCATATATAAAACACATCTAATCATATATAGCGCCCATTAGAATTCTAGAATTCGTTAGAAGCGATACCATTAATCTAAGATGATGAAGGTTATTGCAATTCTTTGTTTGTTTATGTTTGCAAATGCTGAAGACCAATATGGCTCAATCGATGCTGACATCAATCTCTCCGAAGTGTTGAGCAATGATCGATTATTAGCATCGTATGGAAAGTGTTTAGTTAATAAAGGACCGTGCACTCCTGAAGTTAAAAAACTAAAGGGTAAGTAAAAGTCTATTTTAAAAACTATTCTAATACTTTATATAATATTCTAAATTAAAATAATAAATTATGATAAAAATGTTAGTTATTAAAGCTAAGTTTATAAACTTAAACAAGCCATCCAACTTTATAAATAATAAATCTACACAAAACTTAATGTTTAACATTAAAGTAACATAACTTAAAAATCACGTTTGCACTTCATTATAGACTAGACTATAAGAGATTCCTTTAATTATTCCTTTCTTTTATTTTTCACTTTTATTAGTGTATTCTCTGAGTGCCCGACGAAAAGTTTCATAGCTAACCCAACCTGAGGAATGATACTCTTTGGCCTTGTTCCAAACAGCATTAAACAAATCGTCAGTAAATATTTCACCAGCTTTTTCAAAAACTTGCCTTACTACTTTAGGGTCTCGTTTAGCATACATATGTATGACTTATTCCCATTACTGTGAATATGCTTGGGTTCAAACACGATTTGGCATCCGACTCTTCGGGAAGATAGGATCGATCTGCTTTGCAGCAACCTTCAGGCGTTACTGGGAAATCTTTGTCAAAATAGTTTCCTGATGGAACTCCCGCCATTAAACTAAAATTTGGTTGTATAATATCTTTTATCATTTCGCTATATGTCGTGCGAAAATCGAGACATTCTTCAGGAATACCTGTTATTTTGGGTAAGTCTGGAGTTGGTTCTCTGTAATTCAGTAAACCTATGAAGGACTTATACTTTATTTGAGAACTCTTCATCATATTCCAAATTGATAAAAGGGGCTCTATGAGGTCTGGATTGAAACGTATATATTTCAATTTGCATTCCTCATATAGAATGTTTTTTGGCAACCATCCGGTCTTAGATATATCTAAATATCTCAAATGTAATGTAAATTTTGGAAAAAATTTTCCATCAAAACGTTTTGACATGCATTTACGTAACGTGTTCAAATGCTCTAAACATTTTAAAATCAATTTTTTGTCAGGATTCACTTCACATGTTGTTAGACATTCCGGTACTCCGATGTCATCTAAAACTTCAACTTTACCAAAGGAAAATCCCTTCGGCACGCAATTAATGTTGTTATTAGGTGAAAGTGACAATCCAAGCAGTGAATTATTTTTTTCTAAGAAATCTGCATGTTTTGAACAAATTGGATGCTTCAAATTCAAACCTAGGGTAATACGATCATCAGTTAAACAACATTGTACTTGTCTACTTGAAGCGTCTACATTAGTTGGCTGGCCAAAAGTTTTATTAGGATTAAATGAACAATAATTTCGAGTAGTTCGATAACCACATTCTTTGGTTACAGGGGTTTGCCCACTTACAGGTTTCTTAGGGAAAGCTACATCATAAGCATTTGAAGAAGAGGGATACTTTTTGCCCATAGTTGTCGTATAAATATTGAGCCCCTCTGGCAAATTATTTGTCGAGTCTGGTACTTTTCCGACTTGTCTTTTCCAATATGAGCTATAAATTGTATCTTTGAAGTCACTCACTAACGTTTGGAATTTCGTTTTCATTGGTGGATTAATGAGTTCTGCTCCTTCAGTAAAAAATCCAGCATTTCTCATATCACGTTTTTCTTTACGTTTTGTAATTCGCATGTGGGCAAAGGTTGAATCAGGGTAAATTGTGTCACTCAATAAAGCATCAACTTGATCTTGAAGTGAGTAACAGGGAAGAATGTTTTTAACAGAATTCTGATCTAGGCAAGGCAGCCCAGCAGCGCAAATATTCGAATCACGCTCTATAAACATACCCATGTTGCCTTTGCCTCCAGTTGTACCCGCTTTTGAGTACCGCAACATTTTAAAATATGGATTAACTTCTAAAAAATATTTCTGTATATTTTGTTTATTCACAATGTCATCTAAAATGTCAATATTGATATAATTTTTTTTGCAATCGTTTGCGTCAATCTAAGGTTGATCTAAGGTCAATCGGTGGTCAATCTAGACTGTACCAATAAAATTTCAATATAAATCAAAACATAATAAATAAACGCTTATATAATACAACAATTTTAATAAAAATATACCATAGATATACACATTTTAAGTTCGTCTTATGAATCCTTATGAATCGTACGAATTACTATAGCATTTAAGAGTCAAAGCCTTATTAAAAAATTATAAATAATAATTAATTTTATTTTAATACATAATATATAACGCAACTAATTTTTTTTCTATGTTTCAGATAAGATTCCCGAGGTTTTAGAAACTCAATGTGCAAAATGTACTGACAAGCAAAAGAACATGGGTAAAACCTTAGTTAAGGAAATTAAAGCAAAACATCCAAACATTTGGTCAGACTTGGTTTCGTTTTATGACCCACAAGGAAAATACCAGAAATCATTTGAAGAATTTCTTAAAGATTAAAAAATAAAATAACCATAATAATTTATAAAATTACCGCGTGATTATAACGCTATCAAAATTTAATATGTATTATTATTGATATAACCAAATTAAACATTTTATTTTCATATGTAGTTGTTTCTTTATTAACATCAATTTTCCTTTGCATTATCCTTTTCAGTTATTATTTTCAAAGCACGATTGAATGTTTCATAACAAACCCAACCCTCCGAGTGGTACTTTTTAGCTTCCTCCCAAATTTCATTAAATCTTTCATCTGTAAATGATTCGCCTGCTGCTTCGAAAACTCGTTTAATTATTTTAGGGTCTCTCTTACCATATAAATCTCTATGATTGACATGAAATAATGTTAATACGCTAGGACATAAACAAGACTTCATATCAGATTCATGCGGTAGACAAGTCCTAGCAGCTCGACAACAACCTTCGGGTGTTATTGGATAGTCTAAATCTAAATATCTTCCAGAAGGTAAACCAGCCATTCTACTTTTGTCTTCGTCTTGGCCAGGTTTTACCATTTCCGTATAGGTTGTGTTATAATCAAGACAGTCATCTGGCACATCTGGTATTTTTGGAATTTCTGGTGAAGGTTCTCGATAATTTATTACACGTACAAATGTTTTGTATTCAATATTTGATCCATCAAAAGCTTGCCACATGGAGAGCAAGGGTTCGATTAATGATGAATCGAAACGAATAAGTCTTGACGCACACAGGTTATAAACAATGTTTTTTGGTAACCAGCCAGTTTTTTCTTTGTCATAGTATTTAAGATTCAAGTAGAATCCTCTGAAAAAAGTAGGAAGAAATCGTGATGACAAACATTTTCTCAATGAATTTAGATGACCTAAGCACTTTTTGAAAAAATAACGTTCTGGATTTAATTCACAACTGGCCAAACATTCCGGTAAATTATCAGGAGGTTTCAATTTACCAAATGCATAGCCTTTGGGCACATTTTCAATATTATTATTTGGCGCTAATACAGCTCCGATTCGAGGTTGATTTTGTTCTTGAAAATTTGATTGTATAGTATTAACTATAGTACGCGCTCCATTGCCGACAACAATTCTGTCATCCGATAAACAGCATCTGGCATACGTACCCCGTTTGTCCACAAAGGTTCTATGACCGTATGTCAGGTCTTCCTTGTACGGTGGTTCACAGTATGTGCGTTTTAACTGCGCACCTGGCTTATAAGAAGCTGGCGTTTTGTCGGGAAGTGGGTTCTTTGGCATGACAACATCATATAATCTTCCATGAAATGCAGTTTTTTTGCCAAATGTAGTGCCATAAACATCCATACCCTCTGGTAACATAGGAACGGAATCGTGAGTTTGTCCAAGTGGCTTCTTCCAATAAGAAGCAAATGAAGTATCTTTAAAGTCATCAACAAGTGTTCGGAATTTAGATTTTATTGGTGGGTTGATAATTTGTGCTACGTTACCAAAAGGGCCTGCAAAACGCATATCTAAAGGAATTGGTTTACGCAGTGGTGGTAACGGTTTAGGAGCTTTAGGTGGCATAATAGCATCACTCATAAGAGAATCTACTTCATCTTTTAATAAGTAATGTTGTAAGGAGTCAGATACTTTATCGTCTGGCTGAGCAGAAGGTAATCCAGCAGCACAAATCCTTGGATCTCTTTCTATAAACATACCTAAATTACCCTTGCCCCCAGAAGTAGATCTTTGGCAATCAACCGGCATGGTTATTAATATAAAATTATAAAACTAATAATTCGTATAAAAACAAACATATTGTATAACAGATATCAAGGTTATTATAAGACATTGCTATTTATTTGTTTACTATGTCATTGGTCATTGTGCATTTAAAAAGTTTTTATTGAGAATTTTAAAAACTTTTAATTATAAAATAAAATTAATCGACATAGGAAACGTAATTTGCTTTACTCTTTGCATTTATTTGTACGCAAAATATATGTTAAGTAGACAATAATTCTAAAACCTACCCAACATGCACACAAAATTTCATAAAAGTTAGTCCAGCCTTTCCGGATGATGATTTACACCGCGACGTGTAAATAGTGTTAGAATTTAATCCATACTAATATTATAAATGCGAAAGTAACTCTGTCTGTCTGTCACTCAATCACGCCTTAACTACTGAACCAATTTTTATGAAATTTGGTATGGAGATATTTTGATACCCGAGAAAGGACATGGCTACTTTTTATCCCGGGAAAATGACGCAATCCCGGAAATCCCACGGGAACGGGAACTATGCGGGTTTTTCTTTGACTGGGCGGGCGAAGCCGTGGGCGGAAATCTAGTAAAATATATTTCAACATTTTAACATTTTTAGCTGTTTGGTTGGAAAAAATTTTAGATGAAGTATTGCAGCTGGTTGAATAAACAGAAGATATTTGCTGAGCTTTTATGCGTGTAGTTGAAGGAAGTTACCATATTAAAATACATTATTGAATTATTTATATGCTGTTAGTATTGCGAACATAATAAATCATTATTAAGCTTGCTCGTTTATCTATTCCATCTGTAATTGCCTTATATTAATACATCGAGTATTTTGTTTTGATTCATGATTTTATTTCAACATAGAAATGCATGTTTGATATGAATTTACGTAGTTTATTATTTATTTAATATTTATATAGTGTTGTTGTTGTATCACGAGCTCTACAACCGAAGGCTCCAAAATGATAAACAAATTTTCACTACAACTAGTATCTGCACGATGCAGAGCAATATATCGGAATTCCTTATTATTTGGAAAACTTAAATAATTGAAAGATTGCTGTGAAGGTAGAGCCGCAACATCTTAATTATTATACTTATTGTAAATAAATACCAACAAAAATTGTGCCTGTTCATATTCAATTGAGCACATTTCCTTTCCTACACAGTTCTTAGCAAAATAATAGTTACTTGATTACTGTCTTCGTCTAATAACAGTGACATACAGTTTATAAATACGAATGAAGCAAACCATATATTGTAGTTATTTCGTTGTCTTGGCTTAATCAAACAGGTAATTATTTTATCACATTTTAATTTAAAACCAGTCTAGTAGTCCAGAAATATGTATGATATCCCTTTTCTGTACATTGTGCCATTATACATTTTAACTATAGAACTGCTGAAGGATTTTGGGTTTGATATATTTGTTTATGCCTATCTAAAAATTAAGTTGTCATAAATTAAAAAAGAAAAGATATTGAGTTAAATTTTCTTAGTTGTTCTGACTCATAAGAGATTACAAGAAACACAATATTTTCACACATATTGCAGCCTATAGTTAGAGTTGAGTGAATAGGGAAGTTACAAAAAATAACTAATCTCTCCCACTTTAACGTTATCAATTATTTTCAGCAATGGATGAATGTTATTTTTATTTGATCCTACTTCTATCTTCAACATTAGTGCTAGCAGACTTCTATAGTCCTAGATATGATGACTTCGATATTCAACCTTTGTTAGAAAATGATCGGATATTGATAGGCTACACGAAGTGTTTCCTTGATCAGGGGCCATGTACACCGGAGGCGAAAGATTTTAAGAGTAAGTTATGTTTTATATGCATTTCTGCTTTTTGTTCTTGATTCAAGCTATTAATCAACTATACGTAGTGAAATTGAAACCTTCTCATTCATTGAATTTGATTATTTGATGACTAGAATAAATAGGTGTTTAAAAACAACTCAGTTACGTTGTCTAGGATAGCCAACATACCTATTGGTTTCTAATAATTTCTCTTTAAGTTATATTATTTTGCAACACGAATTACCCAAATCTAAATTTATATTTAACTATGTGAAAGACAATACTTACGAATCGTTTTAAAAATTATTTTATGTTTTAATTTGAATGTAATAATAAACAATTATTTTTCAGAAGCTATACCTGAATCTTTAGAGACATCTTGTGGAAAATGTTCACCAAAACAGAGGAAATTAATCAGAACAGTGATAAGAGCTATAAGTGAAAGTCACCCCGATATCTGGGAACAACTCGTGCACAAATATGACAAAGACAAAAAATATAGAGATACTTTTAATAAATTTATTGAATCAAACGACTAATACAAATAATTTTTATTTGAATAAAAATATCAATATACAAACATTATACAAATTGTAAA
Source organism: Colias croceus (assembly GCF_905220415.1). NCBI lineage: Eukaryota > Metazoa > Arthropoda > Insecta > Lepidoptera > Pieridae > Colias > Colias croceus. The sequence goes on from NC_059553.1 coordinate 4,842,569, forward strand.
CTCACTTGCTATCGATTTTCTATTCATTCGATGAGCTTCCAGTTATTTTACAGAATATTATTAATTCTCATTAATTACTAGCGGTCCGCCCCGGCTTCGCCCGTGGTACATATTAACGTTTTCTCTACATAAGAACCATCCTCGTACTTCAAGGAATATAATAAAAAAAGAATTATCGAAATCGGTTCAGCCGTTCTCGAGTTATGGAATTACAACGAAAAGTGGCATTGATTTTTATATATTAGATACCTATCTATCACTTGGAAAAGTATGAATAATTAAATAATGTTTCATATACCTAGTAAATTATAATGGGATATTTTGATTTCATCTCCAATCAGTTAATAGTGCGATAGATTCCGAATCTATTAGAATCGAATCTATCTAATAATTAGATAGAGTTTTAAGTTTAACTACTCTTTTTAAAAATAAAAGCTATTTTAAATTTAAACACATAAGAGTAATAAAACACTTAGTAAGTAACAAAAGGAATATTTTTATTAAAATACTTTATTTGAAGAACATTTTACAATTTTGAACACACGTTTTTACCCAAATTTTAATTTTAACGTGGACACAAAATTTTATATATTTAACTCTTCTTAGCAGCATCAAGTTTGTCCTTGTATCTTTCTTGGTAGATGTTGTCAGGGTCATATTTAGTGGCCAATTCCTTCCACAATTCTGGTCGCTTATTAACTAAGTGTTTGATGACTTTGTCTGCGTTGGTCTTCTGTTTCGCAGTACACTTGTTACATTCATGTTCTAGGGCGTCAGGTAAGGTTTCCTTCAGTGTTTTTGCGTCGGGTGGACACCGGCTTCTGTCCATGAGACATTCCACATAGCCTTTTAAGAGCCGTTCTGATTGTAATACCTCATCTACGTTTATGTTGTCATATTTGTCGGTGTATGTGGATTTGGACCACACCACGGCCGCCATACATAACACGAGTAGTGCTGTGAGTTTCATTGTAAACCTGGAAGAAATTAATTAATAGTTGATTATTATTAATTTGGTAATATGATTATTTTGGAACATTGTGAAAGTTTAACTCTTCTTCTTCTCTCAAATCTTTAAAATTAGGTATATAGTAATTAAAATCTAAAAGGGAATAAAATATGCTTGTTTAAAAAATAAAGTAAAAATAAAAGATTACAAGTATATCATACGTGTGGATATAATATTTTCTTAAAAAATAACATTATTTTGCGGTCAGCAGATATTTCATTATATCCCAAAGAAAATTCAATCCCAATTGTTATTCTGTATTCAAAACATTTAACCACTAGTTTCCATTTACAGGTTATTTGTTAAAAGGAAAAAAGAGAATATAGTTTAAAAAACATACTTCTATTCACGATTAAGATTTTATCCTATGTTGTAATATGGTTGTAATAGATATTTTAACAATAGCTAGGTTTATATCAGCTTATATAAAACAATGATTTAATCACTTCCATTATCCATTGTTTGTTGTGGAAATAATTATCATCTTTCAGGCTTAACAATATATTGAAAATAGTTACCTAACTTTTTTTTTTGCAAACGTCATAGAATTTTTATAAGTATTAATAGTATTTTTCCTGTATATCTGTAGATCTGGAGATCTTTGATATTTATGTATTTCCTATTTATATTAACAGCTAAATTAAAGATTGTGCGATTTGAATAAAAAAATCTTAGATTAAAAAAAATAAACTAAACTGACTTAACAGAAAAGATATGTCAAAATTTTGCGAATTTCCTAAATTACTATATCATGAAACTACTTACTTACTAAAGACGCACAAGCTTACGATTAAAACCACTTCTAGAATGGAAATGATTTGTTATTCTACGCCATTTAATCTACACATTTGTAATAAACCTACGGAAATTTTAATAAAATCCGTTCATGACTTTTTGTTGAAAAAAGAAACATCTGCAGGATCATTATGACTTCCTCAATGATTCAACAGTACAGTTTTTATTGAAATAATTCACAATAATTTTATTGCTGAAAGTTCTACTAATTGTTTAAATTTTGCTTTACGTAAAATTAAATGATTTCTTATTTATTCATTCAAAGTAATATTATAATCCAAAGAAGATATCTTAATTCTATTTATTGTCTTGTATTTTAATATAAATATAATTATTCAAATACCTAATGAATTATAATAACAATTACGAACTATCGCACATTTTATGATTAGTTTAATTCGCTCTTCTTTAAATTAAAAAAAGGTAGGTTAATGGCTAAATGCATTAGCCCAATAAGTAATGATAATAATTAAAAATTTAAATTAGGATGTATTTTTACATAATACAAATAAAATTATAAAATTTTTGTTATAAAAAAATAATAATCTAATTACAGATATTAAAAAATAACGAAACGAAGTAAAAATCAGTAAATCTTTCCTAACGAAGTAGCCTAATTGTAATTAAATTTAATAATTTATTTATTTAATTAATTAATTAATATTTATTAAGAAAATGTGCATTAAACTTACCGTTAGATATCCTAAAGTGATGCCTGTGCAGTCACAACTGTGAGGATATCACGACCACCTAGGACATTTATACATTTATACTTGTGTTCATTCTTGCAATTAAAAATGCATTGCGTTGTTGATATTACAATCAAAGACGTAATTTATTCATAAAATATTAGACAATAGCAAATATGATCGGAAAATCGCCGTCGTACACAAAGAAAATTCTCATGGGTTTCGTAACTGAAATAAAAAAAAAATACGTTAGATGCATACAAAACTATTGGATATAATATGATAATCTTTATCGATTTTTTCGAATGAATACAGGATATATTCATTATAATAACACTATTTCATAGTAACTTTAAAATCCTACATGTAAAAATAAATAAGTAAATGTGTGCGAAATTTTTGATTTTATGTAGTAGATTACAAAAATAACTGCGTTAAAAACAACCGACTTCAAAAACACTAAAAAGGTTTGATGTCGTGTGGCTGGCACCGACTTCAAACCTATTTAACAATTCAATCATAATATGTAGGTATAAATATCAAATCCAATTTATTTTTTACTTTTGCGTTTTTGAAGTCGGTACTTTTTAGTGAATTTTTCAACACGAATCAAACTCGATAAAGTCAATATAATATTACTGAGTTCCTATGGCCACCTTCCGATTCCATCATCAAATCAGCTCCATGTCATGATAATGTTTTATAGCTATCCAATTTACATACGTATACGAAATTTCAGCTCAATCGGTTACCGGGAAGTGAATCAAAGTTACTTGCAACATTTACAAATACAGACAAAAATGCTCATAAAATAAAAACTACTGGGCCTATCCGAATAAAATTTTTATGGGACCAATTCGACACCATCCCGCATCGAACAAAAAAAGAATCACGTAAATCGGTTCAGAAACCTCGGAGTAATCGGTGTACATACATAAAAAAAACATACCGGCCGAATTGATAACCTCCTCCTTTTTTTTTGAAGTCGGTTAAATAATCCTTTGTTTTTGAAGTCGGTTAAATAATGGGGATAATTTATGGACTTATACTAGTTTTTTTTAAATAAATACACAATTTTTTACCGAAAAAATTACTTCGAATCCGTCTATTTTTTTTGTAGTCAATAATTTTTAGTAAAAATGTTAATTAACCTGTTAAAATAACTCAAGCTTTTGGAAATAATAAACAGAATCCAAATCGACCCATAAACTTCGGAGATGCGTCAAAAATAGAAAGCAAGTCTACAAAAAATTAAAAAATGAATAACATGAAAAATATTATAAATAGACCCCCATTTTGAAGTTTATTTTCGATATTTCTTCATGACTATTCAGAATATTACGGGCATTGTATAGGATTCGTACGTAAATCGTATAGGTATTCTAAATTGGCTATTAATTATAGGTACCTACATACAGCATTAATTGAACATTTGATTGAATTTAGTATTTAATCTAAATTATACACAGAAAAAAAATGTCAGAAATAAATACAGATAGAGCTTCTTGTGAACGTGCAAAATTATTCATTTTGGTAAGGCTACAAATTAAATAAAATTTATTTACCTCTCTATTGTACCTAATCCTTTTGATAATTGAATATATCAGGCACGAATAAAATCCAAATGTAAATAATTTAGCTTTTTGCGGTAAGAAAATGCGTCATACGTTTGAAAATTTTAAAATACATATATACAAAAAGTGGAATTAACATTAATTCACAAACTAATATATTATTATGTAGGTACATACATACAGATGTATAAAACTGATGTTCGTTATTGCGTGCGCGCGGAAGTTTTTATGCTCTAGTTACACACGCCATTATAAAAAGCGCCTTTTTCAATGACTTCTTATTCTATCTAGGTATACCTAAGGATAACTAAATATACTTAGGTTTATATAATTTCTAACAAAACGCTGGCTCATGGCTTCAAAAAATTGAGGTTTATATGAAAAAATCCCAACTTTAGATATCAAACAATTTTGTATTAATAAAACTTAAACGCTAACCTAACTGCTACTTTTGGAACTAACGAAAAATATATTTATATAAATATCGAAAACAAAAAAAACTGGATATATTATCATAAAAAGGAACAGTTTTATGCTAATCCAAATTAAGCAATAGTAACTTGCGTTACAATATTGCAATAATTATGATAAAAAAATCTAGATATGTAAATAGGTACTAGGACATGCAATTGCAATTAAAATTACTCAGGTCCTAGCCTGCTACCCCGTGACCTTAGAACTTGTTTCTAACTATGAGTCAGTATTGAACATTTGAATAGCTTGTCATGAGGTCAATACTTGTAGACATTAATCTTCAATTATACTTGTTTACACTAAAGGACTTTCAACAAACTTAAAATGATTCAATAACTAGGCTACTTGATAATTCTTTTAAGGTTATGGATGTGAAATTTGAATGTGTGGAAAAGGATTATTAATCCGTGACGAAATATATTCAGATATACCACAAACCAATCTACAAGAATAGAGCTAGCTAGCTTATATATGTATAGTAAAAATATTTAGTAAGGTCCTTTTCTTTAACCTCCAATCCTTTCCTTTGTTCCCTCGTCAAACATTTCCAGATCCCATACCTTTTATATAGGCGGTGGTAGCGCTTTTCATCATGGGTCTTTTGCCGACAATGAAAAATAATAATAAAAAAAGCCGCTGGTCATCGTCTGCGTTGCCTAATTTTTAAATGAACTTTGGAAAGGGATTAATATCGGGAATAAATAAATCTCGGGAACTACTGGACCGATTAGAAAAATTTTTTCGGTGTTAGATAGCCCATTTATCGAGGAAGGTTAACATTTATCGCTATATTTCATCACGCTACGGGCAACAGGAGTGGAGCCACGGGGGTGAAACCGCGCGGAACAGCTAGTAATAAATAATCGGTACGGTCTGGAAAGCGGAAGACATAGTAATATCAGTATTATATTGTCTGTTATGTGGTAGCATTTTAATAAATAAGTATAATATAATGAATAATTTACACTGATCTTCTATGACCCTACTAAGGACCGGGTCCTTGTTGTCACGATCCATGTGTAGAGTTTTTCAGGGAGAGAGCTTCAATTAGAATAATTATTCCACATTTAGATATACGAAGATAGAAAATTTATTTAAAACAGCATAATATTAAAATTTCCTATAATAGTTTAACTTACAAATAGTCTCAGACACGGAAAGTCATAGGGATATTACCAGAAATGGGTCTTTTTTTTTGTTAAATCTATGTGAAAATGTCAATATTTATCCACTCTGTCATTATAAGCTAAAAACCATACTCCTAAATTGGCTTCTGTCCCTCTCGTATGATGAAACTGAACTAATTATTAAAACCACCATCTAAACTTCTACATTTCTCACTCAACCTCACAAACTCACATAATCTCACTCTCGCATACTCACACACATAACATTCTCACACTCTCTCACAAACACATACCTGCACAATTTTGTCTTTTTAAATTTGTATAAATCGTCTTACTTACTTTTATCATTACTTTGTGTTTCTGTTTTAGAGATATGAATGTTAAAATTTGATTTGTGGAACTACTAATGTATGGAGGCGGGCGTTGGCACCTGTGCCGCAGCTTTTAAGCTTTTATGGGTGCCATCGTGCATAAAGTTTTTGTAATGTGTTGTTGTGTTCCAAATAAACAATTTTGATTTTTGATTTTTTTTGAAATCGGAAATGTGAGTTGGATAATGGATATGCATTATGCCGTATGCGTCTCAGAATCGAAAACATTGAATATTTCGGATTTCATTTCGACAAAATGCAATTTTCGGTTCGGAACCGATTATAAAGTGTTCCAAAATTTCATCAATCATTCAAAGTGCAGAATTTGATATGTGTTCGCACTGTGATATATTTTTTTCTCAAATCCAGCAAAAGAGCAGGCGACTCACCTTCTGCAAGGTTGTTGCCGCCCATGAGCGTTCGCAGTGTCAGGGACTCTACAAGCTTTTTGCTGGTTTTTGATAGTACTATTATGAAAAAAACCTATATTAAATCAAATAAATAGATCATTATAATAGGTTATTATTTGGTAAGTATCATTTTTATTAAATATATTTAAATAAATTTAAAATATATACAAAGCGGTTTATAAATACTATTTATGCCAATTCAATACGCCTGCTTTTTATTAAGAGTTAACTCGATAGATGTAGAACTGGCCTGTCATAATTCTACAGGAAAAAATAATTTCCTTTGTTAAAAAATTTAATAAAAGTAGGCATAACCCCTATAAAAATAACTATCATATCTGCAAATTCGCATAACTACCTAAAAGTGTAACAAATATGAAATAACCCACTAAAAACATTTCTTTGAACTTTCAACTTTCCTAAAATAAGGAATGTCTGTCCGTCGTGGGCTCTTGATCTATTAGATTTACTAAAAAAATTACATTTCTATTTTATACAGATGTATGAAAAAAGGTCAATCCACGTCATTCAATTCATACAGCGAGACGTCATTAGTCATTACCTTGACTATGGGAGAACAATATAATATTATCTTCAACTAAATATGTTTACAACAAATATCATATTCAATGGTCTAGTGAACATTACTAAAACAAAGTTTGAATAGATCTGATATACCTACTAGTACGTTACAAAAAATCAGTTATTGTAGTTAAGATATATGCCTTAATTAACTTCAGGATTTTCCCTCGATCTTTTATACAAAAAAATAAAAATAGAACGGAAGTCTAGAAAACATGCGTCATGATTTAATAGTGTTTTGTCTCCATTTTTGCGTCATTATGGTCGAGAACCATAAATAGTAATTACCTACTGCTTGAACTCGTATTACGAGTTCGTCTAACCACGTTTTGGCGACGGCGTCATTACGATTCTGATTGCTAATGTATAGGGGCACATAAAAAATGAGATTTGGCCTTTACTGTAAACTGTCCCATGACCACAAACGTATAAAAAAATTATATATGCCACTTAAAGCTTAATGCATCGTATTAAAACGGTCATTAACGTAATATAGATTGTTGAAATAACAATAGTAATCGATAACGTGAGCACATAAATTTATTTAATCATTTAATTATCTATTGATGAATTAGAATAATTTTATGAAATCACTATTCTGAACCTGGTTGGCAATATCTCAACGAAACATCTCGATTATTCAGCCCCATCTTAAATAATGAAATCTCTAAAAAGCACCTAATCTTATCCTTATAAGCTACTGTTTCAATAAACATTTTTAAAAGATAAAAAATTGTCACTGACCGCCTGACCCTGACCTACGACAATTTTGTCACAACACTAAGAGCTAACTAGATGTTGGATTGTTGGCTAGACCATGTCATCAAATAAACCGCATGCTGCATATTGTAAAGGCATAGAAATTTGATTTCCTTTTGATTGTTTTCTAAGTATCACGATTAGATGCTATAGGTAACCACATTGATTGAATAGTTGTCCTTGATAAAGGAGTCGCGGTATATTGTTTTTTTTCTATAAATTGTAAGTTATTATATATTTACAGTTATGTTAGAATAATTAATATTACAAATAATTTATTTTTAATTATTTTTATACATATAAAAAAACAAAAACATTAAACGTCTGCTTTAAATCTACAATTCTTGTAACACGTATTATTTCTAATAAAAACTTATTTTTGGCCACAATTATCAGACTTTTTTATATCTTATATATATGTTGTACATATACTTATATAAAAAATAGTGAGAAACAAGTTTAGCACATATCAACGTATGCTCACGACATAATATAACGATGTTACATTTTTTGCAGGAGGAATTTGCCTTTCGTCATATTTCAGAAGGACAAATCGTATAGTAAATACGTTTTTTTTTTACGGAAGGCCTCCTCAGTACTTTCTTACGATGTACCAGATACTTCATTTGGCAACAACTTGGATGGGAGGAACTCATTAATATTTTTCTGCCTATAAATTAACACCAGATAAGGTTATATTTCCTATCTGAGAGGTTGTTTATCATTCCGTACCACAGATCGCACGACACTTGACTCGACAACAAGCTTATATGCTCACGTGTGTACCATTTCCATCCGATGCAATCTTTACTGACTATTTAAATTAATTAATAACAATTAATGTACATCTTAAATAGAAACAAATGTTTATCCATGAATATACGTAACAGAATAAATAGCTGGAAAAAAACAAAGGCTCACACGACCTTTAAGCATCGGTGGCAACTAGATCTTATTAAGCGCTACACACTACATCGAAGGCCAATACGCCCATTATATTGTCCACTTGCATTTATTTTGCATTGGATACTATTAATTACAGAGCCTCTTTGAAGAACAATGGATTAGTAATCTGTTCCTCGTGTTATTAAAAAGGTATGCTCCTTTTTAGGTTGGACCCTGTACATATGCTTCGGATGTACATTGTACATAGTTTGTAATGTACGAAACATAAGCAAGAGTTGTGCCCCTTGGCTGCCTTTGGTTAATTATTTGGAGATACTTTTCTGTGACTTTTACAGTAAGTTACATATTAATAATAATTGTTCTTGTGAAGCTGCATTATGTATCAATATCCCAGTCATTACTTTCTTCGATTGCTAGATAAAATATTTTTTTATAAATAAGTTTAACAAATACCAAACTTATAAGATTTGATAGTTTTTAATAATTTTGTAATTTAAAAATAAATCATGATCATTAAAATATAAACGGGTTGAACCCTCGTGTCGGGTCTCGTGCAAAAATCCGATGTCTACGAGTAAAATATCTTTGTCACAGTATCAATAAAATCAGCAGCAATCAGCCAGTATTCAATCTATTTTTAATACACGAGATTTAGACGTTTCAATTATAACAGCACTTGATTGCAGTATCACTATCACTATAGTATAAAACAAAGTCGCTTTCTCTATCCCTATGTCCCTATGTCCGTTTGTTTGCTTAAATCTTTAAAACTATGCAAGGGATTTTGATGTGTCAAAAAATGAATGTATTTTTTAATTAGCGGGAGTTTCGGATGTTCGTATAAATTAGATCACTAATTAACCTCACTGAAATTACGAATAACATTTTATCGTAATTTTTTTTAATCAAAAACCTCAGTGTAAAATTAATTATTCTAGCAATTACATGGCCAATGGAATTTTTACACTATGAGGTAATTCCCACTTGTCATACGTTTGAAAATAAAGGTCTTTCATTAAATATAATGGGAAAACTTGTGAATTTTACGCATGGATTTAATTAAATTGTTTACTGGTCTTGTTTGGTAAACAACGAGTTTATTTTGTCATGGTTATAGAACAATTTTTTGTACCACTATATTTTATTATTTTCTCGCTCCTGTTATTGTAAAAAGTCCTACGTGAAGTGTCAAATAGAGCTTTTAAATTAAAGTTAAATATAAGACAAAATATCGGTGTATTTGCATGAAATTGGGCATGTAGATAGATCATATGACCCGTAGGCGTCCGGTAAGAAAAGATTTTCGAAAATTCATACCCTAGCTTTGCCCTGCGGTTTCAGTCAGTTATCTATATATATAAAACTCAAAGGTGACTGATATAGTGATCTATCAACGCACAGCCCAAACCACTGGACGTATCGGGCTGAAATTTGGCATGCAGATAGATGTATTGGGCATGTAGATAGATCTTATGACACGTAGGCGTCCGGTAAGAAAAGATTTTCGAAAATTCATACCCTAGCTTTGCCCTGCGGTTTCAGTCAGTAATCTATATATTATATAAAACTCAAAGGTGACTGATATAGTGATCTATCAACGCACAGCCCAAACCACTGGACGTATCGGGCTGAAATTTGGCATGCAGGTAGGTATCCCCTAAGAAAGGATTTGGATCAATTCTACCCCCAAGGGGATTAAATAAGGGATGAAAGTTTGTATGAAACTATGTCAATTTTATACCGATCGGGCTTAGAGTAAGTAAGGATTTTGTAAAATTCCACCTCTAAGGGGATAAAATATGTGATTAAAGTTTTGTAGTTTTGTAGGCCCTAAGTTTTTACATACGCTAAAAAAATGTACCAAAGCCGCATAAAATATACCTAATTAATATTAATACTTCTTAACGCGAGCGAAGCCGCGGGTAAAAGCTAGTATATTTATAAAATTGCCGTTTTAGGTACGTTTAAGAAAATAAGTACTGTGTATTATATTTTTATCTAATTTTGATTCAAAACATCTCCTTGTTATGTATTTGATCTTTCGATCACTATATTTCATTACGAAACCCTCAGCACGAAATGTTTTGGTTAAAACATCGATTAATTTTATAAGATATTTAAAAAATGTACTTTATATCCTTTTTATATCATACCTATAATCCTGTCACACACTATTTATATATTAGGATACTGCATCATATGTTGTACAATCTAGAAGGAATCAGCTAAATGGAGCCTTTAAATAGGTTTTTAATTCAGGGAGATTTTTAATTTTTGGATGTAGGTAAGGGCTTCTTTTTTACATCGGTGAAACATCTCATTTCAATGAGAATTTTATTTATGCCGCGGGTGCAGTCGCGGGTGGAAAGCTAGTATAATATAATATGTTATATACATTCTATTCTTAAGTAGTCAAATTGTAACCTTTCTAGATATAGCTAGGTCATTGTATATATTTTAATTATATTGAATTATCGTATGTAATTAATACACGGTAGTTCCTTTTATAATTAAAATTAAATTTTACAGTTTTTTATGGTTAGGAAAATACGTTGAAAACAGAAATATTCAGGATAATTTTCACCCAGTCATGTATAGATGACCGCCTCCTTGGTACAGTGGTTGACGCGTGAGCGTAGTACCGAGGTGTCCTGGGTTCGATTCCCGGTGGAGACGAAGAAAAAAAAATGTCTCGGTCTGGTAGGACACAGAAGGTCGATCACCTACTTGTCCCTAAAGAAAAATCGATCAGTGAAACAGATATATGCATATAATGCATCTGCCCCTTACCCCACTACGGGGACATGGGACTTCACTTTCACATGTATAGATAGTAATAGATAGCAGTAATCCATATCAAATTGAATTTATAATAACATGCTGTTTAATTACGCTAATAATAGGTTTACGTTGAAATGTGATCTATAAGATCAAAGGTTACGGTTCAAGCGACAATTTATTATAATATATAAAGCTACACTACCACTCACTGACTGACTCACTGACATCGGGTTTCTCGGAAACTACGTGGAAAGTTGGGGGGATTTTGACGTGGACGTGTAGAGGTGCTCCCAGTGACCACCGGAAAAATATAGCGAACTCCAACACCCTGGACAAGAGGGTGGACCCCTGGAGGTGCGCAAAAACGGTGATACCTGGAGGGGGGGTGTCTGAACAAAAAATGCTCGGAACTGGTGGCGATTACCAGGGGTGGTGGAAAAATGGGGATTTTCGCGAAAACAAGATGGCCGCCGTACTTTGCCAAAATCGCCGTTTATGAATCCTTACGTCTCAAATTTGGCACACGTGCTCTGTTCGAGCCGGCGAATCGATCGGTGCCCCGTTCGAGTGGCTCCGGGCCCCCGTTTCCGACTTTCATACATTGGAAAATCCAACGGCCCGCGGAAACGGTGCGAGTTGGGTGGGGGGTGTCGGAACTAAAAATGATCACCACCCTGGGACGCTACCAGGGAGCCATAGTGGGACGCTCGATTTTGGAATTTTTCCATTTTTGGCGCAAACATAAAAACGTAAATTTAGACGAGGTGGTGCAATGGAGAAATACACCAATGACGCATTCGTACTCGCCCAGCTCCCAGGATATCCAGAAAAATCCGAAATCTTAAACTTTCCCACATTTCGCGAAGACGGTCAACGGCCCGCGCAAACGGTAGCAGCTACATCTGGGGTGCTCAAACTAAACTTGTAGTAGACCTCGAGCAATTACCACAGATAGTGAAAAAAATTCAAAATGGCGGAAAAAATGGCCGCCGCCATACAAATGCTAAAATGGCCATCGCTGGTCCGATCGGGCTGAAACTTGGCACAGGGGCTTTAATCGAGCCGCACATTAAGTTGGCATACTCATAATTGAATTATCACTGCTGGTTTCCGAGTTTCATACAACGCAAAATTCGACAGCTCTCTGAAACGGCGCAAGATAGGTGGGGGGTGTAGAACTAAAAAATGATCAGAAAGATGGGGCGCTACCAGGGCAATCGAGAAATTTCAAATTGGACGCCATATTTTTTTTCAAAAATGGCCGATTTTTCGAGGCAAGATGGTGGCGCCGGTTACTTCACTATCGGTTTGAAAATTGACTTCTGTGCTCTAATCGGCCAGATTTACAAAACTGCATACTCAGAATCTCACTTCGACCGCTGGTTTCCATTTTCCATACATCACGAAATTCAACGGTTCTCTGAATCGGTGACAGGTAGGTCGGGGTCGCCGAAGTAAAAAATACTTCAAAACTTGGTCCGCTTCCAGACATATAAATTTTTTTGTTAAAAAGCGAAATTTTTTTTTTCGAAAATTTTGTATGGAAATTTCCATAGTAGGAAGGGTGATTGAATAGCAACGGCAAAGGACGGCGCCGCGGGCTGCTTGCTCTCTCGCTCTCGAAGGTCGACAGCCTCCCGGAGTAATAAATATTTATTAACTTTTGAACTACCGCATGAGCCAAGCGAGCGAAGCGAGCGAATCACGGCAGCGGCTGGCGTAAATATTTAAATAGGTAGCGAGGAGCGAAGCGACGAGCGTGTTAGGTTAACTTTTGAACTACTGCACTAGCCAAGCGAGCGAAGCGAGCAAGTCACGTCAGCGGCCGGCGTAAAAATTCAAAGAAGTAGCGAGGAGCGAAGCGACGAGCGAATTAGGTTAACTTTTGAACTACTGCACTAGCCAAGCGAGCGAAGCGAGCAAGTCAAAATATTGAAAGAAAGAGCGAGGAGCGAAGCGACGAGCGAGTTAGGTTAACTCTTGAACAGTTTATTATGAAAAGTCACTGCCCGCTATCGATAAGACGTTTCAAAAATTTTACCAATATTTGAATAAGTAATTTATAAGCAGTTTAGGTAGCGAGGAGCGAAGCGACGAGCGTGTAAGGTTAACTTTTGAACTACCACACGAGCCATGCGAGCGAAGCGAGCGAGTCACGGCAGCGGCCGGCCTAAATATTCAAATAGGTAGCGAGGAGCGAAGCGACGAGCGTGTTAGGTTAACTTTTGAACTACTTATCGCACGAGCCAAGCGAGCGAAGCGAGCGAGTCGCGGCAGCGGCCGGCCAAAATATTCAAATAGGTAGCGAGGAGCGAAGCGACGAGCGTGTTAGGTTAACTCTTGAACAGTTTATTATGAAAAGTCACTGCCCGCTATCGATAAGACGTTTCAAAAATTTAATAACATTTGAATAAGTAATTTATAAGCAGTTTCGACTGACTGTAGAATCGCTGTTAGCAGATGTTACAAATGGAAAGGAAATTCGAATGCATTTTCAAATGACTGAAGATTTCTGCCCTGGGATGAGCCGCGAGCTGCTTGCAGCTCGCGCACCACGCACCCTCGAAGGTGGACAGCCCCCCGGAATAGAAAATATTTGAATGGGGAATTTATAAGCATTACCGACTGACTGTAGAATCGCTGTTAGGAGATGTAACAAATGGATAGGAAATTCGAATGCATTTTCAAATGACTGAAGATTTCTGCCCTGGTATGCTTCGCGGGCTGCTTGCAGCCCGCGCACTACGCTCCCTCGAAAGTGGACAGCCTCCCGGAGTGGAAAATACTTGAATGGGGAATTTATAAGCATTAACGACTTACTGTAGAATCGCTGTTAGCAGATGTAACAAATGGACAGAAATTTGAATATACTTTCAAATGACTGCCCTATTGTTTCAACCCAGGGGCAAAAGGGGCTCGCGGGCTGCTTGCAGCCCGCGCACAACGCACCAGCTAGTCTTATTAATAACGATAAAACATTACATTAAGTATGCATTTTTACTGGAAGTGTCGATCTTTAATTTATTTTTTTATTAGATACGGATAAACCAGAAAGGTACCGACTGTAAACATATTTATTTAGAGCTTTCTTTTAATGCTAAGTGTTTAAAAGCGCAAGTAGAGACCGTATCAGCTTTAACTGGGAATTTTTATTTTTATTAAAAGTACCAAATGCAGATTAAAATATGAAATGACCTAGAAAATATTTGACATGTTTTACTTTCAACATACAGATATACACGCAAATATAGACAATATTAATATAACTTAGTAGGCAGAGGAATATATAACATATTCCTCGGAGATGCCTTTACTGCGGTCTGCACCTCGATGCAATCTTCAATTTTTGCTCCAGTTATCTATAACGAAATAGAGAACATACCTATAAGCTCTATTTACAAAGATAAACTCAAACTCAAACTCAAACATTTATTTATTCAATTAGACTTCTTCAAGAAGCACTTTTGAATCGTCAATACATATTTTTAACATTTACCACCGATTCGGAAAGAGTTAGGTATCTATGGAGAAGAATCGGCAAGAAACTCCATAGTTGCTCTTTTAAATCCTTTCAGTATTACAATTTAATTTTACAAAATATGTTAGTAACTGTACGTATATATTATCATAATATTATGCCAAAGAACTGTCCTGTGGTTTTACATAATTTTTAAATTTAGCACTACTAAACTCTTTAATACTATGAGGAATTCTGTTGTTAAAAAGTATACCTTGGCCCATAAATGAATTTTTAACTTTAGCTAACCGGTAAAATGGCATTTCAATTTTATTTCTGTTCCTTGTGCCATAACGGTGTCTATCTCCTACTCTTGTGTGTAAGTCTGCGTTTTTGTGTACATATAAAATATTATTAAATATATACTGTGATGGTACAGTGATATTATACACTATACAATTACTATTATAATTTGCACATAATTGTACAACCTAAAAAATTTTACGAAAGGGCTAACGCTATGGGTAATATTTTAAGAACAGAGCTTTATTGTGAAACTTTACAATATTTGTGTCATCATTTAAATTTTTATTCAACGTACAGTATACTAAGCCAAAGCCTCCCATGGTAACTCTTAGAATTAACATTCTTTTCGTTTATTACGTTGCTACCGCAAAAGATATCTTTGCTATTTTTCCGTAAGAATGTTTTAAACGTAGCAAATGTACGATTTTCACACGACTGCTTGTTTAATAAATATTAGGTAGTTAATGATTGGTATCAGATTCTGAACGTCAAAATTTTCCAAAACCACCTACGTCAGTATGAGAATTTCAAGGCTATAATCAAAACAAAACAAAGTAATTGTTACGGCTTGTTTGTAAACTTGCATAATAATTTATGTGCCTATCCTACTAAAAAATGTGAGTTCAACTCGAATTTAAAAAAAGAAACAATTATATAACCTTGATTATACCTATATGTTAATATACATTAAAAGGAGATTTATATAATATAACTTTTTAGTTTTTAGTCTGTGTTTTTAGTACTTACGTAAATCGACCCATATTATCAGTTTAATATTATAATTTTTAAGGAGCATGTACATTGTACTATGTTGAGCTTCCGTAAAAACTTAAATCTGCTGAAAACGCGTTTTCATCTAGATTTCAGGCCAAATATATTTAGTTCCTGAAGAAAAGGAAACATTTATTTCAGATTTTTAAACAAAATTATTTACGAAAGAACAATGCATAGCGTGCAAAAAAATTGTGGTTATTTGTGCAATAGAAAGTTTCACGAGTGCTTAAAAATAAATTATGTAAAATAATGTGAAAGGTCAAAATGTAACCTGAAAGATGGTAGTTAAATTTCATACAAACATGTACACTTTAATGGTTTATATAATAATTTGTAAAGACAACAGACTCAAAGAAAGGTCCTATTTGTTCTGAGAAAACAAATACCCAAAACTTTCTTTTTTATGTAGATTCTCCTGAGCCGGAGAGACAAATTTAAAATTGTTATCAATCAACTCCTTTTATAATTATATTATGACGTTATCTATGCGTAAGTATCACTACATAGTATAAAACAAAGTCGCTTTCTCTGTCCCTATGTCCCTATGTATGCTTAATTCTTTAAAACTACGCAACGGATTTTAATGCAGTTTTTTTTTAATAAATATAATGATTCAAGAGGAAGGTTTTAGTATATAATTTATTAGGTTTTCGACAAAGCGCGCGAAGCCGCGAGCGGTAAGCTAGTGTACAATAAAACAGTATCCAGACTGTTCCTGTGCATTAAATAATCAAAAAATCTAATACGGCTTTCCAGGCGGTAAAATCTATACCTACATATAATAAATCTGTAGAAGGGTCAATTCTGTACATTGAAAATATTGAAAAAATAACTAGCAGGGGGTGTTACTGGATCGATACCAAACCCAAATATGTGATTAAAAAAATTTTTGTCTGTCTGTCTGTCTGTCTGTCTGTCTGTCTGTCTGTCTGTATGTGAAGACATCACGTGAAAACTACCGGTTCGATTTCGATGAAACTTGGTATAATTATACCTTATTATCCTGGGCGTAAAATAGGATACTTTTTATCCTGGAAAAATACGTAGAAAAAAAATTAATCTCAATTTTTCAGTTATCCATAGACGTTGTTCTGTAGTAGGTACCGCGAACACACGTTGCGTATTATTATAGACCTAGCCGTATTTGGGTCCAATAGATATTTATAAGATATGTCATTGTCCGAGTTACTCAAAATGGAGAAATAAACCATCCACGCAAAGACCGACATCCGCGCGGACGGAGTCGCGGGCGGAAGCTAGTATTAAAATAAAATGTGACTTCGTCGTGAAAAAAGAGCATGCGTTTCTATCCTAAAATCATGCAATTTCACGTGATATCCTGTGTATAATATTTTACAATACGTTAATAATTTAGTTAATACTTTTTGTCTCAAAGCTAAAGGCATAAAAGTTTTCCAACCATAAAAGTTTTCCTTAATTGCTGTTATTCAAAACAAATTAGCTCTATTCTACATAATAAAATATAAAAAGACAGTATTATGATCACGACAATCAAATTACTGAAACCAATTATCGATGACAATAACATACCGAGATTAACATATTTCTATTGAACTAAACACTGTCGTCTGTAATCGTGGATTTATTTGAATAATTCCTGAGAAATACGATAATTATAGTAACGCCATGTATTAGTGCGAGTTTTTACGCACCAGCTAGCTAATGGAATAATGTTCTGAGGAACAAATTAGATGGTTTAAGCTTCACGCTAACTACTATAAATACTGCGGTACAACGTTAGCAGCATAAGTCACAATTGTGTCGTACAATTAGAACCACTGTAATGGTAGGTTTGAAATATTTAAAAATATAAATTCAAATTCATAGTGTTTCACAATAAAGAGTGTGTGATTTGTGATATTTTCAGATGGCTGGGAAACTTTTTGTATTGTGCTGCCTTCTGGTAGCGGTTTACGCCGACGAGAAGTACACAGACAAATATGATAACATCAACGTGCAAGAGATCTTGGATAACAAGAGGTTGCTGGTGGCTTACAGTAACTGCCTCTTGGACAAGGGCAAGTGCAGTCCTGAAGGAAAGGAATTAAAAGGTAAGCCTACATTCTCACGTTTTAAACAATGGTCACATTTTACAACTGGATTTTGGAAATAATTCCAGAGTTCTGAATGCTAAGGACTGATTAAAAAGTTATTAACACTTTTGTCATGATAGAATGATACAAATTTTAAATATATTCAGAAGAAGCACGGAGCATCTATGTTTATGATAATATTTATATTTTTTAATTATACCATTTTTATTAAAAAAAAGTAATAAGAAAAAACAAAACCGACCTTTTCAAAATAAATAAACAATACTTTTAAAAATATATATAAAAATTATAACTCAATGTTCAAGTTAAATATAAACAACGTAGCCTTGCTAGTTTTATTCATTACATTAAGGTATGCATTATGTATATATTTAATTAACGCCTAATTTATTCATTTCCTCTGTTTATTCCATAACCACAAAATAATAAAACATTAGAGGATATAATCCTTCATTTATAAAATATTAGATACTCTTCATCTACGAACCATTGTCTCATAAACTGAGAAGCGGTTATGAAATGCATAGTAATTATCACCCTAGATCCTATGATTTAACCAAGACGCAAGCAAGACGTATAATTTCATTCATAATCTCACAGATCACATGCAAGACGCTCTGGAGACGGGATGCTCTAAATGTACTGACACCCAGGAAAAAGGCAGCTACACCATTATCGAGCACTTGATCAACAAGGAGAAGGAAATCTGGAACGAGCTGACCGCCAAATACGATCCTGAGGGCAAATACAAGAAGAAGTACGAGGAACGTGCCCACGCTAAAGGTCTCAAGCTGTAAATGTAAATTTGTCTCGGATCTTGGATTTTTTGTTTACTTTTCTAATAAATTGTTAGAAATATATTTTCTTGTTTAAATTTCATCCTTGGAAATTGTGAAACAATGATTTGTTGGCTTTGGTTTTATCAATTAGTTAAAACTTTATAAATAACTTTAATTGTAATGTAAGCTACATTTTTGTTATAATTAGAATCTTGATTATATTATTCATACTTTTCCTTAACTTTATAAGATTTTAAATTATTATGGCTATAATTGCATGCAATACAAAAATATATGTACCTTATACATATATTAATTAAATATAATATTACTATATTGAAATGAAAAGAAATAATAATATAAATAGTATACATTAACCCAGAATTTTCCTCTTGTTTTTGTTGACTGTAAAGTAATATTTAATGATAATCGCTCCTCATTTTTTAAACAGAAAACACAAGTAGCTGAAATTCTACGCATAGATTAGAAACATAATTTACTTTTTTGTAACTTTAATGTAATTAAATTTACCATCGCGTGACTAAAACCCTGTTAAAAAAAAACATCGTATTATTACAAAAACAGTTAATGGTGGCTCAGTGGTGAGGACCTCGGCCTTCAGTTGAGTCGGGATTCGAGACAATGAGAAATAAATTGATTTTTCAATGTGAATGTGTTTTCAATTGATAACATCACTCGAAACGGCGAAAGGAAAACATCGTGAAGAAGTTTGTAATGCATGCGACATGCGCCAACCTGCATTAGGCATTAGACCATCGCCCGTGGTGGGTCATGGCCTGTACACTCATAGGAGGGCCGTATCCCAGCAGTGAGAATATACATATATTATGGGTAAATGATGAAAAAAGCAAAACACACTTAAAAATTCGATCGTTTCAATTGTCGAGACAAGAATAGACATTGTTGTTTTATACCTACTTTTACTTTTATTTACATTATAGGTCTTTTTTTATTGGGAATAGGGAAGCGCTTGACCACAATCTCGCCTGATGTGGTCTAAGATGGAACGCGCTTTCCTAGAAGGTACCTGTTCACTATACGCTTTACACTTTACGCTTACGCGTACGCTTGAATGTATTCACTTTGATCTATTGATATTAAAAAGAAAATATTCTGCATTGTTATAATTTATTTCTTTCATATTTGAGTATTCAATAAATAAGCGTAGATCTGATGAAAAGTTACAATATTAATGTTTCAAGTTTTGATTATATGCGACTGATTACGGTTGAAATAAAAAGTACCACAGAATACTCAAAAGTAAATAGAAAAGTAGAGCGAGGGCTCACTATTGAATTTAAACCAAAAACCGGGACTACAAGACTATAAAAAAGTAAAGAAATTTTGAAAATATTTCATGTGAATATTTTTGGATTGTTAACGTTGCAACTGCTCCATCGGTAAAGGAAACACGTCTTCGAGATCGACTGCACCCTACTATAGTCACCCATGTAATGCATTATGACTGGAAAATCATTATTTGTTGTTGGATCCCAATAAACAAATAATAAAGATATCAATCACCCTTATGTAGTAGAGCTTTTAAACGCCATAAAATTATGTACGCACACAACATTGTAAAAGACTTAAACCGCACTCTGATAAAAATTTCGCGGTTTTGCCAATATTCAAATTTACATTTGTCTTGAATTTCATGACATCCTAGTTTATAGTTGTAGTAGGTATATAAAAGGTAAAATAAATTTTCTGAAATATGAAATGAAAAAATACAATAATTATTATTATAGAGCAAGTTATAGAGTAAAAAGGTGAATAGTCAAATACCACAATAAATCCATAGGTACTAATATTATAAATGCGAAAGTTACTCTGTCTGTCTGTCTGTTTCTCTGAACCAATTTGCATGAAATTTTGTATAGTCATATTTTGATACCCGAGAAAGGAAATAGGATAGGTTTTATGCCGGAAATCCCACGGGAACGGGAACTATGCGGGTTTTTCTTTGACTGCGTGGGCGATGCCGCGGGTGGAAAGCTAGTGCTATATAAAATTGACGTTATATTGTACGTAGGTAGTTAACTAATGAACAGAACATTGTATATTGTTTGTTTTGAAGATTTCTAGAAGGTGTCACATAATATTAATTAATTGTCTTATTCTTTACGTTAGCTATGTATACTCATCCGTAATGATTAATGATTTGAACCATTATAATAGTCAATTATCCCGTTAATTACAACGTGATTACAATGCTAGTTCAATTTAATGCCCAGCATAATGCAAATAAAACAATTGCTGAAGAACGCGTTATATATAAGTGCATTTTACTCCAAAGGAATCATTGTGTAAAAAAGTAACTAAGCCTGTAACCGTTTTCAAGCCTTATATTAATTTTAAGATGAATTATATACTACTTATACTATTTGGTCTGACAGCATTTGCATATGCTGAACATTACACGGATAGATATGACGACATGGACGTTGATGAAATCCTACAAAATAGAAGATTAGTGACGTCATACATAAAATGTTTAATGAATAAAGGGCGGTGCACTCCGGAAGGTATCGAAATAAAAGGTAAGCTTTCTTCTGCATACTTGCGACAGCTCACTATAACTAATTTCATATGATGAGGATATTACTAAATAAAATATCATACTCGGTACACTATATTTTGTACTTTAAAATATCATTATCTCCACGGAGTTGTATTTCCACCTTCACATTCTAACGACTCATCCATGTTCCATACTCTACAATGCTCCTCCCTCTATCTTTACAATACATGAATGTATAGGTTCAACTTTAAACTCCTCATTAAAGTAAAAAATATAATACATTAAAGGTTATTTCCGTACCATACTCATAAAAAACCTTACATATCTTTATTTCCGACTTTTTAGGTACATACCTACATAAAATTTCATAGCGCCGATCCTCCAATTAACATAATTACTGTTAAAACAATAAGTACCTTCACTAAATTAAGCATCTGTACTTGAATGTTTTCTGCGAAGTGAACAAACATAATTAAATATACTCATATTAAAAGCACCAAGGCATAAACAATACAAGGTTTTTTGATTCGTAAGAATAATTTACATTTATTATCATTTTTATAAATAGTTTAACGTCATTTCCAATATGCTTTTATGCAATACTAGGTTTCCGCCCGCGGCTTCGCCCGCGCAGTCAAAGAAAAACCCGCATAGTTCCTGATCCCGTGGGATTTCCGGGATTGCGTCATTTTCCCGGGATAAAAAGTAGCCTATATCCTTTCTCGGGTATCAAAATATCTCCATACCAAATTTCATGAAAATTGGTTCAGTAGTTCAGGCGTGATTGAGTAACAGACAGACAGACAGAGTTACTTTCGCGTTTATAAAATTAGTATGGATTAAGAAGTATTATTTTCTTAAACATTTCGACACAAGCGTTCAGCTCTATATAGAGCTTAACTTTATATTCTTCACATGTTTGTTTTTAGCAGTAAATATATATTGAGTTTTATAGCATTCAAATTTATTATAAATAAGTTTATTTATAGTAAAAATTTAATTAATATAATCTGACAGACTTAAAAACTAAGAAAGAATTAACAAAATTTTTCTCCTTCAATTGCAGTTCACGTAAAAGATGCCATGCAAACGGGCTGTGAAAAGTGTACGGAAAAACAGAAGAAAGGCGCAAGAAAAGTGGTTAAATTCATTCGGGAAAATGAAAAAGATGCTTGGAAGGATCTGCTGAAAAAATACGACCCAAAGGACGAATACAAAGAAATTTACGAAGCATTCCTTGCTAAAGAAGATTGAGCTTTTCATTATTATCATGTTGAGAAAAAATCTCCATGACATGGTTTATCCTAAGCTTTGTACGTGATTATAATGTAATCCTGATTAAAAATAATAGCAATTGTACCAAAACTATAATTTAATTTTAAACGTAGGATTGAATAAATGCAGTTTTTAATGGGTCACCGAGTTTTAATTATTACTAGCTTACCGCCCTCGGCTTCGCCCGCTACTAAAACCTTCCTCTTGAATCACTCTATATTAAAAAAAATTGGTTGTCTGTAATGTCGGTTTACTGACGATAGTTGAACGTGACAACGATTATGTTTCTTTGTCGCTCGTTCCGCGCTCTCGCTTGCACTTCATGCCTTACATGGAACGCCTCAGAGCGAGGTAACGCCGCATGAGTCATGTTTTTTCGTGCGTGCAGCCGGATCTATCGAATTATAAGACGTTGTCACGTTAAAAAAATTGGTTGTCTGTAAAGTCGGTTTACTGACGATAGTTGAACGTGACAACGTCCGATTGTGCTTCTTTGTCGCTCGTTTCGTGCTCTCGCTTGCACTTCAAGCCTTACACGGAACGTCACGTCAAAAACCGCATCAAAATCCGTTGCGTAGTTTTAAAGATTTAAGCAAACAAAGGGACATAGGGACAGAGAAAGCGACTTTGTTTTATACCATGTAGTGATTATCAGTACCTATAATTAATTCATAATGGATATAACAAAGACCAATAGTAATAAGAAAAAATATGTTCCTGTTAAATTCAGTATGAAGTCCAATACTATACCAATGCTTAACTCAAAATAATCAAATATGTAGTTACAAATGGTACCTATATTAAACTTTTTGAAAATATGAGACTACGTATGTTAAATAGCCGTTGTCGTTTCGGCGGAAAACTAAAACACCTTATACATAAGATAAAGGTGAGAAAAAGTCAAGTAACGAATTCAACAGTATCTTTATTTGAAATTTATCACAGATTCTATGTTATAAAACATAAATAATAAATAAATTTATGACTGTGATACGATTAAGGCTATTTAACCCTTAAGCCTTAATCGACTTCAGTTCACTCTCATATTTCGTAACATACTTCTTGCTTGGGTCATATTTGTGCACGAGTTGGTTCCAGAAGTCCGATTCGTGGTTTATGAGATGTGTGATCACCAACCGAGTACCGTTTTTCTGTGCATCAGTACATTTACCGCAGTAGTTCTCAAGAGCTTCCTTAATATGAGCTGCAAAAGGAAATGTAAGGTCAGCATAATATCATTATGTACGTAAAAAACAATTTTCTTCAAGTAAGATAATAGGAAGCACCTTGAAGTTTATGATATTTGTCAGATTTAAAACAAAAACTTCAAATTTAGTCGCGTTTTTCCTGGTAGGAATGAATAGTGAAAAATCTTAGAGTTATGTGCTTGCTTGTATTGACAAGAAACGGTCAGGTATTTAAAGAATTACAATGCAAGCTTAAGGTTGTTATTTTTAATGTAAAAAATACTACGATTATTACGAGAGCGAGTGTTTGAATGGGAAGTTGTAAGCTACTAAACCGTTGCACATTTAATTTTGCTTCGAGAAAATATAAACTATGTTTTAACATGAAACACTTAAATTAAATAAGGTAAATTAAATATAACAACATCATAATTAATTTACTGTCATAGGTATAATAATTACTTTGTCTTGTCACAGAACATAATTGTATCGCATTACAGAAACAACTTATTCCTGAAATCCAGCATTATGCGAATATAAACCTTTGTTGTTCCTATTAAATTAAAGAAACAATTCCCTAGAATTATTGTATACTTACACCGCAATTCTTTTCCTTCGGGTGAGCATTTTCCCTGTTCCAAAGCACATTTCACATACGGTACCAGTAACCGCCGGTTATTCAGGATCTCTTTTAAATCAATACCATCATATTTGTTTGTGTAGGTGTCCGGCCGCGCGTTTGAAACAACCGCGAGAGCAATAACACAAAATGCAATAAGGTACTTCATCCTAGAAATAAAAATTTCATTATAAAATATTAAATAATACGATTATTTTAAAAATAAAAAAAATTGAGCAAGCGACATCGAAAAACAATAATATGTATTCGGGTCTAAAGAGGATAAAAAAAATTGACGAATTCTGAACACAATTTTTACACTTAAAATTTCAGCATTTAAGCTGTTCACTATTCAAAATAAAGATTTGCTATAGAAAATGAAAAAAAAAATCGCACTTTTAATACCTTTATAGATCACTTAATAAAAATTGCAAGCCCTTTCACACGTAAGTACTTAATGCACGTTCTTAACAAGATTGAGATCTTTATATAGAGAATAGTGACTACGAACTACAAAACGGGTTTGCCCTTTCCGAGAATAACCCTATAAACAGAAATAAATTCGACACAATATTTATATTTTTAAAGAGTTTCCAAGTTCACTTCCTCGTAGGGTTTCCCACAGATGCACTTTAAAAGTCAATTACCTATTTAGTAATCTGTTTTGTTTTGTGTGGAGTTCATTTTCGTGTATATTTGTGTTATATCATGAACATTATTTTTCTCAGCTATCTGACTGACCATCCCCACACTAGTTCATTTTTTTCTATGATAACTAAGAGGGAATTAGACTATTCAAGCATAGCCTAGGGGTTATGCTAACTTAATGGCTAACTTGGCCCTATCTATTATTAAGCTCTGCTTCTAGTTTCTCTCGTTTATTCATTATATTAGTGAGCATAATAAAACTGCTGTCATCCTACAAGTTTCAATCTATTTGTATGGAAATAATTTATGTAATTGTATTAAAATAAAAAATAGAACACTCTACATTTGTTAAAAACTAAGCTCCTATAAATAAATTGTTGGTATTATTTACTTCCACATATTCACAATTTATAAAGTCATAGGAAAACCCATAACTAGTTTATCTTCTACCTGAAAGTTCAATCACATTTGACATATTAGGCACCTACTAAACCACTTTGGCTGATTAAATTTTGCGTCAGAGCCTTCATCCCTGGAGCTCTAAAACCGGATTGTTCATTATAATTCATTTCTTTTTTTGATTTATGATATCTAAAATAATAACTAATGAAAAACTTTATCTAAGACTTTGCTCTTAATATTCAACAGGTAATATTTATTTATGAAAACAAAAAGAAAGTTATGTTCGTTAGATTTTTAACCGCGCCTGAATCGTAAAACGAAAATTAAGATACTACACAAAGATAGAATAGTATGTAGGCTACATTAGCTATTTTTATAATAGATATAAATCTCTAGAATCTAGATAATATAATTACATACTTCAAAAAAACTAAAAAACACTTAAGCTCATGATATTCTAGTATTGTCCCGGTCCTTGATAAGTGGTTTAAAATCGAGTCTAAAAAAGCCGGCTACATACAAACATACATACGTACAGGTGAAGCAATTATCAGCATGTTAACAATAATTTTATTATTAGAAAAACAAAAATTTATGTAGGCTATGGCACTACCATTATTCTGATGATTAGGTACCTACAACTAACAACTCTTATGTCCAAATCCGTCTAACGGTTAGGGCTGCCGGTTCGTGCAAAAGAAATATACAAACATACATCAGTATATCTACTCAAAAAACATAACACTCCTTCACAAATGGGGTAAAAAGTAGTTAGTTCTCTAATATAATACAACTAAATCTTTACGTCTCAACAGCATTTTTAGTTTTTTATGCCTTACTGTAGTTAATTTCGTTTCAAAATCAACAAAAGCAATTTCCATATTTTTTGTTTGCTACTTGTGAGTGAAATATGTTGCTTCATTTTTTGCTGGTCAGAAAAAGTCAACAGATCTTAATTATTAAAGAGATTTTGTGATTAAACATAGAATAATTTAATTTCATAAGAAATAATGCAACAATCACTTAAAATAAGTACCTGCAACAATCACTTAAAATAAGTACCTACCTATTATTATTATTATTGTATCTCACTTCCATAATACTCGGGTACCATCATAAGGAAGGTACCCGGTCCTTTGGAAGGCTTACGTGGGGACACGGATCCAACACGCAGAGGCCCTTTCGAGAACTTTACTGTGTTGTGGGACACCAGCCGCAGCCTGCCCATGACTGCACTATAGAGATACAGCCCTGGGCAGTCCGCGGCCGATGTAGGACTATTGCAAGATAAGGAAACAAAATAAACTGTGCTATGGAAAGGGATGTTAATGGACCGGAATTTAGGACTATTGAGGACTATGGCACCTGCCTTTCTACTAAAATATAGCAAAAAATTGTTGGCAGGTGGTGACTCGCCCTCTCACTGTATGGGCCCCCGAAATAAGTCGCTGCAATAGTGCGACAAGGGGGCAACATATTGTGAGCAGCTAAGGGTGGAGAGGCGTCCCTGGACTTTAAACGACGATCACGCGCTCCCTGAGGGTCCAGCATCACGTGCCCACTCGCCACTTACGCTTCGCATCCACCCTTCGAGCTAAAAGCTCTCGCGACTCCACTCTGGCCGGCCGGTTAAGGCAAGCCAGAGGTGGGGGTCCTGTCCTCGTCAGGCTTCACTCCGACCGGCCGGTGAAGGCAAGCCGGAGATGAAGACAGGGGCCTCCCCCGGGAGCACTCGGTTCCCGCGGGGTCGCTACTCCGGGGTGGCTACCCCGCCACAAGATGTCCTGCGGGTTGACTGATTGCACGGGTTGAATATCTATTGTCACATAGACAATAGATATTCCAACCGTGGGCGATGGGGTCGTCACATCCCTACGTTATATTATTTTTTCGCTTCTTACGTTTTATTAAAAGGATTGTCTTATTAAATTTTCTCTACATTTTCCAGCACATTACTTTAGTGGACGACCAGTGTGTTAATATTACTAAAAGTAAGACTACCTGTGTGTTGTTATTTTGCCGTGGTATGTGTAGCGTGATGGGTTTAGGGCGAAAAATAAAACAAAGCTGTGTTCAGTAAAAGCTCCCATTATATTCAAACTCAAACTCAAACAATACAATTTATATTTTATTCAATTAGACTTCTTTTAGAGGCACTTTCGACTCGTCATTACATATTTTTTACATTTACCACCGATTCGGAAAGCAGTAGGTATCTATGGAGAGGAACCGGCAAGGAACTCCATAGTTGCTCTTTTTTATTGACTTCATGACTTCGAGACTTGGTTATTGTATTTTAGAGCCTGATGATCATAATCTATCCCAAGTCAATTCAGTATAGTTCATATTCAGATACTATTTAATTTAAAAAACTCTTATTTTAAACTGTTTTTACATCGCAATTTGTAAATTACTTACAATTTATAAATTAAAAAATTACCTACATTTTTTTGTTATAATTAAATTTAAATAACATCTCTCATGCTTCAAGGCCTATGAATATTTTTATTCGCATAAGGCAAAATTATAAATATGATCGAGTTGAATTTACATCGAAATAATTTATTTTTAGTTATGTACACTTTTTGTTACAATTTCATGTCTATCAACCTGTATTTTATTAAAAATAATATATAGAGTGCGCAAGAGTCCAAGAAATAGTAAACTCTATAATTCTATATATAAAAATGAAACAATATTTCCCTAGGTCACGGCACCTCGCGTGAACGGCTGGACCGATTTTGTAGTACGAGGATGGTTTTTATCGAATGAAAATGTACCACGAGCGAAGCCGGGGCAGACCGCTATGCTAGTAGTAAGATGTATTAGAAACAATGAAATATAACCAAAATCATAGATACAATAAGATTTTCTAAGCTCTTCATTTCAATAACATAAATAATAATCAGGAGGTTGTATGGAAATAATTAAGTTAATAAATAAAGATCCAGGATCTTACTATGAATCGTAAATCATTTACATCAAAATGTTTATAAATATTCGATATTCGTAAACACAAAAAAATTAGGTTAGCTAAAAAAATGACTAAATTTTACTTGATACAATAATGCATTATATTATAGGATAGGGATAAAAACGACTCTTAAATTTGAACTAATAAATTTATTTTCGCGAAAATTTAGAAGAAATAATTGCAAACATCAAACTCTGTATACATTTAGTGCGCTGCAACGGTGCGGAGTTCCTGCTCGTATTTCAATACATATTTGTGCTCAGGGTCGTATTTGGCCTTCAGTTGTTCCCAGTATTCAGCCTTTTTGTTGATGAGGTGACCGATGACCTTTCTGGTACCAGCCTTTTGGGTGTCTGTGCACTTGCCGCAGTTATTTTCGAGAGATTCCTTGATGTGAGCTGTGGATGACAAACATAGATTTATTATACGTTTTAATACGATTACGATTCATTGTAATATATGTTTATGTACCTATATTTGTAAGAGAAGCAACCGATGATTGCGTAACAATATGTTATTTTAGAAAATAATCTATTTCAATGATACCAGTATTTTAATACATGGATCTGCTTCTTCTTAATAGATGTCACATTTATATGAATTTTAATTCAGGATAAAATCGTATATCTCTCAACTGCATATAAGAAAATAATTATACATACATAGTTATAAAAATACAGACTGCTATGATATACCTACTCTACATAATTGCTTAAAATTAGAGGTTATAAAAATATGTTTAATTTAATCTAAATCAAAGAAGGATAATAACTATACTAAAGTCTAATTGCTTTCAACTCTATGAACTTTTATACCTACATGTTCAGAATAAAGTCCGTATTTAGCATAAAATAATTTAAGACAATATGATAAACATGTAGACTCTACATGTTTATCATATCTACATTGTAGAACCTTGGTATATTATAGTTTCCTTGTATTTGCATTGACATCGCGGGGTTTACAGGCCAAGAACGAATCCTTACAATTTCATATATTATAAAATTCATGAAAATATAGTTATTATTTTATAAATTTTGATTTGATGCTCAATGTTTATAGATAAATAAATAAATAAATATTTCGGGACAATTTTCACACACGGCACGATCTGATCCCATACTAAGCTTGTGTTATGGAAACCAGATGCCTGATAAACATACATAATATATAATTTTAAATAAATACTTATATAGATAATTAACACCCAGACACAGAGCAAACATCTGATGTTCATCACACAAATATTTGCCCCGGGTGGGATTCGAACCCACGACCTCTGGCTTGGAAGGCTTTGCCACTACCAACCAAGCCAACCGGTCAGTCAAAATATAAAATAAAGTTTTAAATTATACTTTTTTTAGTAATTAGATATTCAAACTGAAAATTTTATCCACTAGACATCTTTCAGAAGCGTTTTTGAATAGTCAAAATGCATAATATATTTACTACCGGTTCGAAAAGCAGTTTCTTATGTGGTTGTGTTATTTAGAAATTGAGTTTTATTTTTTTGTATTTTTGCGTTTCAAAATGCACTTTTAATACGTACGGCTATATAAGTAAGTATAAATATTATTCGTTTTCCTAAAGTAACTTCTCTAAGGTGTGAAAATGAATCACCAAGACGTAGCAATCTGTATGACGTATCTTCTATAATATAAAAATGAATCCCAAAATGTGTTGGTAAGCGCATAACTTGAGAACGGCTGAACCGATTTCGTTAATTCTTTTTTTATTATATTCCTTGAAGTACGAGGATGGTTCTTATGTAGAGAAAACGTAAATATGTACCACGGGCGAAGCCGGGGCGGACTGCTAGTTCAGTATAAAACTATACCTAGTTAAGTGCAAAGGACAGACTTGTTTGTTTCCATGATCTATTTATGACCTATTATTAGTCTGCATAAATTCATAAATATTATAATTTATCATCATAAAACTGGTTTTGTCAGACAAGTGAATGATTGTTTCTTAGTAGTGTATAATTTTATCAATATTGAAAATAAACGTTGGCTATTGCACGTGGAATCTTGAGATTGGATGCAAAAACGACATAATTGCCTTTTAAATATCATTATTAAAATTTAATTAAACGACATAAATTTCCTTTAAATGTTATTATACAAATTATATTCGTAAAGATAGTTCTAACTTTTATAAATATTTATGTACTATAGAAGATATTGTAGCTAACTTTTGAAAGAGTTTTTCAACTTTACACACTTTGATTCTCTATATTTTAATATGGTTATTTCGTGATTTTTTATTCGATTTAATTTAATATTATACCAGTTATACCTACCCGAAATGATATTATAAAGGAGTGCATACTACTTTAATTTGAAATCTAACATGACAATGAAAACAGGGGTATTAACCAGTTTTAAACTAAAACATTGAAACAGCTACCAAACGAGTTGAAATTTTAACGCAGCATTTTGCTTTTGCAAAACAGGCATCTTTAGCTCCAGACTACACTAAGATACAACTTACATAGTAACTGTTTACTATGGTACAACTTCAACATTTGAACACGTCTTACATTTCATTTCCTTTCCGTCAGGGGAGCATTTGCCTTGGTCCAGCACACACTTGATGTAAGGGATTAAAAGGCGGTCGTTGGCCAGGATCTCGTCGAGGTCCACGTCGTCATAGCGGTCGGTGTAATGCTCAGGGCGGGCGGACGCGATGGCCGCGAGCGCGAAGATGCAGACAACTACGAAGGATTTCATCTTGGTTTCTGGAATAATTAAAATAAAAGAATAATGATATTGGTATCTGTAGTAAATTAATAATAATAAATGGTATGGGCTGCAACTGGCGTCCTGCAACACATTAAAATAAAGTAAAGAAAGTGTTAGAACTATAAACGAGAGCTTTCCAAACACCAAGAATATTCAGATATCTTTTATTTTCAACAAAACTTAAAAATATGCTTATTATACATAGTAACAACAAAAATATAAAAAAATGTGATTAATATTTTTAAAAGCTCTATGTGGAAATTTGTGTATTATTTATTATACCTAAAGGAAACGAAATAATAATAATGATGATATGTTTTAAGAATAGAAATAAGTTATTATGAAAAATATGAAAACATTGTTCAAACATGCAATTTAATTCATTTTAGTTCGCTGTATTAGTTTAGTTAAAAATATACTCTAGCCTATTTATATTAAACTCGCAAATTAAAAATATATTTTATAAATATTATATGGATTTGAAAATCGTAAACACAATATACCTTGTAGGTGTTTAAGCACTGATTGGTAACTAACAACTGATAATGGTGGCATGCATGATTAGTCTTTATATACAACTTGAAATCTGCTCACAAAAACCATAATATTTGAATTTCCTACACATTTTTTATTCTCTTATTGGTCGTTACTCATACGTGCTTATATTTTTTATTGTTAGGGTTAAGGCTTTGACAAATCATTAGTTAGTTTTTGTTACACAAATTTCGAGATTTATTTCTCAGATTAGCTTTTGCAAATGATTTATATTATTATATGACATAAAATCAAATGGATGTTACACCTATAAAGGTGAAAAAAAAATCATGTTGATACCTATAAAGGTATCAACATGAATTTTGTTTTTTTCCAAATATTATTTTGGTTAGTGATGGTGTTTTGATCAAACAAGTGTTTCGATAAATGGTATGTAATTTATTTAAAAGTGTTAAAAAATGCAATTCTGGTCTTACTGCTTTTTTAATTCAAAGGTTAAGTACCTACTGTGTACACTGTTCATGCAATTAATACTTACTTAAATACAATTTTCTGAACCAAAAGCTGCATTTATTTAGCCAGAAAGTCTTTTTCTTTTTAAATTTTTCAACTAATAATATTCTGTAATAGTCTAATATCCATTAAGTTGAAAGCAACTTTAACCTTAAGTGAAGTCCCATGTCCCATAGTCGGGTAAGGGGCAGATGCATTATACATCTGTTTCACTGATCAAATTTATTTAGAGACAAGTCAATCAGCCTTCTGTGTCCTGCCAGACCGAGACATTTTTTCTTCATCTCCACTGGGAATCGAACCCAGAACCCCTCAGTTCTTCGCTCACGCGTCAACCACCACCAATGTACCAATGTACCAATAAGGCAGTCAAAGCAACTAGACAGGTATAAATAACTTACAGAGCATTGTCTAATTTAAATTTTCACTTTTGTAGGAATCGACTTAACTTTTATTAAATCGATGTGTTTAGTACAAAAACTACAGTACAATTTTTTATGGATATCATATAAGCTGTATTTATCATGCCAACACTATATTTTTTGTTTTTAATACATAAACGTTAATTAGTCATAATTTTAATGAAAAATTCAATAGGCTGTTCTCACGTTTATTGTTAAGATTAACAACTAGTTTCGAGAACTATGGGAGCGCTTTGGGTAGCCTATGCCCAGCATTGGGAATTGAAACTCGACAGACAATTCTCTAGCATTGTTTACTTTAATAAAAAAAAAAAATCATTCACAAACTTTCTTACCGGTTCTTCTCTCTAGTAATTTGCTTTCGGAACCGGTGGTAATTAGTCATGTGGTATGTACATATTTTGAAGGTTTAAAATTGAATAAATACGTATAAATGTAATGTTTAAAAATACAAATCTTAAATTTTTGATAACATTGCCTTGTATTAAACTAAATTTTTATAAAAATAAACATCACTGCAAAATTGCAAATATATTTTACGATAAAAAAAACGTCATATCGTGGAACTTTTGCAGACTCAATACCGGTTTTTCATCAGGTTGTTGATTGTTTATTACTTGACAAATATCAAAACAGCGTCAGTTCTCGGATTTACCACTCAAACCGGGACTCGTTTGACGCAAAAGAGCCTGTCTATGGATAAAGAGTTCTTTAAATAAATCGGATATAAAAACCCACTGCAGAAAAACAAATATCCTCTCTTTTTGGTACATTATATTTTAATACTTTAGAGTTTAGTATCTATGCAATTTCTCAGTTAATTTAATTGGATCAGTTATTAATATAATCTTATTGTTTAAATGTTGAATAAATCGAACGAAAAGTATTCAAATTAATTTTCGAATAATTTTCGTTCGATTTATTCAACATTTAAACCATAAGATGTATTTTTGCAGTGTCTAAGCTATTGTAAATTAAAAATTAAGACTGTATCTACGAAGGTGAAATAATGAAAAGATAAATAACCAATAACGAACGAAAAACATTATATATATATTTTTTTTTTATTGGATGAAGTTAAATTAACAAATTGCTAATTACATTTAATTACCTAAAATAATACCTATATTTTATTTAAATACATAAAATTTTACATTGGAAAATTCTACTCAGTAAATATAATTTAATAAAAAGTATAGTTACTTAGTATATATAGTATATAATTATTTTCAATTATTCGTATATTATGCCAATAAATTCACGATACAATCGCCATATAAATAATGCTCGTGCTAAGTAATGTTAATTTTAAATAATGTTACTGACGCATTTTGTTTCCAAGTATTATTGACGACTATGAAATATTAGAAAAACATTAGGTTACTAACACTATTCGTTTCATATTAAAATTTACGTCATTCTTTATTCGCTATTCCGACATAAATCTTAGAGCAACAGCAATTATGAAAATAATAAAAAATGCACGCCTTGATCTGAGTTCAGGCATAATTATTGTTCCTATTATTCATTTAACCAGAAATCCATTTAAGAATATTTTTAACGTATTGTTTATTAATTATAGGTATGAGCTATATAGATGTAAACTAATTGGCAAACGCTTTTTAAAATATTACGTTTAAGTATAGATCAAATCGCCCCAATCAAGCTATCTATTTCCATGTTCCTTAAATCATAGTATTATTTATTCGGCAAAAATCACGATGAAGAAATAGGTGACTTTTTCTATTTCACAGGAGATCTATACAATGTACAAAACACTTTTAGGTAGGTACTAAAATCATACCGTGGATATATTGTAAAACATTAAGCTAAAAAAATTTAGTTTCTTTTAAATGTGATAACATTTACTTACATGTACATGGTTTTAATACCTGTAGCGTTGCATTTTCACATATTTCATTTTCACAAATGATAACAATTAGTTACCACAGTATTAAGCCCTATTTACATGATGCTATCTTCTTGTAGATACATTCAATAATTGAATGTGATACTTTAAGCCGTCTACTCACCTACCTGCAGCAGGGCAATATTGGAATTGGACCCTAAATTGGCTCCTTAATTGTGATGTGGCATGTAGGGGCAATTTAGAGAACATTTGAAATTGCTCCGACCGCCGTGCAACCGAGATTGTTCCAATATTGCCTCTGCAGCAGGTACGTGGGTAGCCGGCTTTAGGCGCAATAATCAACAATCAATAATTTAAAGCAAAATTAACACGCAAATATAAGTAAAAAAGTGGAATGAAAACACAATGAAAATTTAATGCAACAGGCAAGAAAATGGCGTCTTGTAAACGGGCTTTTTATATTATCAGTGCTTCTGCAGTATTGTGGTAAGAAAGGAATTAAACGAGCGAACATCACATTGGGTATACTTGAGTATGCTGTTTTTATTTGCATTTTTTATTACATTTGTTTTATTTTATTTAAAAAAGTTTATTAATAAAGTAGGTATGTTGACAATATTTACTTAACAAGTGATAACTGCGTTAAAAACAACCGACTTCAAACTTGCACTTGCAAAATTTACAAATACCTACAGACAAAAATGCTCATAAAATAAAAACTACTGGGCCTATCCGAATAAAATTTTTATGGGACCAATTCGACACCATCCCGCATCGAACAAAAAAAGAATCACGTAAATCGGTTCAGAAACCTCGGAGTAATCGGTGTACATACATAAAAAAAAAA
The DNA here is from genome assembly GCF_905220415.1 of Colias croceus. NCBI lineage: Eukaryota > Metazoa > Arthropoda > Insecta > Lepidoptera > Pieridae > Colias > Colias croceus. The sequence goes on from NC_059553.1 coordinate 4,877,975, forward strand.
AAAAATATACCGGCCGAATTGATAACCTCCTCCTTTTTTTTGAAGTGGTTAAAAATAACAATTATTTAAACTGAGTGAATTACTTTGCATCTTAACTCATATTATTATTTATTATAATATCTATGTGCAAATAGTAAATAAGAATAAAAGCTCAGGGAAAAAGAAAAATATAAGTATAATATTAGCTGTGTTTTTGTAAGCACATTTCAGTTTTTATTCAAGAGTAATATATACATTATAATAGATCTGTGTACATTATACATTTTATCCGTGTACTTATTAACCTTCGTGCTAATATTGATTAAATAGGTACGTACTTTTTTCTGACCATTATAATAATATTGTATGTACATAAAAATGTGTGTAGCTAAGTTTGCTCACCTTATCAAAAAACAACGATTCACACTATTTTCTAGTTGGTTTTATGCATAAGCAATAATATAGAGTTCATTCACTCAGAGCACAGAATTATTTATTTTGTATTTTATCAACCTAATTTTATATGAATATTCGTCTCCAATTAATTAGTCAATCAAAGTTTTAAGACTCGATTTTGACCCCACTTTTAAACGGACCTACTTTACTTAATTTAAACTTCGTATACAGTCATTTTATGAGTTCATCTTATTTGAGTGTTTAAGGTTTTTTTATCTTTATATTATTATAAACATAATATTCAAATTTTCACTTAGCAACCATCATAATTCCAATTCGACCTTAACCCGCATGAGGAGTCAAATGAAAACGAAATAAAAACGAGAAATAATATTTATTTAAATAATAACCTATACTTAAGACTTAAAAATGACGAGTTTACAAATACATGTAATGTACACATACATTAAACTTATCACTCCAATCCATGCAGTCTCATGTCTTTTTTTGTAATAAAATTAGGCGGCAATATTCCTCAATTCGTTTTCGTATTTGACGACATATCTTCTACTAGGATCATATTTGTCAACTAATTGGTTCCAAGATGTTGGGTCCTTGTTGATAAGATGTCCAATAACAGTACGTGTTCCCTTGCGTTGGGTTTCAGTGCATTTAGCGCAATGGTTCTCTAAAGCTTCACGAATGTGTGCTGTAAAAAAATCATAATTACCCAGTGAAGCTTAAAAGCATAGTGCAGTATGGTATTCAGCTGCTATATTTTCTAGACGGAATCTCGACTTAGTGGTAATCAAATAAAAAATAAATTAAAATCATAACATTTAAAGGTGTAAGACAAAATAATATTTAAGTTTCATAACCTTTAGCGTACTTTTAAGAAGAACATGACATCGTTAATGTTATTTACTTCTATTTTTATATACGTACTAGCTTTCCGCCCGCGGTTTCGCCCGCGTTTTCAGAAAAAAAACCCCGCATAGTTCCCTTTCCCGTGGGATTTCCGGGATTAAACCTATTCTATCTCTCAAGTTGGATCGAACCGCACATGGTGTGCGAATTTTATTATAATCGGTTAAGTGGTTTAGGAGTCCATTGAGAACAAACATTGTGACACGAGATTTATATATATATTAAAGATTAACGTCTATACAGGGGATTTTTTTTCACCATAATACCTACTTGTTATAACAACATTGTTAATTACACTCAATATTTGCATTTGCTTTACATACAAAATAAAAACAACCGCAGATTTAATTTATTCTGTTATAAACCACAAAATAGCCTCAGTACTCTGTCAGGGCTATAAGTTTAGTTATAAATAAAAATAAAACCAAGTCAACCACGAGATAAAATAAGCAAAGTAGGTATAATCTACATACATACTTAGTATATTTTATATTCACACAATTTTATTATTTAGTAGACTTTAAAATCTCGTCATAAGATATACATTAGTTAGGGCATCTGGCTTGGAAAAAAAGATTTCTTAAAAACAAAATTAACTTAATATTACTTAATAACATAAATTAAAGAAAATACTTACATTTCAACTCCCTGCCTTCGTTGGTACATTTTCCCTTATCCAATACACAGTTTATGTACGCTTTCAAGAGCCGAGGGTTGCCAAGGATTTCTTCGATATTGATGTTATCAAAACGATCCGTATATTGTGATTGTGGCAGAGCTGCAGCGACAGCTATCAGCCCCAAAACACATAATACTGCGCCTTTCATTCTAAAACAATAACGTTAAAAAATTAAGTACTTATTGATAACAGCATTGTCTTTACCTGATACATCATAACAAGAGCCTATCAACAATATACAGTATCGTTTAACATTTAAACAGAGCTTATTTTTTTTGCTATGAATCTACCTAGGTTTTTTAAAAATTATGAATCACTTTTAATAATCCAAAATGAAAAAAGCTAAGAGTAATGACAAAGAACACAAAGCTTTGCGTAGAACAATAATTCAACAGCGAAATATTATGTTCTACAAAAAATTCAAAAAAAGAATACCTCAAATATTTTTTTACACACACGACTCGACGAGCACAGATGACAACGAAATTGGGAGGCTACATGTCACGTCTGGTTTTTATAGGATAAAAAAATCAAGATCTTTTCGTCAATGTAAACTCGTTTTTTATCTAGTCATAGCGTTCGGGGAATATTTCGTCACAAAGTGCTAATTATATTTGGCTGTTACAAATCTGTTTTTGAGCTTTGCAAAGCCGCCTTAGAACTGGTTGGTGGGAATATTAATAGCTTTAAAAAAGTTTGTTTATCCGTCATCATACACTGTTGTGCGTCACACTTGACCCTATGGATACATTAGTTTGTGACTATAGATTGCAATAATACTTAATGATCCAATCAGCGATTTAAAAAAATATAAATATTAATTTTTTAATATACATAGTAAATAACCTTTAAAAGATCTTATAACGCATGTATCCATTCTCGATGATAAAACCATTTATGGAGCTTTAATGACGTCCAAAAATATGTTAGAATTGAGTAGGTAAAGCTTTATAAAACCGTCCAATTAAAGATTAAAACTGGTAACATGAATTATATATTTTAGCTAAACATACATATAACATTATCAAAATAAGTGATATTCATAATAATAATACACTTGGTTATATTCAAGGTGAGAAACCGGGCGCAGGATCAAGAACATTAACATAATTTCTGTGAAATGGTAATATGGTATCAATAATTAAATTGACATGGTAATTTTAAGAATCTTGTAGGTATGGGTTCTACTTAAGCCTGGAAATTCTCCTAGTTAGAGTTGTGTTTATAATAGAGAGTTTATAATAGGTACTCTGGAGAACATAGGTAAACAACATTTAAATGGGCCAGAAATATATTAAGTTAAGGCTAGCCGTGTAAACTAATAAAATATGTACAAGACCTTTGACAAATGCATTCAAACGTTATTGTAAAGTTACAATAATGTTCTATTTTCGTACTCAAACGCTTACAATGAATCAAACAAAATAGAACAAGAATATCGTATTGTAAACGATAAAGTATAAACACACAAGTACCTATAGAGTTCATACTTCATATTCATCTTGTGTTATTTTCCTTCAATTGAATGTAATTCGTAGAACGGGTATGACACTACTATAGCTAAGTAAATCTATACTGCAAATATGTACGAAGAACAAATATTTCCATGTTGACTTTTTCTCCGACATCACGCTAGAATTCATCTCAAAGACTCAAGACAGGATAAGCAGAAAATAGTCGAGATCAGTTGATAAATTATCATAACACGCAAATCTTCACCATAAATTTGAAGTTGAATAGACTATTTATATTTTGCTAGCAACTCAACTAGCTTGTGTTTTATACATTTATAGTAAACGTTGATTATTTAATCACAAAATTAACTTAGTAAATGGGTTTTCACAGGGTAGTGTGAATTAATTTAGCAGTGCTATTCATGTGGCTATTGAATACACGACAGCAATAAAATAAACCTATGTGTAGATTTAATGTTATTCGTTATGTGATATAAGTCTAATAATACTTCCATAATTTTAATCATAAAAGCACATTTCCATACCAATAGTTAGATTCTTTTTATATTTCGTGGATGGACATATTTGAGATCACAAGAACCACAAGATTTATCGGATTTTCGAGTTTCTCCAGGATTTCCCTCTATTCCTGTTAAAAAAAGCTGCGACAATAAATTTCTGACAAATTTTACAATCAGCTCAATTTCTGTGTATAAAAAATAATAACAAAACCTGTTTAAGGTCAATGACATCTACAAAATAATTACGGTAGCCAAGTTAATTCATCAGTCACATCAATCTTCTGAAAGGTTATAATCGAGAGTCAAGGGTAAAGGTGGACTTCCGACCAGCGCGGCTCTATCGCAACGGCCGCAGCGTCTAAGCCGCTGCGTCACTGTCGCAGCGGCTTAGACGCAGATTGGCTTCCGAGCAGCGCGACTCCGGCGTCAGTCACAGTTATTAGTCCATACCTGACGGTTGTGCGGTACAGTAGGAATGAACCGAAAAATTAAAAAAATATTATTAGAATCATATAGATAGAATAAATAACAAAACAAAAAAAAAACACATTTAAACATTACATTGATAATATTAAGATCATAACAGTAGGATTATTTTACAGAGTGCAGTGATATCCAAACTAGGCTATTGCCTGTATCTTGGATATCAGAAACGGTATACAGGTCCCTTTATATGGCGAATTATATTGTATAGTATAAAAATTATGATAACTAAAAAGGAGTGTGTTTGTGGAGTGAAAAGGTGTGTGGGTGAGAGTGTGTGTGGGAGCGTGTGTGTATGGGTGTGTGTGGGAGTGTGTGTATGGGTGAGTGTGTTAATGTGTAAGTACGTGCATAGGAACCAACATTAAAAATATTATTTAGTGTACATATTATAACTGTTCCAATTTTGTTTCTTACAAAGATTTCAGTTGAGGTTTACCTTTGTTTTAGTTTTAGTTAATCCTTATGTTTTAAACTAGATCTTCGGTATCGCTGTAAGAGAGTTCGTAAAGCCAAGATTTCGTTATTTTATTGCATTTATTCATATTACAGTACTTCAGAGATTTTATTTTACAAACATTATTGTAGGTGTGAATGAGTGAGTAAGCTGGGCTGCGTCTGGCTAGTTTTGTGTTGTATGCAGGAAGTGGGATACGGAATGTTCTTTTCTTTAGTAGATCTTTGTAATCAGGTCGCGAAACTATCGACTTGTGTGTTAAACTTACAGCTGATAAAACGTATAATTGTCGAACACGAAGTACTTTAAACTCCCGATACAGTTCGTTCGTAGGGAATCGGAAAGGCTTGTTCAGTGACACTTTGATTAGTGCACGTTGAGCTCTCTCCAACTGCATGAGGTGAGTTTTGGCAGCACTACCCCAGACTGAGATGCTATAATTTATTACAGATTGGCACAGAGACATGTATACTTGTCTTAGAATTTTTGGAGGGGTGCAGTTACGAAGTTTCTTCATTATGAAGATGAGTTTTCTTACTTTTGATGATACTTCTGTTATGTGTTGGTGAAAGTTTAGGTTGGTGTCTAGGGTAACTCCTAAATATTTTATTGAGGGAGTGGTTTCAATGTGATGACAATTACATGTTGAATGAATGAATTTGGGGCTGGTGCAGGAATGAAGTTGGAGAGACTGGTTGGGGAGAAGTCTGGGGTTCGCAGATTTTGAAAAGGGTAAATATTTGGTTTTATTGGAATTTAAAGTGAGTAGATTTTTGTTAAGGGCTTTTGTTATGGTTAATAATCCTGATTCTGCGAACCTGTACGTTTGTTCCCAGTCCGCGCCATGAAAAATTAGAGCAGTGTCATCGGCGTAAGCAATTATGTGGGAGTTTTCTAAAGTCATTTTAAGGATGTCGTTGATGTAAATGATAAAAAGGGTTGGACCGAGAACGCTTCCCTGTGGGACACCAAATTCTATTTTTAGTTCGGAGCTAAGTTTATTATCAATTTTTATGCGTTGCATGCGGTCAGTTAAATAGCTCCTAAACCAGTTTAATGACGTGCCTCTAACTCCATTTGCCTCCAGTTTCTTTATGAGTAATCCATGTGATATTGTGTCAAACGCTTTCGCCAGATCTAAAAAGACACTTAGACAGCAGTGTCCGTTTTCTGAGTGCAAGGATATGAGATTGGACAGTAGGGAAATTGCATGATCAGTGGATTTGTTTCTTCGAAAACCGAATTGATTGTTTGAAATTAGTTGATATTTCTCTAAGTAAGAGGTCAGTTTGTTGTTAACAATTTTTTCAAGTGCTTTACCAAGTATGCTTAAAAGAGCTATGGGTCTGTAGTTTTCTGGGAGGCTTTTTGTTCCATTTTTGTAAATTGGTATCACAACTGCGGTTTTCCAGCAATCTGGAAACACTCCGGATTCTATACTTAGATTGAATATGTGTGTAAGAGGAGTGATAATTTCAGGAAGAATGACCTTAATCGTACGGACTGTGAGCTTATCCAAACCGGGGGAGCCGTCATTATTCATGCTAATTATTGTTTTACGTACTTCTATTTCGTCGGTTGGGGAGAGAAAAAAGGATTGCGATGCTGAGCTATGTAATTCATAAGAATTTATTAGTGCTTCTTGCGATATATTTAGTTTATTCAGGATTCGATCAGCTAAAGTTTTCCCGACCGTGGTAAAATATTTATTACAGTTGTTAAGAGAAGCATTTATGTTATTACTAACTTGGAGTAGTTCCATCGGAGGGTTGGAGTGATTTGTGGTTTGACTTATATTTTTAATGGTTTTCCATAGTAATTTTGGGTTAGATTTGTTCTGTTCTATAAGTGTGCTGTTGTATTGTGTTTTGACATTTCGAAGTATTTTATTGCAGAAGTTTCTGTATCTTTTATAAATGAGTTGGCGTGTTAGATCACCAGGATGTAGTTTGGTATCTTTATGTAATTTATCTCTATGTGTTATGCATCGAATTAAACCCGGGGTGATCCAAGGCTTTAGGATTGTTCGTCTGCGGCTTACTTTAATTTTGACCGAGTGTTTTTCAATGGTGGTAGTTAATATATTATAAAAAGAGGAGGATGCATCATTGACTTGTGTATACGAAAGAGTTTCCTTCCAATTAGTATTTCTTAGTGAAGTTATGAGGGCGTCTGTGTCAATCTTCGTACGCCATCGTGGTAGTTTTTGTGGTTGCTTTGAGTTTCCTACATGAGCTATGACAATATCATGATCGGTGATACTCGATTTACATATTGCACCATAAAGTTTACCGGTTGCTTTGATGAAAATGTGATCGAGACACGTATTACCCCGTGTGGGTTTTGTGATAGAGGGAAGCAAACAATGTGACGACATGATACAAAGATAATCCATAGATTCTTGAGATGCTGAGTTACAAATATCAATGTTTAAATCGCCAGCCACTATCGCAGTAGGTTTGTTACTTAATGTATGAAGCAGAGTGTCTAAAGAAGAGAGAAACGATGTGTTAACCGGAATGGATGGGGTGCGATAGATTCCTAGTAGCGAGATCTTATGATTAATAATTATCTTTAGGCAATCTGCATTTGTGAGTGAGGAGTGTTCTACAACTGAATTGTGGCATTCTTTAATGAATATTACTACACCACCCGATTTATTTATCTGGTGAGAAGAACGAAACGAATTGTAGCCTGGTAAATTGTCAATTATAGTATTTTCACTTAACCAGCATTCTGTCAAAATTACAGCATCAAATTTATAATGGAACCTACTTAAGTTTAAAACAAAATCATCGAAATTTCGTTGTATGCTTCTAATATTCAAAGATAACACTAGAAATCCGCTTGCTTTAGGTTTCAAGTTAGAGTTATTGAATTTTTCTATAGACTGGTAGGGATGACATTCGATTGAAATGGATTCATCTAATTCATCAGTTACATTAATTAGTGACATGTTAAAGAGGTGAATTTATAACGACATGGTTTTTTTCTTATATATATTTTGTCATCCCTATAATGCGCTTGAGCATACTTATGGTGATTAATATTATGTGTGTGATTACGAATGCAACGTATTGATCGTAGTGGTAGAAGGTGAGTGTGTGTGTGAGTTATGTGATGTGTAATGTGTGTATTGTAAGTAGTGTGTTTACATATTTTTAATAATTGGAAAGTTACAGTAAGAATAAAAGTGAAAGAAATAATAAAATTAGAAATAAAAATAGTTACATTCTCATAATATAACAAAATTAAAAACAAAATAAATATTTTATATATCGTGCGTTTTGACTTTTGGTTCGCACAGATAAGTGAAGTTTTTAAACAAAGAGTATTAAAACTAAAAATAAAAACAATTGCATTGTCATATAGCGAAGTTAAAAACAAAATATACATTCTATTTAACATGCGTTTTGTCTTTTGGTTCGCACAGACATGTAAAGTCTTTAAACAAAGAGTAGTTGTAAAAATAGTTATCGTTCTTATTATATTAATTACATACAAGCTTATTGTCGAGTTTAACAAATTATTTACCTTAGAATTTATCTTAATTATATTAATAAAATTAATGAACTTACAATAAATTAAATAAAAAATACGTTTGTGATAGAATATTATACATAATGGGAAGGATAGTACTATTTCAAATGTTGTGCGAGTTTCTAGACAGAAAATATTATATTTAAAATTTTTATACCAATTAAAAAAGTATGATATGCGAGTGAGTTTACGAGATTGTTTGATTATTATTAAACGCGTTGTGCAGCTGGTGAAGATCTTCTTGTTTCTTGATGGCGATTGCTGGGTTGCCCTCTTGTTTACGTATGTAAACCACGCCGTTTTTAATCCAACAGTACTTGTAACCACATGCCTTTGTTTGTTGCCGAGCAGCACGAAATAAGTTTCTGTTTTCCTGCGTGAGCCGTTCATTGAAATAAATATCTGTATTTTTGTATGCTGCTGAACCAAGTCCCATGTCTTGAGCGTTAAAGGAGCGCTGCTTCATTTTACCAACTTTTAAAAATTCGTCCCGTTTATTACGACTCAAAAATCGGGCTATTAAAGGTCGAGGTGGCTGTTGTGAGTTGTCTTCGGCGTTGTCAATATTTTGTGAGTGCTTCCGCGGGGGGCCCACGCGGATGGTGAAATCTAAGTCATATTCTTCTATAGGAATACCTAGTTTTTGGGAGATAACGCGGAATGTATGTGCGGGGTTTTCATTCGGAGTTTCTGGAACGCCTACAATTTCTACTTCATTGCGGAGCTGAGATTGTGCGTTAGTATTCAAGCGGTCTTTAATTTCAGTGATTGCATATTCTAACGTAAGTATTCGTTTTTCTTGACGTTCCAACTTAGTGTCGTACTCATCAAGACGTAGGTTACATTTCTCAATATGGTCAGTAAGGGACATCATTTGGGATTTAATTTCTCCAACAGTTTCTCTGATTAACCTCATCTCGTGAACGATAGCACTGATTGACGCGTCTTTTGAGACATCAGATGAGCAAGTGAGGGGGGTGTTGATATTACGTGTATAGTTGGAGTCTTTCGTCAAGGTTGGAGTCTTGTTTGAATGTTTGGCATCACAAAGTGAGCATAACCAGTTCAGTTTAATGTCTTCGGATATTTTTTTAAAGTCTGTTATATTAGCACATATTGAGTGAAAGTTTTGTGAACATATAGAGCATTTAATATGATGTTGATTTATTCTTATTATTTTATTACACGCTCCGCAGTTACAAGCCATGTTTTTAAATAATATTTTGTTTCAATTCTATTAATAGAATAACAGTTACTCAAAATTCCTTACTTTTGTAGCGACGCTTCTAATCTGCGACGGATTATTTTCGAAAATAAGAGTCCGTCTCTTTCCCTCGAGGTGAAGTGTGGTGAGGTGGAGCCGCGCGCCGCGACAAATTCGAAGAATATAATTTTTAAATTATTTTAAAATGACATAAAACACTTCTGCACTTTTACGCAATTTTGATACTTATAACATGAATTTGTAAGACTGTTATGCTGTGAGACAATTTTTTAATAACAGGGACACAAAAAATACGTCCTATCCCTGGAGAGTCTAAAAACCGAATCCCAAAATAATATAGATATATAGAAATAAATAATATAGAATCCTTTTTAGGCTGGTTTTTGTAGCCCGTTTCACTTAAATCGTACAAAATTGCATGTAATGTGCGTAATGTGCGTAAGTATGTTACTAACGTCCATTTTTTAGATATTCTTTCGAAAATAACTCGATAATATCCTAAAAACAACGTGCTTTTGCAGCCTGCCACGCGACAGTGCTTGCGCGAGCATAGCACGGCCGCTACGGCCGCGCGACACTGACGCAGCGTTACTGTCGCTGCGACAGTGACGCTGCGCTCGAACGTTCCATCATACATTTCCGTACTGTATAATACTATCGCTCTGTCGCCGCGTCACTGTCGCTGCGTTAGTGACGCCGGAGCCGCGGTGGTCGGAAGTCCACCTATGCAAGATTTGTAAAATGGACTTAAATGTGGAAATTTCCGTATTTCATCGGAACAAAAGTGATATCACCTTTGTTATATATAATTATAACACACATAACGACTGAATACTTTTATTAAGCTCACAAAAGATTTTATTAGCCAGCTATCAATGGTGGAGTCGAGCCAGTCCAACATGTTTAATTTTTGATGAGACAAGAAAATATTGTAGCCGTTGTATTACATATTACCCACAAATTATGCCATAACAGACACTATAAAAAATACAGAACGTATATAGTGCATTACAAAAACTAGCAGTAAGTGAGAAACCTCCATAACTGGAACTCATCCTGAGGTCCCAACACTTTGGCACTGAATTACCTCTATTAGTGGGACGAGGTAAACCTCTATATCTGGGATTTGTTATTTCGATTTATCATCATAGTTACCTCTATAACTGAGACAGCGAGTAAATTTTATATGCATAAACCTCTGTAACTGAGATAAAATTGTTTGTTCAATCATTCTTATTTTACCCACAATTCCACACGTAATTCCAAGTACAAACTTTGAGCTTCAATTACTTTCAGTTTTAGTTTCGATTTACTATCATACAGATGTTTATTTGAAAAAACAAAAGTTCGTTTTGACATTTTTCAAATAGTTTGAGTGAAATCAATATACCTTTACTCATATTGTATTCTTACATTTCTTATAATACAGAATGTAGACCGTATTGAAGCGCTCTACGTACTGTAAAATCAAATGCTAAACTTTAATCATGACAATAAACCTATCGCATGCCATAAAGTAGTCACATGCTTGTAATAGTAACTAGTAACTACCATAATCTTATTTGAGAAATAATAAAAGCAATTTTGCTTGTACAGTTACCGAAAAAATCTAATCGAATTTTTTTATATAAACTCATAGGTAAAATTTTATCTACAAATATTTATTAACAATAAAAATTAAAAAGGAATGGAAATGCATAAGTATATATTATGTTTTGAATAATTATGACTTTAGTTAGTTCATATCCCACCTTTTTTTACGGGTTTACCGTGACTAACTATATGGTTAGATAACTCGAAAATTATAAAAATGAAACCAATTGAAAATGAATGAACACCAAAAATGAATGAAAGAATGGAAACAATGAGACGAGTATTTTTTTTTTGTTTTTTTATTATATATTAGAGTGGGCTGTACGGGCTAGTAGAGTGCCTGATCGTAAGCGAATGACGAATCCACCGCCCATATTCATCTACAGGGGTTTAAATAATATACTATGGATAATATGTATCTTTAAACAATATTTCATTTATTTAATATTTTCTTAGCCCATGTAACTTTTTTGTCCGTATAAAAATACTATAAAACCATTTCTGTATATACATGTTTACTTCTATTTCATATTTATTTATAAATAGGGAACAAAACGTGAAAAAATTATTATTCAGCCAGTATCCAGAACACAACAGGTAGATACAATTTTACTAATATCACAGGTAATATAATAATATAGCTAATTTATTACAAAAAAATTAAACTAAGTAGATTTTATTTATGCTGTTACAGGCGTCTGTATTTTTTTTTTTTGAAATTCGTGTTCAGGAATAAAATTAGCATTCATTTAAAAATTTTAACAAATTACTAGTATGTTCTTAAGTTAATATTGTGGTTATTTTTTAATAATTTTATAATTCACTAATAATTAATTACTGTATATTTTTATTTCATTTACAGATACTATGACTAAACATATAATAACACTATTTTTCCTCCTGTATGCTCAATGTTATTGTGAAAATTCAACATATACTACAAAATACGATAATGTCAACCTAGATGAGGTTTTATCCAGTGAGAGATTACTAAATGGCTATGTTAACTGTTTATTGGACCAGGGACCATGTACTCCCGACGGCAAGGAATTGAGACGTAATTATCATTGTTTTAAGTTAATTATACTTACTATATCGCTAAAATCTTTAAGGCGCCAAAAAATAGAGTTAAGTTACAGAGTTACAAAAAATACGCGCCTCGCCGATAACATAATATAACAAAACGCCAATCAAAAAATAGAACAATCAAATGATTAATTTGTACCCCTTTTTACAATTAATTTACTTTGACTTAATTATTACGCATCTTCATGTATGGAATAGTATAGTTTCAAACAATTTAGTAAATAAATGGAATCATTCAAATAAATGCACATAAACTACTTTACCCCAGGAAATATTAGATTTGTTTTCCTTTTGACCTTACTTCTGCTTCGTTGATCCTTCTGATTAATTACCTAACTATGTATTTAGGACTAAGCAATAAAACGTAAATAATTTTAGGTAACCTGCCAGATGCAATTCAAAATGATTGTAAGAAATGTACTGAGCGTCAAAAGAACGGTGCAGATAAAGTAATGCAGTTCATCATAGATAACAGACCCGAAGACTGGAAGAAGCTAGAGGAAAAGTAAATTAGTTCTTATTTCCTATAAGCCTTACAAAAATATCTTGGCAATTTTACCAAAACACGTTTTGCTTATGTTTTTGAATAGGATCAATAAAATTGGGCTTTTAATAATATTTCACTGCTATAAGCAAAATTAATAAAGATTGTTTATTTTTCAGGTTTAATCCAGATGGTAGTTACCGTTTGCAGTACATAACTCGTAAAAACCAAGTGAATTCAACAGTTTCTGATTAGTATGGAGGATGAACTTAAAAATCAGGCATGAATCTTTGTAATCCGCATTACGAAAGTCGCTAATAAAATTTGGGTATAGCAATGCATTTGCAGTTTTTCTTAAATTACAAATAATACACATTTCATTTAAGAAGACTTTATTTTTCGAATTCTTAATCTAGCATCGAAGCTACCCGTTAGACCTTTCCTGGATAAAATTATGATGTAAATATGGTAAATATAATGTATTTTGGTACTACTATTAGATATTTACAGCTTATACAATTTTATTTTGAATTAATTAATTTTAATTTAGGCTAGTAGTAAAACACATACAACACACTAGTATTTACTTGTTAGATTTTACATGAATTTAATTTAAATTTTGAAATGAAGCGTTTTAACGCATTTAATCCTACTTATATTATTTTATCCCGCCACAATTTAAAATTCACCAAAAATTCAACCTACAACTTATACTCTTGTATGCGTTCTTTAAAAACGATGTTATGGTAACTTAATCTCATAAAACCTATTATTCGAGAGACTTTTAACAGTACATAATAATTAAATAGAAACTTAAAACGTTCATCATATTATCACTAGCAAGTTATTTTAGTAGGCTCAGATTTAATTTATTTTCTCAACAGCATATCTTTTTACTCTTACTTTCACACCAGGCATTGTATATCGATTTCTCTTATTTTCTATGTATTCTGGTGATCCTATAATTTTGTATTTATGTTTTTCTTCTCTAGGCGGCTCCTTTTTTGGCAATATAATTAATGCTGACCTGAAATATAATATTCAAGCTTATGATTAAATATTAGGAAATTTAAAAGTAAGTACATAATATTGAAGTATAAGATATCGTTATAACTAGACACCTACATAAATTGTTAATATTAATATCTGCTGAGAAAATTTTGCCTTTTCAAAACTGGCAGTAGAGAAGCGTTTCTATATGTATTTTGAAAATAATTTTAGATACCTTGGTAGATACACGAAAAATATGTAAGTATACTTGCAAGACATGAAATTGTTTTTGTAAAATTATTTATAATATTTTGTAATGTTTCATTCATTTTAATCATGAACATAAAAGTATTTTTAAATTTACGTTATTCGATTATCATACTGATTGAAAGAGTTCTATAAAATATAAGCGAACCTTACATATTTATCCAACAATCCTTTGGATTTTGTGGAGGCTGTCGTACCTGGTGAGAAACAACTTCCACGCAACAGGATCGTGTGCCATCATGGACGCGACAACTTTTCCCGCGCTTTGTTTTTCATCGGCCGAACATTTAGCGCAGTCATCTTTTAATGCATCTATTAAAACGTCTGTAACATCGAAGGTAATAAATAAATTATAAGCTTTTTATCCTTGTTGATAAGTTTATAAGTTTATTTGCAATTAATGATACCTACTGAAATTAAAAAAAAAATAATAAAAAGCTAATAATTTTAAACTAGGTTGAAAGCCTGTATAACTTACTTTTTATAGCACGCATAGATTTTGAACAATATCGGTCAACAGACATCAAACATTTCACGTCTTCATATGGTAGCGGAGGCAGAGCCTCATTTAAATTAATTTTGCTTTTCAAAGCATCTATCTTCTCTTCATTGCTAACAACTTCGTTAATTACTTGCATATCTTCATCACCGTATACTATATTAAAACCAACACTTTTGACACCATCGCTTACAGTTCTATCTATTCCTGGAGCGGTTAATTCACATCTTATAATTGGAAATAAAACTGTTAGAACGGGAATAATTTTGGTCAACATTGTGTTAGCAACTAGCGCCTTAGGGTAAATCAAAAGTAGTAATGAGGACCACGATTAAGTTGATGGAATCACACGTGAACAAAGATGTATTGTTGACACATTGCCTTCAGTAACGAATGTTGAGGGTTGGCAGGTATCAACAACATTTTCAGTTTTATTATCAACTAGCTGTAACCCGAGGTTTTAGCCGCATTGCTCCTTCTATTGGTCTTAGCGTGATGATATATAGCCTATAGCTTTCCTCGATAAACGAACGGATCCGCGATTAGCGCGTTCAAGCAAGCAAACAAACAAACTCTTCAGATTTATAAAATTAGTAGGTACCTATCTATAGATGTTGTCGATGCATGTAATCTCTGCTGGTTGATACCTATTACATATAAGAAAAATATAATGCTATTATTTAAGTTAATATGTATTACCTTTTCTTACAAATATACATATTATATGGTCGTTTGAGAACACAAAAACCCATTTAATTTATTAATTAATTTTTTAACGTCACTTAATTTTTTTCTAAAGTAATAAAACGTCACTGTTTATGCGATCCAATTACTTCATATTTTGAACCATTTAAATATGATTGTAAATGAAAGTGAAAAATGGTTTACGATCCCTGATACTTCAATTATTCGGGGCGCGTAGTCTCTTAAACAATCAGCCTTCGAACATAAGCATACCAAGTACGCCGGTAAATACAAAATATTAACCATTCAACTGCATTCTCGACAATACTCTCACTCTATATTTTGTAAACACTGCCTAATTTGTAAACATACAAACAACCCAAAATAATATGACGTAACTTGTAAATACAACGTTTAACACCATTAATCAACAGTCAACGCATTTCGCTAGTACCTACAATAAAATAAATGGTGAAGAAAATGTAATGGTAGGTGTCTTCATCATCATCAGCCTATGGTTGTCCTACAAGCCATAGGCCTCTCCCATAGCACGCTACTGAAGCCCGGTCGTTTGTGTACTATTATCACACTATTATCTAAGTATACGTAGGTATACCTAATTACTATTACCTAATAAAAAATATATATCACTTTATAACATTTATTTGTATAATCCAGAACAAAAAGTAATTTTTAAATTGACTTGGATTTAAATGTAGAGACTTTTAAACATTTGCATTATGATCTAGAGGCTATGAGGTGCTATGAGGCAACAGTTTATAATTTATATACATGTAAATAATTTACGTTATACAGCTCTTTGATATAAAGCCAGCCTCAAGCTTCGGAGGTGACAAATACAACAATATAGATTACAAACAGTATTATTGTGAAAACTCTTATACACTATAATAATAACTCTTTTAAAGTTCAAACGCTTAAAGGCATAGAGAACATTATCAATAAGCAATCGATAATACACAGTTATAAGCAATAATTGATCTCGAATCTTCATCAGATATTTATATCATTAACCCTTCCTTAAAAATTCAAGTTTCACATACCGATGTGTAGAAATTAATTGTGCAATATTGAATGCCTCTGTTAATGATACAGACTGCAACTCTTGTTCATCAAGGTCGGGCATATACTGTTTAATTACTACGTTACGAAAATAAAACAAAGTGCAATTTAAATATATCTTTATTTTTTCAACAATTCCTCCATTCTCTTAGACGCTAAGGACATATCAAGTTTACTATCCGATGTTTTAACTAATATACCTAATAAAGCTTTTAACACCTTCACTTTTCCATCTCTATATTGTTTCACCAATTTAGGATTATTTTCGATTACTTTTAGACATTTATCTGTTATTTCATCTTCGTCAGTAACTAACATCCAACCCTTTTCTTTGACAATATCTTTTGGTGATTTTTGTGGACTTTCTACAATTTCATCTAAAACGTTACGGCAAACATCTAGATTAATCTTCGTTGATAATAGTAAATCTGTAACTTCGATTAGCTGTTTCACCGTTACTTTACAATCAGCTACGTTAATTTTACGTTTATTAAGGACAGTCAAGAGATCATTTAAGAGAAGATTGGCGACTTTTGTTGGATTTCTTCTTTTGTCAATCGTCAGTTCGTGGAAGAAATCCAGAAGAGTCGGTTCGTTGACAAGCTGTATTGATATTTCTGGACGGAGCTTGAAGTCATTTATAAGATTTGTTCTAGTTTCTTCTGGAAGTTCTGGTATCCTGTCCCTTATGAGCGGTACACTAATGACGTCTTGTGTATCGTGTCTCGATGTTAAATTTAGACGAAGAGGCGGTAAATTGGGCTCGGGCATATATCTGTAAAGAATATATTATAGGATATAAGTTTTTAATAAAGTATGAATATCTACCATTTCTCTAAAATACAGTTCGTTTGGCAATTTGGCAATGTTTCTGAAATGTTTTTGTTGACATCAAAATATAGATCATTTAAAAAAGCCTACATAAAGGGGTTTGAAACTTTTTGTATGGACGCTGGCATATCGACCCGCCGCCATTTTGATTTTTTTTCAAAATCGCGGCGCACGATTAAAGTGGTATGTATGGATAGAGGACACATAGACGAACAAAAAATGTCTCATAACATAGTACCCTAAAGCGTCACATTACCGAGATATTTGGAGGTAAATATTCACTTATGAGTACGACAAACACTAAAAATAGACATAATACGTGTCTATATGCATAATATTATCTCCAAATAATCAATCCCAGGTAGATTATTATTATTACAGGAAGAAAGTAGGTATTCATTACATTACTTTATTAACATTATGTTTATTACATTTTTATGTAATGTATGTATGTTTTTATGTAATGAATCTACCTACTATCTTCCAATAAACCGTTATTTACCTCCAAATATCTCGGTAATGTGACGCTTTAGGGTACTATGTTATAAGACATTTTTTGTTTGTCTATGTATCCTCTATCCATACATACCACTTTAATTTTGCGATACTTAAACCGCGATTTTGAAAAAAAATCAAAATGGCGGCGGGTTTGATATGCCAGAAAGTTTCAATGCCCTTTAAATATTGACAAAAGATACCTATCATAATGCTAGCAAATAACTATTGACTGTCCATTGAAATAACACAATTAATAAGACCGGAAAAATAGTCATCGAATCGTAAAAGAGCGAGTATCTTATAATAATAACGAATAATAATTACTAGTAAATACTCAGTGCTAGAAAAGATATAAATATAAACATCAAGGACGTACAAAGTAGTTTTATGACCATATCAAAACAGGATTAAAAGACGCTTCCTTATGTTTATTTATAATAGGTATATATTACGAAACAAAGAAAAATAGCTACTTATGGTTATGGCTGACACGTGCGTATACTATTTTCGCTTCTAAACAAACAACATGTTAAATCCTATTTACTGAATGAATACCTATGTAAAATGTTACGTAACATTTCATAACATTTTCCCCTGTAGGGTTAAGCTGATGTTATGTTAACCACATTCACATTTGCGCATATATATAAATTTGTAAGAACAGGCGAAACTATCGTTATAGTCTATAGGTTTAACAAAAATAGTGAATTTGCAAATTCGCATCGGCAAAAACACTGTAGATAGGTTGTACGTATTTGGGTTTCCATAATACCATAAAACACCTCATAAAACAAACCTGCATTAAAATCAATCATAATATTATAAGTGAAAATTATTAGCCACAATTTACTTTATTTGTATCGTTTTCGCTTCATGCCATCTTACTTTGAGATCGAATGTTGTGTTGGTAACCTATCTACACCATAATCATTGATTTTTAAAGTATTGCGTCTTTTTTGCTTCATTAGTAATTACGTGTAGACCATACAATATGATACAGTTGGATATTCAAATATATGAGTTAGATGTTCCAGATTATCTGATCTTTGCATGTCTATTGTTGCAATGTAAAAATGCTTTTACCTGTAATCTTGAACAACTTCTTTGTCTCGCATAGGCACTGTAACCTTGGCAACGGCATCCCACGCTCTAGTTTCGTTTATAATTTTCCCGCCATTTTCAAGTACGGATTGTTGGCGATCTATTTCATGTCGAACAGCACTTGCGACACCGCGGATGGAACCGATATTTTTAATCTGTAACAATAAATTTTGTTTGTTTCATTCAATGTCATAATATGTTAGGAAGACTTATCATGACACCTATACTGCTTGTACATCTATTTATTTTCGGGGTAATATTATAATTTATCATTACTCTGTAAGATAAAATGTATATTAAAACTGATACAAAACACCAATAATATTATATCAGTAAGTACCTAACTTCTAATAAAACAACACAAGTGTGTCATCAATATTTTTCAATCCTATCCAATTACCCCGGCTTCCTACTTCTTTGCCTATAAATGTAGATAAAGAATTTCTAAAATGGATTTATCTATTGACATAACATACAATAACAATCTTTCCTTTTAATAATAAAAGTAAATATAGACTAAAAAAATATAGAAATTCAATTACCATTGTTAGGAAAAGAGCACAAATTCAAACCCCGCCTCACAATCAAATTAAAATCAAGTAAAAATGATCTGTTTTAGAAGCTTATTATGCTACTTATATAGAATATAATATTGTTACCTCAGTTCGAGTAGACAGTGGTTCTCCCTCTTTATGCATAGAGACATTAGCGTCCACTCTTAAAGCACCCTCTTCCATGCGCCCAGTACATGCTCCGAGCCTTTGTACTATTAACACTAATTCCTTGACTAACGCAGCTGCTTCTTCACCATCCTGAAAATAATATCAGAATAACATATTAAAAGAAAATTGAGATTTCCCATTTTCAAAATAATATTGAAATGAGAAAAAAATACTTTCTACATCCTGGAAATCATGTTGAAGTCACACATTTATAAACAAAAATTTGCATTTTTTACATTGTAGGGATTGATTCAGTGAAATATAAAATGTTTATTAATTATATTTTGGTCTCAAAATGATCTTATTTTTATCAGATGTACATTCATAATTTGAAAGAAAAAGAGACTTGATTATCAAGCTGACTACTGATATACCAACTCATATTTATTTATTTGATGATTGCAGTTGCTATTTTAGTTTAAAAATAAACTGAAAAGAAACAACTGTAGAAAGTTGCCTGGCTAGAAAAAACATATCCATATGTATTTATACCACAACTAGCGGTCCGCCCCGGCTTCGCCCGTGGTACATATTAACGTTTTCTCTACATAAGAACCATCCTCGTACTTCAAGGAATATAATAAAAAAAGAATTATCGAAATCGGTTCAGCCGTTCTCGAGTTATGGAATTACAACGAAAAGTGGCATTGATTTTTATATATTAGATATGTCAGGATAACCCTGAACTTTATCAATACTCAATTACTAAATAAAAAATATACCAGTCAAATTCCTTAATAAAATAAATAAATTAAATAAACAAACCTCTAAATCAGGTTCAAAAACTATTTCAATAAGGGGTGCTCCAGCTCTGTTTAGATCCACAAGACTTCGCTTAAGTTCTGCATCATGAAGGGATTTACCGCTATCCTGTTCTAATTGTATCTGTTTGATCTTTGAACTTTTGTTGTAGGGCTTCTTATGTACCCCCGGAGTATAAACCTGCGGATAAAAAACATTAGTTTTTTTGTAGTATTACAATAACTATAAACAAAGGAATTAGTTTGTAGTATGTATGATATGATGATTTTCTGCTGATTTGCTGTGAATTTACAGTTGTCAATAAGATATTTAAAACTACACACACCGAATCGGTAGATAAAACGTAAAAAGGCATTTTTCATTCATACTTTTCCTATAATTACAACTGTAATAATACAATATGTTAATAAACATATAATAATCTATACCTGAAATTTTATAACACCGTCATTAGCTAAAGGAGCCCTTTGTTGCGTAATTTGATAGCCCGACGGTAAATCAGCATAAAAATAGTGTTTCCTATCAAAACTTGATACTTCGTTGACTTTACAACTAAAAGCTAATGCGGTTAAAACACCTAACTCGACACATTTCCTATTTAATACAGGTAACGTTCCGGGTATAGCAGCATCGAACAAAGACACACAGTTATTCACAACTCCACCAAATGTATTTTGTGCACCAGAAAACAATTTTGAGTTTGTATTAAGCTGCGCGTGAACTTCTAACCCTACAACACTTTTCCACTTTGTCACATTATGCGATGAATAACGTTTATGAATCTTCATATATTTACTAATTAATCTTGACCGCATTTTCACTCTATACAGTGTTTAAACCACAAAATACACAAAAACAGCTGATGAATCTAAACTCCTCACTTTTGACAAGGTTAGGTTAGGTATGACAATGACAGTGACATTGATAAGGATGTAGTAATCCAATTATTTTATTATGGATTATACCGATTTTTTGTATATAAACTGATATTAGTACACTGTATATTTTAACAAAGTTTCATCCAATATAATATGTTTATTTTAATGTTCACACATAATTAAGTTTATACTAGAGCATGAACTATTTTAAAAAAACTCACCTAATCAGTGCCGCAGTCTTTGTGGTGAAAGTACCATTGTATAATTTATATCGCGTTTTAATTATAAATAATAAGATTCTAAAAACATAATTACCTACTCATATCTTAATTATATTTTGCATTGATATTTGACTAATTATTTAAAAGCTAAATTAAAGTATTTGTCTTATTAGATATCACATCGTTTATTAAAATATATTTAAAAATTTATGAAACTAAACCCGTAACCACTTCAAAAAGGAAAGAGAATAAGTATAGAACCATGAAGGCCAGCGTAACCTCGGCAATGGAATACATTTTTTTAATTTATTAGGGAAAAGCGTATAATTAGATACAACTCGCGTGTCAACGCGCGGAAAATGCAATCGTTTGCGACGTGCGATCGATTTCAGTCACTGGTAACAAATGAGCGTGCTGGGTGTGCACAAAACCTTGACGATAACTAGCATTAGCCGAACAAATACAAAAATATGGTTCATAATTAACTAATATAACTGATAGGACGGTGTTTTAAACTTTGCCGCATTATACGAAACACACCCACGTTTTACCAATACGACAGAAATTGTAAAATTTTAATATTATGCTGTTCGCTGACGTCACAACACTGTTTACACACCTCTTTTGATGTTTAATCAGGTAGTTCAAGATGGTATTTATCAATTGATCGTTAGGCAGGTAGGTAATTACTAATTAATTATGGGAAAAAATATTAAAATTTTCCAATTCATATTTTATTTAACAGTACGGACAGTTTTATTTAAGACGTTTTTTTAAACAAGCTACTTCCTTCATCCGTTTTAAAAAAATATACAAAACAGTTTATAACTTTGTAAGCCCTACAAACATATCATTTAGCAAATTTTACAAACGGTTTTCCCTATACCTACACTTTGGTAATTGGTCAAATCATGAAAATTATTTATCTAACAAAAACATACTTACACAAAACTATTCAGGAGTAACAATATCATCATACATACCTAATATGCCGTTTTTTATCCTGACAAACCCGGGGCAAGTAGCACTATATGCCAGAAACTAGAAAGCGATTCTAGAAAAATAATTGAGGAAGTACCTATAATTTTAATAAGTTTATTAATAATATGATATTGATAAGTATCTCTAAGATATAATGCTGTAGGTACTATATACGTACTTATCAATTTGATCTAAAATGGTGATAACATCGAACCAAATTGACAACGAACAATATGATTATTTATCGAAATTAAATCATTTTTTTACGCATTCACATTTACGACCAACTGCTCAGAAATAAAATATACCTAAGATACGGTCTATTTTTTTTACCGCAATATAAATCCTCCTTACAATAAAAACATACAAAAAATATGCTAAATAATATCATAACTAACATAAAATACCTACACTGCATAATATGAGAGCTCCGGGTTAAACCAAACAACATAATGTGTACTTATTACTCACATAACACGTTGGTATGGATATGTATAATTAAAGCTAAAAAAAAACCAACATTTTTCCATCGTAAAATGTTTAGGTATTTACGCTTATTGTTTTTGAGCATAGAGAACAAAGATCACGTAACATATACCTACAATCACACCTACAATCTACATACGTTTACGGTTTACGGAATAAATCGATTATTCCTAAATTATTTATTCAATGCCTTAATAGGTCACGCGAGGTGCTTCACCCGACACTGTTAAAATCAGTGAATAATTACAATTTTAAATGTAGTGTAATTGTTTAGAAAAGAGATATACATAAGACGTAATACATTTGTTTATAACAAAAAAAAATATACCTAATAAGATAAATTATTATATCTACTTAACTATAGATATTCCTACTATGTATAATTATTTATAGTACGTATATGAAGGATAAAATGAGGATCCTATGTAAGGATAAATAGAATTAGGTAGGTATAAAGGAAATGCTATGTAAGGATAAATAGAATGTGTATTATAATCTTATATTATGTAGTTATATAAATATACCTACTAGGTATATTCATTAAGAACGATTTTCTTGAAAACTGGTTTATCGTGTTAATATGTGTTAATATGTCGCGGAACATTTTCCACAGAATTTTTATGTCGTAAAACATTTATGTAGTTATTTACTTTTCTCATCTTCTTAATTAAAGATAGCTATACGTAGTATAATTTTATTATATAGAAACCTGGAACTTATCTAAGTACCTAAATCTATATATATTTTTTTTATTTAAACATTTATCAACATGATATAAAAATCGGTTGTGTTTATATATAGGTATTTTTTTACTTAATTTTATCGTTTCATAATATCGCTTATAATTACTTAACAACATTAAAATATTATTAGCTTTGCATATTATCGTATTATCACTGTAATTATCAAAAAATAATGAGTAATGACCTATAAGATTATCCCCTAATATTTCATATGAGCAGGTAGGTATTATCTTTATTATTAGCGTTACCTGTGTACCTACTACATATTAAATATTCTGTGGTATTATCGAAAAAAAATGAAAAATAAAATAAAATACAAACCCATTGTACAAACCACAAATTATTTAGAACCACAAACAGTTTGTCGTCTGAAACTTAAACAAACTACCTGAATTTAGCGTGATTTAGCTAACATAAATTGATTATTGAATTTGCATTTTTTTTTACATTATCACTATAGTTTTATGGGTGACTATATATCTTAAAAATAATAATTATATAGGTATGACTATCCACTTCTGATTGTATGTTAATGATCAAGCACGTTAACCCTTAGCTGGTATCGCCTTTTTTGGCAACACTACCGGTATCGTGGGTCAAATTTTACCCATACCAAACAATCTGTTGTAGAACGTAGATTTTTTATTATTTGTATAAATATGGTTAGTTATGAAATAAAAAAAATATTTTTTTACAAAATTAACTTTGTTTAATTTTAGAATATAAAAAAAATATCATGTTTTACACGCATTTGTAACTAACCTTATTTTTTGACACTTTTTGGTTAGTGTGAACTTAAAGCATAAAAAAAATTGAAATGTGAGAAAAACTTTAACTAAAATATATTTATGGCACTTCTCATATCTTTATAATAACAAAAAAATAAATTGCTTCTGAAATCAGCATAAAATAAAAAAAATGACAACCAAAACCAAAATGACTTCTACCATCAACCATCATCCTCATCTTCTTCACTCTCATCTCTCCTATTTTCGTTCCTCGTATTTTCTATTATTCTCATATTCTCCTCTTTGTTTTCACTGTCATCAGAACTTACTCCAAATACACTGTCTTCAGAGCAACTAACAGGTTCGGGACCGTCTCGATCGCTGATGATTTCGTCGTCACAAAGTTAGTTTACATTTGGTGTCCTTTCATTTCCAATTCCAAATCACCACTTAAGTCGTCCTGATTTGTCTGTCTTTCAAAAAGACCTCCATTGTAGTACAAATAAACACTAAAACAAAAAATTTAAGTAATTACACTCAGTGAAAAAAGTTACTTATTTGGTATCGTGGGTCAAACGTGACCCAGAAGGCTACTTACCTCCGCTCCTAAGATAGTCACAGTGCTGCACATCCACCTCTCGCCGCAGCTAGCGAAGCACTAAGAATACGTAGAAGCGCACAGTCGTTGCATAAATATTTAAAGAATTATAACCGAAAATGTTCGCTTCTGGGTCAAATTTGACCCACGATACCTGCTAAGGGTTAATTTTAAATGTGCCGATTTTCTCTAGATTTGTTTGTTTTTGTTGTAAATAATAGTAGGTATATAGTCATATTTCAGATGAATATTCTTGCACGTGAGCATCGAATAGTTTTTTCAAGATTCTGTTAAATGTTTTTGTTAAGGTAATCTATAGACACGTGATGAAGTCACATTGCTACGCCATGTGTGGATAAATAAATCTAGTTTTGATTATTTTTTTAATAGGTAATCGCATTTTATATGAAAATTGAATTGATAAAAATTATAGCTGAGTTTTTCTTGCCAAAATAGAGAGCGGGTAACGTATCTAGCTTTTTTATATATCATAGGTGCATCGTGCATTTGTGCGCCCCCCTAGATTACATCAATAAAATCGTAATATTTTGGTATTTAGAACTGACGTTTGAATTTAGATTAGTTACAGTGTCAGGGACAAATATAGGTAATTTCTTTTAAATCCTTTTATTTTTAATATAATTATATTAAATAATTAACTAAGTAGCTATAAGTTCTTAAAATATATAAAAATTAATGGATGTGAGAATGTAGCTACTTTGTTGATTATTCGTGGTTAAAAATTAAAATAAAGAGATCTAAACCACAATTTCTTACTAAAGATAGATAGAACACGTAGGTACTGGGTACCTATTAGATAAATTATAAGTACAGCTAAGATAAAGTGAAATAAAGTTAATGTAACAAATTATAGATAACAAATTAAGGACTTTATACAATTATTTACATCTAAAACTATCACTCTGTCTAAAAAAATATAATATATTATATAATATATATTATGTTAAGCTGGAACAAACAGCTAGTCACCCTAGCCCTATGCCCTAGCCACAGTATTACTGTGCCCTAGCTTCGCCCATGTAGAAGAAGATTTTTTAGTTGTTTAGTTTGAGAAAGAACCATCCAAGCAGCGATAACACACTGATTTTCCTGTTTTTTATCGATCTGATAGTACAGAATTTTCATATACGTATTATAAAAGATTATAATTTGTTATTATTATACGTTTATCTGTCACGCTATGGCGCACAAATAATAAAATCCCAAATGATGTCTTTAGTCAGTAGTAATTAAGCCGATCTCTATTAAAAAAATTGTACGATTATTATTTCTACAAAATTGCAATAAAGAGCAGGAAAAATTCAATCTAAGTTCCTTCCAAGCAGCATAGTTTTGGAAGAATTTCTATTTTGAACAATAAACCAATCAGAAACCAAATTCGTCACAAAACCAGATAGGTAGGTACCTACTACCTAGTAGCTTCTAGAAAAATTAAACGTAAGTATACCTACTTATGACATAACGACTGTAAGTACTTATTTGCTGAGCCTATTTGTTGAACTTGATGCGTAAGGTTAAAAACTGGTGCAATTATCCGAGCATCTTTGTCTTCGTCGTACTAACTCTACATGCACGCAGTTGAATGACCTGTGTAGGTACGCATTCATGACCATTGAGCCTTATGCTTTGTTTTTCAGTAAAATAAAATCTCAACTAACTAATACAATGCGCTGTTTAGTTTGTATTTAATGGATTTCGTTTATCGTGGAATTAGGTCACGGTATTTATGCTGAGTGGACACAATTATTAATAGATTATTTATTTTGTAATAATACATTAAAAAAACCAATAGGTACCTAATTTAAAAATATAAAAATAATAAATCATTAATAATACAGTTAACTAGGTATAACTACCATAGTACTTAATCAGTATTACAAATTTACATTAGGAATTGTAATATTGTGGCTATATTCTGATGTTGTTTTGAGACGTTGAGACACATCCATCAGCTGAAATAGATTGTGGAAGTGGATTATAAGAATTTTAGTTGTCTGCCCTAAATAGATAGGCAAACACATTTTATCAAATCTTTAATCTGAATCGACATCAACTATCAATAGTTAGAATAGAACAACGATGAATTCTCAAAATAAATGCTAGGTGACTAACTAAATGATATTTTAATTGAACTTTATTCGTTACTCGATAAACCGGACAGATAATATTATATTCCTAAGTACTTCCTATTTGTACTACCTTCTATTAAACTAACAAAAATATGATGATGTATCCAAAATCGTTGTTCGATACTCTTCCCCGGGTAAACAGGTGATCGGGTCTTCATTAATTTTGCCAACAATTTTGGAGCTAAATGATAGATATTATGTACATGTGTCTAATAATAATTGTACTATTATTTAATAATTCGGAAAAAAAATTACATTTTTCTTTTCCTACTGGGTCCTTGCAAGGATCGGGTACAGAAACATAAAATTTTTCACAAACTTCCTAAAAGTGTGGGTACGGTTGGTGATCAAAATGTGGATCGAGAAAGGTTGGAGATAGGTATGGATCTGAATTTTTTTTGATAAAATTATAAAATAATAATTGAATGTATATTTTAATACTTATATATACTTTATATGGATTATATACTTTATATTATATACTTATATAATATATGGATTATATACTTTAGATTATATACTTTATATATACTTTATATGGATTATATTACTTTAAAAAACGATACACTTATTTGTTAAATTTAATGAATTGGACGTCATAACAAATTAATAAAAATAAAATACCCGTTAACCCATCCGTTTTCGCCGGAATCTTCATTTGTTGCAATTACTGTTCCGTATCCTTTTTGATCCTTCTACTCCTATTAATTTTTCCTTCCTGCACAATGAAAACTATACTCTTCGCTCGGCTGATAGACTCACCTTGAGTGTTCCTGTTCGACGTACTCACTTCTTTGCTAAATCGTTTGTTGCCATTGCTGTCAATCTCTGGAATTCTTTGCCACTACCTATTAGACAAGCTAAAAATGTATCTTCCTTTAAAAACCTTTTGCGACGACACTTTCTCACTACTGCTTTCAACTCGGCACATTTACCACATTAACTTTGTATTCACATATTATTATCTATACTCAGATATGTATCTATCTATGTATTTATAGTATGTATTTTATATTTGTTTTACGTAGTATGTATGTATTTAATATTATTACATGGTATCAACTATCATGTATATAAAAATTATAGTCATATAAGTATATTATTTTGTGTAAGTAATTTGTATGATGTATATATTATTATGAATAATATAATTGTATATATTCGAGTGCAGTATATTTATTCATATGTATCTTTATTTATATATCTATCTGTAAATAATATATTTTATTTATTAATTTTATTTTATTTATTTAACTATTATTTTTGTTTTTTTTTTCTATCCTTGCCTTTTTTCTACCACCTAGCATTGTAATTTAATAAGCTTGTTACCTTTTGCCCAGGTTGCCTGGAAGAGATCACTTCTAAGTGATAAGGCCGCCTAATAAACTATACTGTTTTTTTTTGTTCTGTATATTAGCAATAAGTTTTCTATGTATAGTTTTATCGAAGAGTAAATAAAATAAATAAATAAATAAAATACCCGTTTGAATCCAACAACAATAAACAAGAAGGAAAAACCGTTAGGATACCAAAGGAGACCTTCATTTCTAACGACTTTCTAAAGATCATCAGTTTCATTCAAATTCATGATCATTTTATAAATTAAGTATAACATAACTCGATACATTGACCTAAACTTAATCGACGACGAACTCATTTTTTTTATTACCTTCCAATTTTAATGTAGATATTCCTAATTCCTATACCGTATACGTTACCTATTCTTCAAGTCCAAACATCGTAACCAACGTCACATAGTGCGTTAAAATAATATGTGCATAAAATTAAAACGCAAACAAAATCAATACCTACAAAGTTCGAGAACATTTAGCAAAACATGCGAAAAAGTGCTGGCATTCGACATTTCCATAGCATTACAAAACGCGTTCGAGTTCAACCAAGGCCGGGCAAAGTCCAAATGAGATTTGCGTCGTTTAAGAGTCGGCAAGTGTGCTGTGTAATCAAACCGGTGGCTGGTGACGAAAACCACATATTTACATGCGGAATCTATGAATTTAATACATTGTAAAGGTACACGTGGTAGTCGGGCATGCTTAGTAGGAATATTAGGTCATAATTCCTATGCATGCTTTTCGTATAACCACGCTTTACGTAGGATAAGGATATAGGTCCCCACCATTTCTGCCCAATTTTAAATGCACAATATTATCTTCAACTGAATTTTAATACATAAAAGTTAAAAGCAGAAACGCGGTTCTTCATATTATACACATAGGTACAGGGTATAGGGGTCGTATACCTAGGTACCTGATGCTGAGGCATCTGCTTTTAACCTGCCTCTTCGGTAAAACTACAATTATTGTCTGGATTTTCCAAGCAGAAGTAACCAACCATATCATATTTACACAAAACAATTTAACTCAAAAAAGTACCGACAGAGATTTGATTATAGGAAACGTTATCAGATAATAATAATTATTATTACCAGAATTCAATTTGTACCCCACGTAGGTAATAGTAACGTACCAAATATGTTTTTATCAAGGTTTTAATTATTATCTGTTTAAGTTAACAGGCAAATGCATATTTGATTGGAAAATGCGCAATTATTTTTTATAGATAAGGAGTAGGTATACAATTTAAAAACAAGACAAAATCACATTTAGATATTTTTATTTACATAACTCTGTACACGGTACCAAACTTAAGTACGGACGTACTATATTGGGGGCATTCTTGTGCATTGATTTGATTAAGTTCAATGACATTAAATTTGAGACAATATTAAACATTTTAATTATTATTCTAGAATCTTGAATATCTCAATTTTATAACTAGGTTCTGAAGCCTTTCTCTGTTAGCATCAGCAGTTCATTGTTTAAATAAACCATTTAGGTATCGATCAAAATTACTGTGGCAAGTTGGTAGACATACGGATATGACGAGGCGTAAATAATAAGGAAGTGTGAGGATTTCTTCCTAACCATTTGCTTACGGGTCCCCCACTAGGTACCTAGTATTTAAAATTTAAATCATTATAATATTACAAGGTCACTATGTGGCAGGCTAAATGATAGGGAAAGTGAATTATAGATAAGAATCTAAGTACGCAGTAAATAAGAAAAACAAGTATACAATTATTAACACCTTGCGCATTACATCATATTATATTTGTCTCTATTTACGTATAACGTAAGTACATTAATTGTTTTATTTCGAATCATATTGTCCGTAATCAATCTCCTTTGTATTTCACACAATAATACATAGGTAAATAAATTAAAGAGTTGGTAAGTACTCG
Source organism: Colias croceus (assembly GCF_905220415.1). Lineage (NCBI taxonomy): Eukaryota > Metazoa > Arthropoda > Insecta > Lepidoptera > Pieridae > Colias > Colias croceus. The sequence continues at coordinate 4,908,283 of NC_059553.1, forward strand.
TATATCCTTTCGTAGTAACGTAAGTACATTGAAAACTAACCAATTAATAAACTTAGTGGCCTCGATTTATAACACCGAAGGGGGAAATCCGAATCGATATCGATAAAGAGTTTTATACCTTACCCTAGGAGGCCTAGGCAAGGACGAAGTGCAATGACTTCTCAGACAAAGTAAAATATATAAACAAATACTTTATATTATGTTTTGTATACATAGCAAAACACATTATGTACTAGAATATTGAAGAACTTGTATTATTTTATAGGTTGGCATTAGATATGTAAGTATGTTTTATATAGTACCTAGGTAAACATAATATTATTTTGCATGCATGTTGCATGGAAATATGTTTTATGCTCCGAACTAAGTATATTATAGCATTAATAGTATAATATAAGTTTGATACAAATGGAAAAGTAATATCTGTACTTACATTGTAAAAAATACAGTGCAAAATAAAATGTAAAATACACGTGTTTTGGGGGGGGGGAGGTCACGGAAAATGCTCCTCTTGAAATTTGCGGTAAATATAATAATTATGTACAATTGTACAATTTTCAAGTAGGCACTACTTAGATAGGTACCACCGAAAATACCATGTAGATCCATGTAATCCCAGATTTTAAAAGTTTTGAGGGTTTTGAGGGTACTTTTTAAAAAAAGTAGCTATGTTTACTAATTTACGGGTATCTATTTTCATATTCGTATTAAGTTCCATAAAATGTACTCCCCTAACTCCCTAGAATTGCTGGAAACCTTCATACCAAAATGTCAACTTTCTACGTTCAGTAGTCTCGGCTGTCCGTCAGTCAAACAGACAGTCAGTCACTCCGTAACGGAAACACAGAATAATGACTACTTAGTAACTACACAAAAGTTGAGTTTTATGCAGTTACCATGCATATTGCTTTACTTTTTGCTGATTTTATACTTGATAATAAATATGTTTAAGTACGTTTCCTCGTTTTAATTTTATGATTAAAATTTACAAAAACATTGTTCCGTTCTGATAAACAAGCACATTTGAAATAATTAATTAAGGATTCTGAGTTCTGACATACCAATTTTTTTGCAAACCCAAGTTTTGTCCTTGAAGCTTTTTCACCTCAAACGAGAACAATACGGACTGGGAGTGGGGAGGATGGCGGTGGGAAGCATGGGAGTGGGACGGATGAGAGTGGGGAGCATGGGAGTGTGGAGGATGAGAGTGGGGAGGATGACAGTGGTGAGAATGGGTGTGGGGAGGATGGGTGTGGGAAGGTTGAGAGTGGGGAGGTTGAGAGTGGGGAGGATGAGAGTGGAGAGGATAGGTGTGTCGAGGATGAGAGTGGGGAGGACGGGTGTGGGGAGGATGAGAGTGGGGAGGATGGGTGTCAATAAGAATCTATACTTATATTTTTAATATTCTACAGCTAAAGAAAAAGAAGAAGAATTTGTCTGTTTGAACGTGCTAATCTCAAGAACTGCTGGTCCGATTTGCAAAATTCTTTCAGTGCTACATAGCCCATTTATCGAGGAATTTTATAGGCTATAATATTATAATATCATCACCTTTAGGCTTTAAGACCAACAGGAGCGGAGCAATACGGGTGAAACCGCACAGCATAGCTAGTAATTTATAAGTTTTTCAATAGGTATCTACATTAATTCCGAATGCTTAATAAATTAAAAGAACTGTAAATACATAATTAATACGTGCCTACCTATTTATAATGTAGGTAGGCATACATTATAAATAAGGGTCCTAAGTAAGGGTTCCTTAGTTTAAGGGACCCTTCAAATCACTACCGAACCTAACGATTTAGGTGACACTTATCTGTCGGTGAAAGCAAATTTTACGTTAGATATCCCCTAAATTGACTTAGGTGACACTTAAATTTTACGGGTTGTTGGTGAAAACGGGCATAAGTTGCTTATAATGTAGAACATAATATTAATTTTGCATAATTTTGAATTCCCAGGCTAATTTTAAATTAAATCATTGGAGTAAGTGCTTATCATAATTAATAAGATGTTCATTTTGTGGTGAAAAGAAAAATGTCCATTTATAGCCCGTGAATGATGTTTAAATTTACGTTGTTATTGTAAACTGAACTTTGAAGCCCTCCAATTAAAAAGTAATTTATTCATCGTATTCATGTTCTAGATAACAATCGTAGGTATCTCGTATATCAATTCACCTAAGGCCTCCTAATTGCTTATAAAAACAATTATTTCAAGACGTCATAGAATACGATTTGGATTTACCTATACCACAGAATACATAATAGTAGCTAAACGCAGAACGGACACTCTCCGCCTCCCGCCAAAATTAAACACTTACATCACCCCGCACGATCAGCCTGAAAATGGTCCGCATTTGTCTGCAAGGACGATACGCAACGAAGATTGACAACATTAAGTAATCAAATTGACTTACAGTAATTTTATTATTTTGGATTTGTGATTATCGTTTTTCGAAGAAAATTTTTAGATATTGTGCTGTTTACGGATGAATTTCATCAGAAAAACGCGAATTTTTTTACGCTAGTCACAAATGTGCCAACCATAAAGCGTTAACACACACATTTGCAGTCTCAACAGTGTGACTGTCAAAACGATAATTTTGTATGGAGTGTCTGGGGTGTGCCTATACTTACCTACTCATTTACGTAAAACATACAAATCTCTTTCCGCGACCAAACCCGATTTCAGGAGAAACTAGCTTAGCCTAGGCTAAATTAGTTCATCCTAAGACCAATAGGATAAAGCAGTTTAGCATAGGCCATATACTGTTTTATCCTAACATAAGAACGCACACACCCAGGATAAACTGGTATGACCCAGGATAAATTGGTATTTTATTAAAATTTAATAATTAATGGTAAAATAAATAAAATACTCTCTATTTGGAAAATAATCTTATTTATTGAAATATAATAATTTGTGTTTAAAACTTAAAACTAATGGTTCTAACAATTATGGTACCCACAGAACTATACCTAATACAAATAATCACAGTATCTTCAACTTCACTTCGAGCTGTCAAAATCTGAATGTACTAATTTGAATCAAGTAGGTAAACTGAACAAGAAACAAATTCTACTGAACCGATTACAATGAAATTTAGCACACATATAGATGGTTACTTATGGATTAACACATAAGATAGGTTTTATCCCGGAAATCCCATGGGAACTACATATACAAATAAAATTCCCAGTGCTGTATTAGCTGTTTTGTGATCGATCAGACTGGAAAATTATTACACTCATGCTCAAATTACGAATAAACGACAGATTGGCGCGTTATATTTTCATTTGTTCATAATTATTGGAATTATAAATGCCTTAATTCTGTTTATGGTTAAAATATAAAGTTGTATACATATTTTTAGTATATAAAGTAATCAAATCTTCATAATTATATTCTTCCATCTGGATCCCGTGGCGTCACTGGCATGAACACGGCATGAACTAGGTAAAAAGTTGTGAATTGTGATGATCCAATCTATAGATAATCTTTTTTGTACTAAATAAAGTACGGTCTACAAATTCTTTTTTTTTTTTTTATAGTAACCCTAGCAATAGGGCAGGCGACTCACTTGATGGTAGGTGATAGACGCCGCCCATGACGACCACAACGTTGGGAACACTGCGATCGCATTGCCGGTTTTAAGGTGGAAGTTGGTGTTTTAGGAAGGTGTAGGCTCTTTGCTTGAAGGTTCCCATGTCGTATTGGTTGGGGAACACGGAAGGTGGTAAGGTGTTCCACAAGAGTGTAGCTCGGGGCAGGAAATGACGTGCGAAACGCACGGTTGTCGAGCGCCATGCATCCAGGTGGTGTGGATGATATTTTTGCTTGTGTCTGGCAGTGCGGTGGTGGAATTGTGCAGGTGGTATTAAGGCAAATAATTCCTCAGAACACTCCCCGTTGTATATGCGATAAAATACGCACAGAGACGCAACATCACGCCTCAAAGCCAGAGGATCCAGCCGATCGGTGAGCTCAGGTAGATCGACAATGCGGCAGGCACGACGCTGAAGGCGGTCAAAAGGAAATAACTGATACTGGGGTGCTCCAGCCCATAGGTGAGAGCAGTACTCCATGTGTGGCCGAATTTGGGCCTTGTAGAGTAGTAGGCGATGAGCTGGCGGGAAGTACTGTCTCGCTCTAGCGAGCACCCCAAGTTTCTTTGAGGCTAATTTAGCCTTGTCTTCCAGATGACCGCGAAATTGTATGTCACTCGCAATTCTCGCCGTTTATAATATTTAGTAGTAAGTAACTAGGATTTAAAAATCATTGTAACGGTTCAAAACTAGCAGACTATGTAACACAGAAGACTGATCACCTACCTACACCTCCCTAAAAAAAATCGATCAGTGAATAAGTGAAACAGTTAAGTCTTCTTTTGTGTATGCATAGTGAAAGAAAGAAAGAAAGAAAAGAAATTTATTGCCAAAAAAAAACACAGCCAAACACATTATAGAATTTATCTTACAATTAGGCAAACGGATACAGCCTCAGCAAAATGCTGCACAAAAGCAGCGCTGATTTTCAGGCTGTACCGGCGATTGCGGTTCGCCTTAATATTAAAAAATAATTAAGTCTAGGTACTTAAAATAAATATATAGATAAGGAAGTATATAAATATCAATAATAAATAAATAAATACATATAATTTATATTACGGCAGAAAAATATAAATAAGAATAATATAATACGGTCTAAAAATCAATCCTGCAAAGAGTCACGCGATTATCATGGGAAGTCCGTATCTCGTTTCTGAAATTGACTGGGGCGCCTTACCCAGTGTCTGCCTTGGTGGAGTCACAATTCCTTATTGTAAGGTGGTTAAAAATCTAGGTGTTCATCTCGACCAAACACTATCATGGTCTCACCACCTACAAGAGATCAGTCGTAAGGTGAATGCGGCATCGGGTTCTCTTCGGCGTCTACGTAACTTTTTGCCTATTCCAACAAAAATTATGTTAGCTCAATCCCTTCTCTTCCCTATCCTTGACTATGCGGATATGTGTTTTCCTGACCTTACGGTTGAGAATATGGAGAAACTTGAGCGTCTGCAAAATCTTTTTATTCGATTTGTTTTCGGCCTTCGCAAATTCGACCATGTCTCTATCTATCGCAGACGCCTCAAGTGGCTCCCTATTCGCCTCCGTCATCATCTCCACTGCCTTCAATTACTATACCGTATCCTTTTCGATCCTTCCTCTCCTTCCTACCTTAAGGATAAGTTCATTTTTCAACACTGCGAAAACTACTCTCTTCGATCAGCTGATAAACTTATTTTGTGTATTCCCTCTCATCGCACCAATTTCTATGCGGGTTCTTTTGCTGTCTCTGCCGTCAAGTTATGGAACTCCCTAGTTACTACTATATATGTAGTATGCATATGTGTATGTATGTGTATCTTAAGATATATTTGTATTTCATATATTTATTTAATTTAATTATTTTAATTTTTTTTTTGTTCATTTTTACGTATTTTTATCATGTACTGTATAACATGTGTATATATTTTATTGTATTCTTTTATTATTTCTACCCTATTCTAAAAATATGTTTTATTTTGTTTTATTTCGCTTCTTTGCCTTTCTCCCCGTGGTTGCCTGGCAGAGATCACTGCGTAGTGATAAGGCCGCCCTTTGTGCTTTTTAATCTTATTTTTTGTAACCTTTATGTATATTTTGTCTCTTGCACAATAAAGTGTTAAATAAATAAATAAATAAATAATATAGTGCATCTGCCCGTTACCCCACTAGGGGACATGGGACTTCACTTAATATGTAACAACGTCATATATTATGTACGATCTAGGTACTAATTGTACCTACCTTAGCTTTTGGTAAAACACCATTAATCTACATAATCTCCATATTATACCTAAATGGATATCCTGTACCTACTACCTTAAACGTCACAGAATATTATCATAATAATAATATAATAACAGTTAGGTATATAATAACTAAAAATACACCAGTTGTATAACATAAACTCTACTCTTGGAATGCGCAGTAATGGTAATATATATAAATATAATCCACTAGTGGTCCACCCCGGCTTCGCCCGTGGTACATATTTCGCAATAAAAAGTAGCCTATATCCTTTCTCGGGTATCAAAATATCTCTATACCAAATTTCATGCAAATTGGTTCAGTAGTTTAGGCGTGATTGAGTTATGGTGATGATTTATATATTCTCACTAGTCATATTATACATACATATTGTTAGACTGTGCATATACGCAGAAAAAAAGAAATAACATTATGTAACTAACTCGGTTATAATAACCAAAAAGACAAAGTGTCAACCAATGATTTTTTTATTTGGTGTCATCCGAATACGAACCGTGACTACGTGAAATGTATGAATTCACCATACCATTTAAATTATTCAGTCAAAAATTCAGTTTTATTATAAAAAAGAGTAAGTAACTATATACCTTACTTTTAAATAATTCAACAAAGAGTAGAAATAATTATCATCTCAAGTTAACATAATAATATAATTATTTAAATGAATTAATTTCGGATCCTAATTTTATATTGATGGCAAATTAAAAATTATTGTCCGTGACTTGATAAGTTTCTCAAGTGGTACATAATAAATACATAGTCGGACAATTTATCTGTTTTTGAGAAATTTTTTGCCATATCCATGGCCATATATGATTACATCTGGCCCGTGGTAAAGCTGTTCATTCAAAACTATTGACCTGTATCGTCCGGTTACGGAAGTGACTTGGTATGCACCTGTGTTTGCTTATGCCACGTTAATCCGTGGTAAAGGAGCATAGTATTATAATATTATCTGTGATAAATTTATGCTCTTTATGTCATATGTGGATTGTGTTTAGTCAGGTGGACAACACTATTGCTAAGCACTATTTATATTGAATTAGACTCTGTACTGTACAACGGAAAAAAGGTTGAACACTTTTATACAATGTATTATAAATCAATAGCGTTCTTTCATACATAATACGAATACATGTAACTCTAGCCATTATGAGATGTTACAACATTTCCAACACGTCGAAGCGATAAGCACGTTCCGTATTGTATTTTGATATTATGTCATGGTTAATCAGCGTGCTATCAGTAATAATCAAATTAAGTGTATTTGGGATAACGAACTATAACCCACATTTGATTAAAATTCTTAAATAAATAGGTATGATGAGTGTAATTAAATAGTGCAGGGGGCGGTATAGTGAAACCAAAATATGGGGGTATTTTTTATTATTTTTTTATGACTTCAATCTTCATATTATATCGTACCTATTTAGTCATTATCGTAAGTTGTAAGTCGTTTGTTAGGTTTTCAGGGAGTTGTTTATTCTTAGCTCTTTTATTATTTTATTTTAAACAATGTCTGTGTTTATTATTGTAACAACAAGCGCCATCTAGCAAGATAAATACAAAAAAGATACCTATCTTTCCATGAAATTCATTGAACTTTTTATCTATTTATTTTGTTATTTTTGTTGAGCAAAAGAGTTATTTTCGATCTCGTATCGATATAAAGTATGATTAAAAAGAGTAACAGATTTTAAATAGATTAAATAAAATTCATCGTAATTTATAGTGCCTGTGTAAATAAATTATAAGATAAAAATATGGGCATGTGCGTAAAAGCGCGTAATATTTTTATTACGAATTAAAAAAAATTATAAACCTTAAAATTGGTTTCTAGTTTATACCTGAGATAGACTAGTTTTTACTCTAGGGCAGCAAGCTAGTTTTTTTTATAGACTCCCCTGGTTTGCTTGTTTTGTTTATACGTAAACAATTGAGAACATAAACAAAGATTAAAATAAAAAATTAAATAAATATAATAGAAAATATAGAAAAAATATAATTTGTCAATATTAATTTGTTTTTAAAAAACAACTTTTAGGTAAATACTAACAAAAACTTTGTCTTTCAAATCGCCCAAAATCTATTGAATATCTGTAAAAAAAATTTCATTTCCATTTTGTATGCCGACTCTGCTGATATTATTCCACATTACGCTTACTGAAATAATTGGTCGACCCTCTAAAATATAATTCCAATTTAAGGTTTTTAAAATAAAACACTTTTTATTTTATCATTCGTTTTAATGTTTTATATTACGATGGGGGCTTTACGTCAGTTGCTTGATATAATGAATTTATCGCAATATCAGATGATACGAAAGCCATAGATTTAGCGAGTGTTGCTAATGACAATGTATCCATCACTACTCTATTTGCAACATGATTGAGTTTTGCTCCTTTCGATTGTGCTGTGTATTTAAGTGCTAATTTTATTACGCGTTCACATGCCAAAGACTTGGACGCAGCACTCTTAGCCTCTTTCCCAGCTTGTTGTGCCGCAGTTTTTGCTAAATTCATCATTAGATCTTGATGGTTAGACATTCCATTCTTAGCGTAATTTACAGACATTTGTACCTCAATCGATGCAGTTAAGGCGCGTCTCATAGCAACAACACTTGCTGCTGTTAAATATGCAACATCCCCGGCATATAGTATAGCTTTTTTAGCTTTAACTTCTAATTTTTCCAATTTCTGTTTCGCCCTTTTCTCGTTTGTGATTTCGTCCTCTACTACTTCAGGTTGTTCAATTTCCATTTCAGCAATAACATCAGGATTTAGTGCGTATATTTTTTCTTTGGGATCAACCCAATCATCTATCAGATTTGGAGCACTCATTTCTTGAGTATCAAGTGTTTGGCTATCTTGCATGACGACATGTGTAGCATTCAGTTTCTTTTCTAGTAAAATAGCTTCAGTTTCATTTACATCGTCATTCACTACTGTTTCTAAGACTGTTTGATTTAAAAATCCTTTCGATGGCATTGATAATACTCTTTTCTTACTTGGTGCAATTCGAACTGGTGTTTTAGCGTTTGATAAAATAACTGAGTATCGTGTTATGTTGGAAAGAATATTATTTTTGGGGGATTCAGTTGAAATATTGTTACGTATAAATGCGGGTGGCTTATTTAAAATAATATTATATACCGTTGATTGAATCGAGGGCTGTGTTGTCACACTATTATGGTCTACATTTATAGATCGCTTTTTTCGCAGAGATAAATCAACAGATTGTTTTTTCGATAATGCGGTTGAATATGTTATGTCTTTTAATGCGGACACTATAGATACTTCTGCTGCAATTTGTGCCAATCCATACACTAATCGATGTAACTCAGGCTCTGTAGAAGCTCTCGTTATAGACAAAATATGTCCAGACAAGGTTCTCGATATATAGTCCAAAATACGTCGAGTTTCTATGGCTGTCATTCCTTTACTTTTCCCTGGTGCATCTAAAGCCTCGCGAGTTATCCTAGTAATTTTATCCTGGATTTCAAGTTTAGATAGTATGGCAGATACTAGATCCTTCGACATTTGGTACAGCGTTTCCTCCATTTTTGGATTATTGGTTACATTTTTAGTTGCCTTCAGAATGGAGTTATCTAAGTGTTTGATTACGTTGTGTGGTGATGACATAATCAATTTTTCTCCAACTATTTGTGAATTTAATTGATTTCTAAAGTCATGAACTGGAGATATTCCTGCATTCACATTGAATACCTATGGAAAGAAAAACAAAAGAGCATAGCTTTCTTGGAACTTGTAACATTCAAATGATTATAAATAAAGAAAATGCATTTGTAGTCTATGTTAAACAAGATAAACCATCCCCTATTAAATGCCATAATTCCATAAGTATCAACGAGATTATATGCTTGATTTAGGAAAAAATATAGTTTTTACTTTACTGTAACGATATAGGTAGATAAAAGTCCCAACAACACGTCAACAAAATGTAAACAAATGAAATTACTCACAAATATCAGTCCAAAGACAAGGATAGTTAACATTTTTATTTCTAAGAATTTATTCATATAAATTTTTTATGCGCCTATCGTTTCAAATTAGTGTGCGTGTTAAGAAAAACTTGTAGAATAAAAAATATCAACATTTTTAAAAGTAACGAGCAATTAACTATAAATCCACTAACACGTTCAGTTTTTACTACACCATAAAAAATAATTGAGCATATATTATATACCTATCCAAGAAAAGCATTGTACATCATGAATTTTCGCTTGCTGTGTTCAATTTTTCTGTACACATACAATGGACGATACACATAATCACTTGCTGCTGTAACTATTGCTTCATTTGTGTCATTCCCAAAATCTTTGGAAATAGCAATATCACTATTCATTTTGTCTTTATCAGAATTCATATTGATAACACTTGAAGAACTTAAAACAATTAAAGAAAAAGCCACTATTGCAACGCATATTATTGATGACATGTTTATTCTATTAGACTAGAGGTCTATAAGAGAGTAAAAACAATTCTCATTACTATTTATTTAGAAATGATGTACGTTGTAAGCATCTGATAATTGATAAAGATTTACTATAATTAGATTAACATATTCACTTGCAATAATTAACGACCTACTATAATAACAAATAACGCGAACCCAGTAGCTACTGGTTTATTTTCATAAAATTAAAAATAGATTTTCAGCGAAGGTTTTGATTTGTGATTTGTTTCGTTGACGAAATATAAATAAATATTATAAGATAAGAGATCTATTGAAAACATAATTTCGTCAATAATTATAATCATAAAAGGTAAAACAATAAAAGTCATATGTAAAACATAATTAAAGATACATATTTTATTCAATAAAAACTTATATTTAACACTAGTTGTACAATATTATACATAAAACTTATTACCTCTTCCACTTATTTTAATATTTTGGCTTAACTTATGCAATGGCTCGTTGATTTAAAACTACGAATAACGAATCAAGTTCAGGTAGGCATTGTAGCGTTTAGTCTTTAGTGAGTTTCCAGAAAAAGATTAGCCAAGGAAAGCCGGCAACACCCTGATGCGGCCGCGCCCGTCGAGGGAGCTCTCACCAAAAGGCGACGCAACATTCTGGTCGGAGGGAAGAAGATCATTCTCGTCACCACCTAGGTCTCTACGCTCCCTAGCAAGTCCCAAAGGTTTAGAAGATCCAACATTTTCTACCGCAGCACCAGACACCGCAGCCTCTTTTTCTGTAGCTGACTGTGTTGCTTCGTGATTTGGCGGGATATGCTGGATCACATCTCCGCTTGGGGCGCAAACGCAGGCTGCGAGTAACGCTAGCGACACGACGACGAAAAACATTGAATGCATTACCGACAGTTTCAATCTTGAACAAGCGATGATCAGGAGGAACACTTCAAACTATTACTCGTATGCAAATCAGCTCGCTTATAAGTCGGACCATGATTGCAGAAGATATTAGACCAGTTATTATTGAATATTTATATGCGTCGATGATCTGTTTAGTGTTTGAAGAGTTGAAACTGACGCATTATAACCAAGATTTTCAGTAAACACGTCAAGTTCATAATTTTCTCGACACGAGCCTTGAGTCACGTTGCCGAGTTAACGCTACGCTAACTATATCGGTGCTTTGCGGTTATCACATGACACCACCGAGTATCTAAATACATCCATATTTTACTTTTTGATTAGTGTGATATAAATCATACACACAAAATAGTAAGTATTAAATGCTAGAAGGTATCTAAATCTAATCTGTGGCTTGAGTTATGAGTATGTACATAATACAGAAGCATGAAGACTTGTTAATGAAATTAGAGTTAAAGAAAGAGCCTAAGCCTTGTTCAAAAAGTCTAGTGTTTAGGCATAGTGATTAGTAATAATTATTGATATTATAACGGAATAGTTTCGATACAGATCAGTGACATCTCGCTCCGATGAGAATTAGGCTGTCTTTCCACCAGAGATGTGCTATGCTACGTAGCTGTGGATACGTTTGTTATCCACAAATCAAACGGTTTCGGCTAAGATATGTTTTTTATATAGAATCATAGAATGATGTGTGCTGTGGATATGTAAGGATGCGTATGGATCAATACATCGCATAGCTTGAGCTGTGCATCTTCCTCGCACATCACTTACACCGCACCACTACATAGCGTAGCATTGGTAGAAACGGACACAGTTTCATAGTGCATATCTCTAGTGGAAAAGTACCCTAGGTTGACAGCGGTAAAAACAAACTCGTTTGACTTCCCTCGAATTTGTTGTCGAAGTTTCATTAGCGTTAGCTACTATTAAGTATTCTGTGGTTTCGTCGTATGTTTTGTTTATTTATTTGTTAAATATTATTCGAAAAGATTTAAATATGTATATCATCAAATATGCAAGCAAATGAAAGAGAAAAAAGAAAGCTATCAATGTCTGGTGAACAGAAAATAAACGAACACCACCTCTGCTTTGAAATAGAGTAGCCAATAAAAATAAGGGCTGGAGTCATGTTTTTATTTAGAAAATCTATATTTTCTACGAAAGTTAATAATTTAGGTATATCATAGTGATAAGTTTAGAATTAAGTTTTATGTACAACTTATGTATGGTTTGGCGCATACCGTAAATGAATCATTATAAATATTTCCTGATTTCGTATGTTTTGATATTTCTTACAGAATTTTCTATTTCAATACTTAATGAAATTATTAATTTGCTCAACTTATTCTTCGCTTATTTCTCTCATTGCCATTATCTCAAAATATATAAGTAAGTAGGAAAATTGCTTTTAAAACTTCTAAAACACAACACAATAAACCAAAAGAATTGTTATGTCAGTGTATAGGTACTAGGGTGGCATCCGGAATAATGGAATGGCAACATGGAATTGCATTAGTATAGGTATCGTATACGTCTCAACTCTTATTACGACGTAATACTAACACAGTATTACAATATTATTTGTAATACATACTTACCTAGGGCCTTAGCCAAACGGCAAAACGCCAAGGAATAGAAAACGCTATCGATAGAAATTGACATAAGCGTACGATGTTTTGCATAAGGATTCGTTCACCCTACCAACGACAACGACGACCACGAACAAAATTTTCATCCAGTCGCAATTAAATAAAATTGTGCAAAACACAATTAAAAATGAAATTTAAGAATTTCCTGTCGTATTGGTGTTTGGAAAAAAAAATTTTGAGATCAATGGATAAACAAACAGGTTTTTCATAGAAACGGTGGCTCCTAGAAAAAAATGTATTTAACCTTTTTTATAGATAATTAGATTATATACAATTTTGGTTCAGGTGATTGTATGATAAACTTACCGTCTCGGCGAAAATCGCAAAAAACCCTATTTCTTTTTATTAATTGACCTCGAATTTTTTTATTCCTGAGTACCAGAATGACGGGAGATTTTAATATTGATTTTGAACAAATTTCGGCAAGATTGGAACTTTGGTCGTGGTCGTCTGCGTCGTTGGTAGTGTGATCGAACCATTACCAAAATGTCATGAGCTTATGTCAATAATTAGCGTTAGCAGTTTCTATTCCATGGCGTTACGTACGTTTGTCTAAGGCCCCTACTTGGTTAAATTTATTACGTGTTTATGTGTTTGTATAATTTTTCCTTATTCTTAGTTTATTCTTGTCATAAAATGTTACGACTCGTTTATTTGTACTGTTGCAGGTAGGTATGTACCTAGAGTGGAAATTTTCAATGGGCCCTCAAGGAAATGTACTAGGTATAAATACTGGTTATAAGGCAAATTTTAGTCAAAGTAAACATTCCTTTATTTTTAAGAAAATAGAACTGTATTTGAAAATTTTTGTAAATTAACTTGCCAAGAACATTGTTTGCATCCATTTGCATCGAACTGGCAGCTGGCTAAAAATTAGAAAATCAAAACTTGTTTTTTTCATTCTTCTCTTAAAAATATTTTTCTTTAAGATAAAAATATCATGGAATCGAACATTTTTAAAGGATCATCAACGTTATTTACTTAAAACATGATGAAGGTTACTAATTTTAACACTATTTAACTAATAAATTGTACCTACAAAATAAGATACATTTAAGTCGTAGCATTTTGATCAAAGACCAAAAAGGCTTTTGGTGAAATCCAGAAGATCCATTTATCCATTATAAATTTAATTTTATCATAAGCCTGAAGCAATCCAGATTTTAGATTTCATTTCTACATTTCCGTTAAAAGGGACTTAGAGCTTATCATAATAATATAGAAAATTATTATAATTGATTTTCATTTCATAATTGAATTGAAGAAGTAGTTAGAACTTTGACAGGATCATGAATGTAAAATTTTCATAAATCAATAATTGATTTTTTTTACTAAGTTTCAAATGATGATGGATAGTTTTCTTTATTTCATTTAATGAAAATGAATCCCTATTTGTGGACTACCTATGGCGCCTATGACTAAACACACTCAGTAATGACATACCTACAACGCCCAAATTGCAGCTCTATTAAGGTCATAATATAGACCTTGAATTGCTTGACCATAGCTTTTGAACATTATTCCTAAGCTTAGTTCCTAAGATTATTCCTATGATATCGAGATAATCTATAAATAATATAATAAAGATGAAGAGTTTGTTTGTTTGTTTGAACGCGCTTATCTCAGGAGCGATTGAAAAATTATTTTGGTGTTAAATAGCCCATTTATCGGTGAAGGCTATATATAGGCTATATAATATATATATATATAGATATCTCCATGGGCACTATGTTGATCAAACGTGCCATATAGTTAGTAATTATTTGATCCGTTTTCACTTGTTGATCCGGTTGGTATTTGTGGATCCATTGCCACACCACCGTCCGTATGTGGATCCGAACGGAGCCACAAGTGTCACCATCAGTAATAATAATAATTACGTGCTTTTTATACAAATCCACCTTTTTTGCGTTTTAGCTCTTGTTGATCCGATTCAAATGAGCCAATCAGAGCCCACCGAGCTCAGCCATTGGTCGCTTGCGGCCTTAGCCATTTGAAGGTTTCAAGACATTATATATTATTATTATTCCCGTTATAGAAACGTATGTTGCCGTTCGCCTTCCATAATTTGTTCGGATCTTCGGGAGGGCAAGATAGCTAGCTCGTCTATTAGGATAGTGGCGATTTGATGTTGAGATTATAATATTTGTATTTATGTTTTTATGTAGCGCTTTGCGGATGAAAATACACGTATTATAAAAGTATAATTGTTTTAAATTCATTATTTTAGTGTCGTCGTAGATTTTATTTGTAGAAGTTAAAAAAGGATAGTTAACGATAGTTTTAATGATTTTATTTTGTAAAATTTGGAGTGGCGCTAATTTATGTTTGTAAGCACTCCCCCATACTTCTATTAAATACATTAGGTGCGGCTTTACTAACGTGTTGTAGATGGTGTGGCGTAATTTATGAGGAATGCAAGAAGTAATATTACGCAGAGATCTAAGAAGTGCTGATAATTTATTTTTTAGGTGGTCGATGTGATGATTCCATTTTAGAGAGCTGTCGATTCGCAAACCTAGTAGATCGGGAGATATTGACACAAAATTTCGAGTCATTTGTAACAGGATGGCGATTCTACAGGGGTCTTAGTACGCAATGACAAAAAGAAAAATGATGGTGTGAACGCTGGTACCGGCGGCTTAGTCGCGTGGGCGTTAGTCGAACTCGTCGGAAAAATAGCGAAAGTCAAACGATTTGTAACACAAACATTTTAGAATTTACCGATAGCCCATAAAAAAAGATGTAGACGGTAGTGTCATGCCATACTTTTCCGGTGTGACATAAATCCCGCCATACCGACGCGAATGCGTTGATTTTAAAAAACAATTCAACCATTGGTACCAGGCTATCTTTTGCACAGGCAACCATCGTCGTGCAGCCATTTACGAAAATCGCCATGCCATACTTTTCACACGATTCTAAATGGTTGCCATACCGCCGAAATGATTTTGTTTAATTGAATGAAATGTTGAAATGAATGTTTAATTGAATGAATTTTGTTTACTATTTGTTCATTTGAGCATACATATTTTTCAAATAATGTACTAATACGGCACAACTCCGACCGAATATCCTTCATATCATCACTACATCTGCAATCTTGTTCTAGCGGTTGTTTCCGTTGTCTATAAGTAATTTGAGTATCAGTTGGCGTAGAACTCGTAGAAAACGAACTTAGCTTCGATAGATCGGGATGCGATCCACCGGCAGTACCCACTGCACCACTGCTGGTTAAACGTGTTGGCGACCTGCGTACACTCATATTTACTCCGCAATGGATAATTTGTGCAGGAATATGAGTCGTCATTTGTTTTTGACCTAAATCTAACATTTTAATTATTTTATCAGATTGATATCAGAATCAGGGCAAAGGCGAACGCTACACGTCAATAAATATTATGATAATTATCTTGATATTTACTGATGTATTTTGGGAGGGATCACAGCACACCCTACACCATAAATACATATCGCGTCAGTACTGAAACGTTCTTTGTACGAGCCAGAAGTGATGACGGCAAGATAAATATTGCGATGTAGGTCCTGGGATCAGATCACAAGGAGTTCCAGAAATCCAGCGATATACAGGGTTAGTTTTCAATGACCGGCCAAATTTTCAGTAATGGTTCAGAATCGATAACATTTTAGATCTAATGAAAAAAAATAACGTTTTTTTTTAAATTAGATTTCATTCCTGTCCACCACTAAAAAGCGAACGTGTGGACATTACAAAAGCACAATTCAGTTCAACAACCTAGATAGGTAGAAGTTAGCACACACATAAATTTGGCGATGCGCGCACGCACCCAAGTGCATTGATTCTGGCGGTGTTTACGATTTAGGCAATTTTTAAGACATTTTCAAATGAATGCTTTTATTTTTATTTTATTTTATTCGACAATAATGTTTCAAATGTACCTTTGGTTTAATATCTAGATCTTAATTTTAAATTTTGGCTGGTCAATGAAAACTAACCCTGTATTATGATCCGTCAATACACTACCCTACACGTCAATAAATATCGTAATCCGATAGTAAATATTGACGGATCACAATATGGATCTTACGTGTAGAGTTCGCCAAAGAGTTGCCCTGATTCAAGAGGTAGGTTGTTATTTGTAGGCTGCATACTACTTGAGAATTATCACCGTCACTGTATGACGAAAGGTTCCGTATTTTTAGTTTCACAACGTTTTCTATAAGTTTCAATTGAATTACGGTCGACTTCTTCAACTTCCATAAAACTCAGGAGATTTTTTGCTAGCCCTAATTTCATATCCGCATGTCAATGTTATGTAAGTGCATATAAATGGAACAGATCAACATACGACTTATGATTTGGTATATAAAACGGAGTCAAGAAGTATTTGAGCATTTCAAAATTTGAACCGTTACGAAGTCGAGTTCGTCTAGTCTAGGCGGATTTAGCAATGTATGGAACATTACCTATGTTTGTGTACGGAGCCAACAAATACTGCAGTGTTTACGAAAAATTAATCTACGTTACTTAATATACAGTTTCGTTTTGTCGGATCAAATAAAGCTTTAATTTTGATAATATAAATGGATCTGATCAACATACGACTTTGGATTTGGTATATAAAACGGAGCCAACAAGTGTTTATGGGTTTCTGAATTTCGGCCGTTACGGAATCGATTCAGTTCAAGATCTTAGCAATAAAAATGTTGAGTATATCAATTTCTCCATGAATACGATTGGCAACATCGCCCAAAACTTTGCGCCGTTGCCACTCCGGGCAAGATCTATGCAACCGGAGTCGAGTAATATCGGGGAAAAGGTGGAGTCAGGAATGCACGGCAGTCGGGCTGGATCAACTTAGTGCCCAAGTTGGTATTTATATATATATATATATAGATATCTCCATGGGCACTATGTTGATCAAACGTGCCATATAGTTAGTAATTATTTGATCCGTTTTCACTTGTTGATCCGGTTGGTATTTGTGGATCCATTGCCACACCACCGTCCGTATGTGGATCCGAACGGAGCCACAAGTGTAACCATCAGTAATAATAATAATTACGTGCTTTTTATACAAATCCACCTTTTTTGCGTTTAAGCTCTTGTTGATCCGATTCAAATGAGCCAATCAGAGCCCACCGAGCTCAGCCATTGGTCGCTTGCGGCTTTAGCCTTTTGAAGGTTTAAAGACATTTATTCCCGTTATAGAAATTAGAAACGTATGTTGCCGTTCGCCTTACATAATTTGTTCGGATCTTCGGGAGGGCAAGATAGCTAGCTCGTTTATTAGGATAGTGGCGATTTGATGTTGAGATTATAGTATATGTATTTATGTTTTTATGTAGCGCTTTGCGGATGAACATACACGTATTATAAAAGTATAATTGTTTTAAATTCATTATTTTAGTGTCGTCGTAGATTTTTTTTAGTTAAAAAGGGATAGTAAAAGATAGTTTTAACCTCCTCACTACAGGGACCACTTTTTATGTCAGATTCAATTCATATTCAGGATTTAAGCTGTTTAGGGGTTACTTTTTAACTGAAAAATTACTGAAAAAAATCTATTCCTGTAACAAAGAGTTTTTCCTTATGTCCTGCCACTAGGACAGATGCAGGCTACTTATATTTTCAGGACTATTTTATGTTCTGCATACAAGACAATTACAGCCAATGTGAGTATATTATTGTGTAATGAAATAAGATAAGCCTATAAAGTACTCAATTTTTTATTGAAAAAACATATTATTAAACTTTAAACTTAACTTTTTCGTTATTTATTTTGAACAGATAATATTTTTATAACATTACTTATTGATAATTGTACATAAAATCAGTCTCAATAAATCAGTCATCAACAGTTATAGAATCCTATCTAGCATACAATCAAAATTGACGCCATTTGCGTAGCTATATAATAATTATGGATTATGAAAAGCTTCAAAACAATTTCTCTGAGCCGTGAAACATAAATACACAGCACATTTTTTGCAGGTAACTGTAGTTTTTTTATAACAACCCTCATTTCTGCATCTATTTTGCTTTGAGCTGTGTTGTGGCATGTGATTAGCTTTTTTTTGACGAATAGCTTTGGTTGGTAAAGGAACTATAGTAGTCTTACGTTTCTTGTGCTTTGGTAAAAGTTCTTCGAACTCATCAGCAGGGTCATCTGTATCTGTAGAATCTAAGTTATCAGCAATCAACTTTTCACCAAGTTCCATCTTAAATTCACGAATGCCTATAACGTTTTTAACGCCTTTTTTCTTCTCTCTCTGTTTGAACTGAAGGTATGAGTTAGCAACAGCCAAGTCTATCATATGAGATATTACTCGTATTGTCCACTCTTTTGTTCTGTTACGTGAAGGGCATACAGCTAGCATTCTATCAACTAAATCTACACCCCCCATATTTTCGTTATATTCTTTGATAACTTCGGGGCGTCTTACACGTTCATACACTTTGTTTTTCTTCGACCATCTTTCACACTCATCTGCATGTGTATTAGATAAACGCGTTGACAACATCACGACGGGCTTATTGTCCATCCAACGTGTCACTGCCATCTTGCCATCTGCTCGTGTTTTTATTTCGCAATAACCACGTTGCT
This sequence comes from Colias croceus, assembly GCF_905220415.1. NCBI lineage: Eukaryota > Metazoa > Arthropoda > Insecta > Lepidoptera > Pieridae > Colias > Colias croceus. Next base: position 4,927,746 of record NC_059553.1, read on the forward strand.
TTTTCATAAAAATCTTATCTTCTTCCATCATACAGTTTTTGGGCAATCGGTTTCTCATAATTGTTCCAGTCGCGTGAAAACCTTTATTCAATAATTCATCACACAATTTGATAGTGGTAAAATAGCGATCAAAAAAGATGTGGTGACCAGGGACAAGTGCTTCGGTCAGCCGAAGAATAGCTGCTTCTCCAAGACCAAAACCCATCTGTCTAATTTCTGGAAAAGTTGTGTCTCCTTGATATATCTCGAAATCTATAACCATTCCCTGAGGCGTTGCTAAAACAAATACTTTTAACCCTAAGGGATTAGGTTTGTTAGGGTTATATTGACGAATACAACATTGACCAGTAAACGGAATGATCATTTCATCAATAGACATTTTTGCTGTGCGAGGTTGAACTAAACATCCTTGTCGTACTTTCTCGAAAAGGGGACGCACTTTCCAAATCTTGTCTTTTTGACGCTCTTCGGCGGTAACATCAAGATCATAAACCACTTTTAACGACGTTCTAATTGCGTAAAAACGCAGACGTGTCATAGCTGAGGTAATGATAGGCTGTTTCCATTTAGACGACCAATACATGTCTATTTGAGGATATTGCAATGAAGCCATAATCATTGTCACTCCAATATAAACTTTTAATTCCTTAATTGTAAGACCAAGTGACCTGCCTTTTACATGAACTGCTGTTCTGTTTGTACAATCTACAATTTTTATAAGTATTTGTTCATCTATATAACGTTCAAAGAACTGTTCGTATGACCATCCATGGTCGAAATTTGGCACGTATGTTGGTTCGTATAGATTTATTTCGAGAGGTTCAAAATTTCCAGTCCATAAATCCACAACATCAGGTTGAGATTGAGACGGTATTTGTCTGTAGGTTGGCTGAGCTGACCTTCGAGGGCGACGAGAAGATCTTGCTCGGCGTAAACCAGAGCCAGTGGCCTGGCGTATTATAGATCCACTCGATAAAGCCGGCGATGGTGGCTCAACAACATCATGGGAGTCTGAATTTACAGAAGAATCACTAGAATCATACCTTCGACGCTCTTGTGTAGCCATTTCCGTGGGTTCATTATATGTGGGATCTTGGGTATCATCGTCGCTGCTAAAATCGACATCAGATTCTTCTAGTAATGCTAGCACGGTATCGTCAGAACAGGCTAAAACAAATATCAAATAAAATATTATTTACATAATTCCCTTACAGGTACCTATACACAGGACATAACAATATTATTTCAAAAGTAGCAGTCTGCATGATTCCTAAATACAGGACATATAATTTTTATCCCCAATGAAAAGAAAATCATGGCAGAATTCGCGTAAATATTGACAAATCAAACTAAATCTGCTATTCGAAAACGTAATTTGAATAAGTTTTGATAGAAATAGCAACATTTTTATAAGATTCAGAAAGATTGAACTTACCAATGCCCGAGCGCGGCTCGACACGTCTGGATCTCGAAGCCATTTTGGCAGAATTGACCTTCAGTTGAGCTGTCAAATATTTTTCTATACCTACAATAATCTTCAATAGATGTCGCTAGGGGTTTTTATTTGACGTGACGTGGATATTTAACTCGCAAGATTTTTTGTATTTTTATGTTCTATTATATAGGTAGTACAAGTTCAGTGAGGAGGTTAATGATTTTATTTTGTAAAATTTGGAGTGGCGCTAATTTATTATAGTAAGCACTCCCCCATACTTCTATTAAATACATTAGGTGCGGCTTTGCTAACGTGTTGTAGATGGTGTGGCGTAATTTATGGGGTATGCAAGAAGTAATATTACGCAGAGATCTAAGAAGTGCTGATAATTTATTTTTTAGATGGTCGATGTGATAATTCCATTTCAGAGAGCTGCCGATTCGCAAATCTAGGTTATTTCTCGTGGGTTTTATGTTCTAATACAACACCGTTCATTTTAAATGGAGCGTGTGGCGGAATAATTTTGTTATGAGCTTTGAATTTAGATATATTTATTTTTAGGAGATTGCATTGAAACCATTTATTTAATTCATTTTGTGCTTGCGCTATCATGTCATGTATAGAGGGAACAAAATAAAACAGACAAGTGTCATCCGCATAAAGTGTTAGGTGACCATTTAGCTTTAAATCTTGTAAATTATTAATGAAATCCCACCAAAACATTTTCATGTAAAATGTTGCCAAGACGAGCCCATATGACTCGCACTGTCAAAAAGTTATCAGATCTCATGTAGAGCCAAGCTTCTAACACTACACGCCCTAACTCTACAAGGCCTAACTTCACAAACTCTACACCTTAGTCAAAATATGTGGCTTGGCCATTTCGCTACATTCACATCGGCGTAAGGTGAAAAATTAATTCACTGTGCATTACTTTTGTGTTATACAATAGTTCTTGTAGTAACGAACGGCCAAGCCACATATTTTGACTAAGGTGTAGAGTTTGTGAAGTTAGGCCTTGTAGAGTTAGGGCGTGTAGTGTTAGAAGCTTGGCTCTACATGAGATCTGATAACTTTTTGACAGTGCGAGTCATATGGGCTCGTCTTGGCAACATTTTACATGAAAATGTTTTGGTGGGATTTCATTTCTTTTTGTAAGTTGTTTGTAACAAAATTTAAAATGTCGATTAATTTTTTTTTAACAAGGAGTACATATAAATATATATCTCTAGGGGAACCAAGTTTTAGATTATTAGATTAGACCTCTAGCGTCATCAAAATTTAATTTAAAATTACAGGTCTCATACAAACTCCCATCCCCTAGTTTAAGGGGTTGGGGGATGAAAGTTACAAGTTTTATAATTTTTTTGTTGTTTGTGTGCTAATACTAGCTTACATACAAAATTTCAGCTTTCTAGGACATTAGGAAATACCTTAAGAATTTTGATGATCATCAGTGAGTCAGTGACGAAATTAGCGTTTTTTAGATATAAATAAAATCTGAAGTATAAAAGCTAATGTAATTAAAACTTAATATGTTCAATAAGTCCGCTATTGAAAATATATCCCGAAAATTTTGTTGATCTAGCATAATCCAAACCCAAGTTATGAGGGTTCAAAAAAACGTCGAAGCGCTTCGAGAAAAGGTAGGTAGTGCCCGTGCTTGTTCGCTTGGCTCGTCTTGGCGGGGGCACTACCGTGCCCCCAGATATAAATTAAAAAAAGCAATGGGCCTAGAATCGAACCATGTATGCCACATGTAATTGGTAAGGGAATGCTATCGTGGTTATCTATTTTAACTATTTGTGAAATATTTATCGATTTTTTAAATATGATTTCAGCATATCTAGTGCTTTACCATTAATGTTAATGGATGCTAATTTCTTTATTAAAAGTTCGTGAGAAACGGTATCAAAGGCCTTTTGTAGTTCAATAAACACTCACAAAACTATATTGTTTGCGTCAATGTTCTGTTTTATTTTAATAGTTAGGTCCATAGTCGCTGACAGAGTGTTACTTTTTGGCTTAAATCCGTATTGACGCACTGAAATAAAATTAAATGAGTCTAATTTTTTCTAATCTCGTGTGTAAAATCTTCTCCAATATTTTTGACAATACTGGCAAAACCGAAATTGGCCTATAGTTACCAGGTTCAAATTTTGAGCCACTCTTATAGATAAGAGTTACCTTCGCTATTTTTAACGAGTCCGGAAAACGTCTTTGACTTATGGCTTGATTAAAACAGTCGCTTAAGGTATGATTTAATTTTTAACCGACTTCAAAAAAAGGAGGAGGTTATCAATTCGGCCGGTATGTTTTTTTTTATGTATGTACACCGATTACTCCGAGGTTTCTTAACCGATTTACGTGATTCTTTTTTGTTCGATGCGGGATGGTGTCGAATTGGTCCCATAAAAATTTTATTCGGATAGGCCCAGTAGTTTATATTTTATGGGCATTTTTGTCAGTATTTGTAAATGTTGCAAGTGCAAGTTTGAAGTCGGTTGTTTTTAACGCAGTTATCTACTTGTTCTTTGATGCATTTAATTGCTTTTGTAGTAATACCATCAAGACCTGTACTACAGTTTGAATTCAGGTTATTTATAATTAGGTATATATTTTTTTACTGGCTTCGGTAGGTCTGAACTTATTAGTGAGGTAATTTTTTAAAATTTCGTAGTTGTCTTTAGATTTCCTCTCCTTTGAGTTATAAAATGTCGATTCTGGGAAACCAGTAAAAATTACATTTTTTTCGCGGCTCTTTCTGTCCCGTAGTTCCTTGATTAAGTTTTAAATTATATGAAGTTTATTATGATCAAGATTTAATTCCAGTGATTTTATTTTACTCTCACCCTAGTTTATCTGGGATTCTAATTGAGAAATAGTACTCTTCAATATGTTTTGTTCAGTAATTATCATACATGCTGATGACTTAATTTCATTGATTTGATTCGTATTTTGGCGAATTAAATTCAAGGATTGTTCGTTGGACGATTTAATTTCGGTAATTTGTGTTTTTACCTCAGAAATGTTTTCATGAATTTTGTTTACTATTTGTTCATTTGAGCATACATATTTTTCAAGTAATGTACTAATACGGCTCAACTCCGACCGAATATCCTTCATATCATCACTAAATCTGCAATCTTGTTCTAGCGGTTGTTTCCGTTTTCTGTAAGTAATTTGAGTATCAGTTGGCGTAGAACTCGTAGAAAACGAACTTAGCCGATCCATGCGATCCACCGGCAGTACCCACTGCACCACTGCTGGTTAAACGTGTTGGCGATCTGCGTACACTCATATTTACACCGTAATGGATAATTTGTGCAGGAATATGAGTCGTCATTTGTTTGACCTAAATCTAACATTTTAATTATTTTATCAGATTGATATCAGAATCACGGCATAGGCGAACGCTACACGTCAATAAATATTATGATAATTATCTTGATATTTACTGATGATTCAAGAGGTAGGTTGTTATTTGTAGGATGCATACTACTTGAGAATTATCACCGTCACTGTATGACGAAAGGTTCGTCCAAATATCTATCTTTTTAGGGTTCCGAATTTTTAGTTTCACAACGTTTTCTATAAGTTTCAATTGAATTACGGTCGACTTCTTCAACTTCCATTAAACTCAGGAGATTTTTTGCTAGCCCTAATTTCATATCCGCATGTCAATGTCATGCAAGTGCATATAAATGGAACAGATCAACATACGACTTATGATTTGGTATATAAACGGCGTCAAGAAGTGTTTGAGCATTTCAAAATTTGAACCGTTACTGAGTCGAGTTTGTCTAGTCTAGGCGGATTTAGCAATGTATGGAACATTATACCTAACTATAATATGTTTGTGTACGGAGCCAACAAATACTGTAGTGATTACGAAAAATTAATCTACGTTACTTAATATACAGTTTCGTTTTGTCGGATCAAATAAAGCTGTAATTTTGATAATATAAATGGATCTGATCAACATACGACTTTGGATTTGGTATATAAAACGGAGCCAACAAGTGTTTATGGGTTTCTGAATTTCGGCCGTTACGGAGTCGATTCAGTTCGAGATCTTAGCAATAAAAATGTTGAGTATATCAATATCTCCATGAATACGTTTGGCAACGTCGCTCAAATATTTGCGCCGTTGCCACTCCGGGCAAGATCTATGCATCCGGAGTCGAGTAATATTGGGGTAAAGGTGGAGTCAGGAATGCACGGCAGTCGGGCTGGATCAACTTAGTGCCCAGGTTGGTATTTATATATATATATATCATCATGCTAAGACCAACAGGAGCGGAGCAATGCGGGTGTAACCGCGAAGCATAACAGCTAGTTAAACATGATATGTATAAAATAAAGCACCGATTCAAAAGTTATTGGACAAAATTTTCTCCTAATATTTTTTTTGCACATTTAATCTTTAATAGTCGGCATTGCTATTAGTTTTTCACTAGGAACTTCGAATCTTCATATAGTAGTTTTATTTTTTCCTTTTGATAGATTTGCTTGTAGATTTGGCATATAAATTTTTATATTGAACGGCATTTTATCATAAAAGAGGTTTTTCGAATAGAAAAACCACTTTGAAAAATACCATAACAGGCAGAGTAGACTGTAATAGACTAATAGTACAGTCTACTCTGTTACTGTACTGTGTACCTACTCTCTATGATAACTATTTGAAGATACACTATAAAATGCATCCTTAATCTTAGTATTTAGCTTTGGTAGCTCACATTGTAATTAAGTCGCTAATAACTTAGTCGCTCAGTTAGAATTTTAGTATTTCAAATGGATTAATCACAACCCACTTTTAGTACGCTCAATCAGTATTTTATTATCAATAAATATTCGTCGCTTGTTTAGTTTATTTGTCGTTTACTCAAATTCTTAAAACCGCCGCGGCGGCTTTTGCCGCTCAAGTAAAACAGAAGTAACACATCATTTTATTATCATTTTATTGTGTATCTCAATCCATAATACTCGGGTACCATCATAAAGAAGGTACCCGGTCCTTTGGAAGGCTTACGTGGGGACACGGATCCAACACGCAGAGGCCCTTTAGAGAACTTTACTGTGTTGTGGGACACCAGCCGCAGCCTGCCCATGACTGCACTGGCACTATAGAGATACAGTCCTAGGCAGTCCGCGGCCGATGTAGGACTATTTCGGAATATGGATAAACAAAATAAACTGGGCTATGGAAAGGGATGTTAATGGACCGGAATTTAGGACTATTGAGGACTATGGCACCTGCCTTTCTACTAAAATATAGCAAAAAATTGTTGGCAGGTGGTGACTCGCCCTCTCACTGTATGGACCCCCGAAATAAGTCGCTGCAATAGTGCGACAAGGGGGCAACATATTGTGAGCAGCTAAGGGTGGAGAGGCGTCCCTGGACTTTAAACGACGATCACGCGCTCCCTGAGGGTCCAGCATCACGTGCCCACTCGCCACTTACGCTTCGCATCCACCCTTCGAGCTAAAAGCTCTCGCGACTCCACTCTGGCCGGCCGGTTAAGGCAAGCCAGAGGTGGGGGTCCTGTCCTCGTCAGGCTTCACTCCGACCGGCCGGTGAAGGCAAGCCGGAGATGAAGACAGGGGCCTCCCCCGGGAACACTCGGTTCCCGCGGGGTCGCTACTCCCCGACACCCCGCCACAAGGTGTCCTGCGGGTGACTGATTGCACGGGTGGAATATCTATTGTCACGTAGACAATAGATATTCCAACCGTGGGCGATGGGGTCGTCACATCCCTACGCCCTCTCATTTTATTTATTATTATATTTATCGTCGCCTAGTACCCACAAAACAAGCCTTAATTGAGCTTACTGTGGGACTAGGTCGATTTGTGTAATAATGTCCTATAATATTTATTTATTTATTATTTATTTATTTATTTTTTAGTCGCTAGTTTTATTATACCCCAAAAATAAATCTATACCTACTAATATTATAAAGCTGATGAGTTTGTTTGTTTTAACGCGCTAATCTCAGGAACTACTGGTCCGATTTGAAAAATTATTTCGGTGTTAGATAGCCCATTTATCGAGGAAGGCTACCTATAGGCATGCTTAGACCAACACGAGCGGAGCAATGCGGGTGAAACCGCGGGAAACAGCTAGTTTTTTATAAAATTTTATATTGGTTAATAGGTAACTAACCAGTATGTGAATTTATAATTATGTTTAAAATCTAAAATTTAAAATTAAGAGACAAAGTACAGTACCTACTCCAAAATTAAAAATGCGCATGCAGATCTTCGCTAATTATCGTAGGTATTTCCAGAAACACCCGAATCACCCTGGATCATTGAATCGTAAGTGCCCTAAACAATGCACTTGCATCTTGCACCTTGTTGGGAAGAAATAGGAGTCAATTCAGAGTCATACACAATTGAAAACAATTCGGGCGATAGGTGACGGTAGCCTGTCAGTCAAAAAATTCAAAAATCCGTCAGTCGTCTTTATTTATTGTTGGTGACCGCACGTATTATCTCTGTATCGAATTATATAGAGCTGCTGTTACATACCCTTCTTAGTTTTGTTTCAAAGTTGAATTTTCCGGTAAAAAGATTATTTACACAGGTGGCAGATAGCAGTGGGGAAAGTGAAAATTAATAAGAGCATAATCAAAGTTCTGATCATTCTACGATAACAGAAATAGAGATAATCCCTGATTCTGTAAATCCTTTGGACTGAGGTTTTAATGATTAGATTGCACAATTTAAATGTAAACCAGTATTTGAAAATCATTTTTTTTATATAAACTTTGTCTTATTTTAACCTTCCATACCTACATCCATCATTACGCCAGCTTCAGAAAGACACTTTAATAGTTCTAACTTCTAAGTATAGAATTTTCCGAGTAAATCAATACAACAAATATATATTCGCAATCGTATGGCTTATCCTCGTTATTAACTTACATTGAATTATCGAAAAAAAATTCGTTACTTATCTCTTTTACCATAAAATCACAATAAAACTCATAATTCTAATAAACTATGCATGAAGAAAATACATTTAACCACTCTATATACATAATATCATCTTCGGAGGCTCGCGGAATATGACAGTTGCCGAACAGTGACGAATTTTTCTATGCACATTATTAGTTTGGGAGTACTGTATATTATATTGTGTACTCATTTTAGGTAATTGAGAATACAGAAACATTAGTAGGTACATAACTAATAATTAATAATAATCTATAATATTTGAAATCCGCTTTCAGCAAACGGCGTCATACTGCAGTCACACATAGGCCAATACTAATTACATGAGTACCCAGTAATTAGTATACATAATATGTATATTATCGAGAAATCACATTACCATTGTTAAACACGTATATGCACACAAAAAGATATTGGACAGATCCGTGTGAGAATTTCCTTGCATATCACCTCGAATCGGAACCAAGGAAGGTCGTTACTTAGATTGGCCTAACTATTGACCAAATAGTCAAATGGGTAAAACGGAATAAGGACTAAAATATAAACAAATCGATGTAAAGATCTTGATTTAAAAATAGATTTTTCTCATTATATGAATCACGGATTCACGTTATTCTTAGGAATATTTGTGCATTCATCGTTTTTAGAATAAATACTGCTCACTCATGGTCATTATGCCATTGAAAATATTTGTCCACTCTATTAACATGGTTCAAATAATGCGTCAATGCCTAAGTAAGTACATCGAATTCCGGATTAGTTAGCACAATTTATATGGTACCAATTTTAAAAGTATAAAATCAGGAGTATATGCAAGGGTCTATTATAACATATTCATCTTTCAAGAAGTGACTACTCGTGGAATAAACTGATAAATAAATCTATTATAGAAATGGAATACACGTTATTAATTTTGCTTCTGGCCGTGGCGAGTCTTCAGGCAGCTCCAGTGCCGGATGATGATGTGGAAGCGACAACAATTATACAAGATCCTCTGCAAGTTATAGAAATAATTAGATTCGTGCCGATCGTCGTTCCACTCAATGAGATTTCTACTACGGAAGGACCCGAAGAAATTAGTTCGCCGGTAGAACATACAATTCAAAAGAGATCAGCAGCTTTTCCCAGTGAATTCCTGAGCAACGATCTTCTAGAAAATTCGGAAATGTCAAAGTTTGAAAATAGCTTGGTCGGTTTTGATGGAAGAATTAAGACTCTGCCGTCGTGGGTTGGATAAAAATTATGGATAACTTCGCTCATGCAACATGTACATTCTACAATGCCAAAGTTTATTTTAATTGAACTCGTTAAAGTTGAAGCTTTAATTATGACACCTAGGATAATAAATAATTAATGTAAGATATTATATTGTATGTTATAATGTTTGATAGAAGCTAAGTTATGTCAGTAGGTAGTTTGCATATAAAACAAAAATATGTACAATTTTGTTATTTGAATGTGAAATTATTTTTTGTTAATAAAAAATTATACCAACAAATGTTAAAAATATTACCTACAAAATAAACCTTTTTATTTAATACTAGCTTTCCACCCGCAGCTTCGCCCGCGCAGTCAAAGAAAAACCCGCATAGTTCCCGTTCCCATAGGATTTCCGGAATAAAACCTATCCTGTTTCCCGGGGTAATAAGTAGCCTATGTCCTTTCTCGGGTATCAAAATATCTCTATACCAAATTTCATGCAAATTTGTTCAGTAGTTAGGTAAGGCGTGATTGAATTGACAGACAGACCGAGTTACTTTCGCATTTATAATATTATAGTATGGATTTAATTTTTAAAACGTACAGCTTAGGGGAAATACGTACAAAACGACATGTATGGACAAAATGACATAGTCCCCTTTTTTCAAAATTGGCGGGTTTTAGCTACGTCTCCGCAACTGTATCACGTGACGACAGCCATATTTACAATCCTGTCAGACGTTAAGCATCATTCTGACAGTTGCGCCGGAGTTACCAGTTCAAACTTGTATCTCGCCTTCAAAAGTTTATTTTACAGGTGTTTTTTTCCTATTTTCTGGTGAGTTATTTGTTGTTATTTGTAATTATTTGTATTTAAGTCGATAAACTACGCTAGTATCCAGTGATTTCGATTAAGTTTATTGAAATCATTAGTTATTTTATGGAATTATGATTTTTATTTGTTTTTCGGTGAATTGGGACAAAATGACATACATACAAATTGGACAAAACGACATAGTATGCCATTTTGTCCATAGTGTATCTGTTAACATAATTTTGATGATTTATTTTTTGGGTTGGAGTTTTTTAAAGAAGGTTGGCTTTTAACTTCTCCTAATATGCAAGAAATTATTGCTAAAAATAGACCAAAGGATCCACCGGCAGAAAAAAAGAGACAGGTTAAAAGAAAAATTTGTAATGAGGATGAAATAAATATTTCTGCTTCTAAAAACGCTCAGAGAAAAGAATCGGGGAAGAAATTGAGATCATCGAGGCAGCGTAGAACTGCTCCGAAATATGATAGCTCAGGAAGCGAAGATTTCTCATGCGAGGCCAATGACGAGGATAGTGACTGCGCTTGCATTTATTGCAATGACCTCTTTTCCAATTCCAAGCCCGGCGAAGGTTGGTTACGATGTATAACTTGTTACCTTTGGGCTCATGCGTCATGTGCTGGTGTCCCAAAGAAGACCAAAGGATTTATTTGTGAACTTTGCTCTTAAAAATTTGTATGTCATTATGTCCTTATCTTATATGTCATTTTGTCCATACTATATGGACAAAATGGTTTTTGTTATTAGTTATATTTTTTATTATTATATATTTTATTATAGATCCTACTTAATTAATAGACTGTGTTACTGATAGTCAATGAACCTAAGATGAGTATAAACGATTGAGACTGATTATAATGCCATTAAATAAATAAATATGATTGGAAAACAAAACACCCTGTCATTTTGTCCGTACTTCCCCTACATGCAATAAGAGTTAGTTAGAGACTGAATACCTAATTATTTATATAAATAACTAGCTTTCCGCCAGCGGTTTCGGCCGCGTTTTTAAATAAAGACCCGCATAATTCCCGACCCCATGTGATTTCCCGGATAAAACCTATCCTATGTGTTAATCCAAGTTACCCTCTAGTTATATGTGTGCTAAAATTCATTGTAATGGGTTCAAAGTATTTGCGTGAAAGAGTAACAAACATACATCTATCTGCACAAACTTTCGCAAATTTATAATATTAGTAGCAATAGTAGGATAGGATAGAAATTAGGCAAGAATAGTAGGACATTAGGTATATTTAAAGCTAAAGGAATAGCTAGATTTATTATTTTACTGTGAAAGGGAATACATATAGTTATTTTTAAACTTTGTTTTGATAAACAAGTACCCTCCAAGTAACAAAGGAGTTCTTTATTTTCAGTTATATAACGAAAATATTCATTACATGGCATTTCACAATAATTGCCCATGATTACCATAAATTAGAATAATGCGGTATAATTCAACCACAGATTACAAAATACAGTAGAATACGACTTCTTGCCTTAGCTTCTCGCATAATACGCCATTTTGCATCAGTTATCAGACCCTGCAACTTGAGACATGTTTTCATACATTTTTTAACGCATCGCCCAAACGGCCAACACATATTATTACCTCTTACCTCTGCGACGGCGGCCTGGATATTCTTCCATTGATGATAATGCTAAAGTCGTAAAAATTCAATCAATTGAAGATTTCATTCGTATCCCGGATATCCCAATACGAGACATAGTAACGGCAACTATACGGGTTTTTCTTTGAAAATGCGGGCGAAGCCGCTGGCGGAAAACTAGTAATATTATAAATCAGCTTTCAGCAAACGGCGTCATAAATGCCAATACGAATAACATAAACATAAGTAAGTAAGTACTCAGTAATCAGTATAATCTATACATATAATAAATCTGTAGAAGGGTCAATTCTGTACATAGAAAAAATTGAAAAAATAAATAGCAGGGGGTGTTACTGGATCGATACCAAACCCAAATATGTGATTAAAAAAAATTTTGTCTGTCTGTCTGTCTGTCTGTCTGTCTGTCTGTATGTGAAGGCATCACGTGAAAACTAGCGGTTCGATTTCGATGAAACTTGGTATAATTATACCTTATTATCCGGGGCGTAAAATAGGATACTTTTTATCCTGGAAAAATACGTAGAAAAAAATTAATCTTAATTTTTCAGTTTTATCCATAGACGTTGTTCCGTAGAACCGCGAACACACGTTGCGTATTATTATAGGCCTAGCCGTATTTGGGAATTGGGTCCAATAGATATTTATAAGATGTTATTGACAGAGGTACTCAAAATTGAGAAATAACCATCCACGCGAAGACCGACATCCGCGCGGACGGAGTCGCGGGCGGAAGCTAGTACATAATATGCATGATATCGAGAAATCACATTACCATTTTAATGACAACAGTTAAACGCGTTTATGCACACAAAAAGATATTGGACAATAGATTATTGGACATGATCAGTGTGAGAAATTCCTCGCATATCACGATCACCTCGAATCGGAACCAAGGAAGGTTAAGGAACTTAGATTACCCTAACTATTGACCAAATAGTCAAATGGATAAAACGGAATTAGGACTAAAATATCAATCAACAAATCGATGTATCGATCATAATCTTGATTTATAAATAGATTATTGTCATTATATGAATCACGGATTCACGTATAAGAATATTTTGTGCATTCATTGTTTTTAGAATATGCTCACTCATGGTCATTATGCCATTGATAATATTTGTCCAGACTATTAACATGTTTCAAATAAATTAGTTAGCACAATTTATATAAGTAGTACCAGTAAAGTATAAAATCAAGAGTAAGTACATGCAAGGGTATTACAACATATTCATCTTTGAAGAAGATAACTACTACTCGTTAACGAAAAGCCTGATATTTTAAGTGATAAATAAATCTATTATTGAAATGGAATACACGTTATTAATTTTGCTTCTGGCCGTGGCGAGTCTTCAGGCTGCTCCAGTGCCGGATGATGATGTGGAAGCGACAACAATTATACAAGATCCTCTGCAAGTTATAGAAATTATTAGATTCGTGCCGATCGTCGTTCCACTCAATGAGATTCCTACTACGGCAGGACCTGAAGAAATTAGTTCGCCAGTAGAACATACAATTCAAAAGAGATCAGCAGCTTTTCCCAGTGAATTCTTGAGCAACGATCTTCTAGAAAATTCGGAAATGTCAAAGTTTGAAAATAGCTTGGTCGGTTTTGATAGAAGAATTAAGACTCTGCCGTCGTGGGTTGGATAAAATATGGATAACTGCTCTTATGCAACATGCAACATGCATTGTACATTGTACAATGTCAAAGTTTATTTTAATTGAACTCGTTAAAGTTGAAGCTTTAATTATGACACCTAGGATAATAATATAATTAATGTTGGCGGCAGGCCCTCTCAAGTGGACTGTAGTGGCGGGGGGGTTTGTAAATAATACAAACAATTATTTCTTCATACGCAGAGGGCCAGGGTGCCAAGCCGGAGCGGAGTTATTTCCTTAGTTTCTTCTTGTAGCGCGGGAGCAACTGGAATGCCATGACGCAACGACGAGTGGGTCTTCACACACGCGGCCTCCGTTAGGAGGCTGCGTGGGGAATGCTGATCGGGGCGGGAAGCCCCCTGCAGCAGGTATATAGCGCCGCCCGCTAATACGGGCGGGTTACTGTGGGGGCGAACCGCCCTGTTTAGATATTTGGGGCACAGTATAGGAGACTGTGCCCGACTCGGAAGCTTTAAACCTTTTCGCATTTTGCGAAGACTCGACCGACCTGTGTTTGGTTTTACGAGCCCGGCCAGAACTTTTTAGGCCGGGGACGGACAAGGAACCCGGGAGCGACACAAAACCGATTGGTGAGGTAGGAAGCGCCAATTGCGCGTGGGGATAGGCGTGGGAGTGGCTGGGTACGTTGTGTACCGATTGTGTAGGAGTTATGCAGGGTGAGGCGACAGACGGCGCGGTAGGGTGCGCCGTCGCAGGCGGGGCTTGCGTGGGTGGGGGTATTATAAGGGATTGCGCTATTTGCGCGTGGGAGTGGATTTGGTAGGAGGGAATAGTAAGGGGCGCACAGAGTGCGTGGGCGGCAGGTGGCGCTGGAAGCGCTAGATTGGATACCGACGCTGTTTCCAACGTCGGCTGGTGGGAGGGCGCTGTGGACGCCTTAGGAGAGGGGGGTGGTAGTAGGTCGCGCGGATTTGGACGACGCGACCCGGGAATGGCGCGGTGCGGAGCAATCTCTCGGAGATGGTGATGAGAGGAAGCGTCCGCCCGCGAGAACATATTTTGGGAGAGACGAAGGATAAACTCATCCAGCGTTTCTACACCGAGATCGCTACGTATTAGCTCGTTTCTCACATACCTCGGCGCGCCGGCGATAGCGCGTAATGCGAGTGACTGCCGCGCGCGCATTCTGCGGCGCAGGCTTTCACACACATACACATACCAGGCGGGCGCAGCGTACGTGAGGAGCGGCCGTAGGTAGGTTTTATAAACGCTTACCTTTATACGCAGCGGGAGTTCAGAGTATAACACCGGACGAAGTATGGCGTGGGCGGCTTTGCACTTGTTGATTACCTGCTTCACGTGGCTGTTAAAGCGAAGCCTGCAATCAATAGTTACACCTAGGTAAAGGACAGTGTCGGACCATGGGATCTGCTCACCAGCCAAAGTGAGTTGGTGGGAGGGGGTCAAACCACCGAACCGAATCACCTGTGTCTTTCGCGCGTTGACAGATATCCGCCAACGCTCGAAATACGCAGGCAACTCATCGAGCCAGCGTTGCGCCTTAACCATCGCATGCGTTGTATTCAACGATGCGGCGATCAAAGCTACATCGTCGGCATATAGTGCGAGGATTTGATTAGAGTTTAGCGCGGGGGAAGGGAAGTCATCTGTGTAGGCGGAGTAAAGCGCGGGCGATAAACAGCTGCCCTGCGGGACACCCGCCTGCACAGAGTGGTTTCGGGAAATGGCGGGGGACACGGAAACGTGAAAGGAGCGGTCCGTGAGGAAGGAGTGCAATATCCTCACAAGCCGCGCGGGACACTGGGTAGTGGTAAGGATCTTATATATAAGACCCTCGTGCCAGACGCGGTCGAAAGCCTTTTCGATATCTAGAAATATTGCGACCGCTCTCTCATTCCTGTTCAAGGCGGAGCTAACATGGTGCAATACTCTAGATATCTGAAGGGTGGTACTATGTGCCGAGCGAAAGCCGAATTGCTCAGCGCGCGGCGACACGTACGGACGCAGCATAGGCAGCAGTAGTGACTCGAACACCTTGGAGACTGTGCTCAACAAGGTGATGGGTCGATAACTGCCCGCTAAGGAGGCATTCTTGCCGGGTTTCGGGATCATTATTACGCGACCGGTTTTCCACACTGAAGGGAAATGGCCGGTGCGTAATATACCGTTAAACAGCCGCGACAAAGCCGCGACTGTTTTACGGGGGAGGTGGCGGAGGGATTCGTTCGTCACGCCGTCCTCACCGGGCGCTTTGCGCAACTTTGTACGCGAAATCGCACGGCGGACGGCGGACGGGGAGGTGAAGAATACTTCCTCAGCGGGCGGTATCGGTGATGCTAGAAAACCTGACAGGTGTTCGTTCACCACTGCTGCGTGGGCGGCGCTCGACGGCGTCAGGGGGTTCGGCTGAAAAACTTGTGCCAGATGTTCGGCGAACAAGTCAGCGCGACCCTGAGGGGCGTATATATAATTACCCGCGGAATCGGTGAGTGGGCGCGCGGGGGCAGTTGAAGATTTAAGCCTGCGACAGAGGTTGTGGAGCGAGGGCCAGTCCTCGGCGGCCGAGTCGATCGCACGGTGCCAGCCCTCGATCCTGTTCGCCTCAAGCGCATCGCTAACTTGCTCTCGCAAGCGAGCAAGTTGCCGCTTGAGGGTGGGACAGCGCGAATGCTGCCACTGCCGTCGCAGAGCTCGCTTCTTCTGGATGAGGGCTTTGATGTGAGCGGGAATGGGGGGGAGTATGGAAGTGGACGGTTTAAGTGTCGTGGCTTGGGAAAGAGCGGACTTGAGTGCTTCATGCAAGCCATTCGCGAATATCTCCACGTCCTCGGCGCTTGAAACCGCGCGTGAGGGCGTAGAGCGCTCAAGCGTATTCGCAAATAACTCCCAATTAACACAACGGCGGGAGTAGGATGGGGCAAGCGCGGAACTGTTTGCAGTGATCTCGACCAATACCGGCAGGTGGTCTGAGCCGAGATCGTCCACAATAACAGTTTGCGACATCGACTGGCGGATCACATTGTGAATCGTAAAGTCGATGACGTCCGCTTGGTGGGAGTCTGTACGAGGATAGTGAGTGGGTTCGGAGGGGCCCTCTATAACAATGTCGTTATAATCGATAATGTTATAAAGGGCTTTGCCGTTGCAACAATCGAGGCGGGATAACCAGTGCGAATGCTTACTGTTCCAGTCGCCCGCGGCGATCGTCGGCACGCTCGAGGCGAAAAGTCGTTTCACCTCGTTCGTGTCAACTCTCCCCCCGGGCGGCCTGTATACAGCATACATACGCAGCCTGCCCACCGGAAACTCCGCCTCGATGCCGAGCGCGGAAAAGGATTGGGATGTGAAAGCGGGGAGTGGGGTGTGAGGGATGGACTTGCGGATAAGGATCGCAAGTCCGCGGTACTTACGCCCATGCGGGGAGCATTCGTCCTGTCTGTACGAGACGTAGCCAGACGCGCTGAGTTTGTCAGCCGCGCCCAAGTGCGTCTCGTTTAGGAGGACGACGTCTACTCGTTGTTCACGCATGAGGTGGCGCAGTAATGTCGCTCTCTCCTTGCTGAGCCCGCTCGCGTTCCAGTAAATGAAGCGGCTACTCACTGTTGAGCGAGAGTCAGCAGGCCCTGCATGATGATGGGGATCGGGTCGGCGCCTTCCTCCAGCGCGGCCAGCATGCTCTGGAGCACCTGGCACGCCACTCGCATCGCAGTCCGCTTGGCTGGGTCGAGCTGTGCCGATGCTGGGCCGAGCTGTGTCGAGGTTTGTACTCGGGCGGGTTCGGGTAAGTTCGGCTGCGATCGTTGCGCCGAAGTTACCCGAGCGGAGGTCGGCGGCTGCGCTCGTGTGCGCTCGGGCTGGCGCTGCTGCGCATGCGCCGGCGCCTGCGGAATGTGCGCGGGCGGGCCGGCAGGGAGCACGGAGGCGGTAGCGGTCCGAGGGGGCTGCGTGCGGGAACGTTTCTTACCGCTGCGCCCCCTTCGGTTTCTTCTTGCGGATGTGGTTGCGGGGGCGTTGTTCGCCGCCGCCATAAGACCGGTGGAGGGGGCCTCTCCACGAGGCACCGGCTCTACGGGCGCGGGTGGCGCCGCCGGCGCGCTAGGCCGCACATTCGGTGCGGCGCGCGGCTGCTGCGGCTGCTGCTGTGTGGTCGTGGTGCGCGCTATCGGGCCCGCCTTTTTATTGCGGGCCTCGCGCCGCAGCACCGGGCAAGAGGAGTGGTTGGCGGGGTGTGGTCCCGCGCAATTTGCGCAGATGGCGGGGGCGTCTCTTGGCCGCGGGCAGTCCGCGGTCGCGTGGCTCTCGCCGCAACGCACACAGGCAAGCGGCCTGTGGCAATTGTGCGACGAGTGTCGGAAGCCCTGGCACCTGTGGCATTGCGCGGGGCCCCGCTTGGAGCGCCACGCCTCTATGGTGACGCCGGGCATGTACAGCAGCTCTTTGACTGCATATATGCCCGGCGTGAGGTTCTCGGTCTTTCTTAGTATGACCAAGAATATGCATCCGGGGCGCCCTTTCCGGGCGCGGATGGGCCGCGCGAACTCGGGGTCATATCCCCGGTCGCGCAGCGCGGTCATGAGCTCCTCGGGCGTGGTGTTGACGGGAAGGCCACGGACGGCGACCTTCACACTGCGCTCCGATTCAGGGGAGTAGGAGAACCAGGATATCTCAACTCCCTCCTCCTGAATGCGGCGCAGGTACCTGTCCACCGCCCGGTATTCCACCTCGTCTTGAGGCGAGAAGCGCACGCCGGTCCCGTAGGCGCGCGCGCTTACCTGTCGCCCCAGCGAGGCGGTGATGTTACGTAGGTGAGTCGCCCAATTTGGGAGCGACTCAACCACGATAGGCGGGTAGCGGGGTGTTTTCGGCGCGCCGCTAGGTGGCGCCGTTGTAGCAGCGGTGGATGCGGGGGCGGCAGCGCTAGGTGGCGCTGCTGTCGCCCTCGGTGTGGGGGCGGTCGGCTGCGCAGGCGCACTGGCGCGCTGCATGCCGGACGGGCCCGGTTGCGGCTCCTCGGCGGCCTCCACGTTGATACGGCGGGGGCGGCGTGGATCGCGTGGGTGGAGTGGTGGCACGACGGCGCCTGCACTTACCGCCGCATAGGTGGGCGGAGCGGGTGTGGCTGCGGTCGTGTCCATGCTCTCGAAGTCCGTGATGGTGGTGGTGGTGGTAGCGGGAAGGAGGGCGGGAGTCTGGCAAGGCCGCTTGGCCTGTGCCGCCTCGACCTGCTCCTCCTCCTCGTCGCTGCTGAGGAGGCGACGGCGCCTCGCCCGTGGCTTGCCCGGAGGGATCGGGAGGGTGGCAAGTTTTGCCAACAAAACCTGTTCATCCTCCGGCGATGGCTCCTCCAAGCAGCCCAGCGGTATGCGCGCCAGGTCACCTCGTCTCATTTCGATGTAAGAGGCCAACCAGCCGCGCAGCTTGCGCGACAGGAGGCCCGACGACACGAACCGGTCGATCAGCACGGCATCCGACAGAAATGCGGTGCGTGGTGATACTTCCTGGTCCGGGTCAGGAACGTCCTCTGCGGCGGCGGCCTCAGGTAATCCCCATTGACGGGGTTGCGTCCAGAAGGGGCGGGAGGGGCGCCCGGGAGCCGAGCTCGACCGGGCTACTCCATCGCGGCCAGTGCGCGTGACTATGCGCGGGCGCGAACTGCGCGCGGGAGTCACATTTGTGTGGCCCTGAGAAGGGCCTTTGGGTCCGGCATGCTCCATCGGGGAGCACGTGGGCGTTTGCCTGCGCTGCTAAAACGTGTTAAACACACATCACCGCCCTCTCCACTTAACGGCTTTCGCCGAAAAACGGCAGGCGGTGCTGCGGGTTATAACCGGGTATAACAGGCAAAGGCGAACTCCACGTGGGGCGACTAGCAACCGAACTTTATACACAAAGTGGCGTAGTACGCTCTGAATTGCGTATTAGCGAAAGAGATAGCACGAGCGCGGAGCACGTGGTCGGGAGCAACGAGTGGACACGACCAGCGTACACGGCAAACGGACTATCCGCCATGACGCAATCGAGAGGTCTTCGCTCCCACTAATGTGGGGGGAAAGAGTACCGGGGCCAAGCCCCCCAACTCTGGTGTCTCTCGCCTCCCGCAACTACGGGAGGGTCCCTGGGGTAACCCCATTCTATGGGGTTATTATTTGCTCATTGTTCATTGCTCAACGCCGGCCCCCACCCAGGCAACCTGCCCACGGCGACTCGGGGTCTGCGTTTCCGCTAACTGGGCGATCCGCCCCACCGGGTGAGACCCTTACGGGAGGCCCAGCGAGTGCGGGTCAGCGACCAAGCGCGGTGGCGACGCGTCCCCCTCGTCCCGGGCCAAGTCGCGCGGGTAAGGCTTCGCGTCAATCGCGCTAGCTGTCCAAGGTGCAATGTTTCGGAGGTGTTCGTGGTTTGATCTATTGGTTTTTTCGAAGATCCTCTTTGCCTGCTCTTTGATAATCTTTTCGAGAGGTTCCACTCCCAAGTCTCTCTCGATAGTGGAGTTACGGACGTATCTGGGGGCGTCGACGATGACTCGCAGAGTGCGCGACTGAGCCGTCTTAATTTTCTTTTTACAGGCTTCAGAGATGTAGCCGTACCAGACTGGGGCAGCGTACAGTATTTTAGGTCTCACGTAAGTGTTATATAGTTTCAGCTTCAGTCTGGTAGGCAGGCTGGATGCGAAGATCGGTCTCAGTCGCACGGCTGCGATCTGCGCCTGGCGGGCGGCTTTCCTGGCTTGGTGATTGAAGCATAGACGCCTGTCTATCTCCACCCCCAGATATGTGATTTTGTTAGCCCACGGGATCTTGGTTTGCAGTACTTCAAGATTCGTAGGGTTTGGCGCGTGTCCCATACATATGGCCTGTGTCTTGGTCGGGTTCACTCTCAGCCTCCATTTGTCCAGCCACTCCGGTAGGCTGTCCAGAATCCTCTGCATCTTGATAGCTGCATGATCTCTGTTTAGAGATGTTGCTATGTACGCCGTGTCATCCGCGAACAGGGACAATTGGGAGTCCGCCCTGCTCGGGACGTCATCCGTGTACACGGCGTACAGGTGTGGAGATAGGCAGCTGCCCTGTGGGACCCCAGCTTCAATCCTCCTAGTGGTGGAGAAGGCGCCACCTATGCGGACCTGAAAGGCCCTGTCCTCCAGGAAGCTCCGTATGAAGTCGAGGACATAGTGTGGACAGCTTAGCTTGCTCAGCTTGAATAGGAGGCCCTCGTGCCACACTTTGTCAAAGGCCTTCTCCATGTCCAAGAACACCGCAACTGCCGCTTCCTTTTTGTTTCTGGCTGCTACGAGGGAATGGACGACTCTGGACAGTTGCAGTGTTGTGCTGTGTTCTGTACGGAACCCAAATTGCTCCTCTCTTGGTGTGAAGTGTGGTGAGAAACGTCGTAACACTAGTCGTTCAAGCACCTTGGACATGGAGGGCAAAAGAGATATGGGCCTGTACCCCTCAGGCCTTGTTTGGTCCTTTCCCTGCTTGGGGAGCATAACAACAACGGCAGTCTTCCACATCAGAGGGACATGGCCCAGCCTAAGGCACCCATTATATACGCGGCAGAGCGCCGCAACCGCTCTTCGGTGCAAGCTTCTTAGGGCCAGGTTGGGTATGGAGTCATTCCCCGGCGCTTTCTTTGGCTTCAAGTCTCTGATCGCTTTATTAAGCTCCCTTGGGGACACCGCCTTGATTTCCTCCTGGAGGCGTGGTCCGGCGAATACTTCTTGGAGCGTGACCTCCACCGCTCTGGCATGCGCTCTGTCCACTGCTGGAAATGGTCTAAAGGTGCTGGCGAGGTGGTCAGCCAGCAGCTCCGCCCTTTGTGTCGGATCGTAAATAAGACCACTCTCCGTCCTCAGCGGCAGGGTAGGGACGGCTTCGCTCGTGAGTGCCTTGCATATTCCATACAGGGCCTCATCATTGTCTACTGCTGCGTCAATCTTTTCCTCCCATTCAGCTGTCCTCTGCTTCCTAAGCAGTTCTTTCGTTTCTTCGTCCAGTCGGTTTAGTCGACTACGGAGCGTTGGGCATCTGGTTTTTTGCCATTCTTTCCTGAGTCTACGCTTCTCTTGTATCCTACTTTTCAGGTGTCTTGGCAATGGCTGTCGCTGTCGGTCTCGGAAGCTCGGTTCTGATGAGGTGTTTTTCAGAGCCTCTTGTATGTTCAAAGTAATGTCCCGGACATACTTGTCAATGTCCTCTCTACTTCTTATCGGTCCTGCTGTGATACCGGCTGTCTTTTCTGTGAAGGCCTCCCAGTTAGTTTTTCCCCTTCTGGGGGGTGGTGGGATGGTTGTCGGGGGAGCTGTGATGGTTACCACGACTGGATGATGATCCGACCCCAAATTGTCCTCCAGGACCTCTTGTGTGAGCCTACCAGTAAAGGCCCGGGTGACTGCGAAGTCTATAGTACTCGGCATGTGTGTACGCGTGTCCGGGTAATGTGTTGGAACACCCGGGCTGTGAACGGTGCCGCCTACGTGGTCTAGCACGGCACGGAGTCGTGTACCAGCGGAGTTGGTGTTTGGTCCGCCCCATTCTAGATTTTGGGCGTTCCAGTCGCCCATGGCCAGAGTGGCGATATCCTGCGGAGGAGAGAAAATCGCTTCAATGTCGCCTCTGGAGATAGTGTATCCTCCCGGCCGGTAGATGCCAAGAATTCTTGTTTGCGTGCCCCGTATGTCAATCTCAATTCCCAGGGCATCCATGGCTTCCAGCTGCGTATAGGTGGGCAGAGGTCTGTGGATTACTGCCCTCTTTACTAGAACAGCGATTCCCCGGTACGGATGTCCAGCTTGATTGGTTTTGTCCTCCCTATACACGTGGTACCCTGGGACTCTCAGCTTTTCCTTGGCCGATAGGAGGGTCTCGGAGATCAGGGCGATGTGGATTCTGTATTCGTGTAGGACCTGCTTGAGTAGAGCGGCTTTCTGTCG
Organism: Colias croceus; assembly: GCF_905220415.1. NCBI lineage: Eukaryota > Metazoa > Arthropoda > Insecta > Lepidoptera > Pieridae > Colias > Colias croceus. The sequence continues at coordinate 4,950,384 of NC_059553.1, forward strand.
CAGGCCCCTGGCGTTCCAGTATAGGATCCGTATATTATCCATTGTGGAGCTCTAAGATCTTCGACAGTCCTTGGACAACCGCCGTCACTGGGCTTTCGTCCTTCAGGATCGCGTTTAGAACGTCGACTAGGATCTTGACCAGCACGGCCACCTCCTCCTTCTGCCGGGGCGAGTCCTGGCGCGCCTGGCGTGGAATTCTTCTTATATTTTCGGACGCTTGCTCGTCCTTGGCTGCTGTTGCCACTCGACTGTCCGGTTGAGCGGTTGGAGGCTCCTCATTGGGCGGCTGCGTCTCTTTTTTCTTCTTCTTTGTCTTCTTCTTTTTGCTTTGTGTGGCCGCCGCTGCCGCTTTAGGCATGTTGGCCACAGCCATCAATGAAGTACCCGTCTGTTCGCCCAGCGGGACGGGCTCTATGGTCGGCGGGGCGGGGGGGTCCTTGGGTTTCCCCTTCGGCGGTCTCGTTGCGGCCGTGGGACCGGCCTTCTTGTTCCTTGCCTCTCTTTTGAATACTGGGCAGGAGGCATTGTTGGCCGGGTGCGGCCCTCCGCAGTTCGCGCATGTCGCCGGTAAGTCTTTTGGGCGACTGCACTCACTTGCCGCGTGCGCCTCCCCGCATCTTACGCACGCGATTTTTCTGTGGCAATTGTGCGAGGAGTGGCGGAACTTCTGGCACCGGTGACATTGCGCCGGCCCCTTCTTCGCACGCCAGGCTTCTATTTTGACCCCCGGCATACACAGCATTTCATTAATGCTGTATATAGCCGGGGTGGTGTCTGCTTCTCGTTTTATTATTGCGAAAAATATGCAGCCGGGCCGGCCCTTCCTTGCCCTTATATGGCGCGCATATTCCGCCTTATGCCCCAGTTCATTGAATGCCTCTATTATCTCCTCCGGGGTCGTCTGGCTGGGAAGGCCGCGTATTGCGACCTTCAGGCTCCTCTCTTGTGGCGGCGTGTATGCGTGCCACGCAATGTTTTCGAGCCCCCCCAAATAATTTTGGACGGCCCTGAACTCGTCGCCGTCCTCCGGCACAAATCGAATGCCCTTCCCGTATGGGCGGGCGCTGGGATTTCTTCCTATAATTTGCTTCAGTTTTCGGAAGTGGGCTGCCCAGTCGGGGAGCTCATCCACGACAATTGGTGGATATTTTTCCTTTTTGGTGGCAGTGGCGGCGGTGCTCTGTGTTGCAGGCGGCTGGTCTCCCGCGGGGGGCGGGGAGGATCCCACGGCCATCGCGTATGATGGCGTTACAGGATTGAGCCGCTTTTTCGGCCTCTCATTTTCTGCTTCTAGTTCGTCGCTTGCGGAGCGGGGGCGCCGCAAGGGGGTGTCCATGGGAGGGAGGGGGGTGCTCCTCGCCTCCTCGATCGCAGCCTTCTCCTCCTCCGGTATCGGTTGTGCCATCAGTCTCTCGATTTGCTTTCTTCGCTCACTTAAACATGCTGCCATTGCGGCGTGCATCTCCTCGGAGAAAGCCCCCATCTCAAGGAGGCGGCTTGTAAGGACCATGTCCCTCTCCAAGCGGGAGCGCGGCGATAGGATCTCCCTGGTTGATTTGGCCGAACTCGGCGGCGGAATCTTGGGGGGCTCAGGTTGTTCCTCCTCGTCCTCCGAACTTCCATCGTCCTCCATTGGGGTGCTCTTTTGAGAGCGGCTCTCTGCTCGGTCAACCTCGGTTTCAGTGTCTCTGCGGCTCTCCGTACGGTCAACCTCCATTCCAGTATCCGTAACTCGAACGCTAGGTGGCGCTTCGGTGCCGCGGCTTTCTTGGCGGTATACCCGCGGGTTCGCCGGTTGTCCGCCAGGTGGCGCTTGGCTGGTGCTGGTGCTGGGCCTTGCCAGCCTGGGGTCGCGATTGCGAGGCTCCATTACAGCGATATGAAATTATATTTCGCACCGCTGGAATGTAGTTTGGCCCTGAAAAGGGCCTTTGATTTGGATACACTCTCCGAAGAAAGTAGGGAGCGACCACACGGTCCCAGGAGGGGGATCTACAGCCCCTCCTCCTCACGTTCCCCGGTGAGACCCGCTTGTGGGAGGCCGGGAAATGTGAGGAGGCGAGAATAAACCTTCCCTCCGGAATCAAATATGTTGGCTTCCTACTCCACGGCGGTTACTCGATGCAATTTTGCTAAGCAAAATTTCTTGTAACTCCTCAGTTGTGTTCGTGGACCCGGGTGTGCTAGTCGTCGCTCAGCGAATCCGCCATGACGCAACCGGTTTTGCGTCGATATTTATACTCTACGTGTTATCCCCTCCACTCCGGCTGGCCACGCCCCTTTCCTCACCCTTTATTTTCATTCTCTTTATTTTTACACAATTTTACATTTTCTACGTTTTCATTACATTCATTATTATATTACTAATTAATTCTACATCCATAACATATCCCGCCAACGCCCCGTTTAGACTGCACGCACGATTTTCCCGAAATTTACTTTTATACTACCCCGTCCCCCGCTTCAGGTGTATAAATATACTGCGGGGAACGGTTTGTGCGCGCAGTCGCGGACGTGATGCTGTCGGGAAAAGAAACATTAAATTTACATAATATCCTAATCATTACATAATCATTAAATATTAACATCTACAATAGTAAATTCAAAGAAAGACAAAACATTATCGTATACTTAAGGCAACACATAAACAAAGACATTTTCAATATTCAATAAACAAACATAAACATTTACTATCATTAAACAAGACATAAATATTTTAAATTCCAAGTAAATAAGTCTTCAGTCATAATCTTTCATGAATTTTCCTATCTAATTATGACTACGTAATAACAATTTAACAAACATCTTTACATATAAATTCGCTATTCTATTCTTAGTTATAAAATAATCCTTCAGGCATAAGCCTTCAGGAGCTTACTCTACGTTAATACTAGACAGATTAAATACTTTACTTTCCAAACATATAAAACTTTACATTTAAGAACTCAAATAAGACATACATTTATTCATACTAAAAATAAGCCTTCAGGCGTAAGCCTTCAGGAGTTTATACGTTATCTTATTCTATACTAATTAAATGAGTTGTGTACTTTACATTTACGTTTCGTCGTGCACATTTCTCCCGCCGTCGCACTCTGCGATTCGAACTGGTAGCACGACGATCTTCTTGGTGGGCCGCCGGAGGATTCTGCCGCCGCTGGTCTCCACGTCGACCACTCGTACCTCGCCGTCCTTGCCGGGATACGTGGCGATGACTCGTCCTCGGGGCCACGTGTTCCTCGGATGATTGGAGTCGCACACGATGACCAGGTCGCCGATCTTGGGGGCCGCGCCGCTTGCGTGGGGCTCCCGCCGCTGTTGGAGTACGGGCAGGTACTCTCGCACCCAGCGTCGCCAGAAGGTGTCGGCGAGCTGTTGCGCGCGCTTCCAGTGTGTGCGCGCTGTTGTTTGGTCTTCTTCGATGGTGCAGGGTGGCGGCACGTAACAGTTGGAGCCCAGCAGGATCATATTCGGTGTGATGGCGGGCGGCACGTCGGGGGTCACGGCCACATGAGTGAGTGGGCGTGAGTTTACGGTGGCTTCTACTTCGGCGAGGAGTGTGACGAGCGTCTCGTCACTGGGGTGCTGCTCGTGAAGCGTGTGGCGTAGGGCTTCTTTCACGGTGCGTACCATGCGCTCCCACGCGCCGGCCATGAATGGGGCGGCCGGCGGAAGGAAGCGCCAGCTGATGCGGCGGGCTGCTGCTTCTTCTTCAAGTGCGGCCCACGCGTCCGTGAGCTCTCGGTTGGCCGCGCGGAAGCACGTCGCGTTGTCACTCCATATTTCGGCCGGGCAGCCGCGCCGCGCTATGAAGCGGCGCAGCGCGTTGATCGCTGAGTCGGTGCTGAGCGAGGCGACGACTTCTAGATGTACTGCGCGCGATGTTAAGCACGTGAAGAGGGCCACGTAGCGCTTCTCTCGATGGCGGCCGACGGTTACTTCTTGCGGGCCGAAGTAGTCGAGTCCGGTGAATGTAAATGGGCGCGCGTGATGCGCGAGGCGTGCGGCAGGCAGGTCGCCGGTGGATGGGCGCGCGGGTTTGGCGCGCAGCAGGCGGCAGCGCGGGCAGCTCTTTAGCACCTCCTTTGTCGCGGGTCGTATTCTTGTTATCCACAGTCTTTGTCTTAGTTCATTTACTACAATTTCGACGCCGCCGTGATGTAACTTTTCGTGTACATGCTGTATGTAGAGCTGCGTATACTTGTGTTTTCCGTCGAGCACTGTCGGGTTTGCGGCCTCTGCCTCGATCGCGCTGGCTTCATTCACCCTTCCTCGTAGTTTCAGTATTCCTTCTTCGTTCAATGCGACACTTAATCCCGCTAGTGGACCTTGACATTTTTCAGTGAGCGGGTCTCCTCGCTGTAGTATCGCTATCTCTTTTCCGTACGTTGCTTGTTGTGCTAATTTCACAAGCACGTTTTCCGCGGCGCGTAGGTGGCGCGCACTCAGTATTATATATTTTCTTTCTTCGTTGTTCGGACGCGAGACGATTTTCTCTGTTCTTTTTCGTATTTCTTTTCCACGTCGCGTCCTTTTCTTCTATAATTTTTATCTGCATGAACATTTCCTTGATGTCGGCGGACACGGCGATTGGATGTTGACGGAACTTCATGATGACGGCGGGCAGAGATTGCAGTAGGTCGGGCCCGGGCAGCAGCATGTCGTTGAGAGAGCGGCCGTGTGACTTAGCGGCCGCGTCGTGCACCAGACGAATCTTCGCTTTGTCCGGGTTGATCACTGGAAAGTGTGGGAGGTACCACACTCTCCCGCCGGTGGGCGGAGTCTGCGCCTTCTCTGCATAGCCGGACGAGAGTAGATTTTCGATTCTTTCCTCATATTGTCTCTTCAGCTCTCCGTCTTTGTCCAATTTCTTTTCCAATGTCTTCAGTCTTTTCAGTGTGTCGCCGTAGTTGTTCGGTGTATCTGCGGACTCGTCTCTCCATAGGAGTCCGGTTTCATATCGGCCGGACGGCAGGCGTTGACTTTTCTTTTCCAGTATGTTGAGTGCCTGCTGCTCCGGGTCGCTGCGCTGTCGCTTAGGTTCGATGCCGATGGATTCTAATTCGAAGTATTTCTTCATCATATTTTCGAGTGTGTCGGGTGACTTCTCCGCTTCCGAGAGATGAGAACAGAACAAAACTGGGTGCTTGTTCGATGAACGGCAGCCGTGCAGTACCCATCCTAACAGTGTCTTCGATGCGACGGGCTGACTCCTCTTGCCGTGCCGTAGTTTACGTGTTATAATGAGCTCCCAGTTGTCTTGTCCGATCAGCAGCTTCGGTGTTGCATTCTCGTACAGCAGGTCGTCTTGCAGGTCGTGCAGATGGTTGCAGCGGGCGATGTCACTTTCGCGGATGGACTGCGTGAACGCGTGGAGTTGGTGCACGGTGCGGGCGTTGTCTAATACGTAATCTTTTTCTTCATGCCGTCCTCGTACTCGTGCCTTCACTCTCTTGCTGTACTCGTGCTCGTTCTCGTGTCCATTCACACCTTGAATTGTGATGGACTCGCGTGGCCCGTCGAGACCCAGCTGTTCTGCAAGCGCCGTTTCTATGATGGTCACCGTGCTTCCCTCGTCGAGCAGCGCGTACGTGTCGCATTTTCCTTTCGGCCCCGTGATGGTGATGGGGGCGATCTTCAGATACGCGCGGCGGCGCGTAGGTTGCTCCGACGTAGCGCTGTTGATGTTTATCGCCGACACGAGGACTTTTTCGTCGTTCTTCGTTTCGGCTTGCGGTTGAGTCGTTTCTTCATTTTTCTTTTCCGCTGTCTTTGTATGATGGAGCATCTTGTGGTGCTTCATGGTGCACCCGTTGAGGCCGCATGGACGAGCGCGGCATGTTGCTCGTTGATGTTTGCTTCGCAGACAGCGGAAGCACACTCGATGTTTCTTCGCTATTTCCCATCGTGTATTTACGTCGCTGTTCGTAAATTGTCGGCACTCGATAAGCTTGTGTTCTCGCTCGCACACCGGGCATCTTGTTTCTCGCTCGCTCGCGTTGCTTGCTGCGTAGGCGCGCTCCGTCCTTTTCCTTGTTATCCTCTCCGTCTCTGTGTCTAACGGAGCGTAACTGGAGCACTTGTCTGCTTCTTTATTCAGGAACTCTGCGAGCTTTTTCAGTAGCGGTGTCTTGTCTCGTTCGTCGGCGGCGAAGTCGTACCACTTATTCTTCATGATCGGTGTGAGCTTCTCGAGCACCTGCCGCAGCATTTCCGGGCTGTGCAGGTATTCTGGTTTTCCTAGTATTTCGACGGTGGCGACGATATTCGCTATTTTGTTTGCGAATATGCAAACATCCCGGGGGTTGTCCGACACTCGTGGTAGCGATTTAATTTTTTCCATTTCACCCAAAACGAGCGCGTCTGGGCGGCCGAACCTTCTCTGCAGGGCTTCGATGATCTTCTCGGGTCCGGTGTGTGATATGAGTAGGGCGGTGACGGCTTCTAGGGCTGCTCCTTTCAGCGCCTTCCTCAATCGTGCGACGTTTTCCCCGTCGGTGAATCCCTCTTCAGTTTCTTCATACGATGCCTTGAACGATAGCCACTCGTTGCTGGAGCCGGTGAACGTCGGTAGTTCACCGCCGTATCTTATTACTTTCCTTTGGCTTCTTGCGACTTCGTTGAAGGCGGTTACAATTGCCGCAACTTCTGGTGACCGCGTGGGCGGGTCTTTCTTCGGTTCCCGTTGCCCGTCGTCCTGTTCCTGGCGGGCCCCCCATCCTCGGTCTTCCTTGTTGTCGGTGTTCTTCGCTATGTAGCGTGGCGGTGAGAGCTCGCGAGTCGGGTTGGCGGCGGGTGGCAGTGGCTGGCTTGAATGCTGTTTCAACCACGACTCGACCCGTCGTTCCGGTTCGTAGTCCTCTTCTTCCTCTTCCGTTGTTGATTCTTCTTCAGCGCGGATTCTTTCTAACCGCGCCTTTTCTAGTTCTGCTGCGGCCTTCGCTTGTTCCAGCTTTAGTTCGGCTAGGCGTTCCTTCGCCTCCAACTCCGCGAGGAGTCTCTTGCGGGAGGCTACGGAGCGCCGCGACCGCACCTCTGATGCCTGGCGGAGCGTCTTCGAGCGGCGTGCTGGCGACCCGACGGCGACGTTCGATGGCGCCGCGAGAGCGGCGTTTGTATTTAAGTTGACGTTGCTTATTGGCGCCGCGAAAGCGGCGGTCGTCGGCGCGTCGGCGTTGTCGGCTGGCGCCGCGAAAGCGGCGTTTGTGTATCCTACGACGGGTGACGGCGCTGGCTGCAACTTGTCGGCGGGCATGGTGCTCGGCGTAGGTGGCGTCGAGCTGCTCTTTTCTTCTGTCCTCGTCGTTCTCGTCGCGGTCGTGCAGGTCTCCGATGTCTCCGTCGTGCCGCTCGTTTCTTCCGATGTGTTCGTTGATGACGTTCCTGTGGCGGTGGCGGTCGTCTCGGATACCGATGGCGTGGCTCCTCTTCCGCTCCGGCTTCTCGTGTTCATTTTTCTTCTGATCCGGTTCGAAGCTGACCAATGTTGGCGGCAGGCCCTCTCAAGTGGACTGTAGTGGCGGGGGGGTTTGTAAATAATACAAACAATTATTTCTTCATACGCAGAGGGCCAGGGTGCCAAGCCGGAGCGGAGTTATTTCCTTAGTTTCTTCTTGTAGCGCGGGAGCAACTGGAATGCCATGACGCAACCGGTTTTGCGTCGATATTTATACTCTACGTGTTATCCCCTCCACTCCGGCTGGCCACGCCCCTTTCCTCACCCTTTATTTTCATTCTCTTTATTTTTACACAATTTTACATTTTCTACGTTTTCATTACATTCATTATTATATTACTAATTAATTCTACATCCATAACATATCCCGCCAACGCCCCGTTTAGACTGCGCGCACGATTTTCCCGAAATTTACTTTTATACTACCCCGTCCCCCGCTTCAGGTGTATAAATATACTGCGGGGAACGGTTTGTGCGCGCAGTCGCGGACGTGATGCTGTCGGGAAAAGAAACATTAAATTTACATAATATCCTAATCATTACATAATCATTAAATATTAACATCTACAATAGTAAATTCAAAGAAAGACAAAACATTATCGTATACTTAAGGCAACACATAAACAAAGACATTTTCAATATTCAATAAACAAACATAAACATTTACTATCATTAAACAAGACATAAATATTTTAAATTCCAAGTAAATAAGTCTTCAGTCATAATCTTTCATGAATTTTCCTATCTAATTATGACTACGTAATAACAATTTAACAAACATCTTTACATATAAATTCGCTATTCTATTCTTAGTTATAAAATAATCCTTCAGGCATAAGCCTTCAGGAGCTTACTCTACGTTAATACTAGACAGATTAAATACTTTACTTTCCAAACATATAAAACTTTACATTTAAGAACTCAAATAAGACATACATTTATTCATACTAAAAATAAGCCTTCAGGCGTAAGCCTTCAGGAGTTTATACGTTATCTTATTCTATACTAATTAAATGAGTTGTGTACTTTACATTTACGTTTCGTCGTGCACAATTAATGTAAGATATGTAATTGTATGTTAAAATGTTTGATTTAGAAGCTAAGTTATGTAAGTAGGTAGTTTTTATATAAAATAAAAAATATACAAATGTTTAATTTATTGTTTGTTAATAAAAAATATTACAATGAATATATGCTTTTTATTTAATTTTTATTTTTTAAAACGAACAGCATACATGTAATAATAATTAAGAGTACCTACCTAAGAGACTGAATACGTACTGCTTATTTTTATAAACAAAATTAATTTTAGAGCTAAAGGCTACTAGCCTTATGTACTTTGAAAGGGAATAGTTATTTTTAAACTTTGTTTTAATAAACAAGTACGGTCTACTTACTTACCCTACATAGCATTTCTTTATTTTTAGTTTTATGACGAAATTATTTATTACATGATATTTCACAATAATTTGTCCCTGCTATACAACAAAAAGTTTAACGTGGTATAACTAAAGATTGCACAATAGTTACTACAGTAGGTATACCTTAAATTTTTGAATCCCAACAAGCCAACCGCGACACACACCATAGCAGAATGCATGTAGGTACCTACACCGTCTTCGCCGGTGAAGACGAGGTCCCTTGTTCCGCGTTCCCGCGCCCAATGCCCATCCGGGTGAGCGCCCGTCGCGTCCGACTATAGCCCTTCCGGCGTCCTCCACTCAAGCGACAGCCCAAGCCGAGGTTCGAGAATCCCCGTCAAGGGGGGACACCCGGGCCCTCGCGTATGTCGCTACCAGGATGAACCTTCCGTACAACCACGCGTTCGCGTAGATGTAGAAGCCCTTTTGGATAACATCAAAAGAACACAAAAAAAATATTTATAGTAGGTTCAGTTTTAAACACGTTATTAAAATTGAAAACAGAGGTGGGTTCGCATTCACAGGGTGACTCAAAAATATTTTTTTCAGTATGAATATGCCCCGACTACTTAGTTATTATTCCACTAACTTAGCGAAAAAAAATCGTCTTGTCCCTCTGGGTAGCAGACTTTGTTTTTTTTATACCTAATTCAGGGAAAATAAGTACGGATAAAAAAAATTGTTTTGACTAATATAAGTAAGTACCTATTATTAGTTAGCTACATATATTTATATTTTTTCCTTTACAATATTCATGTTATTTAAATTATATAAAAAATAAACAACCGGAACTGCATTATCTCACAATTAGTCTCTGCCAGAAAATCTATGAACATAATATAGTAACTATAAATATAACGTTATATTATTATTTTATAGTAAAGAAATTTATAAAAATAGATTTTTGGCATTATATGAATCACGGATTCACGTTATTCTTAAGAATATTTGCGCATTCACCGTTTTTACAATAAATAATGCTCACTCATGATCATTATGCCACTGAGAATAATATATGTCCACACTATTAAAATGGTTCAAATAATTCATCGTATTCCGGATTACTTAGCACAATTTATATTACAACCAATGATAAATGTATAAAATCAAGAGCACATGTAAGGGTCTATCAGAACATAATATTCATCTTTCAAGAAGAGACTACTCGTGGAAACCCAATATTTGAAATAAAGTGATAAATAAATCTATTATAGAAATGGAATACACGTTATTAATTTTGCTTCTGGCCGTGGCGAGTCTTCAGGCTGCTCCAGTACCGGATAATGATGTGGAAGCGACAAAAATTATACCAGAACCTCTGCAAGTAAAAGAAATTATTGCAGTCGTGCCGATCGACGTTCCACTCAATGAGATTCGTACTACGGAAAGACCCGAAGGAATTAGTTCGCCAGTAGAACATACAATTCAAAAGAGATCAGCAGCTTTTCTCAGTGAATTCTTGAGCAACGATCTTCTAGAAAATTCGGAAATGTCAAAGTATGAAAATAGCCTGGTCGGTTTTGATAGAAGAATTAAGATTCTGCCGTCGTGGGTTGGATAAAATATTATGTATTAATTCGCTAAAGCAACATGTAGGTACATTGTGCAATACCAAATTTTATTTTAATTGAACTCGTTAATGTTATGAAGTTTTAATGGTGACATTTAGAAGCTAAGTTATGTAAGTAGGAAAATAAAAATAAGCATACAGGGTGTAATCGTTAAGCGTGCACAGGCGATTATTCCGTAACTCGTGCAGATATCAAAAAAAATTAAACTGATATCGAAATTCGAAAGTACTAAGTAAACCTGGACATTATTAACTTTTTTAAATATAACGAGATATTTAAAAATTTTACTCATACATTTAGTGATATATGAATGTCCCATGTAGATTTAACTAATATGAAAGGTTTTAGTTTTTTATTCATTTTGCATCATTTAATTCGCCAAATTTAAGGAAAGTTCATTTAGAAACTGTAAATAGAGCTCCTCATTGTATTGTACAATGAGGACGTCACTTCGAAACTGCTTTGAATACAAAATGTAGGAATGTTTAAGAAAATTTATGGTTGTGTTTAAAGCTATTTTTTAATATATTATATCTCGTTTAATTTTTAGAAACTTATCATTGCCATTTTACTCATTAGGTATTTTTTTTTATATCTGCAATAGTTAAGGAATAATCGCCTGTGCACACTTAACGATAACACCCGGTTTATACAATTTTATTTAAATGTTAATTTTATTGTTTGTTCATAAAAATATTACAAATGAATATATGCTTTTTATTTAATATTTAAATTTTTAAATGTACAGTATACATGCAATAATTAATAGTAAGAGACTAATATCTGATTGTTTATTTACTTTATTTATAAGTATTATCATGTAATTAGATTTAAGTTTTTAAATGAGAATAAATGCTTCTTTAAAACTATACCTACTGCTTATTTATATGTATAAATAACATTATTTTTAGAAGTAATATTACTGGGAAAGGGAATAGTTATTTTTAAACTTGTCTTTCTTTATTTTTTAGTTAGGTAGGTACTTAAGACGATAACAATCATTGCATGATATTTCACAATAATTGCCCAAGATTTCCAATAATAATTAGTATAATGTGGTATAATATTATAGATTACTGAATGCTACGGTATAATTTGAACTTTATAATTCTGACCTAAATCTAATTAATTCGAACCACGTTCATGAATGCAGACTGTAGTATTTGTATACGTAGTATATTATTATTTAGTCTGTGGTAGTATGTTCATTGGCCATTGCTCAAAGTTCATAGTAATTAGTAAGTATAATTGTAAGCACATTGTTAAAACCGACTTCTAACCCACCTATTACGGTTATTTGAATATTCTTAGGTAGGTACATTATATTATTTTTTTTAAATAATACTTGGGGCGTTATCTACGACTTGTCTACAACAGATACTGAAGCCAAAAATATGTTACTTTAGAATTTTAGTTTGTTAGACAAACAAGACAAAAATTCTAAAGTAACGTATGTATGTCCGGGCTAAAGTCAAAAATTACTGCATGGATTTACTTCAAATTTGGTACAGAGATAGCTTAAGACCTGAAGAAGGACAATGGATAGGTTTTATCCCGGAAATCTCACAGGAACGGGATCTATACGGGTTTTTCTTCGACCAGGCGGGCGAAGTCGACGGCGGAAAGCTAGTACGGAATAAAAAAACATGGTTTCGACTGATATTATATATAAATTTTTATTCGTCTTCAATATTCATTTCATATAACAATTAATTTATACAATCGGAACTGTTCTACAACTGCATTATTTCACAATTAGTCTCCGTCAGAAAATCTATGAACAGTAACTATAAAATATCCTTCATTATTTATAGTAAAGAAATTTATAAAAAGATCAATCATCTAATAAATATAATTAAAGGCGATCAACAAAAGAAAATAAAAAAATGATAATCACATTCATAATATTTACAATAAAAATTTTCATAATTTGGCGGTAAAAAGTGACGATGAATGACGTACAAGTACAAGTACTTTTTCACATCAAATTTATTTATTAATAGTAATAATTAACAATTATTTTTGTTATATTATCTAAAAACGAATTTATAATAATTGAGTCGCGTTCCATGAACACTTAAAATTTAAATAAAGAACCATCACGTACAATACACTTGAGTCAAGACTAAATAAATTATTTTCAGAATACATTTCTTAAAGATATTAGGTACCTACGACATTTTCGAAGTTCTAATAGGCTTTTCAGCAATACAATTCTATTCAACAAATTAACCTTATCATAAAATAGGCACATTAATATATATTATAAATACATATTATATACGTTACATGCATTAATTATTATTAAACAATAAATTTTATAAATTCTAGTTTTATTTTTCAAAAACAGAACACTTAAAAAATTTACATTTTAGTAGCCATACCCATAAGAATCAAAATACATAGTACAACGAAAGGATAAAATTGTTTACAACACTTGATTAAAATATTCAATGATTTATGGTATTTAGGTAAGTATATTATATAATATGTTTTATTCATACTATTTATATATTATCGACGTTCTATTGGTGAATTTTCATATTGTTTTCGTATATTACAATAATAGGACCTAGTTATATACACTTTCAAACTTCTAAATTAATAATAGTTACGTACTTACGTCTATTGTCAATAATATTCCTTAAAATCTAACAAATTACAACATTATGCACCGATAATCTTTAAAATACAACAATTTGATCCCTGAATAAAGATTCATTTTATATGCTTTACCTATACGTAACTGCAAGTTTGACGAGTAAAGAATATCTTTGCAGTCTTGCTTGCGCAAGCGGCATGAGTAGCAATAGCTTCATATGAGTCCGTTCATACAGGCCGACTCAAAAGGCAGGCCTAAGGAATTGTTTTTCATTAAGATTGTTTGAACGCACTTGGTATGAAAAGAAAAATGCACGCCGATGCTCTCTGAGCCCGTCTATGTGAACGGACTCTAAGGCCCGGCGCAGATATGGCGAAGCGCAGCGCAGCGCATTTTTCATTATCAAACTATTTTCGACATTGTCTTCATTAAAATAAAATTCAAAATTAAATGACAACAATTTATTTCAGAAAGCATCGAAGCGTGACACGCGAAAGGTAGCGCGCTGCGCTTTTTTGAACGTTATTTTAACGAGATTAATGTCGATAATAGTTTGACATTGAAAAGTGCACTGCGCTGCGCTTCGTCATATCGGCGCCGCGGCCGGCCCTAACGCTTGAGCACAATGATTATTATTTACAAAGTTCACAGAGTACTTTTTTATATATATGAAAACAAAGTTCGTCAAGCCAATTATGCGTGTGGTCGTAACACGTGCGATGCTAAGTGAATTACGAGCTTCTAAATACTTTTATAATACATTTCCACTATGAAATGAAATGAAATGAAAATTTATTTGTTTGAATTGTGGTTACAAAGTCCTTACAATAAATTTCAACAATAAATTTCACACTAGAAACAACACCGTAGATATTTAAAGACGTAGGAACGCTATGTCAATGTTATTCAATCTCATCTATCAAAAATTTTAACGCCTAATAAAATAATAATACAATTTTTTAATTACATATATTCAAAGCTGAATATGTCACTTACGGTTTAAGGAAGAAGACAACATCTAAATATACTTACTACCAATTACTTACTCGATTTATATCACAACATGTCATTTCTGATTCATTGCAGTCTTTAAAAATAGTCACACGTCAATGCTTTTTTACTTGCATGAAAAAGCAAAAAAAGGACTCTAATACAGATAGTTTGCGCCCTAATAAAACCGTTTTTAAACCCTTCATTATATTATCTACCTTTTTTATTATAATATTATAATTTCTCTAGTAGAGCATTTATAATTTTAATTGATATTAATATGACAAGAAATAACAATAGTTTTTACATGATGAGCCTTAAAACTTAATTCATACTTAAACAATAATAAAAGTAAAATATTGATTATTTCACGTTGAAGTTAACTTTAAAAACTCTTCCTAGTTTTAGCGAAGGGCCGAGAGCAAGTTCACGCCTTCGCAAAAAATACTGATTCTGCTTAAAAAGCTAAAATCGTCTCTTTTTCGCTATTTCCTATTAAGGTTAATTGAATCCGGAACTTAGACAAGCAGATAAAGGTGTGAACTAAATCTAGTATTTCATGACATATTGAAATGACTTAAAAATAAATATCTATTACGTTTTTCATGGAATATTCAATATTATTGAAAGGCTTTTCAAGCAGTAGTCGATAAGAAAAGAGCACTTTACGTATTAGCATATAATATCATACTTAGAATATATAATCATCTCAGATATCATAAAGCTTAATTTTAAATAGCATTTACCGTAAAGCTAATGAATGTGGCACATTTTGTTTAAAAACTTCGTCACAAGTTAGTAAATAAAGAACAATTGAAAACAAAAATGTTTTTGGCAAGAAAATAATCACAGGGAGGGTAGACATCAAAAATTACCTATTCATAGCTAACACACAAATCCATAGTCACAACACAATTCCTATAAAAAACAATCCAACATGAGATTACACATCAATAAAAATCATTATCCATTAAAACTTCTTTACCTTAACCTAAGGGCGCATTTCCACCAATAATTTGCGAGCATGTGTAGCGACGAATGTGTTTGTAAATAACCAATAGTATCGCTTCGCTTCAAACTTCAAACTAAATGAATCGATATGATTTGTAAAAACAAACACATTCCTCGCTACACATCCTCGTACATTATTAGTGGAAAAGCACCCTAATCCTTAAACTATACAATATAAAATCAACAGTTCACCATCAGTTGTAAACTTATACTATAACGCATCTTACACCTACAGGGCGGGGCCTTATATCATCTAAGTATGGGAACGCACGCAATACAAAGCGGCAGGAGTAAAAACCACCGCTATTTAGACTTCCCATTTTTCTTCGGAGACACCTTGAAACTATTTTGAGGAGTAATAGAGTTACTACTTGAATCTGATACGCTATTTTGTGATATAGATGTTTTATTATCAACATACCACCCGCACATACGTTTGACGGCGTCTTCCCAACGTGATATTACGTTCTCATAGGACTTCTTAACTTGCGCTCTTGGTACGAACACGTTGCCTATTTTGCGGAGGGATATTAGCTCTTTTTTCGATTTGAATATACCTGAAATATTATGAACGGTTGTAATAAAGATAAAAACAATTTCTTATAGACATATTAAGGGTCACATTTCTGTACCAACAATATCAAAAAGTATGAAGAATTATTTTACTTTTAGGTGCATGCAAGAACGTCTGGACGAAAGGAGAAGAAAAAATATAAGAATAAATTTTGGGGAGCAATATTTTTTTCTTCAACCAGAGTAACTATTATAAGAGGTTTATGTTCTGTTTTACCAAATTAGCTTCGAAATTACTTTACCGATTTTGATGTAACGTTAACTTATTTTGAAACAAATTAAACACTAGTATAATAAACGAAAATTGACATATTACATACCTAATTGCAACCCCACTATATGCGCACAACCAAGGGAAGACATTTCGACCTGCACCGGTCTCTCTACACGCAGTCCTGTTAAATCTGCCACTAGTTGTACTACGAAATCATTGTTCGATACACCTCCATCCAACCTACAAATAAAAATGAAACAATTTTAAATGTAAGAAAAAAAATCTGGATTTAAAACAATTTTCCATAAAACTGATATTAGACTGATATTTTTAGAGACTCAACATAAAAAGTAAACTAATATAATATAATTCATGTTCTCCATATAGCCTTCCTCGATAAATGGGCTATCTAACACGGAAATAATTTTTCAAATCGGACCAGTAGGTGGTAGCGCGTTCAAACAAACAATCTCTTCAGCTTTATGATATTAAGTAAGTATAGTAAGTATAGATAATATTTTTACAAATTTAAAATTACCACTTACCGTATAGTAGTGAAAGTATAATTAGTCTCCTTTTTCACACAATCATATAATTGTGCGGTACGAAACGCGATAGCTTCGAGCACGGCTCTGACTAAGTGCGCTTTGGACGTTGTCGGCTTCATACCTACGAAGCCTGAAGCAGCTGTGCAATCGTTGTATGGCGGCTGGAAATGGAATTATTTATTTAAAATATTAATAAACTTCAAAATATTTTAATAGATTATTCAAGTAAAACTTCTTTATCGGGGTTGGAAAAAATTTAGTGGAACATTTTTTCGTTACGCGTGACATTTTTCCGTTACTCGCCATCTTTTTCTTATCCCTACCACGCGTGATTCGACTTATTTCTGTAAAGTTGCAAATAGTAAATTATTTTTTGAAAAATAAGGTCATTAAGAAGTTACACTTCTCACGTGTGTACACTAGTACACGCACACATTTTTTTTTTTATATTTAGGAACTTTTTTTGAACAAAGCTTTTAGTAAAGCTGGGACAATACAAAATTAATAATATATAATGCTGCAGCTATGGTATAAAGCTATAGTAATATTAAGACACAAAATTTGATTTGTTTGTAAACTTGTTAGTTGTAGATAAATACAAACAAAACATTATTTCGATGACTGTTCCTGAGTAACAAAGCTATATTTAATTTCTTTTTCCAACGCCGAACTTATGCTCGAGTAGTTCAATAAATTAATTAAGATACACTTACACCAAGTCCACTGAAAGCGGGAATAAAGAAAACTCCATCAGA
Source organism: Colias croceus (assembly GCF_905220415.1). Classification (NCBI taxonomy): domain Eukaryota; kingdom Metazoa; phylum Arthropoda; class Insecta; order Lepidoptera; family Pieridae; genus Colias; species Colias croceus. Next base: position 4,967,525 of record NC_059553.1, read on the forward strand.
ATCAGGAACAGATAACGCTATTTCTGACGTATCTTCCGGCTTGTCAAATAAACCTGAAATATCGAACTGTTTATAGATTTAAATAAAAATTTATCAAGGCTTTTAACCAATTTATTTTGATAAAAAAACTACATAAATATTATGTAATATGCAATAATGCTTTTCATAAATATGCAAAAGAAATATTATAAATGAGAAAAGAATACCTTGAAAGTTTACATGAATTAAAGGTTTTTAAATTTGAGTTTGAAAGAAGGATGGATGGATATAAGTGAGTTAGTAAGTAAAAACTGTTTTTCTAAACCAAAATAAATTAATCTCACCTAAATTCTGCGCCCATTTAATAATACTAGCCGTATCATTATTAGCACCTTCCGCCGAGAACACTAGTTCAGAGCCCAGTCTCCAGCCCACCACTGGGTACAACCCCGAGACACTCGCGTGGGGGGAGTCCCCGGTATTTATATTGAAAAATGTCCCAGTTCCCATAGTTAGTTTCACATCACCTACGTCAAAACAGCAAGAACCCCACATGGAGGCCGTTTGATCAGCTATCTGGAAGAAACTACATAGTTGAGATATAGATAACACTAGATTTCCGACCGCGGCTTCGCCCGCGTCTTCCAAGGAAAACCCGCATAGTTCTCGTTCCCGTGAGATTTCCGGGATAAAACCTATGTGTTAATCCAAGTTACCCTCTATATGTGTGTGCTAAATTTCATTGTAATCGGTTCAGTAGTATTTCCGTGAAAGAGTAACAAACACACACACATCCTCACAATCTTTCGCTTTTATAATATTAGTAGGATATAATCTTTTTTAATAAAAAACTAAGCCGCCTTCTAATTGTGAGAACTTTTTACAACAAATTTTAATTGGGACTACATAGGAGACACCAGGTTACAAACAAAAAAATTATCCTAATCGGTTCACCTAGTAAAACATAAAATCAAATTAGAACCTCCTTCTTTTTTGAAGTTGGTTTACAAGTATACCAAAGTCTTTAGTTACAGCTATTGATTTATATTGTATCTCAATTGGAAGCATTAACGAACTTTGTTCGAGCGATAAACCCATTATATTAATATCAAACGTATTGCACCTACATAATCTTATACTGAAATATAACAATAACGTGTGTATAATTTCTCGTAATAATATAAAAAATATTATTTTATATTCCTCTTTGAAGACAAATTTAAAACGCTATGAACTGATACAAAAAGTTTAAAATATTTAAGTCATATTTTCTCAAGGCAACTCACATGTTTTCTAAATCTATTGTCGTAGTTAAAAACGGATGTAAATACATGTTTTTGTTTTGAATAAATATGAGTTTTGTCATTATGTGAATAGAAAAAAATTTTAAACACCAAAATACAAAGACAATTACTAAAATATTCCATTTCCTTTGTTTCGAAGATATTACGACACCCAAAATCCCGCTCTTCCTTGATAGTAATTTTACACTGTCAAGGGTGAGCAGGGTTCTAGGTATACGCAAATATAACAGCTTACATCTTCAACATTTTCTAGGATCCATCTAAAATCTTCAACATTTACTTGTATCTTCTTGATAGACTATGACTAAAATGAAGTACAAAGGAAATAAGGAAGACAAGTCATGTCTTTCTGTTTCTGTCGTCCGTGCTAATTTCTGGAATGGTTCTATCCATTTTATTGGGAGATTTCACCTACATATTCAAGTTCCAGTCGAAGAAAATTACATGCTCACTTTGATAAGTACCAAACTACATAAAACTTAATTATAATTTACAAATGTTATTTTCATTGTTATTATTGTTTGTAATAATTTAAATAAATAAATAAATATTTCGGGACAATTTTCACATACGGCACGATCTGATCACATACTAAGCTTTCGCTTGTGTTATTGAAAGTTGAAACCAGATGGCTGATAAACATACATATATAATTTTAAATAAATACTTATTTAAATAAATGAAACAAAAATAAACATAGAACACATTTTCGAAACTAAATCTACTTACACAACACCTTATAGGTATAGGGTGTCCCCAAATCTCCTTCGCAGTGCTGGTAAAATGTTCACCCGCTGTATCGACCACACTTGGCAACATGGCCATTCGTATACCAAATATGGACATGGCCCAGCCCGCCCATTGCATCGTGAACGGATCGAAGAAACCAGTGGCGGACGCTGATGATACATCGCTCATGTGCAACTTTCTATCTGAAAGAACTTTGATCGTCATATCAAGATATTTTTTTTTAAGTTTTTCATAGCTAGTAGTGAATTTCATTTCATTATATTAATTATAAGATATGGCCTATGATGTTAAAATAAAACGTTCCTAAGAGCTTGTTTTTATTTAAGTCGTACAAAGGCCCAAACTACATTTTGCTTTTCAGCCTGTTTATATTATCATTAGATTACTCCCAAAAATAGTTGAACTATTTTATAAAAGTTTAAAATATAATCTAAAAAATATACCTATCCGTAAAAAGGCTGAATCTATTTTGTTTCGATTTAAAGTGGTCAAAATAGTCGCGCTATGCACCAAATCCTGTCTAATGTGTGATCCTGTCTTATACAGATACCAAGTGATAAGGCTGACCAAGGACATTTCCGACCAAGGTACCACTCATCGTTAGTCATTCATAGGCTCACGGCCATCTGAATATTTATACAAAACTCAATTAATATAAAATACGCATACATTCAAAATACGGAAGTATAGGTTGTCGTGATATATTTATATTTTAAGGTGAAAAATTTACAAAGCAATTAAATGAATCAAGACCCTTGTAACTTTAACACTATTCCAAAATCATTTTAATGCTAAAATTAAATTTAAGTGTATTAAAATAAAGCATTGTTATTTTTTTCATTCAACGCGCGTTCGCAAAATAAAAACATTTTACGAGGCAAATAATATTTTTCCTTCAACATCTGAGCTAAGCAGTAAATAATAATAATAGCAGAACAGGTCTTAAGCAATTATTTTTTTCTTAATTACCTGTCATTTTGTACAACAGCCATGTGTCTAAAGTCCCAAACATAGCGTCATTTTTCTCCACTGCAGTTTTGAGTTCAAGTATGTTATGTAATGCCCAATAGAGCCTTAATGTTGTCTACAATTAAGAAAATATATAAAATAAATAGAGCTCATATGAATATACGCTACATTACAAACAATTTAATAATAAGCAATTATCATTAAGTATATAGCCAAATTGAAATATGTTTTTATTCTAGCAATTTGCTATCCCACAATAAAAATAAAGTTATGAAACAATAACAATTTGCTAATCAAATGGATGTGTTCAGACTATGCCATCTCAAACAAATTAAAAAAATATTATATTGGTCTGATGTCCCATGAACAGTATTCTATCAATTTTTAATAATGTAAGTAATTACAAAATATAAAATATTTTCAGAAAAATAAAAATAAATGAATAGGTACAAATAGCAATATTAGGAAATACCTAAACTCCAAGGCTACAAAGTTCACATATTATGTAAATTAGGATGTTTAATATTTGTTCATTATCTCTAAGTAAATTTCCGAGGCAAAAAAATCACGACAGATCTTTATATGTAACTAGCTTCCGCCCGCGACTCCGTCCGCGCGGATGTCCGTCTTCGCGTGGATGGTTTATTTCTCCATTTTGAGTACAGGTCAATTAAGCAAAGCTGGCATGTTCACAGTACTCACACTTATGCAATTTCACTTACAGTATGTTCAAAAATAAATGCGACTCTAGTTTCATTTTAGAAAATATTCAAGTTTTAGACTGGCTTGCATATTCGCTCGTCTTTTAATTCTATTGAATATGCTTAGGATATGTCACAACTAAGCGCTCTAAAAGATTTTCCGCAAAATTTAATTACGGATCAATTGCGGATCAACAACTTTACGAACACTTCCAAAGAACACATACCGCAATAAGACATTGGTATTCAATTTTAAGTAAGAACAACCGATATCGTTTGTAAATTAATGTAAATGGTGATAACTCAGATTATTATTAATTAGTAATTTGATTTTTGAAAAAAAAATGCCGATTTTAGTCAAAATTTATATTTTTCTAACAAGATCCTTATCATCCAAATTTCCACCTTGGTGAGAAAAATTGACATTTCTAATGAAAATGAACAAAAAATTAAATGATTTATTAAATACTGTAAAATAGTAAGTATATAATTCTTCCATTTACTGTATCACAAAATTCTTCATAGATTTTTAGATATTCGTACTACACCAATTACATCACCCTGTATTTATAAACAATTGCAAAATATGACACATACATAGGCCGGGAGATACCGACACAAAATTTCGGGTCATTTGTAACAGAATGGCGGTTCTACAGAGGTCTTATTACGCAATGACAAAAAGAAAAATGATGGTCAGAACGCTGGTACCGGCGGACTAGTCGCGTGGGCGTAAGTCACACTCGTCGGATAAGTAAGACCCCTCTAGACCGCCATCCTGTTACAAATGACCCGAAATTTTGTGTCAGTATCTCCCGGCCTAACATGTGCAATGTGTAAATGTGTTGACGTTCCAGCTCTTCTTAATATACTTATAACTCTGACAATGACATCTTACAAAAAAAGGTTGGACTAAAGCAAAGGGGGCGCAGGACTTAGAAAATTTTTGATGGAGTTGGTGTCATTATAACACCTATTTATTATTGTTTTATCGTAAAGATTACGCTAATATAAGCCTGTTTTATAGGAACAACTTTTCTCTAAAATCAAAAATGGCCGAGATATTCGCCCTCAAAGATTGATGGTTTTCAAGGGAGCTGCACGTAGGCAACTAATCAACACTTACGTTAGGTTAGGTTTAGGTTAGGTTAGCCGTTAGGTTAGGTTAGGTTAGGTTTCTTAAAAAAAAAAACTACACATTCGCGGGGCTCCGTCGACGCGCAAAATCAATCTTTGAGGGCGAATATCTCGGCCATTTTTGATTTTAGAGAAAAAGTTTTTTCTATAAAACATGCTTATATTAGCGTAATCTTTAGGATAAAACAATAATAAATAGGTGTTATATGACACCAACTCCATCAAAAATTTTCTAAGTCCTGCGCCCCCTTTGCTTTAGGCGGACCAAAAATTAAGATATTTTTTTTTCTACGTATTTTTCCAGGATAAAAAGTATCCTATTTTACGCCCAGGATAATAAGGTATAATTATACCAAGTTTCATCGAAATCGAACCGTTAGTTTTCACGTGATGTCTTCACATACAGACAGACAGACAGACAGACAGACAGACAGACAGACAGACAGACAGACAGACAGACAAAAATTTTTTTAATCACATATTTGGGTTTGGTATCGATCCAGTAACACCCCCTGCTATTTATTTTTTCAATATTTTCAATGTACAGAATTGACCCTTCTACAGATTTATTATATGTACATAGATAATGTAAATATAATTAATATATTTAAGAAATATATTTCAATAATATTTGTTTAATTATTATTATTGCTTTTATAAATACTGTTGAGAAAGGTTACTATTATAAAAATTTATTTTGCATGCTTAATTGCGTAAGTACCTGATTATTAGAAAATTTAAAAACGCTTCCAGCTTTAAATCTTTTACTCCTTGATACAATAAAAAGCATATATGCCCCAAACTTTATAAACTGTAATAAAAAATATATATTATAAGATCAATAATATAAGAAAAAATATCAAATGTAAACAAAATCTCTAAAATAGAATATTTTTCTTCAATAGTTAGAAGATATTTATGGAAATTTGCAATATTGTGAAAAACTTTTAAAATTAGGTATTTTGCAGCTAATGCAACTGACAAGTATCATCAAAATCAGTTCAGTGGTTTGCACATGAACAACCATGCATTCTTACGAGCTGTCATGTTGATAATATTAGTAGGACAATCTGGGATACAATCTTCATTTTGTAAAACTAGAATAATTTCTATCACAGATTTAAGTTAAATTAAATACCTTCCAAATATAAGAATCATTCCACTGTTTGACCAATTTGTCAGCTCTCAAATCCTTCCATGTCACAAATCGTTGAAAAGGTTTACCAGTTTCTTTTGACCATGTGATAAAAGTGCTGCGCTGGGTTGATATGCCCATAGCAGTAATTTGTCCTGCACTTAAACTTGCACCTGTTTGTTAAACAATATATTATTTACTAGCTGTGCCCTGCAATTTTACCCGCATTGAGCTCCTATTGGTCTGAACATGATGATATGCCTATAGCCTTCCTCAATAAATGGGCTATCTAATACTGAAAGAATTTTTCAAATCGGACCAGTAATTCCCCAGATTAGCATGTTCAAACAAACAAACTCTTCAGCTTTATAACATTAGTATAGATATAATACTTGGATTAAAATATGCATATTCATATTTTCTTTCATGACAAGAATGATAAGAACAATGTGCTTTGCAAACATTGCTTTTGATATATTTGTTAAGGGCGGCCGTACACGGACCGCTTCAAGCAGTTGAGACCGACCGCTTGAAGCCGCGACCGCACGGTGAACTATGAACATTCATTCACCGCCATACACATGACCGCTCGAGCCGTCGCGACCGCTTCAAGCCGTCAACTGCATGATGAAATTTCATCGTGACGTCGACTGCTCGCGAGCGGTCGTGAGGCATACACTGACTGCTCGAGCCGTTGACTGCGCTAGAGCCGTCGACGGCTCCCTCCCCCCCTGAAAATCAATGACGCGACTAGTCAAAAAATCAACGGCTCGAGCGGTTGGTAGCGACGGCTCGAACAGTCAAAAACCGACGGCTCGAGCCGTCAACGACCGACCGCTCAAGCCGTCCGTGTAAGGCGCTCAGCCGTTAACTGCTCGAGCGGTCCATGTACGGCCGCCCTAAGTTTCATTGAGATAGCATTGTTTTGTTTTTCAATTTAGCTTAAAATTCTGTAACATTCTGTACAGATATTTTCTTATCAAGGATATGTTTAATGGGAGGGAAGCTACACAGCAGATAATCACGAATATTAACTTTTAAAACTTTATGATCTATAGTGTTACCTTCATCGTAAATAATATATTAAAATTATATATCACATAACAATTAAATTTGTCCATGAAATATAACATTAAAAGTACATAAAAAACACATGCTTTTTTTAACATAAAGCCAAGCTGTACAAATAGCTCCTAAAATACATTGAACTTTTAGAATATTCCAAAAAATAACGTACTACTCAATGCTTTCTTTACAACATCCACAACAGAGCTCCACAATTCATCTGGATCTATTTCCACATAGCCAGGGTGTGGATAATGCAGTATTACCTGAAATTAAAATTGTATGATCTTACAATGTTTGAAGTTTCTTTGCTATTTTCTAAATCAGCTTTCCCCTTATAACTATAAGCATAAGGATGATTTGAGTATGGAATGTAATTCAGTTCAGCTCAGCTCACTATTTACAACCAGATGTAGTTATATAAACATGTACACGTAAATGGCTTCAAAATCTAATCTGTAATTCAATTATTGAAATTGAAAGTGATGACCTGCATACACCTAAATACAATGTAGATTAAATATTATTTTTTAAGATACTTACATTGTCTACAGCCTTGGCTACTGTCTCAGTACGAGTATTATAAATAACAGCACGTATTGTTGTTGTCCCTATGTCTAATGATAAAATATATTTTTCTTCCATTTTCACAATGTAAGTAAAGCTGGTTTAAATAAGGATTTCTTCCTTTTAATTCTATATAATACTTATTAATGTTAACACTTATTTAGGGCACACTTAACAATTTTATTCATTTTAACAAAAATAGCTTAGTTTTTACTAGAAAATTGAAAACACGAGATTCTTATTACCAAATTTCACTTTTATACGATTCCAACTTCGAGCGTTTTCCGAACCATTAATTCTATCATGTCTACATTAGGTACCTATCAACTGCCAAGTGCCAAGTGCCAACTGCCAAGTGTCATCAGTCAGATCCATTGACATTTCACACAAACACTGACATTGTCAAAAATAATATATTAACACTTGGAAAATGGAGCGATCCACGATCCACAGGAGCGATCCAATTTACAAACTACTTGGAAGCAACATAACCGGTTTTATTCGGTTTAGAGAATCCAAAATCAGTCACAAAAGGTCAAATTTTAAATTACAAAAATCACCTTTTATAATCCTACTTATAATAATATAGATGCGAATTTTCGTATGTTTGTTTGTGACTCTTTCACGCAAAAACTGCTGAACCGATAATGAAATATGGCACACACATGGAAGATAAACTTGAATAATTAACAGCTGATAGGATAGTTTTTATCTCGAACGTTTTTTGCGGGTTTTCCTTTGACTTCATGCTAGAATCAACAAATTACAGAAAAGTAGGTAATATCCAAAACGAAGTCATTCGCTAGAGAATGGAGGTCGCCGAACGGATAACCGTAAAGCGCAAAAGCGTTGTAGAGTGGAGACCGCGACTCGGCAAACGTAGTGTAGGGCGCCCTGTAGCAAGGTGGAGCGACGATATACGCAGGGTTGCTGGTACTCAATGGCGGCGAAAAGCTGAAGACCGAGCTCTATGGTGTGCCTTAGGAGAAGCCTATGTCCAACAGTGGACGGAAAAAGGCTGAAGAGAGAGAGAGAGAGAGACTTAATATTCTTTACCACAAAATTTTAGGAGATAATTCACGTAATTTGTTTTGATGTAGAACGTTATAGTATACTTACGCTGTGGTTGTTATGCTATTTATTAGATGTATGCAAGAAGCTTATATCTAATACACTGGAGATTGCACTATGACCATTGACTTGTCACAAGAAAATATAACCTTGAATGACGTCAGTGTTGTTTTTTGTCTCTTTCTGTGGGTGACCACACTGGTTTGTATATTCAGGATTTTTCGAAATAGAAAAAACTAAAAATCATGGTCTATAAATAATAACGACATATATTTTTAACAGTATTAATTATATTATAATATTACTGGCCATACTTTATAGGTACATATAATTTTAATTGGTATAGAATGATAATTTTAAATAACTCTTGGCTACAAAGCCTGGATATGAACCGATATATAGCATTAACATCCTTTGTAAATAGAGGAAAGTTGTGTTTTGCATCAGATGCTGTTTACCAAATTGTAAGCTACTCAGATCTTCTTTTTAAACGCGTTGCTTCGACGGGTCAATTTCAAGCCAAAATCATCAAAGAAAAACTGTTTATAATAAACGCCTTGCACAAATTTCAGCTAACTTTACAAAGTTTATTTTTCAAAAGGTATTTTTTTCTGGGTCGTAATCCTCAGTAATTTTACCCTTGATGGGCACATATATTTCTTTTTATTTTACTTTTTGGAAAGCTGAAATACCTAAAACAAAAAATATGAGGTAAGTTAAAAAAGTATAAATTTCAATGTAAAAACGAACAATCTTATAACTACATGTGAGTGCAATACCGATGTCGAGTGCTGTTTCATTACTAGTAAAAATCTTGAAAATGCTGTTCTAAATTTCATCATAATATTGTTATTACAATATATTCTCTTCACTATCCATAAAAACTCGTCATCATGGTTACCTTACTTGTTAATTTTGTTTATTGAAAACTTGTTGAAAAATGATAAAGTATTAGGAAAATAACAAATTTAACATGACTGCTTTCTAAAATGATGCAAAATTTTACAATTTTTGCCATTGAAATGATTCTAAACAGGTAAATGCAGGAGTATTGAGGAATATTGTAAATAACGTAAATATACACTTGCCTGTGAAATTCTATGCCAGAATTTGGTGTCCAAACACTTCTGCAATTTTTCACAATGCAATACATTATTTATATTCGGAAAATATTTATTAAATACGCAACAATATTAACTTAAATATTCGAAGCGACGCAATTTTTTTGACACTTATGCCATATTGTCAAAGTGAGAGTTGCTACAATTTTATTATGGTAACTACCCATAATCAGGGAGTATCGCTTTTTAATAATTGGTCCAGAAACTTATTTTATTTAGCATAAATAATAATTGTCTCATCCAACAATGCTTCTGAATGACGTTGTTGGCAATTTATCAACAAACTCATGTACAAAAACTAACCTTTTGCACAGAATATTACGGCATACATAGTAGCCTTGGGAAAACTTCGTATTAACAGTGGCAATACCAAGTTAGGTGTGAAAGTGATAAAACACAACAATTTTCTTGTTACACGTCAAATGTTCATACCGAAATCTCCAGTGTATAAGATATAAGCTTCTTGGATGTATGTAACCTCAGTTTGTAATTTCATATATAACAAGACTTACCAACCATTAGATCTCACAATTTAAACATATGTGATCATGGCTTATTGACTAGGTACATTAAAAGATGAATCCAGCTTCCTGCAAATTCATAAAATGCCTATTATATATATTATGTTGTATTTCATATCTGTTGCATTTTATATTATCTTTAGATGTCCTTTCGTTTTCAATTTTGCAATCTGGTAATTTTTGTCTGTCGTCTTTGACAGGCAAGCGCGTTTTGGTTCTAGGAGCGCAGAAAATTGTGATGTAAAAAGAGAAGATTAAATGTTTGTTGATCATCATGGCGAATCCTAGAAAATTTAGTGAAAAAATAGCCCTTCATAATCAAAAGCAGGCAGAGGAAACAGCTGCATTTGAAAAAATTATGCGTGAAGTTTCCGACGCAACCAATAAGGTATGTCGCGAATCGCCTATTTACTCAGGCAATCGCTTCCTGGCCGTCAAATGTGCTAGCCGACGTAAACAATAATCGCTAGAATAATTCACTTTTTGCGACTTAAAATATTTATGATATTTGATAAATACAAATTCAAAACAATAGATAATATATAGCAAGTTTTTATTTCGTACTGTATGCATCATATTAGCTAGAAATATTTTGTTATTTGATATTCTCACAAAAAACATAATAAATAAACTGGTATCTGAGAAATAGTTATTACGACAATTTCCTCACACATAGCTTTTCTAAACAGTGAATATTTCTGTTATTGTTTATTTATCAGTGGTATGGTGTTATTATTTATTCTCATCTTGGAATGTTTATCGATAATGTTCTCGTCATTTTTATATCGAATAAATGAAAATAACAGAATCCAAGCATTTAAATAAAAGCAAAAATTATTTAATATCTTTTTTTTTATTATTTTCATTAAATATTTCCCATAATTAGCTTTTGTGTAGTGATGTGATAATGAATACAGAGAAAGAAAAATCTTGAAGCTAAATGGTTGCAGGTAAATTCAAATAGTAGAAGAACGCGTGTAAAAGCAACTACAGAGTTGGTTGAAAATGTTGAGCCCCAGATTGTACAAAGCCAACAGACCATGGGTTCATTCCGAAGTGGTTCTCTTCCTAATGTTGCAGCACCGCAACCACCCTCTACTCAACCAGAGATCATAAAGGTTTCTCATTCCTCGAAACTGCATTTAAAATATGTAGTGTGTTGTCGACTTGCTGATTTCTATCTTTTTTTTTGTTTGAAGCCATCCCTTTTATTGTATGCTACTATTTTGTTAGTAGTTAAGGTTATATTTATTTTGATGTTTATTTTACATTAAACTTAAATATACTGTCTAGATACATTCACAAAGTTGCTAAAAGTTATTATTTATTTGTTTATTGTTGTTTCAACAATTTAATTAAAATTGATTGTCTATTGAATGTCCATAGTTTATCATAGTCATTCAATTATTTGTTGGAGCTGGATGCTCACGGTTTTTATTTGTTTTGTAACATGTGTTTTCCAGGTTTTATACATGGCCATGCCATCATCTGTTTGGCTTATAAACACTTTAGAAACATGTTCTGTACTGTACCTTATATGTATTGCTATAAAGTTTAAATTGTGTTGTTAGTTACCAATATTTTATTTTTTTAAATGAAAGTAGCTGTTTTTGAAGGTCTATGGGAATGTTCGTCATATTATTTACACTTCTTTTTTTATGTAGCATGTGTAGTTTGCCTTCGGCTTTTGAGTTGACCCTTCCATCGCTGTTAGTCCATATAGTATTAAATGGAGTACTATTTAAAGATGATTTTGAAAATAATTTGCTGTATTGTACGAAATTGGGTAGTTTGATGGTAAAATGTGATAAAATTTTTATTCTTGTATTAATGTGCTAGTTGATAGCAAATATGTGATCATTACTCTATACATTAATCATAATTAAATATAGTGTTTTTTTATTCAACAGCCAGAGGAATCAACAATACCAACACAATATGCAATGTCTGGTGGTAGGAGTGGGGGGATGTCGCCGTCGCCGAGGTCGCCGGGGCAACGGGGGCGAGCCTCCTCGTCCGTTGGGCCCATGCGGAGGCCGGCAGATAGAAAACATGACACAAGTCCGTATGGAAGTACAGTTTATCTCAGGTAAGCATGACAATTTATAATTTATATATAAAAGCTGTGCTGTGTGGTTTTGTCTGTGAGCAAAAGCGAGTATTTCTATAGTGTGTATTTTATGTATAAGTATTGTCAAAAATCCATTCATTGATTTTCATATGAAAGAGTACCAAACATACATCCATATTCCATATTCTTATAAAATTTTACATTTAAATGATATGTTGCTATTTATCATAATTTTGTTAAATTTATGATGAAGGAATAATAAATGAAGATTTGTTTCAAATATTGAATTGATTTTACATATAAAATTAAATCACATGCAAATATTCAAGCACAAATCCAAATTAATTATGTATTGTATACACCATACATTGTTAGTTTTTGCTACTGAAATTTGGTCTTTTAAAAACTTTATTTGTGAAGTCTTATTGAGTCTGGTTTTACTTTGGTACACTTAAAAACTTTTTCCCATTAGAAACTGATTTTGGGCATGTGTGCTATTACTTTTAGTAATCACGAATATAAGTTTGTTCAAGTTACTTCATTATTGACACAACTAATAAAACTACATCAAACTTATAAATACATTCTTAGCACACAAGCCAGTTAAACAAATTTAGGGAACAATTTTTATAAGAAATAATGTTATAATATCATCGAAAATTCGTCTTAAAGGTTTATGGTAAATAAATTAAATTCCTTTAATTTTGGACCTTCATACACTACTGAATTAGAGATGGTCAGGTTGTTGAAATAGATAGGATGGAAAATATTTTCTTGACACACAAGTACTATTTTCACGATTTAGTCCGCTTTTCTCCAGACTTTTATTTAGAACTCAGCAAGTTTTTGTCTTCTATAAATATATGTATACCAGAAAACATAAGAGACTGAATAAGAATTTAATAAACGACGCAGTAGGTTCATGTAATATTTTTTGCTTGGAACTTAAAATTAACCAAAATATATAACGCAGATTGTGGAATAATGTCCCTATGTATTATTAACTGAAAAGATCAAGCCACAATAATCGGTAACCTTTTTTAATTTCCTATATAATTGTTAATTTCGTACAACACGTAGTTAATTGTTTAAAAGTAAAAGGAACTTATTGCCAAGGATTTTTATTCGTGAGGTCAATGAAAGTAATGTTTTCCAGTCTTTATGCTATGAAAATTATACGAATCACACAGGTAATAAATGCTATAAATGTTTATAAATTTATTTTCCGGGTTGATTTAAAACCCGTTGTTTCGATTCGACAGGCAAAATTTAAATCTTCTTTCATGTACATAATATCAAGTACCTACTACTATTATATAGAATATTACGATTACAATGTATACTTTCTGTGCAACATTAAAACACATGCAAGTATGACCAAGTTCCAATTGTCATTCATTTGAGGAAACCTCATTCATAATTAATAAATTTATTGTTTGAGCTTATGACAAATATGAACAGGAAACAATTTGCATCGGCATTGGTCTGTACCTACTTGGAAGTGACTTGATCCTATAGCCAGAATATAGGGTCAACGGACTATATACTTCTTACCTATTTCAATAGAGGACGAAACCGCATAGCATGCAATCAATTACGTCAAACGAAACCAAATTATAATTTGAATGTGTACGCGCCACTCGCCATTTAATCTGTTTTGATAGTATGAGGCGCAAGTTGATTAAAAAATAAACGAGCTTCGATAGAATACATAAAAAACGAAGTATTTGAAAACTGGTAACTTAAAAATTTCATTAAAATTTGTAGAAACAAGCAAAATTTTATGACCATATAAGTTGGCGCCAAAAATCTATCATCATAATTTGTCATGTAAATGATTTGTCTCTATCACAATTATTGATTCGCGTCTAACAACAACTTCGAGACTAAAATCAATCGAGACGAAACGTGAAGCGTCCCTAAAGAAAATTATTATTTTTATGTACGTGTTTATAATACACCCATTAGTTTTAATTTATCTACTTAATAAGATACATAAATTAATAATCCCGAAAAACATAACTCCTTCTGTTACTATCGGATGATTTTTATATTTATTGAAACGCATAACTAAATAAATAATATAATAGTGAACAAGTTAATTCGGTTCAAATTGAAATAACGTCAGAGATTTACTACCTTAGAATCTTATATACAAGTTTATATCAAATAAATAAATTAACTTAGTACATGTTTGTAATTGTAGTGCAGATAACACAAATTCTTTTTATTTAAATATAATTCGTGTTTATATAAATAATATTGTATTATTGACGTCATTAGCCTTATAAAAGCCTATAGACAAAAACTTTTAAACAAAAAAGGTAATCGCCTTATTCACTTTCACTAAAAAGTAATGATATATTTAAAAAAAATGCAATATAATATATTTTCTAATAATAATTTTTATTATGTAAATTTTATGCTAATTGTCAATGAAACTTAATTGTATTGCTACATTACCTATTCTCTCAATATTATTTTACTTTCTACCGATGATAGCTAACATAATATTATTATATGTATAGTAGATCGATTATTATTTATTTATCGTCTGCAAAAGCCAAACTGCATATACACTGACCACCTAAATGCAACAACACAAATGCTCTCCCTATATTCTGTAACTTCATAGAGGTTATAATCATCAAAATCGCACTTTATCCATTTAACATGTACATTTTTTCCAATATGAACTTTAATACATAATAATATATTGTTTAGTTCTTTATCATTAAATCGCACTTTTAGTCCATTAAAAAGTTACATTTGGGGTTGCATTTTTTAGAGGACGCAATTTTATTTTTTTGATGTGTAGGGGGGTCAGTCTGAAGCTATCACCAAGTTTTTGGGGTCGCCACCCTTGCCCCACGGCCGCCATCTTGAAAATAGCGGTTGATATGGTTTTGCCGATATATCTCTTAAACTATTCATTTGATAAAAAAAAAATCTGAACATTATTTGTTGCAAATTAAATTTTCTACAACTTTGGTCCTGCAACTTTTTGTCGTAAAACTATAAATAAAAAAGTTATAAGCGAAAGTGTTCAGAAATTAGAGATACATATTTATATTTCTCAATAAAACTTTTTTTTTTATAATTTTACGAAGAAATGATATCAGACCATTTTTGCCGATTGTTTTTCGAGGAACAACTTTTATATACAACATTTTTACAACAAATTCTGAACATTTTCGCTTATAACTTTTTTATTTATAGTTCTACGACGAAAAGTTACTGTACCAAAGTTGTAGAGAATTAAATTTGCAACAAATAATGTTAACGATATTTTTTTATCAGATAAATAGTTTAAGAGATATATCTTAAAAACCATTGCAACAGCTATTTTTAAGATGGTGGCCGTGGGACAAGGGTGGCGACCCCACAAACTTGGTTTTAACTTCACACTGCCCCTTCACACTGCCCCTACATTCAAAAAACAAAATTGCGTCCTCTAAAAAACGCAGGGCTAGGCCTAAAAAATGTAACATTTCTTTACAATCCAATATGAACTTTCCTACACATATCGTATGGTTCATGATCATCAAAATCGCCCTTTCGCCATGTTACATGCATTTACAATCCAATATGAACTCTCAAGCATTAATCATAGAGTTTATTTTACACTTTATCCACGTTCCATGTATGTCCAATTCAATATGAACTCTCGCACATACACCATAGAGTATATTTCGTTCCAGCCCGCCGCCGGACAGCAACTGGCGCAGGACGAACTCGGACTCGGCGCTGCACCAGTCGTGCGGGGAGCAGCAGGTGACAGCGCCCCCGCTGTCCCCGCACCACCCGCTGCATTCCCACGCCCACCCACACCTGCACCCACACCAGAACCATAGGAGAGGTGAGATATGTACGGAAACGCTTTTTTATACCATTTTAATTAGTTTTAATGATAAAAACCGCTTGTGTGCCGAGCACACAGTGTTTGAAGTAAAACTTGTTTGGAAATATTCAAAGGTACCAAAATCGTCGCCTTACCCCATTACGTGATGGTATTGCCATGACGCGACCTTGAAATTTTATTCTCAACGCGCCTAAAGAAATTTCATACCACATCAGGGTTCACTATGTACATAAATCACTATGTGGTTCAAAACAAATATAAATGAATGTTTCTGATTAGACATTTAAGTTGATTTTCAAAATATAAAACGATTTTGGATAACTAGTATTTTTTAGATCATTATTTTCAAAAGTTGTTGTCCTCGAAATCAATGGTAGGCAAAAAATATTTACACGATATTGTGGTCTTAACTGCATGCTTGTTCATTTTATTACGCAAAATATTGTGATGAGGAAGAATGGCACACTGAGTTAAATATATTTTACATAAATAGGAGGCTAATTTAAGTTAATTGTATTAGTTAAATGACTGGTGGATTATGTAATTGGTTTAACAAAGCTGATCTTAATGTGTTATAATTCTTTACTTGTACTTAAATTGTATGAGGAAGAACAATAAATTATTTTTAAATAAAACTATGATACCAATTTTGACATCATATTGTATCAATATACAAAGATACAATATGCATTACAGGAAAACAATGACCCATATAACATTATCTATTGCAAGAAATACCATAATTATTGATGTTTAAATACACCACGTAAGAAATCACACTTGTTAAGATTTACCTGTATTAAATCTCCTAATAAAACTCAGTTTTATGCCCATTCTTCAGCAACAAAATTTTTTAATAGCTGGTAATGCGTTCGTTGAAATTATAGTAACTTTTAAACGATGCATGAATCAATGATGCTATATAGTATCAAGTGTATAGTGTTAGTTGTCCTATAAGATCCAGTGTTGCTATTTTGCAAGTGGTATTAATTAATATTAATAAATTTATAAACAACACATGTAATATATTATGGTCCGTTGTATGCCGACAATATGTATGACTCAATCTTTTGTTTCTTCAATAAGGCACACTGAATGATAATGAAAATTTGTCTCCATTTCAGCGGCAAATATGCACCTCGATGTATTGGCGACTCTGGGTATGAATCCAACGAATCGACCCCGATCGTCGTGTGAAATACCAAGAATACCAAACAATAATAAGTGAGTATATGATTCATTATTTAATATATTCATAGATTACTCATAATTATTTTGTTATGGTGTATTAACATGTTTCTAAGAAAAGCCGGGTCGCTTGTCTATTGTGCATTTAGGCCGGTTGCAGAGCTTGACTGACCATCAGTGCGTACGTCAGTCACGCTTGTCATATATATGGAAATTCATAAAACCGTTCATAGCTAGACCGACCATACGCACGCGTATTGTCATGCGCATTAGTGTCATAGTCATACACATTGTTGATGCGTATCGTCAGGTCCGACGGTACGCACTGATGGTCGGTCAAGATCTGCAACCAGCCTGACGGTCAGTGAAGCTCTGCAACTGACCTTATATGTTTGTTTAATAAGTGGGCGTATGATAAATTGATCGAGTTAACGAGAATGGCAACTTGTTGTTCTATTAATGGATTAATTTGATTATTTATGTGAATATTGATTTTAATGGGTGTTATGAAAATGAACTATTTCGTCTTATTGCTTTAAATAAGAGCGTGTGAGCCAAAAAAAGATTGGTAACTTATTAGGTATTTCTTTATATGATCTTAATTTTTTACAAGAAATATTTTCTATCTCCAATTGTTTATAGTACTTAAGTGTTTAAAAATAAGTTGTAAGTAGATAGTTTCACATCCGTTGTACTAACGAACGTCATTACAGAAAAATAAATATTGCAATTACCTGCCCACACCACCTTACAGCAAATGTTTAATAAGATTATTTGTCTGCATTGATTCTAATACTTCATTATTTCTATAACTCACGTATTATGTAGTAAAATAATTTGTTTACAACTGCATTAAGAGTGCAGGCACGTGTATGCAGCGAGTTCATTTATCCTATGTAGCGATCGCAATGTTTGTAATGTAGGTGAATAACATAGGGACCATTGCTTTTATGTAGGTTGTCTTATAATTTTCTATTGGGCTGATTTGTGTTTTATTTTCTTTATGTTTTCTATTGGGGATGTCTACCAAATTTACAGTAAATAATAATATTAATTTCTGAATTTAATTTGATATTATTGAAAAATTAAAAGACATGATTTATTCAGATAAATCAGTCTAGCTTTGACCACGACGGAACGCTGTATAGTTCGCTATACAGCGTTCTAATCTTCGCATTAAAAATTCGTCAAAAATCTTTAATTTCTTACGTTTTATCTTTATGTACAGCTAGCTTTCTACCCGCGGCGTCGCCCGCGCAGTCAAAAGAAAAACCCGCATAGTTTCCGTTCCCGTGGGATTTCCGGGATAAAACCTACCCTATGTCCTTTCTCGGGTATCAAAATATCTCTATACCAAATTTCATGCAAATTGGTTCATTAGTTAAGGCGTGATTAAGTAACAGATAGACAGACATTACATCCATAACCTCTATTATGGTCTATGGGCGACGCAACCTGCTTACCACCAGGCAGTGCGTCCGCTCGTTTGCCTCCCCATAACATTAAAAAAAAAAAAAAGACAGAGTTACTTTCGCATTTATAATATTAGTATGGATTTTATATCATCATCTCCTTTTTTAATTTGCATTTGATTTCTATATGAATTTGATTTGATTTGATTTCCACCCTATAGCGTGTACGAGAGCGGGGGGGACGGTGGGGGCGGCGGCGGCGGGGGCGGGGGCGGCAAGGGCGGCGGGCTGGCGTGCGAGCTGCAGGTGCCCGGCGGCTCGCTGCCCGACCTCACCTCGGTGCACTTCCCGCCGCCGCACCTGCCGCACTACCTGCCGCACCGCGCCTCGCCCGACTACCACCACCACCGATACGTACGTACATAATGAGTTCAAATAAAAAATAATTATTGGATATTTTTTTAAACTGTGCGGTTGCGTCTGTAACTTTGCGCAGCCTGCACAAACCCGCGCCCATAATAGAGTTTATGAAAACATTACCTTAAAAGGTAAGAACATATAAAGGGACATAAAGGAAATTTTGTATACTATCACGATACACTACATTTGTATATCCTGTGGTTTGAAGGTCACAACCATATACCCAGTCAAATTTAGTCTCGATGCAGAATACTTAATAGTAGCTAACGATTAACGATTTGATAGACCAGTGTGACATCATGAACTCGCAAGTCACAAATGTGCCAACCCTGAAGATTTGAACAGAGTGCAAATGTGTGTGTTTATTAACACACAAATGTCTAATGCTAGTGTGTCTGTCAAAACGATAATTTTGTATGGAGTGTCGGGGGTGTGGTCTTGATTAACATAATATCAAATGAACTTACTTGCAGTAACGGCGTTTTTCCATTACCCGGCCCGGCAAAATTGCATGTGTATTGCATATCTATATGAATTGTAGCCGTGTGAGTGTGTAACTGCGCGGGGCGGGTAGGAGGGCGCGGAGCGGAGGGACCGGGCGTAAACCGGCATCGACACCGGCGCAATGAAAAAACGAAGTCCCGGTGCCGAGTGCCGGTACCGGTCCCCGACCATGCCGTTGCCGTGCCGGTGCCGGGCCGTCTAATCGAAAAACGCCCATTCAAAGTTACCCACGTTCACTAACTAGTACACTCCCATTCTAGAGCCCCAGCTCGGCCGGCGCGTCGCCCGGCGGCGGCAGCGTGTCGCCGGCGACGGGCGGGCTGTCCCCCGCGTCCGGCTCGCCCGTCGGCGCCACCGTGCCGCTGCCCGTGCACGCGCCCGAACACAACATGTACGACACGCAAGTATGTACTAATCATTTATTTTAAATACCTTCAGTCAAGTGACATAATGAGAAAGCGCGTGTGTCGGAAGTGAAACTTCTTTGACAGTAATGAAATGAAATGAAATGAATTTATTCGCAAGAAAAGTGGTAATATATTGGTGTTATGAGAGAACATGTTCTACACAATTCGCCAGTCTCAGCTGGCATGCGAATGGTTACATTAACTAAATTTTACAGTGCTTGTTAAATTTTAAATTAATATAAATTATAAAAATTTATTAACGACGATGATGACAGAGATTCAAATCAAATTAAAATAAATTATTACATATTTGCCTCAAAAAATTCATTTAAATTATAATGGCATTTGTCAATTAACCAGTTTTTAAGTTTAAATTTAAAACTATTTAACGGTAGCTCTCTTATATTTTTAGGCTTACCTAAAGCCTTAGCGTTAAATATATTTATGGCCATGATATATGCATTTTTTTTTACATAACGTTGTTCTGTGCTTTGGTATTATCAACCTGGCCGGGTCTCTCTGGCAAGTTGACAGCACTTCCCTGCACTATTGAACATCTTGTAATGTTTTTTCACGAAAAGGGCAGCCTCCAATAGATAAATTCCAGTTAACGTCAATATTACTCCTAAACAACGGTCTGCAGTAAAGATACCTAAATCGTCGCCTTACTCCATTACGTGACGGTTTTGCCATGACGCGACCTTGAAGTACTACTCTCAACGCGCCTAAAGAAGTTTCACTTCAATATTTTTTTTAGTACACAAATGATGTTATGCATAGATCATTTTTGAAGCGATAACTTGATGGAGGCTATACCATTACGACGCCATTCTGTTTTGCTTCCCTTTCTCTCGCGCATATGGTTGCATAGGTTATCACTTCTGTGATACATAAGTGGTAGTTAAATAAAATCGGGTAATTGCCCGACTTGTGTTTGCGCATGAATGAAATGTAATCTGCCCCCCTAGCCAAGTGGATTTCTGTTAGCGTAGCGTTCAATAGAATAGACTACGAATGTATGAGATTGACGTAAGCTGTAGATAAACGTATCTACGGCTTACGTCAATCTCATACATTCGACGTATCTACGGCTTACGTCAATCTCATACATTCGTAGTCTATTCTATTGAACGCTACGCTAACAGAAAACCGCTTGGCTAGGGGGGCTGTTTTATGCGTGCCGTTGCCGTTCTAAAATAGAATATTGTTTAGGTATAAAATGTCTGTCTTTTTGTTAAGTCATTGGTTGAGGGTGCCTTACTTGGCAAGGTTTTTAGCGTAGTAGAGGAAGTTTGCGTATGTAGGTTTAGAACATTTTTACATGCGCAAGATTCTTTTCAAAAACTGTAGAAATATGTTTTAATTTAGATTACCAAGATTATTACAAATGCGAAAATATGTTTGTTTGTTTGTTAGGAGGCTAGAGAGTGACATAGGCACGAGGAAATATGTATCTCAATGCAATGGGAAATTACTTTCACAACATGAACGAAGCCGCGGGTGATGAGCTACAGTATATTCCAATGTGTATATTTTGTAATAGTGACAAAGCTTATTTACAGTCTACGCAAAATAACGTTTTGTTACTTTTAAAGCATATATGATACACAAAAAGTCAATGTATATTTAAGAAAAATATATGTATAAAATATAAATATATATATAAGACCAAAAAAACCCCTATAATTTAGTAGATGTACGTTAGGTACCTCTGGCTTTCTGGCTGTGGTTGTCTTTGCAAATAATAATGCTATGTGATGTCCAGTAGTGTTTTTGTGTGTATAGAATATAGATCATATCATTTTACTCTAAAATAAAAAAAATGTATTCATAAATAATATTTAATAGTGTGAAAATTTGAATACAGTTAAGAAATACCGTTAAAAGATTGACGCTATTAAATAGATAACCGTAGTTAAACTTCCCGTGCGTCAGAGATAAATTTAAATAACATGTTTAGTGAAAACAACTCTTAATTAGTTTTTTTTTATTAGATATTGCTTTTAGAAGTAGGTAAAAAAGTGTTATGGATTTCGTTTTACGTTTAACATTTTTGTTGTTATTTTCGTTGTGTTTATTTGCTTTCTACACAAGTCATTTTTTGTTTATTTCAGAATCACTTATCTGTACCAAACACAAATAATTATCTTCATCATAGTAAGGTTCGTTTTCTTTTGTAACAGTTAAATTTTTTTCATCCTCGCAAATAATCGCCTACGTGCTTATAAGCCACTAATTTCCTCATATCGATTTCATGGACTAATACCGACATTATTCATAAACTACGAAAATAATGCGAAAACTAAGCTTTTTTTTATGCATGCCTTACCCGATTTATATAATTTTTTTATATAAAATATCTTATTGATTAATATTTATTTATACTTTTTTGAAATCAAAGCACACGTCTGTTGAAATTTTATTCTAATTTTTTGATAGATTCGAAAATATTTTTTTATGTATCACAAAGCAATATGTACAGTGTACACTGTGTAGAAAAACGTTAATTTATTCATTCAGCAAATCTTAGTTTTGTAATAAGTATGTAAATAAAATTACACGTATATTTGTGTTTTGTTTCTATGACTCGCAATGTGTTACTGGTTTTCTGAATTAATTATAGCAATGGTTATTGTAGACAATGCCACGACGTAGTTTTTCCATACAGTGTACACTAAGTTTTGGGCTTTATTTTTTAGCAATTGTAACATTACAATCTTTGAAATTAAAATAAAATTATTATTAAATTTATACGCAATATAAAATGCTTTATCCAAATTATGCATATTAACTAAAGAACAAAATCCGGGGTCAGTTTTTACCCTCACAAATCATACGTAATACGACGTTTGACGTGCGAAAGGAATAAAGGTTGACTTTCAAAATTGGTCAAAATATCTACCAAAAAATAAACAAATATATTATAATTTAGACATAGACTAAATGTTAAGTGTTGGTCTCCTTTACATTCTTGTTTATTATAGCTTCACCCCTTAGCTAATGTAAAATAGACAACATAGACAATATTCGTATAATAATCAACTTAAAATAAAATAAAAATCTAAGACACCCTTATTAATTAGCCCTTACAGAGTTTTACTATAACTGTCGTCACTTTTAACTGCGAATAAAATGTATCATATTATTTCAAAATTACCTAGGCAATGTAATTTATAGAGTAGGTAGCATAAGATATCACCATTTAAATGTCCATTGTTTCTCATGTTAATTTTACTACTATTATGGTAATATCATGTTCAATTAAGCTAAGCGGTTTTTCTAACAATTCGCGAACATAAACGCTTTATATCTTATAGCGCGGTAAACCATCATAAAAATCGCATGAAAGCCTCATGTCATACGGATCATTATGCAAATAATAATTCATCAACACATTGGCAAAAGAAACATTTTTTTTATCTTGATTTTTTATTAATCTTTAAGGTTGTTTTTTAAGAGCTAAACTGCATGATTTGCTTAATTATTATAAGGTTAACGCCATCTTCTCAAATCAATAGCTTAAGTCAAAGAAACCCAAGTTAAAAAAGTAACTGATAAATTCGGGGATTGTTTCATTTTTAGGAATTTTTAACTCACTATTGATTTGAGAAATTCATGCAGCCTCTAACACAAACGCGCTTTTTCCATAATTCTGTCCACATTTTTATAAAATTCGATACGAATTATTTCAGAATATGTCCCCGTTAGACCACGGTTGGCTCGCATCGAGCTACCAGTCGCATTGTAGTCCGCCCTCACAATATTCGTCCGCATCAAATATTAATTTGCCTTCACCCACGGTGAGTTTTTTAAACATTTATTTACAGGTTTTTCAAAGCAAACACGAAAAAATGGAAACAAAAATATACAGGATGGAAATGAATATATTCGCCTTGGGCGAAAAGTACTTAAAATTCTGGAGCTAGCAAATATTGCTGAAAGGAAACATTCCTTTATTTTTAAAAAGAAATAAAACTGTATTTGTCGAAAATCACTTTTAATGATCGGAAACTTTGTCCGATACGCACAGAACAAGAATATAAAATAGGCCAACGTTTTCAGCTGGGTTTTAATTTTGTTGTATTTAAACTTTACAGTTTATACTATAACTTACAGTTTCTTACAGTCTGTAAGAAACATATCTAAAGTACACATTTCACTTTCCAGATGGCGCACAGTCCGGGCAGTCCTGTAGGTGAATCATCACAGACTGACTACAATAATCTACACACAGTGCTATTACAACCCTTCGAGCAAATAACAATGGTAGGTCTTCATTTTATATACAAGACGAACCTAAATACGTCATATTAATATCTATGTTATATCGTTAATTATATAAAAAAATATTAAACTAATTTCAATGCAGGAATTCTTAAGAATAATTCGAAATATGTTTAAATATTATATGCTAGATAAAAATCTTATTGAAAGATACATTCGTCGGATTATCTATAAATGTATGAACATTATAATTCATGGTGACAAACATAAAGTGACTTTAGTGTAAGTGTGGATGAGAGTAAACATTTTTTGGTGAACATTGAACCATCAAACAAAATTTTATTTGATTATTGCATAAAAAAACATCCTATGGTCAAATAATGACCTTTAAGTAAGATTACTAAGTTAATTTGTATCTGTTTGTTTTGTACTGAAATGAAAAAAAAATAAATAAAATAATAATTCTAAGCAGTTTTGGGCGAATATGAAATTTACATGGATTAAAGCAACACAGGTTAAAGAGTAACGGGAAATGCGTGAATTATTTATAAGAATTTAAAATTTCTATGCATCAATGGATTAGCAGGGAGTTGTGAGTAAATTTAGAAACTAACTAAGCAATGTGAAGCTTCTAAAACAATATTAATTTATAGAAGTAAAGTCAAGATAAATATATAATGATCACTCACAGTTGAGATACAAAACACGAAAGCATAGAATTGCAGCACAAAATATATGCACGTATAGATATTATGAGAAATAATGATCTGTTAATGTTTAATTATATGAATAAACGTATTTACATTTATTGTGACTAACCTACTGCCGATCACCTGCGTGTTACTATTTGTTTTTACAAAACAACTTTCTTATGAATGATCAATTACAAAACGGCGAACAAGTCTATAGATGAGAATATTGAACAAAACTGACCTCATATAAATATAGAAAATAGCGCTATTTTATATAAAAAAAAACTGTCACACTAGTGTCACCGTCACAATTATGAGGAAACATGGAGGAAACGAACGTCACCTAACGAAATTCTCAAGTCGTTCTTAACCTAAAGAGCGTTCCAAAGAATATACTTTGTTTCAAAAGAAAATACCATGAAGACTATTGTTATTAATTAACAAACTCTAATAATAATTATTCTTTTGAAATTCGAATAACAATTTATGAAGCTCATTATATAATTCGGTTTATCAATCCAAACATCGTTTTGAATTCTAAACGCTATAAAAAACAAATAGTATCACACTCGGTGTTTGTATGTGGCATATGTAAATGTGTGTAACATTGGTGTAACGTTGGCCAAGGACTGGGCGCAGTTGGTGCAGAGTCTCGTCGAGTCCGGGTGGACCGCGCACGTTCAGGTCGCGGAAAATGTACGACACATTACACACAATATTCCAATTCTATATATATTTTTATTATTTTTTTGGAAAACATTGTTTTCTTTTTATAGTATTTATCTATTATTCTAGTGTCGGATTGCGAGCGAAATGTTTTGTTGCGTGTGTTCAGACATTAGGTGTACCGTTACATTCGTAGTGTTGTCTATGGCCCACTGTTAAAATGTTAAACATATTCTGACAACGTACGTAAAACTCAACGACAAAAATATAAGGATATTTACAGCTACACTATTTTAATAATTCTGTCGTAAAAATATATTATGCAAAATTCGCTCAATTCGCTCGTGGTCCGAACAAAGCGTACATTAAGACGCGTACGTCTCACCCGTAAAGTTGAATAGATATTCACGGAAACGTATTTATAGATATAATTAGTTTGAGAAAATGGACAAAATGCTTTGCTTCTAACTGTCCTTTTCTTTAACTACACTTTATACAGTGCTGCAGTAAAAGTAATTAAAAAAACTCAAAACGAAAAATAATAATTTATTTTTTACTTATTTTCTGTAGCACTGTTTTGCGTAGGAAAACACATGTACTAAACGCGTTCTGATTTTGTTATGTTCAAGTTCCTTGGCATGCCTTTCGTTACATTCAATACATGTTATTTCTGTCTAGATATTTTTTGTTACGTACTTATTTAGAGCAATATTTGTCTGGAATGACTTATATCTATGGCACAGGCATGGTCGATATCTAGATGGTTAGTGGAGTAAGCACATTGTTAGCTGCTTCTTTTCTTTGTACCCGCCCGCTGCAACGCTTTCACAGAAGCTTCGTTATTTGTTTGTCACGTGTTTTATTTTACAGGTTTCTTTTTATTATTATTTCATCACTTTGAGCCATCTTTAATTTTTTGATAAGTTTATTTATGATACGTTTCGTTATTAACAGCTAGATCCACCGACGTCGAATTACAACACGACATATGTAAATCACAGTTCACCGCACTCACCACAGACAACGAATTCACAACACACATATTCAAGGGTAAGTTGTCAATTTTTATTTTCAATAATATATATACACATTTATATTTGTTTATTTGAATACAGTAACAATTATTCTTATTTATTTTTTTTAAGCAAGAATTTTAAAATAATTTAAATAGACAAGTCATCAACTCTTATGTCATCATTTCACAGAATTTATTAAAAAATATTAATACTTTTATCTACCTTTTAGATTCTACATGAGTACTCATATACATAGTTTCAAAATAATAATGCATCTAATGTTACACAGCTGTATTAGGCAATATTGAAAATATGCGGTCAAGCTATAAATAATATTAAATTACTTATAGCTTGACCGCAACCGCTGTACCGCTGTATAGGTACATGTGCGCGGTGAGCCGGGGAAGAATACCGACCGTTCCGTTTCTTTCTAACTCATGCTCTTTCTTACCCGGTCCCCGCCTCACCGCACATACCTAGGGCGCGGTACAGCGGTTGCGGTCAATCTGTAGTACTATAATTAACCTAACAAACGTCAATTTGCAGGCGACGGGCGCTCAGCCGACGGGCAGCATGCACATGGCGCACGGGTCGCTCACGCACTCGCAGTCGCACTCGCACCCGCACCCGCACCAACAGCACCAACACCAACACCCGCACCAACAGCACCAACAACACCAACACCAGCACCAACACCAACACGTGGAGGAAACGCGGCGAGCACGTGACCCAGTGGCGGGTGGCGGGTACCCGCTGCAACCGCTTGCGTCGCCCTCGCAACCGGCCACGCCCGCCTCGATACCGGATATCATACTTACGGGTTAGTGGGAGACTATTTCGTTTGAACTTAAAGTTAGGGAGGCGTTAAAGCAATCCGGCGTCATTTTTTACAAAGATTTTCTTTCAAAGTATTATGTTAGATTAGACTTAGTATCGATAGTTTCGATCACGGGATTTAACATGTTGCTTGTTTGTGTATTTAAATGTGAGAATCAATATAATGTGAATAATATACATGATGTTGTTTTATTGCTACATATACATAACGATAAGGTTGAATTTTATATTTTTGGTTTTATAGCATTCAAATGCTTTTATAAATAAATATTTTTAAAGGATAGAAAAGTTGCTTCTTGATCGATTTTTTTCTATTATTTAAAAATTTATAACGATTTGCAAACGGTTGTACAGCATACTTATAGTAAATGTTATAAGCACATTATATTATAATATGTGAAATTAAGTTATTAATTATTACATACAATATTAATCATAATTGATTAGTGATATAACTATAATCTATCGACAGATTACTCGGGCGAGCTGGACGCGGGCATATTCGGCGGCGAGGAGGCACAGCTGCGCGCGGGGCTCGACCTGGACGACCTCACGCTGCTGGAGGAGCCCAGCGCGCTGCTGCCCGACTCCGCCGTCGAGCACGAGTTCCGCCTCGACCGCCTCGACCGCTTGTAGCGCAGCCCCGACGCGCTCGACGACCTGTGGGCGTGAGCGGCGTTGCCGGACCGCCGGGGCGTGGGCGACGTTGCCGCCCCGCTACACGGTGGCGATGTTGCCGTGCTGCGCCTCAACTGTGCAACGATGTCGCATGTCTCGTGGCCTGATCTATGTGATGCTCGCGTTGGATGTTCAGAAAAGTTACCGTGGTTCACCTATAGTGGGACATTACATTGTGATAATGTGTATCAGTTCTCAGTGCTTATGTGAGTGCAGCATCATATAAAATGGACTCTCGCAAGATGACTGTCCAGTACGAGAAAGTGTACGTTACTTGATTTTGACACTTTAACGACGCTTCGTGCAGCTCTTGTGAGACGACCGGCCATGTACGCTAGGAGCGAGACGCGTGACGTCACGGGGCGGCGGGCGGCGGGCGACGGGCGCAGAGGGACTCCCTATACTTCATGACAATTCTCTCTTCAAGTCTGAGTTAGTGAATATAGGATGCGGCGGCCGACTGCGGCGCGACTCATCACACATTCCGCGTGTGCGTGTGCGTGTACGCGCATCTGTTGCGCACTTACGTTTCGATGGTGCAAGTGTTCATTATGATTTTGAATATTTTACTCATGTTTTAATTCAGTGGGTTAGGTTTAATTAAGATTTTTTAACGCTCATTAAGCGATCGGTGTACATTAGGACTCTTAAGTATTGTGAATATGTACTCGAATATCATTAATGAATTTACTTCAGATTCCAAATATTTTTTCATTAACGCTATCTATACACGACTGGTCGGTCTTTCTCTGTAAATACAAACGAAGGTGTTCACTTTACGAAATTGCATTTAAATCGCTAACGTTGCATGCTAGTGTAAACTGTCGTTTAAATAATCGTTTACACGATTTTATTTACAAACGATCTTTATATTTTTTTATGTAATTCGTCATTCAGCGATTGCTCAAGCATTGACTAGATCTTAATCCGACTTTGTTTACATCTGTGTAAATTTTTTACATTACAATTGAATTCTGTCTCATGCTTCCCGAGTATTGTTTGAGATGACGCTTCGAATTTCCCGAATGCGTATTGAACGTTGTATCGTATATTGTAAATATGTGAGTTGTTGAGGTTTTAATAAGCTTTTGTCGCAAACATATCTATCCATGTACGTATGAGAGGCTGCGTGAACCCTTGAGGTCAATTTTCAATGCGGTTCTATTTGACAGTGTACAAATTGTTCTGTTTATACGAATTACAGTGCGAATATAAAGTTTTATTGTTAAATTTGAACGAAAATATGTAGATTAAGTTTTTAAGGTTCTCTATGCAAGGAGCTGGCTACACGATTTGTTAAGTCAACGACTACGGAATGGTAAAATTGGTGCCAAAATGTTATGATTTATAGTTGAATTGTTTTATTACCTGGTGTTGGGTATGACTTATTTTTTTAATATCGATTTTATGTAGACTTAAAATAGTTATTCATGCTCGAAGATGGAATATATTATATTATGTTTTAATAAAAAATTGTAGTCGATGATGTAAGAAATCAGTTTGCCGGTTCGCAATTTCGCTGCATTCGCCATAACTAATGTAAGGTTACCCATAGTAGTTACATGTTGTACAAATTATTGTCATAGTTGCGGATGCAGTGTTCCAGTTAGATATATGTTTTGTTTTGTTAATGCTCATCTTATTACGTTTTAAGAGTCTAGTCATCAGTTACGAGTTTCAAAGGAAATAGAACATATATTTGCACATATCTTTACTGAAAATTAATCTTCGTTGATTTTCTCAGTGGTTTTATTCATTGTAATGATTCCTATTGTCTTATCCTATTATTGCGACGCAAACTTAATACATTATAATATATATATATATTTTAAGGCAGATTATAATATGTTTATGATATAGTTCATGTAATGCATATTTACATTATTGTATGTGGTTATTGTATGAAATTCCAAAGATATTTTCTTGTTTTCACAATTTTTAAACAGTCAAGAGACAAAATATTATCCCAAATATGAAGATTTTTATTGCCTCGTTTATTTGTGTAATGCAAATTATTCATTTACATTATATTGTTGACATTTTTTCTGTATTTCCTCAAAGGGGATAACTGTATGACAGATGATAGAATGTATAAATAACTGTAAAATATTTGTGATAAAGGAAATAAATAAGCACAATTTAAAAGCCTAATCAGATGTTATTGTAAGGTTTTCCTTTAAAATTTTATAAGGACCTGTGATTTACTATGTGATAAAGTAATTTGAAATCGGATCAATTTTATTAAAGCTCACAAATGATTACAAATATAAGCATTATTGAGATATATTTTTCAAAATTAAATTTTAACTGTGATACTTTTTTATTTTGCATTCTCTTCAAATTGTTCTTTCGCGCACCAAATTATAACTGGGATGAATGACAAAAAGATAACTTCAAATCTCATTTCGATTTAAATTAATGTATTGTATAGTAAAACATGGGTCCATAGTTTCATAATGTAGACATATTAGAGAATATTATATTTCGTTAGCTTCGATAGCTTGGCGATAATCACTGGAGATTGATTAAATATATTAAAATTAAATCGAATTTTAAAATTTTTTACATTAAATAAATTTATAAAGTATCAAAAACAAAGTTACAAGTCAAATTATGTTTTTTTATGGCATGAAATTTACAATTTTCCTATTGCCTTATAGATATTGACAATTTTATATTATTATATTTCTTGTTTGAAAATGAGTAAGAATGGTGATGTTGTTTATAGGGAAAATACATATTATTACGTCACAGGAAACGGTATTACAAAATGGTAATTTGATTTTAATTGATATTGACAATTATTTCAAAAGTATATTATATTGGGTTATGTAATAATCACAGATTTATTATAGAATTTTATTTATAAAATTAACGCAAACCTATATTATGTGCAATACAAGTTTTAAATAACGTTACAAATTCTATTGCTGAGCAGTAAACGAATCTTTTATAAATAAGTAGTTACGACATTCAATAAGCTGTTATTTGTTGATTTATGTATAAATTCGCGTTGCTATACTTTATATATTGGAGTAATGTGCTTTTCACCTTTATCCACCGCCTACACTAGTACTATCAAAGTATCATACATTTATAAGGTTGTGAAATCTTCAAGACTTACTTTTTTACGCCGTATATGGTCGCGGGATACGCGTGGAATGCACCTTCCTTCAAACAATTTTATTATAAACGCCACTATTAAATACGATTATTATATCATTTTTATTCGTACCTTAACCTTTTGCATTTGGATATAAGTGTATAGTTAAAAAGCGATGCAGGATTATCTAGCTTTGGACTCGGTTCGACGAGACACCAAATTGTGGAATGGAGTGACTCTACAACCTCCTTAGCTGTATTTGATCGATTTATATGACATTAAATGTAAGACATAAATGTTTTTTCTCAAATATGCACAAACTTATTGAGGATTTTTGCAGTAAAACGTTTCAGTGGTTTGTTTTATTTAAACCAAATGTACATATTAAGTGTGATAGAGATGAAACGGTCTCATTTAAGAATAAAATTGTTGTAAGTATTTATGTCTTTTAATTTCCGATGATCCTTTTAAATCCACGTTTAAATGATACCTAGATACCTAGAAATGTATCACTATAATAACTTTAATCTCTATAACTATATATTATTATAACATTCTCGTGTGACAATGTTAGTTGCCGTACTCCTCTAACCGGCTGGACCGATTCTCGTGAAATTTTGTGTGCCTTTTGCCTAGAGGCTAGATCTGAGAATCGGTAACATCTATTTTTCATATTCCTAAGTGATAAGAGTAAGGTAGAACAACACTTGCCGGGACAGCTATTAAATATATAATATTTACTGCTTACTATATAAAACAACTTTACATCTTAGGAATCATAAATTTCAAATATTTTAAATGCAAAATTTTTTTTGGATCTCATGTTAAATATACTTAAAATTAAATAGTTTGGAAAATCCAAAAGTGCACGCCTCATAATCTCATCCTTTACAATAAAATTGATTATTTATAAAGAGTACACTATAAATATAAAAAAGAAATAAAATAAAACAGTTGGAAAAGTAAAGAAAGCGGTACCGTAATAATTGAGCTATTTTTCTTGTGGCCCCACCTAGATGTGAAACTGCGCAGGTTTAAGGGACTGACTACCAACTTATTTTTTTAAACCTTGGCTTATAGTATAAAGAATCGAGTTTATAATGGTGAATTTTGAGTACACTATAAATATAAAAAAAAAATAAAATAAAGAATATAATATATAGATATATTAAAATTATGGAGAACAGTCGATATTTTTTTTTTGTTTATTTAATAACAATTAAACCACATCGAATCAGACCCTGAAAAATGAGAATGAAATTCTATTCCTGAGCATACTGAAGCGTAAGAGAAAAAAAAGACTCGATTAGTAAAGTATTTCGGTCGCTATCGTGTTAACAAGAAAATCCTCCGCACATACAGACACACGGACGTCCAAGACAGAACTTTTTTAAACTGTTTTTTAACTAGTTTAAATAACAAAAATGACATCAAAAATATCATGAATGTTAAAAATAGTGTTTTTTCTTAATATGTGTGTGTATGTATTATCCAAGGTATTATCTTACAAGTGCAATGTATGATACACACAGATAAAGACATTTTAAGTTTGGAAAATCAGATGTTTTGCGCGAAGTGACAGTAGTATCCACCTCAACGCTTCGCATAAGAGGCGTGCAATATCCGTTAATATCTTTACTAATATTATAAAGCTGAAGAGTTTGTTTGTTTGAATTTGAAAAATTCTTTTATCGAGGAAGGCTCTAAGGCTCTATATCATCACGCTAAGACCAACAGAAACGGAGCCACGCGGGTGAAACCGAGTAGCGCACCTAGTATATAAATAATACCTACAAAAATTTGTAAAATTACTTACTAATTACATAAAAAAAAATCTTCAATAATTACTCTGGATCACAGTATCTGGATCAATTCAAATCACAAATCAGCACAAATACAGGTTACAAAATAGGTATAGGGTTTTTCAATCAGCACGAGTAGATTTTGGCGACTTAATAAGTGTGACCACTGACCACACTTGTGACGAACATTTCGTCTTGCCATTTTTCATCTGTAAAAATATATTTTATTATTCAGTTACATAAACCAATAACCATAAACCAATAACACGAATAATCAATACGTAAGTACAAAACTACAAAATAAAACTCTATTGTCACAATAGGAATCATGGGTGGCGCGTCACCACTGTCCGGCGAAAGATGCAGGATCGGAACTCGATTGTATTCTGTTTCTAATTTGTCTATGTTTGTAAGTTTTCCAGAATTTAAATGTAAAAAAAAATCTTTAAATTGATTGAAAATCGCGTTCCATCGATAGAGTATTGTGATAATTGAATAAGATTGAAATAGTCCAAACCTTGTCCAAACTATATTAGAAATAATATATAGATGGCCCAGGGGGTGTCCTTACTACTTAGGCACATAAACCGAAAGAATAGAAAAAAATCGATTCCTGAGGAGAGATCATGGAAGGCTGATCTTCAAGTGAGTTCCTAGCTAAGAAATGAAAATGAAATAGCAAATGAAATTAAAAGATCCGTGAAACAGATATGTATTATTGAGATTTCTTATTTTTATATTAGATTCATATTATATGCATCGGAGGTTTGCAGTGGTGGAATGTTCATCATATACAAAATACACAGTAACCAGTATGTTGAGTTTTATAGAATTATGAAAAACGATCTAAGTACCTATAACACAGAAGCCCGTTTTATCCATACATAATCGCGAGCATATAGTACCTATAATATAGAATCGGTGTTAAGTATTAAAACTCACTATCAGCTCACTAGTTAGGTAATGCAACCTTTATTACCATACTTACATATTAATAGAAAAAATTAAATAAGTAAAAAATCTAATTTTGACATTGTCACTTGCAAATATCTATCGAATGCTTAAAATAAAATGCGTCTGTTTATTTTGTTGCTCGCTTTTGGAGGATTTGTTTTTGAAATAATCTGCAGACCTCAGCCACTAGAAAACGAAGGGTTATAAAAATAATACCTATGCCTATATTTTTCATAAACATAGTTTCTTTATCACTATAATTTCCATTTTTTGTTTGTTTTTTTTTGTAGCGATGTAGAAAAAGCTGAGTATGAAGGCAACGAGGAGGCATCTAAAGATTATTTAAATGATAAGTCAGCGGTAGAGGTACTTACCTAAAACTAATCCTGATTCTTTTGTAATTTTAGAGTAGTCGACAAAAACTGACGTATTTGACTATACTTAAAAATTTTGATTTGTGTTTTAATTTTGAATAGATTGATTCCATAAAATAAAAAAAAATGTTGTGTGCTTTTATGAAACCACGGTAAAAGTGAAACTTTTTTTCACACTATAGACATTTAACTAAAAATTATCGTATTTGTACGATAATTATCGTACGTATCGTGCGTCACGCGACATGCGCTATACAGACCAAAAAGTTTGAGACGATGTAATAAAAGTTTCACTTTAAAAACAATTGAAGTATGTGGGGTGTAATCTACCTACTAAGTAGGTATATGGCACCTAGACTAAATTCATTGGGTGGTTTAAAATATAAACTTTTAGATGATTCAACGTTATTTCCAGGCTCCACGAGAGATAAATGAAGAAGCTGCTCAATGTAACAGAAAACCCACATTGGAACATGACGATTCAAGGGCTTCATATCTGTATTTACCTGAGAATAACAACGAAAATGTAAGAATTACTTGTTATAGGTAAACCAAGTTTTATAAAACAAAACTAAAACTTCATCCAATTCTCTATAGCTTTTAGATCATGAACCAAGTGGTAGACGTAGTCAAGAAAATGTCAATCATAATTCGGAGAGGGAAATTCCATCATTGACCGACCGGCGTGAAATACAACTAAATAACGATAACGAGGAAGATGACAGTGAAGAAGAAAATATTTCACAGCCACAAAAAGATAGTTCCACTAATTATAACAAAAGAAATGATGAATTAGCACTAAAATCTAATGAACCTATTTTAAATTCCAATGAAGATAGCAATTTTTATGAAGATGGTCATCAACAAATAAATTATAGGAATGAATATAATGATGAACCTTTAGACGTAAACAGGCAATCTTTAATAAATAAACATAAATCGTTTTATAAAAAAGACGATTTCTTTATAAAACCCAAGCCTAACATTAAACGTATGGGAAATAGAGACAGAAGGCAAACTGCCATAGACAATCGTGAAAAAGATAACATATTTGACAATAAAAACAATATGGATAAAAAAGATGAATCCGAGATCAGCGATGAAGATAATGAATCCGCGATAAAGCGAAATATTAAAAAACTTTCTAGGGAAGAACTAGAGGATCTCTTAAATTCTTTATCCGACGATAAAAAAGCACTATTGAAAAAAATTATCGACAGTAAGTTAGAGGGAATAAATAAACGAGAAATAACAAAAAAAGCGGGAGCAGTTGAAGAAAATAATATTTGCGAAAGTGGGCAAGCTGATTTAAGTAAGATAGATGCTGGCAGAACTATGGACTCGACACTATCTTCAGCTTCATTATCTTCAGGTGATACAACCGAAACTACAAAACATGCTGAAGTTTCTAGCCCCAAAAACCCAGAATCAGATAATGATTCTGATAAGACCGATAACAAAAATGAATTAAACAATTCAAACTTATCATTAAAGAAAGAGCCATCCGTGGACGATGAAGTACACATTAAAGAGTCTAAAAATGATATTAACGTTAAAGAAGCTCCGAAA
Source organism: Colias croceus (assembly GCF_905220415.1). NCBI lineage: Eukaryota > Metazoa > Arthropoda > Insecta > Lepidoptera > Pieridae > Colias > Colias croceus. Next base: position 5,003,624 of record NC_059553.1, read on the forward strand.
AACGAAAATAAAAGAGAAACAAATTCTGATGATATGGTGGAAGATAAATTGGAAATGGGGAATGATTATCTATTAGCAGATAGTCAATATGCTCCTTTAGGACATGAGGAGGAGTGTGCAAGAGATGACAGTTGGTCTGAATTAATGAAGGATGAGTCAGAATTGCACAAGGCATACAACAATTTTAATAAAAGAGACGTTGATAATTATGCTAATTCAGCTGAAATTCAATCTTTAGAAGAGTCTTTCCCTAATTACGATTTGGTGGATTCTAAAAATTCTGAATCAGAAATGGCGCCTCTTGTCAGAGTAAAAAGAACCAATGGCAATTTGAACAAAAGAGTAACTGACCATTGTATGAACATGAAAGTTCCATTTTTCCCTAGAGCTCTCAATGATGACAATGATGATAATGAAAAAAGTGAATTTGACGATGGAGGCATTTTTGAAAGGGCTTCGCATTATGAAAACATGGAAAAAGATCACATTTTTAAAGCAGAGCTAGAAAAAAATAATGAACGCATACAACGTTCAAACAACAACGAAAAAAAATGTAAAACACAATTCAAGAACTACTCAAAAATTAAAACCGAGAATGATAATACAAAAATAGGTTCGGATACAGATAATATATTGTCCAATGTTGAAGGTGTTGATGATAATTTAATGTTAAATAATGGTTTACGTAAAAAACGTATTGCCGATGATACTTATTTGAACGACGAGTTAGTCAATATTGAAAATAACGAATTAACACCAAAATCTGTACCCGATTTTATAAGCATTGAAAAAAGTAATGATTTAACACATAATTCTTTTAATGCGGCTAACTGTCAAGAAAACGAAGCCTTTGGGCCTGTTTCACACAGCCCCGAGGGAGAGCTCAGTCGATTTAAAAGAGTGAGGCGATTAAAACTATCGTCGCAATGAAGATTAAATTAGAGGAAATTGTTTAATTGAAATGTCCTAAATTCACTTGATGATACTTTTTTAATAATATTATTTGTTGTGATATAGTTTGTAGCTTTTTCTTTTAGTCATATTTAAGATGAATAAAGTTATATTATGTGTAATAATGTTTATGGATATTATTGCTTTTTTTAACAACTGTATGAAAATAACTAATTTGCTAATCCAGGTGGAGAAAACTCCAACCAAAAAATCATTAAAATCTTTTCAGTCGTTCTTGACTTCAATATATTAAGTAACTAATCACATAATCGCATCGCAAGCCTGTTTCCTGTTTCATACTTCTTCTACAATCTACATGTCATAAGGTTCACTTTAATGCAAATTATTATTTATAATATTGTACCTACGTATAATATTTTAGGGCAATAAGGTTAATGTTAAATTTAACAATAGTAGTAACGGTAACTTATTCAGTGACCTAGCGAAATGGATTGCACCAGCTGGCACCAGCAAATTTTTTAGCGTAGATAGTTAGATTTTAACGGATTTTAACGCAATTTATTTATTATTTCAAAACGTCGTGATATATAATGAGTAATTCCCGTTAAAATCAATAATTTCTAAATGTAAACTCGCGTAAAATCAAACACTAGAAAATACTATAGGTAGATATAAAGTTATCAGTCTCGAGTCATTTTGTATTGGACGCCTCTGACAGTTACTTAACGTTAACAATAGATTTAATTAGTGTTAAAATTATGACGTCTTCTGTAAAATTGTCATTAATATTTTCCCTAACCGTTACTTTAACATGTTTGTTATTGGTAAAATAACATGGTGCAACCCTATGGTGCAACCCAGCCTAAAATTATTCTTTATCAAGACCACATCAAGACCGACTAGGTAGTATAAGCATGATCCATTTCAAAATTTATCGGTTTTTAAAGTTAACAAACATACATATTAGTATACCTAAGTACCTAGTTCCATAAAAGTAGGTTTTTAAATATATTTTCATGAATTCTAAATTCATTATATTATGCCAAACTACTAACCAGTTACACAAAAAAAGAAAACTGCCTATTTGCAGAAAAATAAAAAGGTACTTTTAATTTGTAATTTACGTAGGTAGGTACCTATGTTAAAAATAAAACATCGATATTTTTTATAAAAATTTATTACATGGCAAAGTTTGATAAACACAAAAATAAAATATATTAATAAGGTATAAATCATTAAAATTGCAACATTTTCTTAAGAAGGCACGTATTATCTTAGGACTAGTAGTGTTAGTTTGCGTATAAAAATTAAAGTTAAGCATCGAAATACAAAAATAATAAGGAATGATATTTTAAAAAGTAAATAGTTAGATCGACGCTTGATTATTTAGTTTTCTGTTCTGTTATTTTAGAAGCATAGAATTTATGCTCGCGAGAATCACGAGTATGTTTAAAAGGAGTGCGCGAAGATTCTAAAAGGGTTGCAGGACATGTTCCATGAACGTGGGCCCTAAATTCTTGCTTGTAACTTGTTGCACTCCCGTCGCCTAACACAAAATGAGAAGTATTCCCGTGTTGTGCATGACGTTCCACTTTTTCCACACGCTCCGTTCTTTCTATTTTCTGTGAATGATCTGAGCGTGAGAAACTTCCATAAGATCGCGCTTCAGATTGTCCGTAGAATTCACCACCAATGCGGAGATTATCCTTTACAACTGCACGAGGTTGTCTCTCGGTTATTAGTGTGGATTGACCATCTCTGCGTTGTTGACGGCGGTAATCATCATTTTCGGTGTGATGAGTTATAACAGAGGAACCATCTCGAGCAGAGCGATGCATTGAGCTAATGCTCTTCCTATCTGCGCTATGAGTGGAGTTGCTTATGTAATCCCCACGTTCAGATAAATTAGAAATACTTTTACGTTGGGCTGCTGCAGTGGAACTCGTAGAATGGTATGCTTCTGTGTTTGATGTAACTCCCTTACGATGAAGAACTGCATTGCTAGTATTAGCATCCGTTATAAAGTCTGATGTGCGTTTGTGATACCCGGTACGATTCGAATAATCCTGAGATGAAGTTGCAGTGTCTCCGCCATGCATGGCTCTTTGGAACTCTACACTTGTTTTTGTTACACTGTCACTTAACTGATTTCTATTAGACGTATGAGTTTGGTGAGACACATTAGTATTCACAGTGCTTTGTTCGTGTCTTTCAGTCGAAATGTTCATGTTATTCGATTTTCGTTGAATATTTGATGTTTGCACATTGTTGCGAGAATCATGACTAATATTATCACCAATAATATTACGTGATGTAATTGTATGGTCTTTTGTCCTGCCTCTGTTTATTTGATCGCTGTGTATACGACTATCAGTCACACGTTGGGATGTCTGAGATGTACTATTATCTGACACATGAGAAGTCTTATAATGCTGTGTGGAACTAGATACTTGACTTGTAGATTCTCTCCCAAGATTTTGATTGATATTATCATTTTCTTTAATTATAATATTCTTTTGATTGCGTCCGCTGTCAGTCACATCATGCGAGCCTTTAACCGTGAACGTAGTGTTAAGTGTATCGTGTTGGTGTTGATTTTGTAGTTGGTGATGGTGTTGGTGGAGGTGTTGTTGTTGTTTTAAATGTTGGTATTGTTGCTGGTGCTGGTTTTGCTGTTGGTTTTCAGACATATTATACTGACTCTTATGTGATTGATGATTTTCACTTGATGACGATTTAGTTTGATTTGTAGATATAACATTTCTAGACTGTTGATTAAGCGAATCTGTTGAGGAATTTGGTTGATCAACATGAGTAATTCCTTTATTATTTGGTTTACCAGAACCTTCGCCTACGGTGGTATTTACTTCAACATTCCTAGTTACAGTCACCCACTTTCCTGCAATCAACTTCTTTTCGGTAACTTGTTTTATCGTCTTCGTGGAATTTGTTATGGTAGATGAAATATTTTTTACGTTCCTTGAATCAACACTGTTTACCGTAGTTTTGTTATTCGTGTTTCGCGTCATACTATTAGATGTTCGATTCACTTTGTTTGTTTGGTCATTTGTATTTCCTGAAGACGTGCGTTCGACACTACCTTGACGTACTGTATTGTCAGTTTTGCTGATGAAACCAGTTTGATTTACGACACCTGTTTTTTGTACAGATTCGTTAACTTGGTTAACAGAATGGTCGTAATTTGTTGAAGATTTTTGGTAATCATGTTGATGAGGATGGTTTTGTGGATGACCATACGTAGGGCTATGTACATCTGTTTGATTTCTCTGGATGTTTGTTTTCTCATCGTGAGTAGTTTGTGAATTTGTAACTAAAACTTTATTAACTGTGTGGTGCTGCACATCATGTCTCACAATATTATTAGAATCTTGATTGTGGTATGTTGTCACATCTGATGAAACGACTTGCCTCGTTTGAGAAGGATCTCGCCTCATAGGACTCCATTTTTCTTGATCTTCTGGAGTCTTATATTTTGATGGCAAAGGTGACTGACCAGGTCTATCAGGACGATCTTGACCTTGGTTTCTAATTGTATAATCAGTTTGCGGTCTTCCATCAGCTGGTCGCCTATTTGTGCTATCATCGCTCTCCACGGGCTTATTCCATCTTGGTCTAGGTGATTTATCGCTGACCTCATCATCCCGTGCCGGAGAGTGAGTATGGGATGGGTGTTTACTTGGACCTTTAGCATCGACAAATATCTCTTGTATGACATTTGGTTGATCAACATGAGTTATTCCTTTATTATTTGGTTTACCAGAACCTTCGCCTACTGTGGTATTTACTTCAACATTTCTAGTTACGGTCACCCACTTTCCTGCAATCAACTTCTTTTCGGTTACTTTTTTTATCGTCTTCGTGGAATTTGTTGTTGTAGATGAAATATTTTTTACGTTCCTTGAATCAACTCTGTTTACCGTATTTTTGTCATTAGTGTTTCGCGTCATACTATTAGATGTTCGATTCACTTTGTTTGTTTGGTCATTTGTATGTCCTGAAGACGTGCGTTCGACGCTACCTTGACGTACTGTATTGTCAGTTTTGCTGATGAAACCAGTTTGATTTACGACACCGGTTTTTTGTACAGATTGGTTAACTTGGTTAACAGAATGGTCGTAATTTGTTGAAGATTTTTGGTAATCATGTTGATGAGGATGGTTTTGTGGATGACCATACGTAGGGCTATGTACATCTGTTTGATTTCTCTGGATGTTTGTTTTCTCATCGTGAGTAGTTTGTGAATTTGTAACTAAAACTTTATTAACTGTGTGGTGCTGCACATCATGTCTCACAATATTATTAAAATCTTGATTGTGGTATGTTGTCTCATCTGATGAAACGACTTGCCTCGTTTGAGAAGTACCTCGCCTCATAGGACTCCATTTTTCTTGATCTTCTGGAGTCTTATATTTTGATGGCAAAGGTGACTGACCAGGTCTATCAGGACGATCTTGATCTTGGTTTCTAATTGTATCATCAGTTTGCGGTTTTCCATCAGCTGGTCGCCTATTTGTGCTATCATCGTTCTCCACGGGTTTATTCCATCTTGGTCTTGGTGATTTATCGCTGACTTCATCATCCCGTGCCGGAGAGTGAGTATGGGATGGGTGTTTACTTGGACCTTTAGCATCGACAAATGTCTCTTGTATGACTCTGTCTGTGTAATTTTGAGTGTGATACTTAGAATCTTCTTCCGTTCGTTGAGTCGACTTGGAATACACTTCTGAAGTAACGTGATTACTCTTTTGCGGCCCTTGCTTTTGTTTATTCTTTACATCTTCTTCGTTTGGTTTTCTTTGAATTTGTTTCGGTTCATTTTCTTTTATGGCAGGTTTTCCTTCCTTAGTAGTAATATTGAAATCAGTTTTACGATTGAGGTCTTCAAACACACCTTCAATTTTTAAGTTGTCTTCGCGACGCGTTAATTTTACCCTTTGACCTTTGACTAGACGATATGTATCCGACGATCGAATATTTTCCATATTACCTTCCATTTTTAAGTTATCTTCATGTTTGACAATAGCAGTTCTTTCACCAGTCACAACTTTATAATCATTCTTTTGCTTCATGTCTATGAATTCGCCTTCAATTTTTAAATTATCTTCACGTCGGATGATATCGACTCTATCAACCTTCTGTCTAACATCAAAGTCATGTTCAATTTGTATATTATCAACGTGTCTAAATGGCTTCCTTTTTTCAGCAGGTTGAGATGGAACAACTTCAGGTTTATAAAACTTGCCATCAGGTTTCAAATTATCTTGCGGTTTAACCACAGGAGCTCTTTCTCCTTTTGTAGCACTGTAATCATTACGGGTGTGTAGATCAATGAATTCACCTTCTGTACGTAAGTTATCTTCATGTTTTTGGATAACAATTTTTTCTGTCTTGTCAATTCGTTTATAATCATCTCTCGTACGATGAACATCTATCACACCTTCCATTTTGAGATGATCTTCATGCTTAACTACATTCACACGTTCTCCACGAGTAGCAGTATAATCAGTCCGTCGCACGATGTCCATTTCACCCTCTGGTTTTAAGTTATCTTCTGGTTTCTTTTGCACAGGTCTTTCTCCAAGCGGAACTGGTTTTGGCTTTTCTGGCCTCTCAAATTTGCCTTCAGTTTTAAGATTGTCCTGTGGCTTCTTAGGCGTTGGTCTTTCACCTGGTTGCCATTTTTCTGCTGTTGGCTTTTCAAAATCACCTTCGGGTCTTAAATTATCTTGAGGTTTTTTCGGTGTTTGTCTTTCAGCAGGTTTCCATTGTTCTTGTTTTGGTTTTTCAAATTCTCCCTCAGTATGCAAATTGTCTTTTGGTTTTGTTGGAGTTGGTCGCTCTGCAGGTTGCCATTCTTTTTGTTTTGGTTGCTCAAAATCACCTTCTGGTTTGAGATTATCTTGTGGCCTCTTTTGAACAGGTCGTTCAGCTGGTCGCCATTTTTGTTTATCAGGTGTCGTGAATTCACCTTCAGGCTTAAGATTATCTTTAGGCTTTTTAGCAGTCTGCTTTTCTGCAGGCCGCCATTGGTCTTGTTTTGGTTGCTCAAAGTCACCCTCTGGTTTTAAGTTATCTTCGGGTCGCGTTTGTTCCCGACGTTCAGCTGGTTGCCATTGTTGTTTATCAGGTGTAGTGAATTCACCTTCAGGCTTAAGATTATCTTTAGGCTTTTTAGGAGTCTGTTTTTCTGCAGGTCGCCATTGCTCTTGTTTAGGTTGCTCAAAGTCACCCTCTGGTTTTAAGTTATCTTGGGGTCGCTTTTGTTCCGGTCGTTCAGCTGGTCGCCATTGTTGTTTATCAGGTGTAGTGAATTCACCTTCAGGCTTAAGATTATCTTTAGGCTTTTTAGGAGTCTGTTTTTCTGCAGGTCGCCATTGCTCTTGTTTAGGTTGCTCAAAGTCACCCTCTGGTTTTAAGTTATCTTGGGGTCGCTTTTGTTCCGGTCGTTCAGCTGGTCGCCATTGTTGTTTATCAGGTGTAGTGAATTCACCTTCAGGCTTAAGATTATCTTTGGGCTTATTAGCAGTCTGCTTTTCTGCAGGCCGCCATTGGTCTTGTTTTGGTTGCTCAAAGTCACCCTCTGGTTTTAAGTTATCTTGGGGTCGCGTTTGTTCCCGACGTTCAGCTGGTCGCCAATGTTGTTTATCAGGTGTAGTGAATTCACCTTCAGGCTTAAGATTATCTTTAGGCTTTTTAGGAGTCTGTTTTTCTGCAGGTCGCCATTGCTCTTGTTTAGGTTGCTCAAAGTCACCCTCTGGTTTTAAGTTATCTTGGGGTCGCTTTTGTTCCGGTCGTTCAGCTGGTCGCCATTGTTGTTTATCAGGTGTAGTGAATTCACCTTCAGGCTTAAGATTATCTTTGGGCTTTTTAGCAGTCTGCTTTTCTGCAGGCCGCCATTGGTCTTGTTTTGGTTGCTCAAAGTCACCCTCTGGTTTTAAGTTATCTTGGGGTCGCGTTTGTTCCCGACGTTCAGCTGGTCGCCAATGTTGTTTATCAGGTGTAGTGAATTCACCTTCAGGCTTAAGATTATCTTTAGGCTTTTTAGGAGTCTGTTTTTCTGCAGGTCGCCATTGCTCTTGTTTAGGTTGCTCAAAGTCACCCTCTGGTTTTAAGTTATCTTGGGGTCGCTTTTGTTCCGGTCGTTCAGCTGGTCGCCATTGTTGTTTATCAGGTGTAGTGAATTCACCTTCAGGCTTAAGATTATCTTTGGGCTTTTTAGCAGTCTGCTTTTCTGCAGGCCGCCATTGGTCTTGTTTTGGTTGCTCAAAGTCACCCTCTGGTTTTAAGTTATCTTGGGGTCGCGTTTGTTCCCGACGTTCAGCTGGTCGCCATTGTTGTTTATCTGGTGTCGTGAATTCACCTTCAGGCTTAAGATTATCTTTAGGCTTTTTAGGAGTCTGTTTTTCTGCAGGTCGCCATTGCTCTTGTTTTGGTTGCTCAAAGTCACCCTCTGGTTTTAAGTTATCTTGGGGTCGCGTTTGTTCCCGACGTTCAGCTGGTCGCCATTGTTGTTTATCTGGTGTCGTGAATTCACCTTCAGGTTTTAAATTATCAGAAGGACGACGGACTGGAGCCCTATCTCCAGGTTGCCACTCTTCTGGCTTCCTCCTTTCAAATTCTCCTTCCGGGCGTAAATTATCCTCTGGTTTTTTAGCTATAGGCCTCTCTGATGGTCGCCATTCTTCATGTTTAGGAGTTTCAAAATCACCCTCAGGCTTGAGATTATCTTTTGGTTTCTTGGGAGTTTGTCTCTCAGCTGGTCGCCATTCATCTTGTTTTGGCTTTTCGAATTCACCTTCTGGTTTGAGATTATCCGTAGGTTTCTTCTGTATTGGACGCTCAGCTGGTTGCCATTTCTCCTTTTCTGGAGTTGTAAACTCACCTTCTGGGAATAAATTGTCCGAAGGTTTTTTAGGCTTTTGTCGTTCAGCTGGGCGCCAATCTTCCTTTTTCGGTGTCTCAAATGCACCTTCTGGAACTAAATTATCTTTAGGTTTCTGTGCAGTTTGCCTTTCGGCAGGACGCCACACATCTTGTTTTGGTTTTTCCATTTCACCTTCAGGCTTAAGATTATCCTCCGGTTTTTTAGCTAAGGGTCTTCTTCCGGTCCACTTCTCTTCATGGATTTTATATTCTTCTTGACTGGTGGTTATATTCTCTGTATTTTCTGTGGAGTAAAACTTTTCAATGTCTTCTTTAGTCCATGTACGACGCCTCTGTGGTCGTTCTATGATAGTATTCTTTTCAGTATAGTCTTTTTGATTAGATGTTACAAACTCAATCTCCCCCTCATGAATTAAATTATCCGTTCTTTTAGTTACTAACGTAGTCCTTTCAACTGTATCAGTATAGTCAATAAATTCAGACTGTGATGTAGTTTCTGTGACCATATCCCCTTCCAATTTTGTCCAAGTATTTCTTCTAACAGGCTTAGGTCTTTCTGTTGGTTTTATTGTGTATTCACTTCGAGAAGTTGTTGTATCTGAAAATAATAGATCTTATTATTCATCTAATATTTTAAAAAATACTAAGATGTATCAATTTAATTAATATTATATTGCAAAATACTGCATAAAGAAAATACATTAATTTTATTTATTTATTTAAAGGAGCAGCAATAAAAGTAAATTTGTAATTACCTGTGAATTCGCCCTCGGTAATAATATTATCAGTACGCCTAATAATTTCAGCTCTTTCACCAGTAACGACTTTGTAGTCTTCAATTCTTCTCGTTGTAAATTCTCCTTCAGGTTTCAAATTGTCAACTGGTTTCTTTTGTATTGTTCTTTCAGCGGGACGCCATTTTTCTTTTTCCGGTGTAGTAAATTCTCCTTCTGGTTTCAAATTGTCCTCAGGTCTTTTCATTGGTTCTCTTTCTCCTGGTTGCCATTTTTCTGGTTTTTTACGTTCAAACTCTCCTTCAGGTTTAAGATTATCCTCTGGTTTCTTTTGTTTCGGTCGCTCAGCAGGACGCCACTCATCAGGTGTCTGTCTTTCAAACTCTCCTTCAGGTTTAAGATTATCCTCTGGTTTCTTTTGTTTCGGTCGCCCAGCAGGACGCCACTCATCAGGTTTCTGTCTTTCAAATTCACCTTCAGGTTTGAGATTATCTTCTGGCTTTTTAGGCTGTGTTTTTTCAGCAGGTCTCCAAGGCGTTTTTTCAGGAGTTGTAAACTCTCCTTCTGGTTTCAAGTTATCCTCTGGCTTTTTAGGTTTTTGACGTTCAGCCGGTTGCCACCTGTCTTTTTGAGGTGTTGTAAATTCTCCTTCTGGTTTTAAGTTATCTACAGGTTTCCGTGTTGGTGCTCGATCTCCGGGTTGCCACTCATCAGGTTGACGTTTTTCAAAGTCACCTTCTGGTTTTAAGTTGTCTTCTGGCTTTGTAGGTTTTTGACGTTCAGCTGGTTGCCAGCGTTGTTTATCTGGTGTTGTAAATTCACCTTCAGGTCTAAGATTATCTTCTGGCTTGCGAATTTGAGCCCTATCAGCAGGTTTCCACTGCTCTGGTCTCCTATCTTCAAAGTCTCCTTCCGGATATAAATTATCTTCAGGCTTAATGGGCTTTGGTCGTTCAGCTGGTTTCCATTCCTCCTTTTTAGGAGACGTAAATTCTCCTTCAGGTTTAAGATTGTCCTCAGGGCGGCGAGTAGGTGCTCTATCACCTGGTTGCCATTTTTCAGGGCGTCGTTTTTCAAATTCTCCTTCAGGTTTCAAGTTATCTTCCGGACGTTTTACTGGCGCACGATCACCTGGGCGCCATTCTTCTGGTTTTCTGCCTTCAAAATCTCCTTCAGGTTTCAGATTGTCTTCTGGTTTCTTTGGCTTTTGTCGCTCAGCTGGACGCCATGTTTCTTTATCAGGTGTCGTAAATTCTCCTTCAGGTTTTAAATTATCTTCAGGTTTCTTCTGCTTTTGTCGTTCAGCAGGCTGCCAAGGTTGTTTTTCAGGAGATGTGAATTCACCTTCAGGTTTAAGATTATCTTCAGGTTTACGGACTGGAGCTCTATCACCTGGACGCCACTCGTCAGGTTTTCGTTTTGTAAATTCTCCTTCAGGATATAAATTATCTTCAGGTTTTTTAGGTTTTTGACGCTCGGCTGGTCGCCATGCTTCTTTTTCTGGTGTTGTAAATTCACCTTCGGGCTTAAGATTGTCTTCCGGTCGACGCGTAGGAGCTCTATCCCCGGGTTTCCATTCTTCAGGACGTCTTTTTTCAAAATCGCCTTCAGGTCTAAGGTTATCTTCGGGTCGTTTAACAGTTGCTCTCTCGCCAGGTTGCCACTTATCTGGTTTTCTATCTTCAAATTCTCCTTCAGGAAACAGATTATCCTCAGGTCGTTTTGGCTGCTGCCTTTCAGCTGGTAGCCAAGGTTCTTTTTCGGGTGTTGTAAATTCACCTTCGGGCTTAAGGTTATCTTCTGGTCGTCGAGCAGGAGCTCTATCTCCAGGTTGCCACTTCTCCGGTTTTCTGACTTCAAAGTCTCCCTCAGGTTTAAGATTATCTTCGGGTTTTTTCGGCTTTTGGCGTTCAGCTGGCTGCCAAGGCTGCTTTTCAGGAGAGGTGAATTCACCTTCAGGCTTAAGATTATCCTCTGGCTTACGGACTGGAGCTCTATCACCTGGACGCCACTCGTCAGGTTTTCGTTTTGTAAATTCTCCTTCAGGATATAAATTATCTTCAGGTTTTTTAGGTTTTTGACGCTCGGCTGGTCGCCATGCTTCTTTTTCTGGTGTTGTAAATTCACCTTCGGGCTTAAGATTGTCTTCCGGTCGACGCGTAGGAGCTCTATCCCCGGGTTTCCATTCTTCAGGACGTCTTTTTTCAAAATCACCTTCAGGTTTAAGATTGTCTTCGGGTCGTTTAACAGGGGCTCTCTCACCAGGCTGCCATTTTTCAGGTTTTCTGTCTTCGAAATCTCCTTCAGGTTTAAGATTGTCTTCAGGTTTACGGACTGGAGCTCTGTCTCCTGGACGCCACTCTTCGGGCTTTCGTCTTGTAAATTCACCTTCAGGATATAAATTATCTTCAGGTTTTTTGGCTTTTGGACGTTCAGCAGGTCGCCATTGTTCTTTTTCTGGAGAAGTGAATTCACCTTCAGGTTTTAGATTGTCTTGAGGGCGACGTGTAGGAGCTCGGTCACCAGGTTGCCATTCCTCTGGTCGTCTTTTTTCAAAATCACCTTCAGGCCTAAGATTGTCTTCAGGTCGTTTAACGGGTGCTCTTTCACCTGGTTGCCACTTTTCAGGTTTTCTATCTTCGAAATCACCTTCAGGTCTAAGATTGTCTTCTGGACGACGTACTGGAGCTCTGTCACCTGGACGCCATTCATCTGGTTTGCGCTTCTCAAATTCACCCTCTGGGAATAAGTTGTCTTCCGGTTTTTTGGGTTTTTGACGATCTGCTGGCCGCCATTGTTCTTTTTGTGGCGTAGTAAATTCCCCTTCTGGTCTAAGATTATCTTCTGGCCGGCGTGTTGGAGCTCTATCCCCAGGCCTCCATTCCTCTGGACGTCTCTTTTCAAATTCACCCTCTGGTTTCAAATTATCTTCTGGCCGCTTCACCGGGGCTCGATCACCGGGTCGCCATTCTCCTGGTCTGGTATAATCAACATCACCTTCTGGTTTTAAGTTATCCTCAGGTTTGCGTGGACGCTGGCGCTCTGCTGGACGCCACTGATCTTTTTCAGGCGTAGTAAATTCACCTTCTGGTTTCAAATTATCTTCAGGCCGTCTGGTTGGTGCTCTATCACCTGGGCGCCATTCCTCAGGTTGCCTCTTTTCAAATTCTCCTTCAGGTTTAAGATTATCTTCCGGCTTAGTTGCTTTAGGGCGTTCGACGGGCTGCCAACGGGGACGTTCTGGCTCCTGAAAATCACCTTCCAGATACAAGTTATCTTCATGAATAACTGCTGTGGTTCGACTGACATGTTTTTCATCATAATCTTGTTTGTACGCGGAAACCACGCTCGTGGTATGCTCCACATCGAACAATGGCTCCGGGACATCGTTGTGTGGGCAACGGTGATGCCTGAAAAAAAAACAAACACATATGTTAGTGGGTTAAATAACAAATAAAAATTAAATTGAATATCTGCAATTAACTGCAAATAGGTTTAGATTTTGAGAACTTTGTTAGAGAGAGAAATTTGTTAGTTCTCAAAATCTAAATTGTAAATAAATATTTTATAATTTTTTTGTAATAAATCGAATCAATCATTAGATTTTATACTAACTGCAAGATTTATTATTGAATAAAAAATAATTTATACGGAATTACATTAAGTGTGCCATAAATATTAATTCTAAAACCGCTAACATAGTATTCAGTCACCTTTTTATTCGATAAGGATGCAAATGTAAAGGGAAACGACGTTGAAATGTCAAAGGCGGTAGCGTAAGCAATTTAGCCATCACACGCGTCCATCGCGCTCCCTACATAAAGACTTTTGATCACTACACAACTTATAACTCAATTTACATTAGACCTTACTATGTAAACCGAAATCAAAAAATTATCGTTCATGATGTGTGAAATATATCAAAGAACGAACATATTCACGTTGTATCAATTATCACTAAAGCTTAAATATTTATTGAATAATAAGTGAAGCGAGTGAAATGTCGTATCGCGCCCTCACAACTGCCGTACGTAGAAGCGTTTCAGTATGAAAAAAGACCATCCTTCAGTATTGAACCCTATGTAGTGACCAATTTCTATTAAAATACTAAGTCAATATTTAGCATGAATTAAATATATACAAGAGACTAAAATAATAACTTTATCATTGTTTAATATTAATTTTCGTTACAAAATAAACAGAATATTAAAATTTAATCAATTTGATAATCGTAAAAACGGATTTCACACGTACAGGTGTTTGGCCTCGTGCCCTGTAATAACAGTTAGTTACCATAGAAACCGCCTTGTATCGAAGGGACCTTGAAGGGACTAAACCAGCTGAAATTTCTGAGTGTCGATGAATAACGTGCGAATTTATACTTATATTAACACTGATGTTACTCATAAAGAATCGATGGAACACAAGTGGGTGTTTATTCACAAGTCTCGATTTAGCGCTGACTAAGTACCTATAAGTCCTAAATTCATGAAAGGAGATCCATCTCACTTGCTACAGACGGTCCTTAATTGACCATAATTTGTCGGACTTTCATCATTATTCGTGAAATTAAGTATGCAGATTTTAAATAATTTTTAATTACTTTCTGCATATTCTTAATATCACGTCTACATAGATTTTAGGTAAATGTTAGCAAACTTATTCGTATATTTTTAATAGCTAGACCTGTCCACCTACTTTCTACACTTATCTATAACTAACAAAAATGAATAACTTTTTATCAATATGTGTTGAATTACACTATTTGATAAAATTAATTTATTTATTGTTTACTTTTCAGGTGAAAATGTTATTGATACAGTTGAATAGCCTAGTAATTGTTTTTATGAAGATATCAATCTCGCAATCCCATTTATTATCTTATCGAGTAAAACCTAGATTAGTTTAATCTTTCCGTGTCATATTATATACAAGGGGCAAAGTATTAAGTAGATATATTTCTAACAATTTTTTTGTTAATGCTTCATTTGAACTCGAAACGTTTTCTTCTTTACTGTTGATAACGTATACCTATGTAATGTAGGTAATAAATAATAAGGAAACAATGTACATAATTATATTTGTACGTAAATAGTAAAGTGTTGGCAGAATAATCCACATAGGTAGCTAGGTACTTATTTTCCTATATTCATAATAGGTAGGTACTTAATAATAAATAATATCTTGGTAATTTTTGAATTAAAGACTGCTTCTCAGATACCACACGTTAATTAAAAGCGTGTAAATGATAAAATAAATAATTATGCATCAATCATAAAACTATTTCGGTTACACAACTACTGAATAAGGATTCCCGTACATAACATGATGCAACGTCTCAGAAGCCATACATTCATGCATTATCCAATTTCTCTACTACTATTAGAATGCACTTTATTATTAAGAAATTGACGCTGAATAACTACCAAGCATAAGTAAAAGTTAGTATGACTATTTAAATAATAATTCCTATGAAGAAATTGCTCGAAAATAAAGAAAATAAAAATAAAGAACTTTAGCACACTTTACACCTTAGAAACCTTTTTTTTAGATTTTATACAAAAATACTGTAATGCCCGGAATACGTATGCATAAATTTATAATATACCTGGTCATATGTCCATTATATGTATCAGCACGACAACTTTATTTTATGATTGCAGTCAAAAACACTGTCTTTTTAGTTTTTAGGATACGTTAGGTAGTTAAAAAAGGCTAAGATTTAATTAAATAAGTGTAAAATTTTGTATTCTCATCATATAGTCACGACCTTTCTGATTATTTCTGGAAACAGATGACTTAATTTAGCGCAAAGTACGAAAACCACAACCGAGATAGGTCATACTGAATGAGCAACGAGGGTAGACGACCATGACATAAATATTTATAAATAATTTCTTATTTTCCTCAAAATCTCCTTGGTGGCAAAAAATATTTATTGTGTGTCAATACAACAAGCCACCTGTTGGTTGAATGCTTAAATTGTTATTTTAAACCTGAATAACGATACTTTTTTCGTTTATTGTGAATAAGAAACATATAAAGGAGAGATGTTCCCAATGATGCGTATTTTCCAAACCAAAGCAGAGGTTTATCTTATAATATGATAGCACAGAGTGTACGTTACCTTCTAAGGAAATCATACAAATGATTTGACAAATAATACAAAAGATAATGATAGCATTAGATACTACGGCTACATAATATTATGTTATACCACTTTCAATTATCCTAATCATATGTTGCGATGCACTCAAAATATTTATTTATAGGCATAATTCTGCAAAATGCAAATAAACAGAGAAGGTAATGGAAACTTGAGCCCTAGCTCGGTTTTCATAAGAAGCCAGATGCACATCTGCTTCAATGCCTGACTCACAAGATGGTGACGAGATTCAATGTTTACTATATTGGGAGGATTGCTCAACACAGATTGAAGTAATGACGATGAGTAACAAAGAAACACAAATTTGGTAAAATTTCTATAGGTGTACTTTTTTAAACAGCAGGCGTGATCTATAAACGTTCTATGGGTACCTAATATATTTTTCTACATTTGATAAGCCATACCAATTAATAGCGATTACCTATAAAGCAAGGCCTATCTTACCTCCCTACCTAGTCCCTATTAATTTCTATTTAGTCACCATAGTTAGTTTCTACATTGCATGTAATCTTTCGATAATCTATAAGAATGACCGAATCAAAAAGCATTATCGTTTTATCTCCATTCCTAAATTTATACATTATCAAGTTATATAAGCGTGTACCGACTATCAAGGTCACCTTTGTTGATTCCAAGTTCGAAATAATCAACGCCCGGAAACAATTTAGCAAGTGTAGCTAAGAACATTCAATCATAGACACATAAAAATAATAATATTACAGATTTGCGCTACGTGATTTTAACACAGACAGACCATATGGTCGACGACCTTCTATAGCTGTGTTGATTAAGAACTAGCTGTGTAACTCCTACACAGAGTATACAAATAGGTATCCTACTTTAACTGACATCTGTCTTGGATTATACTGTCCAATAGATATTTAATGCAAAAAAATATATGTATATGATACAACTAATTTTTGTTACAGTGTATAAAATTTTAAAATGTTTCGGTCAAGTTATTGAACAGTACCTGTAACTTACTTAGTAAAAGTGGTAAAAGTAAAATATATTTGGTACATTCATCATACTGAAAATCTCCAATGACAACACAAGAAATGCCTACAAATTACAATGTATCGATGTAAAAGTTGTAACTGTTGTTCAACTTTCTTGCACTTCTTTTAAAATGTATGTCCACCATTTTCAGAACTGTATCCGATAGCATTGCAATTATAAGAATACATTAAAAAAAATCTCTGAGTCTCTCCATTTTTGGGTAGCAACTAAAGACAACTTTCCATGCAGAGCGCATTGGGGTCGATCTTTTTTCGAGCCTTATACGAGAATGGGCCGATATCTTGTCGGCTTAATGGATATACAATCGGATTTCTCGAATTGATTTGTATTTAAATAGCACCCACGGCTGTAGCGAAAAATGAGACCAGAGACAGAAGACACTATTCGAAAAGCATTATATTTGCTTGTAAAATACCTACCTAATTTTCTGGAATTTTTCAATCTATCTTATCAGTCAGTAAACGAAAAAGTCGACAAAATTTGCGATAAATGCACATATCAAAGAAAGCGTTAAACAGTTTTTCACGACTTAGCACCTACATAAAATGTAGGTATGTTTATGTATAGCTATAAAATTAATTTTGTTACCACAGTGTTTATAACTCTCTTAGATATAGAAAATACCGTACCTATATTGCTTGTTTTTGTCAATTTGATTGAACTTTACTAAATGTATGAAATCTTTGCTCATTAACTAGATAACGCAAAGAATGTCTGTTTACGACATTACTAATTAAAGACGAGATAAATCTCTCACTCATGTGCAACAAAGATAACATTGAAAAGAAAGTAGACGACGTTCCCGCCGATCTTCACTGTGAACACATCATTATTTTATTTAACGCTTCATTAACTGCGCTGTTTAATGTCTAGACTCTAGACTAATAGACTAGTCTCATGTTAGCAGTTTAGCACATCCAAAAGAAATGTTCAAGATACAAGCCGAAATGAAATTCGAAAGTACAAAACTGGAATATGAGGTGACGTAAGATATCGTCCTGAACTAAGTTCTTACATCGAACCAAGTAAACAAGTAAGAAACGAGTTTGAGCGAGGACGTGGGCTCCGAGCGTCGAGCGGTGAGATCATCGACGCGAATAACTCCTACCAGCCTGAGGTCGTAGCCTGCACCATTTCGCGTCGCGTCTTTCTAATTGCCATACAAATTTGTGTACCGACCGATTCATTTTGTTACCATATTTTTAAAAATGAACCGAATATTTTAAACATATTGAAT
Source organism: Colias croceus (assembly GCF_905220415.1). NCBI lineage: Eukaryota > Metazoa > Arthropoda > Insecta > Lepidoptera > Pieridae > Colias > Colias croceus. The sequence goes on from NC_059553.1 coordinate 5,021,598, forward strand.
TTTATAACTACTTCCTTTATAATATTACAAATTACTATATCATTTATGATTTATTATTATCTACCTTTTTTATAACAAATAAAATTCTAAGTTGATATAAATATGTATAAAATTTATAGTTTTGAGTTAATCACTAACATTTTATTGTGTATAAATTATACATAACTATATATTTGTATTTTTCTTATCATTATAATTTTTCTTTTTTTTTATTTGTGAATTAGATGCATTTGATGTTACTCTACAATTTTGACATAATTATGGTAGCGTTATAACCAGTATATTTACAAACATATTATACAATCAAGCATATTGTAAAGATTGTAAGGTCAAGTCAGTACCATCGTTTATAACTCAATTGAGGAACTGAGTTGTGGGCGAGAGTGCTCGTGCAACCACTTTACTTATTATTAGCTATTACTCCAATAGTTTGGAATGATGCTATCACAATGTAGGGCTCGTTAAAATGCAATGAAGCTTGTTACAAAGTCTCTGCTGCATACGCTCCACGGATATGCATAATTGCGTTATCCGTTACAAGTAATTAGACTAACATCATTTAGAGTTGTGGACAACTATGTGCTTCATAAATTAACTAATTTATGGCCCGTCAATTGTTTAAAATTGATCAGTTTGAGAAAAAAAAATATAAAAGGTAAAAAACGCGAAAGAAATGTATGTAAATTCTCATATTATTGTATAGTCATGTAGAGAAAAGCAACTTAATAATATAGTTTTCACTTGACATTCTAATATTCAACGAAACAATTTTCTACAACGCAATTATTCATAATTTAACATAGTGTGCACTATAGATTGTGAAATGTAAACATTTAAATGCACGTATCGCTTATTGCCATAAGAGAGGTATTGGAAATCCGTTCATGTACCGCGAATGTGAGTCCCAATGCTAAATTAACATACAATAACATGTATGTCGGAATAATTTTCTGGGAACGATTCGTGATCATAATATAACACGAAATCCACGACAGTGACGGAGGCTTATGTAAAAATATAATAATAGAGACTTTCTTTCAAATGGTGTAGAAATGTTTTATTCTTCTATAAACTAAACTTTTCAATGTTATTTTTATTTACCTATAAATAATTTGTTGTTTGCAGGTGAATTTGAAACCACTCAGAACATCAAAAGTATTGAAGGCACAAAATCCATATTGTTTCTTTATTTTCGGAAATAAATAAAAATCTTATTATTTTTGATGTTGTTTTTTTTTCAATTTGTTCCTTAATTAAGAACCTACATAGAATTTTAACTATACATTAATATACATTATAAGTGTTCATATAAAAGGTATCGGAAAACAACTATTGACAAGTGAATAAATAGGTCGACAAGTGATTCCGTTGATAGTGATAGACTTGACACCGTATAACTACTGTATCTACAACTTCTACTCAAAATCTTTAATCCTATAAAAAAGAAAATAGGTATATGAATTAAATATTAAGTAATTGATTTAAAATATTTCTTTGATTTTAATGAGTTTCTCAGGAAGATGGTCAAATGGAAAAAAATGCGTAGAAAGACTCCCACTCCCATACCTAACTTTTAAGTGTTAAATAGCGACATATTATTTGCAATTATGTACATCGCATAAATAATAAGTGTTCGAATCGCATACATGAATACAACTTGAACGTTTAAATAATAATAATTCAACGCACAGATACAAAATATCGTCCACACCTTATTCGACGAGTGAAAACATAGGTTCCCTAGAGGCTATCTAGCTTGTCGAATCAGTTCGCACACAGACATGTTGTGAATACTCATTTGGTATGTACGTGGATTTTATCGTTAATTCCACACAAGTCACGTTCGTATACTTGTTACTTAATTATTTATTGTAATGAGACATATTACTGTCTGTTTATTTTAATAAGATGCCTAGAACTCGTAAACATTAAATAAGTACTGACTTTACTTTCTTCTCACTTTTATCAATTTTAACCGTATTTAGATGTTATTCTCTAATCTAATAAATTCAAAAAGTACGTACAACCATCATTTTTTTACCAAACATCCTGTATAAGGTATTTACTCCATTAAATCGATTTTAAATTGGGTAAAACAAAGCAGAATAGATTAGTAGTACCATGTAGTACTTAGTACGATTCAAGAAAAAAAATTAAAAGTTAAAGGTTCGTAATGTAGTATAATATTATCTGTGGTAATGGCGTATAAGCCACAAGAATTAATATCGTGCCCACGTAGAAGTTAATAGAACTAGTTTAAGTTGAAATCATTAAGATATACCTAGGTACCAATACACATACATATAGATAGTAATATTCACCTACGCAAAAATATTATAATAGAGTATATAGGCCTTTGCAAGAAACGGTACTCGAGACGATTCTTCATTTTAATTTACATACTAAAATATAGAGACGAAAGAATTGAATAAATGACTTATAACTCTACATATTTGAAGGCGATTTTAGCTCTTGATTTTCTGTTGCAAAACACAATAACGGACTGTAACGCGACAATTTTATCGATTGTCAATATGATTGCCATGGTATTTGGAACAGCAGACCTACCTATGTACATATAATGTAGCACCACCTTTCATACAAGCAACGGTTGTTACAATGGCCGCACATGATAATCTTTGTTACAATCTAACTTTGTACTTGCAGGGGACTCATGTAGAGTTTTTTTGGATTAACAACTCTATTATGAAAAGGCGATAGCATGACAATGTAGAGTTTTATATCTGAAAATACATTTCATACCGCCTTTTAACCCTTTTTCCGAAAAAGAACTATCCTTAAGTATTTTCCTGGTATAAATATGGCTCTAAGGAATGAAGAAGTCGTTACAAATTATTATTAATGGTTCTCACGTGTGGCCCCTTTTAACAGGTGGATGTATCTTTTTGCGATGCGACAGCAGATATAAGACAGAACAGAGGATATGATTTATATAATAATATTTTAATATAGAGTTATGTATTTAGTTGATACAAAGATTTCTAGTACAATTTCTTTTCAGTTCATAATTATTCCTTCTACTTAATAGGTACAAAAATAATCTACGTATTTAATAAAACTATTGTGTTCCTATATTGTTCTATTCGAGTTTATCTCTAATTTTATTTTCATATCAACATTATCGTAAGATATTATAATACCAATGTAGGTAAAGATAAGTTTTTAAAATCTAAAACTCATGTAAGAATAGAAAAAAAAATTTAGTAAGTAGGTAGGTACCTTCCTATTCAAATTGAAATACATATGATTTAGTTAATTTCGATTATCGATATTTAATTGTTTCTTAACATTTCCCACATTTAAATACTTAACTTCAAAAATTAAACTTCCAAGTAATCTTAGGTATAATATGACGTTATGTACTTATGTATGTTACACATAACGTCATCACCATACATAAAAGGAAATATCCGCTGCTGGCCTTAGTGAGGACAGACGAAGGTTTTTATTTTTAAATATCTATATAATATCCTTTGCAGCATAATTAAACATTTTTACTTTATTTGCAGATAATGCAACCCAGATAATTAATTGAAATATAAAAAGACACGTAACAGCTAATATCGCTTTTTTTAAATAATTTAACAAGCATTTTATTTCATTATTCTACTGTAATGTTGATAATTAACCAAGTCGAGTAACTGATATCTGCTATAATGAAGCAAGTCTGTGGTCAGGGTTTATCGACGGACAAATATAGGTAACCTATCGGGCATGCATGACATATACCTATCGTCTGTCGAGTTCCTCGTTTTGCTAGCTCTAAATATAATAATATAAGATCTATTCAGCTCTTAAAGTAAATGACAGTAATAAAATCGAAGAAACTTTTAATACCAAATTGAAAAAGGTGCCTGATTGAGTATTTAAATCATAAATTTTTACATTATATTAGCACAGATAATATAGAATACTTCTCTTTACATATACCTATTTTAGTATAACAAGTGATTAATTAATATAGTCTTATTAGCTTTTGCTTTTGCTTATCATTTTATAGCAAGTAATAATAAACCAGTTCAAGGTCATGATCATTGCACGATCAAGTCATACACAAGTAAATACAGTTTACAATCCTAGGAGCGCGTAATTGGTCATCGATGTGGAATAAACTGTACAATATTACTGCATATTTATTTATAGACGGTCATTCCGCGTAAGGTTAATATATCGCTATTATAATAAAATTATTGTATACATATAGGTATGTTCACCTGAAATTTACTAATGATTAATCCATACTAATATTATAATTGCGAAAACTCAATCACGCCTAAACTATAACTGAATCAATTTTCATGAAATTTGGTATGGAGATATTTTGATACCCGAGAAAGGACATCTAGCTACTTTTTATCCCGCGAAAATTTCGACGCAACCCGGAAATCCCACGAGAACGGGAACTATGCGGGTTTTTCTATGACTGCGCGGGCAAAGCCGCGGGTGGAACTGTAAACCTAGTGATAACTGATAAATAAGAACAACAATGAACTAATAGTAAAATTCTGCAAAGGTGGCCTTTTAATTTCTTCGAAAAAACTGTTTAAATTTCTATTAATAATCATGAATTACCTAATATGATGTCACAATAATCTATTATTAATTACTCATTACTCATAGTCACACTATCAAGTCCTATACACATTAAAACCCGGAACCACTAGGTAAGGTACACTAGCTACCAATTTGCTCTAAAAACTTGAACAAAAATTGTTGAAGTCCGCTTTCCAGTTTACTTCTAAACTCGTTTGCGATTTCTTATGGGTCCTAATTAGAGACTGGATCTCGCCAGGAACTTTAACCACGTCTAAATTTAAAACTAAAAATCTAGAATCTCCTCTTATGACTTTTCAAATCTACTTATTTTAAAATGGCTTAAGTAATGATACATTCAGATAGCAATAGATGTTTATTGTATAAGTTATTGTGGTTTTCAATTATGTATCATTGTAGAATAAGGAATATTTTTCAATCTTTACGATAATATTCTACCTAGACGCGTCATAATACATACCTACACATTTTAAAATGTGATGTGCATAATCATTGTAAATATATAAATTTGTCCTTGTTACGTATGTATTGTTGTGCATGCTGTAATTAGGTGACTCATAATAATAAGAAAAATGTATAATATATCCGTAAAATACGTATCGAATTTGCTTCATTTTCATCACAATAAACGAATAAATGTCGCAAATGCATGTTTTTATATGAAAAAAGTTATTATCTGTGCAAAAAAATCCCGTAAAGCATTACATTGAGCAATAAACAATCTATCTAACATTAAATATCGCGTGAAGGTCACAACCACGTCACAACGCTATGCTAGTCAATTACCTATTTCAGAATTATTAGTTTAATACATTCACTGGGAAAAAATAGTTTTATTAATCATCTGTTTTATTCATTCACAAAATTGGAATGATGTCACGGAATACACACAAATAAGGATACATCGATAGTCATAACTAGTGGCTCTACATTATATACAATCATTAATTGGACTCTACATACTTATGGACAATATAATATTGTCCTCCTACGTAAATTTACTTTTAAATTTACTTCAATACTCATGTACATTATGATGAAGTTTTCATAATATAAATATTATGTATAATAAATTCCTATGTAACAGGTACGCGGAACGATCATGTAACAAGGTTAACCATGCTTTTTGGGCATTGAGGGCACCCACTTTGCATTGTCTTCAATAGCTTAGTAAAATTATGACGAGCCCAAATATAGCATTACATTTAGCTATGTTATTTTACAATTATACAAAATTAAAAAAAAAAAACATAAAATTTCGCATGTTGTTTATTGTTTACACTCATTATAATAGTAATTTTATGTATGATGCACAATTGTATTGTACATATTATAAATAGGTCTACATGGGCACATAGCCAATTGGTATTGAGGAATTGTTTCTCATCAGTGTTTGTAATAAACGAAGTATTTAAATAATGCACATTTTTCAACTTCAAAAGTGACATAAAATGTCAATGGTCAATGGTTACCTATAGATAAAATACTTTAAAGAAACAATAAACGACTTAACATTTTAAGATATACTAAAAGGTTATTAAACCTATCGGGAATGTCACGATAATACGTTTTCGAAAGAATTTTACTTAAATTATTACAGAAATGGTTTGTACCATAATATTATTTTTTATTAATTTTTATAATTATTTCCTGAGAACCATAGCTGGGCTAACAGATACAATAAATAAGAAATAAGAAAATGAGTTAGACTTACCCACAAGTACAGATTTCACAAATGCATTGTTCCTTTACTATCTTCTCTGGCTTCCTAGGGCCACCAGGCCTTGGCCTAGTTTCATCTATGTAGACAGTCTCTTCGATTGTTGTTTTGTCATCTCGCACGGTTTTTCTATCGTCTATGACAGTCTCATCATAGACGGAGCTGATGACTGTATCCTGCCTTGTGGTATCTGTAATAGCGTGATCAACCACGTCGTATTCGTGTATGTCTTTCGTTGTGCGGACATCCTTCTATAAATAAAAAAAAAGATAAGCAAGACAAAACATTCAGGTTATTTATGAAAAGATAAAATTTAAAATTTACTAACCAAATTTCTGATGTCTAACGAACTGTTATCCACAAAAACGTCGGTGATAACTTTTTCATCTTCCTTTGCATCTTCATATGTTGTTTCTTTTCTGGTAATACCATTTTCAGTATAGTACCGCGTCACTTCTATTTGACTTCTTGTTTTATCAATTTCAAATGATTTCTTTACTTTATCACCCGTTTTAGTACTTAAAACGGTGGTTTCCTCAGTGTCAATGCCTTCATAAAGGTCTTTAACATCTTCATTAATTTTTGTACCGAAAGTTACCTTATCTATTCTTTTGAATGGGTATTTTTTAACCGTATCTATAATCTCTTTCAAAACTCGATCATCAATATTTCTCCGAATAACAATATTTTTATTACTTACGGTAACATCTTTGTTTGATTGAGATGTCTCTATAATTTTTCGTAAATCACTGATAGATGTAAAGTCTTTAATATCTCTCGATGACAATATGATGTTTTCTTCAGTATCTTGACGTTTTAAATGGTGTCGTGGTTGTTCAGGTTTACCAAATGGAGACATTTGTTTTGGTCGTTTAGGTCTGTCGTCATCATTTTCATATGTGAATTTTCCATTCCACGTTCCCGTACTCCTTTCATAAGTAGTCAATGTATCTTTTGTTTCAGAACTTTTCTTTGATGTTGTTTCCTTAGATATGTTTTGTTTTTCACTTGTTATTAATTCACTAGTTTTCCTGACATCATCAGATTCTTGAGTATATGATTGCACATCATTTAGAGTACTATGTTTATCTGTGTAAACATTAGTGCTTTGATCGACTACCCTTTGTTTTCGTAAATCATCTGTGTCTGTTGTATGTTCAGTTATAGCTGGTTTTACTGGTTTTGTTAAGTCACTTGAAAATTTGTTTCTTGTAGAAGCAACTTCAATACCATTCTTATACAGAGCTGATTCCTCTTCCACATGAGTGGCACTTTTAGGAACACCATCTTTTCCAGTATCATAATATGATTCTTTATCAAGTACATGTCTAGAATATTCATGTTCTGGTTTTATTCCCGTGCCACTGATATTGTGACTTTTTTCATACGTGGCGTGTTCTTTACTATCTCCCCATTCTCTATGCTTACTATCCACTACTCTCTGTTTGCCGTCAACAACTTCAAATACATAAGACGATGTAGATGCTTGTTGGGCACTACTTGTGTTACTTTTCATTATCTTCGTTGAATAGTTAATATTTTCAGTATTTGGAACCTGAAGTATATCTCCAACTTTTCTAATCTGATCCTGAATGGTTGCATCATATCCGTAAAAATTAGAAGAATCGGTTTGATTTATATCGCGTCTACGCGTTATTTGGTTGGATGTAGTTTCATTCCTTGACGTTATATTTTCTCTTACATCCCTTTGCTCTGTGTTACTTGTGTTGCTGTAGTTACTTTGATTTGACTGCAATTTATGGTCGTTAATTGTGCTTGTATTTTGATCAACAGTTGATTGATATTGAATATTTTGATTGATATTTTCATGAACATTTTGGTTGATGTTTTGATGCACATTTTGATTAATGTTCTGATGAACATTTTGATTTACGTTCCGGTGAACGTTTTGGTTACTGTTCTGATCAAAATTATCAGCATCGTAACGAACAGTTCGAATGTTGTCTGACATATTTCTCATACGTGAGTAATCTTCATTTGTTATTTGCTCTTGAGTAGATGAAAATTCTTGCTGGATTGAATTATCTTTTTGACTAATCACGCTCGTATGACTGGTTAACTGGTTACCATCCTTAACAAATTTAGAATCTTCTTTGATTGTCATTTCATTAAGAGGCTTTGCTCCATCTTTTCCGGTATCATATTTTGATTTCATGTCATAATTTTGAGAACTATAAATTGACTGAGGCTTAATATCAGTGCCACTCACACTTGCATATTCTTCATTTGTAGAAAGTTCTTTAGCATCCCCCCACTCCCTTTTAGAGCTGTCAATAATTCTTTCCTTACCATCTACAATTTCAACAACATATGAAGATGAAGATGATTTTGCTATACTGCTGCTTTTAGATTGGCTCGACTGTGAAGTACTACTGTATTCTTTTGTTTTTGTATTTTTATCAAGTGTCCCTTCACCTCCGTAGAAATTGTTAGGATCTGATCCAACTGTATCCACTCTGTTAGAATTACCAGAAACATTTTGATGGCGTTCGTCATTACGACTACTCATACGATTTTTATTGGAATCATGGCTCGAAAATTGGCTTGAATGAGTTTGTGCTAAATTTTGACGTTCAGATTGTATGAATGAATCTGTTGCATTAGCGCCCTGAGATCTTGTCAAAAATGCATTCTGGGTACCGGAAGTACTATGTGCTGTATTATCAATAAAACCAGTATTTAGCGATTGATTTGTAGAAGAATCATATATTTGACTATGACTGGAACCCGAATGCTGAATAGATGATGATGATGATTGATAGGTTTCGCTTTTAGATGTTTTTTGTTCTGATGTTGAGGAAGATTGCTGTAATACAGAGCTTGAAACAAACTCACCAGTGGTTGACTGAGCCATATCACTTACTTGATGTTCTTGCAGGGATCGAGCTTGTGATAGGTCGGACACAGAAGGTGCTTCTGTTATGATATAATGTGGATGGCTATTATAATGCTCAGATACAACAGAACCACTGATAGATGCATGGTCGGATATGTCTGTTATCATAAGAGGGTCGTCCTCTTCGACCTTTACATCAATATATCGAACCTTCTTACCAGATGAGCTGACCTTCTGCAAGGTATTGCTACTTTTTTGCACAGACGTCGATGTGCTTGTTTTTTGTACACTAGTCGAGGCACTTTTAGATGACGTCACCTCGGAAGTATTCGATTTAGTCTTTTTATTTTTTATAGTCATTTTGGTCGCACTTCGTTTACTATTCAATTAAAATAACTATGTTTATATTGAGATTCTTAAATAATAAAACGTAAATAATTGATTAAATATTCTTAAACACGATTCTTATCACATAATTTAAAATAAAAACTTTGCCATGTAAATAAGTAAATAAATAACTGTTCGCGAGTATCGTTCGTTTTCGTTTATCACTGCGTGCGCGCGCGCTGCTTGCGACCGGCTCGCGGAGTCTGAGAGCTGGCGCCGCTGCCCCCCTTACACCTTGACGTGTGTTACGTCGCCCACCAGGCCTTCGCGACACGTAAGCGTTCACATCTCACTGCTGAAGTCATACCAAAAAAGGCACACAATTATTTAATCATTATGATTCGTGTAAATAATTCTAGTTATTGGTACTAAAAGTTACTTCAAATGTGACACATACTAAGAAATGAATAACAAACCTATATACCTAATATATAATAATACTAGCTTACCGCCCGCGGCTTCGCCCGCTTTCTCTAAAACGATTTGAAATTTAAACTATCCTATCTCTCAAGTTGGATCGAACTGCACATGGTGTGCAAATTTTATTATAATCGGTTATGTTGTTTAGGAGTCCATTGAAGACAAACATTGTGACACGAGATTTATATATATAAAAAATATGTAAATTTTAAACTTGATAGATACACAGAATATTAATAAACATATATTATTAACCAAGAGATAAGTATACCTTAATCTTGAATATTGATAATGTGGGGATAAGTACCTACCCTAATCATATACCTAGGTACTTATACCTACTTTAGTAATACAAAATTTTCATAAATTTTAAAAAATATTAAATAATTTTAACCAGTGATTTTTTTATATTTTAAAGTGAAAACGGCACAAATCTACCAAACAAAATAAAATGTATCGCCGTTCAATAAATAAGTAGATACGTATATCAGGCACAATTTTGCATAACAGGCCTTTTTTGCATAAGGAAAGTAAGTAATTAGTTTTGTTGCATATCAAATGATCTGATAATTTGTGAAAATAATTGTTTTCATACTAACCCTTTAGTTTCTGTGATCTGTGGTTCATACTTATTTATATGGCACATTCCTTGATATCAGATGCAAGTTGTTCAAATGTGGATTATTTTCAATGATAAATTAGGTAGGTACCTACTATAAAAAGAATAATCATGATAAGATAATGAAAATATGTACCTACGAAAATGTAAAGGAGGAACAGGATGGAGAAAATGTATTTTATTATGTTAATTTTACTCGTATTGCAACTTATTTTATGGAAAATGGAAATTACTAATGGAAGGTTAATATTAGATGTTGTTATTTTTTTTCAGACCGACGCGCCCGCGTCAGCAAATATTTTGCACTTTGATTCTGAAAATATCTTTCTTTATCTATAAGTACACCTACTTATTACTAAAGTATGCATATGCAAATCCTACTGTAGCGACTATCAATACAGTGCTTTGAAACTGAAAGTAATTAATAATTATTATTTCTCAATTCGACCGTACGGTCTATATACTTTTTGTCATTAACTATTATTGTCGTCGTTAAAAATATTTAACGAAAAATTATGAGAGAAATAACTCTCATTATAATTTTTGAGATAAAAGAATATTAAACACAATTATTATTTGCGAAGGATCTATGTGGGAGAGCACTATTGCTCTCCCTCTATAAGTATTTTGCACTAATTTCTTTATTAAAAATATAACATGAACACAACCTATGCCTTATAAAATATTGCATTAACTTCATTCTGCCATATTTGGTATTGACTGATTTAAGTTTTACCTAGGTCCTAGATACCTATACCTTGACTGCTTGTGTTTTAATAATAATTAACATAACTCTTTGGAAAGAAATGCAGCGAACAGCCTATAAGTTACTCTGTCAATATGTGCATATCGTGTTGACCCAATTTAACTTTTTCCTCACAACTTCACAGTATTTCTTGGTAGAATATAATTAATACGAATAAAGAAAACATGACCATGGCTGCTTCTTAGTAAATACGTTGGTATCTTTAGTAGTAAATATATTAGTTTCTACTTTATAAATTGGTCCTACAATGAATTTACAAAAATAATGTTTATTAATGTACTTAGGTAAGTATTAAGTATTTTTAATTTAATAAAAGTTTGTAGAGCTACCAAAATAACACTTTTGTGTTACTTACTACACAACTTTTTTGTTTTGTACTAACTACAAAGCAAAAGCTCTGCTACTGCTCTACAAAGCAAAAAAGTTTAAATACAGGTACTAATAATAACAACAGACAATAATATATTATTAACAATAATATATTATTAATGACGTTTGAAAAAAGGCAAAAATTGAAACTCTTATCTATTCGTGCAATCGAATAAAACTAAATCATACACACCTAAATAATGACTTACTTTTATATTTTTGGATGTAATTGTAACTACATTAATCATAAAAAGGAATTTTATGGTTGAGGTACTTTAACTAGTATTATATTATCTGTGCTTTAACTAAACCTCCTGATCCGATTATGATAATTTTAAGCGGTAGAAAGCTACGGTTGAGCAGGCTGTATTTTATTATATTAGTTGCGTAACTCAGGACCTCTCAGGACGCATTAAGAAGAGCTTTCGTTAATAATTTTTAGATAGGAATTTTTATCTACTTACCTACCTACATGAAAAATCGAAATAGGTACCTACCTATCTAATTTTATGTTTTACCATCTATTTTGCTTAAGTTTTATCCAAATAAATATTTTATTTGGACATTTATTTGGATGAATTCAGATTTAATAAATAGTTAGTAGGTAGGTACCTACCTAACTACTAACTATTACTTTTTCAATACATTCGAACTCTTTCTGTTCAAAATGGATTCCTACATCATCGATGCCTACAACTAAGTACGTACAATTTAATTTAAATCCTAAATTAAACCACGTCTTCACTCCGATAAATTAAAACCCATTTGAAAGTAATTGTGAGGCGTATATTTATTGTTCTTAATGATCAAATTAATAACAGTAAGATTACTTAGCATATTTTGTACCGTTGCGATATAAGTACAAGTGAATGGAAATATAACCTTTTTATTAATGAAACAATATGGTGCATGTACAAAAACCTTCGAAACCACAGACATTACTCGAAGCCAGACGTGGGTTGCACAAGACTCGCTCATTGCCTTTTAGAGATTTCGCGTAGGCGAATCGCTTTTTGAATCATGCACCCACGATCGATTGCATACAAAAATAATACCGCATATCCGACGATTAATCTCCAAATTTTCGATAAAAGCCTCTACAAAAATTAAAAGTTACATGAACAAGCAATTTCTGGCAGAATTGTAAGGGTCAATATTGAAATCTTAATTTTTTTAATATTGCACAAGTTACCATTCATTTTTTGCAACATATCGAAGGAAAGCCAAAGGTCACCGTTTTATAAATAACCAATTTTGTCACTCGATTAAATTTGAAGCATAATAATATTATTTAATTAGCTTTAAAATACCTTACGAAGGTAATAGCTAAGCCTAAGGCTAATAACTAATAAGCTAATTATCCTATCTATGTATTTTATATTAAACAAGCTCTGTGTTATTTATTATTACTACGTATCCTATAGTCTATATATTATATATTATATAGTTAGGTCTTAGTTAGGTAGTTAGTTAATTTTGGAGAATTTATAACGTATCAGTTATCACAGATAAAATAAAATTGTAAACAATTATGCTAAGGTTCTATATTTGAACACAATCTCATTTGAATATCACTCTATACCTATATTAGATTATTATTATTATTGTTAGATTTATAGAAGAATTTCGGTAAAGTGCATAAGTCTGAGTAGGTACATTAAACAATTAATTTTTTTCACAGTGTTAATGAATAAGTTTTCATTTCAAAATTTTCTATTCCTAAATAGATTTTCATGTAGCACAATCTGTATACATATGTACCGCAAATATAGTAGAAATTACGTAGGCTGGCTGTAAAAATCCTTCTATGCAATATTTATTTTATATTTAAGTATGTTACACCTGTATATATTATGTATATCCTCGGTATGTATTCGTTGTGTGCGCGATGACAGCTCCCCTAGTGGCCGCAACTATTCAGGACTTGTCATCTGTTAAATCATGTCAAATAAATGATAATATATTTTTATTATTATTGATTGAATTTCGACTAGTTTTTCAACGAAATTGAAAAAAAATAGTGTAAAAAGTGATTGTTTATAAGTATTATACCTAGCGATTTTCTTCCTCGTGAAAAATATGGATATTATAATACGTACGGGATTTTTTCTCTTCACAGCAGCTATCCATTTTTGTCTTTGCTGTAATGTCCACTTTGATGTTGGAAACGAATAAAACTTGCACGAACTGTTTTTCCCATTGTTTTTACAATTTAAGACACAGCATGTACTATGACCCATACCGCATATTTTTACGTTTTTACTTAAAATTATAAAGGAAGTTATGAAAATAAAGCAATTTGACACATAAAAGCCCAGAATTAATTCACATTTCTGCCACGTCGTGCGCTACGATCGATTTGCCGTTCCCCACCATCCACTTCGCACATAGCCAATACGAAAAAAAATTGCATTTAGTTTTCAAAATAGGTCTTTGAAGATGTCAGTAAGCGCGAGGTATGGGGGACTTTGAATGTAATAATTTATCAGTTCAAGAAAAGTAATTTTTAAATAAATTGATGACTGAATAATATACCCCATTAAATAAACTTTTTATCCTCATATTTCGAATTTCGAATTTATATATAAATTCCTTAGAAAAATAATAAAATATTTTTCTTTGTCATTTTTTACAATTTTGCGTATTTTGATTTTTTTGTTAAGATCATTAAATAAATGGCCTATATTATGCTTAAACTTCATGGAAAGTTCTAGAGTGGTCATCGCAGTACTTTAGAATCTACATCTATGTATGTCGTGGTCATATCGTAGATTTGATCATTTCATGATATGAGTGGCCATTTCACGAAATGGTCGCATATCGTGAAATGGCCAATTTAGTTTGGCCACATCATGATGTGGTTTGGGCAGATCAATGATAAGAAATCGTTTCACGATATGGCCAATTAACGCACGGTTTTTTCATGAAATGATCAAAATTATTTGATCATATCGTAAAATAGTAACATTAATCGTTGGTAGAGGCGCTGCAAGCTCTGTGTTTATGTGATAAGATGGCGGCCGCTGGCGAAAATTAAATTATTCGCAGTTAAAAACTTCATAATTCGTTTATATAATAACAATATTATGAAGAAAGTCAAAGCAAAGAATTTATGACGAAGAGGTACGAGTACTATGGAAAATGTGGATATCTTATATGTATTTAAGAAAAAATGCGACTTAAATAAAATAATTTAAGAAACTACTACTATATTATTATAATTGTTTTTAAAAAGCGATCCGCTTCTGGCACTCGCCGGCCGCTGCCGCGGCACGCTCGCTTTGCTCGCTCGGCTCGTGCGTTGTTTATCAAAGTCTAACCTAACCTAACCTAACTGTTTTCTATTGCAAAAACGATTCGCTTCTGGCATTCGCCGGCCGCTGCCGCGGCACTAACTTAAATGACATTAAACAAGTTTTTAGAATATAGTTATTCTGAAATTTTTTAATATTTTATTGACTCTTTATATTTTATACGATCTGGCCAAATGTGGATGACCAAATCGTGAAACGTTGACGATTTAACGATCTGATCAAACTATGTTGGCCATTTCACGATATGCGACCATTTCGTGAAATGGCCACTCATATCATGAAATGATCAAATCTACGATATGACCACGACATATATATGTAGTATAGCGCAAGGCAATGCGGCAACCCCGCGCGCCTCAAGGATTCGAAAACCGCCCGTTAGATATCGGGATGCGTCGTAGAGGTATTTAAAATAGAAAGTTAGTTAGTTACAATCTCGCCAGCGTCCAGCCATGTCTCTGCGCTTTTAAAATTATTCATTGTAACGGTTTTGATCTGATCCTTGTAGTATTTTGTGTTTTTTTAATATTAATAAATGTTCTTTTATCAGTAATAGTGTATAATTCCAATAAACCCATTAACTAACGAACCCAAACTATATGTGGCGTCCCAACGTTAGGCTGTGCAGTATTTAAGTTTAAAAGACAGTTAGCAAGTATTAAAAACTTTTGTATATAATATTATGAATATTATCGTGTGTTTTGAACATAAGTGAATAGTGAACGTCGTATTAAACGTATAGTGATCGTTTTAATTGTAAGTTTAAAGGATATTTGAAAGACTTGTGAATATTAAATGTTAGTTAATAATATTTGCTATAGTTTGGTTATTTTAAATACGTTTGACTTTTATAATTTTACATAGTAAGTGTTAATTACAATAGATACTACATATGAATGACTATTGTTATAGATTGGGTTTTTATATACGTTAGACTTTTTATAATTTACACTTTACTTAGAACATTTGTGTTTGCATAACTTTTATTATTAACCATGGTGCTTACTCGGTCACGTGCGAATAGTATCGGACACAGTGAACAGCGACCTAACACACACCCTGTTGTTGCGGAGCAGTATGACGGTTCGTTACCGTCTACTTCACATGGCAGCGCCGTACCTGTCGATGTTCGTACATCGACACCGCCGCTGGCTGGACCTATGTCCGCCGGCGTCTCGGCCCCATCACCTCCGCCGCTATACGGGCGTGAGTCGCCCGACTACTTACCGCGATCGCAGCATGGGCGTGCTCCGCCTGTCGCCTCACCTCAGCCGCCGGCTTCAGCACCTGTGCTTTTATCAGATCAGCAGTTTGTATACTTACTTCAGGCATTACGGCAGCCGCCTTACCAGGCCGCGCCGCCGCCGTCATCAACTGTAAGTAATCTTTCAAATTGCTCATCAAGATTTAACGGCGAAGGAGACATTATGGCATTCATAGACGCTGTTCAAATATACAAGGACTGCTTAGGAGTCAGCAATGACATGGCGTTGAGAGGATTACCGATGCTACTACAAGGTTTTGCTGCCACATGGTGGCAAGGCGTGAAGCACTCCATTTCTAGTTGGGATGAGGCTTTACATCTATTGCGTCAGACATTTGGACCGCGCTTGCCACCACATAAAGTATATAGAGAAGTGTTCAGCCGCGAACAAACAGATGAAAAAACAGATGTATTTGTGTGTCGAATACGATCGTTGTTTGCACAACTCCCACCAAATACACTGCCAGAAAATCCAGTGCAGCTTGACATGGTTTACGGCCTGCTTCATAGAAGGATTCGTGAAAGAGTACCGAGAACTATATTTGCGTCGTTCTCCGAGTTGTTACAACACGCCCGAGTGGTGGAAGATATTTTTGATGAAGTGCGCGCTACCGCGCCCGTCAAGGAAAATACTTATATACCCGTTACACCGGCACTTGTTGTACAATCTCCGTTAATACAAACACCTTCTACCTCTACATCGATACCTTCGTCTAGCAATACACCACCTAACAATAGACAAAGATTGAGGTGCTCATATTGCAAAACTTATGGACACAATATAGGCGACTGTAGGAAGTTATCGCAAAGGAGACTCGCTTCAGAACCTGTAAAAAAAGAAACCGCACTTTCACCAGAGTTATTGGAACCGCGCCCGGCAATCACTTGTTTTGGATGTGGTGCACCGGGGGTGGTTCGATCAAATTGTGAAGTGTGTAAAGAAAGACGAAGCGCACCTATGCCTTCCACATCTTCATTTCAATCAATAGTAGCTGACATTTCAGTATTTAAACCGTGTGTGCGACCAATTTTCAGTGTGGAAGTGTACAATACCATCGGTACCGCTTTATTGGATACCGGTGCTAAACAATCCGTTGCTAGTGTCAGTTTAACGAGATGTTTGCGTGCCAATGGGCAAGTGTTCAAATCCATAGAAACCGAATTGAAATTTGCCGATGGTACTAGGCGCGTAGAAATAGTAGAAACCGCTTTAGTCAATGTAAAGGTTCACGGAGTTGCCATAACTACGCTTTTTATAGTTTTACCAGGCGCCACCGATTCATTATTGGGGATGAATTTTATCCGGGACGCTGGCATGGTACTAGATTTTTTTAACAACAAATATTCAATGCGCTCCACCACTTTTTTTGAACTCAAATACGAACGAGACGACCACGTTGTGGCTCGTTCTGCTATGGTTCTCCGCGAGTGCGAGACAACTCTCTTAACAGATGTTGATAAGAATAAATTAACAACTATACTAGAAGATAATAGTGGTATCTTCAGTTCAGGGGGAGGACCTACTTCCATCGCTGTGAATAAGATTGAACCTAATCAAGGAATGGGTCGTTCGGGGGCAATAATCTCTGATACAAATTATTTGCCCAATAAAACGCCCTACCTTCAAGTAAAAGGGCGAATTGATCATCCACAGGATTTTAGAGAGCGTGCTGCTGATAAAGACCGTCGTCTAAGTCCTACCTATAAGGAGGGTGCTCTCGTACTCGTGGAGACCCATCGCCCAAATAAAGCTTTTAGGGGATTCACCAGTAAATTTGCTCCCAAACGCGAAGGTCCATCCAAAATTTCCAAATGCGTATCTTCCACGACCTATGAAGTCGTGGACAATAACAATACCTTCCGAGGCAAGTACCATGTCAGTCTTCTGAACCCTTATACCGGTGTTTCCACCCCAATTGTTCATGGTCGTAGAAGAGGTAGACCAAAGCAGAAACAAAGTCCCAAGCCAGCACCAGATATTGCTACTGACTTGGAGGGGGAGGATATAGCGCAAGGCAATGCGGCAACCCCGCGCGCCTCAAGGATTCGAAAACCGCCCGTTAGATATCGGGATGCGTCGTAGAGGTATTTAAAATAGAAAGTTAGTTAGTTACAATCTCGCCAGCGTCCAGCCATGTCTCTGCGCTTTTAAAATTATTCATTGTAACGGTTTTGATCTGATCCTTGTAGTATTTTGTGTTTTTTTAATATTAATAAATGTTCTTTTATCAGTAATAGTGTATAATTCCAATAAACCCATTAACTAACGAACCCAAACTATAGTAGATACTTTATGTATTGAAGCTTTTGTGTGTGGCGGCAAAAGAAAACTACAAACTCTATAGCAGGCAAATGTGCATTAGTTTTCCTGAAGCTTTCATGATACCTTCCAATTTCACTGCTGATTCTTATTATCTATGTGGATCCTTGGAAGCAAGGATTTTCAACACTATCAGCTCACTTCCATTTCTCTTAGATATTTAGAAACGTTTATCAACTCGTAAACATGCTTCAAGTGTGCTTCAAGTTTTAAACTCGAATGACAACCAATATTTACTTACTTCTTGTTGCCAGACACTGCTGCGCCTGTGCAATATAATCTTTCTACGTAGCACCTGGTACCACATGAATTATGTAGTCAATAGTCATTAAGGTGTCCTTCATAGTGTACCTTCATGGTAGGCACCTTCTAGTTAAATATAGTGACCTCGTACCAAATGTCTACCTACAAAGAAAATTATAAAAAAAATCAATAAATGTATTTAATATTTTGGTTTAATGGCATTCAAATGCTTTATAAATATAAGGGTTCGAGTCCCGCCTCGTGATCGAATTTTTTCTATTCTTTATAAATTTATAAATCAATAGATGTCAATTGGAATACAAGGAAACAAACCAAACAAAGTACCTATCATAGAGAAGTCACGAGCTGAAAGCTAAAAAATATGTAAAACTACATAATATTATCTAATCTACATATTATCATCATCATACATGGCATACAATGATTTCTATAATGAATAATATATTTATATTAATTATTATTAAGAACAGCATCAATTATCAATTATTATCTATAATATAAAAATGAATCCCAAAATGTGTTGGTAAGCGCATAACTTGAGAACGGCCGATTTCGTTAATCCTTTTTTTATAATATTCCTTGAAGTTCGAGGATGGTTCTTATGTAGAGAAAACGTGAATATGTACCACGGGCAAAGCCGGGGTGGACCGCTAGTTTTTAATAAAAATTGAGTTACGTACCTAATACTTGAACGCTCCCAAAGGCCAAAAAAAGGTCTAAGTTTATAAATTACTAGCTTCCTCGATTCCTCGATGAATGAACTATCTAACCCCGAAATAATTTTTCAAATCGGACCAGTATCTTACCAGTTTTTAGTTGTTCCTGATATTAGCGCGTTCAAACAAACAAACTCTTCAGTTTTATAATATTAGTATAGAATGATTATAATATATTTTTTATATTTTAAATTGAATTAAAACTAAACAAGTTACAATATTATATTATAGTATAAATATTTAAAACCTTCCATTTTTAATTTTTTGAAATCAATGAAATCCAATTTGTACACAATAAAATGTTGACAACGCCATCTGTGTTGATAATATTATTTAAATAACCGCCATCTGTAGAAACTTAAGAGATCTAAAACATGTACAGTTTGCGTTTAGTAAAATATATGGATGTGTATATGGAACTACAATTTTTCTGGTAAATACTACAAGATGGCGCTGTACGCTCCTGGAGTCAATAATGGCCGCGTGCGTCACATCACTGCGCAATCAAGCACGGAAATAACTACCTAACAGCTGTTCTACAATATTCGTTCGGGCAACTCAGGTAGCAGCTGTATTCGGACCAAGACGCAGCCGTTTTCCTTGGAATTGCGATTGTTTGGGCACAGAATAGTGGCTTTCTCATTGTTTAATGCTTCTTTGTATGGAACGAAGTATTTCAATTTTCAAAGTTTATTGTGATATTGTTTAATGCGATAACGGTGTTGCAAGTGCGTGAATTATTAAAAGCGTAAGGCATTGGTGATGTTTACTAAAATTCGTTCGTTGTTATTGTGAGTCTTGATTAGTTGAAATGCCTCGCGAATACGTGGACCGCGAGGAGAGCAGAGTGTTATGTCAATAGAATCTCGACGCGTAGATAGCAATATTAGTTTTATATTTGATAAGCCTAGGACGAAAAGTTTATAAAAAATGTCTAGTACGGTACCAACCAGTTCTGCTTTGAGGGCTTTGGCCTTAGAATATAAAAGCCTGCAAGAAGAACCTGTCGAAGGTTTCAGAGTGAAATTATTGGGAGAGGACAATCTATTCGAGTGGGAAGTTGCAATATTCGGACCGCCAGATACATTATACCAAGGCGGGTACTTCAAGGTATGAACACATTATATATATTTTTATTACCTTCAAGTGAATTTTGTTGGGTTATGGTTTCTCAACTGATTTTCTGTGTGAACAATTGGTTTCACACATATCACAAATCAGATCCTGCTGACTCATTGCATCTATCATACAAAGCAATTTATTAATATTCTTGTAAGTTTATCTTAGAAAAAATGCAAAAAAATGTAGCCAATAACCTCATTTAATACTATCATCGCTATGAAATATTTTAATTATGTAAAATGCTTTATTGATTGTTGTTAGCAAAGATTTTAAGTTTGCGTAATAATAAAAATAAATCAACAAATATCCCAATTTAACTGTCCTATTTAAAACTAAGTATTTACCTATTACTTTACTGTTTATATAATTTAATGAAATAAAGCATTTATTCAATCAAAAATGCAGCAGCCCGCACTTCATACAAAGCAATTTTTTTTGTTACACATATTCAAGTAATGTATCCCTAATATTTGGGTTAATCTTACTCAGTACTTTATAATTTAATTATATTTTTATGAAAACAGAAAAATATAAACTTGCTTACTTGCTATTTTTCAACTTGTCAGTCCACTTAGACCTGATGACCTCATTTTTTTTAGAAAACAAAACACCCAACACATTTTAAGACAAAATAAACCATCAAACTAACTAGCTGACTAGTTCTATTATTCTTGTATTCAGAAGTACATTATTTTGCTTAAAAGTAAAAGTAATGCATCACTTTCATAGCACTAGAAAATTTGTGTTGGCGCTTCTCACTATGTTTAATGGTATGTTTCCATTAAATTGAAAATTGAGTCATGTATTATTATTCACTATTTTCATCATGAAAAATCAATCATCAATTTGTCTGTATCAATTGGTAAGGGAAATGAAAGTAATGATGAAAATTTATTTGGTTGCATTCAGCATTGCAGCATGTATCATCCTGGCATTGGATTACTCAATGACAGTGTACTGGTTGACATTATCTAAGAAAATGACATCCAGCCTATAACTATATCTGTAAAAAATAAAGGAACAGAATATAAAAAAGTTATATGAATACAGGATCTATTTCATCTATTCATATAACATTTTTTTAATAATAATAAATAACAAATAAATAAATTATTTATTTTCCTCAAAAAAAAACTTCTAACTACATTAACAAAAGTACAAGTAAACATAAAATAAGAGGACTGGTGTCTGCAATAGGCAGTTCAACAGTAAAACGGCTTATTAATGTTGATACAGTAGTTGGTCACCGCAAGATCAGCATTATTTCAATCTAAATACAATGTTTTCACTTAAGACATAAATGGGCCAGTTCTCTGGCATCATTGTTATTGTAAATATAAAATTTTCTTGTATTGATATGATTTTATTTTCTTGTATTCATAAAAGAAACCGTTTCTTGGTCCTGAATAATTTATTTCTGTATTATGAAAATTCAAAAGTAAACAATTCAAGATTAATTACTACAAGTTTGATATTTAAGATGTTACAATCCAGTCCATTATCCACTGTTGACGATGCAGTATTGGATCATTCACTTATTTGATTCCCTATCTATGTTTTAATTTTATACAACACTGATCCAACACCAGAATTTTTGATGCTGCCGCCTGCCACAAACTACTGTAGGTATCAAATTATTATTAGTCTTATGTTTTTTGACAATTCAAAAGTGCTTCAAATGAAGTCTAATTGAACAAATAAATGTTACTTTGATCAAATCTTACATAAAGTAAAAATTACCATTAATGAAAGTTAATCAGCCATAAGTAATAAGGCATTTTATGCCTTTACAGTTCAAACTTTTCATACGATGGCATATCAGATAGCACAAGTTTTAAAAATTCCGATAAATGTTTTTAGCATATACATAATATATTATGTATTTTATTGGTATATTTACCACCACCAAACCAAACCACCAATTTTTAATAGCCAAAAAATAGAATCAAAATTTAAAACAATTTTTAACAATATCTCTTCTTGTTTGCAGGCACATATGAAATTCCCTCCAGACTACCCATATTCACCACCATCAATTAGATTTTTAACAAAAGTTTGGCATCCAAATGTATATGAGGTAAGTGCTATAGTAAAATATCATCACAATATTCTTAGCTATAAGTAATCAAAATCCTTGGGGCCTACTTAACACCCCTTCCGAAAATCTGACAAGCTCGAGTAATTTTTTTTTTGTGCATTTTTGACTAATTTATATGCCTAGCCCCACCACGCAAACCGGCAGATTAGTATAAGCAAAAACTATACTAGATTTAATTATTTGTCTTGCATTAAAAAATAATATGAGCATCCATAATTTTTCGAAGTGTAACTTATTTAGAAATTAGACGCGTTGAGAGTAAAATTTCAAGGCTACGATTTTGGTATCTTTGAATCTTGCCCAAGAAGTCTCATTTCTGACACGTGTGCTCGGTACACACGCTCTAGGTTTTAGTATATAATTTATTAGGTATTAGACAAACCGGGCGAAGCCGCGGGCGAAAAGCTAGACTACCTATATAATCTTTTATTGGTTAGACTGTTCTTTGATGGACTAATTTTAATTATATAAATGAGTTTCCGTTGTCATTGTAGGTACCTACTCGTAGTATGTTTAATAGGGTAGTGTCCGTCTTTACTTCACGTAGGCTGACGTTATCTGACAAGGTAACCACAGACCCCTTTGTAAAAATCCGGTTGAGGACCGTCAGAATAGCTCTACAAATATAAAACCTACAGGAAACAGTATACAATGGCAATTGTTGTCAACAATTCGTAAATAGTCGTGACAGCTTATTCGCTTTTCCTGGCTGGCTTTCATTTATATTAATTACTAGCGACCCGCCCTGTTTTCCTCGGCTTTAAGCAAAATATTTTTAAGTCAAAATTCTTTGTTGCTGATTCCTTCTACCCCTAACACTTCCCGTCCGTGCGTTAATTTAATCAGAAAATAAAGTTTAACCTCCTAATAAGAAAAATTTTGTCTTAAATCATCACCGTAAAATGAAAGTACTGATTAATTATTTATTATCATACACGAGATGCCTTCTACACTTACCATAATAAAACTATAATTATTCCAATTGTTTTCAATATAATATAGGTACTTTTGGTTTAATATAGTCAAACAAGAAGTCTATTGTATGAAAGTGTTGTAACTACTGTATTTTTTTAAAGAAAAAGTGACTACCGATAGATAGTGTAGCGCTGAGCGGTCTACTAAAGACAATAGTTTGGGGCCAAGTGCTGAGCGCCCTACAGTGAAGTAGATCAAGGTTCCCGATCACGACATAGACCCTTTTGTACTATAATTTTCGATCTCATGGAGGATAAAAAGATATTTAAAAGTCAAATTAAGGCCACATTTCTATGTATAAACGTCTTTAAACTGACCTCAGACCTGTTAGTAACACAGGCAATTTTAACGAATCAATGTCAAATATTCGCGGTGATGGTTTTAAAAAGAAATTTTTATATAGTCGCTTTCTATTCCCACGAGGCGGGTCATGTCTGAGTGATTCCTCCAACGTAGAGGGAGGATCCTCGACCGTACGAAACTATGAGTGACCCACCGTTAGGCCTGATAGGCTGATGATGGTGTGAATTTGTATCTGTTGCATGTCGAAGAAATTTTTTTTTGCAGCGAATATGAATATAATTTCCTCCCGTATCCGTTCTCAATGACATGGATTTCAAACCCATCCCACTTAGATACTTTGGCAGATGCATAGTGTAAGATGTTTGCAACATACAAATGTAAACGTAAAATTCTTGCATTTATACATATAAAATATGTCCTCATTCTGCAGTCTGCTAAAAAGAATGCATAGGTTTATTTCAGAATTTGTGTAATTATTAGATAGGAATATCTATGAATGTTATTGTTAGTATCATGTGTAACAAACTTAACTAGGGCAGTTTCATCGTTGCGTATATCGTATTGTTTGACAATCGAGGTTAAGCGTTTTACGTTATATCTAGTTTTAAACGCATACGGGAAGAACACGATTTCTTATTTTTGAATCAATAATTGTGAAAAGTGAAACATAAGTATCTCCAAGAATATCTGACTGAGAAGTGATGACTAATATTCTAGACTAGATTGACTAATGCATTTCCAGACGCTTCCTATTTTTTAGGATTCTTTCTTTTTTTTCAGTATATTTTGTCAACTACTAAATGGGTTCTAGAAGAAATGTTCTTGATATTATTCCTCACGAGTGTATCAAATTTATAAAGAACTACCTAATCTCAAGACCTAGCTGTACAGTTTGTTGTCTGGAAAATCCTCAATCCATATGCATATAACCATCTCTTTAAATATTAGAAATTCAAACAAGTGTTCTCGTAAAATCTTCTAAATAGGCTTTATTCCTAAACTAGGTTTCCACCCGCGGCTTCGCCCGCGCAGTCAAAGAAAAACCCGCATAGTTCCCGTTCCCGTGGGATTTCCGGGATTACGTCATTTTCCCGGGATAAAAAGTAGCCTATGTCCTTTCTCGGGTATCAAAATATCTCCATACCAAATTTCATGAAAATTGGTTCAGTAGTTTAGGCATGATTGAGTAACAGACAGACAGACAGAGTTACTTTCGCATTTATAATATTAATATGGATTGCTTAGACTACAATTTTATTTTTATGTGTAGTTAACGGGACATACATATTTACAGCGAAACAGCTGAAAACAGACGACTTCTTATCATGACGATATTTTTTTACATTACAAGAAGCTTGATAATGTAAAAACAACAATTATTTATATTGTCCCTTTCGTTAAATTGCGACACAATCTTAGCGACTTTGACCCGAACCACTGAACAGTGTGCTAGATCGTGATTTGACCTACATTAGAGCTTGATTTTAAGACTGTGCAATCTAAGTATATAATATTTACCTTAGTGTCTGTAATATATTGAATTCAGTAGTTATTTCTCTTAATCTCTACGAAGTACATACGTAGTCAAGTCAATAGATAAAGAAATAAGTAGTACAGTCATAATATATAAAGGATGGTTCAGGAATAAATCGTTTTCGTAATTCTCACGAAAGAATCCATACTCTCTCTGGTAACCTACTTTTTAACATAGTTTGCAGATCTCTTTTCGTAAAAAATAGGGTTTGGCTCAATTTCGCAGTAGAATCACGCTTGCTTTTAAAAAATTTGTTTTGAAAACCTTCAGAGAAATATTTTCTGAAAGTACATAAACAGTACAGTGTATATTCAGGTCTTCTTCGAAGCTAGTCTTGTTCAGTCTTAATAAATAATATGCAAAATTTAGGTACAAAAGAGCCACTATAATCAATAAAATAGAATTAGTGGGCAAGGCACGATTGCAAAGCGTATTTTCGTGGTAGTCGCGGATTACCGTTAACTCTGTAGAAATTCAAGCGAACAGTAATATTATCGGGTCATCAACCAACCTGCCAAGCATGATTCACGTGACACGATGTATCGAATCTCTAAATGAATAAGTATAAATAGTTATTTGCTTTTATAATGTTTACATTCCTAAACGTGTTTAAGTAATACCTACTCTATTATAATTTGTCCTACTTTTAGAATAGCTGTTCTTCTAAACCGTTTTTTAAATACATAGGTATTTGCTTCTTTCATTCAGATCTATTTATTCCACTTTTAATAACAATGCAAATGGGTGGATTGAAGTATCACAATTTGAAATTCTTTATTTCGAAATGACTATTATCTAGATGTTTCTATTCTCTATGTGTAATCTAATTCATAAAACATTTCATTGCTACAATGAACGTAACATTTGAGTCATAAGTTTGTTCCAACACCTAGGTGGAAATGCAATCAATGGCTTACCTACGGTTAATGACGGTTGCGTAAACAATAAACATTTATACAGCAATGTATCAAAATCAAATTAATCAGGACCAATATTTTCGGTAAAACCTAAAGGCATCTCTGATCATAAAACCATGAAAGTGGCAATAATTTAGATATTCAATTTCAATATATTATTGGAAAAATCTATATCAGACCTACAGAAGCTATGAAATAATTTTAAATTATACAGATGGTTCCGGCTTTGAGCCCGGAGGTGGAGTAAACGTAATAAATGTTAATACGGAAGACAAAACTTGGTTTACTTGGCTACGTAAGCATTATGTCTCGAACCATACATTAATTATTTACGCTAAAATTGCAAACGCCAACTGAAAATAATTAGAAATTAAAAGGAAAAAATAATATGATAAATTGCCTACATCTTATATTTTACGTAACGATTTTTTTTTAATAATCAAGAATGTTTATGCCACTTTGCCTGGAGCTTCCGGAAAAAGGAAATAAAAATTTAAAATAATAATATTTTTTGCCCCGTAGTCTCGGCCTCGCAAGCCACAACCATCACCATTGTTTTTATTTAATTTCAGCCACTTGCAAAAGATCTCATATGTAAATATGGTTTGTTTTGCACTTCACGCATGATGAATAAGTACCGATGACATTGAATACATCTATGAGGAGCAAGTCGCATCAAACAGGATATAGCATCGGTTGAATGACCTTTACCATGAAGGCATTGCGGTGGTTACTAACATACTTAATTTTCAAAACGTGAATCACGTTTCAGTCAATGAACTATCCTCACCACTTAACAGTATAATTGCAAGCGCTTAATGAGTAATGACGAAAAACAACGGTTTCAACTTTCAATACATAAATAAATGTACCTACCTAATCAACAGACGTTTCTTTTGAATATAATGCAATAGGAAATGGCAATGTAAAACCAAAATAGGTATGTGTCCACTTTACTAAAGATAACAATATTAAACAAAGCTTTTGCGTGCATTAAAATTCAAAAATAGACAAGGAAGCCACAGCGAAATTAAAAATGATGTCAGAAAACATGAAGCACGATATATCAAAAGTTGTACGAATTAAAATCTCATAAAGAAACCTTGATGAGATGGTGATCTAGGAATATGTATTATTTATCATAGGCTATACAGGATAAATTAAATGTAACTATGTAATAGCGACATGACAAAAGTAAGCGTTCCGCAATATGGGTTAATCTCATGGATAATAGTTCAGGATACATCGCCCATTTTTGCAAGTGACTACTATCAAGCTAATTTTCCGTTGGTAGCTTTATTTTGATGAGACGCCCAATAATTTCGTGTACGAAAGTCTCGATTGTGGTAGCTAACAGAGATAACAAGGATAAAAATTTTTGATTTGATGGTTCTCAAATATTTATTACTACTTAACTGAATTTTTTTTTGTTCAATCTCAAGATAATTACCTAAATTATTCGAAAACATATTTGTCCTACAAAATCTATGGTTGGTTCAAAGAGTCCCCCTTTCCAAAGTGTATCGATAACGAGGTCATCATAAATGATTACTAACAAGCTGTTTGTTTTGTTTTCACTTAGTTAATGTTTATATAATTCAACAGACATATTGTCCTACAAATTGCGTAATAAATATTTTGAGAACCATCAAATCAAAATTTTTTATCCTTGTTATCTCTGTTAGCTACCACAATCGAGAGTTTCGTACACGAAATTATTCGGTGTCTCATCAAAATAAAGCTACAAACGGAAAATCAGCTTGATAGTAGTCACTTGCAAAAATGGGCGATGTATCCTGAACTATAAAGTAAAATTCAATTTTTCCTTGACAATGTCCCAACGCTGGCACGACTCGGCCTTGAGGTAATTAACCTTATTCCTGACGGCCCGTACCGCAGTGGCAGCACTGAACTTGGCTTCAGCTCTAAATAGTCCCCAAGAGACGCAACATCATCACGACGCATCGACCCGTGCCAACCATTCAATTGCACGCCTATACAAGCCACGTGGTTATAAAAACGCTGAGTGACGTACATTTTGTACCGTAATATACAATGGAACTATGAATACTGACGAACTGACTGAAGTGCTGGAATATCCATCCTATAAGTTACTAGCTGCGCTCCGCGGTTTCACCCGCGTGGCTCCGCGCCTGTTGGTCTTAGCGTAATGACATAAATATATAGCCTTCCTCGATAAATGGACTATCTAACAAATCGGACTCGTAATTGCTGACATTAGCGCGTTCAAACAAACAAACAAACTCTTCAGCTTTATAATATTAGTAATAGTATAGATTATGCGCCTATAACATCTTCTAGACTATTCACGAACATTTCTAGATAAAACTATGAGGTAGTAACGCAATAAAATGTTTAATGTCATTTACCGGTTTCCAGATGATAATGGTTAAATTGTTTAATTATTATTTAAACAAGATGTAATTTTAATGTTTTAGCTGTTTAATTTTAGGGTGTTATTTGTTTTATAGATTTTTAATTTTATTTACAAATGGTCCCGATTTGGCGGTGAGCACACACACGCTTCTTTGTGAGGAAGCGGTGAACCGACGGCATAATTTTAGCCGAGGGCGTCGCACCGACCATGCCACTGCGCTATCATCATGACAACACAGTTATATTATTATAAAGACACCAACTATCAGTGGAATAAAGAATTTAAGAAAATACTTTTTATTATTTTATAGGGCGCTATCGTGGGCATTGTATAAATTTCAACCATATTTCACAAAGAGTCAAAAAAACAATCAATTTTTTTTATATTTTGCATTGTTTCTTCTTTCAATATAAAACTATGTACCATGAAAGATCATGACTTTTCCTATGCTATGCAAGAGCACAGCATATTATTATTGCCCCAAAAAATATTATATATTTTCATTGCTTAAATAGTTTCCTTCTTCTCTATTATGGAATAGTATAATAAGCTGACCTTCCTTCATTTACATTTATCACTACATAGTATAAAAGGAAGTCGCTTTGTCTGTCCCTATGTCCCTTTGTATGCTTAAATCTTTAAAACTACGCAACGGTTTTTGATGCGGTTTCTTTTAATAGATAGAGTGATTCAATTGGAAGGTTTTAGTATATACTTAATTTATTAGGTTTTAGACAAAGCGGGCGAAGCCGCGGGCGGTAAGCTAGTTAATCATTAACAGCATTAATTGCAGTATCTAGAAAAAATAACATAAAACGAAAACATAAGATACCATCATGTATACGGATACCTACTTACTTATTAATTATATACGTATTAAATGCATACGTGTTTTCACTAACAAAACAAGATTAGATTTACTTGGAATTTTACTAACAGAGAAACCAGATCGAGAAATTTGTGATTTGGTGGGTATTAAATTTACATGTTCCTAGAAATAATGCTTTGTAAAAAATATTTTAATATTATGAGATCATTTACTTTTGACTAGAATGTTCTACAAAGTGGTAGAATATGCCAAATTATTTTAAGTATAGGAATGAAATTCGGTAGATATTTAATGGTCATAAACAAATTATTCATCATACCTATATTTTTTGGATATGGGTAAGAAAAATATAATGCGATAAGAAATCGATGCAATACATGTTGTAGAGATGCACAGCGACGGTATATTCATTCTTCTGTTGAGAACAGTGATCCCACTGTTATTTGGAAATTCCTTAAAACGCTAGGCATTGGCAAACAACGAAATAATACAATTCCATCTAATATTAACATTGAACAACTTAACTTACATTTTTCCAATTCATCTCCTTCTTTCGACAGTCAATTAAAACAAAACACATTAGATTACATTTCCAAATTACCAGTTCCCAATATTCCTCCTTTTAGCTTCAAAAAATTTACCGAGTGTGATGTCAAAAGGAACATATTGTCCATCTCGTCGAGTGCTGTTGGTAGCGACTGCATTGGTCGTACTATGATCTTACCTATCCTAGACGTTGTCTTACCTGTTATTACCCATATCCTGAATTATTCCATATCCTCTAGCTCATTTCCACAGGTGTGGAAGGATTCCCATCTTATACCGATTCCAAAAAGAAATAACCCATCCTCTTTCTCCGACTTTAGACCTATATCCATCCTTCCGTTCCTTTCTAAAGTTTTGGAAAAGATGATACATCATCAATTGCAACTCTTTTTAACCA
The DNA here is from genome assembly GCF_905220415.1 of Colias croceus. Taxonomy (NCBI): domain Eukaryota; kingdom Metazoa; phylum Arthropoda; class Insecta; order Lepidoptera; family Pieridae; genus Colias; species Colias croceus. The sequence goes on from NC_059553.1 coordinate 5,052,308, forward strand.
CACATAATCTCCTTAATCCATACCAATCCGGCTTCCGTCCAGGTCATAGTACGGCCACTGCATTAGTTAAAATAACCGATGATATTCGAATGGGGATGGACAATAAAAAGCTAACAGTACTGACTTTGTTGGACTTCAGTAATGCTTTTAACACCGTAGACCACGACATTCTTCTCAGCTTGCTGCGTTCACAAAACTTATCCGCACCGGTAATTGCTTGGTTTCATAGTTATCTGAACGGACGACGACAGCGAATACACATCGATGATGTTATGTCATCATGGTGTGATATCTCTGTCGGAGTTCCTCAAGGTGGTGTTCTATCTCCGTTACTGTTCTCAATTTTCATAAATACCATATCTGATACCTTGCTGTCTCTCTACCACATGTATGCGGATGACCTACAAATATACACACAATTTACACTTGATCAAATACACCAGGCCATTCATGACACTAATAGAGATCTGAACACTATAGTCCAATGGAGCTACCGTTATGGCTTGCAGGTTAACCCACTTAAGACTCAGGTTATTATCCTTGGGAGTCCATCGCTAATCGCTAGGGTTAACTGGGTTAATCTGCCACCCATTATAGTTGATGGTGCAATAATCCCATATAGTGATTCGGTAAAAAATCTGGGTCTGGTTTTTGATCAAACCCTATCGTGGAAATATCACATTAAAGAAGTGAGCAAAAGAATGTACGCAGCAGCTGGATCGCTGAGACGATTGAGAAATTTTCTTCCTTTACCTACAAAAATCCTATTAGCTCAGTCCCTCCTTCTCCCTATACTAGACTATGCCGATGTAAGCTATGTCAACTTAACAATGGAACAGTTAAATATTCTCGAACGCCTGCAGAACTTCTGCATACGCTTTATATTTGGGCTCCGTAAATATGATCACGTTTCGGAGTTCCGAAGTAAGCTCAAATGGTTGCCGATTCGTTTGCGGAGGGATGCACATGCTCTTCAACTACTGTATCGAATTTTATTCGATCCTAAAACACCAACGTACCTCAAGGAAAGATTTGAGTTTAGAGGCCATTGTAGCGAGGTTCGTTCAACTGAAAGGTTGAGGATAATAATGCCTCCACATTGCACTCATTTTTATGATGAATCTTTCACTGTGCACGCTACTAAACTATGGAATTCCCTGCCAGATTCTATTAAAAATGCTCAATCCTTAAAAAGTTTTAAAACTATGGTTAAAGCTCATTTCCTTAGTCATAGCCAAACATAATATTTACTTATATTATATACTTATTATTAATTATTATGTATTATGTCATATTATGGTATTTTGTATTTCTCTTTCCCTTTCACTATTTATTATCAATAACAATATAAATATGTATGTGTATGTTTTCCCTACTATTATTATTAATTATTGCACTACCCATTTATTTTATTTTATACATTTTCCTCTACTGTACCAAAGGTTGTCTGGAAGAAATCGCTCTAAAGCGATAAGACCGCCATTTGTACTTAGTTTAAGCTATATTTAAGTGTGTGTATTTCTTTTTTATTCTCTTTAAGTGCAATAAAGAATTAATAAATAAATAAATAAATAAAAACTAAAAACCCTACGTTTATTTTAAAAACGTATTAGGTATTATGTTAACGATATATTGACAACAGGCAAGCATTTACATTTATTATGAAAGAGCGTGGTAACCTTTCGACACACTTATATTGATCTTTTCATAACACTCGGGTTAAATTTCCGTATTGTGAGAGTTGCACTTCGTTTTTTGATACTCTGTGACAATCTAAATCCGGAATATGGGTCACTGGGTTATACAATTATAAACTAAGTGAATAGTGTTTATGGCTGTTTTCAATTAGGCGGATATGATTCCAATAGATTCCAATTTTACATCGTGAGTAAAAGCTTATCTATCAGTTTGTTGAAGTGAAAACTTCTTTAGCGGCGTTGGGTATAAAATCTTAAACTCGCGTCAGGACACGTGGCCAGATCGAAAAAGCGTAAGACGGATACCATTCCAAAATATCAAACATGCTGAACGTAAATAATCAAGTTTTCACTTCTGCCGGCACTCCCGGAGTGCAACCCGTCTTTTTTTTTAATATTTTCACGTACCTATGAGCCGCTTAACGGATTTGAAATTTAAATAAAATGTAATCTTAAGATTTTGTTCCTTGTAAAAGCACGAGATGGGGATTTGTAGTTAGGTAAGTACATATAATTCAAATAAAACTAGAAATGTCGGACTAGATATTTTTAGGGATTGTCTTTCGTGTAAAGTTATAGAGCATTACAACAATGCTAACATTGATCTATAATTCAATCAAAACAAAAAAAAAGTCCAGCTGATTATATAATACACTTAATTGTCATTAATATTGTATTAAATACACATTGTTCATGATAATTCTTTATTCTGCTAACGTATCGATTGTAATCCACGTGTATTATTTTTTAACGAACTCTTTCATTCGTGTTTAGCATAACCTAGTTTTTGCATATTTTAACAGTTAGGTATTTTGCCAAACAATATTTACTTCAATAAAAAAATATTTATGTACTTATCGAGAGCTCCGCGCCGCACTATCATATTATATTTTATAACCACATCTGCGTCTGATGTTGAAATGGTACCTACATATTGTGTCAATAACAGATTACCTACTATTTGTGGAATAACATTTAATATTACCTATGTCAAATTGTTTACTATTGTTGTACCTACGTTAATAAATAAAAAAAAAAACAAAACGTTAACATGTGCATTTCGTAAATTGCAAACTTTGTTTAAATGAATCGAAGTAAATTCCAGCTTTTATCATTGCCAAAAGTCATAGATAAGCTCAATAACTCAACTGAAATACTGTGAATAACGTAACACTTGATTTTCTACATCAGGTCGTGTCAAGGTCTGCCAATGGCGCATTGACATTGGTCGATACATTAGATAACATCATTATAGTTATTGTGTACTCTTTTCGCTATAGTTTTATTGTTGATGAAATCTATAGTTAACGGTAGCCGGTAGAGGTCACATCTATGTTAGCCTAGGTTACCTATCTACTCTTGCAGCTATAATGAGGAAACAAAATCATCGTGTTGACACCAAAAATTAAAATTAAACGTCAGCAATTTCATTTCTTTTTATTACATCTCCATAATAATTATGTACATGTTTAACATGTAAAATTATATTTTCTATGAAAATAGACCTGTACCTAATAAAAAATGTACCTAATAAAAATATTCATCATTTGCCATTCATATAAGAATGTGTAATTTTACACATATGTATTGGATTTTAGATATAAATAAATTCCTTTGTGCCTAGTGTCTTATGAAGCGAGGTAACACGATAACCTCATTGTTAAATAATTGAGGTTAACCATTTTTACAGATATAAACAATACTACATACTTAAGCAATTTATGCATACCTATTTAGTATGCAAATATTATGCTTACGCATCGATAAAAGGCCCTTAGTAGATATACCAATACTTTACTGCATCATTTTCTCTTATAAGTTTAATATGAATATTAATGCGAGATGCTCTTCTTATTTTTCATTAATTCACTTATAATGTTTCATTTATTTAAAATTTTTAAATAAATAAAAATATAACTTGATATTGCATTTGATTGTATTAATGGTTAATGCATTAGTTGTTATTGAACACTGATATTATTTTATAACTTTTATTTAAGAAGAGCGTTTAACCAGTGTTGGTTATTAATTTTTGCCATAAACTGAGCAGGGAAATTCCGTACGACAACTGTGAACTGACCCACACTTGTAAACAATACAATATAAAAAAACGCATTTTTTCAGAACGGCGATCTGTGTATATCTATCCTGCACCCGCCAGTCGACGATCCACAATCGGGGGAGTTGCCCTGTGAGCGTTGGAACCCAACCCAGTCGGTTCGCACCGTACTCCTATCTGTCATATCGCTGTTGAACGAGCCCAACACCTTCAGTCCGGCTAATGTGGATGCGAGCGTCATGTACCGCCGCTGGCGTGACTCGAAGGGCAAGGATAAGGAATACGAGAACATCATCAGGTACTTTTTGCTGATTTGGTGGCTAGTACCTAGAGACTAATAGATGTATGATACAGGATAGATGCAAGCCAGAAATATTCTGGATTTATTCTAACTACAAAAATTGCTCTAAAATAGATTTTTCATTTCAGAAAAGTAGATTTTTCTCTGAGGGAATAATTTAAAGTGGTCTTTGTATTAAGAATATCATTAAAATTAATATTTATTTAGGTTTCGCCCAATAAAATCAAATTACTCAATTGATAAGTCTACTGTCTATGTAAAGTAGTAAATTTTTTTCTTGGTCACAACTACATACTGTATTAACTATTAAGCTCATTAAAAGTCAAAATATCTATGTCTTCCACAAAGGCTTGTTTTGTTATGAAAGCAGGAAACACCTTGCTTTATCGATAACCTTAGGCAGGCAGAATCTGGACTTACGAAGGTTATAATACAGACAGAAATATAAGTCGAAATATAAGAATGTATTGAACTGACTTATTCTTCTTTATATTCTATACATTTTGTAAAAAAAAACAAAGGTATATTATCCATTATTTTATTACGTTACAGAAAACAAGCTCAAGTGGCGCGCATGGAAGCGGAAAAGGAAGGAATAGTAGTGCCGCTTACATTAGAAGATTATTGCATTAAAACTCAAGTCAAGGCAACAACACACGAACCGCAGGTACTGTATTAACACCAGCTTCCTAAACGACAGCTTGTGTATACAAGACAGCCTTTTATGCAATACAAGGTGAAATACTTTAATAAATGTCTACACCACAATGCTTATACGTCCATATCCACATAATATGCTGTTCTTATTATATATTTATTTGTATTTATTATAATTTTATCTTTTGTTCCACAGCTGGATATGACAGACTTCTACGACGACGACTATGACCTTGACACAGATTCAGAAGATGAAATCGAGGGCGGGGAAGGAGATGGGGATGACAGCGGCAACGGGGAATCGTGAGGGCGTGTCCCGAATGATACAGACACGCAAACAGCTACAACTAACAAGGAAATAAACAAAATAAGCAATGACGACAAACATTCAATGCGCCATACACATGTTCGGCACTTTTTACCGTGCACGCGTGACGTTTGAAACTTTGACAGCTGTCAAACGTCTTCTCGATGGTCGTCGATTGTAAACTGTCTGCGTCATGCATATTCGCGTCACAACGAAAGCGATCTCCTGCAAACGCGTACGGATAGCCATGATTCATGACAAGAATATGATTCTTAACACACAGACGTCATTCACACGCAAAGTAAAGTTAAAAATACGTGCTTTGTCCGTAGATTATTGTTCATAGGAATACAATTTGATAATGTTCCATGCACTGCGTAGTGGAAAACGATTTTACAGCCATTTTGCAGTATTTGGTTCTTTTAAAACACGTAAAATACCATCTGCCAGCCTTGCCAATATGAACACCCATGACACGACAATTATAATAGATTTTTGACATGGATACAGTAACATACTAAATTAGATTTTAAATTTTTTACTAAATGCCAATTTTTTTGAATATTGATTATTTAGATCTGGAACTTGCATAAATATTGAATTAAGTCCGTACCGTTTGCTTGAACTGTATAGTTAATTTTAAAACTAACATAAGATATCTATAATGTTTTATTAATTTTACCTCTTATTAATTTTAGAAATAACTAGCCAATTTTGTGATTGATATTATTTGTGTTTTTGATGCATTACACATTTTTTTTCGATTTCTGTAAACCATTATCCACATACTTCCGTCTTCAATACTATTTATTTTTTCTGTCGTAGTAATATTTCGTTAAGGTTGAGATTAGACGTTGGTTAAATCAATATATTATAGTAAACTATGTAATTCATAGCCAGCAAAGTAGTATATGCCATATTTTAATGAAATATAATATTATGCTAACCACTATTTTGCTTCCAATTTTTTTAATACCTAGATAATAAATTTAAATCAACAAGAAGTGAAGATTTGTAAATGTGGGACTGCATGTTCAAAATATTTACGGTCAATTTCTCAAACAAAAAATTTCCGATCTATTGAAATTATACAAAAATATATGGCATCAATAGATTTCGAAAAATAGTGGATTATTTGTCAAATATTGGACCATAAAATTAATATTGACACCAATATTAAATGACACTGTATGTGGATAAAAAATTGGTTTTGAATTAATTTGCTTTTGATGTTATTTTATACCGTTAAACATATGAAACATAATTATCCCTCATAATAGTTGCTACATTGCGTGCAATTACATTGTATTATAATACTGCACTATGTACTAAGGTAACGCAGACTGTACAGAAATCTAACGAAATAATGTTCAGTAATTATTCAGATTTACATAATGCTCAAATCAAGAATGTGTATGATAATAATAAAGGAAATACAGTACATTTTAAGGTATAATCAAAGAGTACTTGCATATTATATTATAATTATATTATTAGCGATACGTAAAAACGAAATTATATAAGTGATTACTTTAATGACTAGTGTGCAGTAAACTAAGTTAAATTTTATAGGTCATTGTGAATTGTTTGATACTAAGGCTTAGATTACAAATAAATTGGCTTAAATGATTTGTGATGTTCGTGCATAGCGTCTGAAATCTTTTATTTGTTCATAAAACCGACAACACTAAAATACAGTATAAACAGACATGACATTTATGCTAGTGTAAACGATTTTGTATTGCTGAAACATAACTAAATATTTGTAATAGAAACCATGCAGGTATTGTAAAAACAATGGCTTTTACTATATAATAATAACTATCTCTAATCTGTTGAAATATGAACTTGATGTACCTATACCAGTGAAGAAATTTTTTAAAACCTTGATTGCTACAACCATGGCCCTCGACAAACAAGCTCACAACTTTTTCCTCTTTAATGTATTAGTGTAAATAAAAATCTTTCAAATATACTGATGTACTTTAGATATAACTGTGCTTTAGAAATATACTTTTATTTTATAAAATGTCTATTTGAATTATTATTCGTAACTTATGTTTAGTTAAATCCTTTTTAATGGCTTATGAATGTATGTAAGAGACACGTCATGTCAAAGGTCGTCCGATATCGATTATTTCAATCTGTATAGTAAGGATTATTGAAATTGAAGTAGAGAAGTTCACAATGGTTATTAAATTTATCATGTACCTATTCAGTAATAAAATCATGTGTTTGAAAGAAATATTGGTATTTATGTTATTTAAAAAAAACCTCTTCATTTGTAGTTGTTGTTTATAAACAACCAACATTTATGATCACTTTTAAGTTTTTTTATTCTTTTGTCTTTCCTACTATCCTATCTTACTAATAATAAAAATGTGAAAGTTTGTGAGGATGGATGTATGTGTATGTATGTTTGTTACTCTTTCACGCAAATACTACAGAACCGATTACAATGAAATTAAGCACACATAGGTATAGAGGGTAACTTGGATTAACACATAGGATAAGATTTATCTCGAAAATCCCATGGAAACGGGAACTATGCGGGTTTTTCTTAGAAAACGCGGGCGGAAAACTAGTCGAAAATAATCCTATTGTATATTGTTAATAACTAATGTTACATACCTGAGAAGGTAGGAGTAATGAGTCAAATTCCATACATTGAAGACATTCAAAAAATCTTTTCATCTTTATTTTACCACCGCATTCCTGAACCTGAAACTTGTTTAAATTTATTTATAGCAAGGTAATCTTATTAAAAGTTGTAACTTCAAAATAGGATAAATACCCGAATTTCTGGAATGATGGAAAGATAAAATGAGAATCTCACGCCATGATAGAAATTTCTAGATCTAATGAGATCTATGAATATAATAATGAAAACAATTTGAATTTTGAGCCTAAAATGAGAAACAAAATGTTATTTAATTTTGGAACATTTTGTTTTTTTTTTATTGTTATATTGTACCCTAAGTATGTACCTTACAATAGGGATTGGACATATACTTTATATTAGCTTTTTATGATATTTGACTCGTAACTCTCTAAGCGTAACTCTAATTATTAATTAGGCAAATTTTTTGGACATTTCTTTTTTTTATAAAAGGTGTACTGTAGGTGTATTTCTATAATATAACTTGAAGATTACACCCTGTATACCTACTTATTTAAGATATTTCTACGCAAATGGCGTAGTAATTTTCTCAAAAAATCTTTATTATGTCAAATTAGCTAGTATCATTTAGTTAAAAACAACATATGACAGTGACACTGACTTGATAGTGTGAAGTGTCTTTTTTTTCAATTTCAACTCAAGACTCAAGTGCCAAATGATTAACAAATCAAATATCAATATTTATTCTAGCAAATTATGATTTCCAGTTTCCACTTTTACTAACGAGAAATGATTAGCTCCACGTTATTATAGGCTGTATATTATTGTGGTCGGTAGTATTTTTTAAACTACTTACTAGTGAATCATGAGTTTCTCGTGTGATTTGTCGCAATCAAATGAATATCTAAGTTTCCGAAGTAGTATTCCTTTGCGTAAAATAGTCGTTGATTCCGATGGAGCCAAGGTAAATAAACCACTATCTTAGAGGTAATGACCTAGTTTAATCTCTACTCGATTTTTAGTAATGTGATGTTGTTTTAGCCTTGGAAAATATTCGACAGTGGACCCAAGTCTCTGTCGTGTCCATTAATATGCTTGCCACCTGTTTCGGGTACTGCTGATATATTTTTTAAGCAAGTTATGGGGCTCGCCTCACGAGGTATTCGTGTTATAGCTGTTGAGTCTCCTCCATACTGGAATATAAAAGAATGGTGTGATGGATTTAAGAAACTCATTGATTATCTAGAATTGGATAAAGTTCATATCTTCGGCACATCCTTAGGTGGGTAACTTCTATTACTTTCTTAAAAATACATGAAGAGAAAGGTTAAAAAGACTAAAACAATGTAAAAAATATTTTGAAAAGTTTTGCATTTATATTTCTAGGTGGATTTATGGCACAGAAGTTTGCAGAATTTACACAGAACTGTCCTAGGGTAGTATCCCTTGTACTATGTAACACCTTCACAGATACCTCCGTGTTTGAGTATAATGATTCAGCTGCATTGTTTTGGCTTTTACCATCTTTGGTATTAAAAAGAATGCTAATGGGAAATTTTGTTGCGGATAAAGTTGACAAAAGAATAGCAGAATCAATTGACTTTATGGTCGAAAGGGTAAGGTTGTTCTTATTTTTTTATAGTTGAATAACCTCATGTGAAGTTAGATAAATTTTAATATTGGTTATTGTTAATGGTAAAACATTTTAATGAGTTTGTATATATGCAAGCATTGAATATGTTTTCTTGAAGTCTAATAATCAAAAAAAAAAATTGGTTGCCTGTAAAGTCGGTATACGGGCGAAAGTTTTACGTGACAACGACTTTTTATGTCTGTCTCTCTCGCTCTTAGGCGGGCTAACCATGCCCGCGTGCCTCTTTCGGTGACTCATCGTAACGTTACCGAGCGTTACACTTTTTCATAAGTGACTCCCAGCCGCAACCTAATTTAAGACGTTGTCACGTCAAAAAAAATCAAAAATATTTATTCAGTAACAAATATGTTTACAATTATATCAGTCATTGAGACATCCTTTAAATAATAAGTTACAAATGTAATTTACTGGTATTTAAATTATGTTTTTAATTTACAAGACATAGAGACAGGTCAATTCATATGATTGGCTTTTCCTGGAATTCATTTTAAATCCATTTACATATTTAATAAGTACTAAAAATAAGTTGTAGTGATTGTCTTAATAATACTTATCTAAAACGATATGAGAATAAGTTTTGAATTATATGTAAACAACTTGTTATTATTATCTAAATATGTTTTATCAGTAATATAATACACTAATGAATTTACTTATAAATATTAAATAGCTGACATACTGATAAAATACTTTACTCATGCTTCCAAATGTCAAAAAACTTGTTTGTTCAGCCCCCCTAGCCAAGTGGCTTTCTATGTAGACAATCTACAGCTTACGTCAATCTCATACATTCGTAGTCTATTCTATTGAACGCTACGCTAATAGAAAGCCACTTGACTAGGGGGGCCGATGCCATTAAGATTTTTGATATTTATTCACTTGTTTTGTAACACTAATCTATGTACATTGGAATAATTTATATGATACACTACCATGATAAGGAATAAGTAGAGGATAAATTAATTGATTTCTTTGCCATAGTTACATACTTTAATAAAAGTTGATGATTCAACATGTCCATGTTCACCATGTCGAAGTTCCTTTCTTACTTTCATTATTTGATGCGATGGCTAGAATGTATTAGCCACATAATATTGTAATCAAAACATCAATAATTAGTTACTCCATTTTATATTTTTTGGTTTTTATGGCATTCAAATGCTTTATAAATATAAATTTATAAAGGATAGAAAAAATTCGATCACGAGGCGGGACTTGAACCCGCATCCTTCGCGCCATTCCGGGGCGGATGCCTAACCAACTCAGCCACTCGTGACCCGCCTGAGCAATCGAATTTATTCTATCCTTTCAGTTTTATGTGTCTTAAGGGACACACCGCGCGCCATCTATTGAGATGATTTAACAACCATTTCAACCAATATGAAGCACTTTTCAGTGAATACAATATTGTAACGATGGAACACGACCTTTTCTTGAATTTATATTTTTTGGTTTTTATGGCATTCAAATGCTTTATAAATATAAATTTATAAAGGATAGAAAAAATTCGATCACGAGGCGGGACTTGAACCCGCATCCTTCGCGCCATTCCGGGGCGGATGCCTAACCAACTCAGCCACTCGTGACCCGCCTGAGCAATCGAATTTATTCTATCCTTTCAGTTTTATGTGTCTTAAGGGACACACCGCGCGCCATCTATTGAGATGATTTAACAACCATTTCAACCAATATGAAGCACTTTTCAGTGAATACAATATTGTAACGATGGAACACGACCTTTTCTTGAATTTATATTTTTTGGTTTTTATGGCATTCAAATGCTTTATAAATATAAATTTATAAAGTGGCTGAGTTGGTTAGGCATCCGCCCCGGAATGGCGCGAAGGATGCGGGTTCAAGTCCCGCCTCGTGATCGAATTTTTTCTATCCTTTATAAATTTATATTTATAAAGCATTTGAATGCCATAAAAACCAAAAAATATAAATTCAAGAAAAGGTCGTGTTCCATCGTTACAATATTGTATTCACTGAAAAGTGCTTCATATTGGTTGAAATGGTTGTTAAATCATCTCAATAGATGGCGCGCGGTGTGTCCCTTAAGACACATAAAACTGAAAGGATAGAATAAATTCGATTGCTCAGGCGGGTCACGAGTGGCTGAGTTGGTTAGGCATCCGCCCCGGAATGGCGCGAAGGATGCGGGTTCAAGTCCCGCCTCGTGATCGAATTTTTTCTATCCTTTATAAATTTATATTTATAAAGCATTTGAATGCCATAAAAACCAAAAAATATAAATTCAAGAAAAGGTCGTGTTCCATCGTTACAATATTGTATTCACTGAAAAGTGCTTCATATTGGTTGAAATGGTTGTTAAATCATCTCAATAGATGGCGCGCGGTGTGTCCCTTAAGACACATAAAACTGAAAGGATAGAATAAATTCGATTGCTCAGGCGGGTCACGAGTGGCTGAGTTGGTTAGGCATCCGCCCCGGAATGGCGCGAAGGATGCGGGTTCAAGTCCCGCCTCGTGATCGAATTTTTTCTATCCTTTATAAATTTATAGTTACTCCATTCTTGCAAATAAATATAATTTGAATTTTCAATTCACATTGCTAAAGATAAACTCAAATATTGGAAAAAAACTTTGTTTTAATTGTCCAATTATCTTGTATTTGTTCTAGCTTGAATCTTTAACACAATCAGAATTGGCATCAAGGTTAACACTAAATTGTACACCATGCTACATTCAGCCACAAAAACTTTATGATATACCAATAACAATTATGGATGTTTGGGATGAGAGTGCGCTCAGTTCAAGGGTTCGTGAGGATCTTTACAAATCATACCCACAGGCTAAACTAGCCCATCTCAAAAGCGGCGGAAACTTCCCATACTTGAGTAGAAGTGATGAGGTCAACTTACATTTACTGGTAAGAAATTTGTAACAAAATATACAAGAACGAAATATCATGTAGAGATTGCATCTTTTATATGTTTTTTGAATATTTAGTTTTAGCATTCATTGCTGTATAAATGAAAATTTTTAAAGATAAAGAACTAGGCATTGCCGCGGTTTGGCAAAAAGACGTGGATTCGAATCACCCTTGTGATCTTTTTTTTTATTCTTTTAAAAAGTCCCAATAACTGCATATGTTTAGTTTCTTGTAGATTTATGCTTAATTTTTCTTAACCATATCATTTTTTCACAGATACATTTAAGGCAATTTGATGGCACAGATATTTCAGCATCATATCTGAGTTTACACAAAATGCCCAATCAGAACCAAATGAGCACTGAAGAAGGCACAGTTAGCTACTTTAATCAAAGGGATAAGATGGTCAAAATATCTTGAAGCTTCATATTTTGACAAAAACCGAATTTAATTCTGCATTTTACTATATGTAGCTACTTTGATGTAGCAATAGTCATTTTTATATGTACCTATACTAATATTGACAATTCCTATGCTATAGCTTGAAGGACACAATGTTTAAATCTATGTTATTGTTATTATTTAAGTAAATTGTACGTATAGTTTATTTATATTTGACTGATGATTCCTCTGCTAATCTGTCTCACAAAGATAAAATATTCATTCAATTTTCAATAGTTACCTATTTTAACCTATGTTTGCCAAATTAGAATGCTATACAATTTAATTCTAAAGTGAATAAAAAATAACATTCCAATAAGATAACTATAGTTATATCATAGATGAGGTAAATTTTTAAAGAAGACAATAACATCACAATTACATAATAAGGTTTAAATGCACTTTATATCAAGCTCAAATTTTTGAGTCAGGATGTAGATCATTACAAAAATAACCGCAGACAATTAGGAAATAAGGATTAAATGTTACAATAAGGCCAAGTTATACTAGTTTTGAGTATGACCTTCATTGTGTAAACAAAATGCAGTAGCAGCTAGAATCTATAATATACCTAATATTTTAATGTTATATAATGTATACAGACAAAAACATCAAAAATAATTATTTTATTATAGTTATATGACGCGTTTTGTAAGTTTATTAAATAAAAACTCTGTGAAACTTTTAAATACTTTTATTTAATAACAAGCATCTCTAAACTTAACAATTCTATGTTTCTTTGAATTCTATGGATTGTAATTTTTTCTTCTCTTTTTGTGCCTGTAACGCTTTTTCCCTTTCTTCATCATCAGAGAAATATTCCGCCAAGTCGTTAGATTCTTCGGGGACCGGTTGGCCGGCTAGGGTCGTGCCTCTCTCGTTAAGTGTATTTAATTTGAAGAGAGGGTCTTCCGCCATTATTTCTGGAACAATTGGTTCGCCGTGCGGACGTGATACCTGGTTATTGTGAGCCGTTACTGTTGAATATATTGACATGGCCTGCAAATAAAATGGAATTGAATGTAATGATGTCACAAAAAATGAAGTCTAGAATACCTCAATCTTTTGAATATATAATAAGCAATAATTTTCATTAATTATGTAAATTTAAAAGTATTACAAGTAATGATAGCATCCAACATCTTTTCTGGAAGTTGATATAATATGTTAAAACTTACTTAAGATAAAGTTTATAAGAAAAACCTTTTTTTTACATCTGTATTAATAAAACAATACCTGAGCAACAAGATTCGAGACATCACCCGCATTGGCCGGTAGAATAAGTGTGTTATTGGTTCTTGCTAGTTTGTTGAACGCCGCAACATATTGTTCGGCTATAGAAAATGACGCTGCGTGTTTGCTATCCTGTAAATATAGAGTATTTCGTTTAAAGCGTGTCCCAGACAGACGCGGCCTGCGGTGGCGATCTGCTGTTGCCTTCTTGCTTGACCGTGATAACAATATACTGCCGCGGCCGCGGTGGCGGTCATTCCAACCTACAGCGGCACATTAGCTCTCGAGTCTCACCTGCAAGTGGACGTTAGTAATGGCCAATCGTATGAAGTTTTATTGCTTTTATTGCCCATATTTTGTCTTTAATTCTTTTGTTTTTTTAGTCTTTATGTGATGTATCATACAAAACTGGGTAATTTTGCACTGTTTGAATAAACAACTCAGTGTTTATAGGCATAATTTCACGCGGTACACGCGGCCTGTTGCAAAAATTTACAACTGATCGCGTAATGACCGCCTCATGTCCGCGCGCTCATTCACACAGAAGCGGTGGCGGAGAGGGCGGGGCTTGCGGCCGCCGTAAGCCGCGCTGTGACCGCGTCCAGGCCGCGTCTGTCTATGTCGTTCCTAGAACTTTCAAGTCCTCCAACTGACCGCCACCGCCACCGCCACCGCAGGCCGCGTCTGTCTGGGACACGCTTAAAAAAGAAACTTTCTAGGGCAATATGAATTTCTCTTGCAAACACTATTGGGCAGAAATACCTATCCCACCTCTTAGAATAGGGTGGCAATTCGCCAAAATACAATGGGAAATTTCGGAAGTCAGTCCTACTGTTGAACTATGGCAATAAAGCACCCCATATCAATAATTTGATCATTAAAAACAACTAGACACACAATACTACATGAACATGAACTTAAAACTGTCCGCAAATGTGTTTGTAGTTTTTAGTTGCTGATTCTATATAGAGTTCGAAGAATAAACATTACATTTACAGTGATAAAGAAGAAATATATATTTTATAGAGAAACCCCTTTAAATTTATTATATTTAAATGACTCACGGGTGCACCAAGCGCGGCGGCGACGCGCTGCAAACCGCGAGCGCGCGCCTCCGCGATCGCGAGCATCGCCTGCGCCTCACCAGACGCTTTGTTGATCTGCTCTTGCTTCTCCGCCTCTGTAACACGTTATTGCATCAACTGCTGCATCTTCGAAAGAATTCTATCACTTTCATGGTATGCTTAGTCATGACACAGAATAATAACTAGTAACTATCATAAGTCAGGGAATCGCATCAGTGAACAGCTACCAATTTCAATAATTATTTTTTTGTTGTGCTAGTTATTGTAAATTTAACGAAAGATTTATTTAACAGTACTACCATTAACTGAGTAAAAATCGGCTTATAAGTGTTATTAACACTATTTCATGCCTTTGAAAACTAGTAGTATAAGTAAGTTATTTTTAAGCAATAAGTTATGACTTATGACGTAATTTCTGTGGCATAAAACCAATTCTATTACTATTAGTTCTATTTAAAAAAAAATTAACTTACCAGATGCCAAGATCCTTGCTTGCCGTTTACCCTCAGCAACATTAATATCTGCTGCACGGACTCCCTCTGATTCCAAGATGGCCGCGCGCTTTCTTCGCTCAGCTTCGACTTGCATTTGCATAGCTTCATGCACCCTAGATGGTAGTTTGATATCCCCTAAAATGTTCAATTTGAATTAATATTTTGTTGATAGCAAAGATTTGCAATTTAGTTTCTATGTTGTTAATTCATATTCATTTTAAATCGAAAAATATTCCTAATTATAGTTCAGTGTGCAAGTTTTCATTAATGCAAAAAATACTGGATTTTACTGAATTATTTATTTACTATTATATCACTCTTCAACTTTGTCAGGTATAAATGACAAGTAAACAATACGATTTTACAATAACATCAAATAAATTTTGTTAAATACATATTATATTCATTCTAAAATAGTTGCACTATACTTACTTATTTCATATCGTAAGCAGGTAATGCCCCAAGCCTCACTAGCTTTATTTATTGAATCCACAATAGAAACATTCAGAGATTCTCTTTCTCTAAACACTTTATCCAGAGAAATCGTTCCCAGTTCAGACCTCATTGTAGTTTGAGCAAGTTGTGTGATCGCAAACTCTGGATCTTCAACTCCATAAGATGCTGAAATATCAATTTTTTTTAGTTATATTTTAGTCATAATAACTACATAGTGTAAAACAAAGTTGCTTTCTCTGTCCCTATCTAATGTATCCTTAAATCTTTAAAACTACGCAACGGATTTTGATGCGGTTTTTTTTACTAGATAGTGATTCAAGAGGAAGGTTTTAGTATATAATTTATTATGTTTTAGACAAAGCGGGCGAAGCCGCGGGCGGAAAGCTAGTGATTTATAAAGCAATTTACAATTGCCCAATAAGTATTTAAAATACATGCATTAATACAATAAAAAGTTAATAAAATATTGAGCATATACTTATTGTGAGCAGTCTAATTAATTCTAAATTGTTGACTTATCTTATGTGTAAATGGGAAATTCATAAAATCTTTAACCTAAACAATTTCAATTATTTACAAAAAGATTATAAAAAAATAAAATGATACCTAAATATGGATCTATTATCCTCAAATACAGCACACCATCAATGCTAAGAGTAACATTGTCCGAAGTGATAGCACTTTGCTTGGGAACATCAATGGCTATTTCTTTTAAACTCTGAACATATTTAATTTTATCTACAATCGGCCATAATATGTTCAAACCAGGATCCAGTATTCTGTGAAATTTTCCCATTCTTTCAACAATCCAAGCCTAAAAATAGAATATATAGTTTAAATTTTATGTAATCTTTAAGTTTGTGTAGTAAATAGATTAATTTTAATTACATTTGATTGTAATAAATATATTAAATACAACTTGCAATAAAAAGTAATATACTATACATTGATCAATTGCATACAAAAATTTATCTATTGATAGTTTATTAACTTTCCAGTATGGAAAACTGGAAATTGTTATGTAATAATAATGCCATTCTTTCATGATATTTAGAATCAAATTAGGCATTTATAACAAAATAGAATAAGGTTCCTAAGATAAGTGTTAAATTTTAGTAACAACGATTTTAGATTTTGTTGTTATTTAGCTAGAAACAAAGCTGTTTTAGTCATGAACTGAATTCCAATAAGAAACATAGGTAAGTATATCATTTAAAAATATTCTTCCACAATCCTCAGAAGTGATTATTTGAACTTATTTATTATTTATGTAGATTTACATATTATAATCTTTGAATTCAATTCTAACAATTAATATCAAACTAACCTCTTGTTGTGGTACGAACATGATTATAGTATTAAGGGGTGTTGTCGAGCGATATCGTGCTGCTGCAACACTATATAGGAATCTGCCATCATTCTGATATTCAACATTAATCACATTCTGTAATAAACAAAGTTTAACATAAAATATCTTTAGCCAAGACACAAAAAGAACAACACTTGAATTTTTAGATTACAAACTTTTAAAGTGAAGGCCTTAGACAGAAACAATCTAGAACGCGTAAACATGTTTGCAAATTATTGTATTACAATATCTTTTATTAAATAAGCTTTTTAAACACAATCAATAAATCCATTCTCGATAAAACCCGCCGACCACTTTGTGAAATCTATTTGACAAATGACATTTGACATTTACAATCTGCAGTCTTGGAAACGTTTTGCTAGATGATCACAAATATCGGTCAAATTAAGAAAGCGAAAATAAAAAATTCGTATACATAATTATTTTAGAATTAAAGTCACTATAATATAGTCTGATATACCCTTGGATATACCTAAAATACTCTAAAAGAAAGAGAAAAAAGCAATTATTCAATATTAATATTTAAAATTCAAAAGCAGCTTAACCCTATACTACCGACGCATGCTACGATGTTGTTTGATCGATATTTTACAAATGAATACTATATAACTGTTATATTATTACATTTGATAATTTTAAAATATGGATAGTAGCTTTACGTCGGAATCTAAATTAAGTAGAACTTCTGGTACCGACGAGGATGGTGGAAATTATTATGCGAAGTTAAGAAGATTAAAAATACAGGAGGAAATTTTAACAGTTGCTGCAAATAAAAACCCGGGAAAGTGTGATAACGAAGAATTTGAATGCTCCCATAGCAATATGCACTTGGACCTTAAAAAATATATAAATAAGATAAAGAAAACTTATGCTGAAATTAAAAATCTATTTGAAGATGTGAAAGCGATTACAAACGATCATGAAACCTTGAAGAACATAGGTAGGAATATGCTCTACTTTTTTCACTAAAAATATGGTTATAAATACTTAATAAGAATAAAACTAATAAGAATAAAATGGAGTCCAGATTTGAAATCATAATATTATTAAATAATTATAATTCATTATCTCAAATAGAAATAAATAGCTTTGTTATATTTAATATGTATTTACTACCTATACATCATCACTACATAGTATAAAACAAAGTCGCTTTCTCTGTCCCTATGTCCCTTTGTATGCTTAAATCTTTAAAACTACGCAACGGATTTTGATGCGGTTTTTTTAATAAATAGTGATTCAAGAGGAAGGTTTTAGTATATAATTTATTAGGTTTTAGACAAAGCGGGCGTAGCCGCGGGCGGTAAGCTAGTACTACATACCTCGGCCAGCAAACAATATCATAATAAAGTGTACTATAACTAATTAATTACCCGTAAATTTCTTCCAGATATCGACGATATCAAAAAAGATATATTTGACTTGGATGAAAAAATGAAATCCTTTAAAAATTATATAGGTAAAGAAATAAATTTATTAAAAGTTGCTGAGCAAGAAATTGTAAAGCAGGTATGTACTTACCGACTTATTAATAGTTACCATAAAAATTATTATTGAATATTCCAGTTTATTCTTGCCTCTAGATACTTACCTTTTTTTAAATTTAAGTAGGTATATTAACGAAACGAAAATTTGATATCCAATTTTAGTTTCTGGCCTTTGGGTTGATTTCATTCAATGCATCTGTTTAATTTCAGTAGGTAAGTAATAAAAAAGCTAGGTACAGCAATCATTTATAAATAGCGAATATAATTCTGTATCCATTTTCCTCAGGCCTAAGCGACTACACCGATTTAGGTGTAATTTGGGATAGTAGTTATTTTTAATCCAGGCGAATCTACCTACATAGAATAGGTAACTTTCTCATCAAAAATTAATCCACTTCCGATTCGCCATTTTTGCACAGAAAAAATCGTTTAAATCACATTGAGATAATATTACTACGTATGGAGGGCCTCCTCCATACCACGAACAAAATCTGTGCGCCATTTTTTGCTCTAACTAAGTTTTAAAAATGATTAGATATCTAGTTAGTTAGGTACTTACCGATGAAAGTTATTCCTTTGCACTTTTCCGTATTATTTGTATTATTTGTGCAATATCGTAACACACACGAAGGCATATTTGATGCGTTTCACTTTAAAACAAAAAATGAGCGTGCAGTTACGCCATATGGCGTATGTTGAGCGGAACATAAGTGATGTAGGCGGTGTCGTCTCCATAATATGTATATCTCAATGATAAATCATAATTTATACGTTACAAAGTTATATTATTACTTATTTGTAATTTTTCCATAATAAATTTGTTTTAGATCCAAGAGAAACCAGATAATCAAAAGTATATTAAAATGCAGACAAAAGTACACCCAAAACCTCATTACAACGAAGTTGTGCCAAGTCCAGTGCGAGCCATAATAAATTCACCTTTTAAATGTGTTGTAAGTCTAAGCTACACTTAATTTTATATAATTATCAATGTATAGTTCTAAAATCTAAAAAAGCACATATGAAATAATTAGGTATTATTTATTACGTATTGTCACCGATCTTTTATACAAAGTTTGAATTAAAACCGTCCTTTTAAACTGGATCAAAATCTAGTCTAAAAGTTGGAATCAAAAAACAACATATACCTACAAGTGAAGCAGGAAGCTAATAGGCATAAGCGTGATAAAAACTGTATATCATTAAACATACGAAATACGAAAAATACTAGACTAACTAGTTACTTAGGTACCTATTACTTACTTATAAGTACTTTAAAAATAATTTGAATTTAAAGGAAGTTCAACGATTCCAAGAATTCATGAAAAACAGTTGTAACCGTTATGGTGGATGGGATGAATATAATCATAATATTTTTGTAAATATTTGGAACAAACACTACAACTGCGACGAAGTATTTGAAACACCGCCATTTTCAGAGGTTTCTTACACGAGGTTTCAAGACGAAGTTCTACAAAAGATATTTGGTATGGTATTCATTAAATTAAAGTTAATAAATTACCTACTAGGAGTAATTTGACTTGTATGTTTTATTTTAAAATTCCGTATTTTTACGTTTAAGGAGTAAAAGTCGAAGATGTAATGGCACACACACAATGGTATGTCGAATATACAAAATTGAAAAGATGCCAAGAAGTAGCTCTTAACAAGTGGAGAGAAAACAAAAGAAAAATTAAAAATCCTAAGCAAATTTGCAAGGTAACTGGAAACGAAATGAAAACGAATCAATTATATGCTCGAAGTCAAACTTGACGAGATATCAGAAAATACGCTCTGTATATACTCCAATGCTACCTTGAGTACCTACCTATCGTGTAAAAAAAATTCGTTACACAAAATATCCGATTTCATTGCATGTACCTACCTACGAAGTTAAAAGGACTCATCACATAAAAAAAAATCCGAAAACAGAGTTCAGTAATTTAATATTATTTTTTCGATTACAATTTCAGGAAAGCATTAGTGACACAAACACTAAAGCTAGAACTAGATTATGTAAGAAGGGAACTTATGCTGCAGTTGCAAAAGGAAATAAATCGAATGAACAAGGTACAACGTTCTCCTATTTATGTAAAGTATATATCATACTTTGATGTTAAAGCATTTTGATTGATAGGATTGATAATAATAACTAGGATTGTCGATTAAAAAATGCCTCACAAATCGGCTCATACATTTTGATACCTACCTACCTAACTATACGTTACAACAGTTAGACGACGCGACGTGATGAATTCATATGCACCCTCCAATGTCCTTAGACAGATTAAATTTGTTACTATTTTTTTTTTATAATTAATAGGTACTTATTGTGTTTAATTGCAGAGTTCGGATTGGATGAACTCTTACAAGAATTAGATTTGAGGTAAGATAAAATAATATGTAGACCGTACTCGGCACTCGCATTCTCCCCTCGATATCTAAAACTTAACAAATTATATTTTTTTCTCTTGAAACAAGATCCCGCTTCAAAAGCCTAGATCTAATAATACATAGTAAGGGAGAGACTTTGTTTTATACTATGGAATGATGGTTATGTACTGATTTGTTGCTTAATTACATTAGATAACTACCTACTAAGCTTATCATTAATTTTCAGTGAGAACTGTGCAGAAACATTTATTCTAGATAACACATCCGGAAATAAAGGAGATAATTTTAAACGAGAGCGTGAAGCTTTTTCTACTTTTTATAAGCCAACAAAACAATGGAAAAATCGATGCCAAGGAAATAGCGATTTTATTGGCAATCTTAACATAGATGATATGAAAAAACTGTAAGATTTAAAATGGTTTATATGTTATTAGAATCGTTATAAATTGAATTAGTATTGTAATTTATTTATAACACCTGAAAGTGGCAACTGCCTGTTACGAAGAATGGTATACAATAGTATACAATACTTAACCAAGTACATACCTACTTTATGATATTAATATATTTTTATTATTTTTTTTTTCAATATTGGGTTCGAAGGTTCGATTCCTTTCATTCAAGTTTTACTTTTCGCCAAATCAGCCTCGTGATTTCTATTCACGTTTTTCGTTATTCCGAGATTTCAATAGATATTATTTTCCTTTACAAAAATACCTATTAAAATATACCTAAACATTTTTGTTTTCAGAAAAACACCGTTGTGGCGTATAGATTTAAAGTAATTAAACCTTAATCACTGCTGATAGTATAAATAAATATTAAATCGAAGAAGATTAATATAAGAAAAAAATATATTGACTAGAGCCTAGACTAGAGCCCTAGACTCTAGAGGCATCAAAGATAACAGTCGCAATAATTTTGGTGTTGGTGAGATGGGATGGGAAGCTTAAGAAAGAAAGAAATGCATATGAAAATTTAGATAGATAGATAGATAATACTTTATTGCACACACACAAGATTAACAATACACACAGAAAAAGACAAATAAATGCAAGTATGTACAAATGGCGGCCTTGTCGCTAGGCAGCGATCTCTTCCAGACTACCATTAATATTAACAGGGAAACAGCTACCATTAATATTTACAGGAAATACTATGGACATACATTATTGTTTGGTAGGGTACTTGTAAAAGAAACAACGTAAACGTTTTACAACAAATTTATTTAACAATTACCTAACTTATATTTACAATACTTACATACTATTATATCTAATGTGTTTAATATTTAAAAATAAATTAAACACCCGCCCAACATTAACCATTTGTTTTTCATTTCAATTCATATAAATCAATTTATATAAAAAAGAGCGTGTGTGCCGAGCATACGTATCAGAAGTGAAACTTATTTGGAAAGACCATGAAATTTTAATCTCAACGCGCCTAAAACAGTTTCACTTCAGAACACAATAACCTATTATCTTGTCTTGATGAAAATTTTTACATTATATTCAAAATAGATAACAAGGTTATATATCTACAAAAGGTACCTAAAAACAATCTTTGCTATTCATAATATTGCCTATTATGAGCATAAGAGCGTGTCCACATGTCCACGGCACGGCAGCCTTGGCAGAGAAGTGGCAGTCTGTAGCACAGTGTGACCAGATTTACCAGAATTCTGTGATTTTAGCAGAATATGACCCCCGCAGAAATTCTGCTAGTTGCTTGGCTAATCTGCTAAAATATGCTAAACATTTAAAAAAGAATGCTGAATTTCTGCACTGCTGGAGGATGGCCAAGGCAAACACACCAACAAAAACGTTACATAAAATGGAAATGGTAGATTTTTCTATGTTTCTAGCACAACTATTTCAATGAAACCTAGTTATCGTACAATAAATGTTGAATTATGTTAAAATTATGTTAAGATTATTAAGATTCTGCTAAAAATTGTCAACTTTATCTATTCTGCGTCGTATTATGCTAAGCCCTAAATCGGGAGTCATATTCTGCTAAAATCGCAGATTTCTGGTAAATCTGGTCACACTATGCTACAGACTGCCACTTATCTGCCAAGGCTGCCGTGCCGTGTAACGTTGCGGCATCGTGACGTGAATTTTTACGATACGGCAACGTTAATTTCTACAACGCAGCAACACACCGCGCCGCGACATCGCATCGTTGCGCGTTGACGGCGCCGAGCCGCGGCCGTGGACATGTGGACACGCTCAAGGCAGTGATAAACTAAAAATCAATATACATCATAAAATGTTATGACATGAATTTCAATTAGAAATAATTAAGGTTCGATTGATCAATAGGATCAATAAATAATTTTTACTTTGATAGATTACACATTTTCTTTAGATAAATATTAGATATATTATGTAGGCATTATGATAATCACTATTACTTTGTTGATCATTAGAATGTGACATAAAATATGAAACATTGCATCAATTGATTACTTTGAAAACCTATCTAAATATAAAAATATGTATGAATGTCTATGAACTATAAACATACCAAATTACAAACACTGCATACAACTATTTGATTTTGTTATGATGATCTAATAATTTAAAGATGTATGAAAATTTAAAAAAGTATGTATAACTTGGTTAAAATGCAGTAACAAAGCTTTTGAAATCAAGCGGTATTATAATATGACATTAGCTCATGGCAATGTTTGCAAGAAATGCCTATATGTAATGTGGCATATAGATTTAATTTTAAATGTAGACTTACAATAAATATAACACACTTTACTTTTTACTGTAAATATATTCCTTACGTTGTATACCCAAAGTATTCCGGTCCATTCAATCCAGTCTCTATTTGGCTTATTTTAAGAAAATTAATATTGTATATATCAACTCTTTTTAATTACTCAATTTGTTCCTCTTCTTTAAAAGTAATTTGTTCTTGGTCTTCATTTAATGTAATTTCAACATTTTCTTTCTGATGAATTTTAAAATGATTGTTAAAATTAGCTTTTCTCCTATAACCTTCACCACACACAGTACACACATATTTCTTATTTTGCTTGTGTCGCAACATGTGGAGACGTAATTCATATTTTTTAATAAATGACTTATCACACACATCACACTTATTGTTCTTCTCAATACTGTGCTTCCTTTGCAAATGTTTTATGAATTTTGGCTTATAATTGAACACCGTACCGCAGAACTCACATGTATATTCCTTAATTTGATCTTTATGCTTTTCAACATGATGCAATTGTCGCAGCACTGCAGTGCTGAATTTTTCAGGACAAAACTGACACTTCAATACATTCTGTCGATGTACTAAATTGGTATGCTTCACTCGATACTTTTGCAGTGAAAACACTTTACCGCATTCATCACATGGAAATTTTCCCTTACTATGCACTTGAACATGTTTTTCTAATCTGCTGGACGCTACAAATGTATCGCCGCATTCGTAACATATATAGTTATTGTAATGGGCATTCATATGGCCATCTAGCTGATGGAAATTATTAAAAGCTTCGTGACATAATACACATCTGATGTTATCGCTTATTATATATGGAACAACTCTTGTATAGGCTTCATCAAATTCAATTTCGTGTTCATTAGAAAAGTGCTGGAACATTCCATTCCAGTCTGGCAACTTTGTTTCACATAAATTGCATGCGAGGTTATCAACATCGAGTTTGAGTATTTCATTGAGCCAGTAAGGTCTCATGAAATGGTCAACATTGTATGTTCTATGTTCACTGTGTTCATTTATGGTATGAATTCGTAATTCATCACCATCTTCAAACATAGGTCCATCTGTAGAACAATATGCACAATAGTATTTTGCGGTTTTGGTTTTGAATGGTATGGCATTTGTTAATGTTAGCAGTGCTTTAATCTCTTCAATGAGCTTAAAATTCTTCTCCTTATTGGAAGTTTCCTCCGTGGAATCTAGAAAGTAAATATTATATAAGTAGAAAGTAAATATTATATAAGTAGTAATGTGAAGTGATATACCTATTTCGTAGGTACAAAAAATTTAATCACAACAATTTTGCCTTTTCTCCTCAAACCTAGCAACACTATAGCAAGGCAGTTAATTATATTAAGCACTCACCATTATGAGTTTCAATTAATGAATTGTATTTATTCAAATTGTTCGCGATAGTATTCCTAGGAATGTTGTAAATTTCAGAAGCTTCTGTGCGGGTCATCTTGCCACTTTTCACTGCGTCCATAGCTTCTCTAAGCTCAAGCTGCGTGTATTTTTTGTAAACTTTCAAACGATCTGCACCTTTTCTCTTTTTTGGCCATTTACGACTAGGCAGTTCTGTAGCTATCTCAGTCGCATTTGCTAAAATGCGTAATAAGCATTATTACCTGGGTTACTCACTTGCTTGCAAACATTCATCCATAGATTTCTCAAATTTGTTACTATTCATGCAGTAATGTCTATTCACTCCATTTTACAGTTAAATAAGAGATGTGAGATATAGATAACAGTAAGATCTGTATATTATATTTTATCTTATAACATTTTTATTTTAAATTCTATGAAAAAAACCTGAGCTATGATTGACTTATGTTTAGGAAAACTTATATTAATACAATTGATGTTAATGAGTTAAAGTAATTTTTCAAATCTAATATCTAACATATAATCTAATATATAATATATATATTATAAAGCTGAAGAGTTTGTTTGTTTGTTTGTTTGAACGCGCTAATCTCGGGAACTACTGGTCCGATTTGAAAAATTCTTTCGCTGTTATATAGCCCATTTATCGAGGAAGGTTATAGGCTATGTGTCATCACGCTACGACCAACAGGGGTGGAGCCACGGGGGTGAAACCGCGAGCAGCAGCTAGTATATTATAAAGGCGAAAGTTTGTATGGATGTATGGATGTTTGTTACTCTTTCACGTAAAAACTACTGAACCAATTACAATGAAATTTAGCACACATATAGAGGGTAACTTAGAT
Source organism: Colias croceus (assembly GCF_905220415.1). Classification (NCBI taxonomy): domain Eukaryota; kingdom Metazoa; phylum Arthropoda; class Insecta; order Lepidoptera; family Pieridae; genus Colias; species Colias croceus. The sequence goes on from NC_059553.1 coordinate 5,078,433, forward strand.
TAACACATAGGATAGTTTTTATCCCGGAAATCCCACGGGAACGGGAACTATGCGGGTTTTCCTTTGCAAACGCGGGCGAAGCCGCGGGCGGAAATCTAGTATTATAATATAACAATTTAGTATTTTTACCTTCAGTTGTAGCAGAATTATCACCTTCTAACTCTAAGTATTCTACATCATGATATTCATCAATGTCCTCTGAAGATTCAACTTCAACTTTGACATCCACACTAATATTATTTTTGAATTCGAATTGCACTGTAAGGTGAAAGTGTTTTTTAATCATTCCTATTATATTACATATTTTAATCTAGTATCTATTAATTATTAAGAATATTTACAAAAAGTATTACTACATAATTATACATTATATATCAATAATATATACAGTAGAATCCGATTATAATGACATTGAAGGGAAATATCAAACACGTCATAATAAGCGGACGTCATACTAAGCATTTCGTTAGAAAATAAACATCTCTGTTTTTATTAGTATTTATTTATTTCAATATGGAGAAAAATAATAGAGATAACCACACATTGAGACAAATAACAAAAAAAAGTGTGAGCTTTGTCCATCGTCAGATATCACATAATTCTCCCAAACACTGTTGAAAGTGTGAGAAATCATTTCGGTCACTAACCGGACAATTCATGAAAAATTGGTCACAATAAATGACATGTCACTATAAACGAAGTCATTTAATCCAACTTTTTGTAAATAATTTTATGTGAAAATCAAAATTTGCTGTGTAATGTGTCATAATAAGCGGTTGGTCAATATAACCGGAGTCATAATAAAGGATTCTACTGTATAAATAAATGAAATTTATACCTTGCTGAAGCACTTGGTCAGATGCAATAATCTCCCTTTTGAAGTTAAGAGCATCCCGCAAACGCACTATGCATGCACTGCATATAAATTCATTTCCATCCTTTCTTTCCCACTGCAATTATAATTAATACAAGGTAAGTATTTGAATTAAAACCCTAACTATCCTAAATAATCCATACTAATATTATAAATGCGAAAGTAACTCTGTCTGTCTCTTCTTCGCAATCGCACCTCAACCACTGAACCAATTTGCATAAAATTTTGTACAGAAATAGCCTGAGACCTGAGAAAGGACATAGGATACTCGAAAGGTTATATTGCACGCGAACGGGAACTATGCTTTAATCATGCAGGCAAAGCCCCTGGCGGAAAGCTAGTTACCAATAACCTTAAAACGTTAGTGATTAGACAATACTTGAACATAACTTTGTTTTTGGTCTTGAAATTATCTCGTAAACCAAGTATTAGAATAATTTTAGTGTAAATAATTTAATCAGTTTAAATTTTTTGTTTGGAATTTGGTGTAAACAATAATATGCTAATACAGATATATAATTTAACTTACATTCAACGAATAGCATTCTTCAACCATCGCGCCATAAACTTCTACCTGACCATCATTATCATATTCTTCCCATAAAGATTTGAGATTAACGTCATCCAAACAACACTTACAGCGTCCTAATAACTCCACATTTTCATGTTTTACTAAATCCAAATCCATTATTTAAATTTATGTCTACGTTACGTTATGCTATTAGATTTTCAATAAAATGTTCAGTTCTGATATATAATGTATGAGGATAATGTTATTAAAACTTAGAAATAACTAGGAATGCTTGAGCATTCAGCACTTTTTCAGCATTCCGAATTCATAAAATAAATTCCATAGCCATTTGATCGAGCAAATGTCATCAATTGTCAACAGCACAGATTAATAATAGTCAACAGTCAATTGTGAATTTATGGGAGACATGCATAGAGTATATAATATATCATATTGTGTACAAGCCGGCGCATTCTTTTTCATAATCCAGAGCGCATTCTAAATTTCAATTTCAAAATTAGAATTCTGATTGGTTTTGTTTTTGGTCGATTTTTGTATAAATACGGGTCTTAGATTACAAAATAAAGTACAGATGTAGCATGACAACCGCCCGTCGCCCTTGTCAAAGAAAATACGAAATCAAAAACAAATACGTCGCTGCACCAGTGCTATAGCGCATAGAGTGTCATGCAATACGTCAAAAAGGGTTTGCAATTTTAGTAAAAAAATGCCGTCTTGTGATAATAAAACGCTGTAAAATTTGTTCCCGAAAACAAAAAAAAAGATAAACCATCGTTTCACAGGTTTTCTGTAGATTATTTGGCTGATTTATTTCTTTAATACGAATAATAATTTTACAGATATGAAGGAATACAAAACTTCAACGTATGTTGCCAGTATTTTGAAAATGAATTTGCCATTTTTATTGGTAAAACGGTAAAATGGTTAAAAGATCTTCAGGGTAATGCTGTTGGATTTTTCGATCGTGAATGTGATTATTTGTATAGTGCACTAAAGGTTCATGATAATTATTAGATTATTTTAATAAGCATAATACATTATTTTGTTACTTTTATAAAGCTTAAAAACGTCATAGTCGTTTTCGCTAGCGATTTAATTTATGTGAACTCCATGATGGATATGATGAAAATAAAATGTCCCGTATTCTCGACTAAAAACTACCGCTATTCGTATTCATATATTATGAAAAATAAAAAATAATATAATTATTATAGTTATATTGAAACTTTTTTTATGTAATTTATTTAATAAAAAATTGAATACAATTATTTTGTCCATATACAGGGTTACTTGTAAAACACCAGCAACCTCGCAGGACAAGATAGCTAACATCATAAGCAACAACATTTGTTCTACGACTTTTGGCAGAACACAATAAATTATTTTTAAATGATTTTTGAAACTTTTATTGTACTCTCCTAACATTTGTAAGTCTATGTTCTATTCATTATCGGATGGACGACGCGGCGCCCCCTTCCCCCTCTCGTTCGCTTCTTGTTTACGTAATTCTTGGGAGGCGTAGAGTTTATAATATTCAAACGGCAAATTAAATGAATATTTATTTTTGTATGAAAATAAAATCTAACAAATTATCAAAAGTCGTAGAACAAATGTTGTTGCTTATGATGTTAGCTATCTTGTCCTGCGAGGTTGCCGGTGTTTTACAAGTAACCCTGTATAACTTTAGTAGGCAGGTACTTTATGTAATAAAAGAATTTAAATAAAAATTAAAACTTGACTTCTCATTTGTGTATATAGCCTACGTCACTACCGCCACTAACATAATAATTCAGATCATTGCAATGAAACCTCACCACTCAAAATCGGTCCAACGGTTTATACTGCAGGGCGTGTCAAAGAAATATTATACATACATACATAAACTCGAAAAACATAACCCTCTTTTTTCCGTAGTCGGGGAAAAATTTGGGAAATTTTTCAATATCTGGCAACATTACACGCACACAGAAGCACCGTGTACGTACAGTGCAGCGGTGAAATGACAGCACACATGGCTTTATTGAAAATGACGATAAATTATTCGGTTTAGTTCGGCAACGCTCCATCTGTCTTTTATTTTGTAATCTAAGATACGGGTATTGTGTGCAAATAAAATCATTACGAATTACGATCAGAATAGTCTTTGAGTTCACAACCCCTCTACAAATTATAATTATTTGTATAAAACTTTATGGCAAAGGCGGGCAAAGGCAAAGACTTCTGCCTATATTACTCGCTCTGTGACTTCTGCGGATGTCCCTAGAGTACGCGTCACGTTTATTATTCAATATTTCAATATAAGCCAAAGCAGAGCTGAGTAATTTGTAGACACATTTGTTACGTATTTAATGCACAGAGCTCATAATGGCTGTTTTCCAATTACATAGCATAATGCTCAGAAGCATAATGCGACTCAGTGGCGCACAATGCCGAATTATGCTGATGCTTAATAATTTGGAACGTGAAACGCACCAGCAGGTTGCGCTAAGTTCAGTGTTGAAAAAAAATATATTCATAGAGTTAGCAATAACCAGAGTATATATTACAATAGTATAGAGCGAGTGTATTGCACAAATTGCATCAGTAAGGAAACTTCATACAAAATGTTCGAAATGGCTCCCCCCCCATCAAGCGTGTTTACGAGGGTATTGAGGGGGATCGATAGTAGCGGGTGACACTTCCACAGATTTTGAATATAGTATGGAAAAAAGTTTAAAGTGATATCAATTCACATTAAATAAATATCGATTGTTTCAGTTTGTAGCCCTTTCAATAAATATATTTGTAAATATCTTAACTGACTACAAGTTAAAAAGAGACTATTTTTTAATTTCTATAGATATGGCAGTATGAGTTTTAAATTATGTTGACATATTTTCTATCAAAATGATAGCTACAAATAGTACCTATTAGGAGTCCAGTCTGTTTAAAGATCGCATCTATCTATTTTTTACGCAATCTAGAAGAGCACTAAAAATTAAAATATAAAAAAAGGAAACCTGAAAAAATCTTGTTTAAATTTATGTGCATAATTACGTAAATATTAGGGAAGAAAAAGATAGATATTATAATTAGGGCCGATTTTTCAATGCTTGGATAAAACCCGTCCAATAAAGTATTACGCCTTTAGTACACCGACGCGTTCGCGTGCGGCAGCGAATCTTTGCGAAACTACAGCGTAGCGAAATATCTGCGAAACGTTAGTACACAGCAATGTTTCGCAACTTTTTCGCATTGATATGCCATTGTCATTTTTGACGACTGCAGGTGCAGACGTAATTTCAGAATGTCATCTCAGTCAATGTCATTTTTAGCAACTGGTGACACATACACAACAATATATTTTTCTTATCGTTTGGGTGAATGCACCGTTTCAAAGATAGTAACTCAAGTATGCGAACAAATTTGGAAAATACTACAGCCAGAGTACATCCCGGTTCCTTCTACTAAAACATGATTGGAAATAATAATGGGGTTTTCCTAATTGCCTCGGGAGTATTGACGGCAAGCATATTGTTATTAAATTTCCACCTAACAGCGGCTCACTGTTCTATTGCTATAAAAAACGATTTTCTACTGTGTTATTGGCAATAGTTGATCCACATTACAAATTTACTTACATAGATGTAGGATCATAATTATGGTAAAGATTCCGATACTACAATATTTGAGAACTCATCATTTTATCAGCTTTTAAAAAGTGGACGGTATCTGAATTTGCCAGCTCCAAAACCTTTGCCAGGTTTCAAACAGACTACACCACATGTATTCATTGAAGATTTAAATTAGAAACCTTTCTAATGAGACAAGAGACGCAGCAATGAATGACAATGATAAAAAAAGATTTAATAAATCATTAAGTAGGGCACGAGTAGTAGTAAAATGTGCGTTTGGCATTTTAGCACAAAAATTTAGAATATTCTTGAGGCCCTTTGAAACAGATTTGAATAATACTATTAAAATTGTTAAAGCTGCAGTATACACATACGAAAATAAACAATTTTCGGACACTTTAGGAGCATTCGCACCAATGCATGCCAATTATAGACATAGGGCAGACTTAGCAGCGCTTAATGTTCGATCACAATTTGTAAATTATTTCAAAGAAAATTAAAAACATAAAATGTATGAAATATAAACAATAAATTTTTTACCATCTATCAGAGTCTTTTCTTGAAGTTTTCTCCATGCTACCTCTTTTTTGTACGTATTTTTATAATCTGCGTGTCCAATTGCGTATAATACGGGATAATCTCGAATAGAATGCAAAAATAATTCAGTATTTTCGGCATCCATGGCCAATGATATTTTATGTATAGATACGTTATTATAATACTCACAAATCACAATATAGTATATAAATAAACAAATAGTTGCCATGGCAACTGGCATTTTGGCACGTTGGTGGCGTATCTAGGTACCTCTTGTCTATATCTATACATATAATAAATCTGTAGAAGGATCAATTCTGTACATTGAAAATATTGAAAAAATAAATAGCAGGGGGTGTTACTGGATCGATACCAAACCCAAATATGTGATTAAAAAAATTTTTGTCTGTCTGTCTGTCTGTATGTGAAGGCATCACGTGAAAACTAGCGGTTCGATTTCGATGAAACTTGGTATAATTATAATAATTACCTTATTATCCTGGGCGTAAAATAGGATACTTTTTATCCTGGAAAAAAACGTAGAAAAAAAATAATCTTCATTTTTCAGTTTTATCCATAGACGTTGTTCCGTAGAACCGCGAACACACGTTGCGTATTATTATAGGCCTAGCCGTATTTGGGAATTGGGTCCAATAGATATTTATAAGATGTTATTGTCAGAGGTATTCAAAATGGATAAATAAACCATCCACGCGAAGACCGACATCCGCGCGGACGGAGTCGCGGGCGGAAGCTAGTATATATTATTTCTATATCACTTCTATATAATATCATTGTCCATGGACGCGAAAATCTGTCCTCACCGACAGAATGCGAGCGGACGCTATGCGATGCGAAACTCACGCGAAACTTCACTAGCGAAACTTATGCGTCTGTGTAATGGCCATTTCGCAGTTCCTTGCGAAACAATACTGACAAGGACGCAACTATTTCATCTATCTATGTGCTAGAGTGAGACATATCATATGCGAAAACCTTCCATACTACTGACAGATTTTTCGTTTTTTCGCTGCCGCTCACGAATGCGTCGATGTACCAAAAAGGCGTAGTACACAGCAATGTTTTCGCAACTGTTTCGCAATGCGTCTGTGTAATGGCCATTAACGTTAATATTAAAATGTCACGTAAACTGTCAAATACGGGCAATTAGAATACGTTTTTAAAATGGTAGTTTCATACCTTAGATTAAGGATTGGTCTCCGCGCGCGCGCTACGACTAGATACCGCTCCACCTACAAACAATAGCTCCGTGAGTGCGGCAACTCAGTTCTGTAGTGTGTGTAAGGCAATTTGTAAGGACGCTAGTGTGTGTGAAGAATTGTACTGCCAACTACATAAATTTTACCCCATAAATGGGAAATGGGCTATCTTGGAAAGAAGTTTGAAAAATATTTTTATTTCATTTTGGCCTCGCCGGGAATCGAACCCATGAACATGTGACTCAAATCCACTTGCGATGCCACTATACTATCACAAAGGTTTTTTAAGTAAAAAAGCGGTAATAAAAAAAATAACATAATATATATTATATGAGTCAGTTAAACAAGGTTAAACAGAAATAAATTATTGTTATTATCATTTTTTTTATAATATGCGTTAAGTAGTAATAGTATTGAAAAAAAAAACATTATGAATAAAATAAGTTCAAATTAAAAGTGTGTTTTTGGGATATGCAGTACGGCAACACTAAATGGCGTCGTATTTTCGTAAACAACATTTTCAAAGTACAGGTGAAATATTGAATAACACGATTATTCCTGATGGTACGTGATCCCAGTGTCTTTCTTATTATTTGTTGTATTTTTTTTAAAGAGTTTTATGGCACAAACAGGCATTTTACTTCAGGTTTTGTCCAAAATCTTTAGAAACTATCGGTACGCCCTCTCCACACAATGCTTGTGACACGACTGGCTCGGGTACGCCGATTTCGGCGTACTTTTAGTTGCCGCATTTTTCGAGTACGCCGGCGGTATCTAGTCGTAGCGCGCGCGGAGACCAATCCATAATCTAAGTTTCATACATTATTCGACGAATAAGTTTTATCCAAGCATTGAAAAATCGGCCCTTATTGTATTTTTATCGATACGTGGCGTCTCCACTTTGTCTAGCACTAATAGACCGGGAGATATTGACACAAAATTTCGAGTCATTTGTAACAGGATGGCGGTTCTACAGGGGTCTTAGTACTCAATGACAAAAAGAAAAATGATGGTGTGAACGCTGGTACCGGCGGCTAAGTCGCGTGGGCGTTAGTCGAACTCGTCGGAAAAATAGCGATTTGTAATACAAAAATTGAATTAAAGCCACCAACACCAACTTGCCAAGTTAGGTGTGAAAGGGACAAAAAACAACCAGGCGTCATTCAAGGTCATACTTTCCCGTGACTTGTCAATATGGGATCGGAAAGGGATCGTAACCGTAACGCCTTTCGCCTCGCTGTCAACCAGGCGTCAACCTACCGTATGCACGTGACGAAAGCGTATCAGCAGCGCCTGCACGTCAACTCGGCTACGGCTAGGCGACACCGGCGTTACGCCTAAAAACGGTAACTACGGCAAGTCGTAGCAGGCAGACACGTAAGCGCGTGGACGGAGAGACGTAAGCGCGGGGACGGAGAGACGTAAGCGCGGGGACGATGAGCCGTTAGCGCTGGAATTGCAAATTCGGAGCCTGTTCCGAGGCGAGGCGATTACGTTACTATTCCGATTAGTGTGCGTTGCAGTAGGGAGTTTAATACAAACCATTCTGAACGGCTCGAGGCGATACGGTTACGATCCCTTTCCGATCCCATATGTGTGCCGAGACCCATAAGCTTCTTGTAGGTACCTAATCGGTTACGGGTTATATACATAGAGGTTATATACAAACACTTCACTTTCTGTCACTCAGTCACTTTGTGAGGTTATTTTTCAATTATGTAATATTATATTATAAAATTTTCGAACTTTAAGATCCTATAATGTCTAGTAGATACAGAATTTTTTTGCGAAGTATATATCAATTTTCATTTTCCCATAGACGTATTATATCCAATGTATCATTTTCTCAAATACCGGACAAAATAAGATTACCATTTACTTTAGGATTTTCCATTCTAACACTAATTGGATTAGAGAAAAAGCTTAGTGCGGAAGACGAGTTGATTTTAATGATAAAACATTGTGTTTTATTCATACAAAGAAATGAAAATGCAAAGGCAGAGCAGTTGCTTCATGTAGCATTAAGACAAGCACAACAAATGAATCATGAATCGGGAATTACATATATCTATGATGTGATGGCAAACTTGGCGCTTCAACGAGAACGCCTAGATGAAGCAAAGAAATTATTTGTGGCTGTAGCCCAAAGGCTTATGGCGAATGGAGTCAAAGATGATGACATACGTGTTGTTCAAGTAAGCGTAAAGCTAGCTCGAGTCAGTCATTTACAAAAGGAGTATACTACAGCACAGTTAGGATATGACTGGTGTTTAGAAAAAATTAAGGAAGCATACAATAGTAATCCTTCTGAAGAACTAAAGAAGCTTTTTGCCATGACTGAGGATTGGTATGGCCGGCTATTTGTTGATTGTAAAAAATATGAGAATGGTTTTAATTATATGCTGAGTGCTTATAATAAAATGATGGAATTAAAAGAGTTGGATCCAGAACATATTGTTGTACAATTGAATGACTTGGGAACAGTTTGTGATCAAATGGACAGGGTCGATGACTGTATAAATTATATATCGCAAGCAATTGATCTTGGCAAGACTCTTCCTGAAATGGAAGATTTAGGTGCAATGTATGTTAATCTAGGAAGAGCATATATTAGGAAAAAAATGTTGGATACCGCTCGTCGCTACTGTGGACATGCCTATAAGTTGGGAATTGTTAATAAGAATAATGATATAAAACAAGAAGCAGAACAATGTATGAAAGAAATAAAAAATGTAGTATAATATTTATTTAGACCTTTATTTTATTGTTAATATTATCCAAGAAAATAAACTGTGATGGTTAACTTTCACACTTTTTTTATTTATTTGAAAGAAATAAAAAGATCTTTTCACTAAAAGTTATGCTTAGTATACAATCAAAGTATTTTGAACTGGAAAGAAAAATTACTTAACTAGTAAATTATTGCTTAAAAATTATTGAGCACTCTCTTTTGTGACACTGAATGGTTCTTCAACAACTTCTGTGTGGGTGTTTGAAATAACAACATCCTTGACGGGCCGATCGTTGGCTCCAGTTACAGTCTTCTCAATCTTGCGAACAATGTCCTGTTGACAATTTAACCAATTAATGTTATGCTTTTTAAAATCATACTCTATTTAAGGTGAAATAAAGCACAGTTTATGAAAATTTCATAACAATGAACAATTTCTGGCTATAACTGGCCACTGCAGATTGCCATCAATGACTTAAGTACCCTGTCAATTGGATTCTATCCTACTTCCTAGTATTCAAGAATTAAATAAACTAACTGCTACTCAGGAGCATAATAGACAGTAAATTTGTCTATTAGGTGGGCCTAGCTTAGCATTAATCTTCATGTATTAAGAAATATTCAGCAATTCAATAATTTTAATTGAATATTTAGTCTATGTACTGTCTGAAATATTTACTAAATAGTTAATACCACAGAACAGTAAGAACATAATAGAAGTGCGATGTGGGCGTGGCCCACGTGTCACTAGTAAGGTAAGATCACCTCACTCGCTCTCAGTTGTGCGCAGAAAAATATTCGAGTCGGTTGTCAACTGTCAAACCTTATTTCCATATTTATTCATTATTTAGAGCGTGTTGTTCGGTATTAGAGTGGAAAAATGATAGCAGACGAAATAATATCAGCAATCGAGGCATTTCATACCATCGGTAAGTCTTATTTTAATTTATTTTAAATATATTTTATGTTACAACTTCGCTTGTCGTAATTTGTCAAAAATTTATAAAAATATTAAGTCAAAATGAACCTTAATCTATAAGAAATAAGTACTAATATAGATTGAACAGCAAACAAGACTTTCTGGAATATTATTGAAATAAACAAACGAATGTCGGATTAGTGATGCATGTGGCGCATATCGACAGTATCGATACTTTAGAAAAGACAAACATTTCAAATATTAAATTTTATTCTATTTTTCCTTAGCTTTCATTTGTCCTATTTATTTATAGATTTTCGAAAGAGCCTAATTTAAAAGAGAAATGGATAATAAATGCAACGTGACGAGTTAACTGGATGCCGAACAGCAATAAGCAGTCTAACAAAGGCCACCGATACATCAAACCTACGGCAGTTCCAAGATTTAAAATAATGCATATTTGCTGTTTGTTTTGTAAATATAGATTTATACTATTCTATTCCGTTTATTATTTAAATATAATAATATGAAAAGACGTACTTAGTAGTAATAAACATACTCCAAAATGTGACACATTATCCTATACTCATATAACAGAAAGAAAAAAAAAATGCACAAAAATATATTTATTTGTGAATTATCGATAACAAGGCTGACATCCCTTAGAGCATAGCATCAGGTTAATGTCATTAATTTAGAGTGACACAAATTTCAACCTTATCTTTATGTGTAGAGGTTCAAAGTTATATGTATTGAAAACCAACGCCATCTGTTGTGGAATAGCTGAATGTTTTCGAATTTGGAATTTCTGAGCAAAGAGAAACAAAACAGCTAATATACCTAGGGATGTTATACTAAAATAAACCGTAACTTGGTTCGTTAGAGTACATATTGAAATGCTGAATTTATAACCTAAGTCAGTTTTTACTCAAATTAAGCTGTCCAATCAAAGGCATAGTTTACTTGTAGTGTACTGTATAACTATCGGTTTAAATGTGTGGGTTTGGCGACACTGGTTTTCATACTAATGATGACATTATAGCACTTCTATTATGTTCTTACTGTTCTGTGGTTAATACATACCATTCCTTCTAAGACTTTGCCGAACACTACATGTCTGCCATCCAACCAAGGTGTCTTTGTGGTAGTAATGAAGAACTGGGAACCGTTCGTGTCCTTTCCAGCATTGGCCATGGACAACCAACCAGCACCATAGTGACGGAGCTTGAAGTTCTCATCTTCAAATCTTTCACCGTAAATACTGCGTCCTAAAAAGTAATTTGTTTATTTGGTATTTCATTAAACTGACGATTTACAAGAGTTACATTGTTATACTACATTGTTACCACACTATTATTAACCATTTTAATTGCCTATTAATTCAATCTTGATAAACAGTTGTTACTAAACCCAATAAGTTGTGATTGTAGTAGTTGTGTGTTGCTAAGGAGTAAGGACTAGGAATGCTCTATTTCTATGGTATTTTCAAATCTTAAATATATGGAAATAAGTATTAAGTGTAACTATCTTATTAAAATAATTCTCTCACAAAAAAAAAATAATATTGATTATTAATAACATGAATAAATTTCATATTGAATATTGATATAACCTTGAACTAAGAATACATCCAAGAATGTGATTGTATCAAAATTTTATTATATGACAAATGATAATATACCTCCTGTTCCATCTCCTTTGGTGAAGTCACCCCCTTGAATCATAAAGTTATCAATGACTCGGTGGAATTTGCTGCCCTTGTAGCCCTCTCCCTTAGGCTTTTGTGCTAATTGGAAGAAGTTCTCGGCAGTTTTAGGAACAGTTTTACCAAAGAGACCAATGGTAATGGTACCAAGTGGTTCATCACCGACAGTTATGTCGAATTTTACCTGCAACAAAATAATATTATTAAACGTCAGTTTTGAATGTATGTTAAACGATTTGTTTACAGAAATATAACATAGTGCATAAGTAATAAATATATTATTATTTATTAAATTATATAGTAGTAATAAACAAAAATGTTTTTATAACAAGCTACATATCCTATAGCTGACAACGAAGGATAAAAAAGAAACGACATCCGGAGCTTTATTTCTAAACGTCATCACAACAAGGTTGCTGACCTTTTCAAGTTTATCTCACCTTTGTTAGACCTCATAATAATTTATAGAGAAACCGGTATGATGATATTTTAAAATCTTAAATAGAATACAAGAAAATATTTATTAATAGTGATATAATATTACCTTGTGAGTTACTTTAGGACCTTTGGGAGCTTCATCTGACCAAGCGACGGTCGCGATTAGAAGAAGACCAAGCCCCGTGGCTAGAATACCCATGATTATAATTAATTTAAATTTTCGTTTGAGTATTTTTAAACCTTAAATGTACACTTTTTCTCAAATTCGTAATACTTCTAAGAAATAAAATAAAAAAGTTTATAAAAGCAACCGTGCGTCGACCAACACGTTTAATTTTCAAATGGTATTCAAAGATGGTACCTACTACCTATTTCAAAATTCAATTTTCAAATAAAAAATTACTGACAGTTTATGGTACACGTCATGATTACTGGTGATGACCCGATAACCGATTTCAACTCGAATCGAACTTTTTATGTCTATCTGTGGACGTTCTATCTATGCTCTGTGGTTAAAAGAACATTTTGATTTTTGACAAACAAACACATTTTACCTATTTATGGTTTATTGTGTCTTTTTTATTTCGTCAGTCGTCGCATACATTATAAATTAAGTTAAAAAGGGAGAAAGTAAAAGGATTCGCTTAAGATAAAAAGCAAAAATTCTACATCTTATAATGCCAGACGAGAGCTGACGCTATTTACTATCTACTAATTTGATTATTGTGGTGCAATTAGTGATGATTCCTTTCCACGAACCTTAACATAATTTCGTAACAAACTAAATGGCCAAGCATTAAGTGTAAAAATGTTTGGTATAAACGGTACTGATTTCCCACCAGTGAAAGAGGATACTTTTTGCAAATATGTTTTGTATTACGAGATAAACAACTCAAGGTGATTAACGTCATATTATTTTGCTAAGATTTATGTTGTACACAATTTGTTATAATGTATGTCATATTTGTTTACAGGGTTCGTATTTGGGATTTAATTATATTGATACCGAACGCCCTTTTTGTACTATTCTTAGTGGTTAGATTCAATAAAGCTCAGTTAAAATTGCGTGCTACTAGTAGTCCGATTTTTCTGACTTTTTATTCATTAGTATGGGGAAATGTTATCATCAGTCTAATAAGATGTGCAGTGTCCATGACTGTGAATGCAGCTATGCCCCTTGGAGGTCTAATTGATAAGATCCTGTGGGTCACTGTAAGATTCTTCCTCCTTGCAACTGAGATGAGTGTGGTAATTTTTGGACTTGCTTTTGGTAAGTTAAATGAATACCTTTATTAATTTTGATACAATACGATATTTTCTTAAGAAATTGTAGCTACTGGATCAAAATATGTCCAATCTGAAAAGACCCGTTAGTGTTAATCACATAAATAGGTACTTAAATTTACGCTATCATATTATTTCATTCCAGTAAATGGTGCATACATGCACCACGATTGTTATTTTCTATGTTAATCTTCTGCATAATATTTTGTAAGATTATTCTTAACCGAGCATTATTTCAGGTCACATGGATAGTCGGAGCAGCATTAGATATGTTTTATTGGCAACATCGTTTATATCACTGGCATTTACCGTGACCCAAGGAACTTTGGAAATTGTAATGCCAGACGACATGTTCCACATTGATTCCAGAGATTATGATTTGTTTGGACACGGCGGAATGCTCTTCTGGTTCACTTCATCTCTCGTATTTGGTATCATTTATTTAGTCATCTTGCTCCTTCCGTGGATACCTATCAGAGAGTATTTAGCTTTGCCAAGTAAGTGTTAATTTTCAGATATTTTGTTTCAAAATAAATATGGATATGTATTTACTATTAAGATACATAGTACATATTCCTGTATCAATTTTATGTTAAGTTCAATTCTCAAAAACATCTGAACAGATTTTATTTTTTTGGTGCATTTGTTACCACTTGGATTTGGATAATAATTAAAAAAATTCACAAATTAAACATCAGAACAAGATGAGCCGATGAAAATAGCTCATAATGTCATCAAAATACATATTGTGTGTTTTTTTTCTGATTGAGTTAATCTTATTAGAGCTTGAACCTGATAGATTCAGATAGTAAATAAAAAAAAAATTAAAACCAAAAAGGATCAAGTAACAAATATAGAGTTTCATGCATTCAATATCTCTTGAAATTTATAAAATCTTTTATGTAACAGTTAATTTCTATTTAGACATTAACTTGTCCACCACAATGACTTGTCATTGTAAAAAATAACAAGGTTGTTACACTATCATTTACACTTTTTATGATTATTATTATAGTACCAATGCTGCTTGTATATTTTTTCGTTACATTTTGTTTTATCTACTTAGTTATTACTTTGATATCATATTGTACTAATTCCTTGAAGTAGCTTCAATTGTTTATCTTGGTTACTACAAATCATACAGGGGTTAAAGTTTATTGTTAAGTGAATTGAAGCATTATTTCAATGGTTTTTTAAACCAGTAAAAGTAGGTAAAAACTAAGAACCAAGGTTATAAGAACTAGAAACAAGAAAAGGTACTTGGATCTGTTAAGAGCTGCAAGGTTAATATTTTAATTATTTTAGTTTGTAGTTAATAGAAATAGTAATAAAGAGTCAAGGTTAAGTTAGGCATTTATCATGTTATTTTAAACATTATTACAGTAAAATAAATGATCAATTATTAGTAATAATATGTTTGATAACAGTAAATTACTCTTTTTATCACTTTGTAAACAGTTTCTTTTACATTCTTTAATGTAGGTTAAAATATGATATTCAAGTTCCTGATTAATTTCATACTTACATGTTCTTCCGATTTCATTTCCTTATACTTAAACTTTATAAGGGTATTTTTTTTTCGTAACATATTTACACATTACATAATAAAATCAGTTACTTACATAATCAACATAATCTACTTGTGGTGTTATAAAATAAGATATGAAAATATAACAATTAATTTATGTGAATATAGCTACTAACACATATTTTATTTATTACTCATTTAATAGTGATCATCATTTATATCATAGAACAATTTCATTTCTGGACAAAAAGATTATGTTTTCACACACATAAAATATGCAAATTAGTGACAATGAGAAACTGATGCATCACAGAGAGTAAAGTAACAAAGACATATTATAATAAACTAGCCGCCCCAGCTTCGACAATAATAGATATAAGCATTCAGGAATCACATATTCTTAGATTACACTGTTAGAACGAAATAATGGTTTAATTTTTATTGGTCTAGTAGGTAGTTTATAGCATGTAAACATTAAAAAATTATAAAGGTTTTTGTCTTTATAATATTACCTAGTTAGTTCAGATGTTTTAGATTAATTGCAATTCTACTTTATAGCATACTAGCTGCTCGCCCAGGCTTACCCAGGATAAAAACGAAATAAAATGTAGCCTATCCTACTTCCTAATAATGTAGCTTTCTATTAGTGAAAAAAATCATTAAAATCGGTGGGAACTGGGAGCCTATTCAATTCAATCAAACAAACAATCAAATCTTTCCTTTTTATATAATATTAGGGTAGATAATTCTGTAATGTATTATATTTATATCCATTGTTTGTTTGTTCCAGCGAAACTCTCTTTTTATTTTTACGTATTACTTCTGGCTTTACTTGACATAACACAGGCAGTTGGAGCCGGTCTCTTGATTTGGGGTTCGATGCAACCCGGTCTATGTGTTGTTGATGTTACCACCTGGCTTTATTTCTCTTTGTATACGCCACTCGTTTATCATACGTTCCTCAGCGAATTTTTCAGGTGAGTACATAAATGTTTATATATGCATGCAGGTGTTAAGACACGCGATGTACGTAGCTGATGTAAAAATCATTTCTAAATGTACAGTTTTAAATAATAAGATTTTCAGTAACTTGTTACTATTTTAAACTGTCAAATCGTTGAGTTCCCACATGATATGAAAAGCGAAACTTTTTCTCAAAGAATTGTACTAAATTGTCTAACACAAATTACAAATTGTACTTATATTATTATTTTTATTCATTGACAATTTCAGTGTATCACAGCCAAGTATAATGTTCTCATACAAAGCTCAAATGGATGAGCCAATGGATGACGACCAAGTCTCTCTACCGCATCAACAAAGTTTCAGCTCTCTTAAAACGGATTCTGATTACATTTACCAGGTATAGTTGCTAGAAAATTTTATGTTGGAGGGGGCCTAGTCTCAAGGCCCTAAATCCTAAATCTCATCTTATCTTACTGAATGAACGTGAATGTAATTTATTTTTCCCTTTTTACAAAAGTACATAATTATTTGTGTTGTATGTCAGTGGGAAAAACTCTTTTAAACCAAACTACATCTTGTTAATGTGATCTATCAATTTTAGCAGAGCAACAGTGTATACGACAGTACTCTATTTGAGGCAGGTGGGACGACTCCAATGAATCCCATGTATAGTGCATCCTTACAGAGTCCCGACTCAATAGCATCCGGCCAATCAATAGACATGCACACTGGTTTCGTGAACCAAAATATGTTATCAACATAACAATAACAGTATAATATCGAACATGTGAATAACACAATAGCAGTGGAATCTTTACCACAGTTATACTATGATTGCAGCTACAAACTGAACAAGCTGTGGTAATTATTCCATTAATTTTAAGTCATTTGTAAGCCTCATAACATCTTTAAATCCAAAGATATCTTACTTTAAGATTTTAACGACTATTTACTGTATAGTTTTTAAGTTTGCGTGTCCTAGTTTTTCTTCGAAGAATCTCTTTGTGTGTTTGTTTAAAAGCTTGTTTTGGTAATAAGTGTATCCAGTGATCGAATAGACTTGAGACTGTTACATCCCATCACTGCTTTAAATGTATGTAATGGATCCATCCACATAATTTCATATAAGATTAAGGTTATTGTAATATTGTCGTAAAAGTGTGTAATTTTGGACATCGAATCCAAGCCTAATTATACATTATACAGTGGGAAATCCAAATTGTCATGAAATTTATAATACTTTAGTGTTTTTCTTTGAATGAGCTACACTCGATCAATTGTTTAGATTTATAATAACATTACTAGCAACCAATTCGAACATCTAACAACATTATTGCAGTGAGTTGAATACGAAAATTAGATTTTTTATAATTATTTATTAATTGTAATTTTCTTGTGTGCATTCAACTTGAAAATTCAGTGCAGGTAGATGTGCTCCTACTAATTTTATTCCATATAAATTGATTATGATACTTACATAATATTGTTTTATAAATATGTAAAAGCAGTATTTTTAATTAGGAAAAATCCTTAGTAACAACAGCTATGTTGCAATTTTAATCAACATAAATTATAATCTTTTAAGTATATTATTGTACTATGAATTTTCTATAATAATTTTATTATCGTACTGTGATGTTTTACCTACTTATTTTATTTTTGTTGTTGATTTATTATTTTATATTGTTTTAAGTTCTCAAGATCAATATTTAATACAGCTAAGCTGGTGTATTTAGATTAAGCTATGCGCACTCTAAATGAAAATAAGGTTTTATAACAATTATTATTTTAATAATATCAATACATTTTCGGTCATCATCACTAAGTTTTATGAATATAAAGATTCATAAAGATGCCTTAAAATATAAACTTATAAAAAAAAATATGTTCATCAGACAATGTAATAGCAATAATTGGTAATATCCTCAAAAAATAATAAAAGCGTTTTATCAAATCACTTCTAGGTTGAAATAATGAATTAAACTAATATGGCTATGATGAATTAATATATCTGTTATGAAACCAATCAATTTATATATTTTGCTTTAGCTTGATCGCAACCACTGTACCGCGCCCTAGGTATGTGCGGTGAGGCGGGGACCGGGTAAGAAAGAGTTAGAAGTAAGAAAAAAACGGAACGGTCGGTACATTCCCCGGCCTCGCCGCGCACATACATATACAGCGGTACAGCGGTTGCGGTCAAGCTATAAAGCTATTTAGTTAAATGCAACATTGTCTGAATTAATTGAACGATACGATTACTATCAATTAAAATCTTTGGCGGTAGATTATATTTCAGTGCTAGGGAACTTTGTAAGCTTGTCATGAAATTTATACAACTAATTAAGTAACATAGTATAAAATATCTAGTAAACAGCAGACAGAACACGTTTTGCAGCTAAGTCGTCATTTAACTAGTCTTAGGTTTTTATAAAAAACTATAGAAAGGGGTATAAGAACTTGTGTAGATTTTAGATTGGCTCTAGAGGCAGCATATGAACTATTAAAGTTTCTGTACGTGTAATAAATAGGATTTGATCACAAAAGATTAATAGGTCAATATGTAAAGAATTAAAATTGTTCAAGGATCCATTATGCCATGGACAAAAGCTCCATCGTCAATTTGTTCTCGCAATAAATATTATAATATCCGAACGAGGCGATTGTCAATTTTCTTTTGAAAAATGTGATAGCCCACATGATGTATACTATGCACCTATGTGAAACCTTATATAAGTGATATTTTAGTTAAGTCGTAGCTATATTTTTGTTATTTTCAACTGTGAGAAACAAATAAAGTAAGAAATTTAATCATGGTTTGTTTCATTTTTCTATAATTTCCTTGTAGTTCTATTGTATTGGTTCTGCCGCTGAATAAATTTATCGGTTTAGACTAAGTTTAGCTTAGATTTGGTTTGAGATGAAAAAAAATATATTGTCATCATTGAAAGTCGATGGGCCTTTCAGACAATTATGGTGTTATTTTTTTATTATTTAAATAATTAACCAGAGAAACATTAATTTAAAGCCTGGCACTTCAATATTAATTATATTAAGGTGAGTGAAATGAAACATGTTATTTTTATTACAAATTATATATATTTCAATTAGTTGAGCAATTTATTTTTCTATCTCTTCCTGTATAAAAAGATGTTTCAGACTGTCATTAACAGATATTCTTTGACCAGGATCTAACATGAGCATTTTGTCTAGTAAATCTCTAAGTTGTCCAATTTTTTTTTCCTCACTGGCTGACATGTCTTTTCTACTCTTCTTCAGTTCTTTAGACAGGTCTCTCTGAACGGTCACATATGAAACCTCTTCTAATTTTTCCCTACCGGAGAATTCATCCTTTCTATGCAATAAAAAATTATTATTATAATTAAAATGTTGATCCTTAAATTTTCCTTTTCGCAATAATCTTGCTGGTATTTTTCCTTTAAGGTCCATGAAACATTTTAACATCTTATTGTTAGAGTTGCCAGTAAAAAGAATTTTTCCGGTAGCCATTTCATAAATAGTGCAAGCTGTTGACCACATATCTACACCATGGCCATGTGGTATACCAAGTATTATTTCTGGTGCTCTATAAAATCTGGATACTAAATATGGTGTTGGCTCATTATCATTCACTTTTGAAGCAGATCCAAAATCACACAGCTTTAGGATATTTTTCTTTTCATTTACTATAATATTGTCAGGTTTGATATCAGCATGAACATAACCTATTTTTTTAAGGAGTCTCAAGGCTAATAGTAACTGAATTGTGTAACTTGTGAGTGCCTTAATATTTAGTCCATGATGCTTACCATATTTCTTCAAAACACTTCTTAAATCCATATGAAGACATTCTAATACTAAGCAGAGGTGATTTTTATGGATAAAATGACCTTCCAACCGTACACAATGGTATTTATTATTTGGGTCTGCATTGCACAATTCTTTTAAAGTAGTTATTTCTTTAAGTCCAGTTTTAAACATTAGTTCATTATTCCTCATTATTTTAATTGCAACTTCATTGTTTGTTTTGTTATCTTGAGCTTTAACAACATTAGCAAATACACCCTGTCCCACTAAACATTTGATTGTATATCTGTTATTGTTTATAATATCCCCTATTTTAATATTGTAATATCCTTCTGCATCATCCCAGTTGTCTGTCAATTGAGAGCTGGTCTTATTGTTATCTTGTGTCACTTTGTCTGAACTATGTTTTGTTGAAAAATCTTCTTCAGCAAACATATCTGTAATTTTATTTTCTACTTCTATTTTTGTTTTATTTGAAATTGTGGAATCCTCATTGTTTGTTAATGGTTCATTAGAAATTTTTTTTGTATCTGTTTTATTATTTAGTTCTTGTATTTTTCCATTATTTGTTAATTGCTCTAAAAGCTGTTTTCTTTGTTTTCTCCTCAGCTCAATAATATGTTCTTCATCTTCAGAATCCAACTGAGAATAATCATGGTTAGGTGATGTTTCATCATCAAGAATAATTTTTGGTTCAGTTACATTTTTTTCACTTTTACTCTTTTTACTTTTTTTACTCTTATCTTCATTGATATTGTCGGAGCTTCGACGTTTAGAATGTTTGTGACTTCTACCATGTTTAGAATGTTTTGTTATATTTTTAAGTTCATTTTTTAAAGTCTCTCTTTGTTTGATCAAATCATCAATGTTAGAGCTGTAGTTTGATGAAAAAGGTGGTGTTTTTGAATCACTAATGCAGGATCTGGAATCTTTCTTTCTTCTGGAGCTTCTTTCTGAACTTTTATTGTCATGTTTTGAATATTTGCGGTAACTGTCGGACATATTGTATTCTATTTGTGTTCAATTTTGATATCCCACAATTTTGGCAGCCAATCTGTAAACAATAATAATGAAACTTTTAATAACTTAGAGATAATAAAGAGAACAATACTACATTAAAATAATAAGATATCATTCAATATAAAATAAATTTATTATGATGCAAGCATGTTTACAAGGGAGTCAGATTTATGATACACAATTTGATATAAGACATGTTTTGGTATCATAAATCTGTGTAAATGTAGGTATAAAATATGTAATGTTAACTATTATAGCACTGATTACATTTCCACCCATTCTCGACATCTGTATTGCCAACATTACTGTTCAACTTTTCATGTTGCTATAATCAAAGTTTGTGCCATTCCAAGGGTTGCTTGGTCAGTCAAATTCCAACTCATTTTACTTTTCCATCCATTGTTATCTAAATTGGAATGAAAAATGTTATTAGTTGTAAATAAAAATGTCAAATTAAATACATATTAACAGATAAAATACTCAAGTAGACAGTATCTACACAAAATTAGGGAATATTTTATTACTTATCCTTGTTCTCCCTTTTTGTTATCATTCCAATAATACACATGGAGATAGCATGAAAGATCCTAAATATAAATTAATAAGAATAATTGGAAAGTTTGTCTCTATTTGTGCAAAACAGTTAACATTTATTAACAAATCACAAATTAAATTATAAATAGGTAAGTGATGATTTGGTGACAATTTAACGTCAAAATGATTATGAAGAGCCCTGTAAAAGTCACTGATGAACACCTAAAAATAATATTTGGCAGTAGCACTATTTCTGCAGCATTTAAAAAATATAAACTCTTAGACCGTTAAAATGTAGTTATATGTATTTTATTTTGGGCCTCAGAAGTACAACCTGCAATATAAAAATATATATAATACAAATATTAACAATTGTTAGTTTCCAACTAATATAAATACAAACAGTTAGGAATTACTAACTGTATTTTTTAAATGCTTACCTATTTTAATTGAACTATATCGCAATCCAATTCTCATAAAATAGGTGTACTTAACAGGCCATTAGCTACACATACACAATTTTTTTCAAGTTTTATGTCACTGATGTATTTAAAAAAATTATAGCATTTCTAAAGTTGTAACAACTCACATTTTTTGTAGAACACTTTTTTTTTAAATGGCCTACAAGCATTTATTTAACACAAATTTGCCAAAAGTAGATAAATAATTGAAAATTGAAATATAGTTTGATCAATGATAAAATTGGGGAAAATAACAATTTGACGTTTGACAACGAAACGGAGTAATGACCAATGACCATAGAGGAAGGATGTATAACTGACCAATGACTAAAAGGCCCTACTCACGGTTCAACACAACCCACAATCTGCTGACACAATTTGTTGAAGTCGCGATTGAGCGTTCTCTACTCACGATTCATCCAACCCTCAATCTGCTGATACAATTTCATTCCGCGATTGCTTGCCACAACGTGTGCACGTCACGTTGATGCCTGGCCTGATGCTAAACCTCAACGCAATAATACGCATTATTAATGGATATACTAATTTATGAAATATAAGATAATTATCTTTGTAAAGCTTGTATTTTTTCCAATTTTATTGATAGATTTCAAGGGCTATAAAGTATAAACGGCTATAAAATATAAACATCTTCCTCAAATATGTAAAAATGTCTTTCCCGCGTTTATCTCAAAACCGCCATTTTGAGATTACTGCGCAGCGCGATTGAGCCGAGATTGGAGCAATCACAATACTCACGTTTCAACACGCACACAATCTGCTGAGACAATTTGTCGGGTTGCTTCCGCGCCGATTCAATACGCAACATGTTGGGTTACGCCCCCAACGTGCCCTCAACTATACTATTCACGACACAATCTGTCAGCTCACTGCAGATTGTGTCAACAGATTGTTACTGAAATTGAATCGTGAGTAGGCTACTTAAGGAATCCTATGGACAGGGCATAATGTTCTATACAAACAACTGATTATACAAATATCATGCATTTCGATACCGAAATAATAAAACGAATACTGTCTCTTTCTAACTAATGAATATTCTGCTAAGTGAAAATATATGACTATACGTCAGTCAGTGCTAATCTAAGGTGCTAATTCTATACCTTTTGACATTTGAAGTTAGCTCAAATACCTACTGTGGCCGGGCGCCATTTTATGTTCTCGTTATTATGATGTACATGCTCTGTCATTGCTCCGTAGTAAACATTGAAAAATATTGAATATTTTTGTGATTGTGACAAACATTTGTGTCTAAAACATATAGTGTGGTCAAGGACAAATAGTGGCATAATACCAAAGCGCAGTATTGTGGGATGTGGCTCCGGAAAGAATGAAAACTAGAAAAGTTTGTCTTTGCACCGGTATGTATACGTTTTGACTGAAATATTAGTTATTACTTTGCTGATATACTTATTTTCATGTATATTGAATTGAGGAGTATTCACAGACTATGTTCAGTGTAAAATTGTTACCAAATATAGCTTTATTTTGTATATTTTCGTTCTAGTAAAATAATGAATTTGGGTGCTAGGGATGACTTATAATATCGACATCAGCAAAATGTTCGATGAAGACTTAATCTTAAGAATAGTTGCTTTGGTGAATACACTTCCAAAATAACAAATTAATTTTGCCAAGAGCAGCAGAAGGAAAAATAAAACACTTAAATTTACCTAATATGAATTTTAACTTAAGTAAGATTAATCGCTTTTATAGTAGGTACTTTAAAAATGTATTTACAAATAAGTCAGGTCAGGACTAAAATTATAATAACCTAAAAATTCATTTTTTGAAGGTTACCAAGAAGTGAAAATAGAAAAGGAGAATGGTTAGAAGCAATTGAAACTGAAAATATCAAGCCAAATGTAAAGGATATAATATCATAGTATGTTCCCTACATTTCCCCGAAAGTGCTTTCAATAGAACAATGGATGTGATTAGTCTGCACGATGATGCTATACCAGTATGTCTGCCGTTGCATTCACACAGGGTGAGGTTTTTATCTGTAGACACGTGATGTCTTCCAATTTACTTTTGGTCTTTTTGTTTAGATTTAGGGCTGTCATTTATAATCTAACGTTTCTCCTATTTTGAAGGAGGCCTGTGAACAAACTGAGATGGTTTTATATGATTTTTTGAGTACAAATTTGGGTGATATTTGGTTGTTGAAATGTTATTGACTGAGGGAAAGTGCAATTTACTTTAAATATATGGGGTGTTTTAAGTTATTTTTCTATTCTTTATAAATTTATATTTATAAAGCATTTCAATGCCATAAAACCAAAAATATAAATTCAAGTTCCGCTATTGTAAGCCCTAATGTTGATATTAATTTCAAACCATCAGCATTGCCCTTTTAATTAAAATGTATTGCATTTTAGTTTAAATGTAAAGTGAACAATGCTAGTAAATGTAAACTGTGACATTTCATTTCCAGGTACCAGTTGAGCCTCAAATCCCGAACTCAAAAATGAACAGAGTGTATCCGAGTGCATTCCAGGCTGCACAAAATAGTTTAGCTCTATAATTTTCTCTATTATTATATATTATTGTTTTTTTTTGTCTATTATTTATAAATAAATAAATACAATTACTGTATATTGTGTTGTTCATCGTAATAAAATACTATTATATACCTATATTAGTATATATTATGTTGTTTCATTATATTACATTCCTCAAAACTGAAATTACCAAATTGTAAGTCTACCGTAATCCTTATATCGAAGTCATACTTAATTTTATTAATTGGCATTGTCATTTTTTCCATTTGTAATTTTACTTCTATGTTTTGTACAATAAAGTTAAAATAAATAAAAAAGAGTGTGTGTTTATGTACACGCGTTAGAAGTTACGCGCCAAAAGAAGTATAACTTCAAAAAAAATATATTAATATTATTTTTATATCGATAAACATAATAATGTTTATCGATATATTCTCGGCACTAAACACCGCCATGTTTTGTTACAAGCAATATGGCGCCGGCCATACTTTTTTTGTAGGTATGTCACAGTTTCCATGTGATTCCATTCATTGGTAATGACTAATGAGCACAGATTAAGTATTAATGAGTAGTGCTCTACTGTGCTCTACGGAGTCTACTCTCTATGGATCATGTCAAAATTGCCACGAAAGAAGAACCAATGTAAACTTAGCACCCCATCAATGGATTTTTGGGTCGAAAATGACCTTGATCGATAGGTCTCCGTTAGGTCCTTTAAGGTCCCACAATTTTTTCGTTAGGTCCCCTTTAGTTTTTTTTAAATAATTTTTTAAATTTTGGGTATAAAAAAAATACACTTTAGCACCCCATCCATAGAATTTTGCGTCAAAAATGACCTTAATCGATAGGTCTCCGTTAGGTCCTTAAAGGTCCCACAATATTTTCGTTAGGTCCCCTTTAGTTTTAATTTTGGGTATAAAAAGTTACACTTTAGCACCTAGATTAAATTTGTATTTTTCCAAGATAGTCTCGTGGGGAATGCGGTTCAATATCGCGTTTTAAATTAAACTTTATCTCTTAGTTCTTAAAGATTAAATTTGAGTATATTTTCTTTCCATGATAGTCTCGTGAGGCCACATCAATGATCGAGTAAACATGACACGATTATTTGTCTTGATCAAATCGCTAAACGATACATCGACGATTATCGATATGCACAGGTTTTGATTATTTTATAATAGTATTTTCTAGGGTTTGGTTTTACGCGAGTATTAAACATTTAGAAATTAAAGATTTTTTAACGGATTTTAAACGCGATTTATTCATTATATTACTGACGAGACTGTGTCGTGTCGTGTGTAGGTCTCCCCGTGACCACGCTCGCTGTAAAGTGTTCGAAACGTCGGGAAAATAATATAATGAATAAATCGCGTTTAAAATCCGTTAAAAAGTCTTTAATTTCTTTTATTTTATAATTTTAATAACATAAATAATTTAACAATTTCAATGATGGACCTATACGGACCTAACGGTAAAGAATACGATTTTGATAAAATTCACCAATTTTGCTATGGATGAGGTGCTAAAGTGTAATTTTTTTATACCCAAAATTAAAAAAAAAATATTTATAAAAAAAAAACTAAAGAGGACCTAACGAAAATATTGTGGGACTAACTAACGGAGACCTATCGATCAAGGTCATTTTCAACCCAAAATTCCATTGATGGGGTGTTAAGTTTGCATTGGTAAAGAAGACCCACGGCAAATTAATTTCACAAACCTCACCAGCTTAAATTGGATAGTGCGCACATATTTGCAATCCTAAAATTTGTGTTAGGTACTAATACATTAAGTGCAATATGCAATGTTTGTAATATATAATATATTATTAATATTAATGTTTTTTCCGTGTTTGTGTTTGCACCGGTTGATACTGGGTTGATACCAACCCTACTATTATTTTATTAGTTGTCATTAGTTGTCAGTTGTAACTTGTCAGGTGTTGTCAGGTCAGGGCATAGAGGAAGGATGTATAACTGAGATAGAGTGGCTACTCTGTGGTAATAAGTGCATGTATGGAACGTGCTGCCATCTGCAACTTTGTAGGATAACTAATGCTTTAAAGGGGTATATATATATTATATATAGCTATGCAGTATGCATATCGACATTAATTAGCACCAGATATGGAGCGAAAGTATATTTACAAAAATATTACTAACACCAAGAAAAGCGTCGTTTTCTTGACAACACTCTTTTTGTGGCGTTAGTAATATTTTTGTAAACATACTCTCACTCCATAAGTTGCCTTGTAAGTTGAGTAAATAATAAATAAGTAATGAGGGCAACCAGGGGTGAGAATAAAAAACAATTTATTTAGCGGTATTCACGTTTATTAAATTGAAATTGAGATTTATATACTATACACTTGCTAAAACCTCTAAAATCTGCTAAAACCAAAAGCTTTAGTTATTTCAGTGCAGTCACTGAAATAACTAAAGCTTTTGTTCTAAATAAATAAATAAATCATTTATTGCATAAAAACATGGTACATACAAAGATATTATTAAGATCAGAATTAAGGAACATTCATGTTTTTACTATAACTACATAGCATACAATAATTATTATTAATTGACATAATGAATGAAAATGATTAGATATTTATAGTAAAAATACGAGTCAGGAGTATTGTCACTTAAAATTAGGTTATACATAAATCATTAGTCATACAGTCAATCAATTAATATCAATATCATTATTTTATATTATTTAGACATTTTTCATATCATACAGAAATTCATTTAGGTTGTAAAAACAATTCTCTAATAAGTATTTATTTAATTTATTTTTAAATCCTGGAAGAGGAACCCCTTGCAAGTCTTTTGGGATTTTATTAAATATTTGAATACCTAAGGAACATTTTTTTTGTACAAAGTTAATTTAGGCCTCGGTAAAAACAAATTGTTTGGATATCTTGTTAATTTTCCTATTTCTTTATTAGTTTTAAAATATTGAGGATGTTTTTTTTTATGAAAATACAAATTTCTTTGATATAAATACATGCAAGAGGCAGGATTCTCAAGTTTTCAAAAAGTTCTAAGCTTCTAGCGTGTTTTCTCCTCCGTTGAAAACTCATGATCACAACGTTCACAACAGTTAACAACAATAAAACAAGTAACAAAATAACAAAACAAAACTTAACTAAAACAAAAACATAACCAGATATATTTAACAAAAACAAATGAGATAACCTCGAAATCGCATCAACGTCCGTCCGAAAGTTGAAAACTATGGTTGACAATGACAGTCGCACATCATTACAAGATGGCGGCTTTTTTTTAAATTTTAGTTATACCACTCACCGCCCGCGTCGCTGTCGTCTATGCGTTTACATGACAGTTTTGAGTGTGCCCCCCCTGGGTCAGGGGAAATAATATAACCTATAAAATTTGAAACCAAATTTTAAATTTTAAAAACTAAATACATATAATTTTAATAGACAATACTTTGCTGGTAAAAATTTCTGGAGTAAGCAAGAAGAATAAACTTTCATTATGAATATAATAATGAAAACCGTTTCAAGGAATTACAATGTTGGGTTATCTCCTATTAGAAATATTCACATAACCAAGGGTATGAATTATATACATTTTTCACTGAAAAACTATGTATCATCTCTTGATTTTTCTCTAATTAATACTTTTTTTACCCATCAGTACAATACCTGTATTCTCAGTCAGCTCTCGGTGTTGATTCATATTTAATCTCAAGGAAGAATATCAAAGAACAATTTGCGCAATTTTCTGAGAATTTTAAGGCAAAAATGAATGACTTCGTTCAAAATCCTAAGCATATGATTTTTACTGAAGACTTAAAAAATATGGTACACATGGCTGAACCTTCAGATTTAAACTTGGTGCTGGATATGGTTAAAAAGTAAGAGTAAGTTTTTATTATTACGTAAAATGTTAGCCACAATCTACTATGTTACACAATAAACTAATAATAAATCATCTTCAAAATTCCATGTGAATTTACAAATTGATTATATGCATATAAATAAAAATTGAAACTATTATATTTAATTTTTATTTAGATTTAACACACAGAAAACAGAATTCCGATTTGGGTCCTTTGTATTTGGTCCAGTAGTGATGAGGATGTTCTACTTCCTTGATGCACCTGTAGATGCAATTAAAGTAAGTTATTTTAGTTTGTTGCCTAATTAAAAAAAAAAATCATTTAAATAAGTATTTCCTCTAAGTTAAATTATTCTATAAAGTATACATTTTGGGAACTATATTTTCTATCACCAAAATTTTTATTTGTCATCAAGTTGTATCACCTAATAAATAGATCTATCACCACGAAATATTTTCGTTCTCAGATAAACAAAAATTGTTCCCAGGTATGAATTATCAAATTAATGTTAATATATGTGTAAAATAAGAGATCAATAACCAATAAAATTATATTGCATTACATGAATACAAACTTCGTTCTTATAATAACAGTTTTGTTACTTAAATAATAGCTCTGTGCTCAGAATGGTAGATCTGTCACCAAATAAATTGGTTATTATCGATCCCTGACTGCGACTCCTTTTTTTTGATATTTTGTCACCAATACAGTAGTAACATTTTATTTCGTTCAGATATTAAATTAATAGTATTTGTTACCAATTTAATACATCAATTTATAATTTTGATGAAAAAAAAATATCTCAGGATTTTAGGTGATTTATTGTGGAACTGATTTTGCATTGTTTGGTGACTACATTTTGGTGACAGATCTAATATTTTGAGGACAAACCCTATTATTTAAGAAACACAAAACTAATTAAATTGGTGATAGCTTAAATGATACCCATACATTTTTCTTGATTTAGTCATAGTCATAGTAGCTTTTTGAATCATTATATAAGTATATTTATTAATTATTTCAGAGTTTCGAAGATCCTGCAAATGAGGGTTTCTTTGATCAATTGATCACATATCAAATTTTACTTGATTTGTTGTACAACCATGCGATGTATGAAGAAATGTACAAAATATTTGATAAAATACAAGAGCGTCAGTTGAATATGACAAAGTATCCTAAGTATCCAGTAGTGTTGGTGCTTGCTGCCTGCTACAAACAGGTTAGTGTATATTTGAATTTGATATTTAGCTTTTGTAATATTCAAAATTTTTTACGAATATAATATAATTATTAATCTCCAGAATGTCGAAAGACACGCATTTGAATCCCGAGAAATATTTATTTGTTCTATACTTTAATAATGTATTTATTACAACCTTACCATTTATGAATTGAAAGAACTAACAAGTAGAGTAATTTTTTTCTAAATATAAAAAAAAAATATTTAATGAAAAATGATCACCATTAGGTATCTACTTAATATTTTTTGTTCAAGAACACAGCGCAAAGTTATGAATATGCGAAGAAATTGTGGAATGAGATGATGCAAGTGGGTTCTGTACCACTCAGGAGAGCTTGTACTTTAATGGCTGGTAAGTTATAATTAAAAACCGTCTTCTAAAAATGGAGGTTCTCAATTCAATTGTATAGTTTGTTTGGGTTTTTTTATCATCTTTCCATAGAAGAAATCAATTGCTTCGTGCCGGAGGCTAGGCGTCGTCCCGATAAGGAAAAAGTGGTTTTGAATCCTACCTTTTCATTTCAATTCATTATTTTTCAATTCTTTAAAAATTGAATTTCTTTACAAATTTTTTTAAACTCACAATATATAATATGGTCTATGATAGATTATATGTATTATAACTCTTTTTACATGAACATTCTAAAGTAATGTGTTAATTGTTACAGCTTTAGCATTGAAGAATAATGAGCCACACGTAGCTTTGGAATGTGTCGCACTGCAAACTCCACACTATGTTACAATAAGGAATATTAAGGTAAGAACTTTTAGTATTTGTTTTATAAAACTTGCAACAAATAAGCCTACTCTGAGAATTTATTCAACTTGTTTAAAAAATGTTTCTTTCTACATTAATCTATGTTTTTTTATATTATCATTCATATATAATTTAAGTATGAAATGAATACAATGGAATCATTGACATATTATAAACAACTAGACTCTCATTTCTCAATCCATTATTTCGCGACATTCGAAAGTTACATTGAAAGAAAACACTGCCGAACATTCGCGTAGGCAGAGTTTTGCCTTGGACACTTTTTGAGCGTTATTGTGTCTCTAGTTTATTGTATTACAATGAATGGAAATATTTATTTGTTTAATATCGTAATATGATTAAGGGCCGATTTTTCAATCCTTGGTTAAAATTTATCCGTCCAATAAAGTATTACACAAACATTTTAAAATGTCACCTGTAAACTGTCATATACGGACAATTAGAATACTTCATCAGAATCAGATTCAGAATTAGTTATTCGATGAATAAGTTTTAACCAAGGATTGAAAAATCAGCCCTAAGATAAAGTAAATATCCGTTAACATTACAGGTAATGGCATTATCTAAAATTGAGAGGATAGATGATGCATTGCCCATCCTGAGAGGAGTTCTGGATGTTGACAGTCCAAGGATGGAAAAACATACATTCTTTGAAGAAACTGTAAGTTAAATTTATTTTTGTACTTGTTTTTGTAATAATATAGTACCTTCTCTATATAACAGCATAATGTACTGTTGATACCTTTGTCACCCCGTTAGCTTAAAGATCAACGAGAAGTGAATTAAATTTAAATAAATATAAAAAAAATCAATTTATTTCCTCTATAAAAGTATCTGACATCTCGAAATCCAAGCAGCTGACAAAACACTATTGTATGGACGTAAGGACAACATTTTGTAAATAAGATAAATGATAATGTGATGAAATCATAACAAATGTTCTATGAATTACAGATATCAACAGTTAAAGAAGCTGTGAACAAAAGCAGCAACAAAGATTACGTCAAACAGTTTGCGGATATACAGAAAGCTCTCAGGGATCGTGGCCTCATTGATAACCAGGTAATTAGGAGTAATTTTTTTACGTAAATATACTTTATATATTAACTTATTTCCAAACGTTAAATAAATAGGATAAAAAATAGTTATACTTAGAAAAAAATAAAATCAAATAAACATTAAAAAAATTCTGAGTAATAGATTTTTTTTAATATCTTCACGTAATGCAATGCACATGTATGCAAAATTATAATAATCAGAATTTTAAAATGCAGTTTTACGAACAGTCCTTCTATATCCATATAATATTATGTATTCAGTTTGGAAGGATGTTTTTAGATGCAACAACGTTTTTTTTATTTTTTTTTGGTAAAAGATTGCAGAAACATGTTACATGTATAAACAATCGCATATTAAAAGATCATCAAAAATGTCCGATTGTCGATAAATAAAATAATCATTGAATTGAACACCTTATTTCGTGACAATATTGTCAAAATCTATTGTATTAGTAAGCTCTGCCTAATACGCGTAGGCAGACTTTTACTTCGGATATTTTTTGAGCGTGATTTTAATTATTCTTTATTTACTTTTTACAGACATTGGACAAACTTGTGACAAGTGAAATAATATTATCACCGAAGGCTAAGAACCCAGCTAAGGGTATGCCCAGAATGCCCTACGGACAACGACAGAAAAGAAATATAAGCTAATAATTGTATTTTTAATATGCATCTGTGGAAAACGTTTCATTTGTGGAATAAAAATGTTAATGTTTAGAAATACTAGCAAAAAGCGAAAGGACACACAATGATAAATAATAGACTGAATGATGAAGAATAACATAAATTGTAGATTTTTCTATAATATTTATCATCCAAGTTATTTATCATGGTTAGGTACATTAATATTTTTGTTCCATTTTATTGTGGTCATAATATAAGTTAGTACAAAATTTAAATAGATTTTTAAATGAAATGTTATTCACATGCTGAACCATTTGTAGATTCATTGATAATTTCTGTAAATTATGTGTGTTTTGTCTCGAGTGTTGTTTGAATGAATGAATGTATCAATAAAATATTAAATCAATTTTTTTTTTGTTTTATTCCTATTATACATCTTGTTGGTTACACTTTATAGTCTTTATGTGACTCAAAAACGAAATTTAAGTGATTTGCTTCCGATTGTAGTAAGATAATAGTCAATGTGAAAATATTACAAAAAACGTCAATCCTGGCTGAGTCGAGTGTAGCTAGTATTTTTACATAAATATAATTACCTTTATATGGTGAGATAGAGGTAATAGTACCTACGAGATCCGCATTAAGATCGCCCTTCACCCATCTCATAACCAGGTGAGACGTATATTTTATGAAATTAATAAATAAAATATATGCCTATGCCTTGCCTGAAAAGTACTCTACTTTTTGATAGCTGAAGGTCGATCTTATTCCGAATCTTAGACTTACAGGAGTGAGAACTAGATTATATTTAAATATGTTTTTGTCTGTAAGCATGGTTGCGAAAATGCTGAAAAAAAAAAACTACCAAAAAAAGAACTATATTGTATAATTGTACATTCTATATCTAAACCAGGTGAGACAGGTGTTTCAAGAGATTAATTGATTATGTAATGATAATAATTCATTGCATATTATTAACTTAGTACCTAGAGTATAAGATGTCATGTTGCAGATAAGCTAACAGCTAATAATTATATTATTATTGTTTAATTTATTAGCTGTGCCTCGCGTTTTCACCCGCATTGCTCAGCCCCTGTTGGTCTTAGCATGATGATATACATATATCCTATAAGTTTCCTTGATAAATGGGCTATCTAACACCGAAAAAATTTTTCAAATCGGGCTAGTAGTTCCTGAGATTAGCGCGTTCAAACAAACAAACACTTAAGCTTATAATATATTATTATAGTATAGATTTGTGTTCATTTCAATCAGAACGAATGCTGTCTCGTTCATTTTCGAGTCTGCTAAAGTTGACTTATATAATAATTTATTTATTTCCTATTCATCACAGCTTAACAAAACGTTATTGGCCACCACCTTTTTGCAGTTGACGTTCCATTTTACGCACAAAACATCCCTCGTCAACCTAATTGCTAAGAAATGAACGTCTAGCCAACAACTGTCTTCCCAGAGGAATACATCTAGACCTATTCAAGGATAGAGTGAATAGGCTTTATCTAGACAGGCATAGGTACTCTTTCATAGACCGCAATCAAATGCCTGTCATTCTAATAAAAAGGAAAATATAGCTTGTAACATGAGATAATATTATCCTGTAAAAGCCTTGGTTGTAACCTTAGTTGTAATGATATTCTTCAAATAATATTATCTCCCAGATAAAAAGAGCTGTATAGAGCTGTATAGTTATATCTACTATTAAAAATCAAAGGCATTTTAAAATCTCGGATAATCTTTTGGGAAAATGGCTTCGGTGGTTTTAATATCGTAAAAATATTACGAATTGCGTCGTTTGATGGTAGAGCTCTGCTTAACGCTTAAAAATTTTATCATGAATAAAACATTTTTAAACGGGAATCGAGCATCATTGATAATTTGATAGCATGATTCAAGCATTTTCAGACAATTTCACGTTTACATCATAGACCCGAAATTTTGTGGATCATTTGTAACAGGATGGCGCGGTTCTACAGGGGTCTTAGTACGCAATGACAAAATGAAAAATGATGGTCAGAACGCTGATACCGGATACCTTAAGATACTATAACGTTTTATATCAGAGAATCTTAACATAAAATATTGTATAGTATCTTCACCGTGTTGAATCTGTCTAAAATAAAATTAAAAATAGGAAAAACTTATTAATAACAGAAAAACTCTCAATTGTGGTTGTGTATACTGTCGTCGTCAAACAGACGTGTTTAATATGGTGCTTCAATCAGAAACAAAGAGGCAGTGTTAAAATAAGCTCCCTTTGAGCTTGACGACAGTCGAGTCATTGTTCGCGTTTCAAAATAAGGGGAAAGACCGTTTACACTTGCTAGCACGCTTATAATGCCTTTTTTGTTTATTATTAAATACTTGTGTACAGACTACTGCAACTGCTATTACGTTCAAACTTATAAAATTTAGGTTAATCTTCGTAATATCCGCTAGGTAAAATTTTGTTATAAAGTTGAGTGAACACGGTAATAGATATCTACTCTATTAACAATTTCTAAAAATACTTGTCAAATTTAAAATCACTGAACTCTTGATAAGTTTACGCACTTTTGAATTTACTCTCCTAAACGACGTTGTTTACCTTTTACCTAATATCAATACACATAACACTTTCACTTTCATTGATGAATACATTTTAACAATGACAGTTGACAGCGCCGGCGTTATCGTAAAAAATTAATAGTGAAAACACTAAATAATTTATAAGGCCTAGTTTTTCCGTTTAAATCTATTCATATTAAAGAGTAGAACGTTCACAACGAAGTGAAACCCGATAACTTTCAGTATTTCATTATTCACAATTCCATTTCCATTTGCACTACCTCTGCACTTAGCGTTTTCCTTTTAAGTTCCATTTAAAGTGGCTCAAATATTCGATTACTTACATTTGCATTTTGACCTTCGTTTTAAAGCCCTTTGATGACTGTTCAAGCGACCTCTTAACAATACACCTTTGTTCGACATTCTTTCTCTATGAATTCTAGAAATTACAACCGTGTGGGAGTTTGATTCAAAATATAAAATACAAATAATATTTATTATTGTTATGAATATAAACTGCACTGAAATAAAGGCGTTATAGGTAATTAAAAGGTGGATTCAATTCCATTAAAAAATCTTAACAAACCTCGATATATAAAACAGATGTCCAAGGAATGAAACTTTGCTAAACTAAATTTTTTAATGAGCAGCTCTTTTCAACGTTTGAAATTTATATTGCCAATAATTATCTAGGTACATCATACCTAGCAGATAGAGGTAAAAATCGCATTTCAAAAACTCAGAAGAGCTTTTCTGTATGTTTTATCGACAGTAAACCTTATCTTAATGGTCTTTTATTAAGAGGTAGATATCTTTACAACTTTGTTTTCTACATAAGGGATTGAAGGAAGTAAATTTTCATATTAGATATCATAGATATTTTTATATAGATTCATACTTAGATTAAGGATTGGTCTCCGCGCGCGCGCACCGCGATCAATCCATAATCTAAGGATTCATAGTTGTGATATTATATTAATTTGAAAATAGAAATAAAAATGAAGAATGAAATTGAAATTTAATTAAAATCTTCGATTGTTCCATCCTAAAATAGGAATGAATTTCCGTAAAGTCTCAAAGTTCAAGGTTCACATAGCTAAAGAGACTAGTACTTTCGCCTATTTCATTTACACATAATATAACTTGCTCTGTGACTTCCACCAAACTTTCTTGATCGTGGTTACGTCTGTTACGTAGGTACAAGGGTGATTAATGGTTATAATATGTATATAGGCTAGACAAATTAATATAAACTTAATCCCAATAAAAAAAAATGTCATTAAAATACTGATTGGATCTTGGTTTTATTATAGAAAAATAATTATAATTAGGTACGGTTTGTAGGCCTATATATAATAAAAAAAAAATATTAAAGCTGTAATTTTTTTTTCCAGAAACATCCATTATCATAAAATCGTAAACCGTATGCGATAATAGACTCAACACTTGAAATATTAAAATTACTTTGAATAATTTTATAGTGTTCTATTTTAATGCCTCTGTAATAAAAATTTGAAACATAAGAGCGTCGTAATGGATCCATTACTTTTAATAACATTGTGGGACTCAGTGGGACGTCTCAACGAAGATAATATGGGAAAAAGGTAAGGAATAGCGCATAATTCTATTCCCATTTGATAATTTTGACAGCCATTTTGTAAAAATGAAATTTGATATTTTAAGATTTATAATGAAGAAAGGACTAACATTTACGTGAATATAATGAGCTTTAAAGTTTAAAATAAGGGATTCTCAATGAATAAGTTTATACCGATAAAAGGTGCCTACATTTTCTGCGTATTGATAACATAAATGTTTTACTTCAGTTACCTACTTGTGTCTCCCTTAACTTTATTTAATTTCATTAATTTCATTTCATTTCATGTCATCTCATTTCAACATTTTGGTACATTCCGGTTTCCTTAGTAACAATAGGAGGAAGGTTATATAATTTTTGATAAGTTTCAAAGTTCAAAAACTCATCTTTACAAAGTACTTTTAGTCAAAGAATTTTAATTTAGGAAATCCGTTTACTTTAAACTGTCAAAAATTCCAACTACCTTTAAAATACTGCGAACTTTTGGAAAGTTTTTGTTATTCACAAATGTAAAATAATATTGGATTTCAGGTACTTTATGTACCTACAGTTGCTGCATAAGTGTAACACGAACTATGAAAGTCGTGAAAAGTTCTATCCAGAGAAAACGACAAAAACGATGACGTTGATGCTTTATCAAATACGATTTTTCAGTTTTTCATAAACTAGATCCTTTTATGCTTCATTTAATCACAATATATTAGGTGAAATTAATCTCATATTATAATATTGCAACTAGTGCCTACATATATATATTTGTAGGCACTAGTTAGTGGTTAACAATGTATTAATTAAGCTTAAGGTAACTGATGCCATGTGTCTTTGGTACTATTATATTATGCAATATGTGTAATCGACTCGCACAAATTATGTGACATCTGTTGTTCTAGGGTTGTCAATTCTTGTATTTTGTATTATTGAAAATATCTTGAGTTAAATCTACGTCCAGAGGATTTAAATCCAAAAGACTAGTTCTTAATTCTTAAAGTAAAAATGAAGTTCACAACGGTATTATCGTATTTGGTTTTACGCGAGTATGCTAAGAACATCAATATAGCAATGAATAATTTCAATATTATGTATCCTGATATTGTGTACTTTCTGATTTTTTTCATACTCTACTCTTTTCAACGAAGTATTCATTATTTCATTATTGTTTAAAAAAATGTTTAGGCATAAGCCAATTTATAACTTACTAGCAGTCCGCCCCGGCTTCGCCCGTGGTAAATGTTTAAGTTTTCTCTCCATAAGAACCATACTCGTACTTCAAGGAATATTATAAAAAAAGAATTATCAAAATCGGTCCACCCGTTCACGCGTGATGCCGTGACCAATGAAAACGGGTTTCATTTTGACGTGACAACGTCTTATAATTCGATAAAGCCGGCTGCACGCACGAAAAAACATGACTCATGCGGCGTTACCTCGCTCTGACTCATCTGAGGCGTTCCATGTAAGGCTTGAAGTGCGGGCGAGAGCGCGGAACGAGCGACAAAGAAGCACAATCGGACGTTGTCACGTTCAACTATCGTCAGTAAACCGACTTTACAGACAACCAATTTTTTACATATTATATATAGATTAAAGTTAAAATATAAGAAGGTACAATTTTGTCTTTCCACAATAATAATACATCATAAAAATGTTTCTGTAAGATTCAAATACCTTGAGATTTCCGTATGGCATAGCACTCTGATAGCCCTGGTTTTGCTGTGGCGTCAGCTGTTTTGATTTATGCACGGTAAATCACCGTCTAGCTTTTCCTATCTCACAATTTAGAAATGAAAACTGGTATGAGATTTTAAAGTTGCTTTTAACGGTTCTTGTGTTTAGAGATACTCTCATATAAACTTAAATATAGAAATAAGAAAAGGATAATTCTTATATAAATGTTCTTTCTTTCTATAGTAGTGTTTCTTTCTATAGTATGAAATTATTATTAGTCTGATCAGACATTCGAAAAACAAAATGTGACATTCATTCCCATCCAAGTGTTTGCGTGTCTGTCTGACAAAGACATTGTGTGTCCAAAGGATTTCATTAAAGTGTCGTTAAAAAGATAAAAAGTGAACACTCGCTCGCTCTACAACTCGAGCGTACAACTCGTGGGGAGCGTGAGGTTTTTTCGTTACGGAATTTCTCGATTCGGTCCCCGCGCTCAAGGCCCACGATAGAAGCTATGCAATAGCTTAATAAAAAAACAAGAATAGACGCAAATTAAATACTAAACATCAGATTACCATGAAAATGGCTCCTCTTGTTTTATTTCATATTTAATATCATTTGCATAACATAACGTAGGTATGTAGAACATCAAATATTAAACTTTATGGCTTGCGGTAACGGACGACCCAACAAACATTTAACATGCTGCTGCGCTTTAACAAAAACTCTCTTTAATATTTCAAATTAGTAAAGTTTGGAAATCAACCTTTTTGTTATGGAAACGTGTTATCATGAATTTGGATATTAACATATATGTATTTAGATCGTATTTTTGTTATTAAAGGATACATTTTCCTCATTTTCAATTACAATAAAGGTATTAATTAACTTTTATACAGGATTCAAGAAGGATATGTTTATTAAGGTATGAAATGAAAAGAAAACAAATGCTTATTTTAGGTAAGTATTTATTAAACATACAAACATACATATATATTCATTTATAATTATCTAGTCACAAAATTCATGAACGATAGAAATATAATGAGAATTTACAATGATATATTATTTATAAATAGAAACAGTTTAGATATATGAACAATAACAATATTAGAGCGACGTTTTCAAATACATATCAATAATTTTAGATTACACTATATTATTATTAAGGATATTCTTATACTATGTTAAATGCTGTTACATTACTTAAATTTAGTAAACGCAATAGTAGTAAAATATAAGAAAAGGTTACCTACACGTGTTTATATGTGAGTTTCCAATTACCAACAAGGGCGAGGTCTACATCATTAGAAATTTGGCATTTATACCTACATTGATTGTGTTTTAATACGGTGGCCTCGACGTTCAGTCTAATCGAATCCTGTGAAAGCTATAACTGAAGTATCTAAATAATTACTTTATCAAGAGTAGCAGTTTGATATTACCTCTATACACAACAGTCGACGCAGTTTCTACAAAATTTACGTGGCATCATTCATAAATAGAAAGAAAAAGGATTATTTGATTGAAATCAAGAATTGCCAGTGTTGATAACATTTATTTTTTATTACCTACGTATACGATAAATCGAAAATAATAAATCTTAATTTTATTGAGTTACCTACAACAGGCAAATTGTCATAAAAATGCAGAATTAGGTATAATATTATAATATGTATTTACACAGGTACCTAAAGTCAGTTTAGACTTTAGCCATAGTTCTAATCAGAAGCGTAGCGTGCCTTGGCGGGCCCCGTATAAAAATTTGTT
This sequence comes from Colias croceus, assembly GCF_905220415.1. Taxonomy (NCBI): domain Eukaryota; kingdom Metazoa; phylum Arthropoda; class Insecta; order Lepidoptera; family Pieridae; genus Colias; species Colias croceus. The sequence goes on from NC_059553.1 coordinate 5,118,292, forward strand.
TGGGGGCCCTTAGGAAGGGTAATGATTTCTCACAAAAGAAAAAAAAAATGTTTGCATAAAATTAAAAGAAAATTCATCTTAATTATCTATCTGTCACTTATTCCAAAATTTTTACAAACAATTCAAATTAAATATACACACAGGAGGCTTTTTTTGACTTTTATCATTTATGAAAAAAAAAACAATTTTGGGAAGTTTTTAGTAATTTTTGCTTACGTACGTTGGGGGCCCCCTTGGCGCGGGGGCCCCGTATAATTGATACGGCAGATACGGCGGTAGCTACGCGCCTGGTTCTAATCAATATCAGAAGTAGTTACATATGCATCATTAAAATATTTTAATAATAAAATCGTATCGTCCCGTATCGTTCCACACACAAAGATGTCTTAATTAAACTTAGGTTCAATGATAAAACTTTAATATATGTTTAAACCACAGAACTATATGTTTAAACTCAAAACTAGCGTTGAAACTAACAAACCAAAATTTAAAGTTGTTTCTGGTAACTGGTAAGTGTCGTCAGAATCCGACTGAGAAAATTTAAGGAATTGATGCTATTTTACAATATAAGAAATCTAAAAATGTGTTTTAATTTACAGCCAGCTGAAACTTCGGTAATTAAAAAAAGACAAACATATATAACATTAAACATTTAATAATATAAGTACCATATATTTACATCCAATTGTGTTTTTTATTAAATAGAATTAAAAATATTTAATTGTGCTACATTATACAACCGTAAACTACACGTAATGCAAAGCCTCACTTGGGAGTCGAATGTTTTTTTTGCATTCAGGTACGTACTAGGTACATTAACTACGATATGCTAATTTTTTACAAGTAGCGTTTTGTTTCCCAATTTTTGCCTTATTTATAATTCCATACGATATATCTTTGGCAACACTTAATAATAACTAATCTAATTAAAGATTATTTTATTCTATTTCTGTCAGTATAAAGCGCAATTTATGAGATTTTACCATTGTAAATAACCCGTAGAAAAAAAATATATAGCGCCTTAGAGATACCGGAAAATATATTTTACATGTTCATGAGAAAAGTTTTTATGCTATGCTTATTTACGTATTTCTTGTCTCAAAAATAACAGTTTTATGGAATAGAAACTATAATATTATGACTTAAATATAATTTAAAGCTTAAGATTTGTTTGTTTAAGAATAGATGCTGTGTTATATTTAGACATTTAGCAATTAATTATGTAGGAAATATTTAGACTGTAACAGTATTTACCTTTGTTTTTTAAATTATTAAACTACACTACCTAAAAGTTTCAAATGTAATATTTTTTTTGGTAGAGAAAGCAAGCAATTAGGTATCATTTGGAAAATCAAAATACGAGACTGAAATATTTTCTAATTATATCAAACAATATTTCAAATATGAGGTAACATGGTAACATAATATCATTCTCCTAACAAGATTCACTAGATAGTATTATGACGAAAGACCATGTCAGATAAATATATGTTTTAAAAAATACATTTATTTATAGTATAATTAATATTATATAAACAGTACTTAATATACACGGTAATAAACATAAATACATAAATTACACACTTACTATAAATATTTACGTAAAATATTATACATCAACTTGTTTGTATAGGTACTAAAGATATATTCTCAAAGATAATTTTAACGTTAAATCACGAATGGAATAAAATATATGGCCGAACAAATACCTATACGTGTTTTAAGATTACTAGTAACTAAATAGAGCATTATAGACTATAGTCCATATTTATAATTATTCTTGTGTGAGAGTGTGTGTACTTTTGTGTGCGATTTAATAGGAGCGTTCATTATCTACAATTACGTACATTCAATTTGTTAAATATTTCTTATAAGCTGGTAGAAGTGAATAAAAATAGTTCAATTTTTATAATCTTATTATAATGATATAACCTAATAATCGTTTTGACCAGTGTTCTCAATGGGCAAAACGTACAAACCGTTCAAGCATTTTTGATCAGTTGTCTTGAGATCATTGCGTAAAATGGATATATCGATTGTGTTGGAATTGTTCGATGACGATGACAATTTCCCATTTGATTCGTGAGCGGAATTCGACGGAGAATGACACATTTGGCTGTAAGGTTCTTGGTTGGCAGAGTATAGCGTTGGTTTGTGGCAAGGCGAGGAAGAGGACATTAGTGACGTAGGCGTCTGTGTGCAGGCGGGAGGGGCGTCCTCTTCGGGCAGAGTGCGCAAGCGCGGTAACCTCTCCCGCCCCCCGCCTCACACGGGCGATTGCTCACCGCTCGCACTCCCGCTCGTAATGTAATCCTGCGCATACATAATAAATAGTGAGATAAGCCGTTGTTGAATAGCTTAAGCTTGATTGAAGATAGTTTGCGTATAGAAGTTAAATCCACCAAACGGGTCATATGACACAATTACACGACACATTAGACTTTGAAGATTTTTTCTCATAGGTATACGAAGAGATTAGAAAATTAAATAAACATAGAGAAGGAAAAATTTTGTCTTTGTGGACTGTTTAAAATTATGAATTTAACTTATTTTAATAAGCTCTTACATCGAATACACATGAATAAAAGTTTCTCGCATTTCAATTAATTGAATCCATGTTTCAGAAAAGCACTTTACCTACTCTATTGTATAATATGACTATGTACTTTTATGAAATAAAGGGTCTTTTGCAAACAAGAAGTGTTTCTTACCGCATGTAAATGTCGAGTATCATAGTGTGGCGCTAGTGACATCCTTGGAACCAGTAATGTGGTCGTTGTAGTCTCTGACGCTGCAGACTCGCGTTTTGAAGGCTGGCTATATAATCTGTCCCATATTTTACTTGTTAAACTAAATATTTTATCTTTTTCTGAATTGTTTCTGAAATACAACGGTGGCTTGCTTTGATTGTAATTAGGTAGTTGGTAAGTTATTGCAATAAAGTGTATCTATTTTATCTTTCTATCTATAACAATTTTTAGTAAAGGTAGGTACTCTAGTTTTCAGTAGTAGGTATAGTATGATATCTGTGCTTTTAATTAATGAAATGGTACAAAACCATAATGTTATACATTCCAATGTAAAATTATTCCATGCTCCCCAAAACTCTATGTACTTATCCTATGATTATTATTACAGTAACAGTAGTAATTATTACTACTTTTTCAAAATATAATATGTTATTATTTATGTTCCTTGTCTATTTTTATAGTTTATATTGTGTTGAATGACTAATAAAAATACTAAACCAATGTATAAATACTTATTTACTATATAAAATATAGATAGTATAATATAAATTCAAAAATAACAATGTATCCTAAGCAATGATTGAAATTAAATTGAGCATGCATAAAAAGGCCGTTCAAAGCGAGGGAGGATGAAAGAAAACATTCACGGAAAGCGTAAAAACATCCAATTTATTAAAACAACAAAAAGATAATAATAAAAAAACGTAAATAAATTTCAATCCAAATGCATATTACGATCTTCTAATGTCTTCTGAAATGCGTCAAGTTATGTGAGCCTCGTTCTAAGCTGATACTGAGCAAGTCCTTATACGGTGAGCCTAATGGAAAAACATGATCAGTTAGGCTTATTAGATATGCGTGTTTTATTACAACTTGATTCATGTTTAGATGCCTAATGTAGGAAAAACAAATGCTTTGTGAATTGTTTAATCAAAACTTTTCAAATCATCCTTTAAATAATGTTTAAAACTTTTGTAAATTAAGCAGTGCATTGATAGTGTCCAACATGCGGTAGGCATTGACGCATTAAACATGCAACTAAATAAATAAAAACCAAATTATATAATATGATAAGATAGGCAAATAAGATAAGTGAAGATGTTCATTAATATACATTAATATACTATACAGCTACGTTTGGTGCAAGATTTTATCATTTTACCTATGTCCAAAATTGAACGATAATGCAACAAAATATGGTCAGAACATCTATTGTATTTTTTATTTTATTAGTAATTAATGCTTTTTCAGAGGTATAGGGAACATATTTATTTTTCAGGGAAAATAATAATGCATTAGTTGCTTTTCAACTTACCGAATACTTTCAGTTCTGGACCGAGGGGACCAATCCTTAGAATACGAGGCGCCTCTCCGGCGACCTCCGCCTATCGTCCGACCGGTTTTCCACCTCTCAACGTGGTACCTTATCGCATGACGAACTTCTGTGTTCATGAAGCAGTAGAATAATGCTACTGTGAAACCCTGGTGGAATAACATAGGTACTCTCTATATTACCTTACAAAAGCACTTACTAAAGAACAATGGTAATGATAAATGGCACATGCTATCCTTATTGCTTATGTCGCAATCAATAGCCTAATCAGCAGTTTAAAAATCGTTATTTAATGCCGTTTAATTAAAAGTGTAAAAATCTGATTAATTATTAACCATATTTATTTTGATTAAAATAAAAGTAAAATGTAAACAACAATTGTGCAAAAATGATTGTGAATAATGTTATTATGAAAAGTATTCCACCCTACAATTTGTAATTATTGCTGAATACATTATTAATATACCGTTTACATAATTGAGTAAAAGAAACCTTTAACCTCCAAGGTACATATTTTCGAGACACTGCGATTAAATATGCAGGGAAAATCGGACAAAACCTTAATAAGATTTGCGCATAAGAAGTACGAGTAACTAGCAAACCGGCTTGCTAATAAATATTGCAAACTTTGCTCATTTATTCCCTAAGTGCTTCGAGTTAATCGTTCTTCCTTTGAGCTCCGGTTTGTGGCGGGAAATATTATTAATACTAATTATTGTGAAGAAAATAATAGGACCTATTTCTAAATCTGCACAATAGTTTAACAAATTAAAAGAAAAGGATACATTCATAGTATATATATATATTCATATCTTATCGCTTATCAGCGATCTCTTACAGGCTATTAATAAACTAATAGTAGTTTCCAAATATTCTAACTCTTTTCTTCTATTTTTTGCATCGTTATTAATTAAAGATCGCAAATGTATTTTTTTTACTCTTTTGAAAATGTTGAAAGTTGAACGTTGGCACAACTTTTCTTATTTATTCTCTTTTGTAAATCGGTAGAGATTTGCCTAATCCTACCCCCGTAATTAGTTATATCTTAAGAAGGATTAAAAGTCAAGAAAGATTGTGATAAAGGTAAGGTTCAGCTAAATTATTTCGAAATTATTAAGTTACATTAGATTGATATTTAAGCTTGGCTAACTCTAATGGCCAAGTCTTGTTATATTTGTAAAGAATAAGTACCTAGTTTGTTTAGTGAGACTGTTATAAAGAATCTGATATACAAAACTCCAAAATTTCATTTGTCAATCTAATTCATTATATAGACACTGTAATCTGTTTAATGATTTTCATAAATAACTTAAGGTATGTGACTAACTAATAATTTTATTTATTTATATCTTATATTCCTTAAAAATTAAGTATAAAATTTGCCTGAATACTTCTATTACGTAATCAATTTCATAATATTTTTGTTCTAGTCACGAAATTACTCAACATTATTTAAAGAATGATACTTTTGTTTGAGTTGCTTTATCTAACTTGACACATGTGCACATACCTAATATTTATACGCTTATTTTTCCTTATAAAAAGACGAATCTATCTTGGATCTAGCCTGCTTGTGAAGTGAGGTCTGTGCTAATTTATTGAGAACAGTCCAATAACTGAGTAATCTTAGTGAAGTAATTTATTCAGTGAATCCTTCAATCCATCAACAACAGGAGCAAATTTGATGTTGAATAAAGCATTTTCAACGTCATAAACAGACTAATTATTATAGCGGTTTCATCCCGGCAAGGAATTTGAGCAATGTACAGAAAATTGGCTTCTAATATTTGAATTTTGGCAATATGAAAGGTCCAACGATAACTATTAGGAAAATGTTTTGTATACGTTTATAGTAGGTAGGTATGTTCCTCAAAATTTTACGCAATATAACATTTTAAATTTAACCTGTGGTTGAAAAATGTGGTTGGCATGTGGCAATAGAAAATTCTATAAAATAATAAAATTAAAAAGTTTCAGTGTATTAACTTCGTTTATGCGAAGTCAGCAATAATAAGATTTATTTTTGGAAAGAAAAATGTGCTGAATTTGTGGATAACTTAGCGACCAATTTCTTAACTTAATTATTTTATAGTACGATTTATAAATTAAAGCAAAAAATATTTGGCCGAATTTCAAGGCGCGCTCGCTAGTAGCTTCAAGCTACGGATGTGCTACGTTGCATTCTACGCTGTAGCGAAACATATAGTGCCACAAGGTATTTTGCAAATACACGTAAAATGCAGAGGTTATTTATTATTCGTTTGTTCGTGTTTATGTAATGGTATTTGTCACAAGACAAGAATTTTATGAATATTTCCGGTCTTTTTGGTAGCGTATTGTAGTTGATGAAAAAATTTATTTATTTAGATTTTATAACAAAGATTTAAAGATAAAAAATACCATGCTTCGTAGATAATAAACTCAAAAATTATTTTTTCGGTTTGTTATCTTAGAAACTTCACGGGGTAAACCGATTTTGGTGATTCTATTTATAGAAAACACGATTTGTTTTCCCCTTTGACAGTTGCTAAAATATCTCTATTCATCGATAAAGATCGCTCTACCTTCCAAATTTACCTGCACTGCACGTGTCGGGATGAAAAATACATTCGAGAAATCTGCATTGTAATACGAAGAAGGGGATATATTTTACAACCCGATACGTGGAGGGAACACTAAACTGACTGCGTATTGAGTTTTTTTTGAGTTAGGTATAGGAACATTTAAGAAGATTATGGGCACTAATGTATTTCAACATTGGCTAAAATGATTTTAAAATTTAGCTTGAAAAACAAGTATGAAAAAGATGATATATATTCATTCAAATTGTTTGTGCACGTATCCTATCCTTCTAATATTATAAATGCGAAAGTTTATTACTTATTCACGCAAAAACTGCTGAACAGATTTTCATGATTTTTGGAACACACGTAATAACTTGGATTAACACAGCATACTTTTTATTCCGAAATTTCACGGAAACGGGAACTAAGTATACGGGTTTTCCTTGAACTACGCGGGCGAAACTGCGAGCGCAAAGTTTGTATTATATTGAATTTTAGGTTTAAAAGTATGCATAGCTTACCTGTGTGGAGAGCAGAAGCGCTCTCATATAATCGAATGTGTAAGCGAACCAGGAGTCATCACTTGGCCCGCACAGCACAAGCAAGTTAGTAATGCCCAGCAGTGGGATTAGAACTAGAAGCGCTTTAGTCGCTTTCCTGTATTGTTCTGTTTCTATTGTGTTCGCTGAACGCAGTTTGGTTATGAGTACCTGTCGGAAAAAAATTGACCTTTTTATTGTTATTGAGTCTACATGCTATTCTAAGGAAGTCTAAAGTTAAAACGAATGTTCAGTTGGTAAGTTCAGTTAATAAGTTTGTTTGAATGTATTTAATTCAACATGTTGGACATTTTTATAACCCTCTATTTTTATAACAATTAAAGTCATTTTCTGGGGTATCATTATGCTAATCTTTAAAAGATGTAAGATACCTCTTGTATTCAATTGAAAATTTCATTCAATATTAACACAGGTTTTACTGTCAAGCTATTAAGATAACTTTCTTAATGTGATCCTAAATCCGTTCAATTTGGCAAAGACGTCAACAGTTTTATTATCTTTTCGCACGTGTACACTCACCCACATAATTCTAATTAAAAAAAATAAATTGAGCGCAAGTCCGACCAGCGCGGGCGCCTTGTGGATCCAGTCTACTTGGTGTTCGTGGATCCAGGTGCACATCCGAGCCTCGCCTGCTATGGACAACTGGAACAACATATACCATTCAAACCTTTTGATTCTCCACGAATAGGGACAGCTTTCTGTAGAAACTGCTTTCTTTATGAAGATTCAAAGGTGCTGGAAGTCTAATTGAACAAATAAAAGTTTTAGTTTGATATCGCACCGGGGAAGATCGCCCACACATTGTATACGTGAGTGTGGCACTGAGTCTGAATCTGAGTATATTTGGGTGTCTGAGTGTTAATTATCTATAGTATAAGTATTTATTTAAAATTATATATGTACGTTTATCAGCCATCTGGTTTCCATAACACAAGCGAAAGCTTAGAATGAGATCAGATCGTGCCGTGTGTGAAAATTGCCCTGAAATATTTATTATTATGTAATGTTCATAGTATCTATGTCAATAAATATATAATATACTCCTGTAAAGGTTTCTGTAAGATCACTAAATGAATAAATGAAACATAATATACATTGTCTAAGCTAGCTAGATAAGCATATTAATTCAATAAAAACATTGTTCTATAGGTATATAGCTATAAATAATTTGCAAGACTTTCAATCTTCCTTTTTACAATTCGTTCACAAAGAGAAGTAATTTGCAAAACTCCAAAAGGATAAGTAATTTAATGGACGGTGAATAGAAAACTTATGAATGGTATCAATGAAACGCTCTTCGTAGGGATTGTTAGAAACTAATTATAACCCTTGTACTCGGTTGAGAGCAGTCGAAACAGTGACAAGGCCGCAGGAGTTATCTAAGATATTATACGTATTAAACTTTACTAATTTCAGTTTCATAAACTCCAGGTAATATCACTAAATTTGTATTTAATACAATTAGTTATTATCAAGGTTATTATGAACATGTTTGACATAATATCAAAAAAGCCAATTGAAAAATTGCTTCTTCATAAAAGATTATAGTGCATATATTTTAATTAATCAAATCGGTAACAGTATTTGTTTGTTATATTGTTACGAGGAATGCACTAATAAATTAAAATTAATTTGATTCCAATTAAACCTGATAAACAAAAGCATATCGTACACAATAGTATTCAATATGCGAGTAGCGCGAATGTAACTAATTGAATTCATCTGTCAAACTAAAAAAGCCGGCTACTCACGTACCTGCATCAGGGGCAATATTGAATTGCACCCTTAATTGGCAAGCAGGGGGAATTTAGAGAACGACTGATTGCTCCAACCACCGTGCAACCTAGATTTTCCAATAGTGGTAAAAAGTAGGTGAGTAGCCGGCTTTAATAAATTATTGAATAAATAACACATAAACATAGATAATAATATAATGCTATACTCTTACAAGTATACAGTAATATTTTGGATTAAATTAAACGTAAAAAATAAAACTATACCAAATTTATTCGGAGAGTTGTAACGCAAATGATTTGTGCTGATTTTCCTCCGCCATTCAAGGTTCTACATTTACACAACAATATTGGTTTATACCTAAGTAAATAAAGCAAGAGATAATATTTTCTGAATGATAAAATTTGTTTGTTTGTTACATTGACCTGAATGAGATTTACAAAAGAAACTTTGTTCATATTTTTCCTGTCCCAGAACAAAAACAAGGAGTTTCGTGAAATTATTTACATTTCAACATTTATGTAATTTTTCTCATTTGAATTATTTATGTGGGGTTGCCATAAATTTGGTACAATGAAATCAAAGCGTGAATTGCTGTGAGCCTATTAGTTTGATGTTTAAGTTTGGTCTTGAAACGATTTATTAACATTATTTTTTATGTTATCTGTGAAATATTTTTGCATAACTTTTCACAGTGAATAAACATTCATTATGTTCACTGAAAATATGTTTTATTTTTGATGTTGACATCTGTGAAATATGTTTGCATAATTTTTTAAGAGTGAATAAACATTCACTTTTAAACCTGCCTACTTAAGATTATGGAATGTAATCACGAGCAGAGTGAAAAATCATTTATTTTTACGGCAAAAGAATACAAATCACTTGAGATAAGCACTCGTCGTTAAGCATGCATCTCAATTGGATTCAGATGTGCTGCCAACATAAATCGAACAGACTTTGTTTCTGGCATTGTATTAGTGTGACCTAATTACTATTTTAATATTGACTTTGAGAAGAATACTGAAGAGGTTGAGAGTCGAGTATATATTACTTATTTGTCAGAAAGATTTAGGATTGAACAAATGTTGGCGAACATCGATCCAGGCTATTGCTAACTAATACTTTTGATTGCACATATAAATAAGATTTATTATCATATCATATGTGTATGTTTAAAGATACACTTTCTATGGTTGTTTTCTTGATGTTTATATAAACTGAACTAAATTTATGAAAAATGAACGAAGTTTTACATACCCCATCAGGTCCTGTTGACGGAACGACGGTAACAAAGCACCTTGCTATCACCCATATTGTGATGAATATCGCTGGAGCTCCTGTGAAATTAATTTTGATTTGATGCAAATTTGGAAACTTGGATCATATTTTTTCATCTATGTTGACTATGATAGAGAAATAACTGAATGTCTCTAGGCACTATGAAAGGTATAAATAAAATGATGTTATGAGGAGTATAAAATAAGGTGATCTTACATTCAGTGAATGATTCGTTGATTAAGTGGAGTAATTTTGTTTAATTTAATAAATAGAATATATGTGTGTGTTTTCTGACCAACTTTGATATTTACAGTTTTATATTTTTGTATGTGATGTGTTTAAACTTATGCAAAAACAAAATCTCAATATAGCTACGCAGTTTGTACATGCCCTTGGCTCTTAATTTAGATTATCTGACCGATACTACCAACTACTATTTAGTGGTCAAATTAAAGGAAGTATGGAGATGTCTGCTCAATGGTGTAAATTAAGTTCACTCGTGGATATTGGTCCGACCGCAGCGTGGTTTAATCACGGACCGATGCCTGCATCCACCGCAGTTAGCTGTTAGTGTTGCCCAAATGCAAGAACAAGACGAGACTTAGCCAGTCTTGGTCTTGGTCTTGCGCCAATACATCTGGTCTTGGTCTTGGTCTTGGTCTTGCGCCAATACACCTGGTCTTGGTCTTGGTCTTGGTCTTGCGCTCCCAGTCTTGGTCTTGGTCTTGGTCTTGCAGCAAGAGTCTTGCAAGTCTTGCAAGTCTTGCAATTACCTATTAGTCTATTACTATTTATTAAAGTTTACTTTAAATCTTAGAAAAACCTATTAGAATTGGAACATTGTGACCTAACTACTCAGTGAAATAGCGCTAAGTCCTAGCTGCAAGACGCAAGAGTCTTGCAGGCTATGTCTTGTTCTTGCTCAAGTCTTGCACGGTCAGTCTTGGTCTTGGTCTTGCTAAAAATACGCGGTCTTGTTCTTGGTCTTGGTCTTGCAAAAACGCAAGACGCAAGACCAAGACTGCAAGACCAAGACTGAATTTGGGCAACACTATTAGCTGTACTTAGCTTTTATTTATAGGTTATAGCACAGACTAATAATAATAATATACTATAGTTTCAAGGAGGTATCAGTTAATTGAATCTTATTTCTAATGTACTGTCTGCAAGATTATTTTGTCTGACACTGAAATTGCTTATATGTATAGAAATTGAAGAGTTTAAGGGATTTTAAACGCGATTTATCTATACTAATATTACAAAGAGGAAAAGTTTGTAATTATGTATATGTATGTGTGATTTCACGCATAAACCTCTCAACCGATTTTGATGAAATTTGGCACAGACAATCTTTAGACCCAGAGAAAGAACATAGGCTACCTTTTATTGCGAAATATGTACCACGGGCGGAGCCGGGGCGGACCGCTCGTTCTTTATATTATAAGTGAGTAAAGTGTTCCAAGCATCGGGTAAAATAATTTTATGAATACAATTTCTAAATGTAATACTCGCATAAAATCAGACATAAGAAAATAATATTAGTTGCTATTGCTTCAATTGTTTTCTAATTAGAGCGTAAATAATTGTGTTAAATATCGTAAATGTCATACTCGTTTCATAACATAATATTGTTGTTATAGGACTTCGAAATTTGTGCATTATAAATAAATATTAATAACTTACCCCATCCAATTGTCGTGTACACTTTCAGCTTTATATTTTCAGCTGTAAAAGTTTCTACAACCAGCATGTATAAGTAGAGTCCTGCGGGAATACATAAATGTATTAGTTTCTAATTCATACAGAGAAATGTGAATGCATTAATGTGTCAAGGTTCGTTATCATATAAAAAAGAGCGTGTGTGCCGAGCACACGTGTCAGAATTTAAACTTTTTGGCAAGATTCAAAGGTACCAAAATCGTCGCCTTACTCCATGACGTGACGGTATTGCCATGGCGCGACTTTGGAATTTTATTCTCAACGCGCCTAAAGAAGTTTCGCTTCAATAATTTCTGTTATGTTTAAAGGAAATTTAAGCTCTATTAAAATTGTTGGCACCATAAATTGGATATTGATAATCTGTGGTACACACAGCGTCATCTGGCAACACTATATTTCGGGAAGACATCTTTGATTTTACATTGGTCTTTTATAAACGGCATTCTATACAATCCTTTTCTGTTAATTACTATTTACAATTGTTACATGGAATAAAATATACATTGAGATTAATTGCTTTCTATTATACAACCCGACATACATAACAAAAATATTCATTAAAATGTATTTTTATCACAGAAATCTATTACAAAATAACGATAGTCAAGGTTAATATAATGTAGCAACGAAATCTCTTCATAGTTTCGACGACTTGAACTAAACAGCTTATAGTAAGTAGAGCTTAAAGTTTGTAAAGGTCTTGAGGTCTCCATGGTTTCCATTGTCGTATTCTATGTAAATATTGCAATCTTGTTCTGATGTAAACCTACTCTTATCATTAAAGAGCAATTACAAGAGACAATTATTTAAACGTGGACTTTGCAATCATTATCTTTTGTAAAATAATATATATGAATTTATTTATTATTTCATTTATTTATTAAGGAGATTTAGCAGCTGTACATAGTTGAATTAGCAAAAAAATGTTGTGTGGTTTTATGAAACCACGGTAAAAGTGATACTTTTTTTTACACTATAGACATTTAACTAAAAATTATCGTATTTGTACGATAATTATCGTACGTATCGTGCGTCACGCGACATGCGCTACACAGACCAAAAAGTTTGAGACGATGTAATAAAAGTTTCACTTTAATAAAAAATATATAACATGGTGGACAACAAACAAAAAATGGGCACTGCAGTATTAAAATTCGTTAGGTACAATAAATTCATTACAAAATAATCAGTTTATAATTATATTATAATTAACTTTAATATCTTAATATATTAAATTAACAAGAAAAATAACTTACCTTCAACAAGCATCCAAAAAAAATTCGTGAGGTAGAAGTAGTGCATGAAAATCACAAGAATCATACACGAGGTTTGGTCTGAATGCGCCTCATCAGACCAATTCTAGGATAAATAAGCATCATTATTCTTTTGAGAGAATACAACAAGCAAGCAAATTATATACTTTTTAACTGATTTTAAACGTGATTTATTCATATTTATATATAACTAGCTTTCCACCCGCGGCATTGCCCGCGCAGTCAAAGAAAAACCCGCATAGTTCCCGTTCCCGTGGGATTTCCGGGATGAAACCTATCCTATGTCCTTTCTCGGGTATCAAAATATCTCTATACCATATTTCATGCAAATTGGTTTAGTAGTTAAGGCGTGATTGAGTAACAGACAGACAGACAGAGTTACATTTCGCATTTATAATATTAGTAGATATGGATTAATTTATTTTATTTCATTTTCAAATCTAGAATATTTTTATACATACTTAACATAATATTAGAATACATAAATTATTAGTACTGTGCATGAGAATATTCTTATCGGTAATGTATTCGATCGTTAAAACTACTTATATTATTTAAGATTTGTTTCCAACATTTTCAATACAAACGATCGTTATTCCATTATAAATAGCTCAAGAATGTTTTCATAGTAATTGTTTTAAGATAACAAATAAATGATTGAAACAATAGCGTTTCAGCATATCATTAGGCTATTTGGTATGTAAATACAACATTATTTTAATGTTAGAGACAATAACTGTACATTTTTCTATTCATACGCGAATGTAAAATTGTTATTTATGATAGTTATTTTATATTTCAGTGAAAATACTTACTTGTAAAGCTAAGTTTAACATCCAACTACAAGCTGCTAAAATATATGTGGACATTAAATTTGTGTGTATTGTATTTCGAAGACATCTGAGGTCCCTGTAAAAAAAAGTAATATAAATTTCTCGTACACGTGAATAAAGTAAGAAAAATGGAAAATCTTTTTCATTTTTGAAAGTTTCATTCAGTCCATAAGTATAAGCCATAAATATTACATTCAAGATATCTTTATTTTAAACATTTGTTGGTATGAATGTACCTATACCGTCGAAATTCGTAAAGGTGTGTATCTTCGTTAAAAGTGATTAGAGATGAGTACACAATACATAATATTATATCACATAGCGTAAGATTTGTTGACAATTAAAATTCCTTGTATAACACAACTTATCTACCTCTATATTCTTTTTACGATGTATCAAATACTTATCAGTAACCTTTTGTATCTCACTTAATTGTGCTTATAGTGTCTATTTAAACTAAACTTAATTTTTTTTTCCTTTGTTAAATTAATTTTAATCCAAATCTTGGTACCTATACATTCGAATACTAGTCTTTAAATTCGAATTTCGAACGTTCGATTCTTCACAGATAAAAAATAAAATTTTGTCGCCAGCCAGCATTTCAATGCCTCGGAAAAGTTCCTGTTAAAATAGAACTTACTTGAAGTATAAGAACACGAATACAGCCAGAGACAGCACGGCGAGACTGAGCGAATAGCCAGTGAGGTAGATTAGACTTGCGACGTCTGTCGGCGAAACGTTGGCGATTCGTTCCGTGCAGTTCACGTAGTTGGAATAATTATGCCATTCACCCTCCAAGCATAGACGCGTGGCGTTCTCTGTGAAACGACGGGATTAGTAGGCTAAGAGCTTGTACTGGTTTAACGTGCAATAATGTTTTGGTGTAGCCAGTTTGTACGGTACTGACGTTTATTGAAACGATTTAAAGAAATTTGTAATTGATTTATAGACATTTAGATGGAAATGAATTACATGACCTACTTGCAAGATGAAAGAGTTTCAAGAAAAAAAATCTTGACATTAAACCGTCTCTATCAACAATAAATAAAAAGTAATATTTTTCTATTGGTACAACATTATGAGTAAAAAATATGTTAACATAAAAATACTTTGCTCCTAAACTAAACGATCATAATGACTCTTTTCTATTATAGAATAGTATACAATTTCTTTTATGAACGTACGATAAACGTGCTCCGATATCAGACTTTACATACAAACGAGAAATGTCTAGCAAATTTCCATAAATTTATTAATATTGACAATTTATTCTTTATTGTAGTTATTATATTCATGTATTTCAAGGTATAATAACTAAGATATGCCCAGCAGAACGTTGTTTCATCAGAATTATTTTTAAAACAAAATAGAGCAACTTCATTAATAACTCAGGCCCCGGAATATCAGATACAATAGAAAATTTATTGTGCCTGGGACCGATCGGGCCGCTTGGGGCTCAATGGGTTAAAAATATTCTAAGCAATTTATTTATGAAACTTATTAGTAAGTTAAAAATAGATGTTAGGCTTTGTATAAACGACTTTGAAAAAGTTAAGTGAAAAGTATTAAAATGTAATTAATAAAACGAAGCCACAGTCACACCTATTTGTATTCACAAGTCTAGTTGAGTCTTAATAATAAACTAAAGATTTCACTTGAAAACAAAACCTATTTTGAAACAAAGCCTTTTTGTTTTGCAAACAAAAGTTAAGACTTGATTGCGGCGACATTCATAAAATATTCAATGTCGTCTAAGTTAAAAGTTTTTTCGCGGCGATGTAAACAAAACCAAAAATTTCTTAAAAATCAAAGTCGCCTTAACGTTTATCCCAGACTTTGTTGATGGATTAATAAATTTGAACTTGTTTTGGCAAAAACCTTGTTAGCCTTATCTTGTTCGAGGGTAAAAACTTTTATGCTTTGATAGGAAATATAATAAGTTTGTAACGCGGTTCATTTAATTTTACGAGGTAACAAATATTTTAACTATTCATCGAGATTGCTGATAAAGATTGTAGGATACTACCAGAATGTTTTTTGTAAAGAGCAGCGAGGAACGACTTTAAAGATATTGAGCTCCATGAACAGGAATTTAACAAGAAGTAATTAGATATTTCATTATCATAAGATTATTAAGATAGTAAACAGAAGTTGTTATTAAGCTTTTATTTTCTCTTAATCTTATGGATTTAGCGGAGTCATACGTAATGTTTATATATGTGACGTAAGCAGAATCTTTTTTTAACGTTAGTTCTTTGGCACTTTATTAAAAAAAATTTGATATATTCTTTTAGGAAATCTGCAATTTTGTAAAAAGAGTTGTTTGTCGAAGGGGAGATAAAGATAAGGCTAGTGTATACATATTTTTATCTTTAAAATAGTAAATGTTGTTATTAATTAATGTATATGCTATCTTATATTATTTCAATATAGAGACGACTTTGCAATAATTAGTTGTTATGAAGCCTACTGAGCAGGGGGATATTGATATTTTAAATCAAAGTAAGGGGACAGCAAATTGTATCGACTTATAATGTATATAGCTACTAACTAAAATATATAATGATGGGAAAGTACACTTACGAGTATCATCATATTGTACGCCATGGAACTCGCTGAAACATTTTTTGATGGCCAAAGTGTTCCAGGGTGTGGGGTCCCAGCATAACAGTCCATCGTAATACGCTGGGCAAAAGTTTGCTGATAAATTGTGATTTTTCGCAAGGCATTCCTCACTGGCGTTCTCGCCCACGCCCTCAGCGCTCTCCAAAGTCTGTAGGTCCTCCAGTTTGATGCACTTCTACAACTTCCGACTAGAAATCACTCGAGGTTACTTCGGTATTCCCTTTGGTTGCGTTTACACTATCACTTCTCCGATCTATCCGTCTTTTATGCAAACTTCCTGTTCCATTACGAAAGTTTAAAAAGGAGAGAAATACTTAAGTATTCTGTACGTCGCGGCGGCATGCAACAGATTCTGCGGGACAATTTCGCGTCTCCGGCAAGAACGTTGGCATGATAAGGTTGTTTACACGCGGCTTGTGTTCTAACTTATCAAATGATAAGGCTCCTAGAGCAAACATCGGCAGTCTATAAGAGTATTTGTGTATCGTGCAAGGAACTCGTATTTTTCTGTAATTGCCTTCCAACTTGTCCGCTTAACCTGTAAAAAAAAAGACATTGGTTATGTTTTCTTAAGATAAGACAAGTAAATTGTATTTGACTTTCAGATACGTTGGTTATAAGACATACAGTATGTACAATTATACAGGTATGTATAGTATCTACAACGAAGTAAAAATAATTATGCAGGTTGTGTTACGTAGTAGATTTAGCAGTATTACACCTTGACACTTTCTTTTCAATACTTTTGCGAAGGCTTTACGTCTACTCGAGGGTAAGCAAAAGATCTATAGGCCTATGAAACATCTGCAATTGATTGGTTCCGGATACACTGAACATTTGAACCTTTTAGAGTTATTTGAATACGACTGATTCGAGCCGGAAAGATGAAAGTCTTCTTTATGACGTATTTTATTAAAGGTATTTGAAAGTCGTTGTAACATTTATTGAAGAAAGTTTTGAAAGATGTTGTAACATATCAATTTTAGATTTAAATCTTGTCTTTATGATAAATAAATTAAAAAGGTACAGTTTATTACAGCACATAGAAAATAATGCCTCACCGGAATAATTCAGATAGATTCTTGTATTACAGAATAATAAAACCGAAAATTTATTTCAGAATACAAAAATAAGAAGCTTATAACAGATCAATAATGGCCTACAAAATAAAAGGCTGAGCAACCTCAAATTTATTACGATCCCAAGTAATTTACCTTTTAAATTGGTTGTTATTTACATCGACAAAACAAACGATTGAACTTTGTCCGAAAATAACAATTATTTACTCTATCGAATAATCTTAAAAATGCCACTGAAATAATAAAAAGATGATGCAACCGCAGAAGGTATTATAAAAGGTGCATAACATGAATATGATAACAAATAATATTGATATAAAATATCTTATATTTCTTAACTTTATACATGTGATTTAAAAAAAAGTAATAGAGTCACCCCTAAAAACTGTTAAAATATCTGATATTTTCTTACTAACGTAGATGTTGATTTTTACGTAATATCAATGACCTCATTCATATTACTGTATTTCAATTTCGTAAGAAGCAAATGTTTTCTTTATATTACCTATAAAAATGTCACGATAACGTCTCAATGTATACTCTATTATTATGATGCATATAAATTAAGACATGCATATAATAGGTATGAAATTATATGTAAAATATATATACTATATCATATCATAATATTATGATTGTGAAAATATAGTCATTATAAAGTTCTTAAAGAAATTTAGTAGACGTAAAAAATGAATATTAAAAAAATTAATATCATGAATATCACTAGATATCACTATCACTACATAGTATAAAACAAAGTCGCTTTCTCTGTCCCTATGTCCCTTTGTATGCTTAAATCTTTAAAACTACGCAACGGATTTTGATGCAGTTTTTTTTAATAGATAGAGTGATTCAAGAGAAAGGTTTTAGTAGATATATAATTTATTAGGTTTTAGACAAAGCGGGCGAAGCCGCGGGCGGTAAGCTAGTAAAAAATAAATATAACATCGACAATTTTATGCTTGCTTGAATATTATGAGATGCCGTTATGTGGAGAAAACGGAATGACATAGTTTTGTTCAAAAATATCGATCTTTATAATGAGTGCATAGCATATTCAGTAGTCGGTGCAGTTATGCAGTTTCCTTCAATTAATTTGAGCCTTTAATACAATAAATACAATATTACGTAATAACAGTTATATTATCATAATTAAAAACAAATATGTATATATCAGATAAATAATAAACACCTTAAAATTGTTATAATATATATCTTGAAGACATAAACTCTAGGCATACGTTTTAATTAACGTGAAAGGCAATTAATCTTTAATAAATAGAAGTTATTTTCAGCATGTTGAACTCGTGTGACAAAACCGTGAACGTTGTAATTAATTAGGGAACGGTCAAGGGTGTCTTGAAACTTGTTACGATGTCAATATTTGCTAAACTAATTATTACGCTAAGCTATAATATATCGCATGTTTACTCAGTAATGCTCTCTAATTTATGTGTCCTTGGTGCTTAATTCTAGAGGACATTGCTTTGATTTTAAACGGAGATGGAAAAGGACTGTTAATTAATTATGTAATCAGTAAAACTCGAAAGCGGCGAAATTTAAGGACTCAAGTTTTTCTCAAAAACAAGTATCTGTTTAAAAGGGGCTTAAATTCTGAGACGTAAACTTTCAAAATATTTTTTTTTACGCTATTGCATAGCTTCTATCGCGGGGACCGAATCCAGAAATTCCGTAACGAAAAACCTCACGCTCCCCACTCCGACGGGCACGGAGGTGTGGCTTGAAGGCATAGCATCAATATCACCAATCATAGCGTCTTTTTTTTTAATACTTAAACCGACAAAGGAGCGGGCGGTAGGTATACTGATGAAGGTGATCACCGCCGCCCATAGCAATTGCAACGTTAGGTAAAGAATATTACAGATAAGGGTCTCAGCACACATATGGGATCGGAAAGGGATCGTAACCGTATCGCCTCGAGCCGTTCAGAATGGTTTGTATTAAACTCCCTACTGCAACGCACACTAATCGGAATAGTAACGTGATCGCCTCCCCTCGGAACAGGCTCCGAACTTGCAATTCCAGCGCTAACGGCTCATCGTCCCCGCGCTTACGTCTCTGCCTGCTACGACTTGCCGTACTTGCCGTTTTTAGGCGTAACGACGGTGTCGCCTAGCCGTAGCCGAGTTGACGTACAGGCGCTGCTGATACGCTTTCGTCACGTGCATTCGGTAGGTTGACGCCTGGTTGACAGCGAGGCTTAAGGCGTAACGGTTACGATCCCTTTCCGATCCCATATGTGTGCTGAGACCTTTATATAACGTTTACTAGTTTGTAATATATTTATCTACGATTGTTTTATTTACAAAACGATCCTATGTTATTCATGGAATGATCATAAAATATAAGCCTCTGGAACGTGACTATAAATAAACGCTTATTTCTACAAATATTATGTAAATAATACTGTGGATAAGAAAAGGTTAAATAAAACAAAGATTTGCAGGTAAAATATATTTAAGATATTCATTAACTACCATGTAAAATGTTTTACTAAAAAGTACTGGCTACCTTAATATGTCACACGTTGATTGTATTTAATATTTTTGAAGGAAAATCAAACAGGCTTGTTTATTTCAATTAAAAAATGTAATAAAAAAGGCAAACATAAAAAGTACAATAGAAAGGACTCGTTTCAGTGGCTTTATTTAAAACGCAGGCTAATTTGGTTAGCGGGAGCTTGAAAGTAAAAGCGAATGGTTTTTATTGTACGCTGTTTCCGAGAAATTGCCGATGAAAAGACCATAAACATTGAAATCTTTCAAACTCTACGATCTTTCTTATTCATTTGGCAATTTTGGGACAATATATGACGTATTTACGTTAGATTTAACGCGAGTATTATACATTTATAAATTAAAGATTTTTAACGGATTTAAAACGCGCTTTATTAATTATATTATTTTTCCCGACGGCGACGTTTCGAACACTTTACAGGGAGCGTGGTCACGGGCAAACTGCTCGCTGTAGTGTTCGAATCTAATATTATAATGAATAAATCGCTCGATTTAAAATCCGTTAAAATCTTTATTATTTACTAGTAAAATTCCCAATACATTTTACTAGTTTTATTATTTCGACTTCAAAATATGAGTAATTACTGTTTTCAATTTTCATATCAATGATTGAAAGTTATAACCACAGATAATATAATATTATTCTAGTATAACTGTTTAAATCTGAAGGTCACGCCTGACCTCATTTCAGTTTTTAGTGATTATTATTAGTTGAGTAGTGGACTATAAATGACTAATGAATGCACTTAAGCATCGTCTACGAAGATCACTAGTCAATACAATTGTTATAATAACCAATATCTATACAATTATGGCTATTTTATAGTTTAACGTTAGTAGATTTTATGGAGCCTGTTAAACTTTATACATTAATAATATTTGATCACTTGAAGCCGATACTGACGTCTTCATTAAACTATAATGAAAGTATATCGTTTACAAGAATTACAAGCAAGTTTTAGAGCGTGACCTAATATTTGGAACTTGTATGAAAGTTTTTTTTTATGCTGGATTTAATTCTATGATTGAAACACTAGCGAAAACTGCGGTTTTACCAGCATTAATCCCGTTGGTCTTAGCGTGATGATATAAAGCCTATAGCTTACTTGGATAAATGGACTTTCTAACACCGAAATAATTTTTCAAATTGGACCAGTAGTTCTTAAAATTAGCGCGTTGAACAAACAAACATACTCTCCAGCTTTATAATATTAGTATAAATGTACCTACTTAATTTTATTGACTTAATTTAATTTTATATATTGTACTTTATTTTACTGACGATGACGTTACGTTAGGTACGTATTTTACTAAATTGCACGATCATTGTTATAAAAGGCACAGGATTTTCTATAAATTTTTGCTCATTTTTATAATCAGCATCATCTTTTTGTTGATATCTTTACTTAGCCCATTGATTTTCTATTGTGTCTGTGATTCCGGGGGCTGAGTTATTACGATTGTCTTTTAAATGTATGTGAAAAAAACACACATTATAAGTAATAAGTCAAACCTACGCAAAAAACAATTTCATACCGCATTATAAATGTAAGAGAAGCCAACATAGACAAATAGCGATTTACTAATATGTAAATCTAAATAACTGGAAAGGGATCGCGCCCAAGTTTCATAAAATATGATAAGAATATTCAATGAGAAAGTATATTACTTGAATATTTCTTTGTTATTTACCGTGCCTTGTTTATATATTTTTCCTCCAGAGGCCGAGAATATCTTTTAAAATCGGAAAGAAAGAAACGATAATCCCATATCGAATGTCAATGGGAAAATAAAACGTACAATCCTGCATAAATTCTGACAGTGCTTCCATTTGTTTTTGGTTTTATTTACAATTAGTAGGACTAGAGGTCCGCCCCGGCTTCGCCCGTGGTACATATTTCGCATTAAAAGGTAGTCTATGTCCTTTCTCGGGTATCAAAATATCTCCATACCAAATTTCATGCAAATTGGTTCAGTAGTTTAGGCGTGGTTGAGTAACAGACAGACAGACAGAGTTACTTTCGCATTTATAATATTTAGTGTTGCCCAAATGCAAGAACAAGACGAGACTTAGCCAGTCTTGGTCTTGGTCTTGCGTCAATACACCTGGTCTTGGTCTTGGTCTTGGTCTTGCGCCAATACACCTGGTCTTGGTCTTGGTCTTGGTCTTGCGCTCTCAGTCTTGGTCTTGGTCTTGGTCTTGCAGCAAGAGTCTTGCAAGTCTTGCAATTACCTATTAGTCTAGGTATTACTATTTATTAAAGTTTACTTTAAATCTTAGAAAAACGTATTACAATTGGAACATTGTGAGCTTGAATTAACAAAGCCATGGTAAAGATCAAGCAGATTAATAAATAACTGAAGATTTGATAAGAAATTCGAAAAATCAAAGTCCTAGCTGCAAGACGCAAGAGTCTTGCAGGCTATGTCTTGTTCTTGCTCAAGTCTTGCACGGTCAGTCTTGGTCTTGGTCTTGCTAAAAATACGCGGTCTTGTTCTTGGTCTTGGTCTTGCAAAAACGCAAGAACAAGACCAAGACTGCAAGACCAAGACTGAATTTGGGCAACACTAATAATATTAGTATGGATTTGTATGAGCGGATAACATCGGCGGATAAGTAAAACATCAAACCGATTAGAAGAGGTAATCTTTTGATTTTGTACATAGTTTATTTTCGAAAAATTGTAACTTCTATGTATTATATTGGATTGGTATTCGTAATATCTTATACTACCTGCTCCGCGCGGTTTCACCCCCGTGGCTTCACTCCTGTGTGCCTAGTGCGAGTTTTCATCGAGTACGAAACGTTACTATCGCGTTTGCGTCACAGCCGAATTAGTATGGGAAATCGAACAGCGCCCCTAGCGGACGTATGGGGAAGCTTTGATTCCCCATACAAATTTCGCTGTGACGCAGACGCGATAGTAACGTTTCGTACTCGATGAAAACTCGCACTAGGCACACTGATCGTCGTTATGATTTATATAGCCTATATAGACTTCCTCGATAAATGAGCTATCTAACACCGAAAGAATTCTTCAAATCTTAGTCAAATCTTTGCTCTGTATATAATTATTATTTTCGAGTTTCGGCAGAATAAAAGTAATTTTACTATTCTAGTTCCCGATATTAGCGCGTTCAAACAAACAAACAAACAAACTCTTCAGATTTATAATATATATACATAATATAATAAATCTTTAGAAGGGTCTGTACATTGAAAATATTGAAAAAATAAATAGCATAGGGGGTGTTACTGGATCGATACCAAACCCAAATATGTGATTAAAAAATTTTTGTCTGTCTGTCTGTCTGTATGTGAAGGCATCACGGGAAAACTGACGGTTCAATTTCGATGAAACTTGGTATAATTATACCTTATTATCCTGGGCATAAAAAAGAATACCTACTTTTTATCCGGGGAAAATACGTAGAAAAAAAATTGGTTGTCTGTAAAGTCGGTTTACTGACGATAGTTGAACGTGACAACGATTGTGCTTCTTTGTCGCTCGTTCCGCGCTCTCGCTCGCTCTTCAAGCCTTACGGAACGCCTCAGAGCGAGGTAACGCCGAATGAGTCATGTTTTTTCGTGCGTGCAGCCGGCTCTTCGAATTATAAGACGTTGTCACGTCAAAAAATTGGTTGTCTATAAAGTCGGTTTACTGACGATAGTTGAACGTGACAACGATTGTGCTTCTTTGTCGCTCGTTCCGCGCTCTCTCTTGCACTGGAACGCCTCAGAGCGAGGTAACGCCGCATGAGTCATGTTTTTTCGGGCGTGCAGCCAGCTCTATCGAATTATAAGACGTTGTCACGTCAAAAATCTTAATTTTTCAATTTCCTCCATAGACGTTGTTCTGTGGAACCGAACGAGAACACACGGTCACATACGGGTCTAATATTATTTAAGTGAGAAACGTCTTCCCAGTTCAGAATGGAGAAATAAACCATCCACGCGAATACCGACATCCGCGCGGACGGAGTCGCGGGCGGATGCTAGTTATAGTATAGATTTTCAGAAATAATGATAAAGTACATATATACATACTTCTTATACCTATTAATTGTTTTATGGAAATGTAAAATTGTATACAGTAGGCATAACATTATATTCCTCATGTAATACAGTAATAGTTACTAAATCAATTATACTACAATCGCTGTTCTCTAAAAGGATAACTTTCAACGGTAATGTTTGTTATTATTGCTCAAATTAATGCCATAAGGTAAAATCTAAGTGCTTGTTTAAAGTACTTCTCAATGCCCTAACGATGTTTGTTTAGCGAAAGCACTCAAAGTAAGGAGCCATTAAACTATCAACTGGTTACTGAGTTCCTTATCAGTTTACTGCAGATTCTATGTTAAGAACTAAGAAGTAACTAATAACAATGTATAAAGCTAACGACGATAACTGTGAGGAGAACAGTAAAAATATGTGTATTTATTGGAAAGTTCCAAAATTAAAACTACTGAAGTATAGTATCTATGCTATAGATTACTACTGTTGTAATAATTGTACCTAAATGCCTTATTATAAAAACGAATTTTAAGTATTCTTAAAAACAACTATGGTTTAATTTCATTTAAATAAAAACTATACTGTATTTCTGAAATCAAGTTAGTGTTGCTTATAAAGTTGAATACTGTCTCATTATTTCGTCACCACCGTTTTCATCTAAACCATACTTAAGGCTCAATAATTTGTTTGTTTTCTTGATCCAATATTCTTAGTAGCTACATAGACCAATTTCAAATATTCTTTCATCGTTGGATACAGTAATTGAATCGTGAATTCTATACTTATATAATAATACTAGCTTTCCGCCCGCGGCTTCACCCGCGTTTTCAAACCCGCATAGTTCCCGTTCCCGTGGGATCTCGGGGGATGAAACCTACCTATCCTGTGTGTTAATCCAAGTTTTTTTTTTTTTTAATTTATTTATTGATATATAAAAATCTTTGCTTTTACAAATTTTCGCCAAACTGTAGAGCAGTTTGTTGGCGATGCGCTCCTATTACTAATATTACAAACCGCTTTAAATACATACATATTACATAGTATAAAACAAAGTCTACAAAGTATAAAACAAAGTCTACATAGTATAAAACAAAGTCTACATAGTATAAAACAAAGTCACGTTCTCTGTATGCCTAAGTCTCCAAAACCAAGCAACGGACCTCGGTGCAGTCTCTCTTCAATAGTTAGAGTGATTCAAGAGGAAGGTTTTAGTACAATATATTAGAATCTAAATTCTACTAGGTTTCAGCCAACGCGGGCGAGGCCGCGGGCGGAAAGCTAGTACTAGATATTTGACAAAATGTTTTTAATTTAGTCTTTACAGAGCCTATCTTTAATTTATTATCATCTAGTAAAATCGGATACATGTTACAAATTTTTGGTATATAATATTTTCTAGATCGCTGTTCATAACACTTTTTTACTGGTGGTACACAAAATTTACTGGTGGTACAATTTTTTACTGGTGGTACACAAAATTTACGTGGTTACTCTCTATATGTGTGCTAAATTTCATTGTAATCGGTTCAGTAGTATTTACGTGAAAGAGTAACAAACGCACACACACACACACATGTACACACACATCCTCACAAACTTTCGCATTTATAATACATATTATTAGTATGATGTAGGTACTACAGGCGAAGCCGGGGCGCACTGATACTTCTAAATAGTAAGGATTATACAATAAATAAAGACAATTAAACTTGTTTAAATAATTTCTGTACGTTTTCGTTGTCATAAAACATTAAAAATTACCCTAATTTATATGATATAGTTATTAAGCTTTCGACAAAAAAGCAAACAATTTGTTTGAAAATTGGCAAATAATTCTTCAATTAAAATGGAATTAATGAATAAAATTGTAATTATCGTTGGCCGTATAAGGACAATGCGGCTGCCTCAGTAACTGTCTAACATTTTAATTGTGAAAAATTCAATTACAGAGGACTTTTCTGCGGGTACTCGCCTTTTGTTTACACTTAAGATGAGAATGAGCAGTTCTGTACATCTAATTTGATTTTAATTAACTATATAGTCTTCCTTCTGCATATTTAAATTAGAAACTTAACTTTTTCTGTTTCCAAATATTTCTACACTGACAGGAAAAACTTCAAAGAGCGGTCCTAGGAATTTCAGTTATCTAATGCGTGTGAATGTTCTAAGGTCTAATAATTTCTATAATCTAGATGAAACGTTCAAATAAAATATAAAGATTCTCATTTTGTAAGTATGTACGAGTATTTTTCTTCGCCTATTTTATTTAGAAGGTAATTGTATTATTCGTATACGAAATACATTAAGTATTCATGAGTACCCGTGTCAAAAAATAATTGAAAACCAAGTACTGTGGTCGTATAAGAAATATTTTATATATCCATGAGTGGAAATGTCATCACATCGTATGACAAGTTTTTGTGGCTTGTACCCTTATGGCTATTCTAAGAAATTATTATCTTTTCTTTCACTGAACGATATTGAACCGCATGTCAGAATGATTTATTATGTTCAATTATTTTAGTTAATGGAAGTTTGCTTGGTAAGAACAATTTTGTCAAACATCACCACGAATTTGATCTATTGGATGCTGAATTTCGTAGAATAACAGTTAAATTAAATTCTTATCTCAATACCTCATAATTAAAGATGAAGCGTCTTGTTTATAATTTACAATTCCTTTCATTAACCTCTATCTTGATCAATTCATTCGAATATTTTGCATTTGCCTCCCCTTTATTACAACAACATAAGAAGCATTAACAGATAGAAATGCTTCTCATATACATAAACAAAAAATGTTCAATGTGCAAGCAATAAGATAAAAAAGTTTCATAACGTTCAAAACGAGTAAAGTTTGTTGGGAACTCGTATCGATAGCATAAGTTTAGTAGTCGAGCGTATTGTGACAGTTTCAAGACCACTCCAAATATGGATCCGATTCACAAGTTATGTCATATGGGAATATCAGCTTTGAAGATATGCGTCATACAAAGGAAGACCGAAATTGTTCAAATATAATTGCTTATATTAAATGAACTCTAATGAAACTGAACCGAATATGAAGTCTTTATGTATAAATAATATTTCCAGTGGAGTTTTCCAACAGTTTTTTTTAGATTTTTCAATACTAAATTATTTGAAATCCTTCGCCGAATATTCGGTGTTAAACAAACCCAAAATATGCTACGTTCATGGATGCGACCGTAACATTTTTTGTCATTTTGGGTGAGGTAAAAACGTTCACGAAGCTTTGTTGAAATAACACAAATATTAAGTAATTATCACGTTCCATAGAGGAAAATAAATAGAAATACGCTTTCATACATATATTTTTTGTATAAATTATGGCATATGATGTGATCGCTTTTGAAAAAGAGTGATGTCTGGACATTTTGTTAAATTTAAATGCCGTATTCAAAGCATTTATAATTTTATGTAACGTCAAGACAACGTACAAATTTGCAGCTGGGTTTAATAAGTTTTAAATTGATGATAGACATAGATCGATTGACTTCTTCATTCATAGAATCAAATGAAGTTGTATGAATGTTATACAAGCCATCCATATAAAGTTTATAGACGCGTCTAGTGTCCATATTCTGTAGGCGATGTGAGATACCATCACGGTAAGTTTGACCATCAAACCGTGTAAACTTTAAAGCGAAGCTTACTAAACTTAGTTTAATCGGAATACCGTTTAGACTCTGCTTTGATAGCTTAAATGGTTTGTTTGATCAAAGATGACAGTTACGGATAATTTTAATCTACCAGATCTGGCAGGGGTTTAATTAAATAATAACTTTTAACAACAGGGGTCGATAACTTTGTGACAGAGTCGTCAATAGTTGATACTTAACTCGATAATAAATTGTATCTAGAAAAACTATTTTTTTATAAAAAAACAATCTGAAATGAAATAGACGAAGTTATAAAAGCAATTTGTTTTAATCTTATTGTTGTACTTCGTTCTAAAAATTTCAATTTGATATCAAGAGGTATTTTTGGTATCTATTATAACATTGTGTTTCATTTCCATTATTGAAATTAAATTTCATCTCACAATACACGGTCCTCAGCGGTGTCAATAGATGTTGATTGCAAATTTAATAAAGTACAAGCAATTCTATGAGCAATTGAAACTCGTCGATATTACTTGTGCAAAGTGCTTTGATGTCGTCTTATTGCGTCTGGTTAGGGGCGATATTTACTGTACTATGTGAAACGGAAAGCGTTTAGAACTTTTAACTTTCAATACATATGACGAAATCAACTATTGTTAGAACACATTGTCATTTGATGTTAAATATCATTAATTGCATTAAATATCAAAATTTTATTTTGATTCAATAGTAGTTAATTTAACGTATAAATTCGATCACTTTTAATAAATACTTATTGTTTTCTTATTTAAGATTTATACAGAATACTAAACAAGAATAATAGAATGGATAAAAGTATACAAAACAAACTGTAGAAGATATTTACCACATAATGTGGCATTTACTTTATATCAAATGCCAACTACTCGATCGACGCTCCAAATTATAATATTTCTCTATAACAATATGTTGACTTGAGTCATTGAAGTGTTAATTCCCGTAAAATTAATTTAGGATTAACGCCTCGTTATTCAAAACAGATTAAATAACCCTAATGCTTTATCGTCGACGATATTCAAACTATGAACACATGCCAAGCCAATGACGCAAGCTAGTGAACATTATTAAAGCGCCAGATTATGATAAATGATCATTATTAGAAAATATTAAGTTAAAAGAAGTGCTATTTAGGCGTATATATACGTTTTTATAAATATAAAAAGCATATTTCTGGAAAATGTTGTGTGAAACGACGACATAAGAGGTTTAAGTGTTGAATTAAATACAGTACAAATAACAATAAGCAGCTATTTTTAAACTGAATTATTGTTTCAACAAAAAATTTAATAAAACATCAAAGGATACACATAAAAGCATACGTTCCCTCTCTTGTGCTACGATAAGCTCTACGCTTACGGTAAGCTCTACGCCTACGGTCTGGTCTACGCCTCCATCCGGGTCTACGCCTACGCTACGGATATTGTATTAACATCTAAAATAATTATTATTTACAAACTATGTCTTGCGGATTAACATGTCCATTATTACAAATAAATTAGTAACTGTTTGTTCTGGCTTTTGTGACGCTAAGAAGAAATTAAATATAACTTTATGGTACTAGGGGTAGTTTAAGATGTAGTTTTTACTATTCTTCTCGTAGTTTTTAATAAAATCGTAATAAAGAAACAAAATAGGTATTAAATTTTAACTCTTCATAACATCAGAGTAGATATAAATTCGTTTCACCTTTAGAAAAGTCGCAGACAATCAATTTGACAAAGTAATCCAATTGTATAAGACTGTCTGTTGTCTGGGATCAGGCGAAAAACTAGTGAACGGATTTTGACAAAGCTTTTTTGTTATATAGCTTTGTTTGGCAACAAATTGGTTATCATTTATTTTGAAGAATTTTGATTTGCATCTACACATGCGAGCGAAGTCGCGGTATCAGTTAATCGATAATAAATATAGAGGATATATAGTAAAATATTCAATGTCTCACTACATAGTATAAAACAATGTCGCTTTCTCTGTCCCTATGTCCCTTTGTATGCTTAAATCTTTAAAACTACGCAACGGATTTTGATGCGGTTTTTTTTAATAGATAGAGTGATTCAAGAGGAAGGTTTCGGTATATAATTTATTAGGCTTAAGACAAAGCGGGCAAAGCCGCGGGCGGTAAGCTAGTACCTTATAATATAAAATATTAATATTATGTTTATCTATTTTGATGAATATAATATTCAATATATAACTAAGACATAACTAAACAAAATTTTGGCAATTTAAAGTTATGAACTGTTTGTTGAAAACAAGACACAAAATTATCTTTTCCTGCGGCTATTCTGGTTTAGTTTTGAAAATTAATTAAACGGGTGTTGGTTTATTTTCCTTTAATTACCAATTTTCTATCTAAAGAATTTGTAAATTATATTTCTATTAATTTGATATCTAGTTAGAAACTTTGAAACTAGATTAGATTAGAATTGCATAATAAAATAGTTGCGGTATCTTTTGATTTGTTTAACTGTAACAGAATATTTAAGAAAACATCAAAACTAATTTATTAATAGTAGCAACGAAGATAAGTGAATACAGCTATATCTTTAATATGGTAATCATTATTCTTCGATTGTTCTTTGAAAACGAAAGAAATAAAACAATAGTTAAACTGATTCCATACGTTTGAACTTCGACCATAAAGTTTAGTGCTCTTTACAAGTCACTAATTTTACAGCTATGTTAATCACCAACACCATTAACTAATGGTCTTTCAAATTGACTAGTATTATGTTTCAGGGTTCTTCCGTGAAAATTCGAATATCACGCTCGTTAAATAGGAAGTTTACGTAATCTTATTCATATAATTACGTGAAACATAAGTCTGTGAGGATGTGTTATTTACATTGAGCGTGACTTGATGTTTTAAGTGTAATAATCCATACTAATATTATAAATACGAAAGTAACTCTGTCTGTCTGTCTGTTACTCAATCACGCCTTAACTACTGAACCAATTTGCATGAAATTTGGTATAGAGATATTTTCATACCCGAGAAAGGACATAGGCTACATCCCGAAAATTCCAAGGTAACGGGAACTATGCGGGTTTTTCTTTGACTGCGCGGGCGAAGCTGCGGGTGGAAAGCTAGTAGGTTAAAATATGATGATGAGTGTCGACGAATTTTGGTAAATTTTTAATTGATTTAGCAGTTTATTTTTCCTTATCTTCTTAGATATCAATCGAATCTCAAATCAGTTAAGTTGTTTTATGGTTGAATATTGTAGTTTTAGGTGTAACTAACAAGATTTTATTATTAATTAATTAATAATTAATAATTTAATTTATTGTATACGTTATATCTAGAAATACGTTGGTAACCTTTTATAAAATCGAGGTCTGGTTTAGATTTGGAAAATTGGATAACAGCTTTTCACGAGTATTTGCCGCAAAAACGTATATCCAACATGGAAGGATTCACGTAAAAGCTTCATGTCTTGTAGGTTTCATATTTTTGCAAATCTTATAAACTGAGCAATACACAGACAAATGTAGTAGTCTGCATCGATAAATAGTAGCTAAGAAAAAAAAAATACATTTTACCATGAATAAAGTATTACAGGAAGCGCTTGAGCTTTTATAACAAGAATCTAAATAATTAATTTAAAAGAAACGGAACGACCTTCTGGTATAAAAATATATCTAAGACGAGCGTGAAGTGCAATAAAACCAATGCTATTGTTATTGTTATTGGCTGTAAAATTTATTACCAAAGCCTGCAGGCTCTGTTTGACAAACGTTAGAGGTGTTTAAGATTTTTATATATAAAAAGATACATCGTCAATGTATATGTTACCGGATATGTATGAAAACAAGGAATTGAAAATGTATAAAATATTGTTTAAAGATTATTTTATCGTGATGATATAAAATTCTTGATTCTCTGTATGAATTTTTCAGGATTTTTTTACAATGACTGATTATATACATTTCCGTTGAAATATAAATATATATGTGTAATATGTCTAACTAATTAGTATTGTAAAGCGTTTTATAAAACGTAACTCAATATTCAATCCATGATCCTATAGTAACTGTTCAAAATTCCTTGAAGTAAATGGCAACTAAAAGTAGTACAAGAGCGAATTAAACCGTTTTATTTACCTACATTTTGATTTGGCACAAAAAATCATTCTAAATAGCTGCGAAACCTTCACTTTAGATCTTTATGTAACTGGTCTTTTCATTTCCATGTGCCCTACTTCCTGACGTGTAATTTTCTAGATTTTTTAGTTCCAAACAATCGCGGCTTGATTCACATGGACAATACACGTCGATTGCCTGCACTGAGCTTGACAAGGCTCGATTTTCTAGTTTCAGAAAAACACGTGTGTACTAGAAACTTTTTGGTTTTCCTTAAAAATTAGCCATTGGTTTTGACTTTTGAGTTTAATGAGGTTCTTTTAATTGTTTTCTATTATCCTAGTTTACCTCCTTAATGCTTTATAAGGAAGAAGATATACCTAACATATGCGACGATAAATATAAAAATATAACCTGTAATAACTCAGCCCCCGGAATCACAGACACAATAGAAAATCTATTGTGTCGTGGTCCGATCGGGCCGCTCGGGGCTCAATGGGATTATAGTTAAGTCTACCCACTAAATTAAATTGGTGCGCCAAAACTGGCACAGGTGCTTTTTAATTACTGTGTAGGTATTGTAGATTGTTGACAGTTCCATTTAAAGCTTCTATTCTAGTGCGTTTGATTAGTCAGAGAGGCCATTAGCGTTGAGTGGCTATCGTGCGAACTAGTATTTGATATTTAATCTATGTGCTTCCAGGCGGAGCGGCGTGGGATTATCCGCTTGCTGGTTAGTACACATCTTAAAACCGGTATCTATTACGTTTCTTTGTGGCTTATGTGTTTAATCCTAAATGGCAATATGCAATTTGATCACTACATAGTATAAAACAAAGTCTTTTTCTCTGTCCCTATGTCCCTTTGTATGCTTAAATATTTAAAACTACGCAACGGATTTTGATGCGTTTTTTTTAATAAATAGAGTGATTCAAGAGGAAGGTTTAAGTATATTATTTATTAGGTTTTAGTCAAAGCAGGCGAAGCCAAGGGCGGTAAGCTAATATAATCCTAAGGCCGGCCTATATGTATGGAAATGCGTGCGTATGGTCGGTCTAGCTATGAACGGTTTTATGAATTTCCATACATATGACAAGTGCGACTGACGTACGCACTGATGGTCGGTGAAGCTCTGCAACCGGCCTAAGGCACTATGCAATTCATTAGATTATAAGTTATAACCGGGTGATGTGTCTAGGAAGTAACTGAGATGTTGTCATATTTTATACGAATATGACTTCTAGGTTAAGTTGTTTCAATATTCATTTAATCAATATAATTTTAACTGTAGTAAAAATAAAGGAACACACATACAAGTAATACGGATAACTTTCTTGCTGCCGTTAATCATTAAAGTTTAAAGTATACAAAATAAATGAAAAGATCATAATTTAAAGTTAGGTACCTGTGAATGCTGGAAGTTCAATTATACTTGGGTAACCTTTTGAGATCAACTTCGTGCCTTTGACGTCACTTGGAATTTGTTTAGAAGGGCTAAAATGGGTACAGTCTAATTGTTGTAAAAATGTATGTTATTTTGAAAATGAACATGAAAGTTATTTTTTGTGTAATTTCTAGATATATGTTTATTATAAATATTTATAGGAGTATTCGTTTACGTGCCTAAAGGTAATAAAGGTACTTATTAGTAAAAGGTATTTGGGTTATAATGTGTGGTATTATGTATATTTTTTTTTAATCCCTGAACTGTTGCACGGACTTTAATGTGTAAATTTGAAAAATAGCTATAGGTACTTATAGAAATAGGTAACAACAACATTTTAACGTCAGAAAATCACAAAATATAGCAAAATCATACCACAATAATTCTGTGTTGATTGTTTATTTCATTATTTACGGATCATGATTGAATAATTTTGCTGTATTCATATTTTGATAAATTGAATCAATTACTTAATAGCAATGGCATATTGCTAACTGGACTTAAATAATTTTATCATTACTCACGTGGTTATAAAATTTAATGTGAATTGTCAATACAAAGGACTTTTTGTGGCTTTACAATTAAAATTTTACGCTCAATCAATTCTTCAAAGCTTATGAAACGGCGAAAATAAGCATGTCACAAAAAGTTATGTTGGCATGTTAATGTGACATATTTATTATTTAACTGGTGGTACATGTTTTCGTTTTCTCTACTTAAGATACATCCTCGTACTTCAAGAAATATAATAAAAAAAGAATTATCGAAATCGGTTCAGCCGTTCTCGAGTTATGCGCTTACCAACACATTTTGCGATTCATTTTTATATATAAGAAGATTGTGATACACCAAATGAGTAAACATATAATTTTCCTAAAAGCGAAAATGAAGCAATTATATTAAAAAAAATTACGTTGGCGCCCCCATAAAGATTCAGAACTTTACCAGCGTAACTTCTTATCATAGCTTTAGTTGAAGTTCGAGAAGGATAACATCATGAGGGAGATTGTTTATAATTTAACTTTTCTATTAAGATTTATATTTTCCTTCCTGTTAATACACAGAGTGCAATTTATAATACTTGATATATGGCGCAAGTCCCAAGACGTTTAAATAGAGTATAAATTAGATTTGAGACGTCGTGAGTAGCCTGGTTGATTGCGTTGCTACGGGAAACAGGAAAACAGGAGTTTATTTTTCCTCTTTATTTAGTTTACTTAAATAGATTAAGATTGTACTTCTTAATTTTGTCATATTAACAAGGACGGATAGTAAATTTTATATTCAAACTGTCGATTCTGTCTATACGGTTTTTTTTTGTAACAAATCAAGTTTTATTACTTTTAACATCAGTTATATGATAGTGAAGCTTCAATGAAATCGGAGTCCCATCCATTTTTGAGATAACCGGAATATGAATTTTATTTTGTTTTAGAAACCGGTTTCATTTTCATATACATTTAATAAAAAGCTTTGATATCAATTTCACTATGACGTGATGTTGTTCAAAAGTTTCTATTCCGTAAAACTCGCATAAAACATAGTATGAAAACTACATATAAATATAAATCTTACCCATTGGTTGTGTGTTCTTATACCATAACCCAGCTATGTATATGTACCACAAAAAGAAAGCTTATAAAAGTAAGAACTAGATAGGATTTTTTTCTCTGTAGGTACAAATGTTATACTTTTGTAATATCTCTTCAGAATTTAATTTATATGAGAAGAGCGTAAGAATCTAAACAATTTCTATAAAGTTTCTTAATGAATAAATATTGGATGTACAAAGCAAAGCCAGGTACAGGTGAATGAAGGTAAGGAATGTTATGCAAGGGGCCGTTTCTTTGAACGCTTTTGACCGAAAGATTGAAAATTATTCATTGGAAAATTAATTTCTAGGAAAAGAAGTAATTTTCATTTCAATGTAATTTTTAATATTGTTTGAATGTTATATAACATTTTCTTTTGTAGGTGATAAAATTATCTTTCACTATTTTCTCGTTAAATGTGTTTATTTTAGCGCTTCCGATAACATGTGTAAAATTTACACATCAAGTCATCAAGTATATAATTATGTTCATTAATTAAATGCTGCGTGGAAAATTATTAATATTGAATGGTTATGACTTTTAATTATTTAAATAGTACGTAATTATTGGCATTGATAATTCAATAAATAGATATATCTAGCTTGTGATTTCTATAGAATCTAGAAAATGCAAACAAGAAGACTGTTTTATAGCTATTGTATGTTTATTTTCGTATTCAGAAACGAAGTGAAAATTTTTATAACTTAACTTTATTACGGATAACTTTGAAGAATCTATAATTATAAATATTTCATCTAATAAGATTCTCAGCATTTATATTCGCAAGGAAGTCTATTATAAGTTCTAAACAGAACTGAGGGCAGAATTTGGTTTCTACGCATAATATTTTGATCTTTACCATAAAGAAAGTGAAAAAAAAAATAACCAATCTATGCTATTCAAGAATGAATCAATATTTAAATTCAAGAATGGAAAGGCAGGGCTTTTGCGAATACCAAGATGAGATGATTTCTCTATTGATCTATTTATGATGATGATGATGATGATGAAATTTAGTTTATTTTGCTACCAGTCTACCAGATAACAAATATTTTAATAATATAAAGTGAAAAAACTAAAACCCAACTACGACAATAACCGGCGCTGAAAAAGTATAAAACAAGATTTCAGAATACTGAACTGAACAAAGTTGCTAATGTAGTTGCAAGTAAATGGACACAGTAGACTCAACCAAGATGCCTTCGTTGTAAATTGACAATAATGTCATACAATACTATTCTGAAGTATGCAATATTCCACTATGTAAAGATAAATTTTCATGTTTGGAAAGGCGTAGTCACACGTTACATACCTAATATACCTATCTACCGTAGCACTTCAACAACGTGTGACTACGCCTTTCCAAACATGAAAATTTATCTTTACATAGTGGAATATTGCATACTTCAGAATAGTATTGTATGACATTATTGTCAATTTACAACGAAGGCA
This sequence comes from Colias croceus, assembly GCF_905220415.1. NCBI lineage: Eukaryota > Metazoa > Arthropoda > Insecta > Lepidoptera > Pieridae > Colias > Colias croceus. The sequence continues at coordinate 5,154,835 of NC_059553.1, forward strand.
TCTTGGTTGAGTCTACTGTGTCCATTTACTTGCAACTACATTAGCAACTTTGTTCAGTTCAGTATTCTGAAATCTTGTTTTATACTTTTTCAGCGCCGGTTATTGTCGTAGTTGGGTTTTAGTTTTTTCACTTTATATTATTTGTACTATTTTGGTGTTAAAGTGTATTTGGGGGCATAATATTAACAAACGTTAAACTGATGAACTAATAAATAAGCTATGGACGAAAAGATGTGAATTATATGCAATCAGCCCATGAATACAGGTAAAGTCACGAGCAAATGCTAGTAATATATATATATATATATTCAAAATGTACAAGGAAAGCGCTTTCAAATGATACCAAACACGGGATATTTATCTTAACTTTATTTTTTTACTTTGTATGTTTTGTCCGATAGAGGACGCCACATTAGATTTTGTGAAACCCCATATAGCCTATAACCAGCGGACAATTAAGATGCTTCTAATGATATGTCATTTGTCAAATTCTGATAAGTAGTTTAGACGTTACGAGGGAACAGATGAACATACATACATACATACATACATACATACATACATACATACATAGCCTGTCAAAATCATAACCCTCCTTTTGCTTTGCCGTAGTCGGGTAAAAACAAAGTCGAAATTAACAGAGTGCAGTAAAAAATTTTGGTTTGAAAAAAAGTTTTCCCTAAGATATCCTATTTCAAAGAACTTTTTATACTTCACAAGAAAAGTTCAAAGAAAATGCGGTCATTAACATTATAGTCTCACGTTTCTTACTTAGAACGCTGTTTAACAAGTTTTATAACAGCAGTAATATTATAGCTTTAAATCTATCACACGGCTTCTGTGTTCCACCATGGTGACAAAAACATAGAATCATTATGCAGTCCTATATAGTGCCATGTTTATTCTAATTTTTCATGTAGGTACGTATTTATTTATTTTATTTTTTATTTTTATTTAAATATGTTTTATAAGTGCCTACAGAATGTTCTGTGAATATTTCCATGTGAAATAAATAATCTAGCTATTCAATTATTTCGACAACTACGGACTATGAATATAAAGATACGCGGCGCTGGTTTTAAAATTAAAACACGGTCTTTATTTAAGTCGGCCCAAAAAATATGAAACCGTTTTTGATAATACACTTTAGAACACGTAATCCCACAGAGAAATGCGAAATATTTTATGCGAGCGTTAAATTTTTACGAGTAAATTCCATTTTTTACATGCTTTAAGTAATTTCTTTGCGTCGCTTTAAAATGTGTTTTTGTATATATTAGATACTAAAGCATCGTGTTTAAGATTTTGTAAAGAAAATCCACATTGAGTTAGTGGATCTTTTCCTTAAGGGAGTAACAAATTACGCGTAAGTAAGGTCGTAAAGAGGCTGCCTTTATCGAGGGTTAGAGAATTCCAACCACGATTTTACTTTTATCTATGAGGCAAGAATATTGAACATTAAGCAGTGAATAATTAACTACGTGTACGATTTATTTTTGTACTAGACCCATTTCTTTCCAATCAAACTTTGGGAACAAAATTAGATTGCAGATTTTATTTTCATACATACATATATATAAACAAATCGCCACACTTCCAATAGATCGTTCTAAATTAGTAAGTAATATAAAATTTAGAAACATAAATTGGGAACCAATCCAATCGCGACAATTTTATCAAAATTAAAAGAAAATTGTACAGTAATTTATTTTATAATTACTTTTCACAGAGGGCCGAAATACCATCCGTAGTGTGTTAAACTCGATATAACTGTAAAATGTAGAGAAAATTTTGAAAAATCTGTGTCAAATAGCTCTTGAACATGAATGGATCAAAAGAATCTTTCATCTGTGCAAATCGACAGCAGTAAAAAGTTTCACCTAATGTTGACATATAAGGGAGTTCGTTTATTAGATTTTCTAGTATAATAGAAGTAATTTATTTTAAATAAGTAGCCGTACAATAAATAGTAAATAATATTTACTCAACTTAGATGTTAGATGAAGTTCAAAATCTCAGCTAATCAACCAGCCTTTCATGTAAAAAATGTTTAAATCGCGTAGGTAGAAGTGTTTCCAGAAAATAATAATATCCATGTTATATATAAACTAATCTATGATATTTTTTACAAAATAGATATTCCTCTGGAACAATAATATGTTATTTTAAGATAAAAGAGATTATCTCATAGAAACTTTTCTACCATAACTTTATTACCATTGTTATAATAAATTGATAAGCACGGGGATAGTCTATTATTTATAAACTATTTCTGTAACAACTACAGTATCAATTATACTATAATTTTATAGAACAAATTTAATGCCCTTAGCTTTCAAGCCTGAAAGCGATCTCTTCGGTAGCGGACCGTATTTGATTAACAAAGCCTCAGGGCGGAACACCGACGCTCTTAATTAACTCACTCTATTATACTTCATAATTTTCTTGTACATTTATTATGATAAAGCAATAGTTTTTACGGTTTGAAAGTATTGGCTTATAACTAGTATTGTTGACTTAATTTACGAAAAGGATTATTGCCAGTATTTATTATTTTTTTAAATAAGCACATATTTTCCTATGACGTTCATTTTACGAGTATATTCTATTAACGGAAAGTTAGATATTTTTAAGTATTTTGTTACAAATATAGCGACGGTTTGACTGACACAGTGCCGTAATATACAGCACTGTACTAATAAAACTTATGAATATTATTTTGAATTCGTGAGTAATATAGTATAGTACAAAGTAACAACATATCCAATAAACATTCAGATTCAGGCCTCGGTTGCGGATCGAGTCAACTTGCTTCATTGAGTCCATTATTTGGCGGGAGACGAAGATTTTATGTCTCGATAAAACGGGACTACCATAACATAATCCCGTAAACATCAAGGGCAGAAAGTTTCGCGAAAATATATTTTTGTTTACAATGCTGTTGATAGTAATGCCGGCTCGGATGGTTTAACCTTAGCCATATTTTATTTTTTTACACACCACTTATTTCGCGAATGTTTTTTCCGAGTTGAAGACTGTTTTGTATTTAACTATGAGGCATATTTTTACATAATAAGTGTCGAGTTTAATATCTTCTGATCCATTTATCAGATACCTTATTTGGGTGTTTAAACTACATGAATAGCTTATAGTTTTTATGTCGCATCAGCTCTAGCTTTTTCATATTATGTCAATATATAATTATGTCAATAATCAATTAAGAGGTCTATACAATCTATACTTAGCTTACTAAGGTATTTTGGAAAATATGGAAGAAATACTTACATAATATAAGAAAGAACTGCTATGCATCTGCAACAAAAAAGGAAAGTATAAATAAATAAGATGTTTAACGGCCATAGAGCAGACGTATGTTTAAAGTTCCTATAAATCAGGATATTAGAAAATTATAAATGAAAGACAAAGACGTCTGAAAGTCATGTTAACTTTTTATCCAAAATGTTTACGAGGGCTATAAAATTGTCAAATATATTATGAGAACAGATTGAGTGTGTCCAGACGTGTCACCACCACAATACAATTTGTCAATGTCTTCCACTTTTTCTCTGAGAAAATAGCGTCTAGTTGGGTATTTATTAGCTGTGGTATGTGGGATTTTTTCCAAGGCTTTAAGTAATTCGCTGTGCCAGCTATTTGTACACGTCAGTTGAAACTGGACGTCCGCGCCGGATAGGTCTTGATATTCAATAGGGATTCGACTTGATGAATTGTTGTGAAAATAATTGGAGAAAATTGTATGGGAATGGATTAAATAGATATAATTGATAATGTCTGCATAGAGTATAAGATACGTAATAAAATATTGTTGTACCCTGAAAAAGAATCTTAAAGCACAATACAGATAATAATGAATAACGTAAATCAACTTAATTTAAAAGCAATTAAACTAGTAAAAGTTTCACTAAAAATCGATAAACATACCGAGAAATATATATTTCTGTAAATTCACACTTGTTTACACTTCATTCAAACTTCATATAGGTACCATAACTTGGATCAACAAAATTTCATTCTGAGAAATTAAAAAAAAAAATAGTAAAAATTCGATCACGAGATGGGATTCGAACCCGTGTCTTTCGCCAAAATTTCAGTCTCATAAGTGTTATCTACTTTGAGTTAGTTATCCTTCAAAATGCACTTATGAGAAAGTGTAAAGTTGAAAGCTGTGTACCTACTCGTCGCTCATGGCTCTTCGGTACTTCCATATTATATAGTTAGATGGATGATGATAAATTGCATTGTTAATGTAATAAGAATGTCGGATGTCACTGTGTAGGTATTCATGAAAGCGTTGTGTAAGACAGTGTTGTTGTGTAGGTATTAAAAAGTAATGTTATAGTAGGTAAGGCCAGAAAAATGTATAATATGTTGTTATGAATAAAATGTAAAGTATGTTGTATTTAATTATAGATGTTCTTTTTCATTCATACGCATTTAAGTAATATTACAAAATACATACATATTATAGAACTATCATATACTTACAAATTAAAGTTTATGGGCTACTTAAACTACATCTAATATATAAAAATCAATGCCACTTTTCGTTGTAATTCCATAACTCGAGAACGGCTGAACCGATTTCGATAATTCTTTTTTTATTATATTCCTTGAAGTACGAGGATGGTTCTTATGTAGAGAAAACGTTAATATGTACCACGGGCGAAGCCGGGGCGGACCGCTAGTTAGTCTATAATACATACATACCTATAATAAATCTGTAGAAGGGTCAATTCTGTATATTGAAAATATTGAAAACATAAATAGCAGGGGGTGTTACTGGATCGATACCAAGCCCAAATATGTGATTAAAAAAATTTTTGTCTGTCTGTCTGTATGTTCAGGCATCACGTGAAAACTAACGGTTCGATTTCGATGAAACTTGGTATAATAATTATACCTTATTATCCTGGGCATAAAATAGGATACTTTTTATCCCGGAAAAATACGTAGAAAAAAAAATCTTAATTTTTCTTCATTTTTCCGCGCGGACGGAGTCGCGGGCGGAAGCTATTGTTGAATTATACTCATTATTTATGCGATAAATACTCTGTTATATTAACAAATATAATTTCTACAAATTACAAAACCATTGCTAACTCACGTACAGTCCCAAAAGTCAAAAGCAAGTCGGCTTCCATAATTTATTTAAAACTTTCTAATGAGTTTTGTCGGCTTTTGATTTTTCATACAATTGTTATTTTGTTATTTATGTGCAATTTCTATGATTAAATTTAATGTTATGTTTCCTTAGGTGTGTATATTAAAATTTAGAATTAACTAAGATACGGCGTATAAAAATTATCAAATTAAAATACAGAATCAATTTGCACATGATCCAAAATCTTTTGGAGTTATTGTAAGTCGATGTCGAGTTGTGCTAGGGAGGAGGTTATTTTAAAAAATGGTAATTTTCTGACCAATGCGGAATGTTTACTCAATTGAACCACCCCAATTAAGTGTAGATGCGGCAGTATCAAGCTCCTCAGGAGAAATAACATCTAGCTCTAGGGTGCATATTGGTGAGTTTAGTTTAAAGGATGTAAAAGAAGCACTAGCATCTCTTAAGTCAAAACGATCGGCTGGTCCGGATGGCATACCGGCGTTTCTTTATAGGGATTGTAGTAGGATACTAGCGAAGCCTTTACAGTATATATTTAACACGTGCATGCGCTTCGAGACCTTTCCGGCTCAATGGAAGGTCACAAGAGTCATTCCAGTTCCTAAAGGAAAGGTTAAATCAGATATCAGTGGCTACAGACCAGTGGCTGTATTGTCCACGCCGGCAAAAGTATTTAAAGCTGCAATATATCGTGCCATGCAGAAGCAAATTAGTAGTCTGATATCTGATGCCCAACATGGATTTTGGCCTGGTCGTAGTACTACTACTAACCTTCTAAATTTTATGTCAAATGTAGTGCCTGCAGTAGATTCTGGTCATCAGGTGGATGTTGCCTACTTTGATTTTAGAAAAGCATTTGACACTGTAGATAATGACATTTTATTGAAGAAGCTTGCGTTATTGGGATGTACCCCACATCTTTTAAAATTTTTTTGCAGTTACTTAAAGGATAGACGGCAGTATGTTGACTACAAGGGTTGCTTATCTGACTCATATAATACCCAATCGGGAGTAAGCCAGGGCAGTAATTTGGGACCTCTCGAATTCATAATAATGATAAACGATCTTCCGCAGGTAGTTAAGCACGGATTATGTTTATTATTTGCAGATGATCTTAAATTGCTGCTCGAGGTAAAGAATAAAACAGATAGCGAAAGACTCCAGCAAGATATAGATAGTATAGTGGAGTGGAGTCATCGTAACAAGCTGTATTTTAATGTAACTAAATGTTCCATGATTAGTTTTACTCGAGCACGCGTGCCCTTAAATTATGAGTACATAGTAGATGCGGTACCGTTGAAAAGAGTTACAGAAGTACGTGATTTGGGGATAAGTGTCACGGCGGACCTTTCGTTTCGAGGACATATTACGCAAATTTGTAAAAAAGCGTATAGAAATTTGGGCTTTGTACTCAGGCAGTCGCGGGGATTCACCAACATAACGGTAGTCAAAACGTTATACAATGCTCTTGTCAGGAGTTATTTGGAACACAGTGCGGTCATATGGGCACCGCACGAAGCAAAGTACACGGTTATGTTGGAAAGAGTACAAAATAAATTCATGCGACACCTGTACATGAAGCTTTATGGCGTGTTTCCCTTCTATCCTCTAATGTATCCCACACTGTTTGTACTGGGAATGGTGGGATATAATGAGTTAAGGGTAAGGCGCGAATTTAAGCTAGTGGCATACTTGGTGGAGGTTTTAAGGGGCAAAGAATACAATCCTGGAATATTACAGAGATTGTATTTTAAGGTTCCAGACGACTATTTAGGAAGAAGAATCTTACCCAATTTACTGTATGTTCCAGTAGCGAGGACTAATCTATTAGCCAAATCCCCTCTTTTTTGTGCATTCCGTACAGTTAATGAAGTACACAATAAAATAGATGTGTTCTCTTGTACTTTGAGTGATTTTTCAAAGGTGCTCTTATATATTTTATGCTATCGGGAATGTTAATTGTATTGAGATTATAATTGTTAAGTAGTACTTATTTTTAATTTTAATGATGTTGATGTTTGATGAGATGAGATTTGTTTTTGTTAATTTATAAAAGAACACTGTCGAATTAGGTTAGAATCCTGTAATGATAGTAAGTTCTATGTGATGTAAATAAATAAATAAATAAATAAATAAACTTTTTACGTCTAGGTAAACATCTAACATACAATTTAGAATATCTAAAGCTTAAGTAATGACCTAATAGGAGAATATTATAAGTAATATTATTTTATAAATCAATTTGTTCAAACAAATTTTAATAATTTGGTAATGAGCATATCGATGTATTTCCTTATTTTAAAAATTAAAATATAAGTTTTTAATTCAATAAATTCGCCATGATTTATCGCAAAAATTACGATAGATACAATCTCTATATTTGTATGGAGAAAAAGGCTAATACATGAATAAGGTGCCCAATACTGATTGAATATTAGTATACGGAGATATCATCACACACGTTCCTATATCGAAGATTTGATGTATTCTCGTCACGTTTTCACGGACTTGGATACCATAAATTACCGACACTTGCTAACCCAACCTATTTATCAGTAATAACTCACTGTTACACGTATTAATAATGTTTTTCCAATGTTATTATGGAATACTTATGTCTAGGTATGTCTATTATCTAGGTCTTAAACAATAAAATGATTGAATTTATATTTTTTGGTTTTTATGGCATTCAAATGCTTTATAAATATAAATTTATAAAGAATAGAAAAAAATCGATCACGCGGTGTGTCCCTTAAGACACATAAAACTGAAAGAATAGATTAAATTCGATTGCTCAGGCGGGTCACGAGTGGCTGAGTCTGTTAGGCATCCGCCCCGGAATGGCGCGAAGGATGCGGGTTCGAGTCCCGCCTCGTGATCGAATTTTTTCTATTCTTTATAAATTTATAATAAAATGATTAACAAGGAAAATTGTTTCATTATTCCATATTTGTAAGGAAAGTGTATATTTTTCATTAGATAGACATTAGATAACATAAACAACATTAATTTATGTTCGTAAAATATCATGTGTTACTTATGTTCAATTTAGGCAAAGGATATTCAATACAAATAAAACTTTACAGCTACCGCTCATTTTGTTTGAATAACCGTACGAAAAACGTGGGAGCAATTAATGTCAAGTACTTACAAAAATATTCATTTAACGATAGTCACGTTCGACCCAAATAATGCACCAATATATTAAATTGATTCGCAACTAAGATAAAGTCCTCATTTTGTTGCAGAAATCGAATATTTTCATTGTGGTTTATTAAAACGATGCGTATAAAAGAGATCATAAATGATGAATAGGTACTTATTTTGCATTTTAATAATGAAACAATCCATTTTAAATTTGCTTTATTTGGTCAAATATTGTATTGATGAATCTCATTTGCGTTTTTATTTATTGCCCAAGTTGAGCTGTTTGTAGTCTTACACAATGTGTATGCTTTGTAATTGTATATCTATTATTGTATTGTATCTTTAAATTAATATATCGCAGCATACTTTCAGATACATTGATTAAAAAAAGTTGTGGAATTAAATTTTCTATGTATTTGATCGTATTTTAAGAATACTAAACTAGGTACTTCATTGATTTGAGTAAAACTTGGCTGTTGGCACAATAACATGGATAAATCAAGATAATCAATCAACTTAATGCACAATACTTCAAAAATGGACTATAAAAATCAGGAAATTAATTATTTAAATTAAATTATTTTACAAAAATCAATAATAAATAAAATTGTGTAGTAGTAAACAAATAAATATCCTCTTACATAAGGGTGCATCAGGGTAGCATACCTATTCCAAAGGCATGCCTCTTATTTTACTTTATAGTAAGAAACTATACTATTAGTTCCATTTATATTGCTAAAGTTAAGAGGTTATTCAAATACGGCCAAATTGTTTTAGTTATTAAACACGATATAAGCGCTTTTGCGATCACTGTTATTAAGGTAATCATTATAATTAAAGCCAGTGTGATTTATTAATAATGACGCTATTAAAGATTACAAATCTTCAAAGTGTGGTAGTTTTGGCAGCTCTATTGGTGATTCAATTTAGATTCAAACGCTTAAACGTGAATATGTTTTAACGACTAACACTCAAATATGATGAAATAATTTTTATGTTATTTTTTATATTTAAAAATCAGTATACCGTAAGTTACGTTCTTCGGATCCGAGAGGATAGGTAGAGGCGGGATACAAAATGACTTAAGAAATGACCTTTGTATAGAATAATGTAGGTTTCCACTAGTGAAATAATTTGGACAAAGGTTGGTCAGTGGTTTGGTCGCGTGGAACAGGAAATAAATAAAAAGCCGACTACTTCGTGTGTGAAAAGGTTGCATGTTAACACATTGATTCATGCTTCTAATAAAATTTGGTCTTAAAATATTCACACCACGCATCAATAATATATATCGCACCCTTTGGTAAGCGTGTAATCTTTCGAAAGAATTAGGTTAAAGTCACGCCTGGGAAATTATCGATACTTCCAAAAGAACGGTGTTATGCGTACATCAACAGTATGTTATTGTGTTTTGAAAGCGTTCGAGACAGACATATAAATCATTGTCTTCCCTTCACTTACATAAATATGGAAGAAATACATTCTCGATTATTTGTAGTTTTTACGAAAGAATAACAACTACAGTGCCACAAACTTGAACTGAAGACTAACATTATTGTTTGAATAGCATAATGCAATCTGATTCTGCTTTCCTCCGATAAGTAAGCACGGAGACTCTACCCACACAGCTTCCTTGCTGTGTGTACGGATTATCTGACAATGACGTAATCTTTAAGACTTTGTCCAAAGGTACATTGTAAAGGATTTAATTTTATGTTACAATGGAAATTTAATACATTTTTCGTTTAATGTAGCAACATCAAAAAATGTTGACTCGTAAACATAAATTCGCGGTGTTCACCAACTTAGGTATATAATGATGTTTTTGTGAATTCGTAAAAATGCATAGCAATAAAACAATTGTTTGTAAATAACAGTTGTTAATCACCAATCCCACTTAGGTGTTAATAATTAAGTTAGGAATGGTTCCGTGATATTTTTCGAAGCATGTAACTTTTACAATTTATTGTTTCGAAAAAATATTTTTAGGAAGTTGAAAATGAGTTTTCCGTTATATCATAGTAGTAAAGTAAAAAATACGACAACAAAGGGCTTAACCGTTTTGTACGCAGTTTCTAGTCACTCGTTTTTTTTAATGACCTATTCATTAAAAAAACGAGTAATATGTATATATTTATAAATAGTTGTACATTTTGCGGCTTACATATTTTGCAAGTTTTTACGATTGTAATAGCGACAGTTAAATGGATTAGAACCTCACAAAATATAAACAGTATGTAAAACTTGCCTCATCAAATTATGGGGTTCAATAGGTCATTAGTTGTTTGCTTTGTGAAAATAATTATATTATTCAAATTAAAAAAGTTATATTTTGGAATAAACATTGTTCCCTAAGGGAAAATAAAACAATTGAGTTTTCAGTCAACCTAAGAACTTAATACATCTTTGTAAATAAATTTCTGGACTGTCTGCAGAACTTGGCACACATTAATTAGATCTCATTTCTTTTTTGGCAAATTAAGTCAACGATTGAACTCGGCTTCAATTTTTACATTTATGTTTTTGGTGGGATTATATATACAAAGGATACTTCATTATTTCCTTCGGTAAGTATTTCAATGTTTTCGTTGAAGGATCCGATAAATCAATATTTAAACAATATAAACATTTTATCAAAAATCAAATCTTATAGAGCCACATGGATGTTTTTAAAAGTATACATCAATGTATACTTCAAAATATAGTACTAACCTATTACACATTAAAATATAGTACTAACCTATTTCTAAATATATTCAATGTATTCCTGATAGAATCCTGCCAATACTGCCAAGAAATGTTCAAGAAACAAACTGTCAATTTATTCAACTATGAATAAATAAACAAATCCAATTTCAAAGTAAAGTAAGATATACATTTAATCCCGATGAGTTTTGTAGACCGGTATCTTATGTCAACCTTAGACTCAAGGGGATGCCGGTAACTTTCCGTCTTCACTAGTTTTGAGTTGGGATAAAAACATTAAATAATAGAGTATCATACAGAAATATAAAGCTTTAATTCCCAAAACCCTTAAGGCATGAACTATTAAAATATTCTGGCATTGATGAATCTATACTGTTTGGTAGATTTGTATAAAACCTTTGTGAAATAGAATGCTCTGTGGTTAAAAAAAGAGCTTGTGTGCCGAGCACACGTGTCAGAAGGGGAACTTCTTTGGCAAGATATGAAGATACCAAAATCGTCGCCTTACTCCATGGAGTCACGATATTGCCATGACGTGACGGTATTGCCATGACGCGACCTAGAAATGTTACTCTTAACGCGCCTAAAGAAGTTTCACTTCAAAAAACATTTTTCGGTTTATAAAGGATGTAGGCAGTAACCTAAAAGATGTGGGATTACGCAAACAAAATTCAAAGCACGAACTTTAAAACCAAGCAAACAATAGAATTAATTGCAATTTGATTACCCGACTACAAAGAACCTAAAAACTTTAATGCGATCGGAAATGAAACCAGAATTAGGCGGAACGCTGTAAAATTTTAACGGCTATAAAGTTAACTCCCTACATTGTCTCGCATTTAAAATTTACAGTTACTACGTTTGATCATGTATGTATTTTATGTTCAGTGCTAACATTCGAGCCTTTTAGTGCTAAAATAAATTTATCGCCAATAAACCGCAGGACGTCTTTGATTACGAACCAGTCTCGTATAAACAGTGATTATCTAATTTGATTTATGTCACATTAAATGTGTCCAAAATCTGCATGGCCATGGCTTTATTGTCTGGCATATTCTAGACCAAGTAAATGTTTTGGTTTTATTGTTGAAGGCAAATTTCTGAAAAAATACACTCCAAACTTTATGAAAAAAGTGTGGTTTTGAAAATAACATGAGACAATGCAAAACATGTAGCGTTATTTTCAACGAGTTGTGTGTTATTTAAATAATTTAATATTAGATATAAGTAGAACAATACTTCATATTAAATGAAACCGATTTATCTCACCATAATGGCCTACATGCACTTAGCTAAATTTTACACAACTTACTTTCGGATGTTAAGACATGCACTAAAAGTGTTTGAAGTTAGTTTTATACATTGTTTTTCAAAAAAGAATAATTACTGTCTTTATTTTTGGATTGGGAAGATAACTTTGAATACCTATTAAAACGTGACATTTGTTATTAGATAAATATTAAATACATCTCACACTACACACTCACACCTACACATCAAATCACGTCTCACGTTCACACACTCTATGGTTAACCGGAGGATTAATTAACTATTTTTTATTTTATTTTAATGCATGCATATTTATTAAATATATTTTAATAATCGTTGAACGCATAATATAGTATATAATAATAATGTATAATTAATAATGTAAAACAGTTTACTAAAATACTAAATATTAGGAGCCTCAGTCATTAAATTGATGTATCAAATTACAGTGAAAAATAAATGATTTATTTATTTATTTAATTATGTATCTTTAATGATTAGTCAGCTAAACGACTTGGGTTAACCGTTAGTGTTTTGTTTATATTTATCTATCTTTTATGTGTCTAGTTAATTGATTTGATATTACACATCACATATGTAGGTCTATAAGTAAGTGACATTCTGTAATACGTCCTACATAAATTGGGCAAGTATTATTTCTGTAACTGAAGTTGATACATTTAGGAAATGGATCCATTTGGTAGATTATTACTTGATTAATTTGGTGTTCGGTACCGCGCCCTCATCGCTTCATTAATACACGTAATTCCACAGGCCGGTCTGTCTGGTCTTAATAGTACTTTAGTTTTATGTTTTTGCTTGTATACGTCATCATCAGTCTATATGTGGAACACTGGGACGTCTCCCATGAAGTAGATATAAATGATGTACTTTTTTGTGCTTTTTGGTAGCATTTAATATCATCATTTATTATTGTTTCCGGGATACGGGTATACTATGATATAGATTTAAATTGCTGTAATATAAATTAAAAAACAACTAATTTTATAAAAGCAAAATCTCGTACGTTTAAAATAAATTCCAAGATAATATATTCGAGAAAAAACACAAATTAATTTATCTGTGTCGAATAATTAACTTCTAAATTAGTATTCATAATTAAAGTTTAGAAACTCTAGTCTTAATGAATGCTAACATTCAATTTGATGAATGGAAGCAGTATTTAATACCTAGACTTAACAGCTTTTGTATCTTCGTCTTCTATGGTATCTACTTAAGTCTATTTACTATGGTCTGCTTTTTTTAAGTACTAGCGGTTCGCCCCGGCTTCGCCCGTGGTACATATTTACGTTTTCTCTACATAAGAGCCATCCTCGTACTTCAAGGAATATAATAAAAAAAGAATTATCGAAATCGGTTCAGCCGTTCACACGCGATGCCGTGACAACGCGAAACGGGTTTCATTTTTATATACATATATAGATAGATTACTATACACAATATACATATAATACTAGATCTATTATGCTTTTGTTGATTCGCGATGTATGTAGCTCATTCATTTCATTTCTAAGAATGTAAAAGTTATGTGGGAGAAAATAAATAAATTTTAGTTTTTGCTAATACGTAAACTCTAAACTTGTCTATTAAAAAATATATAACAACGCAAAAATTAAGACGTAAAAAGGTCAGACTACACAATAGTCTAAAAATATGTCATGGCTTCACTACTTACCCCTTCGAAGTTAGCATTGTTTAAGTTCTCTTATGTTTTCACTACCTTGTGCTCTTGTATACGGCATGCTGATTTATTTGGGGTCAGTATTAGAACTAGTATAAAAGTTTGTGTGGTACTATTTGCACATCTACCTTGGTTTCTGGTTCATAATTTTAATACACACACGATTGTAATTATTTATATAGCTTGAACAAAGTCTTATTTATTATCTAAAATATAGGAAAATAGCAGCACCATATAAATGTACAAAGCTCTATGATACATGGAACGTATAGTTTTTCAGTTCAAAAAAACCGGATCACCCTGTAGGTACAATGCTATAATTTTCCTTTTCCGACTGTACGAAAAACGAACGAAATAAAACTTATTTACGTACAACCTTTTTTAAATTTTGTGATCTTGTTTTCTTAGTTTAGATAAACTAAGAGATAGTTTGTATAAGTTAATGGGAAACTTTGAGGGAAAGTTAAACGTGATTTAAAATCACTTATTGCAAGTTTAATTCTGGAGAACTCGTATTTTGGCAAGAATCGGTGAAGTTAATCTTTATGCGTTGGGTCGGATCCAAGCCTCTTATTTAAACGCGTAACAAATTGCACAGCAATATCACAGAATACATAATAGTAGCTAAACGCTAGCAATATGCAAAATATTGAAGGGAAGTTTCAGTTTAATTGAAAACAAATACAGAGTAATTCTCTTCTATTTAGTAGCGATACAATATTTTTACTTATAAACACATTTGAAAAGTGAATTCTACAAAAATCACTTGAATAATATAAATGCGAGTGTAGCATACATAGGATTTGTCAGCTTTTATAATTTCAAAATGAAAACAAACTTAATTTATTTTCAAATCCGCATATGCGTATTCGGCAATTCTAATGTAGAAGGTGTCGATCTGTGCAGAATAAATTTTAATATTTCATACGTTACGTGTAATGTTCACACATTATATAAACACCAATAGAAAAGAAGGTGAAAATTTAGAAATTAAAGACTTTTTAACGGATTTTAAACGCGATTTATTCATTATATTATTTTTCTTGTCTCCCCGTGACCACGCTCGCTGTAAAGTGTTCGAAACGTCGGGAAAATAAAATAATGAATAAATCGCGTTTAAAATCCGTTAAAAAGTCTTTAATTTCTAAATGTATAATACTCGCGTAAAATGAAACCCTAGAAAATTCTAAGGTGAAAATTCCTCAGCATTGACTTAGCTGTAAGCAGTGATAAATATATAAGCAAATACTCATATCTTATTTTTCCAATATTTTCTGAAATTATTTGGAATCCATTCGCGCCCCGCAATGTATTCGAGATTTAATGTAGGTATATGCTTATAGGATGTGGCTTACGCGACCCACATTTGCTATCCTATCATCTAAAATAATATCTGATGCTATCGTAAGCTAGTATATTTTCATATTGAAGTGTTCGCTGTATGTGAATCTTATTTGATAAAATTCTATTTCTCTGTTAGAGACTTAGATCACAAATGACAACGTTAGAGCCTAGAGATGATACCTTGTCCAATTTTTTTCCATTATTACAAAAGCTTTTAAATTTAGAATGTAAACGGCACAGGTTATAGAATATTTGTCATATCAAAAACGCATTGTTTATATTGTATAAAACTGTATTTATTCTAAATTGGGCTAGATGCCATTCCGAATTCATACACGTCAATCATAATATTCGAGAACTGCTGAAAAAGTTTACTAAAGAATTGAAATAATAATAAACTAGCTAGAATAGAACTAGTTATACATTGACTCAACTCGACTTTATCAACCTTGGAACTCTATAGCAGTATAAAATTTTGTAATGTTTACTTGCATTGTTTTGCTTTTGAAATTCAATTTACGCTGAACCATTAGACAAATATTCGATTTATATCCTGATATTTTATACAGATACACGATATTTTAAATGACGTAAAGTTTTATTCTTACATATGAAGATATTTTTTTAAAAAAGCTTTAATCTTCTCTATTTTTTCCTGATTTTCTATCGAAAAATCTTTCAATTTAATTTAGATTTCAGCTATTCTTGTTATATAAAATTATTACAGTATTTGCTTTCATTGAATGAAATATATTGTTTTTAACATTTCAAACTTTTCCACAATGCGTAAATTTAAATTTTGGTCCTATATTTATCTGCGTAAAATATTTTATTCAGTCATTTTTTGAACGCAAATAAATGATCAAAGTTGGTTTTAGCCTGGAGCAGTTTTCAAACATGAGGCTTAAAATAGTAGATACCAATATATGAAAAATTTAGAATATTTATGATAACGTCATGAATGTATGAATTGTATTCCGAAAATTTGTTTTTATTTTTGTAAAAATCCTATATATTTATCTATTATAAATATTAAACAACTCAAATATGTAGTAATTTGTATAGCAGTGTGATTTATTAAATGTCTTAATCCATAAATAAAACGATGGATTAATAACCCTCTAATCCAAGTAGGGTTAAAACTTGAAAGCGCTTTAATTTATTAATTTAGCTTTCATTTAAAGTTGATTTATTTGTCTTAAATATTAAGGATTTGATAATAATTTATTTGGGGAACTTTATCGGCATTAAAATTAAATGTAGTTTATTAGGATATCTACTCATTATTGTAAAGTCTATTTCATGACATTTATAAATGTTGCTGATAAACTAGAGAATCTAATATATCTAAAACATACGACTAATCTATTTATTATTATAATATCTTCTATCTATCATACTTACGACAGAAGAAACGATTGATAGAGTTACCTTAAAGTGGGACGACGTTTGGAATCCCATAGAAATCGGCAAGATGTTTCATCACCGAAAAAAAAGTTATAACAAAACTAAAGTAAAAGCAATAAGAGCTCACACTAATTGTTTACCAGGAATAGTTTAGATTTACCCCGTTCAAGTAAAAGATTAATAGAAAGCCCGTCGCTCGTCGGTGCGAACTTAATTGAACTAATTAAATCGCTGAAAGGGGATCGTTTACGAAGCGCAATAATATATCCTTATCCGTTCCTCAGTGAATTAAGAGTAATCGAGCCGCTCTAAGGCTGGATTGCAGTTGAGTCTAGAGAACAATAGATGTTGGACATCGCTGCAGCGCTTTATTGTTGATACGATTTGCTCGTTTTTACTGAATACATCTACTGTTATGTAACACGAGGAAGCGAGGGATTTTAAAATGTAATCAAGTGTATTGAATCAAAAGCGGTAAGTTTGATAAATCATGTGTCTCTATAAATTTTTTACTTAAGCAAGCGTTAGGAAAATATTAACTATAATTAAAAATTATCATATTATCATTATTTATGAACAATTTAACTCAAAATAAAAAACAAATACATATAAACAGTGAATAAATAGGGACAACTTTCACTTACAGAACTGTAATTTCGTTTCGTTCACACGAAACTTCCTTGCGCAAAGCTTCCAACAAAACTGCATTAAAAAGTTCAATTCAATCTCGAACAAATAGAGTTTACATTCAATACTTTTATTTGAAAATTATTCAGCACTTTATAATATTACTAGATTTCCGCCCGCGGCTTCGCCCGCGTTTTCAAAGGAAAACCCGCATAGTTCCCGTTCCCGTGGGATTTCCGGGATAAAACCTATCCTATGTGTTATTCTGATGTATAAGCTATATTGTGGTAAAGTTTCATTCAAATCCATTCAGTAGTTTTTACGTGAAAGAGTAACAAACATCCTTACATCCATATATCCATACTTACAAACTTTCGCTTTTATAATATTAGTAGGACGTAACTAGCTTCTACCCGCGGCTTCACCCGCTTTGCCAAAAACCTAACAAATTATATACTAAAACCTTCCTCATGAATTACTCTATCTATGAAAGAAACGCATCAAAATCGGTTGCGTAGTTTTAGAGATATAAGCATAAATAGAGAGAGAGCAAGGGGACTTTTTTATACTATGTAGTATGTAGTGATTACTATTTAGTTATCTATACTAATATTATAAAGCTGAAGAGTTTGTTTGTTTGTTTGAACGCGCTAATCTCGGGAACTACTGGTCCGATTTGAACAATTCTTTCGGTGTTAGATAGCTCATTTATCGAGGAAGGCTATAGGCTATATATCATCACGCTACGACCTACAGGAGTGAAACCACGGGGGTGAAACCGCGCGGAGCAGCTAATCTGTGATATTTCATATCAATTTAGAGATCGACAATGGAAATATGTCTGGGCATTCATGAAAACATTTGACATGTCCTTTAAGCTGTCTGTCAAACAAAATCTCTGTCAAAGCTTTTGATTATACGGGAGAGCGGACGAGGGTCAAACTTGTCATGTTACATTGAGAGTGAAATTGGGCTACAGTACACGCTTTCACATTTTACAAAAAATAAAATTGTCAAGTTATTTCACAAATATACAATTGTTACCTTATATTTTAATGGTTCACTCGTCAGTTAACTATTGAGGAAGATAGAGCTGTTTTATTTTTTTCGGATATTTTTACGGAACATATAGTATATAACAACGTTAGTTGTTGTTCATTTGAGATTTCATGTGAACAAGCTATCTATCTCGCTATGTTAGAAAAGGCTTTGTTATGAGCTTCCGAGAATTTTATTTTTTACTAATATAATCTTATAGAATTCTCGACAGTCTTTCGAGATCAAATATTTATCTTAATTAACATCTCACTCGCCCTAAATATCCCAAATTAATAGCAAGTGATCATTCAATATTAAGTGTATTAATGGTCCGTTTTAATATTAAATTATGTAATCTTATAGAACATATTATATAACAGCTGTATTTTATAACCAAATGGCAAAAAAAAAACTATGCAAAAATCCTGTTATGTACTTACATTCTTATAAAATTAAAACATGTTTTATTAATTGAGTTGTAGTAAATATAGTATAACTATATTTGAGGCGGCCTGTGCAGCCGAGATAGGTACATGCTTGAATGCAAGTCAAAGGGAGTCCTTTGAAGCCAAGCCCTTAGCGAGATACGACTTAGGCCTTACATTCAGCTGAGTTGAACTGTCAAGTAATTAAGGTCAAATGCTGGAGATAATTTTAAAGACTTGCGAAGGAGAACAAAAGCATGAATAATATGAAAACACTGTTTGAATTTAATGCTAATTCTGATCCAAATTAGATAATAGTGGGCAAATTATTTATATAGAAGATAAAAGCTATTCTCCATTTTATCAAATGTGCACGAAAGATTTAAGCTGCAAGTTAGGTTGCTGTTACTGCGGGTTTTCCGGAAAACTAGTTTTAGTTCTGAAATAAATTGTTCAGATACTTTTAGCTGGCGAGAAAATGAACGCTTTGAACGTAAAATAACTTCATATTTTATTCTAAAAATATTATTACTTTCGATAATTGTTTTATTACACAGATAAATATATTAGATTTTTGTCGCACAAAAATTTATAATGATATTATTAACCTGAGTAGCGTTATAACATTCCATTTATTGTGTTTCTATCTAGTAGAGATCAAATTATACCACAAAACCGTTAGCGGTTCCCGATTGCTTCAAAACTGTGCCTGTTTATTAATTTACAATTTTCCCCGACATATAACCCACATATTTACGCCTCATTAGTCGATAAACAATACAGTAATCTAAAACCTCTACACGAGGGACATGTAAATTTATTACACCGGGAATCTTCCATGGCTTTAATGTGAGATCATTATCCGTTTTAGGTCACACGCTATATTAAGGTATTAATTATCCGATCTCAGAATTGAGTACACTCTTACGTAAAAATTTGAGCTGCTTAGCTATATTAGAAACATAACTTGAGCTGTCACTTTGGGTTGCGTTATCAGCTTTTTTTGAGTTTAGTGAATAATAAACAACACTCGGCTCTTATGAGCGCACTTGTGACGTAACCGCTAGTATGATCGGCTTCCAAACAACGACATTTAAGTTCCCGCCGTTAGGGGCGATCTCATTTGAGACGCTTTTGATATGTGTTTATTAAGGTGCTGAACTAAACTTGGTATCAACTGATTTCGTACTTGAACGCAAGTATGAGACCGCTTTATTAATACGGGCCTAAATGTTTGACAAGTAATTATGGATCGCCTTTACCAAACTCGCTGTTATGAAAGCTTTTCTTTTGGGAATTACCAATTTGGTATAAACGATCATTATTCTCATTACCGATCCATTAGCTTTGTCGCTGTTACAATTTCTTTGATGATTCTCTCATTATCTGTCTCGGTTCGATACAAATATTATATAAAACAAAATATAAACTCATAAGATTTCAAATATTGGAATCGCTTCTTTGTGAAGGCAAAAAAATCTTTGTAATGCATTAAACATAATAATATACTAGATGCATAAAAGACGGTAAAATGTTTACATTTTTTAGAGACAACCTCAACCAATGCAAGAGAAAAAGCACAAAATAGAGCTATAAATTCGCAGTAAATGTTCACTGTAAAGCGATTAGGAACTTGATAAGTTTGCGCAGAATGCTTTGAGCCCGAGAAAACAATAACATAAAAATTTACAGTACCATTGTACGCCACGAGATGTGCTAGAACGTACTATATTTTATATTTAGTATTTTTATATTTATTTGTATTCTTTGTCTGAAATTGGGCTTCTTATTCGATCTTCATATTGCATTTGGAACCTGTATGCTATTGAAAAACGAATTTGTTTGTTGGGGAGACCTAAACAGAGACAATTGCCATAAAACGGACAGATATTTTAGTAGTCTATAAGATTGTACTGTTATGCATCGTCGTTACAATGTTATTAGAAATAACTGAAGTGTGCAGTTAGTGGTTATAAGGAATATCTATTAAAAAAAAAAATAGATTATAATACGAAATACGATCTTTCTGTTTTGCTAGTATACCCAAAGAAAATTCGCATAGGATTGAGATGTTGTGTCGCGGTAAAAAGTAGTTTATGTTATTATTCGACTCCTTTACACAAAAATCATATCATTAATTCGCTCCATTGCGATTTAAAAGAAAGCCGAAACATGCTTTTGCATTCATATCATTGGTGTTACGAATGGTTAATCAGTTTAAGTAAACGCACAGAATCAGCAATATTTGATATCCTGAGCATGCCGTGCGAATCAACACACATGGATTCAGATTTTAGACGATAGCCTGTCATATTTGCGATTCGTAAAGCATTGTAGCATTTTGCGTGATTACAAGATAGCTTCCGATTCATGGAAACCGTAATTAATTAGCCGTGGATAATGAACATGAAATATATACCGGTAAGGTAACTGAGCTTTTCGGATATTTTACGAAATTGCTATAAATTTTTCGTGGTTGGTTTTTTATTCATAACTAGTGGTCCGCCCCGGCTTCGCCCGTGGTACGTATTTAGTACCTATCCTATATCCTTCTCCTGGCTCTAAACTACCTCCCTGCCAATTTTCAGCTAAATCGGTTCAGCCGTTCTTGAGATAAAAGTGGAGTAACTAACACGACTTTCTTTTATATATATAGATTAATATAAAACATATTTTAATAAAAAGAAGGTTGTGATTTCAAGCAGTGTCATACGTGACGTTAATTAAGTAATTAATATCATAAAAACCCTCAACAATTTTAGCGGGACTATATGAGAAGTGCCAACTTTGAACTAGCCAAGGAAGATGAGCATTATTCAGCTCATCTTCCTTTTTTAAGTCGGTTCAAAAGATAACATTCTACAACATTGCTAATATAATTATTTTACTAACATTGAAGGGTGGGTTGTTATTGTTTGAAATCTGGGTTGGATTGTAATATAGGTAAGTAAACATTTCTTGTTCAATTATTATAATGTATTGTGAGATGATCCTACGCGCGCATAAGTCTTTGATTATTTTGCAGAATGTGTGGATTCGATATTAAATGAAAGTATATTGTGTGATATTTTTTATTTGCCTCATTTTGTTGTACATTAAGCTATATCGACGACCTGATCAAAGTGGCGGGGAGCCGCTGGAGTCAGGCCGCTGGTGATCGGTCGTTTTGGAAATCTTTGGGGGAGGCCTATGTCCTGCAGTGGACGTCTTGAAAGGCTGGAACGACGATGCTATATCAAAAAGATAATTTTTTTTGCCTGTAAATTGTTTGTAGTAATAAATACATTTTTCTCTGTGTTATGAATACGTTTATAAATTATCAAGTTTTCTTTGTTAAAGATAATCGGATTAAGAAAAATGCAATTCAAAATTTGCTATTAACGATTCATAAAGATAGTGCATTCCTTCATATGTGATAAAAATTTTGTTGCAAATAGCGTAGCATTCATATAAATTAACTACGTCACCAATTACTATCTGCATTCCAATAAGCGATTATTAACTTTAGCAGCGCTTGAAGCGGTTCAGTTACAATGTTATTAGTTTCTATTGTTGCTCTGTGGATAATTATCTATGCAAAACAATTCAACTGAACTTAATTGCATCTAGTATTTGACTATTTGTTGGCTAGATTAAGAGCGAATATTGAATTTCTAAATTAACTGTAGTGTATTATGATGCATTTACATATTCGTGTTTGCTATTTGCCTCGTGACTCGATGACGTTTCATCGAAACATTCGTATATGAGTGTCGATGCCAACCTTTGTTCAAACTGAACAATAGTTTGCGCGAAAGTTGAAGTCCGTAAAACTGGTCTGGTACTGGTACAAATGAAATATTAAATGAAGTATTGCACTGTTTACATATTGCGTGTTCCTTATTCGCACATCACTTCGCTGTTCGCGAGATACTAAGAGTATACAGTAGGTACTACAGGTTGTAGTAATTGTTTTGTATTCTACGGATAGGAAAATGCTAAACTAGAGTACGATAACACGGATACTGTGAACTGTAAAGCCCAAAACAAGTGTAACAGTGTATGCCACATTTCGAGTACTCAAATATAGCAGTACTGTATGAACTCATTTCTGGTTTTCAGGTACTCAAATATGTCAGTACTGTATGAACTCATCTCTGGTTTGCGTTGGCTCAAATTTCTAGTCCGCTGAAGTGTGGTAACAGAGGTGTTTTAACATGCACCAAGTAATTGCAGCTGGGATTTTTCGGTGTTTATTCTCTCCTTGTTAACGTTAGGTTAAAATTACATGTTTTGTACGTGAAAGCGAATGACTATTTAACTGAAGTAGCCAAAAATATAGAAGCTCTTTATAAAACTGTTTAGTTTTTCAATTTATTACCAACAGTTTTCAGAGATAACGTTACGTTTGATGGAGCAAAGAATATAGATACAGCCAATGTTTTTAAGTGGAATTAAAATAAATATAATATTATAAACATAACAATTTTGTTCACGCAATTTATCCATAACTGGATACAATGGATTGTAAAATTATGGATTCATTATCGTAACCTTAGAACATCAGGGAATAATAAGAATTTATATTTATTAACTTGGACGTAAATAAGATAATATTTTGAAATAATAACGAATAGGAAATATCTCCTTTGTGTTTTCCTGGAATTTAATTTTCAATGTCTTAAGATAATACTTAAAAATATTACCAACAACACTATAATATTGAAGAATTGAAGCAAGAATATAATATTGAAGAAATCTTTTGCTTTGGAAAATTGATAAGTTTACTACCGTCTACCTAGTCTTGCCTATAAGTACTTATATATAACTTACAGCCGAGAATATAATATCTTCTCCATGCCCTATTTTCAGAGTTTAGTTATAATAATATGAAGTGAAAAAACTAAAACCCAACTACGACAATAACCGGCGCTGAAAAAGTATAAAACAAGATTTCAGAATACTGAACTGAACAAAGTTGCTAATGTAGTTGCAAGTAAATGGACACAGTAGACTCTACCAAGATGCCTTCGTTGTAAATTGACAATAATGTCATACAATACTATTCTGAAGTATGCAATATTCCACTATGTAAAGATAAATTTTCATGTTTGGAAAGGCGTAGTCACACGTTGTTGAAGTGCTACGGTAGATAGGTATATTATGTAACGTGTGACTACGCCTTTCCAAACATGAAAATTTATCTTTACATAGTGGAATATTGCATACTTCAGAATAGTATTGTATGACATTATTGTCAATTTACAACGAAGGCATCTTGGTAGAGTCTACTGTGTCCATTTACTTGCAACTACATTAGCAACTTTGTTCAGTTCAGTATTCTGAAATCTTGTTTTATACTTTTTCAGCGCCGGTTATTGTCGTAGTTGGGTTTTAGTTTTTTCACTTCATATTATTTGTACTATTTTGGTGTTAAAGTGTATTTGGGGGCATAATATTAACAAAAGTTAAACTGATGAACTAATAAAGAAGCTATGGACGAAAAGATGTGAATTATATGCAATCAGCCCATGAATACAGGTAAAGTCACGAGCAAATGCTAGTAATATATATATTTTAAAAATGTACAAGGAAAGCGCTTTCAAATGATACCAAACACGGGATATTTATCTTAACTTTATTTTTTTACTCTGTATGTTTTGTCCGATAGAGGACGCCACATTAGATTTTGTGAAACCCCATATAGCCTATAACCAGCGGACAATTAAGACGCTTCTAATGATATGTCATTTGTCAAATTCTGATAAGTAGTTTAGACGTTACGAGGGAACAGATGAACATACATACATACATACATACATACATACATACATACATACATACATAGCCTGTCAAAATCATAACCCTCCTTTTGCTTTGCCGTAGTCGGGTAAAAATGGATAATATTCAGTAAACAGCTTATAGGTAAAGAGCTTATGATGTAGATTGTAGAAAAAAGTAACTTGTTGAATAGGTATATTCCGATGCAGTTTCGATTCACGTATTTATAAATAAATGGCATTCAAAAATACTTAAATCATTTGAAAGGTTTAAAAAAAGGTTGAGATAACAAAACGTGGATTTACGCATACTAACCTAAGGATAACGTTTCTATTTTTGTTTACGGAAATGTGTGTGTAAAGGACCGTGAAATAACGATAAATTTTGAGCGTATACACCGCATTCTGCCTTAAAGTATTTGTTCTAATATGATATATTGCTCACGGCTACAAAAAATACATTTCTTTTAAGTAAAAGATATGGGAATACGCGATTAAAACGCTTGGTTTAATATAAAAGATTTGGATATAGCATACACAAGATGTGTTACTTAAACGAGTAAATTTAAAATTTTGCAGATACGAGCATGTAGAAGTAAATTGTATAAGATACAGTTTTAAATATTGCATTAAATAAATACATTTTTGGAAATCTCCATTAAAAACTTGATTTTGGATAAGTGAAGTTAAGTTTTACATTTTTTTAGTGTATTCATGCTTAGATTAAAGTAGTGTAATGTTTTGATTGTAGTATTGCAAATATATCTTAATGCTGAACACATAAGCAACATCTGATTGATAATAGCATAATTCGTCTACGCATGTATAGATTAATTGTGTTCCTAATTGTTCTCTACGTCATGATTAATTGCATCGCCCGTTTCTTCGATTCGAATTAATCGTATTGTTCCTGGATTGAATACTAAACAGATTATTAGAACAACACATGGCCAAGTTTATTGTCTTTGATGACATAAACGTTAAAGGTCAGTGCTATGAGCTATCGGTCAGTACACATAGTTTATTATAACAAGCGGGTGACCGTTGACCTCGTAATGTACCACGGTGTTACGTTCCTAGAGCTTCAGATTAGGAGTGATTGGCGTATGCGAAATTCGATTAATGTGCTATTAAAACTCAAGGATATGTAAACGATGTTACCGTGCTTCAGTTTTACGGGTTTCGTGGCTATACGAGTTTCCCCTTCTAGTTTGTATCTGTCTCGTATGTAGAGACAAAGTTATAAATACACTTGTAGGAAATACTTTACTTTATTTACAAGACAAAACAGCTCAAATAAAATGTATGTGTATGCTCAAATATGCTTCACGTATTCTGTTGATGAAATATATTATTTTTTAAATATGTGAAGCTATTCTCTGTTTTATAAGAATGAGTAAGCATTAAATTGGATAAAGGTTTATAAAGGTGCGGTTTGAGAGTCTTGATGTATCGTTGAGGCGCTCACTTAACG
Source organism: Colias croceus (assembly GCF_905220415.1). NCBI lineage: Eukaryota > Metazoa > Arthropoda > Insecta > Lepidoptera > Pieridae > Colias > Colias croceus. Next base: position 5,180,876 of record NC_059553.1, read on the forward strand.
AGTGGGGGACGTTTTATGAGCTGTTTTATGACACTGGACATTGTAAACTTACATTAAGATTTAAGTCTATAGCGTTGACTATAATAGGACCATTGTTGGGATATTTCCTAATTTTTATCTTGGAAGTGATTTCATTTGTGAATTGTGGGAAATAATACGGGCTGTTGATGATGATGAAGAGGAAATTGCATTTATTTGTGTTGTGTTTGTAGAAGATTTTACGAAAAATTGAGCAAACATAACTAAACTACCTATCTGTGTTCGACAGTTCTCGCGAAGACAGGAAAACTATTTGTCGGGTCATCTAGTATTTTTATTTATTACTTACAGACTTACGAATATAATATTTTATGGGTAACTATAACAATACGAATAATGAATATCATAATGATTTTAATTTACAATTACACATTGTGCGTTATTTTCACTCTACATTTCACAATAAATGCCTACTTTAATAAACAACAGTACTTTCAGGAAAAATTATTTCCTGTTTTCTATAAATACGATATGATGTGCTAACGAGAGTAGATTAACGACAGATCAAGTAGATACTGTTGACAGACCAAAGCCATAATGCCATTATAATCGAAAATCGATGACCGATTATAAAACAAAATCATTAGTCACATTGTCAGATTATCTCTATAATACGAGTTTTATTCAATTCCGCGAATATTTGGATTAATTTAAAAAAAAAACACAAGTTGTTGCCTGGGTATCTATATTTTTTCTTCTTACTCTTGTCGAAAATGAAATAACTAATGTATAAATAATAATGATAATTACATTCCCTTAAAACGAAAAGTTTTAAAGGAATGTAAAAAAAAGGATTTAAGAAACACCTGTTTCGAAGGAGACAGGAAATTCTAAGAAAAATCTAAGAAGGTATTAATGTAAGAGCGCGCTCGGAAAAAGATCCTTTTTAATAAGGAAAGACTTTGTTTTCTTATATTCTTTGAAGTTAGAATGAAAATAAAAGGAATGCATTCAATGCATATTCTTTATTATTAAATGTATTCTTTAGCCTGTCATATTATTCCTTTTCCTTTATAAATAGTTCAGATTTACGGAAAATATATAGCAAACAATTTTTTTATTTCGAAATATGTTTATAAATAAAATGTTATTTTTATTATTATGTGAAGTAAAATATTTTTCCTTTAATGTTTAAAGTTCCAACAATATTTATATAATCCTCATTCGTATTCAATATTTATGATCATACTGTAAATATCGTTTCTTGGCTAAGTACGAACATAAAATTTATCTAACCACGAGATTTTCAAAGTAAAAATAAGACGTATCACGTATGTGCTATTGTTTTTTTAAAGAAATATACAAGGATAGCAATTCAATATATTAACAAACAGAAAGGTTAACTTACCAATAAGTTTTGTTTATTCTGATTGTTGTAAAATTTGTGCTTTTAATAAATTTTTACACCAATTTAATTTTCACACTTCAATACTTTATGAATCTATGAAATCCCCTTTCCATCTAAATATTTACACGACGCGAAAGGGAAGTATTCAGAGAACCGGAAAATATCGTAGATAAAAATCACACACACAACTTTCCGGCATGGCTGTTGGAAATGCACTGAAACATTTGGCCTTTACGGTAAGGGAATTTTCAGTTATCACACCCCAGCCTATTTACTTGTTTATCTCGACGTCCTCCACGCGTGGTTCACCCGACTTTCTCTTTAGATAAGGATCCTAAGTGAAATTTTTTCACGTTGTATTCGGACGTTTGCCTAAACGTTTTTGTTCAATTTCGGTAAAGCATTCTTTTCAGACGCGTCGTTCTGTATTCTTGTTTTCGGTTTGAATACAACGTCTTTGATAAGGAATTTATACACAATGTAAAAATTTAATGTAGAAAATTTACGAACGTTTTTAAATACAATTTACTTACTTTTATTGAGACAACTCAAAGTATTTCAAAAGTACTTGACTTTTAACTTTATTTTATCGGACGTTATTGGAACTGGGAGGTTTATAGACGCGATTTTTATTCAGTTGTATTATTATTGGGTATTGTGAAATGGGTGGCCCTTAAGTGTAAAGGATCGTTAAGAACTCTCGTGAAAGCGAACGGCTGGTCGTAACTTAATGACGAAGCACTTTTGATGATAAGATGTCCTTCAATATTTTGCAAGGCTATTTTGTTGTATACACAATACACCATTGATGGAACATGCTTTAGTAGGAATTAGGTCACGTGGGCACACGGCAGGCTAACACGATCTCACGAAAGTTCGTTAAGGTAAGTATTAGAATATTTACAGTATTCCGAGGTTGAACTTCATTTAATATTTCATTCGCGGGTTTCACCTAATTTAGAATCTCACATCGCACATACACACTGTTTTATCTATTTTGAGACTGTCGAGAACATAATATGAGACCATATTTTTATATAGAAACAGACAGATATTCTATATCATAATATGAATATCTAAAACATTTGACACTAGTTCAGGATACATCGCCCATTTTTGCAAGTGACTACTATCAAGCTAATTTTCCGTTTGTAGCTTTATTTTGATGAGACGCCCAATAATTTCGTGTACGAAAGTCTCGATTGTGGTAGCTAACAGAGATAACAAGGATAAAAATTATTGATTTGATGGTTCTCAAATATTTATTACTAACTGAATTTTTTTTTATGTTCAATCTCAAGATAATTACCTAAATTATTCGAAAAAATATTTGTCCTACAAAATCTATGGTTTGTTCACAGAGTCCCCCTTTCCAAAGTGTATCGATTACGAGGTCATCATAAATGATTACTAACAAGCTGATTTTTTTGTTTTCACTTAGTTAATGTTTATATAATTCAACAGACATATTGTCCTACAAATTGCGTAATAAATATTGGAGAACCATCAAATCAAAAATTTTTATCCTTGTTATCTCTGTTAGCTACCACAATAGAGAGTTTCGTACACGAAATTATTCGGTGTCTCATTAAAATAAAGCTACAAACGGAAAATCAGCTTGATAGTAGTCACTTGCAAAAATGGGCGATGTATCCTGAACTACACAACCTACATTATGTAGAAAAACTAAAAGTGACTTAATATAATTTTTACGTTATTTTTATTTTTGTTTTACCATTAGAGTCAAGACCGATTTTTTTAACATAATTTGTAATGAGCAAAGATAATGTAATAGAATATGCTATAAATACAACCAACTAGTGTTATCTATAAGGAAGTATCTAATTAATTGTACAAGATTACATTATTCGAGTGCACAGAAGTGTTTTATGATGATAAAATGCAAACAGTATGTTTAGATTATATCAAAATTAATTACGTACCTTGCTATAAAGAAAAAAAATAGGCGATTTATGTGTGAGTAACCAATCATACTCTGCTTCTGCATTCACGAATAAAACCTGTTGAAGATTATTTCTCTTTACGGGGAAGGAATGGTGGATCCATTGAGATAATATTACTACGTATGGAGGAGAACACGAACAAAATCTGTGCGCCAAGCGCGGCGGCGCGGGGCGCATTTTTATGCTCTAACTAAGTTTTAAAAATTATTATCTAGTTAGGTACTTACCGATGAAAAGTTATTCCTTTGCACTTTTCCGTATTATTTGTATTATTAATTTTGTGCAATATCGTAACACACACGAAGGCATATTTGATGCGTTTCACTTTAAAACAAATAAAAAATTAGCGTGACGTTCGTGAGCGAGCAAGGGACTGAGTGCAGTTAAGCCATATGGCTTATGGTGAGCGGAACATAAGTGATGTAGGCGGTGTCGTCTCCATATGTATATCTCAATGGGTGGATCATGGACTGAACCCTCATAGAAGGTTGTCGTCTATGCAGTGTGAACATAATATCATAATATATGGGTTGATGACAATAAAACCAAATCATCCTACTATAATAGTATAAAGTTTGTGAGGAGGGATGTATGTATGTTTATGTTTGTATGTAGTATGTTTGTTACTCTCTCACGCAAATACTACTGAACCGATTACAATGAAATACTTTGAAATCGCATGCGAAGCCGCGGGAGAAAATCTAGTCACTAATAAATTAAAAAAAATCAAAATAGATAACATTTTTATATAATCTCATTAGGTACTATTTTAATGAAGTAGCTACTAATGAAACGATAAAAGTTATAACCTTTCGCTCGCTTTGGTGAATGAGTTATTAATTTAATTACAAACCTCATTAGGATTATATTAAAACGGTGATTGATTGCTTTCCATTAATTAGATGCTTATTTATTAAATTAATATTTACTTTTTGGAAACGTTATTATAAACGCAATGTCAAAATGTAGATATCTGTCTCTTTTTTACAACAATAAATAATAATATTTCATTTTCAAAAACATACATCTTTTATCTACAAACAAATAAGATAAATTTCAAGTATATAAATACAAGAATGTTGGGAAATAATAATTAAGTATATAAGCACCACAATGCGAAATTCAAAACTTGTTATTTTCAGGGAACATTGACCTCTATATGATTACAATAGAATAATAGGTGGCGAAGAAAACAATAGAAATTTATAAGGTGTTACAAATGGGTAATGAGAATAACTCCAATAATTTAAAATTAATATATAGCTGGTGATAAGCGGTTGTTGTGATAAGTATGAACTCAATAGTCTCTACATGGGATGATATTATATAATAATTTATTTTAAACAAACTATGCTTTGAAGTAACATCACAATTATACTAACCGTATTATGTAGAGACAAAAAGACTACGGTTATATTAAAACTACGATTCAGCAGATATCAAATGCAAACAATTATCTCCGCTCGTCGATTTTGTAAGTCTATCATAATCATTGGTTCAGTATAATTGGATTCATCTATAACACTCTGCCATGTAAATAAATAAATAAGGCAATACATCAAACCGTCAAAGTTTGCTCCATCAATCAATGTACTTACCTTACGTGACTTGAATGATTTTATTTAACCAAAATTACTAAGAAAGGCTGTTTCCCAATGTATTTGTGTTGTTTAATAGAACTAACTACCCGATAACATTGTTATAATTTGATTTTATTCACGCATAGTCAGGTTACGGCGGTAAAGTTGAAAATTGTACGCAAAATATACTGGAAAATACGATTATGAATGTTATTCATGTTTTCGCATATATGTTAAACGTTTTTTAATCATTATGGGTGTCTTTACTTATTTTAATACACAGGAAATTTCTTTATTTACCGTGATGCAAAGTTAGACTATAATTTTAATCTAAATGAAAATGCAGTTTCCTTCATTTTGGTAGAAAAAAGTGACTGTTTCTTTAACAACATATTTTTTCTTACATTTTACTAAGAGCAACTTAGATATTTGTAATTTAAATATTTTAATATAAAGCGCAGTCATTTTTAACATACATTCTTTTTCAGTCTTAACATTATTATCCCAGCTGCTAGGTACGCTTTTTAATAAATATCCGAAACGAAACGAAATAGCGTCATAAATTTTGGTGCCTGGAGTTATCTTTACGAAACACGTATATCGTTTTTTATATAAATACAATATATTTTTAAATTGATACAGTATTTGTATATTTATGTTCCTTTATACGTTGTTTTGTACGAAACGATTCGCTATTAAAAATCGATTAAAAAATCGATTTAAAAAGGAGACAGTTAAAGTTAAAACGGTTAGAGAGTGAAGTGAAATTATACCTTGTTCATTAATTTTATTGGTTGATGGCAGTCTGTGCAAGACATCAAACTGGTGATGTCCTTACTTGGTCCTTACTAAGTATAATTGATTTAGGGGATATTTTAATCGATAGCACTTATCCGCAATAATGGACAATATTTTAGGGATTCTTTCATAAATGATTATCGTATTGTTAATTCTGTTATCATCAGAACTACTTAAATAGTATTTTGTTACGCCAAATTACCTATGAATAACATGTGTAATATAATATAAATTATAAATATATTTTTCAAGATATTTGTGTTTAAAAATAATCCAGCCACGATGCCATATCTCTCTGCTCAGAAAACTTTAAAATTTTTGAACGGTATCGCATTTCACACCTATTTTCGCATTTTAGTTTTAGCCTTGTTTTTAATATGTAACTGGATCCATTTGAGAATTCCATATTAAAATGTAAACATCATATAAGATACAAATGGGCTGTTTTCCGCCCATATCACTTCAAAATACGTAAAGGTCCATAACACAAGAGAACCGTGTTTGGAAAACATTGACCTACGCGGTAAAATGCTTCGGTAAATATTTTCTATTTTAACATTAACCTGAACCAATGTTTATTTAGGTTTGGGTATAATTTTAAAGAAAAACAACTCAGAATTAACATTTGCATGGCCATGAGTATGGGCTTTATTAAATTTGCCATATGCCTGTAAATTTGTAATTTATCTTACGTTTTTTCTATATCTATTATTTTGAGTATACTTATTTTAAATTGTTCATCCCAATTCCATCAAATCAGTAAAATATTGATTGTTGTGTGTACTTTCTTGTTTCCTTGTCTTTATTGTATTACTGACTGAAAACAAAATGAACACATTTTGTTTAGATAGACTATTTTTAAGATCAAGTATAAAACACAATACCTATCCGATTTATGACTTTTATATAAAGGTAATCTTCTATTTTATACGTTTTGTCTCCTTCAATATCAACAAATGTAGCACAAAATCTCTAATTATATGGTTTGTGCTCATCAATCAAACGTAATCCTACTGTCTCCGCCAGGCAATAAAACGACAATCACAATCGAACGTATCAAAGTACTAAAGAAGAAGATATTCCAAATAAAATCCTATTGCTTACGATTTAATTGGTCTCTCTTAAGAGGAATTAGACGTTAATTGGAATCAAATTGAATTAATGTTCGTGTAAGTCAATTTTAAGACATATCTTGGAAATCTTAAGAAAAGCGCCTACATTTCAAATGTTTTATTAAGAACTTTCTATAGGCCGTAAGTATTAGCATGATCGTTATCCTTTTAGTTTTCAATAATATTACCTTACTTCAGTTTTACGCTCTACGCGAGTAAAATGACAATTTTTAGGCACATTAGTTAGCGACATCAGTACAAATCGGCTTACACAATGTAGTATTAACATGTCCATTAACATTCGCAGTAACGAATGTATTGTCTGCCAAACTAATTCTAAGCATTTATTTTGACAAGCATGTAGTATCCTTTGTTAATTATGAACAAGTATGTTTTGGTATTACTTGTCTAATTTTATTTAACCATATAGTTTCACCGATGCTACGAAAAAACATTTCTTTTCAATTTATGGCTACATAATCATAAAAATTATGCGGTTTTAATAAGCTATGATATATAACTCAGTAGTTACATAATTGGTTTAAACAAAAAAATTAACCTTTCCCAAAATAAGGCAATTTCTCATCATGTACAATAATTTCTTATTCAATTTCACCTTTACGAGAAATTTATCTTCAAAATTGTACGCAATATTAAGATAATTTCTCATTTATGATGAGAAATGTACGTGTTACTATGCCAGATGGTAAGTACTCTGAATAATGGTTAGTTAGAGCAGTTTCATAAATTAGATATTCCTAAGGTACAGAATGACGTCATTCGTGCATTGTTAATGAATTCTTTGTCAACGTAATAAGTATCCTAGGAATTACAGCTAATTCAAAACGTTCTTTGTGAGCTGCGAGTGATTCTATTAATTAACTGATAGAACGAATTAATGAGAATTCAGAATTAACTGAAGCTGTTGTCAGATGGATTCGTAGATCATTTGATGTTTGAACAGATGTAGGATTGATTTAATTTACCAATCTATTAAAAGGCTAGATTTCATTGCCAAGTTTTCAATTAATTAACGCTTAGAAATTATAAATGGTGTAAATTATCCGACTTTTTTATAGCTAGGTATAGGTTCTATTACGTATCTCTTATTTTGTTGCCTATACGCACACACATACATACACACAAACACACCCAAACGCACTCACCCACACACACAACTCACCACTCTTTAATAAGTTACTGTTTTAAATATACATATAATTGATAATAATTGTAAAACTCGTAATTGGCGTATTGTATCATAGATGTAAGTAGATTAAGTCAAACTGTAAGCTGTGTAGTTTTCGAATAAATAAATAAATAAATAAATAAATATTTTTAATAATTTTAAGACAGCACAAACAGTAGGTACTAAAATAAACAGTTTTATTTTATTTTTTATTTTATTCATAAATTACAGCTGTTGATAAGATAAATTATACTAAATTTTACATATAAAAAACGCCAATTACAAGGCACACCGATAAAAGTAAAATTGTGTGACAAAAAACGACAACTAGGGTAAACTCACCTAATTGTGTGACTCACTTAATTCGGAGATACAACGTTTGGACTCTTACACAGCGTTATAGGAGTAATATCCAATACATTAAAATTAACCCTATGGTAGGGTAATAAAGCTTCTTTTCGTGTACAAATTTTTGTTAAGATCGTGCGAGTGAAATAGTAACAATCAAGGGATTTGTCATTGCGCCCGCCATGTTTGACGTTTCACCGGTAGCGTGCGACTATGCTGTCATTATTTAATTAATTTTAAATAGAAAACGTGGGTTAAAGTTCATGATACTTTGAAAATTAATTGTTAAAAACATATATTTGTTGATACCGACAAAGGTTTTAGTAATTTTTCATTTGTTTTTGCATAATACCTTATTTCCTGGGTTCAAAAAGTTAACGATTCTCAAGATTGCAACTCAAAACAGTGTCACCGAATTAACCAAGCAAACTTTTATTATTTTCAATTCGTGTATTAATAATTGTCTTCAGTACGTATACGTTAGTAGTTTAAGTCAGAAAATATTTATTTTTACTCAGGTAAAAAATTAGGATAGCTTTCAAGCATTTTAAAAAAGTCCGTTATTTTTTTTATCGAGTTTTTATCACATAATTAAGTGAGTTATTTTTTTTATTTTAGACAGCATGGAGGAAGACAAAAATAAAAATAGAAAATATAATGAAACAACCCTGACATCCGCAATTCAAAGTATTATGCAGTCAAAAATGAGACCGTACACACTACACACAAACAATTTATAAAGTCCAATATTGTTTTTTATTGTTACCCTCTTTTGATAGTTTCTCGTTGATTAATAAATACATAATTATTACTTTCAATATGTTATATTTTATATTAATTTTATTTTTTTGTTACTTTTGTGTTAAAAAATAATAAATACTCGCTTAATTCGGTTATAACAGAATTAGGGAAGTACTATCACCGAATTATAGTGATTGTCACAGAATTAGACAAGTCATCGCGGTTTGATTAAGCTCATTTTAACGCTGAGATAATTCATATATGTTAAGATTACACTTGATCATATGATAAATAGAAGACTGATTAATGATCCTATTAAAAATAAAAATAAAATTTATACAGGTTAACCTGGTTTTTTTTTCATATTCTGTTTTGTCACAGAATTAGATGAGTTGACCCTACAAAGGTAACATAATACGGAAAAGAGCAAATTTTTATGCAAAATTATTTGCGACGGAGATTAATATTGCATCTCGTATTTCAGAAACAAAAGTACATCCATGTGGCGGACGTATTCCCGACAATAAACTGTTCTGAAGCATTGCCTTCGGCGTTTCGTCATTGTAAAGTGGAACGGCCAAGCGAGCATTACGGAACATTTTATATTTAAGAAATGTGGAAATGGAACTTATGTAGTTCCGTTCTTGTATTAAAATTTATAGTACATTTCATATGAATACATCTATCTTTAGTGATATTTTGTCTAGTGAATACTAAGCCGAGTGGTTATTATTTCTAGGAACTAAGTTTGCGTTCAATATAAGCGTGGGTAGTATTTAATCATAAATGTGTATAAGCGCATTTCATAAACCTTTGAATGGTATATTCTTAATTTAAATATACCGTATTATGTTCAATTATACATTTATACAAGGACTTAATAATTATAATAGAAATGGCAAAGGTTAAAAATAACTAGTTTAAAAAATTGCAATTCTTTTGCCTTATGTCCAAGGGATACGAGTTTTCTCTTTAACTGTAATTGTACAGTTAATATTACTTATATGAGGAAAATGAGTTTGTTTATTATGGATGTGTTCTAAGAATCCATTACAGTATTTAGTATGGGCGTATGTGTGCCGTTTTTCGCGAAAAGGGCAAACGTTTTTGCTTACAATACCTATATACATACGTTTAAGTTTGTTTTACCCATACTTTTTGTATGGGTCTGGGTTTGTATGGTGGGTTTATTGGGTCGTTTTGACTCAAGTATTTAACATTTTTGTAGGTTTGCGCTTTTATAACTTGATTTAATATACGATGAATTTGATGCAAACCTCTATATGTGAAAATAAAACGAATACTGCGTTCATAATGTTCTTTGAAATTGATTCATAAATCAACAGTACTTTGAAAATCTGCATCCGACCACTTTCTTATAACCGTTTACCATCGTAAAATGCTCCTAATACATTTCCCTTCCACTCCCAACCGTTTATTTCCATATACTATTTATACAATAAATATCTTATACCAAGAAGAAATGAAATTAAATGCGTTTATCATCGAAATATACATAACTATTTAAAAAAAGCTACAATACAGGTTCTAATACCTTGCCGCCCCAGCAGACGTTGTTGTGCTCTATTGCCCCCTTTTCATTTTTTCTTTCTATATAAGAACAAAAACGTTAAAAAATTGCTTATACAGATAATATTTCAATTTATAGCTTGCATATTGTTTGAAAGCCTTTTGGGTCAAACTAAATGTCACAATATTTGCGAAAAGGCTTATCTACGTTGATGCAATTAATGCAAAGCACTTGAGTAGTCAAACTAAATCATCACAGGGAGATGTCCAGAGGCACCTTGCTCATATAACACGATTATATGCACGGACGATCCATCCAAATCTATATTATGGTGTATAGCTTATATTATTTTAAATAATGATACCTACACACACGTAATGACATATGATTTCGGAATACATGGAAAAACATGAAAATGATGTATATATGTAATATAATGAATCTAGATATTGTTAGAAAAAAAATTGATGTTCGTGATTAAAAAGCGCCGAAAAATGATCAAAAATTTAAAATGATCGGCTAAGAATGATCAGTAAAAATCAAACATACGAACTTTCAAAATCTGTGTTCAAAAGCGTAAATAATAATTTATAATTAAACCACATAATTTGTTAAATAAAATAATGTTTCATATCATAAGTTTATGTAACTGTGTATGTAGAATTCAAGACAGTGTTACCAACAAGATACAATATACAGAAACAGTTCCTGTGGAAGCTTCACTCAAGCCAGGCTTAATTTGGTATTGTTGACAAGATCCGTGTATCTCACACTGTGATGAGGGTCCGGTGATAAAGTCAAGATGGACACACAGTCCGCCTTGGGATCAGGAATGAGAAAACAACATTATCTGCCTATTTTATGAATTCTTACTCGACATTGAATAAGTAATATGTTGTGTTATGTTCTAGAACTTTGTGTTTTAATTATAATTCACTGTTTTTGGGACTTACTTATTTATCTTATCAAGATTGTCATAATATTTTATAAATAATAAATTGTAATATGTAAATTTTATCAAAAACACGTCAAAGCAATTTTACGAAAGATGCAGAGTATGAATATGATTGTTTATCGTTTATGTAAATTATTTTTATCTCGTTGTCTATTATTTTTCTTTTGTTCTTTTGATTTAATATTTCAAATCTTATTTCTTCGTTATATTATTTGGTCGTCATACCGTTTTATGTACGTACGGAATTTAATGTTATATTGGTTCGTACTTGGCGCTCCGAGAACAGGTAGTTACGTGAAGGAATTTCCTATATTGAATATTACGAAAATATACTTTTATATCTCTGATATTACAAAGTAAGGGATTTTATTAAGTAGAGTATTGGTTTCGTACTCTACCTGGTTATATTAAGGTTTCATTTTTATAAATCTTATATATAAAATTCTCGTGTCACAATGTTAGTCTGCATACTCCTCCGAAACGGCTGGACCGATTCTCATGAAATTTTATGTGCATATCGGGTAAGTCTGAGAATCGGCCAACATCTATTTTTCATATGTACCACGGGCGAAGCCGGGGCGGACCGCTAGTATTTTTATAAATATATGATTCAGGTTCGCAGAAATATGTTTCTATGACTATTAAATTATGTTTAAACTAATGTCTTCATTTGAAACAGATAATTTTTGGTAAAAAAAATTTAGTTTACATAATATGTCTTTATTGTAAACACAGTTTTACCTTAAAATACAATAGAATGTAATCGTATTATGAATAATTTTAGAATTTATTAAAATTCAGCCCTAATAAATTGTAAAGTAAAATTTTGTTAGCAGAACCTAATATTTTGTTTACGCTGTGGAAGATTGAATGACAGCAAAGTTTTCATCAAAGTTTATTTGAAACGTAGACATGATACGTGAACATACATACATTTTGACAGATATTGTATAACGGGATGTGAGCGTTTTGTAATATAATGTTAATACTAAGAACGTATATAACTGTAAATCGAAAGATATTATTTCAAACTATTATAATAATAAAAACTTACAAATAATATGTTATTCAATGTTATGATTATGAATTGTATTATTCGAGATGCTTTTGAAAAATTGTTTGCGACCAGAAACCTTATTACAAATACTTACCTAATTACGTTGCTATTTTTGTATTAACATAAAAGATGAGAAAAAATTCACAACAACAGCGCGAACGTAATAAAAACCTAACTGCATCTGCGGATCTAATTATCCGTTCTTTATAAAATATGAATCTCTACATTACTGTTCCTTAAGCAACTGGTACAATTTTTATTTTTCCAGCAATTTCATATTTTAATATTAGTTATTACAAACATTAGAATCATCGGCGTCTAGAATTTATTAATGAAGCAAAAGTCTACCAAATGAACGGCAATAATTAATGTTTAATTTATTCTCACTGAATATGCTAATTAACGATAAATTAAGCAAAGCTGAAAAGTTGATAAGCGTATATGAAGGAAAGTTCTTTGGCCAAACAAGCGGCGCTCATGCGAAGCAATATTGTTATCAGTTCTAAACTTTTAATTACCCAAGCTTAAACAAACCTTGATATATACGTTAAAGTTTAACAAAATTAAAACTATAAGTCCATTTAATTAATTTATCATTGAACATTTAATAACTTTTATTGTTAAATTGTTTAATCAAAGCAAATTATAAACAGTCAGTAAGCATCCCGTAATGACACACCTTGTTTTTATTATTACAGTATCCCATAATAAATAGCGGTATGGGATTCGGTTTGTATAGTAAATATCCTATGTTTGGGACACACAAGAGTCTCTGGATGTAAGCCGCTTGTAATCGGTCGTTCGGGAAATATATTTGAAAGGTCGGACGCTCGACCGTTATTTGTAAGTCTACAACGATATGAAATGTTTTTAATATTTTTAAAATGCGATAAATATACAACTTTTAAAAATTTAAGGGAGTTGTGACTAGAACTGAAAAAGCTCGTGTTTAAGTCGTATGAATTTGCAATAAAAAGAGATGTGAATAAGCAACGATGACGTGGTCCTGAAAACCGTAGAAACCTAGAATCATAATAAGTTTTTGCTTCATGAGAGGTTGTCGCTATTAACTCAAACTCAAATATTTATTTATTCAACTAGACTTTTTCTGAAGCAATTTTGAATCCTATAACACAGTTTGACCATTTATATTGACTGTAATAGTAGTATCGCATTGAAATAATATGTGATATCTGTAAACTTAAATTCTAATAAACGGTTGTAGATACGCTACGACGTTCGTAGCCACAGGGAATATTTACTCGAATATAATTTTATTTGCTTAAAGATCAAAGAGCCAGTCGTACACCGTTGAAATAATAATGTCACAAAACGGTATCATTGCCATATATTTAGTTTGATAAGTAGCTACTCCATTTGATGATTGAAAATCAATATAATTCGTATAATTTCAAGTTCGATTTGAAGTTCTAACAAGCCTGGTTTCCTTACGCTAATGGGCTCTCTTGGAAATCAAACCTACGAATCGTAGGCTTAAATGGATTCGTAAATGGTCCTATCTAATTAGTGAAATACAAGACGAGGGATAGAATTACTTCGCAATATTGGCAGCTGGATATATATTTTTCTTCTTTTAAAAAGGAAATCGTCAAGATCAAATTGTTTTGTATTTACATAGATGAATTAGTTTTGTAAATCTTTTTATTATTGTTTAAATACTGAAGCGTAATTTTAATGGATATTATGTAAGAGAAGTTCGCTTCATTTTAGATGCCACAAACAAAACTGTTTTCATGCTTCTTAAATATTAGTACTTATCTACGTCTCTATAGTTATGTGATTTCCCTTGAGAATGTTTTATACGAGTAAAGTAAATCTCTAAAATCTAGCACATCTGAAAGGTTTATGTTTAAATTTTGAAATAAAAACATAACTAAGTAGTTAAAACCTAAAATATTTTGAATAAAATATAAAATAATCAGAGCATATTATTTGATGTAGTTTGATCGAGTTTGATGTTTAGGGATTTCAGCCGCAATATTATTCAAATTGATGTATCGAGTTGAAGACTAAGTTTATTTGAATTAATTTATCTGATAATTAATTCTTTTAAAAAATCTTGAATTAAAATATATATACTGTATTCCTTTACAATAAGGATGATTTAATAAACTGTATTTAACCAAACAAGAAACTCTATTGTTCGTCTCTCGGCTGAACTGAACTTGACTAACAAGCTATAATTAATCAATATTAATGATGTTTTATGTTTACTTAGTAATTAGCTCGAGCAACTAATTATTATATTATCTTAACCCTAACATTTCTGATATTCTTTCATTAATTATTATTGACTATTTTTGATGTTAACTTAATCCATACTAATATTATAAATGCGAAAGTAACTCTGTCTGTCTATCTGTTACTCAATCACGCCTAAACTACTGAACCAATTTGCATGAAATTTGGTATGGAGATATTTTGATACCCGAGAAAGGACATAGGCTACCTTTTATTGCGAAATATGTACCTACCATGGGCGAAGCCGGGGTGGACCGCTAGTTAACAATAAATTTCTAATAATAAGTGGGCCGTCGCGTCGTTTATTAGAAATGTCAATTAATTTTAACGAATCTCGTTTTCATTTCTATGAGAAAGCATTAAATACATATAAAATTGAATAGCTATATGATTCAAATAGAGTTATAGTTAGCTTTTAAGTTGTCCTGAACAAGATATCTTTAATCCTAGATTAAAACATATTTCCTGAAGGAAAATCCCTCTCCATCCTCTTAAGCTCTGTATTAGGTTTATATCTAGGCTCTAAGCAAACCCTTTGAACGGATTTTCTATTGTGCTATAGTAATGCCACAGATTATTATTATTATACTCAGGTAATTCAAGCAGAGATGACATATAGCTATTTATACTATTAACAATAATTAAACTCATAACCTTCCTATATATTCTATATATATAAAATAAAAATGAATTGTTTTTAATATTATTGATTGAATTAACCTTATGATTCTTATGTTCCGACATACTATAGTCAAAATTAATTATACCTACGTCGCTCAATATAATGAAAATATCAATGAAGCCCACACGAATTTATAGTACTTTCAATACAGAAAATAAATTGTCTATTCAAAATACTTTATAAAACTTATGTATAAAATAATAGGTTTTTATCGTATGTGTAAAGTAAAAAAGAGTCATACATAACATAATATATGAAATAATAAGTAATCTTTTGGGATTTTAAAATCTACACGGACAATAATGAAACTAACGAACCAGTAGGTATTTGGAATTATAATACAGTTTCCGTTCTGTCTATTCGAAGATACAATTTTTCATTCTTCAACATATTTTATTTATCACATTGATACATTCATGGAGAATTTCCATCACTAAATTACAGCAAATCAATATTGTATCAATATTTCACCAACCTTTATATATAAAATATGTATTGACCTCAAAAACATCATACATTCGAATAAAACGCTTACAATACGAATTTCCACAGTTGGCTAAGCGCATTCAATCCTCGACTCGACTGACAGAAACTTTATCGTCGTACGACAGAGAATGTAAAACAAATGAATTGTTATAATATATACTTGCAGAATACGCGCTCTATTCAAGAAATGAATGAATGTGGTATGAATATTATCTTTGCCATTCTGTTTATAGCTTTAATAAAACGTTATATAGGAAAATCACTTATTGTAAGACTTACGACTTACATCAAATAATTAGAAGTTTGAAACGAGACGAGCGTGCTCAAATTGAAAAAAATAAAATCAATTTAAAAAGGTCTTTCCATGTATATTTATTCCAAACTAGCTTCCGCCCACGACTTTTTACGTGCATCCCCGTTTTTCCCCGTTCCCGCAAGAATTTCGGGAAATCCTTTCTTAGCGGATGCCTACGTCCTAAAATCTACCTGCATGCCAAATTTCAGCCCGATACGTCCAGTGGTTTGGGCTGTGCGTTGATAGATCAGTCACCTTTGAGTTAGTATTAGTCACCTTTGAGTTTTATACATATATAGAAGATTACTTTCTACATTAACTAGGGAAAAATAACGCAGAACGATTCTGAGAACGTTATTCCATAAAGAGCTACAAACTGTAGTGTTTCCTTTTAAATCATTAAAAGCTTTTGAACGCAGGATCTTTTGTTATTTTTCTTGTATAACAATAATCTATAGGTACTTACTTATTATTTGTAGTCCATATCGATACCTGTAACAAGAATATAAGTAAATATCTCCGTATATTTAAATAGTTTAACAATAACTTTATTTTCACGCAATAAAAAGCACACAATTAATTAACGAAAATTTTTTAAAACTAATCTAGAAGTAGTAACGCTAAAAAATATATATGACAGAAACATTTTGTACTCGTAAAGGAAAGCATTTCGAAAATGATGTAAAAGTACGTAGCATCTATAATGAAGACAGTGAAGCTATCGGCATTACTATCATATTGAAAGCACTGACAATAGACGAATAGAGCCATTACCGTTCCATTTTATCCATTACATTTTTAGTAGTTCTTTCAGCGAAGAAGCCTATATTGTTTCATATTTAATGTAAGCAAATGATACCGGCTGCTGGAGCATATTGCATAATGCATGTTATGTAAACTGATATGATATTGGCGCTAAAATTGAATTTCAATATCGAACATGCCGTCCTAATGTTGTCAAAGGGCAGGTACATTAGCACGAAACGCGTATGTATTATATCTCTAACGGTGTCTTAATTGAACGCTAAATGCTTTACCGATCCCTTTGGTTAATAAGCCAATGATGCGTGTTGATTCCCGATGTTGACACATAAACTTTGTTAGGTGAAAACGCAATTGATGTGGTAATTCGATTATTAAACTAGTTTAGTAAATGAAGTGTAACAGCGGTTAGTGGCCGTACAGTCAATGATATAATATTATTCGTATTGAGAACCTGAACTTAATTAATTATAATGACCCAAAGTTTAATGCATAATCTTGTCAGTTAAATGCTTTTTTACATGGAAGCGTTACCTCACATTCAATATCGAATAAATTAGAATTTCCATTTGATTGCGTTGTGTCATTGACCGAGCACCTACAATAGAGAAGTGTTTTGTTCATATCTGTTACGTTTTATCCAATAAGAACAGTACAAATTGAGCTCTTTCAACTAAGCAGTGCATTATGTGATTTCATTGGTTCTTCCATTTTGAATGTCTTATTGAAGTTTATTCGAAACTTTATTTTTACAAGAGTTAGTGTTCCTGCTTCTTTTGAAGATTTAATGGCCTGGTTGTTCCTGCTTAAAATGGAGAGAGGGAGTTTGTTGTACGTATACTTTAATATTTTTCAATAAATTCTCTATAAATATCCCAGTATGTATCAGTCAAAATGTGACACATTTAAATAAAATGTATTCGAAACATCCATTTCTACAAAAGTTTTCCTTTACCTATAGCGTGTTGCACAGGTGTTTTCTATTATAAAGAAATATAACATTTTCGCTAAAAGTATCCACACTTCGCCCAATGTAAACTTTATATCTGAGTGCCTTTTAAATGTGAAAGTGACACTATCTGAAGCGGAACATATTGTGGCATTTAGCGCTTCTTTAATAGAGCTGTGTTTTTTATTTTTAAAGATAAGAAACACGTGTTTCATTATTGTCTTTAGTGAACGTTTATATACGTTAATATTATGTTTTTAAATTGTGCAAAAGGATTCAACAAATTTCTAACATTTTGATTAAGTTTTATTAATTTATTAACTTGATATTAGATTCATTATACTATTATATATTTAAATTGTAATATTTTACATCTTCTTTATAAGCTAACGAGTAACGCAATATTTTTTGGTAGTCACTTTTCATGTCATAAAAGAGAGATATACAAAAGACATTCCTATTCTTAAACGATATTTCATGTAAGATATTATGCTTTTTCAGCTACATAACTCGGAGAAGTGAATGATACAACCAATCATAGACATGGTTCAGTTCTGCAGTTTATAAGGAAAATAGCTATTTCATGTCGCGAATTTGGAACATGCTTCTATGATGTTCTCCAATTTGTATGGAATATTTTGTCGTACTTCCATCAAAAATGATACTTTGCAGATATATGAAGGTATTTTTCTTAATTAGCCAATCTTAATGACGTCTTTTTAAAGTTTTTTACATAAACAACATAGATTTTATTTATAAGAGATTTTTAATACTTATACTTTTATTCTAGAATTTTCTCGTGAATGGGAAATGTCTCTGAGCTACAGAGGAACGTGGCCGGATTAATTATATACCAAGCCGCTAGCCCCGGTACCACCTGGGTTGACCCGAGAATGAAATTGGATGTAGAATTGGGCTGAATAAAGTAGCTTTTAAATTTTTTGAAAATGTCCCAGTTGTTTTGATTGAATGATTACAAACATTTGAAAAAAATATATTTTTACCCACTAGCAGAAATAAGTTCAAAAAAGCTTTTGTGCTTTTTTCTGCCTAACTCTATAATATTGAAACGATCTTATGTTTGTTCAAGTATTAAACAAAATATAAATATTCACATAATCAATTGAATTTCTGCAAGGTTTTAGTAATCATTTCTGCAATGCTTAAAGATATTGCTTATTCTTAGAAAAATGAAGTATTTCAGTTTCGTAATACAATCGGAAAGGCAAACAACCTTCAGTCGTTAATTTTCTAAGAATCTGCGGAATATTATTAAGATAAAAGCTTATGCATTGGAGAATGATGAAAAAGTATTTTTGGTACTAAATTATATATTTTACCATGGAAAATGCATTTATTTTTTCAAAAGATTTATTTATTCTTTGTCTAGTATTTATTTTTTAATTAAATATTGGTACCTACTATGTCACTCCTTATTTTTCTTCTTCTACTAGCTAGGGTATTGTGTGTTCCACAGAACTATATCGAGATAGTTCTGTGGTGTCTTCAGCTAATCTACAAATATAGGTTAATGAAAAATACTCGAAATATGTAAAACTAGCTGTTCCCCGCGGTTTTACCCGCATTGCTCCTCCCCTGTTAGTCTTAGCGTGATGATATATAGCCTATAGCCTTCCTCGATAAAAGAGCTATCTAACACACAGAATTTTTCAAACCGTACCAGTTGTTCTCGAGATTAGCGCGTTCAAACAAACAAACAAACAAACTCTTCACCTTTATAATATTAGTATAGATATGTAACAATTATTTCATTTTCACACACGATCTTAGTACCTGTTGCCTCACAAAATGAATAAAATTATTACAATAATATTAATTCCATCTTTATCATAATTACTTTGTTAAGCTTAAATTTAAATTATTAGGTACTTTTAATTTATAGAAACCATTAAAAATTGCCAAGCATGTTCTGATGATATGAGGTAATAAGAATAGAGCTTAGTAGATATTCACATTTTTTATTATTTATCTCAGAAAAAAATAAAAATATAACATGCAAATTAAGGCCTTCGTTACAAAGATTAGTATCAGACATCCCTTTTATATTATGTCGTGGCGGTTACTATTTTCGATCAATCTTAGGTCTAAGTAGTTACGTGACAGCAATTTGTCGAAATTATAAAGGTATTGTTGCTAGGAAACATGTGGTTAAAAATACACTTCGTAATGAAAGTATTTTTGAAGTGAAATTTCTTTAAGCGCGTTGAGAGTAAAATTTCAAGGTCGCGTCATGGTAAAACCGTCACGTCATGGAGAAAGGCGACGATTTTGGTATCTTTGAATCTTGCCAAATAAGTTTCACTACTGACACGTGTGGTCGGCACACACGCTCTTTTTTATAAAAGGCTACATGTGATATACATATAGACTAAAGAAGTTTCAATTCAAAAAGTTAGATATTTGGAGAAATAAAAGACGTTTCGTATCTTAATAGCAACACACATAAATACATGTAATCCGCCGGATAAACCCGTAATATACCTGAAGAGAAACATTCGTAAACATTATCGCGAGTAAATGACCCGTCCAAGTAGTTCTCTTGTTACCGTAAAACGTTGTTTTTATTCCATTATCTGCTTTATTTAATACATTACAAGGTTCAAGCAATTCCAATTAAAAGTAAACAGCGTGGAAAATGTGTTTATCATGAATTAATTTCAGTTTATTGTAATTATGTCTAAAGAGCCGAAGTGTGCTGAAAATATGCTGTAATTTTCTTTCTTTTTAATATAAAAGCACGTTTTTTTTTTAAATAAATGTGTAGCCAGAATTATGGACCATATGTTTCATGAGAATGCATAGAGTTATTTGCATAGGTAGTAAGTTAGAATCCAACGCAGATCATCTATAAAAGTTACCTACATCTTCCACCGAAACTAGAAAGATGATTTTCATCACACACATGACACACTTACGCAACAGGCTTTTAGATCGAGATCTTTATTAGCTGTGCCCTGACGTTGTACCAGCAGTGCTCCGCTCCTGTTGGTCTTAGCGTGATGATATATTATAGCCATAGCTATAATTATATATAGCTATATATTATAGCCATGGCTATAGCTTTCCTCCATAAATAGCCTATCCAACACCGAAATAATTTTTCAAATCGGACCAGTAGATCCTGAGATTAGCGCGTTCAAACAAACAAACAAAAAAACTCTTCAGCTTTATATTATAGTTTTTTATTATTATGCTATGAAGCTTACATTGGATTGGAAAATAAATATCTAGTTTGTTCCTTATTCAATTACGCACCTAACTTTTTCAAGAAAATTACTTTTCCTGTTACATAACTCTGATATTAAACAATAGTATTAAAAGGTGGAAACAACAGGATTTAAATGCTAAATTAAATGTTACTTGCACTCGTACAATCTAGGAAAAATAATATATTTTTCAAGCAAAATTACATCACTGTATCTCAAACTCTATAAATAGAGTGTGTTGAAAAAGGTATGAACATTTCATTTCACTTTACGTATATAGCAATTAGCACAAAAAGGTTTTCTACAAGGGCTCTCGAGTCATACAAAATGCACTGGGTACTTGTTTACGTTTCACAAAGTAAACCTCTGTATGGTGCTATGGATATACTTGTAATTTCAACTTTGTCATGCGGATTGAGCAAGCTTTTCATTTTTGTGTGAAGGAAAAAGAAACAAATGTTTTTTGGAGGCGCTAGTTTGGAATTTTAGCGAGTTTTTTAGGTATGCTTTTTGAGAGATAAAATTTATTATTATTTATGGAAATGTCAATGTTTAATTATTTTTATTTGTTTATCATATATTCGCATCTATTTAATAAAAGTAAATAATGTTTAAACCAGAAGAGCTTTTATTTTTAAAGTCGTGATTTTAATTTATTAAAACACTTGGACGTAAAAGATCACTAGTATTTGTTTTCCTCCTACGGCTCAATTTTATAAAGTGCTGTCTTAACGTAATAAAAATACTCGGTCATTGCAGCAATAAGATTAAACCCCGCAAGGACTTTTCTATTACCTATTAAGCTGGAGGGAATCCGAAAAAATTCGAGACTGAAATCGTAAATTACGCATTAAAATTCCGCCATGGGACCACTCGAACGTGATACTATTAAGTACGTGCTGTCATTGGAAAATATTTACTACGGATTAACTTGATACTTATCTCAAAGTTTTCCGAACAAATTAAAAAATCCAAGCGCTGTATCAAGTTTCGCATCTCATTTGTGTATCACTTTTTAATTTAAGCTTGATACTTGTTTAAGATGCCTTTTTTACATTATTAAATTTAAAATTTTATAGAAAAATGTCAAATAAACAAAATAATTTACAAAGGGAAAGGTTTCATACAGCGAAGTGACGCGTAGGCGTAGGTAAACTCGCAACTTTACCTAAATATATGAATTATAAAAGGCTTCTTGCTCATTCGAGTGGAAATAAGGACGGTAAGGGACTGCAGGCTAAGCCAATCGAGCAGAAAACCTCACTTAAAAATACACATGCCGTTTTAAATACGAAGGTATTTAGTTTAAAATATACATACTTAGGTTATTATTTTAAAATTAAACTATTTAATTTTAAATCACGTGCTTTTTCCAGTTAATACGTGTGTTTCATTTGTTGTTGGAAATAACTTATTAGGGTTGTTTGCCTCATGGTGGGTTAGATTAAATGCTTAAATTAATGATAACATAGATTTTGTACTCTCTTATAAAAATATAAAACGTAGTTTATTTTTGTAATTCATTAATAGATGCAATTTTCTTTCAAGATAGCTTGGGATAAGAAGTAACTGGGTCGACACTTGTACCCTTTGATATCAAAGACGTGTAGAATCAGACTGTATGCATCGTCAATCAAACGCCGTACACACTAATTCGTGGAAAGTTAAAACGTTTAGCTTTACGCAATAATATCATACAGTTTATTCTACGAAAAGCCATCATTTGCAAATATCAGAGTAATTGAATTTGTCTTTTCTTTTCAAACATAACCTAAATGGGTATGAAATTCTCGTTACCCTGTTACGACTGTTTATGGTCGTATTTGGAGAATAAAAATCTCCTTTTACACTTTTAAAATGTCGTTTTATTGTTATTTAATTATCTTCGAGATCACTTTCAAATAATTTCAGTTTGGTTTGCGTTTGTACACGAATAAAGAATCCCAAATGTCTACGGTTCATATAGAAATAAATTTGCGTGGTTCCTCAATCCTCATGTGTACAACTTGTGAACCTACATTTTTAATGCCGAATATTAATGCCGAAATAGTGACCGAGTGTTTTGTGGACCTTTGAGGGCCCTGATCACCTTGGGAATAACTTCTCTACTATACAGGGTGACTGGAAATTCGACGTGATCCTTCAATGGGGTTATAGAAATTTGCTGCCTTTTTACCAAAAACAATTAATTATGAAAAAACTACTATACATACTAACTTTCAATTGATATTTTGTGAAAGCCTAAGAATGAGCGATCACTTTAAAAAAAAACTTGCCCAAAACTTGCATCACCTTTTCTTTTAAAGGTTCAGGTTGTAGATCAATAACCATCCATTTTAGACCCCTGGTTAACTGGACTTAATTTGTTGCAAATGACCTCTAGTATAACCCCTTTGAAGGATCACCTCGAATTTCCAGTCACCCTGTATATAGGTAAACCTAGTTTGCATGTACTTCAGGTTAAACGCTCGATAAACCTTCTTTATGAAAATTTGTGTCTAATTTCATGCCCTCTTAGGGCCGATTGCACCGATAATTTTGAACGTGATCAAAATCTCATGAAACGTTTATGCGCGATCAACACTTGCGGTTTCATGGACGTAAACTGAAATTATACGTTTAACAAAACTGAACGCCTCTGAACGAAGAGCCTATAACAGATTCTTTTGAATCTTTTTCATAAAAAATATAGATAACGAAATATAAATTTAAAATTTAGTTTTTAAGCAAGTTTTGATGAAGATGGAGATTAAGTTTTTGGCTTGACAAATATTTCATATAAATGTTAACTCAGTTTTAATGGTGAAATTATTGGTATTTGATCGTGTTTTGTACTAACATGTGAATTGGTATAGATATTATAACTGAGTTCTGCTGAAAACGTTTTGAAACGGGTTGTTCGTGAATTCGGCCCTTAGCATATACCTCGATTTCATATTGCTTGCTTATAATAATTTTGATTACATTAATTCAAACAGTTGGGACAGCTGTCTTTATATGAACAAAAAAGCTATTGCACCTTTTATGTAGATTGTAGGTACTACAGATTTTTGCATACATACTGATAAAAAGTATTTTATAAACACTAGTAAATTATTCCATCATAAAAAGGTGCTTAATAACAATATTGTATCAAACATCAGAGGTGCTTAAATGCTTTGTTGAGTTCTTTAGGACCCTAAAAATATTGCTTTAGCAATATTCGTAAGCTCCTCTTAATTTTGTTTGAAGTTTGAACAAGGTGAGTTTAAAAGACTTAACATTAATGTCGAAAAGGTTATAATATTATTAATAAGCATTAGACAGTTATTGGATAAAATAACCTCCTAGTTAATTAAAATATATTACATTTTCCTTTTTTACAAAAAAAAAAAAATATAATTAAATAAATAAATAAGCATAATCAAAATTACAAATACTTATCTCAATCAAATTTCAACCTATTAAATAATTTTAACCCTTAGCTGGTATCGCCTTTTTTGGCAACACTACCGGTATCGTGGGTCAAATTCTACCCATACCAAACAATCTGTTGTAGAACGTAGATTTTTTATTATTAGTATAAAATATGGTTAGATAAGAAATAAAAAAATATTTTTTTACAAAATTAACTTTATTTAATTTTAGAATATATAAAAAATATCATGTTTTACACGGATTTGTAATTAACCTTATTTTATGGCACTTTTTGGTTAGTGTGCACTTAAAACATAAAAAAAAATATAAATGTTAGAAAAACTTTAACTAAAATATATTTATGGCACTTCTCATATCTTTATTATAACAAAAAAATAAATTGCTTCTGAAATCAGCATAAAATAAAAAAAATGACAACCAAATCCAAAATGACTTCTACCATCAAATATCATCCTCATCTTCTTCACTCTCATCTCTCGTATTTTCGTTCCTCGTATATTTTCTATTATTCTCGTATTTCCTCTTCGTTTTCACTGTCGTCAGAACTTACTCCAAATACACTGTCTTCTGAGCAACTAACAGATTAGGGATTGTCTCGATCGCTGATGATTTTGTCGTCACAAAGTTGGTTTACATTTGGTATTCTTTCATTTTTCAATTCCAAATCATCACTTAAGTCGTCCATCAACTCCTCGATTTGTCTGTCGTTCAAAAAGCCCTCCAATGTAGTACAAATAAACAATAAAACAAAAAAGTAAGTAATTACACTCAGTGAAAAAAGTTACTTATTTGGTGTCGTGGGTCGAACGTGACCCAGAAAGCTACATACCTCCGCTCCTAAGATAGTCACGGTGCTGCACATCCACCCCCCGCTGCAGCTAGTGACGCACTGAGAATACTTAGAAGCGCACAGTCGTTGCATAAATATTTAAAGAATTATAACCGAAAATGTGCGCTTCTGGGTCAAATTTGACCCACGATACCTGCTAAGGGTTAAGAAAAAGGAACAAAAAAAGGAATAACTTTCGTACACAAAAAACCGACTCATTAAGTATTAATAATATAAACATTTAAGCAATAGCAAGGTTTAATTTGGGATTTATACATTCAAACTTTTAAAACATGTCTAGGAACAGCCGTTTATAAATCGGATAGATAAGACTACAATTTAAAAGTTGTACCAACACTAGTACCTAAGTTTGTAAAGTGATGGTAACTTTTCCCTGCAATGGATAGTTTCTAGAGAATTCTGTGCCATAAATATATTATATCGTAAATTGCAGTTTAACAATTCCCTCAATACTCATATTTTTTGTCAAAAGTAGAATTTGGTTGATAAATTTCTACATATTGTTCATGTTGATGTTGACAGATTAGGAAATTGTTTAAAATTAATTAACTTATATTGTTTTCTATCTGGAATATTAGTTATACTACTATATAACTTTTCATCAACAGTTCTTGACTGGTTTCGAAGTTACCTGGGCGATCGGCGGCAGCGTGTTTTGCTTGATGAAAAACATTCATCTTGGTGTGCAGTCTCCGCCGGTGTGCCACAGGGTGGCGTCTTGTCACCTCTTCTCTTTGCCATTTTCATCAATAATCTCACATCCCTATTAACTTCTCCCTACCATATGTTTGCTGACGATTTACAGATATATGTCCAGTCAACGCTTGATGACCTACCGAATGCTGTTCGCTCTATTAATAACGAACTGGCTAACATAGTTAGTTGGTGCGATCAATTCGGCCTTAAGTTGAATCCATCAAAGAGCCAGGTTATCGTTATCGGTAGTCCTTATCAACTTTCTGAGGTTGACTGGGGTATATTGCCTTCCATAAATATTCACGACGTCATCATACCTTACAGTAAGAATGTAAAAAATCTAGGTATTCACTTGGATCAGACTTTATCTTGGTCCCATCAGATTCAGGAACTTGGTCGGAAATTTTACGCTGCGTCTAGTTCTCTACGGCGTCTTCGTAACTTCCTACCCATATCGACAAAAATTATGCTAGCACAATCCCTACTCCTACCCATTATTGATTACGCTGATGCATGCTTTCCTGATCTATCAGTGGAGCAATTAGACAAACTTGAGCGTCTTCAGAATTTTGGTATCCGGTTCGTATTTGGTCTTCGCAAATACGATCACGTCTCCTCCTTTCGCAAGAAGCTCAAGTGGCTCCCAATCCGTCTTCGCCGGAATGTGCATTATTTGCTGCTACTATATCGTATCCTTTTTGACCCTAAGACCCCTTCCTATCTCAAAAATAAATTTAACTTCCTGCATTGTGAAAATTATTCTCTTCGTTCTGTTGATAGGCTTGTTTTGAGTATTCCTTTTCACCGCACACACTTCTATGGCGATTCCTTTACGGTTACTGCCATTAACCTCTGGAATGCCTTGCCGATAAATATCAGACAAGCCCAAACGCTATCCACATTCAAAAGCCTTGTCAGAAGTCATTACCTGAATCTTGCTTTTGACTCGGGATAGTTTAGCTCATGATCTCTCTTTCGCTGTAATTTGCCTTTTTATACATATTATATTATGTATATGTATTGTATGTATGTATTTATTTTATTTATGGTATGTATTTATAATTATAGGTATATACGTATTTATATGTATGATATCTATTATCTATACATCTATGTATTATTTATAGTATATTTATTAGTATTTTTTTTATTGGTATTATATTACATAATTTTTGCGTATACTTTTTACCCACCTCCTTTTTCTATTATGTTATCACATCTTTAGTTGGTTGCCTGGAAGAAATCACTTATAAGTGATAAGGCCGCCATCTGTGCTGTCTTCTTTTAGTATAAGTTTTCTTTTTGTAATTTTTGTTGGCAGTACAATAAAGTATTTAAATAAATAAATAAATAAATAAATATACTCGTAGGTATACGATATAAGTTAATTAACATGCATTTGTGTTTACAACTCGCTAACGAAATTGGACACCGAATCCAATATCCAACCAAATCAATGTTTACTTGATGAATGCTAGTGATGATAATATTGCTTTTAATAGAACGATCCAGAACAACCAAGCTCTCTAGAATGAGATTGTGCACTGACATTGCACGAGCCTAGCTTCACTAACTTCCTATCTTATTATAAGTTAAATATACCTTTTTGTTTGCATCGAATATCGATTATTATAGATGTTTCATGACATTAGGCTTACCTCTCGAACACGAAGCAGCACTTCAGTGAAATGCTGGCCGCGTTCAATGTCGAGTGGCTACATCAGAGGCATCGACACTTTCTAAGCTATATTGATCGCTTCATTTTTCACTTGTTTAAACGTATGTGTGGTCTGGCTTTGAACCCTAGTATCTATTATGCCCATAAATACCATAAAAATTCGTAATTCGTTTTTTTTTGTCTCTATATGTTAGCCAGAAGGGCTTCTACATCTTAACGCGGACGCGTTGGTGTACCGAAGTTTATCCTGTAATTCGAAATGCATAAGTGGAAAGAAGTTGCACTGTTTTATTATTCAATACAAACATAGATTAGGATCTATGTTTGTTTTCATTGAAGAATCTTACCGCAGGAATTAGTAGTCTATTAAATAAAACATTTTACTTGTGTAGACCTATGACACAGCCTATGACTGAAATTCAGAATCACAGCATTCTCAGATTTAAAGCACAGCAGATACATTACGTATTATTGAAGTGAAACTTCTTTCAAAATATCAAGGTCATGGCATCATGGCAATACCGCCATGTCATGGAGTAAGGGCGTTTGTCCACTACAAGGAATTTTACGGTCCGGCATTCCGATTTTTTACGGTCCGGTATGGCACGCCATTAATCTAAATACTAGCTTGTGCACTATACGTAATATTACTGTCCGACATTTTACTTTTCCCTATTCCGGATGGTTTTTTATGTCTACGAGCCGCTGTAGGTATAATTATTGTTTTCGAATGCCCACTTGCTTGGATTTTACTCTTTTTACTGCATATGCCAATTGAAATCAAGCTCTTGTTTTACTTTCTTTTAGTTGGCAATGAGATTTGAGAAGTCGGTATTGTTATTTTATATACATTGACCTATAATAATTATTATCTAAGTAAGTGTTGGTAAGTTAAAGTTCAAGTGGGAATAGCTTTAGCTCCTCGTCACCGATTAAAATAAATTAGTGAAACACGCATTTTAAATCTCTTACGGAACTTTACTTTTTATTATAACGAAGTAATATAATATTTCACCTTCTATATATACTTTACTTGTTTCTTGTAAAATGCAAAAACAATCATTTATGATAGCTTTATACCGCCAAACTTCCTTGAACTGTACCGCACTGATCCGAGTAAAGACGGACAGGTGCACAAGCAATTCATCGGTTTTTTCATGCCACACCGGACCGTAAAAAATCGGAATGCCGGACGGTAAAATTCCTTGTAGTGCACAAGCGCCCTAAGGAGACGATTTTGCTATCTTTGAATACACTTTTGACAAGTGTGCTCGGAACAAGCTCTTTTTTATTCTTAACCCTATAAAGTATAAATCATTACTCTATTGATTAATGACCATACAAGTTTTTCCTTCCTAAAAGTATGGTCGTTTTTGTATGGTATGCGTATCAAAGGTTCATTACAGTTGAACACACTGCTTAAATAAATGTGGAGGTACAAAGGGGTAACTTTTGACTTTCACAAAATAAAGCCAGCAGCGACATTCAAAGGAATTCTTCAAGCAGAATATAATTTACCAATTGTGGAACTTTTTCAATAAGATCGAAGTTCTAGTTGTAGATAATATTGCTGGGTAGTGCCTGGGTTAAGTTGAAGCCAGTACCTAGGCATAGTATATATCTCTTTACACTATGCAGTAGGTTATATCTCACATAATTTGTAGGTATTTACTTAGTTTTTGGATTCCGTTGAAATTTACCGTTTATAAATTACAATACAACCAACATACTAAATAGATTTTATTTACCTAGATAAAAAGCGGAAATAGTGCGTAAACTAATGTAAACATAACTATAGAATTAGAAACCTTCTGGGAACCTCGGACTTATAAATACAATACAATGTGCTTCAAGGCATTGATATGATTTTTCTATATCAATGTTTTAAGGTATCTCCTGTACTGAGAAAGAATTAACATAATATGTGTAGAGCTTCGGCAAAATAAATAGCGAAAATGTCCCGCAAATCAACATTGGCAAATCCAGTAATCATTTGAAAGTATTAAATTTGTTTCGGATATTAGAAACTTTTTTGTTTCTGTTGAAATTACTGGCAAAGCTAGAGAACCGTGAAATAAGATCGTGGCTAATTCAAGTTCATTTTATACTTTTCTTGTCCCTCAGTTTTTCCTGATGAGGAAATGTTATAAAAAGACACGGCTAATTACTATCCTCATTTTAGAGATTACTTCTTATTTAAATACTAGCTTTCGACCCGCGGCATCGCCCGCTCAATCAAAGAAAAACCCGCATAGTTCCCGTTCCCGTGGGATTTCCGGGATAAAACCTATCCTATATCCTTTCTCGGGTATCAAAATATCTCTATACCAAATTTCATGCAAATTGGTTCAGTAGTTAAGGCGTGATTGAGTAACAGACAGACAGACAGTTACTTTCGCATTTATAATATTAGTATGGATTAATTGTTTTCTACCGAGAATTACTCTTATATGAGCATCTGAGCTATCTAGTTATAAGTAAAATCAAATACAACAGTTAATAGAAATTCTAGGAGGTTCAGCTTACTGTAACGGAATGGAAAATTCACAGAAATATGATACTTCCTATCCTACTAATATTATAAATGCGAAAGTTTGTGAGGATGGATGTATGTGATGTATATGATGTATGGTGTACGTGTATTTAAGTAACAAACATACATACACATACACCTAATATAATTAAATTTAGCACACATATAGAGTGTAACTTAGATTTTTTTTACACACAGGATAGGTTTTATCGGAAATCCTACGGGAACGGGAACTGTTCGGGTTTTTCTTTGAAAACGCGGGAGAAGACGCGGGCGGATAGCTAGTAAGTAGGTACATCATTGGTAATGAACGGCCTGTTTGATTTAGCTTATTAAAAGTCTTTATAAAATCGGCAATAAAACATGGTTTGCCAAATGTCTTTTATACATTAAATCATTAATTTAAACAGGTAGAACAATTAAAAATGTTTGCGTACGCAAACTGATAAATTGATTAATTATCCACAACGTTCAATACCAGGTACACAGTAGATATTAATCCAATGATTGATACCTACATTTATAGATAAAGGTCGGAGTTTGCGTTTCACGTTATCGCATAATGCACTCACAATGGACGTCAACTGCAGAAGTGTCACAGGCAGGGACCACACGTGACTAGCCGTCCTGTAAAGCTGATCAGGCCATAGTATACCTATCATATTATAATGTCTATGAATACAATCCTGCTAATATCATAGATGTGAAAGTTTGTTGGATTGATGTTTGTTACACTTTCTCGTAAAAACCGCACTGGACGGATTTGGATAAAACTTTTACAGGAATATAGGTATGCATCCGAATAACACATGAGGTGAAACATAGGTACTCCGTACTTGATTTTGCACGCGGGTTGGATCACGCATCAGAGCTAGTGATTTTGTAAGTAAAAAGTGTACCTAGATTGGTTACATTACAACTTTCGAACTTCAAAAACGGCACACTAAATTATGTTGAAGCCAGTAGGTATAGTATAGATCTCTTTATACTATGCAGTGGAACAGTAGGTTATCATTAGTAAGTTACATATTGACGTATATAATGACTGTATCTTTTAAGCTACTTCTTAATATTATCGTATTGAAGTATTTTATACAGATGTATCTGGAGTAATTGTTGTAAGAATGCACTACGCTTCGATGACTTGGACATTGCATCCACTCAATTGTGAAAACGATAAATGTGATAGAAAATCACAGTATAATCGCTAGTACACAAAAGGATATAAATAAAACATCAGATAGACAGACTTAGTAGGAAAATAAACAACGGTCTTACACTTTAATCATTCATTCAGAGAATTTAAGACGTTTCAAGGAAGGCCTTGTAAAGCATTTTTCATTTATATTTGCAGTCCTTATTATCTTATTATTTGATTCAAAGCATTCTTACTCCAACGATTCATACTTGAACAAATAATTTTTCAATATCAATTCAATAGCCCTCCAGATTTTTACACGTGTAAATAGTCATAAAGCGAGATCTCGTTTTCATAATTTTTATTAAGTCATTTTTATAGATTACTAGCGGTCCGCCCCGGCTTCGCCCGTGGCACATAATTACGTTTTATCTCCATAAACTATCCTCGTACTGCAAGGAATATTATGAAAAAATAATTAATGAAATCGGTTCAGCCGTACTCGAGTTATGCGCTTACCAAAACATTTTGCGATTATTTTTTATATTATAGGCTATCTCACGGCTTTAAAACACCAAGAATTTTATATATTTTTAACAAATTGTACAAAGATTTACAAATCAGTTTAATAAAGATATTTATCTCCGACTAGCATCTAAATCAACCGCTGAAAGAAGACTAAATCTAAGCACGTTACAAGTCGTATTAAAAATGAGCATTGCATATCTCCATTCGGAATGAAATTATCGTTCACTGCGACATGTGCATGTCATATATCCTTGTTTCATACAATTCAATTTGCTCTTTCACGCCTGAGCACCTATGCCATTTGTCATCGGAGATATAATAGCCATTATAACAACCTGTGTCGTTCATCTTGCGTATATCTCACTACTTTTGTTTGCAACCATGCTTTGTTAAATTTAAGTATTTAGTATTGACGAATGACGATAATTTATGATTAGAATAATATTTTTTTACGAAATAGTAGTTTAAGATTAGAATATTTTTTTAAAGAAATAAAACCTTTCCGAAAACAGAATGATTTAAATTGCTAAAACGTATTGAGGATTTAATTATTCACTTGTGGAATATCATTTAAAATTAGGTACAAAGAAATCAGAATTAAAAAATATTTTGCGAACAACTAAAACTAGAATTGATATTCATTAAGTTTCGTTAATTTTTATGAGAATGTGATATTCACCTATCCTAGGTTATTGTTATTGTCAATAGACAAAAGAATACAGTGCACTGTCCAACTTAATTCTGTTGATAAATTATTGACCACGGAAACTCAATTCCTATAATTCAGCAGATACATTACTATAATCCTATTATCATTGTATTTATTACTCATTTGCTGTTTCCTGGAAAATCTATATTCCCGTTAGTGAACTTAAAAATAAACCGCATAAAAGGAATACAATATTTGTTATTTTTGCTAACAAGGCTCTACAAAGTTTTCATATATTATTAAAAATAACAAACAACAGTGAAAATATACGATAGATAAATTTTACAACAGCGCAGCGTTAGTACTCTTGGGAGTGAAGCGGAGCAATCGCAGATTTAATTACGTCACGGAATAAATTGATAAAGTTCGCGATCATAATATTATCTGCTGTGATTGAGATTTTCATATTGACTCAACAACTAACGCAGAAACTTTAATAAGGCTGCTCGTTTAAACTTCGGATTACGGAATAGTCGATGGTTATTTTTTATATTGTTAAACCTCTTTTGTTGTTCTCGGAATGAAATAAAAAGGAACATAGATTAAAAATGTAGTAAAATTTTTGAACTTGGAATTTCTTCATAAATTTTTCGAATATGCGTTTTATAATGTGCCAATCTTAGTGCCAATAAATCAGTGTGGTTAGTGGTAGATTAAATAATTTGTTTTAAAATTCAATTAAAATATTTAGTGACAACAAAAAAAAAAAAATTTTCAAGTAGGTAACAAGATTTCAATCAAATTTAAAATCCTCTACGGATATGTTCCTGTGAATGTTGAACAGAACATTACGCATAATTTCGCTTGTTTCGGCTACACGTGCCGGTTGTTTCATACTAATAAATTGAATATTATGCTATTGCACTAACTCTAGGTTATTGAAGATTATTTCAAATCCTGTATCATCATTCGATGTAAATGCAATCGTATCTCAATAGTGTGGTATTATAATCGTAACAGTTAATTATATTAGCTTCTGCTTTAATTAATTTGCATAATTGTTAATCTTGTAGTGAATTAAGTTTGTAGCTGAAATGTTCTCAATTGTAAATAATGGAATTTTAACTATTTGAATTTGTGTGTAAAATTAGAAGCTCGGACGAAAAGTGGCATGAAAAAGTGTATAGTTGATAAGTACCATTTATTTACGTTAAATATATTGTAAAATAAGTTCTTTTTTATCGTCCATGTCGAAATATTAACAAAATGAAAATTATGTTCGTGTCGGGTCTTAAATTCGATTACAAAAAGTAGTTATATCGCAGAAATATTGTATGACTTTACATTGGCTAATAGTTAGGTAGTTATTTTATTTTGCTTCAAGCTGTTTAAAATACATTATTTACTTTATTTCCATGTAGCATGAATATTTCCGGATATTGGCTGGCCGGAGATATAGTTGTATTGTAATATGAGGCCCGTAATTTATGGTCATAAATAAAATGATTTACGATTTTATTGCACACGCTCCTTGGTACGTGGTGGAGTCGTTAGGAGTCGTGAACGTTTCCATCGCATGAAATAAAAATACATCTGCGTAGGTCATTGTTGTTTGCTTTTGGGGAATATTTTTTTGATTATGTAATAGAATAATTGGTTTTAGAATTTTTACTTCCTAACGTAAAAAAGTTGAACAGAGATATTACCTTGAACGGGGAGGTATTGCATCCTACTGAGTCTACTGTATTTCTAGGGTTAACATTGGACGAGAAACTACAGTGGGGAGCCCATGTCAACACCGCTGCAGGTAAGCTCAGTTCAGCTGCATATGCAGTCCGAAAAATAAGGCAACTCACCGATGAAGATACGGCTAGACTGGTTTATTTCAGCTACTTTCATAGCATTATGTCCTATGGAATTCTACTGTGGGGCAGGGCTGCAGATATAGAAACTATATTTATCTTACAGAAAAGAGCCATTCGCTCTATATATAATTTACGTGCTCGGGATTCACTAAGAGATCATTTTAAGAATACTGGTATCCTTACTGTACCATCACAGTATATATTTAATAATATTTTGCATGTTCACAAAAACGCCGACTTACACACAAGAGTAGGAGATAGACACGATTATGGCACAAGGAACAGGAATAGAATTGAAATGCCATTTTTCCGATTAGCTAAAGTTAAAAATTCATTTATGGGTCAAGGTATACGCTTATACAATAGAATTCCTCTCAATATTAAAGAGTTTAGTAGTTCTAAATTTAAAACTTATATAAAAAATGTACTAGTTCAGAGAGCGTACTACAGTATTCAGGAATATATGGACGATAAAGACCCATGGAGGGTTGTCGCGTAAAAACCACAGGACAGTTCTTTGCATATTATGATATATTATGTATAAGTTAGATATAAGTTACATATTATGTAATATTGACATGATTTTAAAAGAGCAACTATGGAGTTTCTTGCCGATTCTTCTCCATAGATACTGCTTTCCGAATCGGTGGTAAATGTTAAAAATACTTATGTAATGACGATTCGAAAGTGCTACTAAATAGTAGTCTAATTGAATAAATGAATGTTTGAGTTTGAGTTTGAGTTTGAGTTTAGTAATTAGTGTTCTATAGGACTAGGATACTTCTTATTGTCTGAATGGGTGTGCAACGTGGTTTCACCCGCTGGTAGAAGAAAGTATTATTTGGCTTATGTGTTATTCTGGTATATAAGCTACATCACTGTAACACAGAAACTTTTCTTCAAATCAGATTCATCTAAAAAAATTCTAGTGTGATATGGAGATAGATAATAGTCTAGAATAACATTTGTATCACTATATAGGATTTTTTTCTTTCTTTGCATTCTATATTCAACCCACAGGTGAAGATACAATGCAAAGAAAAGGTCTAACACACATACACACGTTATTTGCGAACATAACAATGATATCTACATATTTTATTTACACCTGTATGAAACTTTACATTACAATCTAATAGAGTAAAGAACATAATATACAATATGTTAACTATTGCTTGAAACTTTAGCTTAATGTGTTTAAAACTTTGACTGTCGACTACGTAATACGTAGGTACCTGCACTACGACAAACTCACATCACACATGACATCAATATTACAAGCAGTAAATAGGATTTTAGATCTAGATGAGATTATGCAATAAATCAAGGTCATGGGATAGTACGCATACGTTGTATAGATTTTTATTGATATAATTCCTTTCCAAATTACTCCCTGTATTTCACGTTTTTTATATGTCGATACGTGGTATTAAATTATTAAAATAAATAATAGAGAAGATTATAATACAGAAGATTACACACATTCGGCACATACATGTTATATTGTGATTTGTAACGTCATTAAACTAGGTTTTCAGTGATATTATTATTATTAATAAGAATACCATTGATGACATAGTAATATAGCCAATGTTTTAACTAAAATAATACATAATATAATCCCAGTTTATGAATAAAGCCGCAGCTAACAGTTCGAACTTGAATGGGTTTATCGCATGGAATCTAAACCCACAATAAATCGTATTTCGAGGGATCATCGACACGTGTTTGGATATCATTCAGGAATTTATATACGAGTACATTCATTGACAGCTAGAGCACTTCGTCTTGTGAAATGGTTTCATATAAATCATCACTCTGATGTTATAAATGTAAAAGTGTTCTAGAATGTTCGAGAGTCTCTAAAATTCTCAATAGATTTGGTTAATTAAGAGGAGTGCTTTATAAGATGGAATATGTCGTGAAAATCTTTTGACAAGAAT
The DNA here is from genome assembly GCF_905220415.1 of Colias croceus. Taxonomy (NCBI): domain Eukaryota; kingdom Metazoa; phylum Arthropoda; class Insecta; order Lepidoptera; family Pieridae; genus Colias; species Colias croceus. The sequence continues at coordinate 5,217,498 of NC_059553.1, forward strand.
TGATGAAGTTGATACAAATCCAAAGAAAACAAAGACGAAGTAATATATAGAAAAAGATAATGACAAAATTTCTTCCGGTAATATAAAACATACCTATATTTCAATAATTAGCCTTTACTAATTGGGATTATAATTTAAAAAACCACTGAATATTATCCAATAAAGAAATAATAATGAAATTGCATCGAAGCAAGGATAACAATGTGAAATTTTGTATTAATTAGCAGTAATGAGCTAGAACTATTAATGAATAGAGCACGTTTGGCCTTCACATTTCAGTTACACGCGTAAAATGATATTATAGGCCGTTTTGTATCTGTGGAAGGAACAGGTTCATAGTATCTTGTTTTTTAAAAGTGATTGTGATTAACAATGAAAATAGTTGTATATCTACTTCTCATCTATATTATATATACTGTATTAAAATTTATACAATTTGTTCACTGTTTTCTTAGTAACAATTTTCATAGCAACGATTAATTTTGGTGTGCATGTGTATAAAGCAGAAACTAATTAAAAAAATTGGCTCAAATTAATAACATAGATCTGAAATTGGAATTCCACGTAAGATAAAAATACTATATTGTGACCAAAAAAATCTTATCTATGAGTTTTTAATGGTAGATGAAACACAACTTTTAATTTCATCCATACTTTTCAATTGTATACAAAAGGTTAACAAAGACCGAGACATTTTAACAGAAATCCTTATCCTTCTTCAAAAGCATTAATATTATTATTTTCTCAGCCCGAAATAAGTTTTTAAAAGCTCGCGCTAAGAAAGTTAGCAACAAGAATGTTTTTAATCTGTGGCAAAATTGTTTCTGTGACGTCAGCGTCTATAGTTTAGTTTTGTTGAATTTATTTCTTTAGATAAATTAATTTTCATCAATTCTCGGAGACAAAGAAAAGATCGTATTTTTCTTTATAATAACTATCTATACAGTATACGTGATTCAGTTTCTATTTCTTTTAATATTATTTTTCTAATATAAATTTATGCCTTTATCAAGAGTTGGTTAATTTGTTATTTATTTGTGCTATTTTCCCTTTTCTCATGTTATTCTTTCCCGATTGAAGTGGTGACGAGGTGCAGATAAATTAAAACATCAATTAAATTTTTGGACTCTTATTCCAACCTCAGACTTTTTGAATAAAGTTGGTAACCACTACGCCAACACTGCTCTTAAAGTCGGCATAGGTATATAAATAACAAAATAAGGAAAAGCGTGTTTAAATTCGTTTATTTAGAATAATTGTCGAATTTGTTACATTGGTGTGGAGCGCAGAATTTTCCCAGCTTTTCTAAAAAGTTCGACTTTAATCAACCTCCGCATACAGACCTCACGTACAAACCGAATGAAACTAATGACTCTCTGGCAAGGAAAAGTTAACAGAGCGGTTCCCCACGGTTTAATGAAACAGCGATCAAAGTGTTTAAAATGGCTGTTTAAAATGAGTCCTTCTACAGGTTAATTAAATAAAATAAATTGAGAAAAGTTTCTCCAACTTAACAATGAATTGTATATTCTTACACGTGTATTGGAATTCAAGTGTTGCTAGGCTCTCTTTAGCAATATGTCGTTTGATAATTATTTTACGTCTATTCTTGTATCACACTTGATATCTATATCCAGATATTATAATATGGCTATGTAGTTTATTTCGTTCAATTTTTTTTGGCCTCAGTAAGAACGTGACGTATCGTAACAGTATAAGTGGGTATGATATACCAATACCTACGAAAACAATACTTCCATACATGTAACAAAGGGCCGTCAAAATTGTGAATAGTGATACAATATGAAACAAAATATGCGAAAAGGGAACAAGGAACAGTAATGGCGTGTGTTAGGTTACTCCCAAAAGGAAATATTGGTTACTGTGTGTATTGATATGTTTTTATTTATTACAGATTGATTGATCTTCAATATAACGTAAGATGATCTAAGTGGAATGAAATGCTTGGAATTTTTTCTTGGCTTGTTTAGTTATGGTTATTATTCGCTAGTTATTTCATGATTCGTAATAAAAAATGAAACACGTATTATTATTATTTACATAATATGTAGGTACATATTATAGTAAGTATCCGTAAATTATTTGCATTATTTATTTGAATGTAGCGTTACGATGTGTTATTAAAAGTTAAAACAACTGTCATTATTTATTTTTGGGGTGTTTAACTTTACCAAAAAGATATTGTTATTAGTTTTTTTTTTAATTTACAACAAACAAAAGAGAATAACTTGGAAATTAATAAAACATATATATTACTCGTACTCGTACTATTAGTAATGTTAGATAAAAGATAATTCTTAGATAAGAGATAGTTCTGAATTCCTTTAAATTCATTTGTAAGCAAATTCCAGTATAATGGATCTTATAAATTATGAGCATGAAAGGAGAAAATATATGGAATTGGTAGAATAATATTAACGTCAGCTGATGAATGAATATTGCGCTTGGAAATTATGAGTTTATTATGTGTATGAGTTAATATGCTAACATTCAAAGACGTTAACATTTCAAAATATTGACGTATTTGTTAGACTTGTAATCGATTTTTACTCCTATTTATATGATTTATGAATCTATGCTCTATATTCCATTATTATTTTGTGATAAAAGATAGATACCTACCTAGATATTAATCCGACTTAGTTTTTACGTTTCAATTGTTTTCTTATCATACAAGCAACTACAAAAATACGGTGGTAAATGTTAAAAATATGTAATGACGATTCGAAAGTGCTTCTTAAAGAAGTCTAATTGAATAAATAAATGTTTGAGTTTGAGTATACAGATCTTACAAGACTTTGTTCAGTTTCGGGATATTCGACGGAGAGACGTCTCTATGAAACATTAATTATTATATTTTATTTTAAATGTTTTTTTTAATCTGTCGTGATACATGTATTATAGATAATCAATTACCTATATGTAACTTTATCAACAAATTAAAAAAACATACTCATATATTTTCAAAACTAATTAATTGATGCTTCATAAATTATTTTGGAACGATGAAAGTTATGTTGTGAATTCTGTTAACGCCTACAAGGTTTATTACTTAGTACAAATATTTGTGGGCTGTGGGTTGTTGGCAGGTGACGGACAATTTTGTCCCTCACAAATTGTCTTGTTTATTTCATTAATAATGAATGTATTACTATGGAATAGATCTAAAATTATTCATAAGTCCTGTACTAAGTAGTTTTAAATTATTTATTATTTTTTATATGAAAATACAATTTAAGATGTACAATAATTATGTTGTGATCTATGTAATTATAAACTATGTATCATAAATTGTATGCCATATTAGGTTTATTATAATCACTATTTTAACACTCTATCTAGACACGCGGCAGCGTGTCAAGCCGAGTTCAAGCGAAGAGAACTGGCGAGCAGCAGCCGTGTGTATATTTACACGAACCATTTCGAGCCACTTTTCACCCCCTTATAACTCGAAAACTATTTAAGTTAAATAAACCAAATTTGGTACATATCAAGAGGACCTCAAGATAAACAAGAACCTTAAATTTCATAAATACAGATTAAACAGTTGCGTAGATATTAATATCCAAAAATCGCAATTTTTAAGACTGACTGACTTATAGACATATATACAAAACCTAACCCACTTCCAGATGACCTAGAAAGTTCAAATTTTGTAATCAGCTAGGTAATAGTGAGTGTACAAAGGAAAAAATCAGAAAATACTGAATTTATTTGTATTTAATTTTTTTTTCAATGACATTAATTTTGTTTGTATGGAAAAATGGAAAAGTTTAAAAAAATAGAAAATAGTATATTCACCTTACTAGTCTTAAAAAATAGATCAAAACTAGTCAGTGGCCGAAAAAAATTTTGAAATCCATCAATAAATGACTGAGATATAGATTATTGAAGTTTACATATTTTAGCGCGAAACATCTGTAGATTCGATGCGCCTCTGACATCACACTCACTCGCGCTAGTATCGCTAGGGCGGATTACTTCGATTGCATGATTTCTTTATTCAAAACTATTATTAAACGTAAAATAAAAGAAAATTGTAATAAAAATATTGCTCATACAGTTAAAAATAATATATCATTTTACAAATTCACATTTCTTTATTCTTTATTTATGAGTGTTTAGTTTATTTTTAATTTCAGTGTAATGGAAGAAGGCTTTGTCGAAGGTCGAAATGATTTAATTTGCGTAATATTAATATTAATATAAGTGAAACATCTTTAGGCGCGTTTAGAGTAAAATTTCAAAATCTCGTCATGGCAATACCGTAACGTCATGGAGTAAAGCGACGATTCTTCTACAACGATCTTTGCATCTTTGTAATAGTGTGTGTACATATTCACGCTGGATGTTTAGAATATCATGTAATCTTTTAAACAGAAAACGAGTTTAAAAAATTGCAGATAATGACGGGGCAATGTGCGCTGACATTCATAACATACAAGAAAATATAGAAAATAATACTAAACAAACCATACAAAGAATCCGCAAGAAAAAAAAAATCGTATATAAAAAATTAAAAAGTATAATTATATTCATAAAGTAAATCAAATTTGCAGAGTAATTTTCTGTACAAAAAGTAATGATATCCCACCAAAAACATAAATGTAAAAATTGGAGCCGAGTTCAATCGTTGACTTAATTTGCCAAAAAAGAAATGAGATCTAATTAATGTGTGCCAAGTTCTGCAGACAGTCCAGAAATTTATTTATAAAGATGTATTAAGTTCTTAGGTTGACTGAAAACTCAATTGTTTTATTTTCCCTTAGAGAACAATGTTTATTCCAAAATATAACTTTTTTAATTTGAATAATATAATTATTTTCACAAAGCAAACAACTAATGACCTATTGAACCCCATAATTTGATGAGGCTAGTTTTTAGAACTTCACAAAATATATAAACAGTATGTAAAACTAGCCTCATCAAATTATGGGGTTCAATAGGTCATTAGTTGTTTGCTTTGTGAAAATAATTATATTATTCAAATTAAAAAAGTTATATTTTGGAATAAACATTGTTCTCTAAGGGAAAATAAAACAATTGAGTTTTCAGTCAACCTAAGAACTTAATACATCTTTATAAATAAATTTCTGGACTGTCTGCAGAACTTGGCACACATTAATTAGATCTCATTTCTTTTTTGGCAAATTAAGTCAACGATTGAACTCGGCTCCAATTTTTACATTTATGTTTTTGGTGGGATTGTGTTCACGCGAAGCGACTATAGTTGAAGACTTAGTTTATAGGATTATTGTCCATAGTCATATTAATTATAATTGTAAAAACTAACAAGGCTATAATAATAAGAATAGCTGCAAAAATGAGGCGAAAAAAATTTTTCGATCGATGATGTTGAGGTGTTGTATTTACAATTTGAGACTAAAAAGTTCGATAAATCCAAATATTGTGTTGTATTTAATAAGAATTAAATCAAACAGGCTTAAACTGTAATCATAGCGATATTTCATTTAATTAAACAATATATTTTCTCTAATTAAACACTTGAAGCTTGCCTCGCAGCGGTGTCCTAAACGATTCTCCTGGGATTTACGTCACTCTCAACATTTTGTCTAATGTCTTGAATTTAATATACGTTCTCCCTACACGAAGTTAAGGTATGGGTTACATGATGATTCCCGGTGTGAGGTTAAATACGTCATAATTGTAAGGCTGGAATCACGAGATTGCGATTAATAGCGACTATTATATACGATCTACGATAATGTATCCTAGCCTACATATACGTACCTATTAGGTAGGTATACCGAAACGTAATGGTTTGTAGGTATTAATCTATTGATGTTCATATTTGTTACTGTTCACGTGACCGCCACAGACAGGATTTTGATGATACTTGGCACTTGGCAATGATGCCAGAATAACCAAATACTATAGAACTACATACTTTTGTCTGCGGGTGAAATCGTGAGGCAGAACTAGTATGCTATATATATTGTATGTACTCTATACCTTCCTTTCTTATACTGGGAGATAATATTCTTATGCCGGTATGGGATAGACGCCAAATGGTATCATTGATCCATTTTCTATGGACAATTTGTGTTTAATGAAGCAACCTCTACGGCAACGAAATCTATGTCATAAGACGAAAATAGTTTAATCTATGTTTATGTTACATTTTCATATAATTATATTCAAAGTAACAACCTACATCAAGATATATGCAAATTATTATTTCTCTTGTTATTGGACAGTATTTAATCTATAATATAAAAATGAATCGCAAAATGTGTTGGTAAGCGCATAACTCGAGAACAACTGAACCGATTTCGTTAATTCTTTTTTTATTATATTCCTTGAAGTACGAGGATGGTTCATATGTAGAGAAAACGTAAACATGTACCACGGGCGAAGCCGGGGCGGACCGCTAGTAATATTATAATTTTAATTGTAATCTAGTAAGTACGTCATAATATTACCAAGAGATAGCGAGAAGTCTGCATTCCCTTTAGAAGTTTCATCATTTCTTTAGATCTACATTTAATTTTCCTCTTGTACGTTATTTCTATTTCTAGCTGTACGGACTTTGACTTGGTATAATCGGCTTTCAGTATAATACTTATTGCTGTGTTTTATTTTACATCGTAATGTTTATTATTTAGCTCTACAAAGATTCATCTATATTATAAGTATTGTTATTTTTGGGAAGAAAAAAACTGGAATTTAATATTCGTCATAAATATACATATCTTGTGGCTAGCTTCGGATTGTCTGTGAATAAAAATAAAATATTCTTTTACTCAAGGTTAACTAGCTGAAGGTATTTTAAAAATAGGTTCAACAGTTTTTGAATTTATCAAAAAACAAATCACGATGAGGTGTTGATATAGTAGAGGTATATGCTTTATAACTTGAAAAATACGCCACCTTTAAACACAGGGATGCAGTCAATGCCTGTACTTACTTTTGAATTTCTTTTCAACGTTTGTTGATAGCTTTTCGTACCAAAATAATAGTCTTGTGCCAGTCTCTTTGAGACGGCGTATTTCGTATTCTATCAGAATTCAGGCAAAACACATGTCTATTTAGGTAATGATAAACTTTTTTTTTAAATGCTTTTAACATTATTTCATCTATTTTATTGTCCCTACAGAGGGAACAGCCTCGCGAGGCAAATGCTGTGCGAAGAAGCTAGACGTAACTCGGTCGAGGAAAATGGCAGCCCGCATTCTCTATATAGACCTGGATATTCACGTTAAACAATAATAAATACCATTACTTTTCCACAATCATTATCATCATCAGCACATTACCTATGTTCCCACTGCTGGGCCCAGCCTCCTATGAAAATACATGCCAAAATCCACGACGCTGGCACAGACGCTGGCCAAAAGGGGTTGTCATTATAATGATGTTAAATTGTTTTTTCTGTTACCGGTATGAGTGTGATAATAATTAATTGTAAGACTCACTGTTAATTAATCGAAACCAGTATCATATAATTAAAAAGATTAAAATGATTTGCATAAATGGAAATTGGAAAGTGAATAGGTACTTATCGTTAAATAAGTAGAATACAAGAAGTATAAGAATATATCATGTAAATGTAAATAGCAGATAACAATATTTGTAAATTTTATGCAACTGCATTGTGAGTTGTTAAAACAATATCATTGTTTTGTTTGAAAGTAGAATATTATAATTTATAAGATACATATTCCTAGTTCAAGTCATGGTAAACCTACAGAACATCGCCATGAAAAGGTATAATATTTTGAATGTGATACGATAATATTATTTATCAAATCGAGTCTTTAAAGTACATAAGTTCTAACATGGAAAATATATGCCTATTGCCTAATTGCGTATATTTTCATACATTTTAGTTAATCTGTATAACAATAAATATTCGGTGATAACTGCATCTCTACCCGATTTATAAGACAGCTTATTTTAGTGGCGATAAATTTATTACATGTTCATTTCTTATTAAAATGTTTTGACCTAGATCTAATAAAATAATTTTAATGTAGTAACGTCACTACCATTTCAAAGTCTAAGAAATTGCGTCTTCGATCGACGAACTGCGACGATCGAGTATTCTAGCTATCGAGCATGACTGGATAAAATCCTACGACTATATTTATTTACGACTATATACCTAAATGAAATACGTACATGCGTACAATATATTACATACCTACCTATACATATTATTATATAACCTATATTTGTTAGATATAATATGCGGCTTGTCTCGAATTTGGGAAAATAGCCTTTATTACTCAGTAACATAATATTATCTATGTTACAATGAACCTTGAACATAAATACTACATAATAGAAACAACATTATTAACAATACCATTAATATAGTAATTATAAATGCCATAATTGAAACAGAAACCGGTTTATTATATTTCAATGAATATCCTAGTTTTCGTTTACCTGATCCAATGTCTACGGAAGAGAGAAATGCAGAGAAAAAATGTTTAGTATTTTGATTGTAAGATTGTAAATACATAACTATTTGCACTTGAAAGAACAAAGATATAGTTACTCATCATTTTTATTTATGTAATGTAATATAGAAAAGGTTATAGTTTCAGCTTATATGAATACATTCAGCCACTTTAGCAAAGATGTTTATATAATGCCAGTTTTATTAAATTACAGGTAATTGATACACTTCATGAAAATTTTGATTGGCTCTTTTAAAGCTTGCTTGAATTAAATTACGTCTGAATTTTAAAGCAAACAAGGACGCATATCAAGCCAGCTTTTAATGTATCGTAACTTATTGTTTTCACCGGTAACACTTTCATGAAATAAATCAGCAAATTTTAACACATTGAGCCCCGAGCGGCCCGATCTGACCCAATACATAATAGATATTCTATTGTTTTTTGATTCCGGGGGCTGAGTTATTAAAGAAGATAGTAGGTAACCAGTCAATTTTATTTATACATTTAACTTCTTATAATTACACTTACTGAAAATCGTGTTTGTCAATTTCCTGTTAAACTTCGAGGAAACAAAAAGTTATATCGACAAATGTAATTGGTATAAGATTGGTTGTAACTTCACAGGAAACATTAAACAAATTTTCCGAAACAAGTGCGTTTTCTCAAATAAGGAAGCAAAAAATACGATGCCTCAATTTTGTTTTTTGACTTATTGTGGATAAACGGTATTGACATTTAATCCATTACCATTAAGGTACATTTTTCAGCGAAACTTGAATAAAAAACATTGAAACAAGAGTCGCCGGGGGATTTCAAAAAGTTAATCGGGGCCTTTGGTGCGTGAATGAAACGTGATTTACCTGTAAGTTTTCAATCTATATATTTTGTTTAGATGAATAAAGTTATTGAACACCAATATTATATAATGTATAATATAATATGTGAATGTGTATATTTAATGTAGTGTAGTTTTAACAGATCACAATTTTTAAAAATACATACAGGTGTCGCATAGATCAGGAACCGAACTACCAAATAAGAAGAATCTATTAATATACAAAATACAGTCAAAATTACTGTAATATCATGTGGTTTATATAAATAAGTATATATTCAAGCGATAAATATCTCCGGTCATCGCATTAGATAAACTTATGTCATTGATTCAATATTATACAACTATAGATAAGAATTGTATAAACATTAATAATTTTCATATTAATATATTTATCACGTACACCCGAATTTGTGTGCAATTTTAATGAAGTATTCATTTTTTTTATAAAGTTTCAACAATCAAATTATTAAACGAGATAATATAAAATGAGTAGGTAGGTAAATATAATCAATTTTAGTAACAAGAAAGCCTTTTAAAGCCTTTTTGCGAAGTATAACTTGAAATATAAATGTATTTGATTAAACTACTTTCAATGTAATTGTCTGAAGAAATATTGCGTTGTAACTACAAAAATAGAAGTAGATAGATTTTTCGATCCTTTACATGTTTGAAGGTTTTTTCGAATTAAAAATACATATGTTAGGATACTATAAAGAGCGTAAGTTTGTATTTTATAATAATATTTTTAAAATATTTTGCAGGGATGTGTTTAATTATATTCTACTATCAGTGATTAGTGAAATGCAAAACGAAACCTTGAACGAAAACTACCAAATAAGAAGAATCTATTATAATGAATAAGAATCTATTATAAGAAATAAGAATCTAATAAATGCAAAACCTTGAACGAAAACTTATTTAAATTATTTTCGCGTTTTAATATAAACAGGAAACTATGATATAGATCATGCGAGATGTTATTTCCTTTGTTATAAATTTGTTAAGAGTTAAAATGTTTCCTGTAGTGTCTTACCTTCAGACGAAGTAACTATTCTCTAATCTGTGCCTTCAGTTTTAAACCGATGAATATAACATTTTAGTCTATCTATTGGAATGAGCTTTTACTAAAAGTTATGTTTAAACTGACTCATAAATTATACTAAGGAAGAAGAATTATAAAAGTTTTAGTTACTTTTTACGCATCATTTGATATATATATCAATGAAAAGTAGGTATAATATAGAGCAGATGCATTGTATTGCATGGCCAAGCTTATTGTCTCTGATAACATAAACGTTTAAGGTCAATATCATCGGTTATTCCATCGCTAGTTTATCCTAAACGGTTGAGCATTGACTTCGAAATATACCATACATTTTGTTCCGGTATTTCTATCTAAGGGAAATTAGAATTCTGAAGAAGAAGAATATCGCGTTGTCACGGCGTCACGTGCCGTGAGTGAACCACTAAAAATGTTAAATTGATAATAATGTTGGTAATTTGATAATATTGTGATTTTTAGATTGAGGGTTCAGAATCGTCTAAAGAAACGTCTATGAACACGACCTACAACTACGATTGTGAAACATGTATAGGTATTTACTTAGGAAAAGTTTAGGATGTAATTTTTGAAGGGATTTTGCAAGGAATGCATAAATTAATTCTGCCTTAATGAGTTTTTAAGGTTGGTGATTTATTAAAATTTCAATTATATTTAGATAACACAATTTTATAACAAACAAGCGGTCCCCCCTGGCTTCGCCCGTGGTACCTACATGTTTACGTTTTCTCTCTATAAAAACCATGCTCATACTTCAAGCAATATTATAAAAAGAGAATTAACTTAATCGGTTCAGCGGTTCTCGAGTTTTACGCTTACCAACTACCTATATTATATAAAGATTTATAACATTTTGATCATAATTTCGCGTAGGAGATAACATCTTCCATCTCATATTAATTTATCAAAATGCCTATTTATAGTTTCATCTCTAGGAATTCATCGAAACTGGTTTTAATTCTACATAGTAGTATTTCTCGTTTTTAACATAATAATATATGTATAAAACAGGGAGTTACGAGTAGTTATATAAAATTATAATTATTATAGAAAATGTTTCTCGAAAATGGAAGCCTGTATTTGTTTTTATTCAATATCCACGAGAAATATATTGTTATATTGTATTCATATTATATTAACAAATATTGTTTTACAGATATAAAAACTATAAATCGTGATGTGAATAGTGTAGGGTATAAATTTAGAACAAGCAGTTATATTAAAGGTTTATTGTTTAAATTATAATCAAAGGGCCATAGTCAATAATTTCGCAGTCAATAATTATTAATATCTACTATTGATGTTCGAAGAAGGAACGCGGAATCAATTAAGAAATCGTAAACAAATAGGTACATTTATGAGTATATGAATAGATCGTTGTTATTCTATAGGTATATCGATTACGGCCACTTACTGCTCTTATTATGCATTGATTGAAGATCATTAATTATAAATCTGTTTAATGCTCGGAGAAGTTATATGGGTAGTTTGGGGAAACTTTCGAAGTAGTTTTGGTTTAAATATTTAATTTTATAATATCGTATATGTAATTTACTAAGTACTTAGTGGTTTAAGTTTGGTAAATTGATAATATTGTGATTTTTAGATTGAGGGTTTTACAAAATAAAAGTGATTCTCGCTGAAGTGATCTACTCTTATCTGAGGTAATAAATAACTATTTGTTATTACTAGATTTTCATTTTATTCGAAGTTAAATAGATGGAAAGAGCATAGAGAATACTATATGTATGCGAAATTTGGTATTAATGTCCTGAAAATAAGTATTAATGTTCTAGGTACAATAACAAACTTCAGAATCGTCTAAGAAACCTCTATGAACACGACTTACAAATACGATTGTGAATCATATATTTACTTAGGAAAAGTTTATATGCCTTTTAGATCTTTGATCAAACTAATAACAGTTAAATGAATTGCCAGCAAGTGTTGAAAAGTGTACTTCAAGGCTAAAACTAAAACGAAATAAATGAAAAAATAAATAAAATTAACTCATTGGTTTATTTTCATAGACGTCTTTTAATTTCCTTTTCAAAAATGAAAATGATTCATTAAAATTTAAAAAAAAAATCGTATAGTTACAGAATATAGATTCATTATTTATTAAATATACTTCTGACAAATGTCAAAGTAAAATTTCCAAAAGTTTCCGAAAGATTTGCTGATCCGTCTATCATTATAAAACGTGTTTGATGTTTAATTTGTTTGATTGTAAATTGATCTAGAAGTTATTATAAATTAAACAGAATTTATGAATTGTTTTCTCGAACTCAAATGTAAAGTCTATTATATTAGATACCTAGTCAAGCTCTTACATTTAATAAAGTTGGCTCTCATTGCAATGTTTTCATTCCATTTCCTTTCTATTCTATAACTAGTATAGTCACCTGGACTTTAACAAGGTTAACATTACGAAGTTATCTTTGAATTTTGGAATGTTTTTTTCCTTTAGTTCTAAAATTGGCAGATTGCCTAATACGAGTTATGTCTACGCTTTGCTGATTTCTCTAAAAGAGTGAGTTAATCAAAATGATGATGCAATAACTATGATGATGAATAATTATTTCTATAAAAGCAAAAAAGTGTTGGCTTTTGGAGTTATCAAAATAATTACAAAGACAGAGTCTATCATAATTAAAGGTTACTGAAGCTTCATGTTTTTTTTGTATTAGTATGCCGTGGACATATTTTAATGGTGTAATTATTCTGACAGTCAGGCAGTTTGCCTAATAGCATCCCATTATGGAAAATAAATTGGAAAAAAGAGGTCTATTAAAATAATTTAAAATAAACGTCGTTACGCAGTAATATAATATTGTTGTTTCCTAATTGTAACTGGATTTTGGATAGTTTTCGAAATATAATTTGAATTGGCTTAGAAGTATGTTCTACTTTATCAAGTTTATAAAATCAATAATCATTCAAAGACTTATGAAGGGCCTATTTTTTATGGGTTAAATTTTTTAATTTTCTTGAAAAAATGACTGATCCCTTTTTTGATTGAATTAGGTAATAGAAATCGAAAGAAATAAAAGAAATCGCTTTTAAGCGATAAGGCCGCCAAATTGTACAATTATTATATGTATAAGTAATATCGTTTCTGTTAGGGCGGCCGTACACGGACCGCTCGAGCAGTTAACGGCTGAGCGACGTACACGGACGGCTCGAGCGGTCGGCGTCAACTGCTCGAGCCGTCGGTTGTTGACCGCTCGAGCCGTCGCTACCAACGGCTCGAGCGGTTGATTTTTTTGACTAGTCAAGTCATTGATTTTCAGGGGAGGAGCGAGCCGACGACGGCTCTAGCGCAGTTAACGGCTCGAGCAGTCAGTGTATGCCTCACGACCGCTCGCAAGCCGTCAACGGCACGGTGGAATTTCGTCATGCAGTTGACGGCTTGAAGCGGTCGCGACGGCTCGAGCCGTCACGTGTACGGCGGTGAATGAATGCCTATAGTTCACCGCGCGGTCGCGGCTTCAAGCGGTCGGTCTCAACTGCTTGAAGCGGTCCGTGTACGGCCGCCCTAAATTTTGTTTTTGTGTGCAATAAAGTGTTTTCTATCTCTATTTCTATTTCTAATAGTATTAGGTATACGTTTTGTACGTTTATAATGCTATTCGTCGAGTTAATTCATTTGGGTTTCGTTCACAGCAGGAAGGTACGGGTACCACACCCTCACAAGAGAAGGGCGTGTAAGTCGAAGTTCATTTACAAGAAGTTTATTGCATCCATTGAGGAAATAGGCTGTTATATCTGACGCCGTTATCTAGTTGAATCTGCTATTTGATTGAATGAATAGCGCGTTCATTGAGTAACGACATTTCATTGAATGGCTAGGCGATGGATTGAACAAGCGTCACTCAACGTCCAACTATTAAACGGATTGTATTATTGCCTTTTGAACAGAGCGGATATAACGTTTGGCATATAGTTGAATGACTAGGGCGTTCATTGAATGACGATATTTAATTGAATGATTATAGGACAATTCGTCAAGTTGTTTAATGAAACTTCAACGTCTTGACAATTGATATGGCAGATTCAACCAGATGACTGCAACATATCCATTATATAATGTTCCTTCCTAAGCCTAGTTTTACATTACTGGGTCCCTAAGCCCTTTATGATAATATCCACTCAAGTGCGGGAGCCATTTTGCAAAAATCGGGAAATGTGCGGAACCGGCTCCCGGTGCCGCCGCAAATGGGGTTTTTGGCGGTCCAATATTTTTATAAAGTCGATTAACTCAGATTCCTATAACAATAGCACATTTCCAAGTATTTAAATTCATAGATAATAAAATAGTCTATGCCTTGTCAAAACATGGTAACATTTAAATTAATAAAACAACTTGTAAGTCAAAGCAAATGTACCCTTGTAATTTTTGTTACATTTTGTCTGCTAATAAAAAATTAAAACAGCTGTTCAGTGAGATTTTAATATATATTGATCCTTTGTTACACTCTTCTTACGAGAAAATAAAAACATCATACCCTCCCATACATTTTTTTTACACATTCCCTGTTTATTTTTTTGTACAAAAAACTACCTACTCAATGTGTCATCAAAAGTGGGCCACTTAAATCATGTGGTTATGTTGTTATCTTGATTTATAGCTAGCCTGTTTTTTCCTTAACATGTCATATAAGTTAGAAAGAGGAAGGTTATTAGACCGTTTTATAAAGCGAACGCAAAACCCCTGTCTGTGGATCGACCGGGAGCCGGTCGCAACGCACCAGCCCCTGTATGTGGATCGACCGGCTCCCGGTCGTTCAGCACTTGAGTGGATAAGCAAGGCACCATAACCGTAACAATCTATTTCTGTGGGTACTTGTGGATATTCCTAGACATGAAATCAAAATGTGAACAGTATAATTTTATTATTAAGTACCTACCTATATAGTTCATAGTACAATTTTCATTTTATAGGTGCATCGGAGTGCGGACTACGTGACTATTGCTCCTGGAACGTAATCGAAAGTGGAAAGAATTTTATCTTGAGCGTGTCATTTTGAAATTGTCAGGTTTCTTCTTATTTATTTATGAAAGTCCTTTTTTACTGAAGCAAGATGCATATCAAAACTAGAATTGGAAGTCTTTTTTATTCCCAAAATTGAACTTTAAATCAATAAATAAAATCTGCAGGCTAAGCAATATGGTATCTATATTTATCTAACCTGTAGCTGTGCCTGAAGGTATTACATATACAAATATTTCCCAAATATAAACGTGAATATTTCTATTTATTATTTACTGGGTATTTATCTTTGACAGCATATTTACAATAAGATATTTGTTGCTGTAATACTATGAATATTCGCTAAGAAATAGAGAGGTCGAATAACAGGAAAAAGTTCACGATAATGTCTTGTGTATAAGTGTTTTTTCAGCTCCGAAATATCAGCCGTCATGTTCTCGCCTGTATCTCATTTCATCGACCTTATTACGATCAATCAAACATAGTGGCTTTCTGCAAAATAAGTAATTTCAGTGCGGTGGTATTGGCAACCGATCGCATCTTATTATTCTCGAGGTTTTGGCATGATTGTCTTGCAATGTCTTTATTCTTCTTTGATAGCGATTGTGTTGATGCATTTAATATCTTTTTAAGAGCTCAATTTTTTCTAAAAATAATGTTATGTATCAATCTATTTCGATTATTACATTTTCAAGTGGGTGAATCCTGCTTTGGAAAAATACGCCTAATGTTATTTGTCGTTTCATCGACGACACTTCAAATAGATTCTTGTGCACGTACAGACTACAATCAACCTACTATAATCATAGCATCAAAGAGATTACAAAAAATATATCTCCTATCAAAATCACTATGTTGTATCAAATATTTTCCTCATGCGCTGACCCTTAGGGACATTCCAGACACGATTTCGAAATCACACCGCCCATCTTAATACACTACAATAGACTGATTAGGGAGCAAATAAAACATAATCTTGCCTCGGAAGGTGTGTTTATTTCAATAAGTGTCTTTATTGTATCGTTGAGAGAAGTGCTTACTTAACGAGGCCCGAGGACGTTTTATGGCTGACTTTATGATGGGCACTGCGGAATTACTCATAATTTACACGATATATCATACATAGAAGGGGATATAGTCTTCATTGTTAGGACAAATTTGGAGCTCTATAGACATTTCTGTATTTTACGCAAGAGTGGAAAAATCATATTGAAAGCACATCTCTGCTCTATAAAAACTTTGGATTTATATGCTCTATTAATATATGCGATAGATTCCGAACACCATGAATCTTACAAATACATTTATATTTCAAAATGTTATGTACGTTGTGTTTTTATTTTTGTGTTTATTTTACAACTTTGTGAAATAAAAATCAAAATATAGTGTATATATGTAGTGTATGATGTTAGCATATAAGCGTCATCAAAGAGATTAGAAGGAAAATCTATCCACATATTAATTTGTAAACAATAACTGAATACTTCAGTAAAATATTTCTTGCAGATAATGTTATATGAATTTAATATTACATTTGAGAATATTTTAACGTGGATTAATGTGTTTCAAATGGTTTATTGCGGCTTAAGCAGGATTGAGGGAATACCTTTAAACAAAGAGCCTGTAAATATATTGATTTAAGGGAAATTTAAGCTTACATTAAGGTGGGTTGTTTGTTATTATTTACCTATACTTAGTTCCTTGTTTCTGATTTATAGAAGCTTTTTAAAAACTTTTATCTTGGATAGTAAAAACAGGTTAATGGACTAGTAGAATAACCGAACGATACATTTCCTTGTTGACTGTGTCTATATTAAACTAGCGGTCTGCCCCGGCTTCGCCCGTGGTACATGTTTACGTTTTATCTCCGTTAGCACCATCCTCCTACTACAAGGAATATTATAAAGAAATCGGTTCAGCCGTTCTCGCTTTCAACTTCTCTCTTACCAACACATTTTGCGATCCATTTGTTTTTATATTATAGATTAACTGTGATTATAATATCAAAGGTTGATTCCTCTTTCTAGTTGCAAATTTAATCATTTTATTTATAATACTTGTGCATTTCAGCTTTTTACTTCGAAGGATGTTGTTAATGAAATAGGTGTGAGTACAAAGTCGAACGAAAACTCTATCCAAAATGGAATGAAGTAAAATCTAGTTTAAAATCAAAATACCTAAAGGTTTCAAATTCTAAAGGACTACAATACGGAGAAGTATTAATTCATGATATAATATTACGTTAAAAATATAATCCAGCATAAAATATACCCATTATCTTTTAAAATCACATTCTGTTTGATGAATTTTTAATGAAAATTTTCCACTATCCATTAGGAGGTACATAGGTAACTAAAAGAGAACAATTTTGTCATTTCATTTATATGAAATTTATTATGAAAAGATTTTCTTTAATTAACAACTAGCTTGCCTTTATTATTATCTGTGCTTAATGATAGTGGAAATGCATTAAGCTTTGACGGTCTTATTAATAAAATTTTCTTTGTAACATCTAGAGATTAGTGTTTCATTCTATTTTGGTTAAGTACGGTAACAGTTAATTATTAAGTAAGTGCTTTTATATTTTAGATTAATATATACTTTATATCTTAGGTACGTTTTTGTCTTATTTTAAATAAACTATCCAATGTTTATATCAAAAATTAAAAAGTACGTTTTTATATTGATTTAAAGAATGCATGAATAAATTGATATAAATAAAAAATGTGTACCCAGAAATATCCTTTTAATTAAAGCACAATAAATTTTCTTATAAAATGTTTCTAAACTATGTTAGTATGAAGAAAAACGCCAAAAAAGCTGCACGTACCATTTAGTCTAATAAATAAAAGAAAAACTCATTACTTATATCTCCGAATTGCGATTTTATTACATCGTGAATATTTTCAAATATAATTGACACAGATATATTAAAATGTTAATAACATTGAACTTGTAATCTAGAAGTTAAATATAAAAACTCTTGGCTAGCGGTCATCTTCACGCTCTCTATAAATCACACAGTATCCAAGACGAAGCAAATATTGTTCAATGCCGGGGTCACGAGATAACAACGTTCATAATAATAAGAAACAAAACTTCACGTGCGAAATACTTACAAAACTTTTTTATGGATACGCCATGCTGAAAGTTAATTAATTTTGTCTTGGATTCACAAAATTCACAACACAATACACTTACACGGTTACTTTCATACAGTAAAATTCGCGTGGAAACTTTGTAATGTTAAAGATTGTATGAGATAAGAACGTAGGTCCGTCCGGTGTGACAGCTAGGGATGCACTGACACTTCAGCGAGGAACTGAGGAACTTTCAGTTATCAGAACAGCCCTTAGCTCGGTTTTTCTGTTATTAACTTCCACGCCTCTTGCTCTACAGTCTACACGGTGATAAATTGAATATTGCTCATATTATCTTGCAGTATTTTATCCTCCGTGGCACTTCGCTGCGTTTTATATTATTTTTATGAATTGTAGAGACAGTTAATTTTACTTTCTTGAGTAATATACAATATGTGGTAGCATTAAAATATGTGCAGAACTAAGATATAGGTATCTTTTATGAATTGTCTTAATATTAAGAATTGAAAATAATTATAAATAAAAGAACTACTGCAAATAAAAACAGTTGGATACATATTTACGTCAACATACATTCAACAAAATTATCCGTTTCAAAAGATCAAAACTCATATCGTGCGAAAATGAGATCTTCGTGGAACATTTTTGTTGCCTTGGGCCAGATTGTTGGTGGAGATACTCGTTTGTACGACTGAAGGGTATTGTTGACACGGATAGCCCTCGAAGGATCAAGAACCGCGGAGAGCCCTTATGAAAGGCGAACCATTCTGCTTGCAACTTAATGACGTAGCACTTTTTTGCGTGCCCTTCAATATTGTTTAATCACAACCCTAGGGGCAGCCAAGGTTCTCATGAAAAATTTTAAAATAGTCCAAAGACTTTCTTTCATGTCAAGAATACAAAAGAGTTATCAACACAGTTTTTTACGTGTAATTGGACTATTATCATAGCGTTGTGAACGTAAAATTCGTCAAGGCTTTTCTTTTTATACATGTCATTTCAAATATACGATAGAGGCGTTATGGAAATTTCTATAATTTTACTGTTCTGTTACAGTAATGGGCTAGTTAAGCAAATGTGGGGAAATAATTTATCGCTCATGAATTAAGCTTCTGTGATTATTTTTTGCATCGCTAACAGAAATAAATCGTCCTACTTGGATGGTATAGTAGGGCATTATTTATCTTATCTTTGGTTCAAATATTTTGACCTTCATCAAAACTTTATAAAGTAATAATTCAAGTTATTTGAAATTCTAAGACAATGCAAATTTATTAAATTATATATACATTTTACTTAACATATCTTTGAGAATATACACACAATTTCATTAACAATAATATGAGTAAGACTTTGTTAATTAAAATGTATGTACATATTTGATGAAAAGACAATATTTATCTTGGTAAATAACTAAATTAGCAACATACTACATACGTTTATTTATGAGATGATGGTAAACAACATCTCTAGAATGTATCACGACGTAGGGAAACTGTTATTAATAAAGCACATTTTCTCGAGGTGAAGTACATTCTACGAGGGTCCTTCCATTTGTCGATAATGCCACCTGACAGCTCATGTCGGAATCGATTATATCATAACCTATTAGGTAATATGTGATAAAATATCATATGCGATGTCTCGCTTATCCGAGGTTGCAATTGGAAATATACCGAATCAAATATCCTGTTAAAAGTTGAAATATACCTAGTAATAATTATTGTACATAGTTGTTTAAAAATATAGCGTGGATTTACATTAATTCACTTTTATTAAATGATTGACATTGCGAAGCTTACTTTTATTAGGTAATGGTATTTTCATTTAAACACGCTCTATATAGAGCAGTGGGAATGTTGCGTTGCTTTCATTCAGCTAAAGTTCCTTTTATTAATTCATAACATAGGTTGTATTTTCAAAACGTTTATGTATAATTTATTGTTTAATTTTAGAATGCTTTTGTGACTTAACTACCACTTTTTAATAAGTATTCAATGAGGTAGACATAGATGGAGACTTTAAGATTCATCAGTTCGTGTTCGTTTTTTCTTAAGCCAGTCATAAATCTTTGTGAATGTACCGAAATAAAATTACACTCAAAATTGAGAATGCTTTTATTTTTAGACAATTTAAGATCCTTTAAGCTCTTATGTTGGAGTGTAGACCTTATAGGTATATTATGTATGTAGAATTATATATATATAGAAATAATGGATACATTATTGGTTAATTCAACGCTATTCTAAACAAAATTGATAAAACCCTGTCTACATAGAATCAAAATTGCATGTATTTTAAATATCTGTTTTGATCATCATAATATATAACAACATCACTGGTAATTTTCTCATTTTTATACTTATGATATTCGTAATTGATTCGTAGATAGTTATCGATGTTTACGTACCTTCCTGCAAAATAGAATAAACTTTCCTACTAGCTTCGGCGTCTGTATGCATAACAATAAATTATGAATAAGAAAAATTTCCTTTCAATATGAAACTGATCGTATTTTATTGCCCCATAAAATCATTCGGTACAGGTTTCTTCTGCGAAAAATGTGCCTATAACATATTTTTTTATGATGACTGTAAAAGATTGCAATTTTTAATATTAATACTTTTCGTCAGCGAATATTATTTGGATTCGCGCCAAGAGGCCAAGTTCAAATTCGTGGCCTTTGAGGTTCACCTAAATATGAAGATGTGTGCTATTGATTTAAGTATTCTTTTGAGAGATTTCGCAATTATTAAAAGAAATTTCATAGACAAAAATTATATAAAAAAAAATATTTTCACACATGAAATCTAATTTCGAATTATGAACACAACTGCTTCAATAATTGCTAAGAACACAAAAATTACTAATTTCTCAGAGCATAATTTAAATTAAATCCTTGTGAGATACTATCAAGTACTGACCAGAGTATCATTGATAACTATGTTGTGCTATGTATACAGGGTTACTTGTAAAACACCAGCAACCTCGCGGGACAAGATAGCTAACGTCATAAGTAACAACATTTTGTTCTACGACTTTTGATAATTTGTCAGATTTTATTTTCATACAAAAATAAATATTTATTTAATTTTCCGTTTGAATATTATAAACTCTACGCGCATCCCAAAAATTACGTAAATAAGAAGCGAACGAGAGGGGGAAGGGGGCGTCGCGTCGTCCTTTCGATAATGAATAGAACATAGACTTACAAATGTTAGGAGAGTACAATAGAAGCTTAGAAAATCATTTAAAAATAATTTATTGCGTTATGCCAATAGTCGTAGAACAAATGTTGTTACTTATGATGTTAGCTATCTTGTCCTGCGAGGTTGCTGGTGTTTTACAAGTAACCCTGTATAAGAAACTATCACAACAAAATCCGAAACACTTAAGTATACATAAAACTAACTAACTTGAAAAGGATAACATGAAAATATCTCAATTTTGAATTCCAAAGTCTTCAGTTTGCATTCTACATTCAACAGTTTATTTCGGGTTTATGAAAGTCCATATAGCTATTTGTTATTTGGTTTGCAATCCAAGTAAATATAAGATACAATGAAAGGTTAGATAATGCGGGAGTTAGCCGAGCTATGCTAATACAGATAAGTGGCTTAAACGATTTGTTATTTAGGAACCATAACCTGAATATAAATACTTACTTTCCTTTAGAGTTGCGTAAACGTTGCATATTTGAAGATTTAACTTTTATAGACAAATATAAGAACTAGAAGACTAGAACTAGAGTAACTATAAGATATGTATTTGAATTATTGTTTAATGAATAACACATTTTAATTGTATTATCTTATAGATATACAAGAGAAGGATATTTTGAAATGTGAGGTTGTTTCATTTGTTAAGAAAAAGATTAAATAATTTATATAACATTTATATAGAATGTATGATAAAAGAGACTAATAAATGTTATCAGTATCCTTGTACCAATAACAGTATTTTTATGATTGTCGTAAAATTTCTAGAGCAATCCAATTTTAAATGATGGAAATATTTTGAATATATTATGTGATTGTCCTATTATTAGGTAAAAGTGCCAATATTTTTTAATTTCGAAGGTTGGGGCGGTACGCAGGTAGGAGGTAAAAATGATATAGGACCTCGCTGGCTGTAGTTATAGAATAATTCATTTTCTGAAGATGTGAAAATAAATTTCCAATTTTACCATAGACTACTCAGTCTCAATAGACTTTATCAATATAAATCCCATGCTTTAAAAACAGAAGGACCCAGCCAATTGTAAATCACCTACTTCAAAAACACGAAAAAAGACTACATCTATAAATATAAATTGGTAAACCGTACTTGGAAGTATCATTACACTAAACTACTCTCAATACGATAATTTCACGATTTAAATATCAATTGGCACATGTAATATACAGTGCGTTTACAATTGTGTTCCTGTTAAGGCAAATCAATGCTCTCGGGTGCAAATTGGCCAGTGATTGACTATTGTCAAGTGTTTACGGGTCGCCAGTTATACCCGGTCGTGATTACATACACTACATTCTGTAGCTGCGCCCGCGACTTCTTCTCATGTTTCAAAAACAATTGAAATACTTCAAAAATTTTAGTCTGTGTCCTGTGGAGGCACAAAAGCTTTATTAGGACAAAGTTTCATTAAAGTAGTGTTTTAGTGAAACAGTCAGTCTTATACAGTTTTATTATACTTATTGATATTGATAGTTATACCAGTGTCTTAAATTATGGAAGATAAACGCCTCCCTTTCGCAGGTTATTAAAATGTTTTATCATACAAAAGCTTTATAGTTAGGTAATATTAATTGTAAATCCATGTGTAATTGAAATGGTTGTAACACATTAAAGTATTTCTATTTAACACATTGAATTGATTTAAAACAATACGGAATGGAAATAAATATTATCAATAAAACTTTTTTTCTTAAAATTTGGAAAATAACAACGTGTTTAACACAATTAATATGAATTATAACATGGATCATTTATATAATGTTTTCCTTTTTTATCCTGTGTTTCCGGGAATACGGTAAAAAATTCGTTACAGTATAAGGAAATTCAGAGTGTTTTCAATCTTGTTTTTTCTTACAGAATTATTAACAAATTATGTTGAAAACAATACTATATTTTATACCATTATGATATCTATTTTCGCAGTGGAATAAATAGAACTCAGCGTTTATTTATCGAGTATTTATGGAGAATTAATCTGAGTTACGAGGGCTTACTCTAAAACTTTTGCAGTTCGACTATTCTGAATTTGTTACGACCCCGGCTTTAGATAAAAGTAGCTTATTGTTGCTACAAATATTAATTATAAGCCTGTAGAATTTGTTTGTATTACCTCTTAAATTTAACGGTTATTGTATTAGCGGAAAGGTCTATAGTGTTTGTAAGGCGTAACTTTTATAAATGATTCTTTTTAAGACGCATAAACGAACTAGACTGTAATTAAAATTAATATTTTAAAACACTGTTATAGCACAGACAAATATGCAAGTAATAGTTCAAATACATTTTTATACAGGATACAGAATTAAACTGACTTTTCTTTTATGTGTTTAGTTATTATTGTTTTTAAAAATGATATTATTGTATACGGTTATTGCACTAAAACTAGAATATACTCCTAAGCCGTTACTTGCGTCAAGTCATCTAGTGGCCCGAGAGAATATTGTGCGGCCAGCTATAGCGGTGTGGGGTAGTCCAGATGAGACTTGGTAGATTTTAAGTCCAAATAGAACTTGATTGGTTATACGTTCCGGCGACAAACAGAAGTTTTCCTGGATATTTACGATCCTGAATATTTCTAAACGTTTTCCATTTAATTTAAGATCCTCAATTTTTCTAAACGAGCAGATTTTACTTTATCAATTATAGCAAGTATTATAATTCATTTTACAACGTTTTATACAAGCTTTCTTGTAATATATTGATAGGTAAATAAAAATAATTTAAGATACTCAAAATAATTAATCTCTAAAGCATCGGGAACCTATTTTGTGTGCTTTTGTGTAGGAAATTCAATTAAAGGCATTTAATCAGATTTCGGAAACGATTTATAGAATTCAATCTCAATAGTTACATTTATTATGTCCCTATTTATACAAAATTATATTTATCTACCTCAATTCACTGAAATATATTTAAATGAACTTCACAAACGCCTAAAATTCCGGTTAAATTTAACAATACCAATATGACATCAATTCATATCATTTTTGTCTAAAAATATCTCCCTGTATGTAACGAGCACTTTTATTTTAACGTCAACTTTCAATTTACTTCAAATGTTAATCAAAATATCGTTGAGCGTATCGTCGAGTCTTTGAAGAAGCATGTCATTTATCTATTTAAGGTGCATTTAAATCAAACGAGCGAATGCTCATTCTAACCGTACTAAATCAAATTCTTTTAGTGTAAACAGGCGTAGAGCATTCTTTCGTTGATCTTAGTGCGTTCAAAAAGATTCTATGCAATGTTCTAATACTGAACAACACCGAATACGAGTTTTCGTTTACACTAAAAGATCACGAAAGAATGCTCTTGGCTCCATGTTCGTTTGATGTAAATGCACCGTTACATATAGGTATTATGTGTTATTAAAACTTAATGGGATGAAATAATATTTACAATCAGATAAACATAATAAATTAGGTACGACATTGAAGCAGTTTAATTTTATGTTCCAAGAATTGACATCTATTTATATGATCTTGAACTGTAATTCTGGTTGATCAAATACTTGAATTTTTTTTTTAATTAAAACGCAATTATAAAATATATGAACTTTGTTTGTGTGTATGTCCATCGTGTGTTTTATAAGATTCTTTGAAGTCAATTATCACAACACACAATATTTCTGTTGGGTGTTTATTTAAATTCTTGGTTAAAATATATAAAATCATTAAACTAACTAACTCATTCATTTACTGTTTTTATGACTGGAAGTCATAAAAATATCTTAAAAATAGTTTGGAAAATCCAAAAGTGCACGCCTCATAATCTCATCCTTTACAATAAAATTGATTATTTATAAAGAGTACACTATAAATATAAAAAAGAAATAAAATAAAATAGTTGGAAAAGTAAAGAAAGCGGTACCGTAATAATTGAGCTATTTTTCTTGTGGCCCCACCTAGATGTGAAACTGCGCAGGTTTAAGGGACTGACTACCAACTTATTTTTTTAAACCTTGGCTTATAGTATAAAGAATCGAGTTTATAATAGTGAATTTTGAGTACACTATAAATATATAAAAAAAAAGAATATATATATTATATATACTAAAATTATGGAGAACAGTCGATATTTTTTTTTGTTTATTTAATAACAATTAAACCACATCGAATCAGACCCTGAAAAATGAAAGGGTTCTATTCCTGAGCATACTCAAGCGTAAGAGAAAAAAAAAGACTCGATTAGTAAAGTATTTCGGTCGCTATCGTGTTAACAAGAAAATCCTCCGCACACACGGACGTCCAAGACAGAACTTTTTTAAACTGTTTTTTAACTAGTTTAAATAACAAAAATGACATCAAAAATATCATGAATGTTAAAAATAGTGTTTTTTCTTAATATGTGTGTGTATGTATTATCTTACAAGTGCAATGTATGATACATAAAGACATTTTAAGTTTGAAAAATCAGATGTTTTGCGCGAAGTGACAGTAGTACCCACCTCAACACTTCGCTTATGAGGCGTGCAAAATGACGTGTCAATACACATTGCAAGACTAGCTTTGAGTGCAATTTATTTCGCACCTACCTAGGTACTTATAATTTAAAATCCTGAAGAAATTCTTAACTTTTAATAATATCATAAGTACCAATTTTATCATTTTAGCTTCTAAACTTGTAATGTTTGATACAAACCTTCCCCGTCTTTAAAACACCATAAGCCTTAAAGAATTTGCCGTAATTTTTCAGGACACATCTATGAAATTCCCATACAAATTTTGTTAACTCATTTTATCTTGAGTCAAGTTGAGTGGAATGAAACATATTATTATTTTTTATGACGTTATTATAGTACATTAGCAAGAGATTTTCTCTATCGGATTAATTGAAATTTGACTTAAGGAAAGGCAATTTGTGTAAATGAGGTCACACGAAATTTAGGGCAGGGGCGGACATTGTTTACACAGTAAATTAATCAATTCACACCATTTTTACCTTTCATTCGTGTGATTTATTGTATTTTAAGCACCATTTTTATCGTGTGATTTTAAAATATAACAGAATGTCAACATTTCTTATTATATTTTTTGCGAAAGTATTTATTATTTCACTTATGAAAAACTTGGTACAGCACTTGGTTTCTGAGCTTTATTCTACGGTCTACCTTTGTATTTACGATATCTGTATTATATTATAGATATTTTGGTTAAAAAAACCATCATTTAAACATTCCATTATATTTATAATTTTATTGGCACATATTAACATCCTTTTCCATCTTCTTTCCCCGAAAAATTTCCATTTAAATTGAATCTTCCAATAATTATTTGCTCTCAAGTTTATATCGATGTAGTATGTTATAGTTACGTAACATGTGGGGTAAAGATTCAATAAAGGTCCTGATGTAGGCTAGTTGCCCAGGGAAGAGAACAAATCGATATGATAACTAAATTATTAGTCGGATATTGCATCCACCGCTCCCAACGTACGTAACGGATGTCGATGCACACTATGTGGAATCGTACGATATTTGTATAGGTTTTTAGGTGTTGTTTCTGGTTTAATGTTGTTTGAAATGGCTGAAAAAAGGGAAAGCATTGACCTACATTGTTTTTTGCCTAATATTGCATTTTCGTGGTGAATGGTTTCTTGTTATGATCTATCTGGTGTATGTACATTTTACTACAAATAAATAAATATTGAAATGAAAGACATTATACGTTACAGTTTAACCAAAAAAATTGCAAATACTTGTAGCATAATAAGGATTTCAATATTGAATACCAACAACTTTAAAATAGCTAGAAACATATTATATAGAAAAATATACGCAAAGGGTTATAAACCCAAATTTAACATGAACTAGGTATTTGAGATCTATTCTCCATCACAATTTTTTGCATTCCATTAGTTGATTGAACATTTTTGCCTCTAACAAAGCACACGCAAAGCTTTTCATACATAAGGAATGTTTTGGTTAAAAAATAAAATAAAAACATATTTCATTTTACCTGGCACATAGCTGGTATTCTTGAAATGTACCTAACTAAATTTGTCATGTTTTATTTAAGTGATTTTATACAAAAACGACCCGTGTACGTTTAAGTATGAAATTTTAAGTAAGGTAACCTTGTTTTCTCTTGGGATTTCATTCGCTGATTGAAACATATTTCTCTACTTCACCAGGGCTTCACCCCATTTTTAATATTAAACGAGAATCTTTGTACTCCATAACATATTATGGTGTCTACATTATAAATATTAAATTACGCCGAGCAAAATGTTGTAAATTTGTATTTGTTTGATATATTCAACAGGCGCTTTAATAATAATTATAGGAGTATATTTTTTATTCTGCCAGTTGTGAATACTATGTGTAAAAGGTACTTAGTACTTTTTATGTTTTAAATATATTAATAAAGTTTTTTCTCTGCTAATGTTAAAAGATAACAGGTGATTATGATATTTATGATAATAAATAAAAACATAAACAGATGAATACTCATCTATACAGACATCTACTTATTTCCTTACATGAGAGGAAAATTGAAATATGAAGCGATCCATCACCACAGCATAGACATACAGACTCAAGAGTGATTCACTTCCATCCAGTTCTCTATAGTTTGACTAGTAGGATATTAGAGAACGTCCACATTGAGTTAATTAACCTTCAAAAATATAACGATTCGAATTTTAATAAGCATTAAGCCATATTTTTTATGTTATTGACAACGTGTTATACGCTTATTGTTATTATGTACATTTTTTTACACCTAAATAAGTTTAGTCAAGCAATTTGCAAAGGTAAAAGGGAAGTCAACGTCTTGATCTAATATTACGAAACGTCGTTATGAAAAATAAGTACATTTGGCAGTATCCTGTGTCGGCAGAACAGGTAAAGTGGAAGCAAAGGGTGCTAATGGACACGCTAAATTGAAGGGAAACGCAATTTTCAATCTATTTGGAGCTCGGGATATGAACGGAACGCCGAGGGAAAATTCCACACGTTACTCCGTGGTTTACACAAGATTTATACCGATAATGTGTCTATTCGTCTAGGTTTTAGCGTATAATTTATTCAACTGGGGTGGATTTTGCTTGTCAAATTGGTTGTAGATTAGTTGTGGGCCGTTTTTAGATATTTGAAAAAGAGAAAAGGGAGAGTAAAATAATAAATAAGCTAACAATAAGTTGGTACGAATTTTCTTGTTCTCTGAAGTTAATCCGACTAAGAACTAATCTTTTGTCTAACTACATGACTTCATTATAGCGTAGTATTGTGTGTGCCTAGAGCTATGTAAATTCAACATAATACTTGTATACGTAGTATATTATTATTAGTCTATGATAAAACATATTCTATTTAAGTTCTGAACTAAGCGTATTCTCAAGTCATTAGCTCTAGTGTGGTTCAACATATTTAAATAACTTTATTGCAAGTTGAATAAAAACAACATAACGTAGGTAACGATATAATGAGTGTACAATAATATATAATCCTTTGATTACACAATATCCATAGGTATTTTTCTAGATGTTCTCCATAAAGTCAATAATTTATTTATTTAGTCACAAGAAATAGGTACATGATACAATACATTTATTATTAAAATCACATTGAATTTAAAAACACAATACAATAGCATTTTTATTGAGTTACATTCATTGAACTTTAATACCAAATACTCGACTTTCTCAATCGAAATGTATAATAAAGTAACCTGCAGATATTTACAGAGAACAATGCATCGACCTTACAAAATTGAAATTGAAAATTGAATCAGGTTTACTGTTTCTATTGGAGACTTAAATAAAACACATTATAATTTCAAACATTTATTGGAGGTACAATATGCACCATGAATTTATACTATTTTAACGTATTACATAGTAATATTATACATAAAACATTATTTAAATAATATCTGACAAGTAAAGTATTTACGTATATTTAATATTAACATTAATAGTCATATTTATTATGACTTATCACATTTTTTACTACTCTGTGTTTTTTATCATAGGATAATGATTTGAAATATTAAATTCTAATATTTCAAATGGAGATTATACCCGCAAAGGGTAAAAATTATATTATTCATTTGTTCGGATATTTACAACATATATCTACATTATTAATTTGTAATAATAGTAACATTTATTAATTCATATTTTAAAAATAATTGAACACATATAAATTCTTGTAATAGATAGTTGTTGTCTTTGGTTAATATTTATATGAAATTAATAAACCGACGTAATATTATTTAAGTTTTAAAAAGTAATTGAAGATATTGAAGATAATTAAAATTCAAACTATCAATCGTAATTATACTCTCTGAAGTAAAAAGCGTAAAAAGCGTCAAACTTATTGTGAGAGTAATAAGTTCATTGTGCGATTAAAAGTTCCTTCAGACAAAAGTATTAATAACGCGATAAAACTTAGAGTTCAATTTTTCAAAACTATAAAAGAGCCTGTGGGATATAAGAATCTACTATGGTTTTAGTTTTTTAACCGACTGCAAGTGGTATCAATAGATTCGTCTGAGTCATAGTTGTATACGTAGTATATTATTATTAGTCTGTGGTCATAGTGATATTAGGTATATCCTTGGGTATATCAAATAGAAAAAAAAAATACTCCAAAGATTAAATAATTGTAAAATTTGTTGTTGGATATTTTTGTCATGACAATAATTATACATTATCTTGTTTATCTTTTTTTTTCATCATTTTTCGTAAGCACGCTTTAAAAAAACAAGAACATGCTCATATCGCTCATATAGCCTTGTGCACCGTAGTTGATACAATTCACTTCTTATTAATTATATCCAAAAATGAGCTCACAATATACAAAAAAACATTGTCATGAAAGAAAACAGTAATCATCCTAATCTTTACAGTTATTTATTCTAAAGGATGTCTTATTCAAAATACCCTTAAAAAGGGCTCCTCTTGAGATCGTGAACCTCAAACCTAAAACATATAAAAACATTGTACAATATCCATTTGTTTCTACAAAATATGCGCTTTATTTAGAACCTCGAAATTTCGTTTGATCTGGCGTATTCTTCTTTTCTGCAGGGGTCTGTGACTAGTATTTTGTTCCTTTTCCTCACCAAAGTATAAATAACCCTGCAAATTAATAAAAAAAGATATAGTAATAAGATTATGTAGCATTTGCTAATAATACAAGAAAGGACATTGTTTTATATTCAACACAGATAAGTAATATTTTTAAAAATCTTCAGTGTTTATGAATTAATAACATAGTGTATGTACGCAAAATTTATTAAAATCATAATAGTATCTCCTGTTATTAATAACTAAGCAAAAACCATGAAAACAGAAATTAAACCTACATAAAAAATTAAGGCGTAATTATTAATAAACTTATGTTGTCCTAAGATATCACAACGCATTAGGTTGTTTAATAAATAACTATATATTTTATTACGAATGCTTTGTGTAATTAAAATAAATAATAATAAATAGCCTTAAATAATCAACCGATGAAAATATTTAAGTTCGATTGATAGCAATACACCATAATAGATAATAATAATTAAAGTACACCTAATACGGGACACCCTGTTGGTTATCATTTTGTATAATACCTATGTATTTTCTTAACTTCAATAAACTTCTTAAAATGCTGCGCGTATAATTTATAATCGCATAAGCAAGTCTGATTATCGTCCAATAGGTATATCAGTTAATGAAGCCGTATTATTTTGTTCAAATGTACTAATTGATGTATACCGCCGTCAGCACATTGACACAACACAAAAATCACATTGTAGTGAAAAGATTACACTTAACCATTAATTAAAGTAAAGAACATGTCTCATGATTGACATCTTAATGCGATAAATCGATTTTGAAAGGGATCTTTAATATTCCAACAAATATCTGGGTAAGACTTTCTCTGCTTGTGTAACACTTTTGTATAAATCTTATGCATTTATAAGTTTTTATTGGGAAATGAAACTTGTTTATGCTATATGTGCGACCTGCGTATAGTGATAAAGTTTACTGCGAAATCGGAAGTAATTTATTATTTTTAACGTTGCATATAATATTTGTATCTGGGGATTTTACTTAATGTATACGTAAGATATCTTAAGAGTCATTTAAAATTTAAGCTATTTCAAAAATTTGAATTTAATTTTATTGTGAAGTACGCTCGTAGATATTGAGAAAATA
Organism: Colias croceus; assembly: GCF_905220415.1. Lineage (NCBI taxonomy): Eukaryota > Metazoa > Arthropoda > Insecta > Lepidoptera > Pieridae > Colias > Colias croceus. Next base: position 5,249,332 of record NC_059553.1, read on the forward strand.
AATTTATTAAATAGGTATTTTACGTTAATTTTATGTACTCTAGTATTTGATATTACTCCAGTATTTTGTAATTATTATAATCTCATAGCACATATCACTTTGCATAGCTGTTGTTCAACTGTATACAGTCAAAAGTGGTTCTGGTAGGTAGGTAGGTACCTACTCCATTAAATAAAATGGCAAACGTGGTTAGCATATTATTTACTCTTTTACGCGTACGTACTTACGCATGAAATAGGCCACTCACATGAATAATCCCAAAGCGAAGACCGTAAGGGCAGCGTCGAACAAATAAAAAGCGCCAGGTAGGGTTTCTATTGTTGACACGTAAATGAAGCTAGATGTAGGCATGTATATGGAGGGGGCGAGGGCCTCCATCACACCCATTATTGAACTAAGCTTGGCTGAAATAAAAGCAAACTATCGTAAAGGTTTACAAGTACAAAACTTGGCCTGAATACTTTGTTGGCGATAAATGATGGATGTGGATTTGTGGAGTGAATGGACTTTTTATGTTTATATGATTACAGGTATTCTTTCCTGTTTGAAAATTACTTCTCAGAATTCGTCCGTAATGTATGTACATTTGATTGTTATGATGGAAAATGAACACAAGTACGGTAAGTGTAATTTCAAGTATTCATAGCCAAGTGAAATAAATAATGAAACTATAATAATATATACTAACCTACATCTTCGCTAGGAACAGACTTAGTAGCAATAGACCGGATAGCGGTCAAGCCTGAAGAACTGAAGATATTGAAGACTGGTGCCAAGTAGTACCAGGTTCGAGTGGGAGCAAAGGTGAGAACGAAGCATGCTGCTATCCTGCTCAAACCAGCTAGAACACCAATGACGCTGTCTTGCACGTCAAATTTTTTGCTCAGTATAGTGATACAGAAGAGGGTTCCTGAAAATAAGTATTATAGTATATGAATAATTTCCATGTATAGGTACTAATATTATAAACCGAGATTGTTTGTTGTTTGATTGCGCTCATCTCGGGAACTCCTAGTTCAAATTGCAACATTATTTTTGTATTGGATAGTCTATGTATATACATAAATATTAGTATCGATAATATTATCGAAGGCTTTATCAGGTATCATCTAATAACATCACGCAACGAATAGGGGATTGAAATATTGTTTTGCAAAATATTCATTTTTAGAGCAGACGAAGTTGCATGGGCCAGAAATTTAAGCATACCTATATAATACGAAATAAAATGCATCTAACTTGTCAATGTTTTTATGTACTTAGTACGTATGTACAAAAGAAGGTTCAGGACGTATGTGTACAATATTATTATGGGGCTCTACAAAATTAGGTACCTACTGATTAACTGTCACTAACGCTGTAGGTATAAAGTGAAACTACGTAATATATTGCGTGTCGACAGACTTCGTCACGAAGACAGTTTTTCTGGCATCAAAATGTATGCTAATATGTATTATTAAAATGTATATCCACGCACCTCAGCTGGTATTATTTTCTAAATCATTACGATTTTTAGTTAGGAATTTGTCGTTTATTTAACTGTTATTCAATTCATTATAATATAATCATGAATAAAAGGCAAGGTTGTTATCACTTAAATTCAACTTGTTTTTGAATTAACTAACTGAAGGTCGTTTACATTTATTTAGCCTTCTTTGGTTCTGGGCACTATTGGTTTCACATTCGGAATTGAAAATTAATGAGTGCTATTATGAAATTTATTTTATAGTACTTCAGTTTTTGCAAGGAATGTTCACTTTACGTTTGGTAAACCATAAATTAATTTCTAAGATTGTTTGAAATCAACAGATTGTTGTTTCGTTGGTAAAAAAGGTAAGTTGTATGCTGTTCTAAAATTTCCAGATTTTACAATCGCTATAATAAATATTTTACACAAGTTTTATAGTATTTTCAATATCGCATAGACTAAATAGAGTACCTACCATTTAGAAATAACTGTTGAGGATCATATTGCCATCTTTCTGCACTATACGACTATTTGGTTTCCATATGCTTGTTGAAAAGGTACACATTATAAAATTCTCGAGTCAGAATGTCTCTAAACTCCTATGAAAAAATTGGACCGATTTTTAAGATTATTTGATTTTTTATGTGATAATAATATGGTAAAATATTTATTTTCTTGTTTCAAAAATTGTGATTCGGTAGAGCAATTTGCATTTTTTGCAGGTTTTTTATACGCCAAATCTCTCTGTTGAATAATATTTTTAATGTATAATTCTTAACTCTTTCACTCATACATAAATAAATTAATAACATAAATAAATTAATACGTAGATAAGGTTAGAGAAATCTAACAATTTTTATTGAAAATATATTTATTTATATACTTAAATACCAAAATCAATAAATAGGTATATAATATTATGTATACAATAGGTATATAATAAATATAGGTTCATTAAACTCACTTATGATTATTCACACCTTAAATGTATAAATTAATTTAAATTAAATCATACAATGTTTTGCAAAGAGATAAGGAATTGGAACATTTTAAAGATATTACTTTGTACATTTTCATGTTATTTTAATCCTTGACCTATGGTAATATATTAAAACAAAGTTGCAGATACTAAAATAATAATTTATTTACCTAAGTGAATTAATGGAATTTGTTGATTTTTTTTTAATTGTTCTGGTAAAGAGTTAATTTTTTTTATTAAAGCATCTTGTGTTATCTGTACCATTGGCTGATATATAAATAAAGAATTAAAACATTTCTCCCGCACCGTATAATTCATAAAATTATATTCTACTGATATTAAAAAAATAAAGGAATAAATGCGGTATTTAAGTTTATATTTATATTTATACATGATCGATCATCGATGGACAACAAACTTCCCTATACAAACATTACTACTACTGGGGACAATTACGTTGAAATGAAGTCGATTAAAATGAATTCACGAGAATTCTTACTGTTCTGAGAATGAACTCTACAAAAACTGGTAAGTACAATACATTTTCTATATAAATTTGGCATTCATTAACATGATCTAGCATACCTACTTTGTATGCCCTTATATATACCTACAGTAGGTACAATAACAGTTTTACGGTAGCTATGAACACGTTATCGTATAATATTTGAATTTTAAATTAAACAGTAATCAAATACAAGAACGATATATTAAATTCATTGTTTAACTATATTTATTTCAAAATTTTAACCGAAAAATATTTTTGTTGCGAATTTAATACAAATTGTATGTAATTCAGTATCTAAGGATGAAACGTTAAATTATTATTATAACCTACATCAGATTCAAGAATTACAGATTATTTATTATGAAAACAAAAAGAACCCGACAGCTAATTAATGGAACCTATGTCCACCGATGTCACTAACACAATTTTGATGATTGCAAAGATAGGGTACCTACCTCATAAATCGAAATCACTGGTTTGGACTGTTTTTGGGCTGCAGGGCGTACCAAAGAAATATACATAAATACATATTTACATATTTACACTCGAAAAAAATAATCCTCCTTTCACGGTAAGGAAAAAAGCAAACGACTACCTACTTTATTATATTATCTTTTTCCTACCCAGCGAAGACTTGATGAATCATAATATTATAACCGCTGTATTTTGCAAGTCGATTTTATAGATAAAAAGAAGACAAAAGCATTCATGCCCTTATTATCACATCAATAATATTGAATATTGTATGCATATTTATACTAAATACCAACGGTTAATAACCTTTGTATGTAGGAAAAGTTAAAATCAACGTATGTGTTTTATATTATTTTTTATATTGATAAATGAAGTAGGTAAGAAGCGTTATCGTCGTTATTTTAAACATTGGTTTTTTGATCACCACTACATAATATATAAAAAGAATATAATCGCCATATTAACGTACTAATTTTGTTGATAAATAATTTTAGTGCAACTTAATTTGCTTTGTGGAATATTGGCTGATATTAAAAACGACGCAGTTTCCCAATTCATTTAGTGTACCTAATACTTTTTTGGCATCACGTACTAGTAACATTTTTTGAAGACTCCTGCGCAGAGGCGGCGGAAAGCGTGGGAGGTGTGGTCCACAGCCCACGGCCTCGCGTTGCTAGGGGCCTCGTGCCTCACAAATAAATTTAAGCACACGTCATAAGGCAATTCTTAAAAAAAAAAACTGTTGACTATATGAATCTATATTAATTGTAAAAATATGACATATTTCTAACATCATCAGAGGGCCGAGGCCCGAGACAAACGTCAAAACGCAAAGGAATAGAATCCGCTATCGATATTAATAATTCACATAAGCGTATGATGTTTTGCTAAGGATTTTGTCACCCTATCAACGACGACGACGACCACGAACAAAGTTTTCATCCAGTCGTTCGTTTTCATTCGGCACCTCATCAAATTAAGCGTAAAACTCGAGAAATGCTCGACCAATTCAGCATATTTTTATTATTTTTGTTAAGGAACACAAGGAACGCAAGGTTCACATAAAGAGAAAACACGAAAAAAGGATGACAGGGCTGGCAGTTAGTCATAAATAAAAATAATCATCATATTTCATATGTAATTTTTTTATACATAATTTTCACAAAACGGTAACGGCATTTTCATGAGCGTGTTTTTCTTTCAGTTCCGGATTCTTCACAATATCTTTCAACGCTCGTCTATGCGATATATAAAGGTATCTGCAAAGAAAAAAATATATTTTTATTTTTATGAATCTTCAAACAAACTTGAAATGTCATCAGGAGATTCTTCTTAAGACCACGAAACCTAGATTTTACTTTTTATATGTTTAAAATTCAAGAGGTTTTTTGATTCACATTTTGATTGTAATCTCCATAAGTAAACTTCTTTTACAAGAAGGTAATATTAATATTATCTAAGTTTACTTCGAATATACAATTTTAAATTAAGAATTAAGGCTGCCATAGAAAAATAATGACTACTTGATTGACTAGTGGAAGGTTAGCTTATTATAGCGCAATTTCGTTAAGACGACTTAGAATATATATATATATATATAACATAATGATATATATATATATATATCATTATGTTATCCACAACTACAGTAGGTAAATAAATGTATTTACTCTACCTGCGTCCAATTTATTGAACTATTGAAATATATTCCTCAATATTAACTGTTTCATTCAAGTTTAATAATCGCACCGTTCATATGCGGATATTATTCGAACTTTTTGTAAACCATTTTGTTGATATAGTCCTATGTAGTTACTTTTTTAAGGAAACTTCAAAAAGCTGATAAAAAATTAATGATTTGATACCGCTATGATTCTCGAGAAGCAGACACACAACGTACAAATAATAATCGACTAGAATTCCAAAGCGTACTGAGTCACGAAACAAAATTAAAAAAATGACCTAGACCTTTAAATTGGACGGGTGGAAATATTTAATATTTAATGTATGGCTCTTGTGCTACTTCGTGTTTTATTATAAATGTGAAAAGTCATTAGATTTTTGTAACCAACAATAATAGTTCGTCTTTTTGAAAATAATGGAATGGAACTAATTACCTATAGGTATTTATAATTGGATTGATTACGGTAGGTATAATATTTTATTCAGGCTAAACTTTGTTAGCATATAAAGTTTCGAGTTTTTCAATGATTAAATTCTTATTTAATAATTATAAAGTATTTTTTTTAATCATTATAAGTAGCTTACCGCCCGCGGCTTATTACATGTGCAATTTATTAACAATAGGAAGAAGCAATTGGCCGGTGATTGCCAGAAACAACTTAAGGGGGTTTTCCATTCTAATAGAAAAATTAAAATACTTAAAAAATCATTCGAATAGCATTAGGAATGCAAAATTAGTTATCTTAAGAATATCTATACAATTTATAGTAATTGTACAAACTTTGAATATCTCTACTCAAAAATACTTACATAAAAATGAACACAGCCGGCACCGTCATCAATCCACCGAGAAGGTAAAACGCTCCCGTAAAGGTGTCAAGTGTATGCGAGTACACTTTACTATAAATAGGGGTATAGATTACAGGCACCACGGCTTCCACAAAACCGATTAAGGAACACATCTTTCCTGCAATGAAAAATTACACTTATAATATATTTTAACGAGAATGTAAGCTATCTGGTAATGTATATTATGTTACGCTCAAAGTCTTAAATCGCTCATGCAGCAAAAAGATAGTAAAGGAGCCACAACGTAAAATTCGTGTTGTAGCTCTTATGAAAATGCAGCGTGGCATCTTTTCATTGCCACAGCGCGTAGTGAGCGACAGAACTCAAAATTCGTGTTTTGGCTTCGTTAACTGCGACCACAAGGGTTTGAATGATTTCAGCCATTGAAAATAATCTGTTAGCGTTGCACATTTTTAGACAGCTAACGGAGTTCGATCTTTAATCGATTTTTACTGACAGATATTATGAATAACTAATGTGGACACTACACAGAAATCATGATTCCATAGTGCTAATGGATAAAAGCACGCACGCATCACGCATGGCTACTTTTTATTTACTAGACTAAGACATTACAAATGATGATAATCTTTTACATGATGGAGCTAATTAATATAGTCTATTACAAGAACATTATTGTCATGATGATAGTGATTATTCATAACTCCCCTGTTAAGAAGACGATGTTATTTAATCCTAGTTCAAACTATCGTCTAATGTTAGTATGCCGAAATTATATTTTAAAATGATCTAATCGTTGTATCTTATTTAAACTCTCTTAAATCAGAAAGTTTGATATACTTGTGGGTGGCAATGTTATTTTTTATTCCAGGTGCATATTAGGAAATAAAAGTTTACGTATTCTTGTCTTATATTTGTGTCGCCTTCTACAAGATTTAAAAGCAATGGAAGAAAATTTCCTTTTGTTTTGTCCACGTTTTTGGTAGAGATAAATAATAAATAAATTAATATGAATTTGTTAGTTGTAACTTTTGCACTTAATTTAGAGAAAATACGAAAGATTCAGTTCGTAGACAGAAAATGAAGTTTTTTTTTCTCTCTCTCAAAAGTTTTTCTAAGTTATGAAATTGTTATAATATCTTTATATTGCTTAAGAAAATCAGCGTAATCAGCGTAGAATATCAGCGTTATTTTGTATTACCTAGTGTTATTTAGTTACTGAAGTTTAGCAGTTAAATCAAATTGGATAATGTTAGTTGATAGTTCGTGCTTGACGCTGTACAATAACGTAGAGGTCTTGGGTTCAATCCCCGAAAAAGAAGCGGAACTTGACTTTTTTGTAAAACGTAATTACACAATCATCCAGCAAAAAATGTGGGGTATGATCATGACATCATATATTAACTAGGTGTGGCAAATTTAGAGAATAAACACTTTCTACCCAATCTATATATGTACCTAGATAAAAAATCCGGCTAGTCACTGCTACGGTTTTACTGATTCCAAGGGACTTTCACTAGTAGATAGCATCATAGCTTTTGTAAAAGAACGAATTATATACAGTTTATTTTTAACCGATTTCAAAAAAAAGGAGGAGGTTATCAATTCGGCCGGTATGTTTTTTTATGTATGTACACCGATTACTCCGAGGTTTCTGAACCGATTTACGTGATTCTTTTTTTGTTCGATGCGGGATAGTGTCGAATTGGTCCCATAAAAATGTTATCCGGATAGGCCCAGTATTTTGTATTTTATGAGAATTTTTGTCTGTATTTGTAAATGTTGCAAGTGTAAGTTTGAAGTCGGTTGTTTTTAACGCAGTTATCACTTGTGTATAATATTATAATATAATAATATAAAGACATTCCATCAGATTTTTTATGATGTGGGTCATCTTATAATTTTATACGTGCTCTATTACATAACACGTTATTTATGTAGAAAAAAATAACTGGTTTTTCGAATTATCAAACAAAATGATGCTATTTTAGTGGTCGTTTTGTGTTGTGATAATGATATAAAATTCCTTGCGACTAGTATGCACTAGTCCGGTTAGACGTGACCTCAAACTTTGATAATTTTGATAATTCTTTAAAAGTTTAGTTCTTTATTATATTTATATATAAAATATTCATTCAATATAACCACTAATTGATGAATCCGAAATAACTGCACAAAAATGAATAGACACCACATTTTGTAATGCTATTACAACTTTACAAAAATAACAAGTTTTAATTTTGTTTAGTGAAGCTTCAACTTAATAAATATAACTAACTAATCTACCAATATGATGTTTCAATGCCATATCTAGATGATTCCTAAGCAGCGAATTTTAAATTTATACATTATAATTAATTATACCAAGTAAAATGCTTTATAAATATTAAAAATCAACATACCCACTTCATCAGGTTCCACAATCTTAGTGCCCAGCGATCTTATCACGGTTGTTCCAGAGTTTCCAAAGAAATCAAATGCTGGGCCAGAAAAGAACCAATTTCTACTTGGGGCAAGTCCGTACACAATGCTGGCTGTAATTTTACAGCTGGTAGCTATTACACCAATAAGGGCGTCGTGCATTTTTAGAAGCTTACTGAAGATTGACACTGCTATTGTTGTACCTAAAATGAAAGCATTGAATATTTAAACAGGGTTGGCTAACTCAAGAAATTTCGTTGACGAAATTTTATTTTTTTGAAGTGAAACTTCTTTATGCGCGTAGTGTAAAATTTCAAGGTAACATCATGTCAATACCATCATGTAATTCAGTAAGGCGACGATTTTGGTATCTTTGAATCTTGACACAGAAGTTTCACTTCTGACACGTGTGCTCGGCACACACGCTCTTTTTTATTTTCGCCTTGACCACTATAGTTTTTAGAAACATTGTACGTAGTGTGCTATGTACTAACCTGCTAAACCCATAAGTAATGAGTAGGTGGAGAAAAGGCTGAAGTCAACGAGATCCATATTAAACTTTTTTAGCACGTATAAATATAATAGTGGTCCTTCGCCTGTAATTGAAAAGTTCTTTATAGTAATGGATATTTATAAATTAACTATTGTACTAAATGGTGAAATAAAAATGGAACTTACCAAATACCGGGCCCACAACAACTATGTGTGCCCAAACAACAAGTAAAACATTGGCAAGTTTCTTTCCACGTGATAAGATTATCAATGAAAATGTATCCCATGCATTTTTTGGATTAAAGAATTGCACAATAATCTCAAAAAAAGACCCTTTTAGGGGCTCTTTCCTGACATCTTTAACCCGGAAAAATGTATATATAAATCCAAAGCAATACAATCCTAAATTGATTCCAAATATGCCGTAGTAGCCAACTGCTTCCGTTAAGACCCCACTTATGGAACTTCCAAAAGGAAATGCCAATGTAACAATAACAGCAACAATTCCAACCCTAAAAGTTCGAGATTCCACCGTGGTCACATCTGCTATATAACTATAAGATCCCATTAATGCGATAGACAATCCACCAGACACGGCTGTAGGCACAGCTTCTATTAAAGCAGTAATCCATAAGGGCCATTCTAAGAAGTTATATGTAGCTAATATGAGGCCAATTGCTGAAATTGTTTCTCCAACAATAGGCACAAGCATCAAAGCCTTTCTGTTTCCTGTTTTGTCACTCCATGCTCCAACGAACAAAATAATAATCGCCGGTAATCCACTTTGTAAGGGCTGCTGCCAAGCTGTCATGTCTGCTACCATTTTCTGTGCTCCATCCAATGCCTCTAATGTTATATTGTCATTAAAATTACCGGAAACTGCATCTTCGCAAATGCTCTCTGAATAGTTGAGGTCCACGCGGCAGGCTTTAACCATATTTAATTTTTGAACTGCCAATCCCGATATTATACTGGGCAAAATGTAGCATAGCAGAAAAGGTTCGACGGTAAAAAAGTTGACAATGTTTACGGGGATACATATAAATTTTAATCTTTCCACCAAGGACATGGGGGGTGATGATGATTCGACATCTTTATTATTCTCACTTGTATTACGATCGAGTTCAAGTTCACTTACTTTTGCCATTATCTTTAGCTTTTAAGCTTCGACTTAAAACATTTTCGGTGAGACAAAAGTCCGTATATTTGTAAACACGCGCTACAACTGACATCATCAATGGCTTTGAAGCCCGGATAAACCTGTTCTTGTGTAGGTAATTATAGTTGCGGTCATATTAATCGGTTATCTTCTTTAATGATACTTACTTTAATTTTAAAACAAAATGTTTGGAAAAAAACATAATATAGCATAAAATCATAGTATATGTATAAAATAATTCAATGTAGAAGTTTAATCAGCTTTTCTAATACTAGCTGACTCGAAAGACGTTGATATGTCTTCATGCAAATTGTCAAACCCGTGAAGTTTAAATTAGGCGCATTTTTCTTGAAGTTTTCTTTCATCAATTGCTCCTAAGATCCCTCTCCTGATAATAACGTACACATCAAAATAAGAATTATCGAAATCGGTCCGCCCGTTTACGCGTGATGCCGTGACCAAGAGAAATAGGGATTCATTATTATAATATATTGAGATAAGAAAAAAATTCAATTATACAGCTACATACAGCTTTTAATAATTACCTTCTACATTAACATTGTACTTTTCCACTACTTATATAAAAGTTATCGTACATATTATTCAAGTAGATATTTGAACACAAAGAACAAAAAGGGTTATTTTGGTTCCTTAGCCAAACATTATTATTAAAATCATTGATTAAATTAATTATATCCACAACAACTAAACGGTTATGATTATCACAATTCTCAATTATTAACGGAAGGCTATGAGTGTTTAACTATGCAGCGATATAAGATATTATTAAGCAATAGATTATTGAATTATGCACTGTTTCAATATTCAATCGGGAAATGTATAAATGTCATTCAATATAATATGCATAGGAACCACCTTCAACGCCTTTGTTGCACATTAGAATATTTGCATAGAAAAATAATAAATAATGCAGAAGAATTCTTCTTCCCTGTCTATTAGATGTATTATTAAAACTCTACCTCTCTACCCCTAACTGGCAATCCGCTTACCTTTGCTTCCCGTTCGCGCGTTTTAGTAAGATTATGTTTTTTAGACACTATGCCTACGATTGCGAGCAGAATATAATATTATGCCGGCTGAATATTGAGTTTACAAAATAACAAAAAAAATTGCGTCTATTAGCTGTTGTAGCTAAGTATTTTTTTACGTTAAAATGTACGCCTTTTCGATCTAATAATAATAGATGACTTTGTAAAGATATACACGCTTGCTTATCTTAAGTAGCAGACGTTTAAAATTATTGCAAGCGTTATTGATTTTTACCCGACTACGGCAAAGCAAAAGGAGGGTTATGATTTTGACAGGCTATGTATGTATGTATGTATGTATGTATGTATGTATGTATGTTCATCTGTTCCCTCGTAACGTCTAAACTACTTATCAGAATTTGACAAATGACATATCATTAGAAGCGTCTTAATTGTCCGCTGGTTATAGGCTATATGGGGTTTCACAAAATCTAATGTGGCGTCCTCTATTGGACAAAACATACAGAGTAAAAAAATAAAGTTTTGATAAATATCCCGTGTTTGGTATCATTTGAAAGCGCTTTCCTTGTACATTTTGAATATATATATATTACTAGCATTTGCTCGTGACTTTACCTGTATTCATGGGCTGATTGCATATAATTCACATCTTTTCGTCCATAGCTTCTTTATTAGTTCATCAGTTTAACTTTTGTTAATATTATGCCCCACAAATACACTTTAACACCAAAATAGTACAAATAATATAAAGTGAAAAAACTAAAACCCAACTACGACAATAACCGGCGCTGAAAAAGTATAAAACAAGATTTCAGAATACTGAACTGAACAAAGTTGCTAATGTAGTTGCAAGTAAATGGACACAGTAGACTCTACCAAGATGCCTTCGTTGTAAATTGACAATAAGGCCGCCTTTACACCTGTGAGTTTTACTTACGTAAGTCACTTACGTAAGCTACTTACGATAAATTTTCAAGTGTAAACACTCGTTGTAAGTAACTTACTGTAATTTTTTACAACTTTCGTAAATTTAAAAATTACAAGTCTAAACGTGTTCGAGTTTGCTTACGGAAGCGACTCGCAGCTTATTGAATTATTTTGATAAGTTGAGAACTCACCAAAACAATGTCCTCTAAACAAAAACAAAATAAAATCTGGTCACCAAACGAGGTAGAAGCTTTAATTACCGCTTTTGAAGCACGTCCCATACTGTGGGACTACAAAAATAAAGAATACAAAAACCGCGTAAAAACAAATTCACTACATGTTGAACTTAGCGAAATGTTTAATATCACTCCAGATGAAATCATTAGAAAGTTGCATAATTTGAAAGGACAATTTAGCCAAGAAGTGACAAAATTAAAGAAAAAGAAGAGCGGCAGCGGTACTAACGAAGTTTATGTGTCAAATTGGCGGTATTTTAATGCCCTTTCTTACGACTTGCCCTACTGATTTAATGTAAACGGGCGTGTAATAATTTATGTAAGTTTAAACTCACAAAAATTACGTAAGCATTATTTACTGTAAGTTTATTTTAAGTGTAAATGCAACCGTAAGTCAGTTACATAATTTTTACGAAAGTAACTTACAGGTGTAAAGGCGGCCTAATGTCATACAATACTATTCTGAAGTATGCAATATTCCACTATGTAAAGATAAATTTTCATGTTTGGAAAGGCGTAGTCACACGTTACATAATATTATGTACCTATCTACCGTAGCACTTCAACAACGTGACTACGCCTTTCCAAACATGAAAATTTATCTTTACATAGTGGAATATTGCATACTTCAGAATAGTATTGTATGACATTTTTGTCAATTTACAACGAAGGCATCTTGGTAGAGTCTACTGTGTCCATTTACTTGCAACTACATTAGCAACTTTGTTCAGTTCAGTATTCTGAAATCTTGTTTTATACTTTTTCAGCGCCTGTTATTGTCGTAGTTGGGTTTTAGTTTTTTCACTGTATATTATTAAAACTAAAAGATAAAATACTGGGCCCACGTTGGATATCGGTGAATCTTATTTTTAAATATTTATAACATACTCTGTACTAAGAGGTAGTTAGTTGGCAGTTGCCCATCGAAACATTTTCTTTTTCCATAACTTCTTATAAATCTATAGTAGTAGTATTAAATACAAATTCAAATCGTTTATTTGCAAGTAAACATGGTCAATCATTATTACAATTTACAGCATGTTTATTGTTTAGCCGTCATTCAACAGCATGCAAATTAATACATTATTGATATATACATTTTACATGTCACATCTTTCTTAATTTTATTTTATTAAAATCAATTCATTTGTTATTCATTCACATTATTATTTTTTCAATTCATTCCCAAGCGTAGTTATAAACACTGCATGACTAACTTCAAAATGCCAACATAATAAATTAATGAATGGAGAATTCTTCATTCCACAAAAATAGAAAAGAATATAAAAAATGCATAGAGACATGTTCGGTTTTGTCAATTAATGTAATATTACTTACCAATTAATCCCAGTATCATATTAAGTGTACCATAAAGGCTGTATTCCACTTCGCTCAAATTGAATTTGCGGATCGCGTACAAATATCCAACCTGGGAGTCACCTGCAAAGATATATAATCTATATACATATAATAAATCTGTAGAAGGGTCAATTCTGAACATTGAAAATATTGAAAAAATAAATAGCAGGGGGTGTTACTGGATCGATACCAAACCCAAATATGTGATTAAAAAAATTTTTGTCTGTCTGTCTGTCTGTCTGTCTGTCTGTATGTTCAGGCATCACGTGAAAACTAACGGTTCGATTTCGATGAAACTTGGTATAATTATACCTTATTATCCTGGGCATAAAATAGGATACTTTTTATCCCGGAAAAATACGTAGAAAAAAAAATAAATCGTAATTTTTCTTAATTTTTCCGCGATTAGAATATAATAACCTTACTATTAATACGTGTTTGTAAATGAAGTACAGTTATTATCAATCTTTAAAGACGAAGATATAAAATCGCAATATTTAAAACGGACGAAACTGCGATGTAGTGATAATATTATAGTACTTTTACTGTAAAATTATTTACCGCAGATGAAATAAATAATGTTCACAAAATTAGTATGATTTTTAGTGTGACCCTTTAAAATATTGATGCACCCTTCGTTTTACCTATTTAAGGTAGGCAAAAAAATATCTACTTATTTAAATTATATTAATAATTATGTAACTACATTATACAATAAATGTAGTTAGGTAGATAGGTATTAAAATTTAATAATTTCTTTATTTTTACTTCAAAAAGTGTAAATTTATCTACTTAAATATCAGTTTATTTGATAAAAAAATTATATGGCTATTTCAATACATTTGATCCTCTCGTACACGGTAAACAATTGTCTAGGCTTATCGCTTAAAGTTCATTAACACGACTAACTGTTTACATGTGACGTGTAGTTACCACAATACGTGAACTTAATGCTTTTATTGTTATCGTTACTTGAGAATTAGATCCGATTGTGTGAATATAACAACTAGCTGTTTCTCCCAGCTCTGCCTGGGTTGGTTATTCTTTCCGTGGAACGGGATACATAGTATTCTATATCCGTCTTTTAATTTTCATCCAAATCTGTTCAGCCGTTCTTGAGTCATAAATAACAATGTAACTAACGACTTTCTTTTGTTTAAATTGTAATTTTATTACAGACTTATCCGTTACTATGTCAGGTGCGAAATTCTTATTTACTGGAGGAGCGGTTTTCGTACCGCTCATGGATGTTCTTACTTCTTCATACAGTACCTACTTATTTGACAATTTTAAATTTTTCAGATCGGTTATACATATTTTTAGGTAATTCATATTTTTATGGTTATTAGTTGGTCTTAGAAGTTGATGATTTTATTGAAATGAGAACGAGTACAGCATCGATCGCTGAACCGTTTTGCAGTTGAAGGTAGAGCTCGAGCTCTTATAGTGCTCTATGTGTAGATCTTTTTGAATATACAGTGACTTAGGCCCGAACTAGGGAATGTTTTTGCAGCAGTAAGTAGCAGTCACATCACTAGATATAGTTATTAATTTGCTTTCAACTTTCTTTAAAATTACACAACAGATTTTATAGGTTTTTTTTATTAGATAGTGATTAAAGCGGAAGGTTTTTAGTATATAATTTGTTTAGTTTTCTATAACGTGGGCGAAAGAAAGAAGAATCCCACTTCCACTCGTTTTAGAATTAAAAATTAGAGGCCGTTATGTGAGTGTAGAATGATTCTTAGCTCAAGTTCAAGGTTATTTCGTAGCGTGTTACAAGACTTTATATAACACGCGGATTGTATAATCTAGACAAGAACAAGTTTTGCATCGATTGCTTCATACTAATGGCTAACCTCCATATTAGAAATTGGAATTATTCATAATGTTATCTTTACAAATCTTTCTACATTATACATACGTTATGTAAGATAACTTGGAGACTTGGAGTGATTTACATGTATTTAGTGCACGTAGATGAATTAAAATTAAAAAAAAAACGACGTGTGGCACTCGGGGGCTATGCAATAGCTTAAAAAAAAACACCCACACACTCACGTAGTAAATCTATTGGACAAATGCTTTTAAAATATTGATGAATATCATATCGGAGCATTAATTCTAAATTATTACAAGCATGTCGAATTTTCTGAGATTAATGTTATAGGTATAATAAAATAAGAAAACTGAAAATTAATTGATAGGGATAGAACTCCCAAATAACTAAATATCCAATAATTAATTACATTACAGTCATTCTCTTCGCAGATAGTTTAAATTTTTAAAAACTTTATACGTATCCAAAAGATTTTTACTCTTTCTGACAAATTATAAGTACCGATCTGACCCATATTTTAACATAAAGTAGTCCATCAATTTAAATAAGGTCACTAGCTCTGAAGGAATTCTAACTAATTACGTACTCGATTTTTAATGAGTTCTAACGGTATGGATTAACTTGGATGCAGTTCATGCGATTGCAATTCCATAGGATTGCGGTAACCGTTCGCTTGGGGTTACATAAGATAGTAATATAGTCTTTATTTATGTTTAAAAAGGTTTAGAATACGTGGTTTAATATTTATTGATAATTCCGAAAGTATGTATAGTCAATTGAAAAAACATAAACTAATTAAATATTTTCATAACGGATTTTGTATTGGGAAAGTTCGGAAAGTTTTATTTAGCCTCATTGTACTGCATTATTTGTAGGTGACAATACATAATAAATTATATTTTTTTTTGTTAAAAAAAGATTTAAGGGCATATTACATAAATATACTTGAATTATTTGATCTATTTTTAGTCAGTTAGATTTGTATCCCAGTGGATAATAACTGTAAATTTTTACTAAAAATAAATTAAGGCCTGGGTGGTGTCGGGGTGAACAACTAGTAGACAATATTTATATGTAGTAATCACCACATAGTATAAAACAAAGTCGCTTTCTCTATCCTTATGTCCCTTTGTATGCTTAAATCTTTAAAACTACGCAACGGATTTTGATGCTGTTTTTTTTAATAGATAGAGTGATTCAAGAGGAAGGTTTTAGTAAGCGTAAAGCGGGCGAAGCCGCGGGTGGTAAGCTAGAATCACTAAAAGTGAAAACTCGGTTTGATCCTCTATGGAGGCATAAAATGTTTTCGCCTGGCAGGTCATAAAATGCTGTACAGATCGAGCGAAGTCACGTAAAAATAAGATCTCTCTATGCTTGTTTACGGGCTCACAATTTTCATCTGTAAAGTATGGAGGGAAAATTTCATACTTCGCGATTTTAGTGGCGTATGTACGTACCTACGTTGTATTATTAGGTATACGCCGTAAGAAGGTATACGAACGTAAGGAAGATTATGTGTTAAAATAGATTTATGATTTAAATTCATCAAAAAAAATAAAACTTACTATTAACTTACTATTATTATGAATACATTGTAATATTTAAGGACTGAACTATAGTTAATGCATTCAGTCTTTTCGCTTTATTGCACGCCTCATAAGCGAAGCGTTGAGGTGGGTACTACTGTCACTTCGCGCAAAACATCTGATTTTTCAAACTTAAAATGTCTTTATGTATCATACATTGCACTTGTAAGATAATACATACACACACATATTAAGAAAAAACACTATTTTTAACGTTCATGATATTTTTGATGTCATTTTTGTTATTTAAACTAGTTAAAAAACAGTTTAAAAAAGTTCTGTCTTGGACGTCCGTGTGTCTGTATGTGCGGATCCTTTTTCTTGTTAACACGATAGCGACCGAAATACTTTACTAATCGAGTCTTTTTTTTTCTCTTACGCTTGAGTATGCTCAGGAATAGAACCCTTTCATTTTTCAGGGTCTGATTCGATGTGGTTTAATTGTTATTAAATAAACAAAAAAAATATCGACTTTTTTTTTTATAGTGTATTCAAAATTCACCATTATAAACTCGATTCTTTATACTATAAGCCAAGGTTTAAAAAAATAAGTTGGTAGTCAGTCCCTTAAACCTGCGCAGTTTCACATCTAGGTGGGGCCACAAGAAAAATAGCTCAATTATTACGGTACCGCTTTCTTTACTTTTCCAAATGTTTTATTTTATTTCATTTTTATATTTATAGTCACGTACTCTTTATAAATAATCAATTTTATTGTAAAGGATGAGATTATGAGGCGTGCACTTTTGGATTTTCCAAACTATTTTAATAATGTTTTCATTTCATTGCGTGCATGTAAGTATATGTATATAAAGTACTCGTATTTAATTTTATTAAAAAAAATGACATTCAATCTTATGTAAATAAAATTTGTAATTTTATTGAACTAGTAAGTCATAGCAGTATCAAAGAACGTTTGAAAAATTGCTATATAATATCAAATTAATTCATTAAGTAAATAAAACATAGGTATACTTAATTTGAGCCAAAACTGTTGACTTTTTATTAAGGTTTACGCCTGATTTAATGGTTAATAACGAAAGTGGTACAACTGCAAGCAGGCCTTGATAACTTTATATTGCAGTTGCATAGATTAATCCTTTCGCTGCAACTTTCGTTTTTGTTCGTTAAAAAGACTCAGCAAGAATCAGTTTTATTAATGCCATGTTACTATGGTGCATTTTCTATCAATAAAACCAAATCATGTTTAGATGATAATAATTTATGAAGTTATGAAGATCAAAGTTTAATAATTGTGAAAGTTGAAACCTGTTACTCTTTAATTTAATATAGGTATCTGCGAAAATACGCGGCAAATTTTAATTATAATAGGAAGCAATTATATTGATTACACTGAAAACTTAATATAAAATTTAAGTGGTTTCCCAAATAATTAAGAGAATTGAAATTAAACACAGTTAGGTTTTTTTTGTTAACGGGAAGGAAATCTAAAGATATTATACATAATACTCTCTTTTAAGGGAAAAGCGAGCATATTGTGTTACCCACTAAAACCTTCTCGGTGGCCAAACTCAAAGCATGGTAGCGGAATCTCCGGGACCTCTTATAGAACGCACCAGAGCCTAGCTTTATATTATAGGTACCAATGATTACCATATAGTACTTACATAATAGAAAACAACTAACAATTTTATCACAAACAAGGTTGAAATTTAAATTTAGTTTTTAAACATTGCAATAGATCGCATGAAACTTGGTTAGTTCCACTTTAACTAATCGAATTGATTCAATTAGCCACATACAGCAAACGAATGTCCAGAAAACCTTTATACGAATATCTCCAAACACCTAATGGCTAATTAAAGTTTAGCCAATCGGTACAAGAGATGCCAGAGTGTATAAATTAGGTTTTTGCACAGTATTGCACGTTGCTGCAGCATTGCGTGTGCAGACACTAGTTTACCTCGGTTGTTTGAGTGGAACGACCTAAATGCAGTCATACATATTTGATCGAGCTAGACGTTAATGAGTTTAAGTTCTTAATAAAAATAAATGTGTCAATCTGCACTCTTTGCGCGGGCTCGATACGAATAGTTGGTGCGATATGGCAACATGGTATAAAACCATTTTAGTTTAAGATAATGCTGGGTACTGGGTACAAGTAAAACAGATATTGTTATTAGCTTATAATCCTTCTAAATTGTACAGTAATCTTTTTCTCAAAAATCAATCGGGTTGTTCCATTAATTTAAAATAAACTTAGGTGGTATATGTTTGTATTTAAACATTGTCATTGTGAAAAAAAAATAAACCTCCAGAGGTAATTAATTATGCCTATTGTTCACTTGTTCAGCCAAAATACATAAAAAATAGGAGTTCAGTTTCGATATTTCCTATCCAGTTGAAAATTGATAAAATGATTCGCTCATCCAGCTGAAAATTGGTGGTGGATGTTTTGTAGACGCCAACACAATGGTTATTATTTTTTTATTGTTTTACTGTTTATCTGATTATCGGTTGTTTGAATGTGAGCCAATTAGGTACGTAAAAAACAACTGCGCACATTTTGATTAAAATTTTTTAAGAGAGATTCTAAAAGTTGAACCATTTTGGTACTTGGTAAATAAATATTCGAGATCAGAGGTACAAAAAATTGGTGTTCGCGATTCACCAAAACGATACCTAATTTTTATCATAAAATCACATGAGATTAGAATTATTAGGATATTAATTTTATAACTGACTGGTCAATCACGTTTGCTGCTTACGTCATTAAAATAATATAATATATTAAAAAATAAAGTAGGTAATATGTAGGTCATTGAACTCTATAATGTATATTTTAGTTTAAAGAAGTCCTTGTTTTGTTCAACATTAAAATTCAAGATTAATTTACTCGCAAAAGAAACGGCGATAAAATTGAGGTCATTATAATGTTGCATTTATACCACATTAATTATACGTACAATAAAATTATCTCGAAATCGTATCGATTTAACGTAAACACGTTTCCGACTATATTATGTCAATAAGTTATCAACGCTATATGCGCTCGTAGCTTTGTATTGCGTAAATACCTACGATGCATTGAAAAAAAACAATCATTATATTTTTATACCTATCTATTATACCGATGATCTTCACAGAACTATACGCGGGTGAAGCCGCGGGCGGAAAGGTAGTATATTTATACCTATTTGTTATCATGATGAACAAAAAAATGATAAAGCAAACTTATAATAAATGACATCTGTTACGTACAGATAATTTTGGAATCCGTTTAATCCTGTAAATTCCGCGAGAAAGAAAGACTTGAAGCCATGAAGGCTTTAGTTTTAAGATAAATTGCAGTAGAGACCCACCACTTGACGTCGTTACACGTATTTATAGTAGTTTTTGTATATTTTATATCACGTTGACAAATTTTATTTATATTCTAATACAATGTTAAACCTTGTAAGTAGTAAATGTACTTTCTTATCTAAATGAAGGTGATATTTCAGTTTGGTTTTTAGCAATTCATAGTTATACCTTCCTAGTACAGTATTATATAAAATAATATCAAATATAACTTACTAGATCTTCGGTAATTCTGTCCCATTCGCTTTCTGAACTTATTTATTTGTAATAATTTGTATATTGATATTGTTGCTTTTTAATTATATTTTACTGCCTATTTATATTAATATCATAATCATAAAAAAATAATGTTAAAGGAGCATAAGAACAATTATTATTACTGTAGCTTAGGCATTTAATTGCAATAAACAGAAATGTTATCATTTAAGAAAGTACCGTTCATATGTAAACAGGTAAAAGTTTGATTAATACATATTGTTCCTTGATAAACAAACGAAATGTGTTTATCCAAAAACCCTTTCATTCTTAATGTGTTTGATATAAGATAACGCTGCAGTTCACTTTGTAAATATAATTAGAATTAAGCTATTATAAATAATTATGAGTAATTAGCGTAATTTGTTTTTCACTTACCATACAAAGGTCCCACCATCAAGAGGTATAGAACAATTACAGATAAAATTTGTTTTCTCATCCCAAAAGCTCGGGGGCGAACTGCTACCATCACTGTATTAGTAACCAAACTTAACACTTCCACGATCTTCCTTAATGTATAAGTTTCTGAGTCTACTGAACGTCTATCATCTTCTAGAGGTAAAATATCTTCTAATCTAAATAAACCGTAAAGAAACGAACATATGTGCAATACAAGGATTACGGAGAATACACCGTAATACCCTAGCGCTTTTAGAGCTACTCCACTCAAAGCAGTCCCAGCTGGAGTCCCTAAGCTCACACATATTGTAGCTAAGCCTAAACGAAACGTTCTCGTCTTCACAGTTGTCCTATCAGTCATGAAACTAAACATTCCCATAAATATTATGATGTAACTGCCGGTGAATGCCGGAGGCAACGCTTCAATTAATGCAGTAGCGGTTAATGACAATTCATAAAAGTAATACGTAGCTAATAAGAGTCCTATGTTGGCTACAATCTCCCCGATGAATGGAAACAGTATGCATATCTTTCGCTTCTTAGTTCTGTCGCTCCAAGCACCTACAAACAATACCATAACAGCGGGAATGGCGGTCTGCAAAGGGAACTTCCACGCTACGACCGTAGCGACTAACGACTGTACGTTATTCAACTCGGCACTGAGTCCCGTTGTATTCCTGTCTCTAATACGATCGCATACATCGTCTGGGTAGTTGAAGTTTACTCTGCACGATTTTTCCAAGTGCATGTTTTGCACGGCGAGGGAGGAGAGCGCCGTACACACCATGTAAGTAAACAAGCACGGCTCGACCGTCGTTTCGCGGTATACGTACTTGATCTTTTTCAATTGCCGTTTGAATTTTTCCCGCCATGTCTCCTTCTCTTTGTTATCCGTCAGCCGTATGTTCGATTTCGTCAAGTCGATCGTGCTGCATGTGTTAACCGCACTCGCACTCATGTTAAAAGTGAGAGTTAGTAAAAGTGAAGGCACTGTTTGTTATTTGAACCACTCACAACACTACACTCGGTATGCGGTGCCACGGCCGATAGCGACTACTTAATCCGTGGCTTTCCGACTGTCGTTTTCAAAAACCAGAGTTGTTTATATCAGGTTGTAAAATGAAGCGCGATATGAGTGTGCGCCGCGTGCGAGTCGCTCGCATCTCGGCTGCTCCGATAACAGAGGTCTCATCGCACAGGACAACTGTTTTATTAAATTGTTCGTTTATCTGTGCACCTTAAGTTACTCATCGGTAAACACGACACTTGAATGGGAGGGTTGATAATTATTTACGCACTCGATGTTTATTTACGCTCGTACGTACATATTACTGAACCGTAACGCGACAATAGCGAACTGTATTTTAAAAGGTGCTAATGATTAAACTAAGCCTGTGTACAATTCTGTTTATAATAATTTTATGCCCGATATGAGATCATTGACTTCATTTTATTGTATTGTCTTGTTAATTTAGCAGACCGTTAAATTTGTATTAATTTCAAAAGACGTTTGATAAGTAGAGTGGTATTATGGGTAAATAAGCAGTTCAATTTTTTTATGGATTAAAAACCTTATTTTATTTATTTTTAAATCTCACAGGTGTTTTTGAATATTTACTAGGTATATATTTAAGCCCCTGTTCAAAATATGTAAATGTTTGATAAAACATTTGTGTAAATAAAATATTAAAAATTGATACCTACTAGTTCTTCCCTCTTGGCTTCTATAAAGTTAAATTGACTGAATTTAATAATTATTATATTTTCATCATGCTCTACATTTTTTCCTTCATTATTCTTAATCCAGTCTGTAGGTATTTATGCTCTACAAAAGGTGGCGTAGAAAATGTTTTGAAACAATATTGCTTAGGTATGAAAGGTTAATAAAAATCCAAATTTTCGACCTTGACGGACCCAGGCGCTAGCCGCCATCTTGAATTAAAGGTGCTAAAATTAGGTATATTTTAAATAATTTCTCAATTGTTTACTAAATCACAAAAGTGTCTATGAGGGGTTTAAAAAAGACAAAATTACCTACATTTTTTGCATACATGATTATTCTGTAAGTCTTTAAGGTAAAAAGTTACAAGCGACGGAAATAATAATATTTACAGAAATCAAATAATTTTAATTTTGTTTAAAAATTGTGCAGCTATCATTTTTTAATTCTCTTTGATGGCCCGGGCTGGTTAATGGTGGCTTCTTCATTATCTTCGCTGAAATTTTCTGTTTCATTGTCTGTATTTTTAGTTTCCAACCATGAAATTTCGTCGTCATGACCAGAAGAAATCGAAGACGCTGGAGCACGCTAACAGAGGGGACATGGATAAGGAATCCTTAGTTATCAATAAAAAGTAAATTTAAACTTGCTTCTTTGCCGCCAACAAAGGACGCTGCATGGTATCATGCGTTTAGGACATACCACCAAGTCCAAAAATGGTATGGAATTGAAAAAAATCCAGAAGACTGGGGCTGAAGATATGACACCAATAGGCTCACTCCAATAACAACGACAGAGAAAGCAGCAACTCAGATGCTTTTAAGTGTAATTTCTTGCCACTGTAAAAAAGGATGCAGCAAAGCATGTAGTTGCAGAAAAGCTGGATTAAAATGCTCTATTGTTTGTGGATTCTGTAGTGGTCAGTTGTGTGAAAATGCAGTAGAGATTCAGATAGATAACGAAGACTGTGATGAATTTATTAACCAGCATTAACCAGCCCGGGCCATCAAAAAGAATTAAAAAATGATAGCTGCACAATTTTTAAACAAAATTAAAATTATATGATTTCTGTAAATATTATTATTTCCGTCGCTTGTAACTTTTTATCTTTAAGACTTACAGAATAATCAAGTATGAAAAAAATGTAGGTAATTTTGTTTTCTTTAAACCCCTCATAGACACTTCTGTGATTTAGTAAACAATTGAGAAGTTATTTAAAATATACCTAATTTTAGCACCTTTGATTCAAGATGGCGGCTAGCGCCTGGGTCCGTCAAGGTCGAAAACTTGGATTTTTATTAACCTTTCATACCTAAACAATATTGTTTCAAAACATTTTCTACGCCACCTTTTGTAGAGTAGAGGCTTACATTTCCCCACAGACTGGACTATCTTATTATTTTGTAAATTTTATCCTTTCTATACAAGTGTTGTTATGTCTTATGAATTGTTAAAGATAAAAAAACGGTCTAGATGTTTTATGAAAACCAGATTATCGATAGACCTTTTTCCCGTTGCGTATTTTAGTTTTACGGTTTTCCCAGAACCAAGTCATTTAATTCTAGTATTCACAATATCCGTGATGATATAAAAAAACGACCATAGGCGGTTTTATAGTATATTTATGTAAAAACTTAAGCTAAATATATATTAAAACAAATGGCCGTCTTATCGCTAAATGCCAATTTCTTCCAGAAAAACAGACGTACCGAGAAAAATTACAGTTAGAGGAGAGTTACTACTACTGCTCTACCCTACTGAGTAAAGCATAAATATATAATATGGAAGATTAAATAAAATATATATGGGCTTATGTATAAAAATAAATTATATGAGAATATATTCACAATAGTATAAGTAGGATAGTATAAGTAGTATTTTATCGTATTCAGTGCAATCAATATATTCATATTATAAGCAATAACTCTATAGACAGCTTAAATCGTAAAATATACTAAAAAATAGGCAGATCCAGAGGGCGCAGCACCTGCAGTAGTGCAGCAGTACCTATTGCTTATCTGCAGTAAAAAAAGCCATAAAAATATGTAAGTATATTTATATTACAATGTGATAAAGATATATTATATGTAGTAGGTTAAGTAGGTATATTATAGTACCTACAATATATTATATACTTATACGACTGAGCCTTATCTGGGGTCACGGTAGTGCCCCCGCCAAGACGAGCCAAGCGAACAAGCGACGGGCACTACCTACCTTTTCTCGAAGCGCTTCGACGTTTTTTTGAACCCTCATAACTTGGGTTTGGATTATGCTAGATCAACAAAATTTTCGGGATATATTGTCAATAGCGGACTTATTAAACTTAATAAGTTTTAATGACATTAGCTTTTATACTTCAGATTTTATTTATATCTAAAAAACGCTAATTTCGTCACTGACTCACTGATGATCATCAAAATTCTTATGGTATTTCCTAATGTCCTAGAAAGCTGAAATTTTGTATGTAAGCTAGTATTAGCACACAAACAACAAAAAAATTATAAAACTTGTAACTTTCCTCCCCCATCCCCTTAAACTAGGGGATGGGAGATTGTATGAGACCTGTAATTTTAAATTAAATTTTGATGACGCTAGAGGTCTAATCTAATAATCTAAAACTTGGTACCCCTAGATATATATTTCGGAGATTCCTCGCGATTAATTTCAACGTCCGCCATGATCGTAAAATAATAAAAAGAATCAGTGCGCACAACTAGCGCGGTTGACTGTCGGGCGGCAAGTGTCGTTCGAACTGACACCCCCCAACCTGCCAAACTACTGACTCAAGGAAAATGTCATTGTCACTTGTCATTGTCATAAATTCATTCGTTACTACTTCAAGTCTTACTATGTCAATATTCAAAATATTCCCAACTTTACCAATAGATGGCGTTAATACCAACTGAATAAATCAATACTCCGACACGGCCATTCTGACAGTTAGCGCGTTCTCGCGCGATTTCTAAACCTATTTAGCTCTGGTCACAACTTTGCGTCAAAGTTTGCAGCGTAGAACCTACACGAAACACGGAGCTTCCAATGTAGAGTCAACACATGAAGCGCGGAGCTTCCAATGTAGATAGAGCAAAGACATGAAGCGCGGAGCTTCCAATGTAGATAGAGCAAACACATGAAGCGCGGAGCTTCCAATGTAGAAAGATAGAGCAAACACACGAAGCGCGGAGCTTCCAATGTAGTGCCAACACATGAAGCGCGGAGCTTCCAATGTAGATAGAGCAAACACACGAAGCGCGGAGCTTCCAATGTAGATAGAGCAAACACACGAAGCGCGGAGCTTCCAATGTAGTGCCAACACATGAAGCGCGGAGCTTCCAATGTAGATAGAGCAAACACACGAAGCGCGGAGCTTCCAATGTAGTGCCAACACATGAAGCGCGGAGCTTCCAATGTAGATAGAGCAAACACACGAAGCGCGGAGCTTCCAATGTAGATAGAGCAAACACACGAAGCGTGGAGCTTCCAATGTAGTGCCAACACATGAAGCGCGGAGCTTCCAATGTAGATAGAGCAAACACACGAAGCGCGGAGCTTCCAATGTAGTGCCAACACATGAAGCGCGGAGCTTCCAATGCTAAACCTTGGCATGAAGCGCGGAGCTTCCAATGCTAAATTTACGCGTAAAGCGCGGGGCTCCCAACACTAAAATTTCGCACGAAGCGCGGAGCTTCCAATGCAAAATTTACGCCATCGACTCCCCTTAGGAAAGAAAAGGAAACAAGCGTCTAGAGATGCGATCATTTATTAGCATCGATCAACAAAATAAATTCTAAGCATTTCTTTTAACCAAAACATCAACAACAAAAATAAAAAAAAGCACATAATATCGCAACCGTTGACATAATTAATACAATCGTGTATCTCAGCAAATGCCGTTTACTTTGGCGACTAATCATTTTAACTTAACTCAATATTTAATTAATAATTTTTAAAGCCGATTAGAAAAATAAAACTCACTGTTGAGGCAATAAGGTTCACTTTTGCTTGGTAAAACTTGATTAAGTAAAACGCACGTCTAATCTTGATAACGTTTATTTCGTTACTAACACAGATCACTGAACAAGTAATATGGTTACTAATTTCTAAAGCTACATACTAGCGGCGGCGCGTACATACCGCCCACCAAAACCTATAGGTAACTAGGTTTTATCTTAATTGGCTAACATTTTTGCTTAACGTTTTGCATTACATACCATCGAATCTAAACTTAAACATGCATTCTTCAAATAAACAAAAACAAAATGATTTTTAAATTAAGTTATATAAATCAACAATCAGTATCTGTTATTATCTAAACATTGTACATTTAGATTAATTATGTAATAACATTTTTTTTTTATAATTTAAATAGGCAACTAATATTCAAAAATCCAAGTCATTATTTATAGGTAATGGGCATAATTTGGAAATTGATCGCTTCATCAATTTTCCGCGGCATTTTAAAGAATACACACGACATATCCCGTCTGCTCCCGAATGTTTTTCTAGGATACGACCTAAAGCCCATTTACCAGGAGGTAAATGTTCTTCCACGACCAGAACCACATCTCCCACTTTGAATTCATCTTGTCGTTTTAGCCATTTGGGTCGTTGCTGTAGACGTGACAAATATTCTGTTTGCCATCTCTTCCAAAAGTCTTGTAGTAACCTTTGTGCATACTGCCATCGTGAAAGTCTGTTAAGGTTTATGTCTCTCAAGTCTGGTTCTGGTATATTGAATGGGGCTTCACCAATGAGAAAGTGACCAGGTGTAAGAATATTCAAATTATCGGTATCTGTATTGTCGATTGGACACAACGGTCTGGAATTTAAGCATGCTTCTATCTGGCACAGTAATGTTGTCATCTCTTCGAAAGTTAGATGCTTATCTAAAATTCTTCGCAAGTGATATTTGATGGATTTCACCCCCGCTTCCCATAAGCCTCCAAAATTTGGACTGTAAGGTGGATTGAAGTGCCATTGTATGCCATCTTCTGCTAAAGTAGCTGGTAGATGGCCTGGTATTTGTAAATTAGCCTGTTGGAACAGCTCCAACAATTCCTTGTTGGCACCTACAAAATTAGTGCCTTGATCGCTCCAAATGTGGCTACATCTTCCCCTTCGAGCTACAAAACGTTTTAACGCGCCTAAGAAAGAATCAGTGCTTAAATCCCCAACTAATTCCAAATGAACTGCTTTGGTAGACATACATACAAATATGCAAATGTATGCCTTATTGGTTTTGGACCCTCTACCCCTTGAAGTTAAAATTTGCAGTGGACCAGCAAAATCTACGCCGGAGTGTAAAAATGGCCGTGACGGAGTCACCCTCATCTCAGGTAAGTCTCCCATAATTTGTAATCTGGGTTTTGCTTTAAGTCTCGCACATATAAAGCCCTTATTGATATATGATGAAACAAGTGATTTAATTTTAATAATCCAAAAACGGCTTCTTATATAATTTATAGTCAATTGTGTACCACCGTGTAGCGTCTTTTTGTGTGCATCAGCTATTATTAAAGTAGTTAAACAGCTCTTATTGCTTAAAATCATGGGATGTTTCTCGATTTCTACAAGATGGGCATGCCTGAGTCTGCCGCCCACCCTGAGAATATTTTCAGCGTCCAGGTAAGGATTAAGATTTTTAATACAACTGTTGCGTTTTATTTCTTTCCTTTGTTTTAAATCTTCTATTTCTACTGAAAAAGATTCCCTTTGGTCTAATCTTACACATTTGTTTAAACTGTCATGTAGCTCATTTGTAGTTATAGCCTTAACTTCTTTAATTTTCCTTACATTCAGAAACCGTGTGCAATAGACTATTGCTCTCAGTAATTCATATAAGTTATTAAAATTTTTAAATTTATTTGACCAATGTGCCTCATCTACTATTTTTGTATTTGCTATAATATTTTTCCTTTTTTCTAGGTTAGTGTTATAAACGGAATTTTTCAAAGAAAGCTGCTCATCTCGTAGCCATTTTGGACCTTCCCACCATAATTTACAATTTTTAAGTTCAGGTAATAACATTCCACGTGAAGCAACATCGGCAGGATTTTCTACAGAAGGTACGTGGTACCATTTATTTCCTATAGTTTCTAATATAGTTGCAACCCGATTCCGTACAAAGGTTTGCCATCGAGAAAGATCTCCTTGAAGCCAGGACAAAACTACGGTTGAATCTGTCCAACCATATATCCGATCGGTTGGTATGTGTGTAGCGTCACTTATTTGTTTTAATAATTTGGCAAGTAAAACTGCGCCACATAATTCTAAACGAGGCAGGGATACAGGTTTAACAGGTGCAACGCGACTCTTCGCAGCTATAATGCCTGTAACATATGTATTATTTTCTACTTTGACTCTCAGGTAAGCTACTGCGCCATATGCCTTTGAAGATGCATCACAAAAGCCATGCACTGTAACATCAGACATATTTTTAGTATGACTGTATAACCATCTATTTATTTTTATATCTTTTATATTTCTTAAACTTTCTTTAATCTTTAACCAATCTTCTTTTATTTCAGGTACTACTTCTTCATCCCAAGAAATTCTCATCAACCACAATTTTTGAATTATAATTTTTGCAGGCAGGAGTACAGGAGTTAACCAACCGAGAGGATCAAACAAGCGTTGAATCTCCGAGAGTATGGTTCTTTTGGTTATGTTTGCCGGTGACGCAGGTAAGTCAGCATAATAATGTAAAGTATCATCGACCACATTCCATGATAGCCCTAACGTCTTTACTGTTCCTTCAAACTTAAAATCTATACTCAGGCGAGAGCTTAGTTCATCGGAAGAAAAGTTTTTCAAAAAATCCTTATTATTTGATGACCATTTCTGTAATTTCATTCCTCCTCTACTAAGTATATTTGAAATTTGTTTCGCTATTTTTGTAGCATCTTCTACCGAATCCTGACCGGATAGTAAATCGTCCATAAAAAAATCATTTTTTATTACATTAACAGCCGCAGGATAGCCTTCTCCTTCATCGTTAGCAATTTGGTGAAGAGTTTTTACAGCAAGATAAGGTGCCGATGCTGTGCCGAAAGTAACTGTCAATAAACGATAATCCTTTATAGGTTCATCAATGCTATTCCTCCATACAATTCTTTGATAGTCAGCGTCCTCTGTTTTTATTAATATTTGCCTATACATTTTTTCTATGTCTGCGACAAAGGCAATTTTCCGAAGTCGCCATCTCATAATCAAGGATCTCATATCTTCTTGTAGCAGTGGACCAACAAGTAAGTCGTCATTGAGCGATATATTATTTTTACCTGTTGCAGACGCGTTGAAAACTACTCTAACTTTTGTTGTATCACTTGCTTCTCTAATAACTGCATGATGCGGTAAGTAAATAGATGGGTTATTAATTTCGCTTTCGGGAACTTCCTCCATGTGGTTTAACTTTAAATATTCATTAATCACATTTATATACTCTCTCTTTAAATCCGGGGATTTGACAAATTTGGATTCTAATTGCTTAAATCTGAAAATTGAAATATCACGGGTATCACCTTGTGTTGCTCGTGGGGGTTCGTGTTTTACAGGTAATTTTACAACATATCTTCCTTCCGCTGTCCTTGTATATGTATCTTTATATGTTCGTTCACATGTTTCTTCTTCTATGCTTAATTTTTTGTTTGTTTCAGGATCCAGCTCCCACAACCTTTGCAACATTTCATCCACATCTATACGATGGTGCATAACTAGCATTTCATTATTAGATTTCATTTCCGTATTGTCTAACACGGAACCGAATAATATCCATCCCAAGCTTGTTTCTTGTGCGCATGGTGAACCAGGAGGACCCTTGATCAAAGGTTCTTTGATTATTTGTGCATATGTGGTTACGCCCAGCAGCATATCAATCCGTCCAGGTATATTGTATGTGGGATCGGCTAATACAAGACCTTGAAGATGTGACCATGAATTTTCACTGTCTATCAAATGTTTGGATGGTAACACATTTGTTAAACGAGTAGTAGAAATGACATATGCATCAATGAACAGTTGGAACTTGTCGTCATATCTTGATAAAAGCTCTAATCCCACCGTGTGTTTTACCTTAGTTTGTGTAGATCCTATTCCCGTAATACTTACATCTATAGCCAATGGTTTACGTTTAACTTTAAGCAGTTGAGCAGCTCGTTCGCTTATAAAGTTCGCTTGTGAGCCTTGGTCTATTAGCGTGCGGAGTACAGTTATTCTGCCGGCGCCATCTGTAACAGGGACAAGAGCGGTAGCTAGCAGAGCAGAACCTTGTTTGGTTGCTACGAAAGAAGAGATAGTGTTAACCTGTTCCTCCAAGTGTTGCTCCTGCTGTTCTTCGTCTATCTCATCCTCCACCTGATTAAAGTGCGATTCTATGTTGCTGGGTTTGACCACGGCCATTGACTGATGCAACAAAGAATGATGACGCCGTTGACATACCTTACAAGAAACCCGCAAACGACATTTGCTCACCACATGCCCACTGCATAAACAATTAAAGCAAATATTATTGGAACGAACAAACTCATTCTTTTGTTGTGGTGTAAGTGATATAAATTCTTTACAGTGGCATAAAGCATGTTCTAGTTGACATTTTGGACAGGGTTTAAATTGCACTGCGGGCGTCGCTATATGGAATGACCTTTCTTTAGATGTCGATGGCGATAATAACTCCAAAGTACGAAATTTTAATTGCAAAAACTGTTGTAATTGTTCCCAACTTGGTAATTTGTCGGTATCATTCTGGACATACTCTTCCCAATCTTTATGTGACTCTGGGTCCAATTTCTGTACAACCAGAAATATAATTAAAGGATCCCAAGAGTCTGTGATTATGTTTATGTTTTTTAAACTATTAAGGCACTCTGTGGTAGTGTCCAGTAAGTTCTTTATTAATTTATAATTTTGTGAGCTCATTTTCTTTTGATTAAATAATCTTTTTAATATTGAATTAACCATCATTTTTTTATTTCCAAATCGTTTATTTAATAAATTCCAGGATTGCTCATAATTCGCTTGTGTTATCTGAACATGTTTTAATATATTTTCAGCTTCACCAGTTAAGCTACTCTTTAAGTAATATAATTTTTGTACATCCCCAAGCGCGGAGTTATTATGCACCAATGACTGAAACATGTCTCTGTACGAGGGCCAATCTTCATATGACCCCGAAAACGTCGGTAGCAAGATTTTAGGCAGCTTTAACTGCTCGTTTGCGTTATTTGCTACTTCCAAACTTGTTCCATAGGCAGGACTCTTATTAGCGTTTATTAAAAGATCTTTTAGATCGGCCTTGATGCATAAATAAAGATCTTCAAATACAAAAAAATCTTCGTTCACAAAATACGATATTTCAGACTTCTTTTCTTTAGGCACTGTTCTCACCAAACTATTGTGAGCCTCTTTAAAAGTGTTCCAATACTCCTCAATACTTTGTAAGCGGGCTTCCACGTACCCCTTCGTCAGTCGTTGTTTTGGACACTTTTTTAAATTAGTTTGCGCCTTTTGTAACAATAAAGCCGTATCCTCCAATAAGGCCAGTAACTGCTCGACACCACTCATGTTTAGTCTTTTATCAATATTGTACGAGTAACGAATAAACGTGTAAAGTAAATAACAATAATCTGTAACTTGTCACTCAATAGAATCCTTCCGTAGAAACCGGTTCGTCGATGTAATTAGCATTAACGCTCATTGATACTATCCGGCGATGGACCATATGTTGAGGCAATAAGGTTCACTTTTGCTTGGTAAAACTTGATTAAGTAAAACGCACGTCTAATCTTGATAACGTTTATTTCGTTACTAACACAGATCACTGAACAAGTAATATGGTTACTAATTTCTAAAGCTACATACTAGCGGCGGCGCGTACACTCACTCTTATTACAAATCAACAAGTTGATTAGACATTTCTGGTAAACTCGTAGGATAATTCCTTAGCTTTTCATGACACACAATATGTTGCGCACGTCCTCCAGATATGCTCCCGAGCTTTGTCGTCTCGTCCATCCTGACCTTTACGTCACGTCTGATGTCGAACAGGTCCAGCTTTTCATACTCATTAACCAGCGCGTTGATTATCGGTGGATTTTTGTTACGACCGTCTGAGAGTTCCCCTTTACGAAGTTCTCATTAAAATTTTCAATAATAGAACGTAAACGAGCAATATCTTGGATGTCTGTAAGGTCGGTATCGATCGCTTCTATATCGGCACTTTGCAAAGCACAAACATCCGCACGAACATCGCGAGAAACGTGAACGCCACGATTATTAATAATTAAGTTTACCCCGGGTCGCGTAAAAACATCCCGCCCTACAATGACGTCATGAGGTAAAGCCTGAGAGTCTACCACCAAAAAAATCGACCTCTAAGTGAAAATCATCGATCTCTATAGGCAAAGTAATAAGGAAAAAGAATGAGTGGAAGTGGAGCACCAGTTAAACGCGTAAATACAAGATCTCGTACACCGGTTATAACGTCAGCGATAGTTACGGCGATTCTGTCTACACACACACATTAACGGACTTTGTATCATTACTTTTTTTTTAATTTTTCGTCGCGTTGTTTAGAGAAACATACCTGCTCTGTATGCCCCAATTTGCGACAATAAGTGCACTGAACATTTTTATCGACAGGCGGGGAACGTTTTAATTGAGACGTTTCCGAATGTAAAACCTTAGTATGCGGACGGAATTTACAATTTCGCTTATAGTGCCCCATTTTGCCGCAATTGTGGCACATAACATGGTCATTTGTTTCAATTTTACGCTGCTTAAAGTCACTACAAAAAGAGTTCGAAATTGAAGGTCGTTTATTATTTTTATTAATTTGAGGGTAGGTAGCGAGGTGTCTATCTAATGTTACAAAGTCCGCGGGGGTATTTTTTAATAAATCTGTTCGTACCTGATTCTCAGAGATACCTGATATGACGACTTCGATCTTGTTAGCCTCGCTCCACGCTGTCTCCAGTCGATCGATCATCGCCAGCTTGTTGGTGGAGTATTCCACGTAGCTAGCGGCGCGGTCACTCGTATACTGCACCATGTCCCGGAAAAGGTCGTGGAAACGCTTAGTGGAGGCAAATTGTCTTGTTAGCCGCTCCTTCGCTTCATCCCACGTATTGTACAAAGGATATGATTTGGACGCCCACTTCCGTGCTCGGCCGCGTAGATGCGTAAAGGCAGCATTTCTCGTCTCATAATCCGTCCATGAGTTCTGTGTCCGATGGTGGTCGATTTCGGCACACCATTGCGCCGCCGTAAACTCACAATCGTCCGGATCGAACGACGGAATGTACACTTCAGTCGGTTTCATCTTCTTCAAAGGTGGTTTGGGGTTTGAAGTTTGGTTTTCGTTATTGCGAAAAGTCTCCGCCATTCCACGGAAAAATGAAGTCCACATCTCAGGAGGCACATCAGGAAAAGCACTATTATTAGGCACATTACGGTTTTCGGTACCTCGTGACGTAGATTGTTCGCCGCAGTTTGATTCGGCGGATTGGTTCGCCGATTCTCGGAAATATGTCTCGCTCGTAGTAGCAGGGTGTCGGTTAAAAACACTGGAGGAATGATGGTCAGATCCCACCGCTGCTTTCGGAGATTCCTCGCGATTAATTTCAACGTCCGCCATGATCGTAAAATAATAAAAAGAATCAGTGCGCACAACTAGCGCGGTTGACTGTCGGGCGGCAAGTGTCGTTCGAACTGACACCCCCCAACCTGCCAAACTACTGACTCAGGGAAAATGTCATTGTCACTTGTCATTGTCATAAATTCATTCGTTACTACTTCAAGTCTTACTATGTCAATATTCAAAATATTCCCAACTTTACCAATAGATGGCGTTAATACCAACTGAATAAATCAATACTCCGACATATATATGTTTGTTAAAAAAAAATTAAAAGTTTAATCGACATATAAAATTTTGTTACAAACAACTTACAAAAAGAAATGAAATCCCACCAAAAACATTTTCATGTAAAATGTTGCCAAGACGAGCCCATATGACTCGCACTGTCAAAAAGTTATCAGATCTCATGTAGAGCCAAGCTTCTAACACTACACGCCCTAACTCTACAAGGCCTAACTTCACAAACTCTACACCTTAGTCAAAATATGTGGCTTGGCCGTTCGTTACTACAAGAACTATTGTATAACACAAAAGTTATGATCAGTGAATTAATTTTTCACCTTACGCCGATGTGAATGTAGCGAAATGGCCAAGCCACATATTTTGACTAAGGTGTAGAGTTTGTGAAGTTAGGCCTTGTAGAGTTAGGGCGTGTAGTGTTAGAAGCTTGGCTCTACATGAGATCTGATAACTTTTTGACAGTGCGAGTCATATGGGCTCGTCTTGGCAACATTTTACATGAAAATGTTTTTGGTGGGATTTATTATTTCAGGTAAAGCGTTCCACAATTATTAGCCTGAACATTAAGAACGACATGATATCGTAGAAACTAGTAAGTATGTGGTGGCATTCGTAAACGATACACTTTAGTGGAGCGAACAGGTTCACCATTGTTACCCCTTATGACATTTTTTTTTTATTATTCGGCATTTTTTGGTTTGAACAAAACCTGATAAAGAAGATGTAGCATCGGAGAATCCCAGAAATACGGGATAGGTAACCATGGCTTTGAATTTGCATAAAGGATTAAAAACATTAGTTTAATCCGTTTCAAAAAATATTTTTACCCGAAACAGCATTCCAAGTTTGGCGAATAAATGTCACAGGTATACGAATATATAAAACCATTTTAAGATTATTCCCATTACGGTGTAAATTACCTTGTTTATTATACAAACATCAGGTAAAGTTTACCGTTACCTTTTTTTTATGAAATTTGCAGTACTTAAACACTTACATAATATTAAGTAAAATATATTGAGACGACGCGACGTCTTTATTTTATCACATGCTTAAATTTATTGAAATATGTTTCCACTATAAAAAGACCTTAAATTAGGTAAATAATGAATAAAAAATAATAATGATGTTAAACATTAAACACAGATAGTAGTTTCTACGAAAAATGCAACCAGCATTTGTTCTTGACCGAATTCCACGTTCGTTGCATACTATACAATATGTAGATTATAAATACATAATATGCACACTGCAGTATGATATAATCATTATTCTATAGGCATTTTTTGGATATAATATGCTATAATGATATATAAACGTTTACGGAAAGTAACTACGTTTTTCAATTCAACTTTTTATAAGTTTGTGATTTTTTTACCGTATGCACTATTCAGTGCAATCAATATATTCATATTAAAAGCAATAACTCTATAGAGAGCTCAAATTGTAAAATCTACTAAAAATAGGCAGATCCAGAGGGCGCAGCACCTGCAGTAGTGCAGCAGTGTTTGCTTATCTGCAGTAAAAAAAACCAGCCAAGTGCGAGTTGGACTCGTGCACGAAGGGTTCCGTAATATGCCCCCCCCCCCCCTTATTATTGTACCTTTTTTAATATTAGTATTTGAGTTTATAGCGGTGAAAATTTCAGTTTTCTAGCTATCACGGTTTATGAGATACAGCCTGGAGATAGACCCTTTTACCCTTTAGGTACGGAACCCTAAAAAAGCAGGTAAGCGAATAGGTTGTATCCCGAAATACAATACTCTGTAAGTAAATGCTGCCTGCTGCTGTGTATTTCTGACCGTTGGTTAGCCTTGTTAACCTTTAAAACAGGAACCACAGGTGTACCTATATATCAATTGTGCCTATGGTACGCGGATGTTACTTTAAATTATTTATATTTAATGCCTTATTAACATTCAACATATCCATACTAATATTATAAAGCTGAAGAGTTTTTGTGTTTGTTTGAACGCGCTAATTTCAGGAATATTCCTCCTCCGATTTGAAAATGCCTTCGGTTTTAAATAGCCCATGTTATCGAGGAAGGCTATAGGCTATACTCACGCTAAGACCAACAGGAGCTGAGCTATGCGGATAAAACCGCGGGTACAGTTAATGTAGATTATAATATGTATGTACTATTATTGTATTATAATATTTACAATTATAAAACGCAGTCGCGGATATTTCTATTAGATACCTACCTACCTAATGTAAAAAAATATATGTTAATTTTGTCATAACTTTATAACATTGTTTCTAAAAGTAGACGAGACGAAATCTCCAATACTCAGAATGGGTTCGTGATCAGAAAGTTGATCATGAACATCACGAAATAATGTGATATTTTTGTATATTCACATTCTGCAAAGTTGTGACTTTGTAGGTCGAATAGGTCAAGATGCAAGTGTGTCAATTGTGTCACGCTTTTATTAGCTTGCAATTGACTCCTTTAGACTCGATTTTGACCAAGATTTTGACCAAACAGATTTAATTTAAAACGGACAGATTTATTTCAAACTTTGTACACTTATCAAGGATCGGTGACAATACAATAATATATTGAGTTATATAAAAAAAATATAAAATATAATTTATATTTAGGTCCTTGAGCTCTACATTAGTAATTCGCTCAGTAATAAGAACAAGGAAGTAGTATAATAATCAATAATAACTTGTAATTTTAGTAGATAATAGGTAATAGGTAAGACAATTATATGAATTCCTTTAATTAGGTAGGTACTCATTACTATCAGTTTGAAACTATTTATCCTTATTTACACAGAAATAAAAACATCTGGGTATAAATAACAATACGAGTGCCTATTTGCCGCCCGCTGCTGTTGGCCGGATTTCAATTATGTTTTAAATATCAAATACGTTCCAAATGTATATAGTAAAGAAACACACAATTCACTAGTTCCACTTTATTTAGATTTTTTATTACAATAAACTAGGTAAGACTAGTTGACAACACAAAGTACCTATAAATTATGTTTCAAAAACATTTATACTTACGAACTTATAAGGGTGTAATAATAAATATAATACGGTTAATGATATATCTTTATAAATATAAGAAAAATATATTTTATTAATATAACAAAAATAAACAATTAGTGTTTTAAAAAAATTCACTGGCTTCATTAGTGATTAGTAACGAACGAGACACTGTATCAGCTAGATTGAATAATTTTTCCAGAGCCTTACTAACTTAACTTAGTTTGTATTCCTCCTGTTTATATTAAAACAAAGATCTTTTATATTCATTTACGATTTAACAGATTGTATTATTCATTACAATCTGTTAAATCGTGTGCTGGCCTCCGATGCCACAATTGACATTTTTGCTAGTAGTATAAATACTGTCCTAGACCTCTGTATCAGGTACTTGGATGCACATTGAATGTAACTCCATTTTGTTTGTATTTTTGTTAACATATTGTTACTAAATTCTATGTATGCTTTGGTATTATTACTGTAAGTACAAAGAATGATTCTGTGTCAATAAATAAATAAATAAATAAATCTTATAACAGGCATTTTTACAACTGACAATAATATTATATTGCATGCAACTGCCTTTTGTTGCGCCTTACACAATGAGAAATAAATTATCATAACTACTGCATTGCTATTAATTATTTTATCATATGCGTCTAGTTCTAAAACGGCTTTATATAAGTACTAGCTGCGCTCCGCGGTTTCGCTCGCGTGGCTCCGCTCCTGTTGGTCTTAGAGTAATGATATATGTAGCCTTAGCCTTCTCGATGAATGGGCCATCTAACACCGAAATAATTTTTCAAATCGGACCAGTAGTTCCTGGGATTAGCGCGTTCAAACAAACAAAAACTCTTCAGCTTTTTAATATTAGTATTGATTTTAACTAAGTGAGAGATTGGTGCTCGCCCCTCTATTACCATGGAGGCATTAAAATAAAACAAGTTGCTTAACTATTTTCAAGGTTTATATTATGTAATTGAATTGCTGTACAATTATCATAACGCCGTGACGGCATTTTCATGTGCGTGCATTTCTTTTAGATCCGGATTCTTCACATCTTTCTTCAAACTTCTATAAAGGAATCTGCAACGAAAACATACTTTGAATGTAGTCATAATTATATTATATAAACAAATAAACTAGCATTCAATTGATCTGTAAATTACCCATATCAGCACTGCTCAGAACGGCGAAAGAAAACATTGTGAGGAAATTCTGTCCAAGAATCATATGTGGGCTGATGATTATCAATTTATAGCTATAAAATTACTCAACTAACCTATCACGTGCTATTATGCATAAAGCTCTATATATTTTATGCATTTATTTTCAACTAGCTTTCCGCCCGCGGCTTCGCCCGCGTTTTCAAAGAAAAACCCGTTCCCGTAGGATTTCCGGGATAAAACCTATCCTATGTCCTTTCTCGGGTATCAAAATATTTCTATACCAAATTTCATGCAAATTGGTTCAGTAGTTAAGGCGTGATTGAGTAACAGACAGACAGAGTTACTTTCGCATTTATAATATTAGTAGGTATGTATAATATTTTTTATCCTATTCTCTACCAAATTGTCTTTGCTATTTGATAACTAACAGCCATGAAAGTAAAACAATATTACCTACAATTAACAATAGTTAATTTTCCTTGTTTATTTGAAATTACTTATCGATCAAACAATAAAACAAAACGTTATTTGTGTATTAATGAACGTTTGAAAAATTTCCAACGCTTATTTAAGTAATTACCTTTATACTTTATCATAATATTTATCTACAATTTGCCACAATTAAGAGAAAATGCAATTTTATAAAATTATGAAAGGCCATTTCATAATGAATTAAACATTATCACACATTATACATTTAAAGATTTTACAAGGCACGTGGAAGTCCAGCTAAAATCGAAAAGAAGAAATACTGCACAGATAATTTTTAAATTACTTTCCCAATGTTCGACAAAACTATGAATAACTACATATTGCGAAAAAATGTTTAATGAAAAAGTTGATTAAAAGATTAACAACCTTTGTATTTCAATTAAACGAAAAAAGTGTAAATACAAAACCTGAAAATTTATATTATTCAATTTTTTATATTTTTTTTTACCTAATATAATGAACCTAACTAGAGTATACATTATTAAAAATTACGATCTAGCCTTACACTATAGGCTAATGAGTAATATAAATCTAACTTAATTTGCTAGGTAGAGTATGTCTAAGAACGTGTCCATATTGTCTCTATTAAGGCGAAGACACTTCGTTCATGTGTTCTTTATGTATAGCACTCACTATATTACACTAACACTTCACTAAACTAACTCAAAAGGTTTTGTCCTTTTCAGTCTTCTCACTATGTCCGTCTTGTCAAGGAGCTGGATAGCCTCGACGTTCACATGATGATGAAGTCTGCGTTCGTGAGCTTCGGCGTTCTTTTTAATTATGTCGGTGACGAGATCACTTTGAGGTCCCGATGTAGGTCGTCATTACTAATGTACCAGGGAGCATTTACGATCTCCCTGAGTACTTTATTTTGAAACCGTTGTATGATTCTGATATTACTTGGTTTGGTACAGCCCCAAAGCTGACTACCATAAGTCCACAAAGGCATAAGGACTTGTTTATCCAGGAGTAATTTGTTTTGCTCTGAAAGTGACGAATGCTTCCGAATTAGCCAGTACATAGCCTTGTAGCGAAGCTCTAGCTCCTCGCGTTTCTTTTTGACTTGAGCCTTCCAGCGAAGCTTTGCGTCTAGTGTCATACCCAGATATTTAGCTGTGTTTTCATAAGGTATTATATTATTATTTATGTATACCGGATGATAATTTGGCTTTTTGTTTGTGAAGTCTACGTGAATAGATTTTTAACTTCCGCAAAAAAAAATCTATGTGTGATGAAGATGGATAAAAAATGCCTTTTATGTCCTACATACGCTTGAATTACTTTATTTAAAATATTAATATTTGGCCTAAATTTTAAATTTTGAATCGAAAAATCTCACGAAAAAACGAAAAAAGCAAAATCATATGTTACTATGTTTTAGTAAAAGCTTTTGAGTGCGTCGAAATCGGAAATATGTTTTCCTTCCTTCTTATTATCACATAATAAATAGTGTTTTAGATTTGTTGTTGTATCTTGTTTATGAGTGTTGGTTATGAAATGTTACTGAAATAATTTACTTATCATTAGTGTTATTAGTTTTGAGTGAATAGGCATGGATCGGTATATTCTTCTTCAAATACATGTTTTGATAAAAAAAACAATAGTGTAATGTAATAAAATAAAACTGCTTTTTATTGTAATCAATTTTGACATTATTTATTTCCCAAAATTACAATAAAATAGTTTACTTACCCCAACAAATATAACTTTTATTTTTATAACAATGCGAAAGTTTGTGAGGATATTGTGTATGTGTGTGTTTCACGCAAATACTACTGAACCGATTACAATGAAATTGAGCACACATATAGAACGTAACTTGGACACATTGAATAGGTTTTATCCCGGAAATCCCACGGGAACGGGAACTATGCGGGTTTTTTTTAAATGCGGGCGGAAAGCTAATCGTTCATAATATAAACCGTAGCAGGTGGCGTTTTTAAGTTTTGTCTACCCATACAGAAAAATGGAAAACTTGTTTTAGATTCACGCCACCTAGAGTTAAATCTTTATCATTTTTGTATACGTCTGTGTTTCACGATTCACGCCATCTAGAGTTAAATCTTTATCATTTTTGTATACGTCTGTGTTTCACGATTCACGCCATCTAGAGTTAAATCTTTATCATTTTTGTATACGTCTGTGTGTGTAAACGACCCTGTA
Source organism: Colias croceus (assembly GCF_905220415.1). Lineage (NCBI taxonomy): Eukaryota > Metazoa > Arthropoda > Insecta > Lepidoptera > Pieridae > Colias > Colias croceus. The sequence goes on from NC_059553.1 coordinate 5,290,684, forward strand.
TGCAATGACAGATGTTATAACGCAATTTTTTACCGAATTGGGTGGATTTTAAGGCAATGATATGACATATTTCAATAAAATATAATATTCAGTAACCGCCCTGACTATTCCTACGACTTAAAGGTTTTCCAATTACGCAAAAACTCAAATAAACTAGAAATGTAGAATTCAGCGCCATCTAGCGGGACATTGGCTGGGAACAGACCGTAGCATCCACCTTAATATAAATGCGATTTTATTCAGCTTTTAATATCTATCAAATTTATATTGAAAAAAAAAAACCTCAGATACCATACTAAATTTTCTAAGAAAACAGATCTTTCAACTTTCGACTATTTCGATATTGAATCGAAAAAAAGGCATTATTGGGCCGAATCACCTGCGGTTATAGGAAAGTACCTGGTTTCAAATCCCAACACGTGGCTCCAGTTAGTGCTAAACAGATGAGTCGGGAGACTAGTTAATCAAGAGAAATATATTAAAATAATCAGAAATAAACATAAAACTGCACAGAGGCATCACATTTCTATTGAAAACGGTGATCTAGCCAGGGCGTGGAAGAATTATGTTAAGTGTAAAGGATGCTTTTCCAACCAAAAAGGCCACTTACGCTTATACACTTACTTCTATGTATTTAATCACCCACTCAAAAATACTTAAGTACATAAAACTAAATACACCCGACACCGTGGTCAATGCACCGAGAAGATAAAGAGCCCCCGGAAAGGTTTCACCTGTATGAATGACTGCGTAAACGGCTGGACGGATTTCGATTACATATTGTTTATGTGTTTTTTATTGTCTATATTGATCTAAAAAATGCAATGAGCGCTATTTCTTACTATTTGCCAACGTTTTCCTTTCACTATTTGATAGGAAATTTATAGCTAGCTGTGCTAGGACTGCTAGGTACGTTGCTGTGGACGGTTTTAATATCCACCTATCAAACTCAACTAAGTTACGTTTTATAGTCACACAAAATTTTATAAAAACCGGTCCAGCCGTTTCGGAGGTGACACAAGAATGTTATATATTTATATAGAGATTTGCACAACAACAAAATAGTTATGATTACCATAATTCTCAATATACGGAAGGCTATATGGTTGTTTAATTACACAGCGATAGTACCTAGGTACACTGTATTATTAATTAATCGGGAAATGTAATTACGTTCAATTTATGTATATGAATTACCTTCAACGACTGCGTACCTACTAAAGAAAAAATATATATAGGTAAGTAGGTAATTCAGAAGAATTTTTCCTTACACAATCATGTCGTGGCGAAATTAAGAACTAATGCCATCTTGACCGATTAATGAGTGTGTTGTTTGAGTGTAGTTATTTTTCCGTGGTTACAATTATTTGACTTACTATCTAGTTTCAATAACTCAAACTTATTATATAAATTTATAATATCATCGCATCGCATAAGTTAAGATTCCTGAAAATCAATAAATGGTTTTTTTGGAAAATTCCCTGAAATAAGGGGATTTTTTTCTGTCGGCATACCTTTTGAATGCCGACGAGTGCCGACATGAGTTTTGCTGTGTCATCCAAAAGCCGAAATATCCTCGTATTGATGTAAGTTTCTTGTACTGGCCCTTTAAATTATATGAATGTAAAAAATATTTCACATGCACGTTGCAGATATTTCAGATTAGGAATATTTAGTACACATATTAATTATTAATTACTAGCAGTCACCCCGGCTTCGCCCGTGGTACAAATTTACGTTTTCTCTACATAAGAACCATCCTCGTACTTCAAGGAATATAATAATAAAAGAATTAACGAAATCGGTTCAGCCGTTCTCAAGTTATGCGCTTACCAATACATTTTGGGATTCATTTTTATATTTTAGATTATTGTACTCCCTTTCGTAATGATATTGTGATAATCATATAGATAGATGACTTTGTACAGAATATACATGTTTGCTAAAACTAAGTAGCAGGCGTTTAAAATTCAAGGAAATAGCAAAAGAGTAATTGTTGAGAGAGAGTAAAGTTATATGGGCCCACGTGTAAGAAATGTTTATTTTTATGGATTTTTCATTTTTTTCATATAATAGAAGTTTGATATTTCGAAATTCTTAAAAATCATAGGTATCTCTAATAAATTTACTTTATCGTAAAAAGTCAGAGGACCTTTCTTATTTGTATTTAAAAAAAAATTGTCCGACTGGAAGAAACAACAATCTAATTTTATATTGAATAGGTAAAATCAAACTTATAAGCCAACGCAATCAAAAGATAAAGCGAGACGTAAAGGAAAAATTGTGAAGAAATTATTTTATTTTTATTTTGAATTTCCAACAAAGAATACACAGTTTGTAAAATTATATATTTACAGTTACAACATAATAAAAAAACAGGTTTATACGGAACCCTAAACACTCGAAACTTGGCCGATTTTTTGTTATTGTCAATAGGTTAACACTTAATCTCGCTGTGGTCTATGGTCTGTGGTATGTGCTTCCCTAGTAGGCACCCGTTCACTCTACGCTTGAAGACCCCTATATTGTAGGTACTCGTCGGCTCTAACTCGTTGGTTTAATTCGTCTAGTATCATAGTCACGTGTAACCTACTTTTTAATTTAAATGACTGTGTTTTCTTGTTTAGAAATAGAATTCTACTACATAGTTTTATTGAGACAACTGTAAGAATACAAAAATTATTTAAATGATCATTCCCTTGAACCTAAATAATTATAGATATTTGATAGCACGTGTCTTTTTTTGTGGGAAAATAAAAATTGTTTCAATAGGTATGTTTTGCTCGTCCTCAAAAACCTATCCTATTGAGGTAAGTAACTATGACGATTCAAATGTGCTTCTAGAAGTTTAATTGAATAAATAAATGTTTGAGTATGAGTTTAAAGCAAGTCGGGCTGTATCTAAATCTTGCTAACAGCATAGGCAACAGAGCTGAGATCTCCAATGATTTGTCTCATCCAGTGTTATCCCTAAAAATATTGTGGATTGCACCGAACATAGCCGAATGCACTGTGGTGTAGGAATGGAGTATATTCACTAAATAATGTATTGTTACAATTCTCATTTCTATCTGATCACAATCACATTAATATTGTGTTAACACGTTAGCTGCGAAACAGGGCTTGAAACACCCTGTCCGTGTCTCGTCGTTATAGCGGTAGCAAAAAACTTAAACTTCTCCGTCGTGCGGGAGGCATAACTTCCATCTGGTTCAGTGTAGGAAAGTGATATCTATATATCTGAGATGTGCTATTGATTCCTAGTTCAATGGTATACCGACCTTAATACCGGGTTTCTTAGGCCTCGTGCCGCACTGAACAAATAAAAATTCTAACACAGTGCGGAACGAGGTTGCGAACACCTCGTACCACCACGCACCTCGTACCGCACCCTAAGCTAGCTTCACGCGGTTGGTGTTGTGCAACGCATTCGAGACTATTTGTGGAACAACTTATTGAAGCTTTAACAAAGAAGGACTTGAATGTGGATACAGGTAATTTTCAAACATCCTAACTACTCGTTATAATAAATATCGTTAATAGAAACGTGAATGTGACCTGTTGAGTAACTTTCTTCAAATAGGTTGATAATCATGATTACTATTAGTGTGTTTGTTCATTGAATCAACTAGCGGCAAATCCAAAACACCCGGCAATCGGTGTATGCCGTATGGCTCATCAAAATTTAACTCTTGCCCAAGTCAACAAGCCAACAAACAAGGCACATCATCTCTTAAAGGGATCAAAGAAGAGTAGATGTGTAGGATGTTACGAAAAACTCCGCACCTTCTTAACAAGTCGTGAGGCCGAAAAAGGTAATGAAAATTCTCACAGAATGCACTGGTTGCAAACAATATTATTGTTTGGACTGTTTTAATGAAAAACATCCATAAGTTTGATAAATAAATACAATTAAATAAAATCGATATTTCTTTTCCCATCACTAAATTATATGAAAAACGGCTATTGTTCAGTGCGGTATGGGGTACATCAGACCCCACATTTTATTTTACCCCTAGAATCTAAACTAACTAATCTAACCACGGGCGACGGTAGATTTAGGTTAATGAACGCATTGTTAATAATAATCACGACAAAAGTCGCACACTTTGTCTTATTTGGCGCCAAAAAAACGATTTTGGTCTCCTACGGGCGGTGGGGTTTAATATGCCTCGTGCCGCCACAATCTCTGGTATAGGACAAGGTTTAAAACGACCCGTAACGCAGTAATGGAAAGTACAGATATTTCTGTGCCGCAGTGAACGTGTTAAAGCCTCACCTATAAGTAATTGATTTCCTCCATGTATTGTAAATATCATGTGAAAACCAGAAACCTGCTATTAAAATACATTATTCATACTAAATTTTCCGTTAGAAATAGGTACTTATTACGTACTTTTATGAAGTTATTTATGTGAGTGCTAGGCTTTAGACTATCAATGTAAACAACATTCTGATAATTTATACGAAGTTTTCAAATATACCTTACTTTTTAAAGGTGAGGCCGGACGCAGAGTTCCGGGGCATTCGGGGCTTAGTTACATTTCATTATTTAAGGGTTAAGGCTGCGCATAAACCCAGGAAATATCTAAAACACAGCCGGGCTCCCGCACACACCCCTATCATCAAACAATAGGCGCAGCTAAAAATTTTATATTAGTCTTCTCTTTTTATAGAAGCGATAGCGATAGCAGATAGATGTAGGTATGCGTGCGACGGAATATGACTTCTTGCGGAATTAAAAATGTAGTAAGCGCCAAAATGTTTTATCGTAATAAAATCAAAACTAAAAGTTTTTACACAAAATGCTTAGACAAAGCTCTTGCATATGTTTTAATAGAATTATTAATGAAAAAAAAAATGTTAATAAGTATTACCATGTCAAATATTAAACGTAAATGTGTGAAAATTAGCGGTAATTTATAGTATAGCTCCAATAAAAATTAAATTCGACAAAGTGTAAGCACAACATCAGAACATTTCAATAATGTGAAACGATTCTTTAACTTTTCTTTGCTTCAACGTTCCGCACCCGCATGATTTTCTGTAAAGTTGTATATAAACGCTCAGGAGACGAAGAAATATGTGGGTAATTAAGACATGTCTTTAATTAGTAACGTCCACACTTAGATCATTACTTAATGATCTAAGCGTCCACATTGCTTTTCTTTCTTCAAATTAATAGAGGTATAAAAAAGAAAAAAATATATAGAAAAAAATAGATAGATGATAGATATCAGTAAATAGTTGAAAAATAATATATGACGTGGAATATATAACCTCCTCTTTTAGAAGTTGATAAAAAACTAAAGATTTACGTGTGAAGAGTGAAGACTTACTACGTAAAGTTAATAATAATGCTGTATGATGATGCTTCAATAATATAAAGTACTAGCTGTGCTCCGCGGTTTCACCCGCACTGCTCATGCAATTACACACTTGTAAGTCAATAGACTATAGGCTTGCAAATGAAGAATCTATCGAGGAGGCTTAGGCCCTATAGCCTTCCTCCATAAAGGGGCAATGTAACACCGATTTTTTTTTTGAAATCGGACCAGTAGTTCCTGAGATTAGCGCGTTCAAACGAACAAACAAACACACTCTTTAGCTTCATAATATTAGATAAGCTTATCTACTTATTATTTACTGAGGTTTATTATACCTAAATGCTGGATTCAGTGTAGCGACTAATACGCATCAGTATTGTGAGGCAATGCCTAATCATTCCGTTATGGCTAATTACCGATTACCAAACAATAATCGGCTATCACATTGCTATTAATACATTCAAGACATGCATTGTATCGGAATAATGAATTATAGTACATACTATGGTAATATAGTTCTACAAAATGGAGTTATAACAAATTTAATAGAATGCAAAAAAACGAAAATGTAAGAAAAGCAATCACTACATAGTATAAAACAAAGTCGCTTTCTCTGTCCCTATGTCCCTTTGTATGCTTAAAACTACGCAACGAATTTGGATGCGGTTTTTTTAATAGATAGAGTGATTCAAAAGGAAGGTTTTAGTATATAATTTATTGGGTTTTAGAAAAAGCGGGCGAAGCCGCGGGCGGTTAGCTAGTATTTTATATTTCGATATATGTCCATGATTTTAGACTTTCATGTTATGAAACAGAGGGCTTATTCCACATAGTATCAAGAACACACTGCTTTGGTATTTTTGAAAACTAAGATAGCACACGATAAAACCAAATTAATCTAATCCGAAAATCTAGAGCTAAACGAACATACTCTTCAATCTCTTCAATCTAATAAAGTATAAAATTCTTGTGTCGCGGTGTTTGACGGTTAACACCTCCGAAACAGCTTAACCGATTCTCATGAAATTTACTTATTTAGTGTGCATTTCGATTTGGTCTGAGAATTTAACAACATCTAAGTATTTTTCATACCCCAGTGATAAGAGAAAGGTAGAATATTTTACATCGAGGTTGAATCTAAATCGAAAACAAAATCAAGTTCAAATAAATACATTCGGTGGTTAGGCTCCAGAATATATATATAATATTATATTTGTAAATTTACATTAGAATTCTATAATTTATTTTTAAAGCATTCCAATAATTTATATCTTACTAGATTTCCGCCCGCGGCTTCGCCCGCGTTTGCAAAGGAAAACCCGCATAGTTCCCGTTCCCGTGGGATTTCCGGGATAAAAACTATCCTATGTGTTAATCCAAGTTACCCTCTATATGTGTGCTAAATTTCATTGTAATCGGTTCAGTAGTTTTTACGTGAAAGAGTTACAAACATCAATACATCCATACTTACAAACTTTCGCCTTTATAATATATAAAGATAAAGATTAGGATTAAGATATACCTAAATGAGAAAGTTTTAAAATATTTGGAAAAACATCGACCACGAGACGGGATTCGAATTTGCGTCTTTCATCTGTAATCATTTTAAAATAGTGACCAGACCTTCAGGTATTCATCACCAGAGCGAACCCATAAAACCATGTTGACCTCTTCACATGTTGATCGATGTTGTATATTCCTAATTTTTTTTGAAGTGAAACTTCTTTATCGGAAAAAATTTAAGTGTAACATTTTTTCGTTACGCGTGACATTTTAACATTACGCGCCATCTTTTTCTTATCCCTACCACACGTGATTCGACGTATTTCTGTAAAGTAAATTATTTTTTTGAAAAATAACGTCATAAAGAAGTTTCACTTCTTACGTGTGTACACTAGTACACGCACATTTTTTTTTTAATTTACATAAGTATTTCATTGCAAATATTTACTAGAAGGCGTAGGTCGTTTCTATTACCAGTTACCACAGATTACTTAATATGATTTTCATTAATCTTAATGTTATGTAGTTGTACCAGTTGTAGTTGGAACCTACTGAAGTCAATACAATTAAGCTAGATTTAAGTTTGCATTTCGCAAACGTTTCGACAACTTCATATTATACTTACCTATAATCTTAAAATAGTTATTTATCTGATTTTGAAACTAATAAAATGCAAATTTAAGATTTTTTTCTCTTAAAGCTAATAAATATAAATAAAATAAGTACAGTTGGTTTGGCTCTAAGCTACAGCTAGTCGATAAATGTATCAAGTGGTTATTGGAATACTTAACTTTAAGTTGTATTGCCTTTAAAGCTTAACTTATTTTTATTACTTTAAATAAAAATACTAGGTTAAGTATTTACTAAACTATATGTCAGGAAATAACACAAAACGGCCTCATGCAATCCAAGTAATTACTAAAATATAGATTTTATAAAAAAGCCTCAAAAGCTCAAAACTTTTGGTATAAGTAGATATAACTTTTAATGTAAATTCAAGGATTTCAAGAATAGAAGTTAAAACTTTATACCTAACTGACAATTATTAAATCAATATTTTTAAGTGAATTTCAAGTATGTAATTTTTTACTTTTTACTTTATTACTTTTTTTTCTCACTTTTTTCAGCACAGTCTATGATACCATTTCGGAATGCTTTTTAAACAAGTATTTTTTTTATTTTGAACGAATTTAATGATTTTTTTGTTAGTCGTATTCGGCCCACTGGTATTCGTCTCCACTTGGATTAGGGTTATTTCCATAAAATATTGGAAAAAAACATACGGCTGGGTGGGGCTCGGCCGGGGCGAACAGCTAGTTTTTTATACATATTATCTTCTAGATGAAAACCTTTCAATTTTACGAATAAAATATTAAATTTTTTATACATATACATTATACATAATACCTATATCTAAGTTTTTAGTAAGCATGAACTTTGACTAAAAATAAGTTATGCCACAATAACTCACAAGAAGCCTACATTCTTCATGCTCTACATATTATAAATTTTATTTCAATTAAGTCATGTAACGATATAGGAACCTAGATTTTATATTAGTAAACTTTTTTTTCAGATTAATAAAAAAACAATATAAAACTTTCAAAATTGATTAGAAGTCGCTAGTATCGCTCACCCCTATAATAAACTCAAGAATATGGCTTACATGCAAAAATAAAATAAAAATTTAAACATAGTTTATACAAAACATGACTATAAAATGAGCAAAAATTAATTAGAAACCTTGGAACAAAAATTGCTTTTTGACTATGGACCCATTCACGATAATATGTTTGACAATAAGTCTTAAAGTGTTGCGCAATTTTCATCTTGACCGACATTATGGGAAAAATTAGGACGTATTCGTACGTGATTCTTAGATGCAATCAATATTCAAACGTGTTAAGATTATGAAATAATAGTAAAAAGCGTGAAAAAGTCTATAATGGGATATTTTTATCGCACCTTATTCGCAGCCAAGGTCATCCATGGGAGTAAATTCACGTATGACCATTTTTTAATTGTAGTTTGTGCATTAAGCGGCAGCGGCTGTACAACATGGCCACGTGATAACATGATAAAGTACAAATTAAACAGTAACAGCAGCCAGCTGATAGGTAGTAGTCGATTGAAAGTCGACCACGACACTCGTAGGCAGCGCTCATATCCTAGGCAATTTCAAACGTCGCACGCGTCGTCGATCGCAATCATTTTATAATTCATATACAGTACACGTATATGATTTAAACAAACAAAACAACAATAATTATTAATTATTATCATATCATAATTTTTTTATGGTATATTTTTGCGTAATATGTTTAGAAACAAATGAACAATAAAGTGAAAATTCATTACGAAAATGACGTTGCGGGTCGAAGTGCCCGGGGAAAAGATTGTGAATGTAGAAACATGCAAGTGCAGTAAATCGTTCGGCGGCGAAATTAAAAAGAGAGAGGGAAAACTCAGCAGAAGGATTAAAGAGATCATTAAAAACTCATGGTCGTTTAGATCTAAAATTACTGTGGAACCATATGTGGTATGTTACGTTTTACCTAGTGTGTTAGCGGGACTGGCTGTGCAGAATTTATGTTTAGAGAAATCTTGCCTCGTAAATTTAAACTATGACGATAAAACATGCACCAACATTATGCAAGGACGGACGCACAACCTCACGGAGCAGGAACAAAATGTACAAAAAATGGTAGCCAGTATGACGGCTTGGAGTTTCCCTCTGCAGACTGCCGTGCCTGGGATATTAGCCTTGTTTGTGGGTGCGTGGAGCGATCGAACAGGAAACAGAAAAAGGTTCATGGTATTACCTATACTCGGCAAGTTGATATCAGTCGTTGGGATAATTCTAAGCACAGTGTTTTTTCGTCAAGTCGGTGTTAACGAGACTGCTGTGATCGAAGGTCTGCCACCGGCTCTGGCCGGTGGACGTGTTGCTATGACCATGGCGGTGTACAGTTATATCACAGACATCACTAGTGAATCCGAACGGACTTTTCGTTTAGGGATTATAACGGCTATATTGACACTGAGTAGACCGATCGGCCTAGCTCTTAGTGGTATTATGACAAAACGATTCGGCTACTATGGTGTATTTACCGTTGCGTGCGCTTTCTACCTGACGGGTTTCGTGTATATTGTGCTCAGACTGAAGGAGAAGACCAAGAAGACAGTGGACACTGATCAAACTGAATCTCTGTCATTTTCTGTGAAGGATCTCATTGCGACAGTGAACGTGGCTTTCAAGCCGAGGGAGGGCTTTCGTCGTCTTCAAATTATTTTGATCATGTTCGCGTATATGCTAATCGTCGGACCAGTCCTAGGTAAGAAAGTTTTATTATTTCGTATAAAAAATTGAACTAATGTTAGTCAGATGCTGATTATTTTTTATATCTAACGTAGCGTAACCGTCGCGAAACAATTACTCTTAATATATTTGAATACATTTTATATGAAAGCAGTTTTCATCATAGACGGAATATTATTATCGTAAAAATTCACCACATGTGTTCGGATCGCTTCATTTTATTTTCTTTTTATGGCAAAACGTAAATTCTCTTGTTTTCAGTACTGTTGTATAAATCGCAACATATTACTGACTCTACATAAGAAAATTTCGCACATTATTTCAATATAGGTTTTACGAGTTTAACATAATATTATAGAAGTAAACATGCTCTAGCTTTACTTTAAGATAGATAGTTCTTATTATTTATTTCACAATATTAAATATTTTCAACTAAATAAATAATAACTGCAATAGGTAGCAATTGTCTCATTTAAATTTTAGATATGTTTGTTTTTGCGTAAACCGCTGCCTCTGTGTAATTGAAACATTAAACAATAATGATTTTAGTTAATTAATAGCCAATTCTTTTAGCTTCATTCGTAATTAAAAACTATACTAATTGACGAGTTATATTTGAGCGAATTATTTTGTCATATGTTTAAAAATAATATTTATCATAAACTTTAGACCGTCAAAGGTACATAGAAGCACACGTTTCAAATATAAATCTAGTTCAAGATTTATTATTTACATTTAATTTATCACAGTTTAAAGGTTAAATTGACACACTAATCTTATTTGATACACGAACAATGTTATTTAAATAAATTAGAACTCATTATGGTTTATCTCTTCTAAATACACTTCCCTTATTCTGTTTTATGACGTCATTAATTCTAAAATACTCAATTTACTTCATCCTACGTTGCTCAAAAGTCTAACTTGTACAATTAACCTCTTACTTTGAGAGTTTATATCTAATCAATAATTTCATGTTGTTTCCATTTTGAATTATATTTGAAAAAGAAAAACAAATCCAAATGTGGTTTATAGTAGGTACCTATATCGACTATTTCTTCGATGTATAGGATCTAACTCTTGAGGTGTCAGATCCAATATACAATCACTAAAAGTATCCTGAACATTTCAATTCATCCTACACAGAGATTTGATCTGAAATAGTCGCCAACATATCTCTTATCAAGATTATGTTTAATAATAATAATATGTTATGTGAAACGTTTATATTTGCAAATAATATAGGTGAGCATAATAACAACAATTTTCTCAGACTATGTACACTATCCCGTTATATGCATCGATAAATAGAGCAATTTAATACTGGTTTAAACCTTGTTTTATCATCATCACCATCATCGTCATCAGCCCATATACGTTCCCACTGCTGGGACACGGGCCACCTATGAGGGTACAGGCCATAATCCACCACGCAGGCCAAGTGCGGGTTGGCGGAAGGCACATGTCGTCGAACTTTTGATTAATCTTTTTCTTATAAAATATCTTAATTGTATCAGTCTAAATGTCATTTTTTTCTATAAAGAAGACATATAACTGTGCATGTAATGCATCATATTATAGTTTAGACAAAACAAAAAACAACATAGGTACTCATGAAATTATTATATTGTCTCTGATCCTTGTTAAGTGAATAGAGTTTGAATTAAGTTATGAAATCTGTTCGTTAAATGTGGGTCAAAATCAAGTCTAAAAGCGGGTTAAGAATGGGGTGAATTTCAATAGTTAATTCAGAAACCGTTAGTAATAGGAAAAATATACAAGAAATAGTCTTTAAAAATGTCTATAGACTATTTTACAAACATTTACAAAAATAGTAGTCTATAGTTAAAAGTAGTATATAAATAGTCACTAGTAATTTATATAATTCTGCTAAAACCAAAGTATTTGTACTAAATTTTATCGGGAAATAAATCTTCCCCGTGCTCCTGTATTGTAAATGTATTGGATTGTATCTAATTACCACGGTATTTAATTTCCCTATAAACAACACACGTCACTTATTAACAGAATGTTAATTACTTACACTACCTCATTAGTTACTGCCAAAGATTCCGCTTCATATAAGGAGATTATTTCGCTACACATCTGGTAAAAAAACGTAGTAGGTATCTTTGCCTAGTAAACTAGATTCAAATAAGTGTTTATTAGAATACTTTTAAAAACCTAAACTGCCTTCAAATAGAACTGCTTTATATTTTAATGGGAACAACCAGAAGGCTCTACCTTACAAAGAAAAAAGTATTAACACAATCGGTTCACTCAGTCCTAAGTTCTGAGGTAACAAGCCCAATAGAAAAAAAATTATTCGAATATTGAGCTCCTCCTTTTTAATGATGGTTGAAAATATATAATATACTTACACGTTATTTTGTAAAATATTTTAAAAGTAAACATCGCGCTTTTTTAACCGTCTTCCAAAACCACAAAATAACTACTCTCTGCTCGTTTGTATGTATTTTTTATGTATGTTAGACGATGCTTTTCACAATTGTAACACTACTAAGGAAATTTTTATTTAGTTCTAAAGGAGGTAGGCCCATTGTCAACAAGTCAGGTCTGATGAAGTAATCAGGAAAATGACGGAAAAATTAATTAACAATGTAATGAAATCTTAGTTCACTTCCCTGATGTGACATTCCTACGCAATATATCCCGATCAAATTGATTTTAAAAAGTATAGTTTAACATAAATCAACCACATAATATAATTCATATTTGGAAGTTATGAACTGTTGTTAAAAATTTCCATTCGGCTCTTATTAATGGTTATTCCTCCGCAGAAAAATAAATATTTTTGTATCACACCGTAGCGTTTTAATACAAACATTGGGGTAAATGTATTGTATTCAAACATATGTGACTCTTCATAGCTTTTATGGCTGTTACAAATTGATTAGAGTACAAAGAAATATAACAAAAGCAGAAAAGTTTACTAAGATATGAGTTATTCATAAAAATATATGCATCGCTATTATGTTTTTTGACGAACGTTTTCGATAAATTCAACATATGGAAAATTATCGAAAAAATTACGAAGAAATTGCAATTTTTTCATGTCGTATGAAAAAAAAATGGGCTACAAAAGTGGATCTTTTGATTAAATTTTTATAAAAAGTTCAATGGTACTACTGCGTCAAAAGAAAAAACAACTGAAATTAATATTTATATTTTAACTATAGATATAGCAATTTCGCGACACAACGTACGTACGTACGTGCGTACGTACGTTTTCAAGTAAGGTTTTCAATAGGGTTTCCAAAAAATATTCCCCTCCAATTTAAAACCGCGTCAATCTTTGCTTAATCGTAAATTTCTATTATTTGTTGATAAAGCGGCAACAGAAATGCAACATCTCTGAAACTTTCAACTGTATAATTATCACGGTTCATGAGCTATACAGCCTGGTGACAGGCAGACGTTAATAGCACATTAATTTTACTTTCGGGTATGGAACCTCAAAAATATTCTAGTTGCCATGTCCAGATAATCCTTTGCTTTCAAATAATATTATATAGAGTTCGGCTTAAACAAAAATACTTCAGAAAATAAGTTAAACTTAGCTATGTGGTTATAGGCATATAGCACATTAGTTACGGTTATTAATATAATTCAGTAAATGTATGTCTTGACTAGGTACACAATAAAACAACCTACTGCTTTGTCGATAGAACAAGTATTGTATAGATTTTCTAAAAACCGTACTAAATGCATTGTAGAGTTTTGGAATTACTTATTTCCATAACATTATTTTAGTCTAACAATTTTAGAAATATCTTATTTTATAGGTATTCATATTTATTTGTATTATTACAGAAAGTTGGTATGGTTTATGTCTATTTTTATTGTTTTCGCATTTACAATATTAGTATGCATTATTATTTTAATACGCAATAAGTCGACAAATCAAGTCAAATCTAACACAGAATAAGATATATGATTTATACAGAGACCTTATGGATAAATATGTAAATTCAATACGGTAGTTATTGCATTCAACTAAAATGTAAAGTAACTTTGTATTATTTATGCGCTTTACATTTGTATGTAATATAATTTCATATATTATAATAGAGATGCATTACCAGTATAAAAGACTTTGATTTTTTCATCAATATAGGGTGTCCCACTATCGGTATACTAAGCGCAAAGGATCTTGTAGTATTGCATACACTGATCACGTAAAAAATACTTAAACAACAAAATTACGCTCGACATTTTTTGCTAAATTGTTCCTTAAAATTCATGTTTTCTTCTCTAGGCTCGTGCAGCCGCGCTATTATAACGCTTCCCCAATGTGAGCATTTTGTCTATGAAAACATAATCTTAAACGTGCTTACGTGCGGGTGGCAAAGTTGGGCGGGTTGCATGTTAGAAGTGTACACAAAGAGTTTTAAGAATTCATCTATTTTAAAAAAATGCATCTGGAATTTTATAAGTATTTTTAACGTGCTCAGCGTATGCAAAACTACAACTTCCATTGAGCTTAGAATACCAACGGCGGGTACCCTGTATAAAGTGTGATTCGCGAATTTATTATTAAACTTTCCTTTTTCCTTTCTTTTCTTTATTATTATATTTCCTTTCTTTATTATTAAGATTTCCGCCCGTGGCTTTGCCCGCGTAGTCAAAGAAACACCCGCATATTTCCCGTTTCCGTGTGATTTCCGGAATTTCAACCAATGTCCTATCTCAGGTCCCAAGCTATCTCTCTACCAAAATTCACACAAATCGGTTCAGTGATTGAAGCGTGCAAGAGACAGAGTTACTTTCGCATTTATAATATTATTTAGGTTAAAGATACGAAAAGTGACCTTTTTAACAGCAATAAAGCTCACGTTTCCTTTCTATTAATGGAATTATAAAATAATATGACACAGTGCATTACGAATGCATAACGATGCACTATGAATATTTAGTTTACAACTTGTTTCTGGTATCAACATCAGCATTGTGCAATTGCTATAATAAAACTAGAAATATGTTCATTTATGAATACATACTATGTTGAATACATTCATCCTCATAAGATCGAGAATATTCCATAGCGTTTTGTTGAAAATCTATATAGGTACGTACGCATTTTACAAAAAATTGTAGACATGGAAATTTATTATTTGAATGATTCTATTGTAAGTAGTGTAATCTATTTTCTCACTTCGTCCTTAATAAGACGGTTTTGAGAATTTATATCTTAATTTCTATACTAATACTAGCTGCGCTTCGCAGTTTCACCCCCGTGGCTCCGCTCCTCTTGGTCTTAGCGTAATTTAAAGCCTTTAGCCTTCCTCGATTAATGAGCTATGTCCGTTTAAAGTGCGTCAAAAATAAAAATTGAGTCTAATAGAGTCGTTTACATATCGTATACAGGTGAAGCTAAGAAACGCGTGTTAAAAACGAAAACGTATTTTTTCACATACCGATTATACTATCCTGTTCAGTTCAAAGATCACACACGCACGTCACTATTGCAGTCCTTTACAATAAGCATGTTTGTCCATCTCCGTGAAATTGAGATGAAAAACGAATCATGTAACTTTCCGTACAATTCCTGTGACAAGGCCTGATCATATTGTGATCGGTTAATATTTATCTGCCACGCATGCTGTCTGCTTCGTAAATAACAATGATGTATAAACATCGCCGTGTACATAGTTGCTAGATACCAAATAATTTTCGCACACCTTTGTTTGGTGAATCAACATCGAAATTAGACTACTATATTTATTTATTTATTACACGCATCGATTGAATTATGCTTTTCGGTTCCATAATATCATCAATGCATCTAATTTTATGATATTATGAACTATGAGTTTTCATGGTGTATTTAAAATAACTAATATGGTATATCTTATATTTTACGTATTATAACACTAAGTGCTTTTGGATATCGTTATAAAAATAACAAAATTGAAATGAAGTAACCTTATTATATTATGTAGGTAATAATCAATGATAAGAAAAAGTAATTAAAATATAAACACATAGTTAATGAGTATTTTGTTCTTACCTATATATACCTACATTTACCATTGCTCATACATTATTAACATACATTGTCTTTAATTCGTGGAGGTAATTTGCCATTTTAATACAAGTTATACCTTACTAATTTTAGCCTCGCTGTGCCTCGCGGTTTTACCCGCAGTTCTCCGCTCCTGCTGCCCTTAGCGTAATGACATATAGCATATAGCCTTCCTCGATAAATGTGCTATCTAAGACCGAAAGAATTTTTCAAATCGGACCAGTAGTTCTTGAGATTAGCGCGTTCGAACAAACAAACAAACAAACTCTCCTGCTTTATAATATTAGTATAGATGATTTTATTGGCAATGATAATACATGTATTTTTTTTATCTAGGTATAGCACAATTTTAATCTTTACATACGAGACGAAAATAATCAATTTTTGTATACTTAGGTATAGAGATTAGAGAGGTGAGATTGAATCTAATACTCTACTAAAGGAACGACCTTACTAGTTCAGGATACATCGCCCATTTTTGCAAGTGACTACTATCAAGCTAATTTTCCGTTTGTAGCTTTATTTTGATGAGACGCCCAATAATTTCGTGTACGAAAGTCTCGATTGTGGTAGCTAACAGAGATAACAAGGATAAAAATTTTTGATTTGACGGTTCTCAAATATTTATTACTAACTGAATATTTTTTTTTGTTCAATCTCAAGATAATTACCTAAAGTATTTGAAAAAATATTTGTCCTACAAAATCTATGGTTTGCTCAAAGAGTCCCCCTTTCCAAAGTGTATCGATAACGAGGTCATCATAAATGATTACTAACAAGCTGATATTTTATTTTCACTTAGTTAATGTTTATATAATTCAACAGACATATTGTCCTACAAATTGCGTAATAAATATTTGAGAACCATCAAATCAAAAAATTTTATCCTTGTTATCTCTGTTAGCTACCACAATCGAGAGTTTCGTACACGAAATTATTCGGTGTCTCATCAAAATAAAGCTACAAACGGAAAATCAGCTTGATAGTAGTCACTTGTAAAAATGGGCGATGTATCCTGAACTATACATGATATAGTTAGTTAAGAAACTTGTTTGTTTACTTTGAAAGCTCCCTTGAAAAATTTATACACTACTTTCCACGCCTACACTCTACTGACAGTGATCTCACGTTTTCAGAATTATAAAGTCTTGAGTGCAATTTGTTTCTTTAATACATTCAAAGTAATCTAACTTTTTCAATTCCTAATGGATATAAAATACTAAGGTATAAAGTATTGTGATAATATATTATATAGAATACCTATTAATTACGCATGTAGGTATAATTATTTAACAATTGACATATTGTTATCTTCTATCAGGTTTTGTAGGTACCTAACTAAAATGTTGTTATAGCTAAAAGAATACATACGCAAATCTCGAATTTGCTTTGTTTAATTACGTTTTAAAGTATTTAACATTTAGTTATCTAATTTTGGATATATTTACAGGAGAGTCATTTAGCGTAAAGAATTAACATAAAGCTTATGGCTTATCGTTATCTATATAATAATATGCATTTGGGCGTCTTTTTGTTCGTACCTATATGCGTATTCCTGCATGTAATGCAATCATGAATATTATTTGTGTAATTGCATATTTGTGCCGTGGACGAATCCGCGGGTGAAACCACGTATTTCATCCAAATCCGCTCAGTTTTTTTTGTAAATGAGAAACAAACTTTCATCCATCCTCACAAACTTTCGCATTAATAATATTAGAAGGATCGTTATTTGTAGTTCACATTTAAGGAATGCATGCTATGGCGATCATATACAGGTAGAAATTGAAACGTTACAAAAGCTTTTATTCATTATAATTCTTCTAATTAATATTGAGGTCGTTGTACACTTGTACAGTCAGTAGCTATAAGTGGATACATTAATAAATTGGATGAGAATTACTAGTATTAGATATTTTTATATACTAGACCTAGTTCCTTTCAGCTAATTAAACCGACGGTGGGACATGCTTTATATTATAACATAATATTAGGTTTATGATAAATTTATTTTAATGGATATAATTTTTTCAAGCATTGTCTCAACGTCAGAATATAATGATTCACTTAAAAAAATACAAAACAAATTATTTTATTAATAACTGCATTAATCTATCTTTCGTAAACACAGTCCACAAATGGGGAGATAGAACAATACAATTTGGGTCGCATCAGACGTGAGCTATCATTACCTACGGTGAGGAAATCGTATTTATTATTTACCCGTTGTCATCACGTATAGGTATATATTATATCTGCTTATCACAACTATTGTGTTAAAGGGTTAGACACGTTTATGACTGATATAAGTTGTTTGGAGACAAAGGTCTGTATGGATGTCAAAGCAAAAGTCTGCATCTTACGATGGTTACAGGAGTTAGGAAGAATAATTATTCTATGTTGGTGTATTGAGTTGTATAAAATTGATATTGTATGGATGTATTTGTT
Organism: Colias croceus; assembly: GCF_905220415.1. Classification (NCBI taxonomy): domain Eukaryota; kingdom Metazoa; phylum Arthropoda; class Insecta; order Lepidoptera; family Pieridae; genus Colias; species Colias croceus. Next base: position 5,309,327 of record NC_059553.1, read on the forward strand.
CATAAGTTCATAAATATAAACCTTATTCCTAACTTAATATGTCCGTCTGTCCGTCTCTTCTTCACGCCTTAACTTTTGTACCGATTTGGTACTGAGATAGAGACCCGAGAAAGCACATAGGATATTTTATATTTTATTGCATAAATCCCATAGGAACGAGAACTATGCAGGTTTTCCTTTGAGAACACAGTCATAGCCGCAGACGGAAAGCTAGTAATAATTAATTAGATAAGTATGAATATATATAAATTATTTTAACGTCTCGAGGCCGTTAAAAAGTCTAAAATTTTTTTGAAGTGCAAAATATAAGACAAGGAAACACTAATAAATTATAATTATTTATTTAGTTATTATGAATTTTTAATCATAATATTATAACGATGCATTTACATCAAACGAGCGAATGCTCATCATAACCCCCCTATGTGTCAAATTCTTTTTTTGTAAACAAAAGTAGAGCATTCTTTCGTTGTTCTTAGTGCGTTCGTAAAATTCTATACAATGTTCTAATACTGAGTAGGTACCTACGGGTTTTCGTTTACACTAAAATACCGTGAAAGTATGCTCTTGCTCTGGCTCTAAAGAATGCTTTTGCTCTTGCTCTAGCTCTAGCTCTATGTTAAGTTTGATGTAAATGCACCGTGAGATGTCGGATATTTACACGCAAATATTTCATCACCTTTTTGTTTCGAATGACACACTATGGCAGTGGCACTACTTATTTTTTATAATAACATATGCAATACATATTTTGTCCATTCGGAAAAACATATTTTATGAATATTTTTTCTTTATATGAGATTATACATTCAAAAACACCGGATATAGGTACGGAAGATCTCCCATCCTCCGTTACTTGACGTCAAATAATTTTAATTTTATGTATTTACAATTTTACACAATTCAATTTATAAAAAAAATATAAATTTGTTGATATTTCCTAGGTCATAGAGAACCTAATACCAACGGAAGTCATAAATCAATCTAATTCATTACTTACATTCAAACAGCCCAAAATTTATTTTATTTTTTGTCGAAATAAATAACTTTTAAGTATTCTGATGATATAATATTATGTATTTTTCGTACATTATACATAAATTATTATATAAAACTTAAATAAAACACTAGGAATATACGAATTGACTTCTTAGAATGATTTCAAATCGAATTTCTTGTCTTAACGAAGCAACCCGACCTATTTACTCGCATCTCAACTTAATTAAGACACTAGAGTAAACTTAGGTATCAAACAACTGATAACTTAATATTCGCTTTATTTATATTATCTAAACTCACATAAATTGCGAGTTATTGTAACAATATAGTTACGAATACAATTCATAATTATTATTACAATACTTTCCTGTATAAAATTTGCATAGAGAAATTATTTATTATAGGTATTGTTTTTATTGTACTGCTCTAAACGGTGAAGGAAATCATCGTGAGGAAACCGACATGCCGAGGAATTAAAAGTTTGACGACATGTGACTTGGCCAGCGCAGCGTGGTGGATTATGGCCTGTATACTTGTATAGGACGTTGCCACACTGGGGCAACGTCCTATAGGCTATATGGGCTGATGATGATGATGATGATGATGATGATGATGACGATGATGATGACGATGATGATGACGATGACGATTAACAACATCATAGGAGCATGTTCGAAGTTATTTTTCAGAAAACGGGTAGGTAGGTATATAAAAACAGTGTCAGTCACAAATTTCATTCGTATTAAGACTTCGACTTCGAGATTAAACTTCTTGGTCATAAATATTTATTGTGTATTTTTTAGACATTTAAGATAACTGTAACTAGATAAAATCCCAAGGTCATCTCTGTTTTGATACTGTTCTGAAAACAAATATTTTGATATTAAAAAGATAACTAGCATTAGGTTTTATTATTCATGAGACGATCCGAACATATTTTTAACGTAAAATCAGAAGTTTTAATTTCGTTATGATCATTTTCAAATTTCAATATTACGATACGCAAATATTATCAATAGCTTTTAATAATAATTTGAAGGTCCATCGTGTTATATTTTTTTAATGTCTTGAAAAATTCATAATGTGCAAAATATTTATTGCATATAATTTATATTTAGGAAATAAACTATGAATAGTAAATATTTGAAAAATAAAGGAAATGAATATCTCCATCATTATTAAAATTAAATCGTGATTTACAATTATTACAACTATGTCAGGACATATGTATTACCTATGCATCCTTAAAAAGTGGAAGAGCTTTTATCGTAGGTACCTAGTATTTACATATTTAGGTATGTAGAGTCGATTAAAATTCGAAGATTATTCTCACTCTCAAAGAAATTGTTTATTATTGTACCTACTGATACTGACCTTTCAAATGTTTATTTTTACCAATCCATTTTTTTTGGATACGCGAAGAATTTGAATATTTTAGGCGGGATTCATCGTGTGCATAATAAAAAAGGTTCAAAAAGATTTGATGTCCAGATGTACGTCATCTACGCATTGATGTGGGGTAAACGTAGGTGCTTTGACGAAGGTCACACTTGCAAGACATTTTGAGAAAAATGTCCATATGCTCCATATTGTCCTTATAAATAAACTATTTCCCACCTCCATTCTTAATTCAATCTTGGAACCCTTTTATTTTGCTTATCTATGTTATAAAAAACTAAATAAAGCTTAGATATGTTATTATTATAGAAAAGCAAGTGCATTCTTAGGAAAAAAGATATCATGTATATTCCACATATAAGAGCTATAAAAAAGAGTTTTTGTTTTAACCCGATTGGGACTTGGACATATTTATTTATAAATAAATGGTTCCAGAAAGGCATTAGAGTTGCTTTTTATAGTAAGTTATAATGAAATAAGCATGAAAAGATTATAATGTGGTAAAAACAAGTAAGTACCACACGATTATCATAAAAACGGCCACAAAACGATATCCCATAAGCCACAATAACTGAGATACAATGCCCAAGAACAAGAACAATGGAAATCATACAAAATAATAATTTATAATCTGACTATTACACTTTTCCAGTCAATTAATATCGCTACTAGCCAACAATCTAATAGCTCTTTATACAATGTTCTTCATACGATACAATAAAATATAATAGATTCAAATAAGTAAAATAATTCTTTTATAAGAGCACTAGCTTTCCGCCCGCGGCTTCGCCCGCATTAAAAAAAAACCCGCATAGTTCCCGTTCCCGTGGGATTTCCGGGATAAAAACTATATTATGTGTTAATCAGATACCTTCTATATGTTTGCTAAATTTCATTGTAATCGGTTCAGTAGTATTTGCGTGAAAGAGTAACAAACACACTCACATCCTCACAAACTTTCGCATTTATAATATTAGTAGGATAGGATAGGATTAGCACAGTATCAAAATTCTGATATAACTACTATGATGTTTATCGCTGTAACCACCCCGGCTAGTAAGTTACATATTATTGCAAATTATAAGCCTGTTGTTTGACGTTTCGTTCTGATAGTTTCGGTTAAATAACCTACTGGGGCCTTAGACAAACGTACGTAACGCCATGGAATAGAAACAGCTAACGCTAATTATTGACATAAGCTCATGACATTTTGGTAATGGTTCGATCACACTACCAACGACGCAGACGACCACGACCAAAGTTCCAATCTTGCCGAAATTTGTTCAAAATCAATATTAAAATCTCCCGTCATTCTGGTACTCAGGAATAAAAAAATTCGAGGTCAATTAATAAAAAGAAATAGGGTTTTTTGCGATTTTCGCCGAGACGGTAAGTTTATCATACAATCACCTGAACCAAAATTGTATATAATCTAATTATCTATAAAAAAGGTTAAATAAATTTTTTTCTAGGAGCCACCGTTTCTATGAAAAACCTGTTTGTTTATCCATAGATCTCAAATTTTTTTTTTCCAAACACCAATACGACAGGAAATTCTTAAATTTCATTTTTAATTGTGTTTTGCACAATTTTATTTAATTGCGACTGGATGAAAATTTTGTCCGTGGTCGTCGTTGTCGTTGGTAGGGTGACCGAATCCTTATGCAAAACATCATACGCTTATGTCAATTTCTATCGATAGCGTTTTCTATTCCTTGGCGTTTTGCCGTTTGGCTAAGGCCCCTCTTGTTAATTAGGGTTACACATACATGACCCATATTAACTTTTTCTAGAGTATTTTCCTTCGGCTAATAGATCGAAATATCTAATAAACATGGCCTATTTGTTATTATCCGACGACCAATCCATATATTAAACACTAGCTGCGCTCCGCAGTTTCAGCCGCGTGGCTACGCTCCTGTTAGTCTTAGCGTGATGATATATAGCCTTCCTCGATGAGTGGGCTGTCTAACACCGAAATAATTTTTCAAATCGGACCAGTAGTGTTTGAGATTAGCGCGTTCAAACAAACAAACTCTTCAGCTTTATATTAGTACCTATAGATTATATTGAATCATGACAATACCTATAAAAAAGATAACAGGAATAAGTTTCTGTTTTTCATACAATCCGTTTCACTTGTCTCATGGTCGTTTTATTGAACACCAATTCTGGAAAGCTAATGCTGTCTTGCATAATGTGTGCAGATTGGCGACGTTAAGCCAGTGGCGATTGATAAATAGATGCTTCTGATTTAGTTTTTTAGCACTCAATTACTTCATAAATGAAAATAATATAAGTAAAAGCGATTCTTTTTATTGTTTTAATTAATTCTAATAGATATTTCATTTGGTAAGGTGAGGCGCAGATGACGTACTGGTTTACACGCTACAAGTTCAAATTCACCGAAGTCGACTACAGCTTGTTCCTAACATACTCCGTCCTTGTGGGCACTGTTGGTAAGTTTTATATCCATTTTATTTCTAGGCATAAATAATTATTTATTTATTTATTATGAAGTAGCATATTTTGCGTTTTGAATATAATTATAATTTATTTTGCATTTATTTATCATATTCATTTCGCTTGATTTTCGATTCAGGTTTTATGCAAAATAAATTAATATGATCAACATTTACGAAATAGATACTAAGTTATTATAGCCTTGCAAGTTTGTTTATTAGAAAGAATTAAAATTTTGGAAATATAGGGAAAAAAATATACCTACTATAATGAATACCAAATATGAATCACTACGTAGACGACATTATTATGCATAATTTGATTGAAAGATGCGTAATATTATCAACATTACTAGGAAATTGTAATCAAAAGTAAACCAACCACGTTTACTTTCCACTTATTGTGCAGATTGAATTAAGGTATACGTCTTTTAAAATATGTTTCATATTAATAATACGAAGGAACATAGTTATACAGATTTAAAAAATGATCATTTTAATGTAACGTGCAGTTTAGTTCATATAGAAATGTTCTTCAAATCTTGATTAATGACGTTGAGGCTTCAAAAGACTTATAAAGAGAGTATGAAAGATGTATGGTGTTATCGGGGTTAGACAAATTGGTATGGGAATATGTGCCTTTAAAATTTGACGATCGAGGCTTATCTACTTGTGTTGTTACAGACAATAAATCATATTTTACGCAAACATCACACTTTGATAGTCTGTAAAATGAGTTTAAATTAAGTGCTAGACTTTAAAAAACAGCAGATAGTAAGTCATCATTAAATATTTTATGCAAGTAATTCTTGGCACGCGAAAGCGTGCTAGAGAAACAATTAATTAACTAGAGTTTTTACTTTGTTTCAACAATACCTTTACCGAGAGTCAGCCAATGAAATAAAGATCCAGGAAAATTAAGACCTTTACAATGCAATCAGGTGAATATTATGAATATGACAATGAAAATAACAATTTTTACTCGACGCAATTGAAATAAAGGAATATATAATATCTACTTTTTATTCGTTTTACAAGATTATAGAGAATCGGCTGTTATAAAAAACATTGCAAAATCAGTATGTTTTTGTTGATTTGTCTGTTTACATTTCGTTTTTGTGAAAATAACTTAGTGCAATATTACGTTCTTATTTACATTTGGAAATGGTTATAATTAGTTATACCTAATCTCTTTAGGGCCACTATTAAAAAGTGGACTTACAATTTAGGTAATTTGTCGGTAGTTATCTAGATACTTAATATATATTGGGGTTTAATAATCTTATTCCTTTTAATAAGTTTATATTTTAGGTGAAGTCTTTTGCGTAGTTATTACATACGTTTATCAGAGGTATCCTTCGCAATATTTGTTTGAAATGTGTACAATATTTTGACTAGTAATGTAAAATGACGACGGAAGTGGCGATTAATTGTTCAAAGAAATAATTAGATTTTATCAGTACCTAGTGTGCATACTGCTTTAAATTGTGTAAACATAGAGACAGCGTGTGAATTTTGATTGAATTAAAATCAAGAATCAAGTATTAAAATATAGAGTTCATTGACATACATAACTATTATGATATCTTGATTTGTATCTATGATAACGATATTCTTTTTTTTAGTTTTCTTTCTTTTATATTTTTTTTCTCAGACACTATATTATTTAAGTACACGTGATAATTTCATTTATCTTCGGAAAGTTCTCTTCAAAGGGACTCATCAGCCATAGGTACTCAGTAGGAATAATTTTACGGTCCAAGTGTAAAACCCAAGAACTAATTGTACAAAATATATCTGTGACATTGTAAATGGGTTGCATTTACTAGGAATAGATACCTTAAAAGTTAAAACAAATTGAATATATTTTGTCGATTAAGAATCTATTTACAGAATTGCATCTACCTATCTATTTAAATATAGACATGCAAGACAGTATAGAAAAAGATAAAACAGTTAGTACATACCCTGTTGTCTACGATTTGGGAAAACGATATCCTAATAAACATCTAAAAGTAATCTACTATACTGCTAACATTAGTTTTGTAACAGACAACAAATAATCCTAATGGACTAGTAATTTACTTTTCGTATTTGCGAAGGAAAATATCTCGATAATTATTTGGAAATTCTGACAAGTTTGTTTGAGTAGTATTTACAGCAATATTGAAGGTACCAATCAATCAATTGATAGAGATTTTAGTAGAGTTTAACATCGAGAAATTTTCGACAATTAATTATTATCTATTAAAATATACCTTTCAAATTTAACCGTGACTTAGTAAGAACCAAGCAAAATAGCCTTATCAATTTTGCCTGGACCAAATGCCAATAACATAGTTAACTTCGATATCATTGTTAATGTACAAAGGCGATAGTTTGAACTTTGACCTGACAAAATGTATAACTTGCTACAATCAGTTCATTATAATAGACAAAGCTCATTTAGGTTATCCAGAATGTTAGTATAGAGGAATCTAAGAGAGGAATAGTACTGAGTTAGAGATACTAAAAGGCAATTTTCCGCAGGTTCCTTCATAACTATATACCTCTTCAGTAAGAGATGGAACATAGAAGATAGCATTATTGGGATGGTTGCGTGTGTGAGCAGAATTGCAGCCAGCGTGGTGTACGCTATGGCTCCTTCAAGGACCGTGTACTTCCTCGGTCCAGTCTTGGACATGTTCAGCGCGGCAGGAGCTACGTCACTACGATCTATTGCCACCAAATTAGTTAATGCCGATGAAGTTGGTAAGTTTCACCATATGTTAGCTACAGTCAGCGGCATCGTACCTATATATATATTAAGTCTATAAAGTACCTAATCCAGGGTACAATTTTGCTCAGTGCCAAATTTGGAAAATCCGCCATTTTTGTCTGAAATAATGACAAACATTCATCCGTTATCCTTGATAAATTTTCGCGTTTGTTGCGTTTATACCTAAAGTAGGATGATACATACCCAATAAATGTCGGAATAGCATATACAAAGCATGGCAGCCAATAACTATTAAAATTTCAATTTGTAATGACTTAAAGAAAATACATATGTGGTGTTTATAAAATTGCCTGCTTTATAATCCAACCAAACACGATCTAATATATTTGTTTGGAGTCATATCGTCTGATTCAAACGTTACAATCAGACGAAACGACCTTCAATATTGCACTGAACTCTTGTTTTGATGCATTGCAATTGTAGCTGCTGTTTCAGTAACAGACAATCAAGAAATTCGATGTATTACAAGAAATTAGGGCATGTGAATAGCGTACGTAATATCTTTTGTCGGGTTTGGATTTATGTCACCTCGGATTATTAGAGTGAGATCACGTGATGGACAAGTATTTTCTCAAATCCTTAGGATACATTATTGGCGCCAATTCTTCGATTCGTTACTACAAAAACTAAAGCGGAAAACTGTCGAGGATTAATTGACCTTATCATACAGACAGAAAGGTTCACTTTCCATTGTGGAAATGGTGTTGAAAGCTCGGAAAATTTAAAGGGATACTACTTGAATTCTTCACTTTGATTCATTATCACTGTTTATTTCATTTCAGTTCAAATTGACAAGAATCAATTATCATGTGCTAGTTTCATTAGGTTGCTTTTAAAACCAATCGGAATTATGCAATGGCGCACGCGATCAAGTATTTTAGTTTTTCATTAATGAGTCGATTTATAAATACTTACCTATTTAACTGTTGCATGATCATGCTTCCAAATCAAATTAAATTAGCATTATCGTCTATGATATTGTTTACAAGCGTTTAGTCAAACGTTTCAACAAAGAACCGACATTAGTATTTACATAATATTATTAATGACCTGGCTATAATTGCTTAATCATCTATGTGGTATGAGACTTGCACTTAATGAATCATTTTTATATCCATGTTTCATATCCTAATGAAATCACTAAGAAATAAAACAAATCATTCATACTTAAAAAAATCCACCTCAAACGCGAGCCCATTTTCTGCTATAAAAACAAAATTTTGTAGGCATATTTTTGGAATATTTTCTTATTTCTATCCAAAAGATAAATACTAAATATAATATTATCGATTACCTATTTATTATAAAAAATAAGTAATTACGTTTTAATGAAGTAGTTACTTAGTTTCAAGGATTCTATTAATGAATACTGTTCGAATAGCGCCAGAATTCAGCAGTATAAGTTTATTCAATAGGAAGCCGTATATATTATTTCATAAAGCGAAATACCAGTTTCAGTGAACTATAAACATTTTCATTAACACCTTAGCAAATAACATTTTCCAATCCGATGACTAACAAGTACAAATAAAAGTGTAAACACTGATACAGCAGATTCTAGGAACTGTCGATATTAAATGCCGATTTTAACCGTGAATAAAGAAAATTAAATATATCCGACTTCAAAAAAGGGGGATTCCCTCTAGTCCACGAACCAATAAGAGATTAGGGTATATAGACTTTTATTCCTATAAATAAAACATAGCCCATTGGCATTCATCTTAGATCGACATCTCGGCGAATATAAATTCATTCATTCTTATGCATTCGGGACGCTGACAATTCAATTGTTTTTACGTGAATCAATTCTGTTTTAATGTAAATGTATATAATTGTAATTATTAGTGCTCGATGGCCAGCGAGCGTCAATCTCTCTTTTGCGCAAGTGAAGTAACGACTCACCTACAAAAGTTACGTTTATTATTGGCTGGTTATTAGTCGCGGTAGTTTGCTTATTTATTTACTAGCTTACGGGCTGCGGCTTCGTCCGTGTATTCAAAGGAAATTACCAAAGCAATCAGATATTTTATTCCAGTAAAAAGTAGTCTTATGTCACTCTCTATCTTTAATAGCTTCGTTGCGAGCTGAAAGAAACATGCACACATTCGTATGTATAATATTAGGAAGTATCACACGTCTTATTATTTCTAATTTTAACAGCTTTAATGTAATTGAATCACTATAAATCTCCTGCGAGGTACGATCGTTCGACTGATAAAACATTAGATCATACATTATAAAAATTGTATTACTGTATTATATTCGATAAAAGTAACCGATACTTCCAATATAGATTACTGTGTCCCGTTGGTCAATAACATTGATATTTATCTTGTAGGTAATTAGTATGACTTGTTTGAAATTTTCAGACATAACATACCTACCTACCTACATTACAATATACACATACCTACATTTAATGTATCCCACGCTCCTGAATGTCGCTTCCTGCAAACATTTAGCAATGTAACACTTATATTCATAGAGCACTAATAATTAGACCATAGCCGATATAAAAACTAGTCCTAAATGAGGTGTTACCAGGCAAAAATTTCTAGAAACTTCCATCACATAGATTCCACTATTATGAGTAAGTTGGCAATTTTAACATCTCAATTTATTTCCACAATAAATCGATAACGTAAAAAGCGTAAACACACGTGTTTAGTTTGTTATATGACGCACGGGAAATACTTAGATGTTCTTTCCGAATATTATAATATTACCACATATTACGGTGCATTTACATCTAACGAGCGAATGCTCATTCTAACCTCACTATGTCAAATTATTTTAGTGTAAACTGGCGTAGAGCATTCTTTCGTTATTCTTAGATTCTATGCAATTTTCTTATACTGAACAAACTAAATACGAGTTTTCGTTTACACTAAAAGATCACAAAGGAATGCTCTTGCTCTTGCTCTATTTTCGTTAGATGTAAATGCACCGTTAAACAATGAGTTGATTTCTTTTCGTACATCAATTTAATATGTACTTATACAGGGTTACATGTAAAACACCGGCAACCCCGCAGGACTAAATGAATATTTATTTTTGTATGAAAATAAAATCTAACAAATTATCAAAAGTCGTAGAACAAATGTTGTTGCTTATGATGTTAGCTATCTTGGTGTTTTACAAGTAACCCTGTATACCTACTTGTATTTTCCGTAAAATACTTATTAAACGCAAAGTTAATTCACCAAGTTAATGTATTTGGAATTAAAAGATAAGAAAATTAATTTCCGTTATTTTTTATATTTTATGCATGGAGTTATTTAATCTGTACCTAACTACATTATTAGGCGATACATAACATTTTTTATTTATTATGAACTAACTAGATTGCTTCGCTTCGTTTGAACAGAAAATAAAACAAAAAATAAGTCGTTAACCGTAACCATTTAAGTTAGACCGTTAAGTATATCCAATGCTATTAAATGTTGGTAACTTCATGAAAATCCCTATAATTTATCTACATGACAATCGAAAGGCAAATCTTGTTTTGAGCTGAATAACAATTTTTCTTTACAAACAGTTGGGTGGGTATAACGAAACTTCTAGATGCATTCTTCCATAAGAAGAATGCAAACCAAAGCTATAAATAAGTTAATCTTTTACAATTAGATGCACGCTATCAAAATAAAATAAATACAATTTGTGAACTTCTGTGTTCTAAATTATTATCAGTCCTTCGTGTACTAATTTGTATATTTTCAATCGACTTCTAAAAAAGGAGGTTCGTAATTCGACTGTTGTTATTTTTCGGTTGGTTACTTCAGAACTTTCGACTGTGTGAACCGATTTTGATGATCCATTTTCTATTTGAACCATGCCTTTCGGTTGATCCCAATTTTTTGTTTAGTTCTGACAATTTAAAGATAGTTTAGTTTTTTTTTAATAATTATCGTTTACGTCAGAAAAGCTTAATGTCCAATATTTATTGAAAAATCTTAAATATATGGTTGTTGTCAAGAATCTTTTGTATGTCGTGTTAAAAGCGACTCTTCAGACGACGACAAACACTTCGTTCTAAAGTTATGAACGACGTTGGGTCAAAGCTTCTAAAAAATATGGATTTCTTTGTTTACAATGCTTATATTTTAGAGCTAGCGCGCAAGAGTAACTTTTGTCTCCGCAACTACATATTTTGTCTCTTCCATCACCTCTATGGGCTAGTAAGAAAGTGCGCGCACGTAGCGACGCAACTCCCCATAGAGTTGATGGGAGAGACAAAATAGTTGCGGAGACAAAAGTTGCTCTTGCGCGCTAGCTCTTACTATTTTATACATACTCCAGAAGTTAAACTAACAATATTTACTACAAAATTCTATACTTACCTATATTCGTATAATTAGGTATATAATACACATCTATACATATAATAAATCTGTAGAAGGGTCAATTCTGTACATTGAAAATATTGAAAAAATAAATAGCAGGGGGTGTTACTGGATCGATACCAAACCCAAATATGTGATTAAAAAAATTTTTGTCTGTCTGTCTGTCTGTCTGTCTGTCTGTCTGTCTGTCTGTCTGTATGTGAAGGCATCACGTGAAAACTAGCGGTTCGATTTCGATGAAACTTGGTATAATTATACCTTATTATCCTGGGCGTAAAATAGGATACTTTTTATCCTGGAAAAATACGTAGAAAAAAATTAATCTTAATTTTTCAGTTTTATCCATAGACGTTGTTCCGTAGAACCGCGAACACACGTTGCGTATTATTATAGGCCTAGCCGTATTTGGGAATTGGGTCTAATAGATATTTATAAGATGTTATTGACAGAGGTACTCAAAATGGAGAAATAACCATCCACGCGAAGACCGACATCCGCGCGGACGGAGTCGCGGGCGGAAGCTAGTGCATAATAAATTTACCACCGGTTCGAAAAGCAGTTTCTTGTGTGGTTGTGTTATTTAGAAATTGCGTTATAATTTTTCCTTTCAAAATGCACTTTTAATACGTTCGGCTATATAAGTAAGTAGAAATATTATTCGTTTTCCTAAAGTAACCTCTAAGGTGTGAAAATGAATCACCAAGACGTAGCAATCTGAATGACGTATCTTCTATAATATAAAAATGAATCCCAAAATGTGTTGGTAAGCGCATAACTTGAGAACGGCTGAACCGATTTCGTTAATTCTTTTTTTATTATATTCCTTGAAGTACGAGGATGGTTCTTATGTAGAGAAAACGTAAATATGTACCACGGGCGAAGCCGGGGCGGACTGCTAGTACCTAATAAGAAAAAGAGCAAATCTTAGCAACTGTATCGAATCATATCTATTAATATGAGGATACTATTAAGCTTTATAGTCCTTAAGATTTCCAAAGGATTGTTGATCACTTTGTGATAGAAGAATGAATATACATTAAACAAATAATAATATGACTTTTGATATGCTGAAAATTAAACTAACTATGTATTTGTATATTTATCGAAAACTTAAATAGATATGCGTCGCAAAATAACTTATGATAGATAATAAGAAGTAATTATTGGTGACTTTGTGTTTTGCACAAACTTCATAATTTTGTTATTTTTAGTCCCTGTGTATTTTTTTGTGTTTGACAAATATAATCTAATCGGAATATCGGAATAGAGAGTAGGTACCTGCCTACCTAACTATTACTGCAGTCATTATTGTAATTCTGTTTTAATGGAAACATTTTGATATTGTTATTTATAAACTGAGGAAAAGCGTAAAAATTCTTAAAGAACAATGTAAATACGATTACGAAACGGAACCTTGATATATATTCCATCTCTCGTTATCAATATTAACTAATTACACGGCTATTGTTTGATATTCTAAATTGGTATAGTTTGCTCGCTTGCTTTGTTAATTATCCAAACAATATATTTATTAACATTATGTATTGTTATAACAAAGAACTATGAAAAATATCCGTATAATTTGTCCTTTGCAAGTAAAGTACCCGGTTGCTTGAAAATTTGAATACCAATATTCCATACCTATTGAGAAAAGAAAAGTACCACGTGTAGGCAGGTACATTTATCTTTAGAACAATTTGAGTGAATTTATGCGCACATTTTGTTAATATTTTCGCTTATAATTAGATTTCAGTTTGTACCTATTTATTTTGACGCAAGATATTTCAGTACCTACCTACCTACTAAATTTGCATCCGTTAAAAATGCAATCCGCTACGCTCAGACAGTAATATAATATACTTGAATGATCTTCGACTATGAAAGTCTTCCGACCAAAATTAAACATCCTGGCTCACCAGGCTCATAACCTATAACGTTTAAGGGCTATTTCCTATCTTTAAAATATAAATAAAACCAATGTCCGAGTAAGTGGACAGATGAGTCAGTAATTTTAAATTATCGGCGAAGTTCCCATCTAAATCTGAAGAACCGTAATATAACTAAACATAGCCAAGGACGGTTTTATTGAGGCAATACTTTTAAATAAATTACTTATTAACTAAGATCCTTGCGTGTAACAGCCACGACGTCAGACACGCAGACAGCCATAAGAAACAAACAACAGAATTTCGATTGCATTCATAATATATCGACACTATTTCGTTATATGAACACACCCACTTATTAAGGAATATGTAAATTAATTACCTAATATAATAAATTACCTAATTTATTAAATACGACTCTATTCTTCTGGAAATCTGTATACATAATATGTTAGCTAGATTCGTATATGTATTAATTGTAAATTGTTTATTTTCCTCGAAGATCTCATCCCTTCGCGTTGATATTTCTCCCTGAAACTATCATATTTTTGAATCCTATACCATCTAACCTATAAATCATCTATTTCAGGTAAAACGAGCTCTCTAATCAGCATATCAGAGGCTTTGGTTCCTGTCATATACTCGCCCGTGTACAGCAAGGTGTACCTCAGCACGTTGTCAACGTTCGCGGGAGCTTTCTATCTCATCAGCGCCAGTTTGGCAGTTCCCGCTATTCTTATATATTTGTAAGTATATCTTTATAGGTATATACAATTCTTATTGCACAATATTAGTTACCATACTCCTCCGAAACGACTGGACTCATGAAATATTTATTTTTCCATATAAAATTAATAAGCACGGTGCTAACCAATGGTATTATAAGTAAAAAGGTGTAGCTACAACAGAATCGATCTTCAAAAACGGCACCCCGCACACATGACACAACACACGATTAAACGACAAAATGAGATGGCATGATTTAACTATAGGAAGATTTTAACTATCGGAAAATAGACAGTTGATGGAAAATGTGTCTAATTAGCAGATTATTGACTAAAATATATAAACATAGAATCTTTACACCCTTAAAATTTGGTTATAATTAAGAAAGATATTCTTAGTTCGTAGGTTAATATGCTAAAAAATCTTCTGCTTAGGATTTTTCATGTTTTTTTCAATGTTAAGTTCAATTGAATTTTGATATTCTTATCCCTAACTATGTTGTGAAACGTCCCTAACACAAATGCGTCACATAAATCACATTCATCTATTGTAAAATGTTATACAATGTATTCAGTTTTAAAGAATCGAACAATAACACTTGTAAATGCATACTTCCACGTTGCCGGTTCTCGGTCTTTGAATGCCATTTCAACATTAGCGCAAAAAATATACTTGCGGTCAACGCTATCTTGCCCTTCTAACGATTTCTATTAGCAGCCGACCTTGAACTGTTAGAAAATGTGCTATTTCTGAAATTTCAAGAATTACTATAATCGACCTTCTAACGGCCCTATTTTGAAGCTGTTTTTTCTTTTTTCCTTAAAATTATTACGAATGGTCGTTCATTTGTAGTGTTGAAATTAAATTTCATGTTGAATGAAGTAATATTTTTTACTATTTTATTTTGAGAAAGGGCATCATAAAATGTCAGTATGTTTTTTTTTCTAACTAAATAAGTACAGTGCCACAAACTTATCTGACCCGGTGGCAAAAACTGGAACTACGTGCCGCCATTTTGAAATGTCACATTTTCACAGACTTTTGGGTGTATTCAGAAAGAAAGCTTGAAACCAAGGCTTGAAACTTATAAGCGCTTATCGGCGCTTGTCAATGCTGGTTTTGACAAGCTTGTCAATGCTGGTTTTGACAAGCTGGTTTGAGCATTGACAAGCGCCGATAAGCGCTTATAAGTTTCAAGCTTTCTTTCTGAATACGCCCTTTCATACGGAATATTTTGTATAAATAAAAATAAATCGACATCAGTGGCACCGTCACCGGGTCAGATAAGTTTGCGGCACTATAAGAGCCACAGAACAGTAAAAACATAAGAGTCTTTGCTAAGATTTTACCAACGTTGCCATATCGAATAAAAAAAAAATAAAAAAGCACTCAGTTACGAGATAATTTGTATAGTAATGAAGTTAGTTCTACTAATTAAAAGATTTGAGTAAAATTACACCATAAAATTAACTGATAATGATACAAATTCTTTAATTCATTTGTGTTACTATATATAATAATAATAATATAGCATTATGCTTTAGTATGGATAGCGATTCCATCTCAACTTATTTTTTTATTTTTATGCGCGGCATTTCTTTTTTGCTAAATTGTGCTATTTAGGTACTCATTTTTTAACCGATGCTATTTAAATTTAAATTTTATTCAATAACTTCTTAAAATTAACATCAATATATCCAGACGATAGATAACAATTTTAGGTACGATATCCCCGATTGGTATCGCTTTGATATCATAATTTTATCTCCGTTTATGTTTTAGCTACATACCTACCATCTGATGTTAAAAAAAAGCTAACAAAGTTAAAAACACGTTTAAAATTTTTCAGATCACTGTTTATCATACGCCGAAAAGAGACTGAGATGGAGCAGGCCGCAGCCACTAAACCTAAGGATAACGAAGTTACAAGATTTTAGCGAATTTATATTTTAAATACCTATAATAATTTTTAACGATAGTTATTAAATTAATAATATTATATAACTAATGTATTTATTGTTAAGTTTTATTAATAAATGTTATCTACAATGTACCTATTGGAAAATCTCAATAAAGTTAATGTTTGTATTGAAGGAGTTGTTTTTCTTTTATTCATAGCGTATTATTATAAATTGCAATGATATCAGAATAATTTTAGGGTTCTTCACTTGTATTATTCAAAACTAATAGCACTTAGGTGATAGGTCATCGTTTCATTAGCATCTTACACATGGGGACGTAGTATTAGTGACAAGCACTAAGCACTCAGTTACTAAGCTAACATGTAATTCGGCCATTAATTAAGCGATAAAACATAATATATCTATTACATCCTTGACCTGTGTCTCAATTTGTAGTCTATGAGATATTATTCACTGATAAGGACATTGGCCTCTTAAAGCCAGCTACACGAAGACTTATAGATTTTTCATTGCCATTAGGGAACAAATTTAACTTGACGATAAGAACTCATCTCACTTATTTTAGGAAAAAAAAATACTATATTCCCAAATAAATTTACTTTAGAAAATACTTATTGGACGTAATGTAACAACTACATAGTTATACAAATTATGAACGGTTAATGACTAATGAGTAATATAATTTGATAAGGAACTTTCAATGTAAGATCTTATAATACCAAATAATATACATTTATTTATTAAAAAAATGTAGAGAATCTTATGAAACAAAAGATTATTATATGCTTTCTCTATCATCCCTCTTACGAAAAATACCCTCATTCTTCTTTAAAAATAGTAAAAGACAATGCATACTTGAACTTGAATTTAATGTTTTGATATAAGTAAGTGTAAAACTGTATTTACGGTTGAAAACTTTTCAATGTAACTGAAATTGTCCAAAAACTGTTAGGATAATATTTTACTATATCTTTAGTTATTATATCTAAAGCGTGTCTCTGTCAAATGTTTAAATAACTTAAACGATAACCTTTCATTGCCGTCTTCTTCCTGATATATTGAGAGCAACAGACTCTACTGAGACTTAGTAGCAACACAGATAATAATGTTTAATACATACTATAATAGATAATAATAAACAAATCGCTAATTATAGGATTTCATACAGAGCGCCATCTAGCCAAACAATGCAGTAACAGGTATGTTACTAATGGAACAATGAACTTAGAAAACCTGATATATTATTGTTTATTTATATTACCTTCTACTTATAATATAAACACTCAAATTTTATTGAAAACTAGCGGTCCGCCCCGGCTTCGCCCGTGGTACACGTTTACGTTTTCTCTCCATAAGAACCATCCTCGTACTTCAAGGAATATAATAAAAAAAGAATTATCGAAATCGGTTCAGCCGTTCTCGAGTTATGCGCTTACCAACACATTTTGCGATTCATTTTTATATGTATAAGAAGATAATATATGAATTTTTTTCTTTCACGCGAATACCACTGAACGGATTTTGATGATACTTTGTGGTGACATAGCTTATGTACCAGAATAACATAATTTATATAAGTTATACTTGCTTTCACCCGCGTGAAAACGCGCAGCACAGCTAGTCAGAGAATACAATATGTTTAAAGGTATTTAAAAAAAATGTATTAAGAAAAGTAACCAAAAACCACATTCTACATTAAAAATACTTTATTCTATCTACAAATACAAATCTACTTACAAATATACAACGTATACTATAATATTAGTTAAAATATAATACTTAAAACTTGAGTTTAAAGTCTGTTTTGGCTGGTACTATTTTATCTGCATCTTTTCTTCCAATTAAAATGTTTATAAATTGACTCTGAAGGTACGTCGGTAATGTTATGCCCAGAACTTCACAATTTCGCAGGATCTCTGTACACCCTCTAATGTCCTTGTTTTTTACTGAAAATTTTAGTAAAAATTAATTATTACCAACAAATATCTTAAAACTGACATCTCCCAGTTAGAATAAAATCTATACTAATATTATAAAGCTGAAGAGTTTGTTTGTTTTGTTTGAACGCGCTAATCTCAGGAACTACTGGTCCGATTTGAAAAATTCTTTCGGTGTTAGATAGTCCATTCATTGAGGAAGGCTTATAGGCTATATATCATCACGCTAAGACCAACATGAGCGGAGTCACGCGAGTAAAACCGCGGAGCGCAACTAGTGTTATATATTTTGAAATAGTACATTTTTTCTTAAAATACATAATTTACCTAATGTAATTTTCATGCAAATTATATTGTTGAAAAATGTAAATTTTCCATTCAACGAGCCTAGTTTTCACAACAAATACATTAATATGGATGTTTTTTACTAAAAAACTTTACTTCTTGTCTTATAATTTCCCTTCATAAATTAAAATAACCAATGAGATATGGTACTTTTATTAAATTTAATTTGAATAGTAAATAAAATAAATATTCAGGACAATTTTCACACACTGCACGGTCTGATCCCATACTAAGCTTTCGCTTGTGTTATGGATACCAGATGGCTAATAAACAGTCATATATTATAATTTTTAAATAAATACTTATATAGATAATTAACACCCAGACGCAGAGCAAACATCTATGTTCATCTCACAAATATTTGCCCTGGCTGGGAATCGAACCCACAACCTGTGGCTTGGAAGGCAGAAGGTAAGTTAAATAGTAAAATAAAAGCGTGATTGATAGACATTGGTGATTAACAATAATAGAAAAGAACTGTATTATACATACATTTAAAGTTGAAGTAAATCTGTAAAACTTGGGTATATTCAGCCATCATATGATATTTGAGCAACGTCTGTAGGAGCCTTGTTACAGCATCCTCATTATATTCTTTTAATACGGCCAGGCAAAATGTTCCAGCCCTGAAAAAATTAATTATGAAAAATATTTGTAGATAAAAATTTCAGTAGAAAATTAACTATTGATTAAATTGCAAATCGAAATTAACTTGTACATCTAGTGTAAGTGTGCATTTAGATCAACATAGAGCTAGAGCAAGAGCCAAGAACATTTTTTCGTAATCTTTTTGTGTACACGAAAACTCTTATTCAGTGTAGTTCAGTATTAGAACATTGCATATAATCTTTATGAAGACACTAAGAACAACAAAAGAATGCTCTACACCTGTTTATACTAAAACAATTTGACATATTGGGAATAGAATGAGCATTCACTCTTTTGATGTAACTGCACCGTAATACTACAAAACACAATTGTCTATTATGATACAGCAGGGATGCACAGACTTATTAAGACTAGGGGCCACTCGGGCAAATTATGAACTGATGGCGGGCCGCCGGAAATATAGGTAATTAAAGACAATAAAGAATTGATAATAATGTATTAAAATTGAAAAAGAATTTATTAATTTGAAGCGTGGCACTGCATAGTGCTTACAATCTTTTTTATATTTGGCTCAAATTTACTTGTAGCAACACGTAAAACTGCTTCCAAACTTTCGTTTGCAAGGCGGTTTCGATTTTTTGTTTTATTATTATTTAATATCGAAAAGGTTTGTTCACACATATAGGTAGAACCAAATAAGCTGGCACATTTCAGTGCGTTTATGCGCAACTTTTTATAGGTACATATTTTTATCAATGCAGCGGTAAAAGTTCAGCAAGTCTCCTTCGTTGAATTTGTTGCGTAAATCTTCGTCGTTTTGAATGTCAATAATTTCTAACTGCATTGACTGTGGTGCATTTTCAACTGAAATCGTGAAAGGATTGCTGAATATGTCAAACAGAGGTTTCACTTTTTTAAACTCCGAAAATCTGTCTTGAAAAGATTGAATCAAAATATTCAGCTTTTCTACGTAACTGTAATTAATCGCAGTTTTGTTGAATTTTTCAGCCATTTTCTTATAATTCTGAAAATGGTTGTAATTTCCAGAATTCAATTGCGATCTGAAAAGTGTCAGTTTGCATTGAAAGGATGATACATGAGCGTAGAGCTGGGATATCATTTGATTTTTGCCTTGAAGACATTTAAATGATTTGGTTAGCGTGACATTTATGCCACCCGTATAGAGTCGAAAACTGTCTGGAGAAATCTCGACGCGTGCCGGCCGCGGCGCTTCCTCAAGAAAACGAATTTAACCGTGTTCGGCACGAACATAACCGACCGCTGTTACCGACACAAGCAAGGTGAACTTGAGAGCGCGCGCGCGAGATTCAAATTACTTTTCGAACATATTTTTTTTGGTTTTATTCTGGAATAATTCGAGAGTATTATATTTTATGCTGTCGGGGGGCCACCAGAATTCGACCGGCGGGCCGCATGCGGCCCGCGGGCCGCGGTCTGTGCATCACTGTGATACAGGATCAAAGTTTTTGTATCAAAAACAATTTGCAGCACTTGAACAAAATCATATAGAGAATATTTTGGAATAATCAGAATAAATATAAAATGACAAATACTAACATCTCTTTAATAATATTTTGAAGGCTTTCAGATGTTTCCAATAGTTCATTAGCCAGTATTTGATCTGAAAACCAGTCACTCTTCCAGCACACATGCCAAAGACACACAAGCGGGTAACTATCATTCCATTTTTCACTTAACTCTAGAACATATTTCTTAAAAGTAACCATTGATGCCTCCGATCTGTTCATAACAGAATCATGAATTAATTCTTTCAATATTATTCTGTATAATGCCCTCAAATTTGTATACTTTCTATACGCATTATCTAAAATAGAGAGACCTTTTTGCGAATTCCCTTTCAGACATTGAGCCTTAGCAGAATAATGTAAAAATTCTCCATTCTTTTCATATAACAGTGGTATCACTTTAGAAGTGTACATTCTCAGATGCTCAACTGCTTCCACCTTTCCACTAAAACTGTAATCCCTGAAAAGCTTTTTTATAACATCTTTTCCTATTATAACTTTCATATTCTGGCTTTCACTTATATATTGCAGTAATTCCTTATCTTTGTTTAATTTATGAAGTTCTAGCAGCATGTTGTCTAATTCTTGTGCTGATAATTTTGATACATCAACAGAATTTTTATTTTCAGCCACAGTGAAGTGTCTTCTTGTAACATCATTCATAACATTACTTGCTGGTCTTAATGTTCTTGTGTCATCTTTCGTGTGACCATCTGATATTATATGATAAGAAAACGCGTCTAGGCTACCATATACAGTACTATAATTATTAATAAAAGTATATCTCTGTATTATTTTTTGGGCATAGCACAGAAGACGATAGTGTCTAAAATATAACCCTAAGTTTTGCATATTGAATGTGAACGGAGACCTTCTCCAATAGCAGGGAATTTAATTATGAGCCCTCCCTGATATTAACCACATAATTAATACAATTTGATCAAATTAGTAAAAAATAAAAACAAGAATCCACAAGTTCTATTCAATTTGTTGAAATTCACTGACATTAGTGATGTGACATTTTGTCGATTTGTCATTACTTGCATAAATTTTTTCACTGTTTTTATCTAAAAAAAGGTAAAACTAATTTTTTTTATGTTATAATTAAAATTTAAAAGGTATTAATTATTATTCATATATTAATTTGATAAATTGTTAAATAAAAAGTGAAAAAATATAACTAAATTAATATAAGCGCCATCTATTGATAGTTATTACAATTGCTGTATGTCTTATTTTTACTACTCAACACTAGGTGGCGCTGATATAAATTATCTTGAAATTTTTGTTTCTACTATTTAATAATAGAGGGCGAGAGTTGTAACTATGAAATAATTTTTGTTTTGTAAAACTCACAAAATATAACCGGATAGACGTAAAGGCGAGTCTCTCACTTGTATATGCTTGTATGCAAACATTTTTGTAGTGGCGAAGGATATTTTGACGTGAAGATAATGATAATTACTGATACGAGAACTCCATACCGTAATATGGAAATACGGTAGCCGGTATTTAATTTATTGGATTATAACAAATATATTTTGCATTACTTTGCCAAACGCTTGCTTTGATGTGGTTGATATTCGATACGTAGTTCCCATTCGCCCATCGCTCGAAGACAGGCTATCTTTATATCATGTAACGCTCTAGTTTTTTTCAAAGTGACCGCTCAATGATCGGCGATTATCGTACTACTAACTATAAGGGTAGATCCACACTGTGAGATGTGGTTTGAATAATTTTCTAGTCTCAACATCTAGGTACCTACTAATTATTCATTTTTGCATTGAATTTATAGTAACTCTGGAATTAAAAATGAAAGAGAATTGCAGCATTATACTCAAATTTATCGTAAAAGATTCTGTTCCAAATAATACTATTATTAAGATACAATATATTATATGGGTAAATAAGTATTGTGGTAGGTCTGTTTTATATTTTTATATTTTTTATTAACAATACTATTTAACATGATATAATATTATGATGATGATGATAAATATTGGAAGGATAAGGGGAATCCATGCATGCAGTAGTTATAAAAAACACAATTAAATAGCGTTTATGAACAAAATGGTAACATTAGCGTAATAATATGTTATTACCATATCACGATGTGGATCATAATATGTGGATTCACCCTTAGTCATCCGCGCCGTGGTCACAGCGGGCGGTGACAGTCCATAACGTTACAACGTGTTCAATGTTCATACGCATCGATGGGATTGACAAATTTGAAACCAGGATTTACCGAGGCTTGTCTTTTTATATTCTATAATGGTCACGTTTTCAACGTACCTAATTGCATTTTACTCTGTGGAAAGAATACGTATAAGGAGTTTTCATTTTCTTTGCTATTAGGTACTAGGATGTACCTATGTATTATTAAGACATAAAATAACAAATTAGGATCTATACAATATTTATTAGGGACCAATAATAATAATCATCCGATCTCTACGCTAAGATTTCAGTCTATTAGTAGATCGTAAGCTATAAGTCTATCTACTGTGCTTACTGCTTATAGGTACCTACCTACTAAATTATAGTTCTTGCACAGATATTATAATATTATACTGTTCTTATATTGCAGTAGATAGATTACGGTCTATACAAAATTCTCGATCGATAAGTACTCTGATCTTTGCCAGTATATCAACATATAAAGAAAATATAATATAAATGTCGCTTAACAAGCATAAATACTATAATCAACACCTACACACTGAACCCGAACTTTCCGTCAATTAATGTTGCAATTAGTCAAATTAAAATAGGATTAATACTTTCACAGCGTTACAAAGATATCATTAGCGGTTAAAAAGTGAATTATGACCAGTATACGTTGACACCCCATTGAGTAGACGAGTTATGGATATTTGTTATTGCGGGAGGTCGATATAAAGTAGTCACAATGAGTTGGTAGCTTGTTCTTTGAATTAAATGGGCCCGCAGGCGCACCGTAAGCTACAGTTTAATGAAATGAGTTATGCTTCGTTCTCCACGAATGCAGTTATCATTGTTGACAATATCAGAACTGGCTTGTTAGTAAAATGTTTGCTGTCATTACCCCATTTCGTATCTCTATTGCTTTAACTGTGTTACGGATTCATTTGTTTTTTTTTATTAGGCTCATTTAATGTTGACTGTCGCGTTATACGAAATATGGTAATTATACCAACAACTCATTTAAAACAACATTAAACAATTGGAGTGCCTATATTATAAGACGTTATACACTGGATAAGTACCTATCTAGGTAATTGTTATAAGTTATACTTAATACTTTGTAAAAATATTTTCAAACATCCAGGAATTTTTATTAGCAAAAAAAGCTTACACTACGTTTTAATTCTTATGAAATTTTATAGATTCATACAGGTAGAGTATACATAGAGCTGAATTGTGCAAACATTTCCTCTACTAAAGAGTTCTTGGGGAAGGTTTCAGTATACAGGTATCTAATTTGTTAAGTTTCCTACAAAGCGGGCGATGCCGCGCTCAGAAACCTCTATAAATTATATCTATTTAATTTAACCTTAATTTTCACACATATAAAGGCGTTATTCCATACTATAGAGAGTAGATACTTAAAGGATAATATAATTTCGTGTCCTGTCACGGCCAAGAATACGAAGAATGCACCAGATAGTCACAATGGTGGACGTCGATTAAATGTGAATAGGAATGATAACGAAAATCGATGCCACAGATATTATGATACCCACATTGTCCTGTCTCCACCCCCATTATTGAGCATGCTAAACTAGGCGAGGATATTGGACAATAGCCGCCATTCTACGCCTGTCTTTGCCCATTATACTAAGAAATTTTGTTACGATTGGCTCCGTCTTAGATATGGAGGAATGTATAATGATGTTATAGCTTCACTAGAGAAAAGAATAAAATCGATAGAAGTTATAATTTATTGTTAAGTAACTTAACTTTTTTTTTTAAATAGGGTACAATTCTCTATAACTTTTTTTTAATTCTCTATGAAATCGATTATATTTTTCCATCAATCAATTTAGTTTTAACTACAAGGATACTTTTAACAAAAAGCATTAAGTAATAAGTAAGTACTTAATCAAATTTATCAAAAATGAATTCAATCAGTAAAAAAATATATGTTATCCAAATTAGCTTAAACATTTATGACAATTTTATTTCTGGTGAATGAAAGATAAGCAATTCCCTTGAAAGCTTAACAAACGCAAACGTAACGTAATAAAAGATGAAAATATATTTCTTCAATATGACAAATGTGGTATACGTTGGTAACATATGGAAGCATATTATCTTATGCTATTTTCACTCCACTTTCTCATTGATCAAAACTTTAGAACAAATTCTAATTCCGTATAGGAGTTAAGTTTCCCAAAACAAAACTAATCTTAAAATACACCTATCTATAACTTCTTTAGGTTGTACTAATACATTATTCATACAGCAAGATTACACATTATAATATTAATAATATATTACAGCGAAAGTAAACCAAACAATCCTGATTCATAAGAATAAGTGTCGCATGTAAAGCGGCGGTGTCACCACAACGCGGTCCCGCGGTTTGACCCTTTGTCCCCGACATTGAAACTAGAACGGCATCCGTTACACATTCTTACAAGCCCCACTTGTGTACTAATTAAGCCAGCAGTACTAATGCGAGGTATGAAATTGATTACAGCTTATTATCGTACTAGAAGTTTGAAATATTTCTGGTGATAGAACCCTTGGGATTTTCTCCATATTATGTTTTTGTAATGTAGGTTAGCTTTTTTTAAATGAATTTAATTCAATATATAACTTACGATGATGTTACGAATCCAGTCGTAGTTTTATAATAAAAATTTAATGTAAACTAAATAAAAAGTTACCTAACAAGTGAATAATTGTGTGTGTTAAAAAATAACTATAAAAAAACTATAGAAATGCAGTTCCATCAAGAGGTAGAGGAAACTTCACAAAGTATAATTAATTATTTCATTTTACCTATCTATTATAAATACTGAAGTGAATTTCGAGAAACAGAATTGGTTTGTTATCTGTCAATGTTTCTATTTTGTTACAAAAGGGAATTTCTTCTATGATAATACGGTAATATTTTGACACATTTATCACACATGAGCGTCACAGGTGACGGTAAGTGACAAGGCGTTATAGCCATCAACTTAATAAATTATGTTTTTTTTTGTACTTAGTCACTAGTTAGTCCACTATGTATATGACCACCCTACAAGTAGAGCCTGGAAAAAATAATGGCATGAATATATGTATATATAATATATATATATTTTTTACAGTCAATACTCAATATTCACGAACGACAATACTCTCGTATCCTTTGTTAGTCGATCTGAAATATAAATGATGTAAATCAATGAAAAATAAAATAAAATTAGTCAAGGTAATAAGTAACCAAAAATTCTGTTGATTAATTATTAGGTAATTTATTTATTGTTTTATGCAAAGTAATCTTCGCTAAATCTTTACCAAACAATAATTATTTATATTGCTCTAAATCACCAGCCTCATTCTTGCACAATAGAAAAAGTATCAAACAATTTATCTCTGCCCTTTACTTAAATATGTTATTCTGTGGAAGCTCACAAAGCCGTCATCCGCAGACACGGAAGCGGCAATAATGCATGCAACTCCACGACTAGAAAATTTATTTGTAAACACAATGCGTTATTTTCAAAAACATTGTTGCATATAAAAATAGCTCTTAAAGCTATTAATATAAGTATCTCGATTTAACAATACAGACGAGTTTTTGAGTTGTAATTATAGGTAAGGTGACAACGAAACTTTGTACACGAAATATTATGAATTACGATTTTGTGATAGTCCTTTTTGTGTAGCAGTACTGTGGATATGATTTATGATGGACTTTTACAATATTTTTATGCTTTAATGTTATCTAATATTGAATATGATCTCAAAAGGAAAGATCGTGATTGTTATTATTCCGTGTTAAGAAGTAAAACAGATCCGCATCCGGCATCTTTACAAAGCTTGTTTGAAATATACGTTTTTATAGAAATATCATCAATCAAAATCAAGGACTATTTTTAACATATAGCACCTATTTCTGAAGATAATTTAACAATGTCAATATCTACCTTTTCATATTCACGTTCACATAAAATATTATTTTAAAGAATACGCTCATAAAATTTGTAGAGAAAGACGGGACGCAGTCACGCTAGTGCCAATATCCGTACTGTATATTGAATTTTATATTCTTCAACTATTAAAGTGAGAATTGCACTTGTCACACAATTTCCATTTCATACAAAGACTTCGGGAAATGTCTCAAGAACGGTTGGGTGGAAAATGTTAACAGTTTATTTCTGTTTACGAGAAGTATTTCTATGATTTATAAAATTCTAGTGATAGATCTAAATATTATCATTTCACCTTTATTAATAAAAGAGCAATATGGACATTCTAGATATAGGTATATCATTAATTGATATTTTCAAGAAGAAGAAGAAGCTCTATCACTCCTCTCCATATAGGTAATTCTTACCTATTACAATTCCAACCATCTAACGGTGTACAATAAATCGTGAATAATCCGCGGTTATCTTCATAAAAATCCGCTGACCTGCCCAACTGCCACGCTGATATTTCCGTCATGATCAGTCAGATAAACTGCCAGATATACCGGCAGATAGCAAAATCTGTAGCACGTTTTCACACGATATCATTGAAATGCGACGTGATGCTGGATGAACCGTCCATCGTGTATTTGGCCATCGATAAACAAACAATAAGATGGTAAAAGTTCCAATATTAGCATCGATTATGCCATGCACGGGAATTTTTAAATATTTACGCGACCGTTGATATGGCGTTTCAAACATCGCGGAGAAATCAGACTGGTGATATTATGGAAAATATTAAATACAGTCTTAGAAGTGTGTATAGGCAAGAATTTGTACATGTAGTCATATTTCACTATTTTCTATTAACTAAATACCACTGCACCACCAGGTAGAACAAAACCATTTCACTTTACAAAGGACCAATAGAAAGTAGCTCTGTTGAATTAATTACCCAGTACCATTATAACTAATTATTAACCAATATAATAAATCCCGTATCTCTAGATCTACGAATGGCGACACAAATGAATTGCCAATTATATCGACTTGATCATCGGCGCAAATAGTTTCTCTCGTAAATTATCTGAACCATTATTTACATTATCAATGATTTGGTAAGTCCGTCA
The DNA here is from genome assembly GCF_905220415.1 of Colias croceus. Classification (NCBI taxonomy): domain Eukaryota; kingdom Metazoa; phylum Arthropoda; class Insecta; order Lepidoptera; family Pieridae; genus Colias; species Colias croceus. The sequence goes on from NC_059553.1 coordinate 5,337,520, forward strand.
CCGCTATGATATCTGGCAAAGGCGCCGAACGCATAAATTGTTTAAGAAAATAGACCGCCCACCGCATCGGAGTGCATTCTAAAACATGACGTAGTAAAGAATCGTAATAGTATGGTGATGTTTGTTAAGCGCCGTGTATATTACAAGCATTTATTTTCAAAAATTTGACAAAGTTTGTATTTAGAAGATTTTGAGACATATCTATTTAATTAAGGTACTTTACGAAATTGCCGATTTTCGAAACACTATTTTCGATTTTCTAAAACTTGCTACTAGCCGTGGCATTCATAAATATTTTATTTTGTGAAGTGAACCCATTAAAAGAGCAGTTATAGTTTATGGAGAATCTAGGTAATTCTCTTTTGTACCTACCTATCATAATATTAGTAAAATAACTCTACTTTGAAACATGTTGATCAACGCAATTTCCCACTACACTTCAGAGCTAATTTCCTACAGCACCTTACTTGTCAAAACTTGGTGCATTTAATTTATGAAACTGCCTTCTAATTGAGATTGGTTGTGCTAAAGTTGTTTATGAAGCGGCACTATCAAAGACCTGCGATAAGATTATGGATACATGCTTTATAAATAACTCAATAACTGCAATACTATTATTTGAACGGACTAATAAATTTCATGACATATTGCAATAGCAATTATTACAGATGTTAAAGGTATTGTTATAGCTCCTATTTGGTAAGCGTTGAATGATTGATTTATAGGGTTTGGACTGTGGAGTAATGAGCATGCTTGAGGACGATTTATGCTTGCATCGAGTAGTTTTGCTTCAATACCTACTACTACCTACTTACATTAACGTTGCCTATAACATTTTAACAACTTTAAAAAAATTTAAAGAATAGAAAAAATTCGATCACGACGATTCGAACCCGCGTCGCTTTGGCGAAAGACGCGGATTCGTATTCGTAAGTAAAACAAGAAGAGTTCCTGATAGCTACTAGCTACTGGGTTAACCTTTATATCAATAAAACTGAAATCTAACATAACATATAGTTACCTATATGAGTACGCAAAATCACAGAAAGGATAGTCGTTGTCATTTTATACACTACGAAGATATCAATTTAATTTTATGTAAAATATGTGTAAATCTAGCTATGATTGATGAGCGTAAGTTTATACTTTATTTAAAGTTATAGGAAAAGTACTTATCTATTCCGTCCGTAAAATTTTCAAGGAATAAAGCAGCCAGTGGTTTAGCGCCGACAGCAGTTATAAAGTTAGGATATACTGAAGCACATGAAAGTATTTCCTACGAATAGACAATGAGACAATGTGCACGACTGCATTGAAAGACAAAGGACATCCGTATTTTATACAATATTCAATAAAGGTATAATTTTGAAGCCGTTTCAATATCGTATTGAATAGCTTATGTTACCGCGTAGGAAGGTATTTTATGTAACTGAACGATCCGAACAGTGAAATGTTAATAAAATTGATTAAAATATTAATGCGTGTAAATGTCATTTAAATTTATCGTTATTTAAAATGTTTCCGAAGATTAGCAACCTCTATTTACCAAATTTATATTTATTTAATTAAAATTGTTTTATTATTAATTGAACTTTTCATACAAGTAAAATTTTTATGTGCCTCTACTCTCTATTTCATAACATAATTTTATGACCAAAGAGCATCTAACAAACAAGATATACAAACTTTGAATGAAATAAATTTCTACGGTCTTCCAGAACCTACAAGCATTGATTGTAGGTACAATTTAGATTTTAGATGTAACTACAATAAAGCGGTCAATCATAGGGGAAGTGGGCCCAAAGGGGGCACCTTACCGGAAAATTAAAAAAAATGAACTTTGAAAAGAAGTTAAACCATTTATTTTTTTGCAAAAAGTTCCATTAATAAATACTTTTGAATGCTAAGTGGTTAAACTTGTCAAAAGTTAAAGTATATAATAATTATTAACAGTTTACTAAAAGCCTACGATTGCCTGCTTTGCCCGAAGGGGAGGCCTAAAGCGGGCTTTCGTTTAGGGCAAAACGGGCAGTAGTTAGGTAAAGCGGGCAGGCCTGGATTTAAACAGCAGATTTCAAAATATTCAGCCACAAATAATATATTATATATCTAATAAATAGAGTAAAAGACAAAAATATTTTATAAGTTATGTACTTATTTCAAACAGTCACACAATTATTTTTAAATTTAAATATGAAACAAAGGAACTTAAAAAAATAAAAGTCTCATAAAGTCTCATAACAAAATTAAAAATAAATTTATAATTGTCATTAATGATGAAACATATTATAAAGGTCAGCATAACATGTGAACGACAAGTATTTAAACAAAATAAATCCTAAAATAATGTAATAGGTAGGTATACAAGTTCCATAAATTCTTGTGTAGACAGCCCGTAAAATAACGAGTCCACGTATTCCAAAAGCTCCATACCTTGTTCCGTAGAAAAGACAGTATGTAGTAAACCTAACAATTAGCTCATAACACGAACCCGATTTAAGATGTCTTTGCAATGTCGTTCTTGGAATCCCATATTTAGTTGCTACTTTTTTGACAGGTTTTCCTAACTCTTGCACTTCACGCATTGCTTGCTGCATATTTGAGCATTGCCATAAGGCTTGTGAAGTTTTACGCTTATATTTACTAACCATCGGAAAGGAAAAAGCAAATTCTAAAGCAAAAAATTAACAAAAGAATGTAACATTTTAGCGGACGGGGCAAAGCGGGCGCGTGCCCGCTTTACCCTGCCCGCTTTGCCTTTTTCGACATTTGAAAGGTTCAGACGAAATTCTAGCCTCAAGATTTTTAGACATGTGGATTTTTATGGAACCAAAATACAGCCAGATAGCCACTTAATAACTAACAAATTTTGGTTAAAGGATTGTAAAGACCAAAATAAAAAGAACACATATTACATACCTTGCAATATTTTTCAAAAATCATCGAAAAACATTTATTTGTTGCAGCTTGTAAATGCGTGCTCGCAAGCGAATCGAACGAATGCCGCGAGGTGGGCTAGGGGTGCGGGGATCGTGCTCACGTGTCGCGCGCGCGCCATTATTTAAAATTTCGATACTATACTGAGTGCCTGCTTTAGGCTCTATGCCCACTTTAGGCCTCCTTCCCCTATAGGTATTCAGGATTAATATACGAGCTTCAGGTAATCCAATACGCAAGTCTGTTTCCTAGTCTCTATTACATTGTATACGATCATAACATGACGCGGTTGATAACCATGTATCTTAATAAAAACACTTTTATTGATATTAATTGCATGCAAAAAATACTGGCTCAGACTGACGGTAAATGAAGCAATCCCAAGAGATTTTTACACGTGTAGAGAAGTTACTAGGTTTTTATATTTTTTGGTTTTTATGGCATTCAAATGCTTTATAAATATAAATTTATAAAGAATAGAAAAAATTCGATCACGAGGCGGGACTTGAACCCGCATCCTTCGCGCCATTCCGGGGCGGATGCCTAACCAACTCAGCCACTCGTGACCCGCCTGAGCAATCGAATTTATTCTATCCTTTCAGTTTTATGTGTCTTAAGGGACACACCGCGCGCCATCTATTGAGATGATTTAACAACCATTTCAACCAATATGAAGCACTTTTCAGTGAATACAATATTGTAACGATGGAACACGACCTTTTCTTGAATTTATATTTTTTGGTTTTTATGGCATTCAAATGCTTTATAAATATAAATTTATAAAGAATAGAAAAAATTCGATCACGAGGCGGGACTTGAACCCGCATCCTTCGCGCCATTCCGGGGCGGATGCCTAACCAACTCAGCCACTCGTGACCCGCCTGAGCAATCGAATTTATTCTATCCTTTCAGTTTTATGTGTCTTAAGGGACACACCGCGCGCCATCTATTGAGATGATTTAACAACCATTTCAACCAATATGAAGCACTTTTCAGTGAATACAATATTGTAACGATGGAACACGACCTTTTCTTGAATTTATATTTTTTGGTTTTTATGGCATTCAAATGCTTTATAAATATAAATTTATAAAGAATAGAAAAAATTCGATCACGAGGCGGGACTTGAACCCGCATCCTTCGCGCCATTCCGGGGCGGATGCCTAACCAACTCAGCCACTCGTGACCCGCCTGAGCAATCGAATTTATTCTATCCTTTCAGTTTTATGTGTCTTAAGGGACACACCGCGCGCCATCTATTGAGATGATTTAACAACCATTTCAACCAATATGAAGCACTTTTCAGTGAATACAATATTGTAACGATGGAACACGACCTTTTCTTGAATTTATATTTTTTGGTTTTTATGGCATTCAAATGCTTTATAAATATAAATTTATAAAGAATAGAAAAAATTCGATCACGAGGCGGGACTTGAACCCGCATCCTTCGCGCCATTCCGGGGCGGATGCCTAACCAACTCAGCCACTCGTGACCCGCCTGAGCAATCGAATTTATTCTATCCTTTCAGTTTTATGTGTCTTAAGGGACACACCGCGCGCCATCTATTGAGATGATTTAACAACCATTTCAACCAATATGAAGCACTTTTCAGTGAATACAATATTGTAACGATGGAACACGACCTTTTCTTGAGTTGGTTAGGCATCCGCCCCGGAATGGCGCGAAGGATGCGGGTTCAAGTCCCGCCTCGTGATCGAATTTTTTCTATTCTTTATAAATTTATAAGTTACTAGGTTGTTACCACATTAAATAGGAAATATCTTGGAAATATTAATTTATCTAAAAGAATTCACGAAAATTTTATAATTACATCGAACTTTATGTCGAATAATAATTAACAGATAATCGATAAAATTAATTATCATCATAATATAAGAGTTAGCGCGCAAGAGCAACTTTTTCTCCGCAACTATTTTGTCTCTCGCATCAACTCTATGGGGAGTTGCGTCGCTACGTGCGCAGTGCGCACACTTTTTTACTAGCCCATAGAGTTGAAGGAAGTGACAAAATAGTTGCGGAGACAAAAGTTGCTCTTGCGCGCTCTACAACATTTTGATATGTCTCTGAGGTTTTACGATTGAAATTTAATTACAAAATGTAAATGCGACCGGATGTTTTACTTTTTTAAGTATGCGCTGAATAAAAAATGTCCATTACCGCCGTGTTATTTGCACGCCAAAATTTAAATATAAACTCTTGAATTGGTCTGAAAAATGGAAACATACCAGACCCGAAATAATGAGGTGAACGTTTTAACATGCTGTTTGTTCTGGGAAAATTTGTATATTATTCATCTATTTTAAGTACATAACAAGCACAATCAACCTAATTACACCGTGAGTGATTTTAATATTTCGTTGAATATGGGTTGATAGAAAATCATTAATCAGGTTATAAGAAATGTTTTCATATTGTTTGTTTGATAAATAAGCTAGGGTTTTCTGTTGATCAGCTGTTAATTGTTATAGTATAATAATTTACAATAATGTCTGTGTTTTTGACTCAATTAATAGAGCTTATAAAGTTTTTGAATCATATCTAGTATCTGCATTGAACTTGCGTTTATTTTAAAATCTTACTAATATTATAAATGTGAAAGTTTGTGAGGATGGATCGGAAAATACCCGTGTCTCCGTCGTTGATGCGGCTTGACGGAACACAGTGGGGTTTTGGTCGGTAGGAATCCACGGCCCCCTCCCCGGAGGCCGTGGGTTATGCAAGATTTCCCCACTTAAAAAAAAGGATGGATTGTAAATCTAGTAAGTAATCTATAATTCTGGAATAGTCATGATTAGAATGAAGAACAATTTCGTATGGCACAGTTTCAAATGTGGTTAGATTAGAAGGTTTTTGAATGCCACTATATTGAAGCTTTTCGTCTTCGTTGTATTACGGCTAAAAATCTATGATTATTAAAATTATTTAACTTTGTTTTAAAGTTATAACGGCACTACTAAAGGTATATATACATTTTACAAAATGTTTGATGTGCCCGATTTGATTTTATGAATGAAATGCCTCCAAGGTTTGAATGATCAAAATCAACATTTGTTCATTACACAGTACTATGATATAATAGAAGTGTACAAAACCAACATGTCATTGATGGTTGAACAATACAGGTACTTAAAAGTAATACTAGTTGCACGGGACTTATTCCGATAAATTTATAGCTATGAGTATACTAGATATATATTTTCTGTGTTTACATAGCATATTTTACCGTTACTTTTTAATATGGTTTTATGAAAATAGGCATGTTATAGTAGATTTTGCATATTGTATGTATAAGTATAGAGAATAGAGGCATATCGCGGATTTATTGTAACGTTTTTACAACTGCTGCTCTCAAAAATACCCTCTATTTTTCTTTATAATGAACCCATCAACATAAAAATTTTATTACATGTAGATAAATATGTTCTTACAACTTGAAACTACATTATAACAATCTAAAGCTGTCATTGAATGTGTCAGCTGACAGTCAATTACGAACGAATATTAAGTTCTTCGCTAACGATGTGTTAATCAAATATCGTTGACATGCTATTCTATTAACATAGATATTGTATTGATAGGTGACAAAAAATATTGTCGTTAATTTATATTAACATAATCGTTGATTGGGATATACTATATTATGTACCTGTGTGTGTGTGCTGGAGAGTGGAGACAACATAGTTAATAAGGTGTTATTTTTACTATGCATTTAAATAAAATACGAAATAAATATGTTTTTGTGTGTTGTGATATATGTACATAACTAGAATTTGAAAATCGTTATTTGATAAATGAAATAGAATTACCTATTCTATAAATCATAAATAAAGGAAGCAATTATTGACTTTTTTGTAAAAAAAATGCACAGTCCTATACTTAGATAAAAAAAAACAAAGTTAAGATAGCAAAATATGGATAAAAATTAAAAATAAATATTTCTCGTCACAACGTGATCAAAATATGTAGAGTCATCATATTTTTGGTGTATTTTCAACACCTTTTTAACAGAGTTATAATCGTTGAGATAAACAATGTTTGTTTACACAAATTGGACTTTTATGGGTACACAAAATTCTTCATAATAGGCAAAAGGTCTATAAATATACTTTTACACCGATAGTGAACTGCTGTGAAAAATGTTCTTATTTATAGTTTTGTTTTAGGTGTAAATTGATATTAGACAAAAAGCTATGAAAAATGCTTGAATGTATTGGGATTAAGAGAGTGGAAAATAATGTTTTCTGTCGTCTTATATTTTCCAAGTTCGTTCAACAAATACATAACTTAAAAAATATGTTTTTCAATAGACTAGATCACACGATTGTAGGTAAAAAATTGGTAGAATTTATTTATTTATGCTTTATTGCTCTGGATAAATTACAAATTGATACATAATTGAATGTTAAAGTTGTCAATCAAATCAATAGGTAAAGATAACTCATAAGAATGAACAGAAATATTTTTGTTACAAGATTATAAATAGGTAACAAACACATCTATATAGCTACCTATTTCTATTTAAGAGCGACGTCACTGTCTGAAGGAGACCCTTCTACCAAAACACTGAGCGCATCAATAATAATTATATTAATCAGTTAATGAGAATCAAAAAATTAATTTGCACTCATTAAATATTGTTACGCAGCTCTCATTAAGTACGTAAGATAAACCGGTTCTAATGATGTTTATCACAGTGAATGACCATTTAAATTATGTGCCAAAAGTATTACTAGAAGAAACATAAAAGCAAAACATTTTAATTGGAAGACGCAGAGCGAAGAAATCGCATCTCTTTTCGGAAATAACGTTAGACAGTGACGAATGAAAAGGAAATGGGAGACAATCTTTGACTTCGAAACCGTTCGCTACAAATTCACACTATTATTTAAGTCGGCTAACAAAAAAAACATTAGAATAAAATAGAAAACACTTTATTGTACATTGCTCACAAAAACAAAATTTACAGAAACGATATGTAACTTAAAATACACGTACAAAAAACATTATTATTATGTATTTGCTAATTCATCTTCACGCTTCGCTTCTAACGAATGAGCTTTTTGAATACTTATCTTCTTCTACATACAATATTAAGAATTTGATTTAAATTTGAAGTGTTAAATGAGTTTTCTTGTTGACGAATTTCTAAGTTTTTCTATGTAGAGTATATTGTTATAAACCGATGAGACGTAACCGTTAAATTGAAGCACTGATGAGGATCCAACGGAATAGAGTTTTGTAAAAAATTATTTTATAACTTCGACTTTATACTATTTCCTAGGAGTATTTAATTTATTAAAATACCTATGAGGCTACAAAAATAACGCCTGAATAACTGCGAGAATTTAATTTTAAAGATTGGTTTAGTTTTACAGTAACTATAAAATACCAACTCACAGCTCTATATTTAATAATTGCCATTCCCAATCATATTAACACCTAACATTATCTAAATCGTAAAGCTCTGGAATTCGATTACCATGGAAGCTGTTTCAGGTGTACTGAAACTTAACTACATACAATTATGTTCCTATATCAGAGTAAATTTCTAGTTAAAGTTTTGCCGGCATTCCTCGGTATAGTCGACCATACGGCGCGACAGAGTTCAGACGTGCCGTACCGCGCGACACTTCGAAAAACACGCGGCAAACTCCGTATCTATTAAACAATAAAAATAACAACATAAAAGGGAATTATTTATAAACATTCCTGCCCAATACTACAACATTAACATAGTTTGTGAATAAGTGAATGATTTTCAGTGATCCGTAATTATGAGGTCAGTATGCCTGCAGTATCTGATAAGAACTTTTACACTTCTTGTCTTAACTAAACTCGTTTGTTATGAAACTGCTTATCTAATGTAGATTGCACTCTGTTTGTGTTTAGTTTCTTTTTTCGGTTATTTGTGTCATAGTAACTTCGATTGATGCCGGATACATAAAGTTCAATGAATTAACCTTAACCCTACTTTCGTAACTGAATTTGAATGAATTGTTGTCTAAATAGCGTGAAAAATTAAATAACAATAAGATTTAGCGGTTGTGTGCTATGAATATAATATGTTAACAATGGTTACATCATCACAATATTAACTATGTAGTTAGTATCTATGTACAGTATATGTAGTTTCTGTAGTATGTAGGCATTTTTTAAATATATTCTTTCTTTTTTTTTGCGCTATCCTTATTCTTCTCACATTTCCTTTCCTACCAGGTTGCCTGGCTGAGATTGTTGTGTAGCAATAAGGCCGCCTATTGTGCAAAATTTTTGTACCTCATTAATTTGTACCACATTTCCTACATTGTTTTTGTACAATGAAGTGTTATAAATAAATAAATTAGCGTTAGAAATATACTTACTCCACCCACAAGAATGAATAAGTCTTTGTAAAAATTGACAGTAGAGTTAAATGTTAAAATGATTATTAAATAATATTATATTAAATGTAACTTATTTTATTCATTCATGAACAATGAAATTAAATTGTAAACTACACCATATTTTGAAATTAAATAAAAAGCAAATATGGAGAGAGATTTAAAAAATTCCAAATTGCGAAAATATTTTTAAAACGAGGTAACATAAGACAAACGCATGGTTTCAATATCTGTTAATTAAAAAGCACACGTTGCTCTTTGGTTAAAACTTTTAATAACGATGAAAGTTGCGAATAATTTTCGATCTAAAAATTTGGAAGTTTTGAACGTTTAATTTCTCTATCTTTATCTTTATGCTCTCTTTTAGAATAGAAATGTTAACATGATTTGTCACTCTGTAAGACATTCGATAAGTTATCGACTGATAAAAATCTATGAATTATTTATATTCGATGCGGTCATTGACATTTGAATCGCAAATCTCAAATTTTCCTTTGCCTATTTATTATCGTCTGCAATTATAATCTTGCATTAATTTATGATAAAATGCATTGTTTTTAAAATAATTTTTGTAATTTTTTGAGCCCGAAAAATTGATTTACGTCACAATTTAAAAAAATTCAATGCTCTACATATTATATTGAATTCGAATATATTGTACAAATGAATTAGTAACCGGATAATTTATACTACCCGTGTATATTATAAATAATACTAAAATGGTTATATTAAAATACAACACTAAATATTATATTTAATGAAAAAAAAAGTTTTTTTATACTTTGTAAAGTTGTTTCAATCACACAATCAGTACGCAAAATTATTAAAGGTCCCGGAGTTACATACGATTTATCTTTGTATTTTCGTTGTTTACTATGACCACAAAGTAATCCTTATATCTTATATTTAATCTTCATAATGTTGTAAACCCACTTTTTATATTGTCAAAGTTGATACAATAATATTGTAAACATAATCACCGATTAGCGCTTAGTCTGGAGATTGTATCTTAAACAAATTAGATGCTAATTTTTTATGAATCAATAACTAATAGATAGTTATCTTGGATAAATTTTTAATTGACGTATAATATCTATAAAATTAAACAGCTTACGACTATTTGTCTGACTCTTTTGGAATCTTTATTGAAACATTTACATAAATAAGTATGCTTATTAAATTATTAGGAATTTGGCTTTACATGTAAAAATCATAATCTGCCTGACTCGAACCAATTGCAGTAGCTTATTTACGTTTTCAAGCAACAAAATTGTAGCGTGCAATTAAAAAAGATTGCCTTACAATTTCTCTTGCATTTAGATGAAAATCACGAAGTATTTTTCAAAGACGGTATGTCGACTCTTGACCTAGTACCAAGGCTATGGTTAGAACACATAGAAGTGGCTTCTAGCTGTAATTTACGCCACTGTAATGTAAAGGCATCGCTTTGAGATGTTGCAAAAACTGGGACAAACCCTTCCAAGACTTAGCATACTTGTTTGGCTTTGGGTTTTCGTGGTTTCCAGGAGCTTAAAGGTTTTAGTTAGCATATAATAGCTCTTGGAACTTGTTTTGGACTTTGTTTAGGTAGGTTGGTTGAATTTATAATTCATTCTATGTTTTTAAACATTTTATATTTTAAAAGATTATTATTTATGCAGCAGGTAAATCCATAATTAAGTTTACAGTTATATTTTATTTTATAATTTAAAAATTCCTTATTCTGTGTAATTAATTTTAATCATTTTGAATTTCAAGTAGAATGTTAATCATTTTGTTTTGCTTCTTAATTTTTCATAAGCTTAATCAACAGAGCTAAATGCGATTTTACTATCTAGGCACAGTTTCACTCCAATCAAAAATTTATTTCGAATCTGACATGTTCCAACGAAAATCACAACAAAAAGTTTCACAATGCTACCGAAGAGTTTTCTTAACCAAAACGCTTTAAACAAACTTTATGTCGATGACGTCACTGTGTGAGTCATAATTGTAACACTTTCGGCTCAATTAACACATAACGATAAAATTCAAGCCGGTATGTTTGTCTCGAGATCAAAGCATCGCGGAGTAAAAGTTATCAAACCCTTCAAACTTCGATTTTGTTTGGGAAATAGTTTATTTCTTCAATTCGTTACATAATTTGCGTTTCAGCAGATTGTAACTGAATTTTTTATGTGTTTGGTTAAATGTTAGTGATGCGTACGAGATTTTATTGTAACATAGTCTGAGTTCCTTTGTAGAAATTTATTTAATTTTGGTAAGTTCACGTACTTCAATAGCTTTTCAAAAAGAAAACTAATGAATCGATCAGTCAATGAAGACGTAAAATTGATATCGCGAACTTAACCAAGGTACATCTTATTATAAGCTTTTTTTCCATAAATTCTGCGTATCATACAATTTTTTTAATAAATTGTATCTGCAGCCAACCGGATAAAGATGATATTCTAAGATACAAACTTATATAATCTAAATTGCTTTAATAAAACTATTTTAACGTATTTTATGATTTAACACATTCAACCAATGAAATGCTAGTTTATGAGCAAATGAATACGTTAATTGTACAAAGTTGAAAAGCTTCTTAATGGCGAAAAACTACTTAAAAGGTCAACAACCTTACCATAAGTGATATCTAGTCACGCGTTTAAATTTTGTACAATAGAATAATATAAACGTTTTTATGCGAAAGCCCTGATGGTGAACATGACGTTGCCATAATTTTTTTGTCATTGCCGCTTGGTACACGTTATTTATTTTACTTTTAATATGTTTATGGGCTTACTCGTGAGTTTACACGTGTTTTCGTTTTTCATTAATTAACTGTGTTCTTTATAATATGTTACTTTAACCACGCGACACACGTCAAATTTGGTACAGTTATTTCAATATGCAAAACTAGTCATTTGAAACAAACCCAATATTATTTGTATAAGCACTTATTACATTTCAATTTGCAAGTGGTATAAAAACCGTAATATAATGTCGTCTCAATAGCTTTTGTATTCTCTTACTTTTTGCCATTATTTCCTGTTAATATATTGACACTACAGCAATAAGTTTGGAACCGTTAAGGCTTTAGCTGTGAAGTGCTTATGTTAAATTGTATAAGTAGTTACAGACACTAGCCACGATTGCCCTCGAGTCAAGCAATTCTAGACTAGAGAAATATGTAGAGACAATTAATTTTTTCGATTTATTAATTATTATTTTAATTATATTATAACGACGGGAATAAAAAGAATAGGTACAATTTTCCTCCTCTACATCCTAGTTTGAACTTTACTCTCTAAATTTTATTTAAGTACTTCTAGGATCATTGAAAAATGACCTATGAGCCATGAAGCAATAGCAATAGAAACCCATGAAAAAAAATAGTAAAAAATCATTTCTGTGCCATCTTCCCGTCCATTTTCACCAACTATTAAAAATATCGCTTGCTAATTAAACTATTATAGTTTAATACGTGACGCAATTATTATCTTTTATTACGAATTAGTTCCTGTTTTACACAATCACTTACTTAAATATTTTAATTCGAATAAAAATCCATTCACATTAATTAGCGGAAATAGTGTCCTATTGTAATAGTTTTACAGTTTAATCCTCTCTTCCTATGAACCGGAGATTCGTTATAAATAATAATCAGAGTAGGTACTATCAAAGTTTCCGCATTTAGTGCCCTTACGCACTAGCGGTTAACCGCGGGGGCGGCTAACCGCGCGGTTAGCCGCTTTCCCATTTTAAATATGCAACCGCCTATGATTGTACGCACTAATCATAAAAGCGGTTGCATATTAAAATGGGAAAGCGACTAACCGCGCGGTTAGCCGCCCCCGCGGTTAACCGCTAGTGCGTAAGGGCACTTATAATCTATTGAAGGTTAAATAGTTGCATAATACTTAACATTTAATAAGTATAAGTTTGTTAATCCAATAATAAGCTATACAAACGGAACTCATTGGAACAAATACCAGTAAAAATTAATTTTCAGTGAGCAACAAATGTGCGGGAACCTAATAAAATATGTATAAGGAAGAAAACCTATTTCAGATTTTATGAAGTATTTACTGTTCCAATTTAATATTCTATGAACTTGCGTTGATTATTTCAATTATATAAAACTATTCAAAATAACGGTGATGAGAAATCAGAATGTCTTGAAAAGGTATAAGCTGTAAATATTTTATGGGTTATCAAAGAAGATGCAAATTGATTTAAAACAAATCGATGCAAACACGATTATCAAACAGACTGCGAATGTTGTTTCACATCTTATAAATAAAATCTACAAACTGCATACATTTTTTTAAAGATTTATACGTTTTATCTGTAACTGTTGTAAATATTAGAACTTGTTGGTACATCTTGTTATGATAACATTGCCAACTATAAAATCTGTCCTTCAATCATGTCACTTCAATTTCCTGAAGTTGATTCCTGGCCACATCCAAGCGCGCAATTAGGTAGAGGCTCCCGTTTTTCTTTTTAAATAATGCCCTTCTAATTGGCCTGGTAACTGTATCCCGTGTATTCAGGGTAACGATAACACTATCAACGGATGGCTTAGCGGGTTCGATCGTGTGATTTTTCTATTGGACTCGCGTGGATGTAGGCCACCGTGATGGCGATAAGCGCTAGTTGGGAACAATATTCTGTTCGTAAAATCTACCTATTTAATAAACTGCGCTTGCAATTACGCGTGTTAGCATTTTTAGTATTTTAGTAGTTCCATAAACATTGAAGTACAATCACAAGCTCTAGAAAAATATTATTTTTAAAACTGAAAAGTTAATACAAATTCGTGAAAAGCTACACTTGAATATAATGAGCAGAAACGTTGCCTGTTAAATTGTTCCGTTTTTTAAATTATTGTTCGAAATATACTTAAGCGTTCAATTATGACGTGGCCTTTATATCTAAAGTTGACTTATCAGTTTAGACGATAGGCTAAATCAAGGGCTAAATAATAACACATAACGTGAAAGTATAAAAACAATAACAAACAGATAATAAAGTGTCTTGATCGTATGATAGTCAGTTATCGCAGTCTGTGACATAATTTCTATGCAGATAATTTGTTATTGTGTTGTGACAAACTGGTGAGGACTTCTCACGTTTGTTACTAAGCACGTCTGCTTATGCCCATTAGGCCAAAAATAGGAAGATTTATAGTTTGTTATTTTCCTATATTCGTTTAAATGTCTATTCCACCAGATTCCAGAACAAAATACGCTATGTGTCTTTCAAGGCTAATTTATTTGAGACTCCTGTTTTATCCTTCAATATAAAAACATAAATACTTCAAATCTCTATATTAAATTGTACAACTCTCAAATAAAAATCTCATTGTATTGGCTTCCGTACAATCTGAAGTTTTTGTGATAAGAATAGCATCGTGATTTGATAGGAATCAGTAGGTACGTGTACGATCACTATCAATAATTATAGCTAATTGCTTGTATAGGTTTTAATAATCGTATTAATACGATTATTAATATGGTCTTAATGTACCTTCATAGAACACATTTGAATAACATTTATAGATGTGTGTATGAAAATAAGAGTTTAGGCTCATTTTTCAATCCTTGGCTAAAAGTTAAAACGTATTCGTCGATAATAACGTATAAAATTACCATTTCAAAAATGTATCCTAATTGCCCGTATCTAACAGTTTACAGGTAACATTTTCATATTATCGTTTAATACCTTATTAGACGTATAAGTTTTAAACAAGGATTCAAAAATCGGCCATAAACATAATTGTTGTTGTTCAAACATTCATCAAACAGAATATATTTTTTAATTCAATTTATACAAATCTCTAGAAAAATTATTATAACTTATAAACAATTTTCTGTTCTCATAACACATACCTTACTAGTTACTTCTACCGTTACGATGTTGGTTTGTAAACAAATATAATACGCGCGCTCTTAATACAATCGGAGTAACTGATCTTTTGCGGTTGGGATATTTTTAGAGTTCAGATGCTTAAGAAAAGGAAGTATCGAGTACTTTATCTATTTAGCCTATATATAGTTCTATTGATGTGAAATTTGAATAGTCTCACATCGTATTTTGAAATGATTGTCAGTTGCGTAATCAGATTTTTCCTTACGATATTAACTGTGGCGGTTTTTTACGTTTAAATCATGTTTGAGCTTTTTCGGACATTATTATCATGTATAATTTAGAAATTAAAGTCTTTTTAACGGATTTAAACGCGATTTATTCATTATATTATTTTCCTGACGTTTCGAACACTTTACAGCGAGCGTGGTCACGGGGAGACTGACACTGTAAAGTGTTCGAAACGTCGGGAAAATAATATAATGAATAAATCGCGTTTAAAATCCGTTAAAAGTCTTTAATTTCTAAATGTTATAATACTCGCGTAAAATCAAACCCTAGAAAATACTATCATGTATAATGTTCATGATAGAATTGTGCGTTTTTCGTAAATATATCGTAATAATCAGGTTAAAATAAGCAATTAGAAACCTTATAAATGTAAACTGTAAAACTAAAAAGTCGAAACTTAATTTATTACCTACATATCCAATGAAAATGATACGCAGAAAAACATGATATAAAAATACATTTCGCGTCGAATACTCGGCAAGTCTGAAGTATTAAATTGATTGAGTGATACGAGTCGAGTACTTGAAAGTTGACTGTAATTGGTAGTTAGACGTACTAATTAAAAAATCCCGGGAACGCAGTATAGTATCAATGAAGACAGTGTCCTACATTGACACTTTTTGCCTTACATCGAGTTTCTATTATAGAGATTTATTGCGTCAATTTAAGACAATTTCTGATCGTTGTAAATAACATTGTTTAGTAACGTATCTTAGTGGTAGGTGGTATCTACATCCTTTTAAGTGATAATAATTATTTTTTTTATGTATTCTACGTACTTTAAGACAGTAGAGTATTTTTATATTTAAATGATAGATTAGGATTAGGTGTTTTGTGTAGTGCTCTATTTACTCGTTTTCATTCTTCAATCGAACAATTTATTTATAAGCTTGACGTCCAGTACCTTTATTCTGCCATCGTTTTTGAGAAAATATCAAGCTTATTAGCATAAAAACAAATAAAAAGACGTTATGGGCAGAAATAATATTTATTTTTCACAATGCAACACACCATACTGAGTTAGCAAGCAGTGTTGTATTGCAACATAATGTAAATGATAACCTAATTACAACGCCGTATCTTAAGAGTAAAAATTACTCCATCGTGTTCACGCCTTGGCTTTTTATTAGATTTTAATTATTTATACATTTTATCATTTACGAGGAAATGACACAGGTCATCACATTATTCACACTTTCAATTATGTACTTGTACTAGATGTCACCCGCGACTTGTCCACGTTGTTGATGTTTTACATAAAGGTACTGTTTCTTTTGAAAGGTCGCAGTATCTTTTTGATAGTTTTTTTTTTTGTATAATATCAACTATCAGATAGTGAATACTACCACTACAGGATTAATCTCTAAATATAAGAAATTTTTATAGCTCTATATAAGAAATTTTATATATATTCATGAAGTTTTTTTTACTTTTCCAATATGTTTCCAACAGACACGTCTATGTATTTACGACAAATATTTTTTTATTAATCCTTGCAATTATAGAAATCGAAACCTTATTGTGTCAAATAAGAATGCAGGATAGTTAAGTATACGGTAAAATTGTAGCGTCAGACATAGGATAGTTATACAAGTAACTATACAAATAGTTAACTGTACCTGTCTACCGTTCCTGTGGGTAAAGTTCCAACACTTACAATTTTCTATGTAATACTGAGCATTTAGAATATTTTAATCGTATGATATTTTTGTGCTTAGTCGGAGGTTTAAATCTAAGTTTTAGTTTACAATGAAGCACATTATACTTTAGCTGTAAATTCGTAATAATAGCACACATTACAATTGTATATTTCGGAAATAGCAAATGATAACCTGTTACCTAATATTATCTAATCTGCGTAATTTAATTACTTTAATGATTCACTTTGTTATGAATATGAGGTTTAATGGAGCTCACTTTGATAGCTTAATTATTATTGTGCTTGTTCCTACAATATAATAATTTATGCGTATAATTAACATGTTTTACATATTATGGCCATATTACTGGAGCAAATATTCCCAAACGCATTAACAGTGTTTAAGCAAATCTTTTGGTGTTAAATTGGGTTCAAATTAAGATAATATACATATAGGGAGATAGTAGGGCTGTCAAAAAAACTTTTGTCATTTTATTACATTGCACACAATCCAAAAATAACGAATATAATCATCCAAAAATAAAGTTAATCTACACTTAACAAAGGAGCCATCATCCTTAAAGTGTGAAGATGACGATCGTGTCTATGAATAGTCCATTATGTCTTTTAAAGAGTCGTACATTCAGAATGTAAATTAGTTCATGGCAGTGTGTTGTTTGCTCAGTTGACTATGTGTAAACAGCAGCTATTCGACAATTATAAGAATAATTTAACACCATTACATGTAATTCCGGTCAGGGTGAAATAAAAATGTACTTTTGTATGGCCAAATGTGTGTGCAACTGCAGGAAAGACTCTCCAAAAATACTTTTTTATATTTCTCGTATTAAGTCGATATAATATTGGGAAATAGGGAAAACTAAACTGGTCTATTGTTAAAATTTTGTTTTGCCACGTTTGCGCTCTATCAGATAAAGCTTTGGTAACTGATATGACTCTATTTGAACTAGATTAAAAACGCAAATACAACCAACAACAACCAACAAACCTGCAACCAAAATTGTATAATATTCTATTAGCATATAATATGTACGAATTTTATCATATATTTGATTCATGTATGATTTCCGCATAATTCAGAGTAGGTAGTTAAAAATTACTATATAAATTTTAAATTCCATTAAATACTATTTTCTAAGGTAGGCATGAAATAGGTTTACATATGGGAATATGTAAACCTATTATATAACCTTATATTAAATGTGACCAAGAATTCAGGTCTTTGAGAATGGCTTATTCAACCCAACAAGATTGTCATGTAAGCCTCCAAGAAAATGGGTTATAATATGAGTATAACTATGGTATAACGTTGCGAATATCATGTGGGGATTACGTTGAAACGGGACGGTATTTTACAACGAAGAAATCCACGTGTAAGCTATTTGCTTTTCCTTCTGAGATATTTCGCTTGACATATTTTACGTTATTATGTGTAAATATTGGTAAATACCGACGTAGAAGCGTACAAAGGATTTTTTGCGGCTGAATATTAAAAGGGAAAATCATTCAGATATGTTGGTAACAATAAATGTATTGTTGGCAGTCGTTTTATTGTAGAAATTCGCGTTTGTAAGATATATCATATATGGTCTGAGAAAAAGCTGTTACATATAAAACGAATAATCACAGATGATGATATTCGGATTGAAAGAACTTTATGGGGCTTTATCACGTCTGTACCACTGCTTGACTTTCTCTTCAGGCAAAAAGGATGCACTTATTTTTACGGAAACCAACCTAACTTGTTAAATTTACAACAGTTGCTGACGTATACTAACAAAAAATATAAATTTCTCATAAAATAAACGCTATTTCTGGTCACGCCAAAAAATTTAAAAGTACGGAACCACCTGACGTAATTGCTTATTAGCAGACCCATGTGGTAATTTCATGGTATTTGAAGGGCAATGACCTCGCATCGATGTTTGCAGTTTCACGTGAAGTACATTTCTCACGTATCTCAAGTTCTTTGCATTACAAACAATTAGTTATTTACACCTACCAATATTGTTTGTGTAATATTTACTGTCTTGAAACCCTTCAGTACTTTCTTCACAAAAAGTGGATTTAAGTTTCCTGTATAATTATATTACTAGCTTTACGACCGCGGCTTCGCCCGCGTTTTGAAAGATAAACGCGCATATTTCCCGTTTCCGTGGGATTTCCGGGATAAAACCCATATATGTTAATTCATGTTACCTTCTATGTTTGCTAAATTTCATTATAATCGGTTCAGCAGTATTTACGTGAAAGAGTTACAAACATACACGCACATACATCCATACTCACAAACTTTCGCATTTATAATATAAGTAGGATAGGATAGGATATAACGAATGATTCCTAGAGACTTTTGTAAATGATGAATAATACCCTTTTTAATTTAGTTACAAACTCTATTCCCCAATACTCTGGTAAGAGGCAATATCTAAACTTATGCAAAACGATATTTAGGAAAGTTATAATTTTGTAGAAATTATTATCATATTGTCCGATTGTATCTTAATCTGAAGGGATAAGACTAACGGTCCGTTTTCCCTTCCCCAATTACTTATTTATAAAGAATACACCGGGATGCTTGAATGCCTGCTTAGTGCTTAATGTTTTCATATAAAAATAAAAAAATTTCTGTATTTATTAGATGCAAAAATAGTTATATTTGTGTCTAATTGATATTTAAATTTACAAGGACTCTATCTGAATCAGTCAAATCGTCTGCTACTTATTTTTTTGCATTAATTACAATCTAAAATCAGCACATCATAGTCAGCACCTACTAATATTACTTACAAAGAAATAAAATATTTATAAAAGAATATGACGTCTTCAACCCGTTCCTGTTTAATTGCGTCTAATTTTATGGACATACCAATTACCAACAATTCTGAAATCCTCCGACGCTTGGGCGTCGATTCGAGACAGCGAATTAACTTCGTTAAAAATATTACGGTTTTGTGTGAACTCCCTTTTTCTGTTTAAACTGTAATATTATCGTATAGATGCTAGAATCCAAGCTTTATTATCACGCGTGTTATTTTTAACATTTTGTATTAACAATGTGCTATAAAAAGGAAAGGTGATTATGATAGATGAAAGAATATAATAATATATTTTTCTATAGAATCTAGTTACAAGTAGCACACAGTTTAATTACATTCTATTTAGCGGACTTCATTCAAAATTGTGTCAGACTTTCAGAAATGTAATTAAAATTGTACGTTAGGATTTATGAAAGAGACTTGACGAAATAGGCCAGTTGCTACTTGAAAACATGAATAGGCTCTTTTTAGAGTCGAGTCCGGGTTACTCGAAACACAAGGTTACGTTTTCAAAATGTATTGCTGGCTCCGTACTAATTAATGGAAGTGAAACAATTTGTTTACTGCGTTCATTACACGTCGTATGATTTCCATCCATATGTAGATGACAATAGCAATTAATGAAATATACCATTTATCCTAAAAATTCAATGATAACTACAACTAATTGATACGGTACCATCTTATACGTTATGCAAAACATACACATGATTCAAATGAAAAATCAACAGTTTTAAGATAAAGCCCCGTTTGGCAGTTTAAAGTTTTACGAACTAAAGTTAACGTTTGAAAATTTATCACCAATCATCACCTATAATGTTGACGCTAATATAACCTGCGCTTAAATTTAACTTTGTGAATCACATAATCAAGAGTTTAACCAGTGGGCGTTTAGTGTTCGACTTCAAATATCATTATAAAGTTTGACAAATGCCTATTTGATGCCCGCTTACAGTTAGCCGTGGCTCTGTGGGCGACCTTATGAATTTTATGGCTTTTAAATATTTTTATTCCCAATGTTTTATTAATTCCAATGCTAATGTGAAATAAACATTTTATTTTAGTTTGCGGTAGTATTTATGGTTCTGATTTAGTGTAATAAGTGAAAGTGTTTTAATTTGTTCGTTTTTGGGTTTACATTTTATTAGTTACATTTTAATACATAAAGATAACATATAAAATTAATTACAGCTATATTCAATAATAACTATTATTAGAAAAATAATTCTTAACGTAAGAGATAATTTGATATTACATATTCCCTATATTCTTAATTTATATGCGAAAATTATACAAGCAAACATTCATTTGGATTCAAGTTCGTGTAATACATTATGAATGTATACGTATGAAACCTGTCCTAGGACAATGTAATAGAGATTTGGTATTCATTGAATAACTAACAATGTTATACTAGCACGGGATTCAGTATTAATATAACTGCTCATGTTATCAAATGAATAACAAATGAAAGCGCCAAAAATGTATTGTTCATTCTCCATTTATGATAAAATATTCAAATTTTACACATAAAAATATTTTTTAACTTCAAAGTTTTAAAGAAGAGATGTAAAAGTGTAGCTTCGGTGTTTTTAGGTTATCTAAACAAATAAATAAAATAGATTTATGTTCCAACTTCTAACCCGAGGGCTTGGCTTACTTCACTTTATTTAAAAGAAGCCTAATGGATTTGAGACATTCATTGATTTACTATTTGAAACCGAAACAACAGCTAAGAAGATTTTTTGTTTAATACGAAAATAACTATTATACCTTCAACTGAAATTAATTTAATAAATTTTAAAACAGAAACGAAACCATTCATCACCCATTTAATTTAATCTATTAAATAACATCAAATAGAAATTGTTTCTCACCCTATCTCATAACTCATATCTAAACATAATTCAATTAATCTACATGATAACTTATAACACTTCAAGTCAACTCAACAAATCAATACACTGACATTTCAATTCGAATATCCAATTGTACCAACATCCAGAAGCCCTTATATTAAATATTCTAACATATTATTTGGGAACGTTGGCGCTATGTTGACGAAAAGCCATTAATCTTCACGTCACTTATTTTTTGTTTGTAACACGCGCGTATCAACAGCATCGAATTACAGATATTAATTATGAACCCTTTAATGATTTATCTAATTCAGTTACGTGTTGTCATTCGTGTTGTCTGTTGCAATACTTCATTCTCTACTATACAGTTTACTCTATCAGTGTAGTTATATTAGAAAGTAGAAAACTACGAGAAGGAAATGAGGGAATAAATATTTTTGGATTGAAATTTGATATCCTGTTGGTGATAGGAGTTTATATATACAAATGTGTGTATGTCAAATACCTATCTGTCATTGTATAATTTTTCTCTTCCGCCTTTACCCTTTGTACTACGCGTACCTATCGTCTAATAAAGAATCTCAAGTTTATTTAACAATCTTTACTTTTTCCTGCCCAAAACCCATCATATCCAACTTTTACTGCGATGTTAAATAACATTCAGAATACTTGTTTCTAAATGCTATTCACATCTCCCTCGAAATAAACTAGAAAATGTGAAAAATATCACAGAAAATAATAAAAAGATGTTGAAAACGAAATGTGTCCTTAAAGACTTAGTAACACATCTAAGACCGTGAAGCAATGAAATCTTTCTTCATTATTTGGACATATTATTAAGTTTCAACCTAGCAAAATACTAATCCTATACAATATTATTCAGTTTTTTGCTCTATCTGCAGAAATCACATATTTAAACTAATTTAAAGTTACATAAATTCACATTCATTCTTATAATGGCGAGAAAAAAGTGAAAAGAAAACGCATATTGAGTTACGTTCATTAGAATATTTTATTTTGGATGTGGGTTCTATAGTTGTATAGATAATATTTTCTAATCTATACATAGATTATATTGCAACATAATGTTATTATTATTTAAAAGATTTAATCTGAGGCAGCAAAATCCCAGTTTGAACTTGGTGCAAATTTAAAATATGATATTATTTTCATAATAAAGCAATTATCTTCACATACCTACCTATTATGTGAATACTTTATTGAAAAAAACCTTTATTGATTATAAAATATATTATATAAGTAATGTATAATGAATGCATTAGAGTAAGATTGAAATGTAACAAACGTGTGGGAAGCTGTGGTCTTCAGTCCACCTCACGATTTATAGAGTGAGTTATTTGTTTTACGTCAAGAATTGATCGATCGTTGGCGTTGATAGTTTTTTTATTGTTTTTTTTAGTAATATGCATATTATATCAATAGATATATTTCTAAATCAGAATACTGCGTCAGAAAATTCCATTAAATATGCATAATTTCAAATTAACATTGTAGAATACTGATTAGCGAACATTTACAATATTATAAGCAGTTTTGAATATAAACGTACGTAGCGCAACGTAGAGGAAGAATTCTTTCAATTATTATAATACATAGGTACTAGAAAAAAACTTTTATTGATTA
Source organism: Colias croceus (assembly GCF_905220415.1). Classification (NCBI taxonomy): domain Eukaryota; kingdom Metazoa; phylum Arthropoda; class Insecta; order Lepidoptera; family Pieridae; genus Colias; species Colias croceus. The sequence goes on from NC_059553.1 coordinate 5,360,991, forward strand.
TTTATATTATACTAGTTGCGCTCGGCGGTTTCGTCCGCATTGCTCCGCTCCTGTTGGTGTGCCCGTTGGTCTCAGCGTGATGATAATAGGTATATACCCTTCCTCGATAAATGGGCTATCTAACACTGGAAGAATTTTTCAAATCAGTCCAGTAGTTCCTGAGATTAGCGCATTCAAACAAACAAACAAACTCTTCAACATACATGTATAAAAATATTAACATTTTCCTTTCTTATCTTTCCAGATCTTTTGGAGCGATCGACTGAATATCTAACACTGAAAATGACTGAAACTGGCGTCACGTGAAGATAGTGAAAGTTATTACACAACAATTGATTTATTTAGTGAAATTCTGTGCATACCTTGGAACTGTGTGATTTAATTTGTGTTTAGCGACATGTTGTGTCAAAGGCCTTTACTCTACGTCTCATTGTAAGTATTGTGTAACAGAAAACGAGTTCTAAGTGCGTACTTTTTTGCGATCAGGCGGGTATATGAAATGACACACTTGCTATCGTATTGCTTTTGATGTAGCAACACAATGGAATCCAAAACAATTGTGTGAAATAAATTGATAAGTCATTTGTGACACTGACGCTTCTTTCATAAAATAATGTCATTGATTAACTCAAAACAAGCTCAAAATCATATAATATTTGTATTATATACCTGTACAAATTATTATCGCTGAGGCTAGGTATATAGATGAAAAAGCTGTCGTTGCAGTTGGCTGCATATTATTTTGTGAATACATTTCACGAATATATTTTTAATTTTTATATTCCTAGATTCCTAGTAGCTTAATTTCCGTGGCAACTGATTTACTGCCCCCCTAGCCAAGTGGTTTTCTGTTAGCGTAGCGTTCAATAGAATAGACTACGAATGTATGAGATTGACGTAAGCTGTAGATAAACGTATCTACAGTTGTATATGCTACATTGCATTGTATATGCTATGGATAATATAGTAACCGCAATCTATAAGATACGTAGTTAATGTTTAGTATTTAACCAATAGCCCGACAACCATAAAATGCTTCATTGAACTTTATAAAATGATTTATTCGTTCCATTGAATCTGAGTTGGTAGCCAGTGGCTGGTCCGCTTGTCTGTATGTTACTGCTCTACATTATTAATGTTTTGCTACCAGTACTTGTAATATTATGCATAATATTTAGAATTTCTCATTTTTTCATAAGTTCAAAAGCAAACTTTGCAGAGAAAATAAAATTTTGGGTAGAATTGGAATCATTCGGACGTCGCGTCGCTAGATACTGATGGACCTTTAACTTTTGAATTAGGTTACTTATTGCTGAAAATGGTATGCGTAACATCAATTTATTATTATGAGAAAACTTTAGAAAACACTAACACGAAGTAAATTATCTTATAAGTGGTTGTTCTTCGGAACAAAATAACTTTATGCTTTGGTCTACCAGGTGGTTACAAGAATAAGTTTAAAATCAATTATTTGAGTCGTAAATTAAATAATAAAGCGTGTATGTATTGATATAATAATATGTTTACAGTTTACTATAGACATAAGTGTCTCATAAAATTAATTTTATAGTGTAGGTATATTTTTAATATCTATATTAACGAGCGAGAATAAACTAATATGGTTATAATAATTAATAAACTTAAAATATTACGCTTGTCTATCTTTATGGCTGTAGTTTAAAATTATGTAGGTATGTTTTGTTATCATATAAAATGTGTTAAGTAAGACATTCCTTTATAAAAATATGGTTCTAGACATATTATTTAACAGTGCAAATATGAACAAAATTTATCGAATTAAACATACTACAACTCTCTCCTCAAATATCATTCATACCAAAGTTGATGATTCAATTCGATAATAATATTATAGTGTAGGTAAGAACTAAGAACACTATTATATTATAAACAATTTTCATTGGTTTATCTATTTTGATACTTGCTTCATTTAATAAGACTAAATGCAAATGTAACAACACTATAAATCCGTTTAAGCTAGGAAGAGATTACGGTTGACTTTCGTAATTAAAACCGATCTAATTTCGCTGACTATAAGTTTTAAATTGCATAATTGCGTGGTCGATATTTATGAATGGAGGTTTCCGTAGGCGATCCGGATTTGTACGGGAATGCTGAATATCATGTCATTTGCTAATCTTTGCTTATTTATTAAGACTTGCTTCCTTCAACTTTCGTTCAGTTAATCTCGTTGCAAATTTTCTGCAATCCTGTTTATTATATATCGCCATTTTGTATAAAGTGTTTTAAATATTAAGGCTACACGATAAATTAATTTTAATTAACAAATTGACCACACTAATTGTTCTGTACACCAGAGCTAATAATACATGGTACGGTCAAAATAAATAGGTGATGTTATAAAATAAAATTAAACTTCAGAGTTTAGTATTAGTTTGGTAAAATATATTATCCTCTCTAGATATATTTAAAAGCTTGAATTTAAAATGTATGGTTTAAAAAGTGGTAATGGAGTAGAGTGCAAGTGCATTAGCGCCTTTTCTGAGACCACGTCAGAGTGAGATTTTTGCGCTTTTTGGAAATCTAGTAATTTTGCGCTATAAAACCCCTTTTACTTTATATTAATTATACATCACGAGTTTATAAAATGTCACATTGCTTCGTTGTTTTTATAAACTTAAATAAAATCATCACTGGATAAGTTTTCTATAATAAGTGTGCGCTAACGTGTCAAAATACCTGTCTTTCCCTTATTTATTACTTATCTATTGAATCGTAGGACACGTTCTAGAAGACTGGAACGTTTTGTTATTTGTTAAGATTTATAGTCACGACGAACCGGGGAATTTGTACGGAATTAAATCCTTTGGTTTTTGTGCTTCGCGCACATATAAAATAGAGAGAAATGTACCAACATAATCAGTCTTCGCGATATTTATACAGTATAAGATTTTTACTTTTTGTATGTTTTTAATTTACATTTTTATTATTAAGGATCTATTAACTAATTAGGCCTTTGCGTGTAGTTGATAAAAAATCTAACAACCGTTATGATCTAATATTGTTCAATAAACTAAGTAAGGAATGATATTTAAATTTTGACCACAATACATATTGATTGGCAACATGTAACATTGTAATTTGACGATACAGGTAATTGATTTCGTTTTAGCAAATCAATTACAATCATACAATCAATTGTATTATATTGTAATATAACAATAACGCAAATTGTAATCACAATTAAAATCACGTTTCCTGTAAATTTAATAGCATGACACACGCCTATACAAGTACCTACATATTAGGCTTTGTGGCTTTCGAAGAACTAGAGTCATGCTTCTAAATATGTTCAATGTCATTCGAGTAGCTTTTAAAATCGAGATTGATTAGTGTTAAATCGATGTATACATTAGTTTATGCAAATCGAGTGTTCAATTGAAATCGTACTTTGAATTGTAAAAATAGAGCTATTGATCTGGTATGTTACCTTGGTGAGGTCATACATCGATCGGGTAATTAAATATGGATGTCATTTCTTATTTTGTGATTTTATATGATTCTATTGCAATGTTGTATCATATTTACAATGGAGTTGTATCATATTACAACGAGCACTTGATGCATAGATTACACACGCTATTTTTATATACATCGTTATCTTAATTAAATCGATTAAAATATATTATAAATTAAACGCTTCATAGTAATTAACATTTTGTCAATCAATAACTAATTACTGTATCGTTTTGTAATTGCTTATACAAGGTTCCAAACTTATGAGGTTAGGATGCCGAAAAGCATACCTCGTTGTTCGAATCGTAATGCCAATCGGTTTTAAGAATCGTAAACCAAACACGGTATTGACGTTAAGCTAATATTCGTTTACTTGGCATTTACTGCTGCTTTGTATTTATGACTATTTAGCTGAAATTAACCTTTCAACTTTGTCGTTCGATGTATGATTGTATATAGAATTTATGAATATCGATTCGTAATTACGCTACTATCATAATTCACACACACATTACAGCACACACAGCTTAAGCATTTTTTATAATTTAATTATGAAATTCGTTTAATATTTAAATTTTGTACTTAAAATATGTATATTTATTTATTCCGTAGAATGATCGAGCTAACAACTTATTGCTAAAAATATGCGTTATTATGATTTATATATGCAACAATTTTGGGAGGAAAAACTTTTGGGGTCGTACGCTTCACCCCGCCCTTTCAACTTTCGTCAATTGTAGATACGACTGATAGTGAGCTTATTATAACGACAGTGTATCAAATCAGAATTCACTCGATTAATTTGAATCGAATTGAGGCGTCCAATTTGTGTCATCAACGTATGTGGTCGAATTGAATGTAATCGTCGTAATTGACACACACTTTCTGATAATTTTTATAGTTTGTTTTCAACTAGCTTAATTAATAAAGAATATTTTTGTGGCGCTTTTTCATTGATTCATCATTATTATTAGACGACTAATATTTTTATTATTTCGTTGCATCATTATTATTAGACGACTAATATAATAGGTAGAGATACTATCGCGGCGCTAATTCATAATGGATAATTTTTATTAAGGACCTTAAACAGTACTTTTTTTTAAAATTTGCCAAGTAAGCGCAGTAGTCATCAGGTGCAGATCTGACACCTATTATAACTATTAATTATAATTATTCGCAACTAAATAATATAAGGTGATTAATGTTTATTTGATAACAGCCTGGTAAAGTCGACTTAGTTTGACGGACAGCGATATGCAATACTGTAACACTAACCTATACCTACAATTTAAAATAAGACTGACTTGTTAAAATGTTTTCATCTTGTTACATACTTATAGACTAAATTTAATCCTTCATTTCAGCTGTGTTAAACCTAAACACAATTTATTTTAAGTATTATATTTAGTAATTAAGAATGAACACTTCAAAAGAATTAAACAATCAAAATCAAAGACTTGCATATAATATACTCACGTGAAGGCATATCTATTAAAATACCTACTAGAAAGACCACAAGAAAAATTCACATCACATAAAAATATATTTCAGTCATTTCTTTTAATGTCCATTATGCCCAAGAAGGATTACATTATTTTTCGACAATATCTATACAAATATTATAAAGCTGAAAAGTTTGTTTGTTTATTTGAACGCGCTAATCTCGAGAACAACTGGTCCGATTTGAAAAATTCTTTAGGTGATAGACAGTTCATTTATCAAGGAAGGCTATAGGCTATACATCTTATCACGCTATGACTACAGGGGTGAAACAGCGCGGAGCAGCTAGTCTTTATATATGTATAACTTAAAGATTTTCAAGTACCATCTTATTATCTACAGTTAGTACATAAAATATACTAGACATGTCTAATATGTGGTCGTTTCCAAACAGTGAATCACTAACAAAACATCATAACTATCGCAAGTGAGCGCTAAATGTATCATAATTAAAGAGAATAGTGAATGTAGACAATAATAGCATCCAGCTATGTAGGAAGACTATAATAGCGTTAATTCCCTAACCTGTATCTGTTATGAATGGCTTACACATTTATCACTGTTGCTGCATGTTTACATTTACGATGTGAAAATTATAATATAGCTAAGCATTGCATAAAGCGGTCCGTGTACGCTATAAAACAAGACATATTATAAAGGTGTAAGAAATAAGTTCAGACAATTTTAAAAATGTGTGGCTTCGTAATATTTGGTTAAAAATGATAAACAAGCATGTCAGGATTATGAAAATACACCCTATTAATAAGTTAAGATTTGTTTTAAAAGTTTTGTGGGCAAGTAAGATATATTAAATAAACCAGTTGTTCATTATACTAACAGTTTTACATGAAGATTTATTGTATTGATTGTACACCGTTGCGTGATCAGCGCGGTTTATAGATAAGTCCGAAATCCGAATTATCAAAATCGATTCGCTACGGATATTCTCTTAAAACGTTACTTGTTTTGTTGCTATATGAATAATAATTTTATTTATGGCGTTGGACTACTTGGTTTTTTCTCTTCTTTTTAGATTTTTAAAGTAAAATACTTATGTAGTTAAAAGTAATATGTACTTAGTAAATAAGATTTAGAAAACAATTAGCTTTATCGTCAAATAGTTTTTGTGTGGGAACGAATATTGTTCGCAAAATGTAAAACGTTTATGACTCATATATTATGATAAGGAAATATTTTAGCGCCAATACTAGATAACAGAATATACCGGCGCTTATATGAGTATTGGCGGTTCTGCTATAAAGACATACCAATATTGAACATGTTTATTTTATTTGAACAACTAATAGCTTACGTCTGCTTACAAGTTTTCGATCATTATTCGTTCAATATTTGATGTTTACTCTTACATATAAATGCTAAATTCAACATAATTTTATTATACAAATCGATAAGTATTAACGTGTGAATTTGGATTATTTTTTATTAGCTTCTCTCTCCAAACTGAGTACCTATTTGAATAAGTATTTACCAAATAGGTACTACATTTGTGTATCTTCTCTATTCCTATTTTTTGTTCATGAAATTATTATAGTACAATAGACGGTGCTTTTATTATTTATTAATTAGCAGCCGGAGAGAATATTGTACAGTTAAATTAATAATATGTTACTCTGGATCATAATTAGTACACGTTATTCAGCTTAAACATTATGAACGAATTTTACGAGAGGCGTACTTCAAGCTTGGAAATTAATATTAATTTATACTCGACGACAACTTCACATTCTGTCCAACTAAAAACCTTCATACCTATAACGCCAGATTTTATTTACAAAATTTAACAATTTGAAAAATCTTATGGAAAGCTTATTTTTATGTGATTGATAGACGAATATGAAAATTTTATTCGTAATACAACGTTACTTCAACAATCGAGTTAATTGCTATTAAATATAGTACCTACCTATTTACTATTTACCAGCTGTTATGCTCTATTTACGCGAAAGAACTATGAATAATTTCTACAAAATAAAAAAGAGTGCGTACCGAGCACACGTGTCATGCGTGTCATATAGGTGAAACTTATTTAGCAAGATTCAAAGACAACAAAATCGTCGCCTTACTTCATGACGTGACGGTATTGGCATGAGGCGACTCGCAACGCGCCTAAAGAAGTTTCACTTCAAAAACCTTATTTGATAAAGTTATAAAACGACAACCTACGGCAATAAAATAACAAGCACCTTCCGTAAGCGTTTCCATTCAAATAAAATATTAACGGTCATATTCGTTACATCGTGAGCCAATAATAATTTGCATGGCAATAAGGAAGAATCGCCTCCATCCATGGAACGCTATGTAAAATGTCAAATAAATAAACGGGAACTAGTGAGGCGTGCGAAAATAGCATCACGATTGAAATTATGGGGTATTCGTTCGCTACGTGGTAGGTCAATGTTTCGGCCATCGATAGGATCCGCCATACTTGCGATAGTTATTGTTTTATCGTTACTGCAGAATATCTTAAAAAGATGCATGTTGAGTGAATCTCAGCTGTGAAGTGGGAATTTGGAAGCTCAGCTATGTAGAGCAGGTAATTATTGCAATCATGATATTGTGATTGAATGTTTTTTCCACCCCTTCATGTTCTTCTAATAAAAGAAGTTCCACAAAGATATCGCAGAAAACGTTTCATAAAGCTGATCATAACGATATAATAATAATACCGATAACCATAAATGTTCTCATTTTTAAATGTCTATATAGAAAACAAACTACGTCGCAAATTCATGGTTCCAAACTCGTCTATAAATCAACGTCAGGTCTCAATACGCCTACTTAGCCTAAATTAAATGCGAACATCGTTTTAATAAAAAATTCTGATGTTACAAATTAATCAATTCACACCGGGGCAACGACATGTCATCTTTCGAAGCAAGGTCGTATTCATAAGTTTAAATGGACTAGAAAATTATAGATGCAAAAATTGGAGAGGTTTTTTGCGATAAGTAGTTTTTGGACACAATGTCCTGCAATGTCAGTTCTATGATTACTGAAACTGAATTTATTACAGAATATTGTGTTGTAAGTAATTAGTTTGTTATCGTTTATATTTGTAATTTGTAAAATCTCTCCTAATGGTTAAGCTAGATATAATATTATAATATGGCCTATGCCTAAGATGGAACGAAGAAAAATAACATTACGGTACCGTAAAGTTAATATCCCTAAATTTTACCAAAAATACTTTCAACAGTATCGATTACTTAATATCTAATTACCACATGACCCACTCGGTCGTATACACATTATATTAGGTACTTATATCTTACGGGTTAATGTTTTAAAATAACTTTGACTTCGCCCAGCCGCTGGTGACATAATTATACGCTCCATTTAATTTTCCTAATGCTTGCACTTAATCGATATATCACATTCCAATAACCAGATGGATTTAAAGCGAGTTAAAATTTAAAGTGCGTAGTGTTACAAGCATTTATACATTTTTACTTCATTGAAAATTATTATACATTGTCTCTACAGGGTGTCCCACTGTTGGTATACTAAGCTCAAAGGAGGTTATAGTTTTGCATACGCTGAGTACGTAAAAAATACTTATAAAATTCCAGACGAATTTTTTTTTCAAATAGATGAATTCTTAAAACTCTATGTGTACACCCATATCAATAAACCCGTCCTACTTTGCCACCAGTACGTGAGCTATCGTTTAAGATTATGTTTTCATAGACAAAATGCTCACATTAGAGAATATGCCGGCTGCGCGAAGCTAGAGAAGAAAACATGGATTTTCAGGAAAAAATTAGCAAAAAATTTTTGATGTAATTTTGTTGTTTAAGTATTTCTTACGTGATCATTGCTATATTACTATACTCTTTGGATCATTGATCAATGTATGCAAAATTACAAGTCCCTTCGCGCTTAGTATAACCAATAGTGGGATACACCCTGTATAATAAAAAGTTTTGAATTATGTAGGGAGATTATTTTTTGACAGATGTATTTTTTTTAATTACTGTAAGACCGACAAAAATTCATTACCTACCTACCTGACATAAGCATAAATGACATGGTAAACAAAATATCCTATCATCTAACGTCCAAGTAACTGCTGCGCTTACGTTTACCCGTTGGAAATCACTTACCTATTCGTGCGCGTTGTGGTAATGTCATTCACCCGATTTGTCGCAAATCTTACCACCTATGTAATATTGTTTTTCTTTTTGTCAAATACATCATTATTTTATGCGCTATCCTACAAATTATCCTAAACAATCTGTATATGGACGCACGGCTTGTTTAAAGTTCAACACAGCTTAACTTGTAAAAGCACTACAAAGGTAAACAGCTATGAAAATATACCGCATTATCCACACATTTTCAAAGCAAACAAAGCTGTAAGAGTTTTAAATTGTAAATTCGAACCCCGGTCCTCCTGAGCGCATAGCAATTTCAGTATTTACGACTTCTAGCTGACTTAAGTAGCATACATAATCGATTATGACATGTCGTTACATCGCCGTGACAATTTCATTCAGTATTCTGTCATAGCAGTGGCGACGAATCCGTTTTATGTGTTCCGACTGTGAGCTTTTGATACTTGCTTACTTGTAAGTATAGGACATCTTGATGTATGCTATAGCGCCTTAATGCAGGTACCATTTGTACATGAAAAAGAGTTGTTTTATGTCTTGTGTGTCTCTTGTATTAATTGTCTTGTTTTGAAATTTTTAATTTATCGTATCCTTTTATTTACTGTTTTAGAGTTGCCAACATAATATGGAAAAATACATTTTATTTAAAGAGAAGTTACCTACCACAATCATTCTTTCATACTAATATTGTATTAAAAGTAAATGCTAGTGCGGATCTGTGCTACTTTAAAAGTGGGTGATAAAATTTTAACCAGCGTGTTTGAATGACACGCGTCTAATTAGCGTAACATTGTTGTGAAATAAACTAAATATTTTAGCATTTTGTTCGTAAAAGAAATCTCATTTGTGTTAGTGATAGGTTGTTTTTTTTTCACGACATTATGAGATTGAGCTTCTTTATTATCGTTTCAATTAAATTTATTACTGATGAAAAGGACTACTACTACTATACTTTGAGTATTTTTAATAAATTATAACATTTCATTTGTTTGTCGTACGTAGATATTATTCATAGATATTCATTACAATAATTCAGAATAATCAATACATTGATATTTACCTGCTGTAAGCGTAGTGTAAGCTTTTGATCAAACATTTCATAAAATATAAATGTATTTATTTTATTGTGATATTTTAAGCCTTAATCCGATTCAACATCAACTAGAAATTGTATACATTTTTGACAATATAATATTATATGCAATACCTAGTGTAAATCTAAAAGTATACTTACTTTACTATACTTTACTTAACTTTTATACCTATCACAGATTTAATATCCATTAAATACTCTTTGTACGTAAGGCGCGCCGCACACCAGCGCCACATGCTACATGCATCGAACATTTACGTCGCCACAATCAATGCGCTACAATTCAGCTTGCTACAAATATATTGTATATGCGTACATCGGAAGCACAGTTGTAGCGTGGCACCGCTTTGAGAATGTCGACGTCATCGTCTGATGACAACGATTTCTTGGTGTGGCGCCACAAATAACGAACGTGTTCCATCTTGAATTCGTGTAGCGCGGGCAACGTCTCGCCACAAAGTGCGCCCGCTACAAATGTTTCCTCGGTGTGCGTGCTCGCGTACAAATATATGGGGGCGATAAATGTGTCGCGTTTCAAATGTGGCGCCACAATTATCGAGATACAAATGTATGCCTGGTGTGCGGCGCGCCTAACAGATACGTGTACCAGATTCATGAATGAATGTCCCATATATATGTCCAATGGTGCGCACCGCCGCGTGTCGCAATACCAAACGATGTCACTAACGCTTTGTAGATCACAATACTTTTACATTCGACATGTTTTTACACTTTCCTTGTTACTTTTATTAAAGGAAAATGTATAGTTTATTTTGTCTGTAGTCGCTATGTCGTTATCTGCTCTACGTCGCCGTCGTTCTTAACTGAAAGGGAAATATAGGTAATTTGGATTGCCAATCAATTTATTTTCATGCGAACAGACCCGCGGGCGTCTACAATTAAACTTTAATGAATCATCATATTTAATTTAATCTGCTTCTTATTTTTTATAAGTATGTATAAAATTAATTATAGGTAGGTAGTATTCATAACCATAAATTATCGGGAATACCACTAATACCAGTCAATGTAGAAACATTAAAAAATGCAATACTTATATAAATTGCATAATATGATACATAAGCATAACCAATACCACTACATACTATAGATAGAGTATGTAAAAAACTACTTCTATTTTAAGATGGCACAAAACTTCCGTCAATTAAACCACGTACATCGTACAATCGCAGACAGTCTAGCGCTCGATCCCAATTAATTAAGACGAATAGAACCTATCTTTGTACACGACCTGGTATCGAGCAATATCGATAAATCTAAAGTCAATCGAATCCTTAATAATTACAGATAACGTTGCAGTTAAATCGATTCCCGGGCATTCATTAGAGATATTGAACACATAACCTGATGGCTATAAAGTTGCATTTAAATGTCCATTTGAATGCTTAAAATTAACCATCAATACAAATAATTGATTCGAATTTGAAGTATTTCAAATTAATGTGAAAATTTGAAATAATTACGGCGGTTTTGATCCAACAATGCCATGTCTATTGATTTGGGAGCGTTTTATGTTTATGTTAAATATCTACTCATCATTCCAATGAATTAATAAACGATTAAATGATATAATTGGAAGAACTTTAATTAGCGGATGGATTTTTAAAAATGTTTCAATTCACGTAATAAATCAGTACCTAGCCCTAATTATATCACAAATAAATTTTACTAAAAATAAATACATAAATATAGTTTACATGGTATAATCATTTAATATTTTGAAGCTCTAAAGTCTAACCTCTAATTTATCAACACATTATGTTCACGAAGCGCACGTGCCATCTTTGTTTATTCAGATGAATCTCAACACTCATAATCTGCTTAACTAAATGGATTACAAGATGTTCGTTATTTATCATCTTTAGTCGCAAGATTTTGTCTTTATTGCTCACGCCTTTCATATCTCTTTTATGTTAGGTATAAGAAGATTATTAAAATTTCACAGTAAAATTTCATTGACATAGAGCATAATATAAGAACTTTGTGAAATTATTTATGTTGTTTACAGTTTACAATACGGGTAAATATACTTTAGCTTTTCGTTTCATTTTATTACCTATGTAAATAGTATTTTTAAATAGTTTATACATTTCTTTTCTTTTTTTTTTTGGTATTTTTTCATACTTCGATTCCACTATCATACAGTTGATTAGGTAAAAATACCGCTCAGAAATAAATATTTGATTGTGCATAAAAATGCGACCAGACGCAACTTCGTTTCCATTTTTATTAAAAGAAATAATAACGTTTGTACGCATACCACAGGACGAGAACCGCGTTGTTCCATAAAATTCCATTTATGTGTTATTAAATAGCAATTTATGATTAAAATACACTTCACTATGTTATGGGAATGTAAATTGTGATGTAAACAGTAATTATAAACTTCAACCATGCATGTCAGTCGTCAATGTTAGGGTAAGGCCATGGTGAGGCCTCGAACGGTAGCGATAAGGCGGGTGACAACTAATAATTACCTGTAGGTACTACCACTATTACATATGTATCAATATATGACTAATTATAGTACTATTAGTGAAAGTACTGTATGTGTTCAAATATAAAAACCAGCAATTATTATTTATTTGTATTTTATGAAAAAAATAAGTTTACGTTATTGCTGGCCAGTTGTAAATTTATTAATTTGTATATTTGTATCAAGTTTGTATCTTTAATAGTCTGTGGCAACTGTCATATGTTTTTTTTTTAAATTATGTATTGTGTATTGTAATGATAGCCGTCAATATTTGGTAAAATTGTCTATCTCATAATAATTTACGTGTTTTAAATAACAATATAATTAAAATTTTAATAACTAATTATAGGAATCGGTTTAACAAAATACAAGAACTAATGTAACTAACCTCTCATTTAATCACATTATTATAATTTACGATTTAAATATGACTACCTTTTCGCACCTAACCTGTTTATCCGTTGTGTTTATTGATGCAAATTATCAAATTCATTTAATAGGAACTGGAAATAAACAAATTAGCATAGATTATCTATTACAAAAATGTGATAGATATGATACTAATTAACGCGAAACGCTATCTATATATCCCATTGAGCCCCAAGCGGCCCGATCGGTCCCAGACACAATAGGTTTTCTATTGTGTCTGTGGTTCCGGGGCCTGAGTTAATATTTTGCTTTTCATAAGAAACTAAAATGTAACTATCGACAAAATAAAAATATCCACTGTTTTTTCTAATGATTATATGTATACATGCAAGATTTGTTAATAAACTTATTTACCGTTGCTGTTATAAATCTTAAAGAATGTGGTCTCATTTGAGGAAATAAAAAAAAAACAATTCTAATAAGAATATGTTGAACAAATACAGATTAGGATTAATAAAAGGTATTTGACATGAGAAATGTTCTCACACCAATTATTATCAAATTATTTATAATGATATTTATTTAGATATCCTTATGGATGTTAAGTGCAATCAATGGTTATCGGATTTTCTCAGCAAATAGAGGCACATCTGTGAGATGTTACGTTTGTACAGAACCAACATGGTGCGCTTGTCGGAAATACGCTGTATTAGTACATTGGTTTCAGGAAAACAAATGTGTGGTTAAGGACCTTAGTATTTATCGTTGGATTGGTATTCACTTTCGATAAATTCTAAGCATATTAATTGACATTGATTAACTGAAAGCTCTGAAGTTTTCAAATAAATAAATAAATTAACATTTTCCATTTAATTAAGTTTTTGTACAATAAGTACCTATAAACTAGTAAATAAATAATGTAAAATTTGTAATAATATACAGAGTATATAACTAAATTTCGATACAACAACCTTATTAATAAAAGGGTAAATAGCAATGAATGAAATGTCTGCTAAGTATTTATTTACATTTATTTATATAAAAAAAATAATAACTGTTTATATTAATAATGGGCATGCGCCACTATTAACTCCAGACAGCAAACAAACATAATACAACCGCAAATTTTCTCTTAGTGATTTTCTTAATAGAGCATAACTTTCAATATTGTCCATAAACGTCTTTAAAAAGCTGAAAACATGTACACAGCTGCACCAAAACCAGACGCGTATTTGATCAAGGAAGTGTTCAAGCTTTATATCTTCCTGCTATAAGTATTTTATAACTTGTCCAATATAAACATGGGATCGTTTGTCGCAGCCTTGCTCCGGTCATTTGATCTTAATAACTGTGCAAACTAACTGAGTGCTTGTAACGCGACACATCAGTATTTGCGCCGCCTTTGGAGGACGTTGACGTTAGCGATTTAAACAATTGCTTGATGATTCGCTTTTACTTGAACCTTCAACAAAATAAGACAATATAATCGTTTTATAACGCCTGTAATTAAAAAACGTGACGTACGGCTGATAAAATAAATGATTGATAAAATACGACGAACGTAAAAAAAAATATTTATTCACTGAAAAATAAACAAAAAAAAATTATTTATATTATTTTTAAAATTTACTCAGTAGTAGTAAAAAGTGTAAAATCTATTGTTCTTAAAAGAATAGGTGCTTTAGAACCCTAGGTTGAGTAAGTTTTAAATCAAAGTATCTCACTGGAGGCCCCCGACATAGATTGATGTAGGTACTTTTTCGCCAAAACACTCGTCTATTGTCTTTGTTTTCCGATTGTTTTGAAGCTGCTAAAAACTAGTCTGCTTTTGAATACAATGCGGTGTTCGTCTTCGTCATTCCTGTTTTTTCATATTATTCAATCTGCGCGAAACTTTTTTCAATAAAATCCTCAAAATTTATAAGAAATAAAGAAAGGCTTTTTGGCTGCATTTTTTTATCTCATGTCTGTAGGTACTATCCAATTTCGAAAGAACAACCGGGTAAATAGCAATGAATTAAATGTCTGATAAGTATTTATTTACAAGTAAACAAGTAGCTTTATTTTTCTCACTTTATATAACTCACTCGTCATATTAGAATTAAATGGTCGTTTCTTTGTTACCTACCAAAATTTATTTAAATTTTATTTATACATTGTTTAGACTGTTATTTTATGGATCGTGACCTTGAAATAACAAACGGCTAGTTTGTTTGATTGCCAAGAATTTCAATGGGAAAATTATACAGGCTTTGATTTATTTACGATGTCGGTCCAAATGTCACAAAATATTTTAAATAGACGTTTGCTGTTGTAAATTAAACCATACAAGATTACATTATAATGATTTAAACATTATACATGTTTCTTGTATAAGAATGCATACTAAAATTTTATTGGCACATATTATGAATATTTTACCTACATAATAAAGATAATAAGTAGTCTTTATCATAGTAACTATGTATAGGTGATTCAAAAAATGAAATATCCATACATTGAATGAATGCTAAGTTATGCGTATAAAGGAGTGTTACTAAAATAAATAACGAAACTATCTTTAAATTTTATTCGATGAACATAAAATTTAAAACAACCATAATAGGAAAGTTTCGAATATAAATAATTCAATCGAATATAGTCACAAAACAACATAGCTTTCAAATAATAAGAAATGTTTTTTATTCTTGAACTTGAAATGGTCTAGCGATAAAGTTTATATCTCACGTCATAACTATTAACTACATCATAAGCTCGGTAGGATATAGTTTTATTTAAATCGTATATAAGATTTAAATGTCTAGATCTAGGCGCCAGGCCCAAGGTCTGAGCAAAGTCATCAGGCGTCATCATATTTTGTTCACGTATTAAAATTTTATGCATAAGACTTGTGTCTGATATTTTGAAGCTATAAGCGCGCGATGGATTGTTGTAGCGTAGTCGCAGTACCGTAAAAAGCGCGTCGGAAAACAGGGGTTTCAGTTGGTAAGAATCCGACATAACCTACAGCTGTATCCCTGATGAAGATTTCCCTACTTAAAGAGTTAGTTTATATGATGCAAAGATTGTATTATTAGGATTTGAAGCGTATGAGTGAAATAGCTATACTTCAGTTAAATTTTTAAATAAAAAAAGTTCTCTTCAATATGATTGACTTTGTTTATTTAACGATCACTCAAAAAATGATTTAAAACTCAGTTACTAACCAACAAAGGCAGAAAAGAATAAATGAACTCTACGAAACTCTCTATATCATAATGATACTTTTTAATTAGCATAGATTGCTATATAACAGCGCCTTAATACTTAAAACGGTTGTACAACGAAGCTCTAGAATTTCTAGTTCGGCATTGAAAACATGAATTCATTCGCATAAATGGTTTTAAGCGCCGGTTTATGGTTTTATGTAGATTTATGTGATTCAAAATTTTATTCGGTTATTATCCTTTACTAATGGTATAATTTTAAGAGTATAATGTTTTCATTTCTACATTGTGATTTATTTGGGATAAAATGTAATAAAATTAGTGTTTATTTTATACATTTTTTTAAGTAAATCAATAATTAGATAGACGGAAACTATAAACATTAACATAGGTAACAAAAGCGATTTTACATATTATTAAATCCACATTTTTATTGTATCTACATAATATGTTTATAAAGCAACTTGCTGATGTAATTAAAATAATTTAATTCGAATTTGTTTTACATGTAGGTGTGTCGCGTGATATTTTATTAATTTGTTGATTGCAGAAAAATTTATCATTAATTGAATATGGCTTTACTGCGTAACTGCTTATGCGTATTTATAAAATTCAAAAGATTATTCCTTCTTTTCGTTTTATCTTGTAACCGAATAACTAATTCAGTTCACAAGTCGCAACTAATCAATTTTAATTTAGGATGTATTATTGTACTTTAATTCGAAAGGCAACAGAGATCTACGCAGAAATAGGGTAAACCAATTAAAAAATACAATTAGATACACAAGCTAAGCTCGATACCTAATTGTATGCAGCGACCGATGTTTAGTATCGATTAAGGTATGAAATGTGAGTCCACGCAGATTCCTAGCGGGCCCTGGCGCCTTGCGTACGATGAATACCCTTTGTTGCTCATTCACATTCACTGCATACATCGATAACTGATATAATACGCATGTTGGGAATAGTTATGCGCTTTATTTTAAGTGCACATAGGATTAAATACCACCTGTCGTTTCTTATTTACCGTTTTGATGTAACGAACATGTATTTTCTCTACTATCTGTGACATTGACAATATGGCTATGTTAGTAGGTAGTGAATTATGAGAGCGAACTGTAAGTGCATGACATATTTGAGAAACAAATTGCAATATTTTGAACCAATTTTTCTGCCGTGCTTCTCTGACTTTGTTTTATCAGTAAAAGCTTATTCAAGCAGGATACCTTTCCTCTGCTTCTAGCAATATGCTAGCCGCTAGCCCATAGAAGAGTTAAATGCATGACTTTTCCTCCTAAGTAATTAGCCAAGCTCTTCTGAACTTGTCCAGGGTCCAATTATCAATTGACAAGACATCCACAACTACCTACAAGTACAAGATAATGTATAATGGTGGCTTATGTCACTGCACGCGACTATTCGATTGTCCACGTATCCTTATAATTGACCACTTTATTAATTAGTTTAATAAACATTGGCGACCAATATAAATTCTAGAATTTATTCGTATTTAAACATAATTACATTAATATCGGAACAAAATATGTTCAGTAGTGTTTCTTACTACTCTTGAAACGTTTAATTCAGTTCGGCAATTATTATTTAATTACTTTTAAATTGCTTAATTGCGTTCAAATTTGTAATCTCTTTTCGTTTAATTGCATACTACGAATGTATACTATTTCCTATGCTTTTAGCTAATTGGTCACTTATATAACCTCTATTATATAAATGGGATTAAAAATTACATGGAGTAAAAATAATTACGCAACGTAAATTCGTGAACTATGTTTAAACAAAATGGGATCAACGCAAATTGGTCAGCTTCATTGAAAGAGGGAAATGGGGTTAGGAATTTATTCCATTTCACAAAATAACGATCAAAGCATTCAAGAGCAATTGACACCGACCAATTAAGTGTTAGCACCGCAGACATTTACATCTGCGTCTTATCCTAGCTCGGACCAGACTAGAGGCTTAATTGAACCTAGTGTCTGGAACCGTTACCTGCTTTGTAAAGCCATTTCACAGATACTCTGACTTTTATCCGTTAACAAATAGTATTTAAGGTAACTGTAAAACTTTCATAGATTGCATGTTTCGTATGACATGCAATTCTAGGCTTTCACAGATAATTATTTTAAATATATAACCTAGAATCCACTTTAGCATTCGCTTTTGACGGATGTAATTTTCCAGTTTATGTGAAGAACAGATTACTGTTTGCCTCCTGTTTGAAATTAAAGCGAAGTTTATGATAAAGCGCAGTTGTAAAGTATTTTGTTATACGTTTTTATATTATTGCACATCGCTTATTTTCAAAATTTGTTTGCTTCTATATAGGTAATTAAAATGTTATCTCAAGCTATTCACAGATATACTGCAATTTTAAAGCTTTGTTTTCTAAACACCTGAATTTACAAAACATCGTAAAGTTTATAGCTAGTAAAATCAGGCGGATTACTAAATACTAGTCTAACATATTTTTTAGTCTAGACATCAAAGTTGAAAATTATGGCTCCTGATGCCATTTTTATTTTATTTATCTAACTAATTTACTTAATACTGACGCTAATCAGTTTATGACGCTATTAAAACACGAATAAATTATAGAACTATTTTGTCTATCATCATAAAAAGTATTTTTATGTATCACAAATATTTCTAGAGTTCAATAATCGCTCAAGAAAAATATAAATTTTGAGCAAACCTCTTTAATGCTAACAATTTTGTATTTTTCCTGGAAAGTTACGCTTAAGTCTGCTCAATCCTAGCAAAGACATCCATTTTATATTTTTTCAAATATAAAAGCTTATGAAAGGTGACTAAATGCAACTTTCTCAGTAGTTTAAACGTTACTAAAAATAGCACTCCATTACGATTGTACTCGCAATATTAACTCGTAAGTCGTGATCACAGTAATTAGTTATGACAAAGACAATACGGTCAGTATGACCGACTTCCATCCGGCCAGAGGAGTGGTTGGAATTGGCATAACACAAATATAATGATGTCATACCATGATGCAATGATGTGATTTTTATATTAGTACTTAATTGATAAATTACATTGATATTGTTATCTGATTTGCATGTCTAATTGTAATTGAGTTGCTCAAATTCTAGGATCTGGCTATCTGATGCGTTGATCGATTTACTAATGGGTGTCTATTGTTTTGTAATTAGTGGAGTTATGTTTTTTTATTTTAATTAATAAAACGATTTAAATTATAGAACAGTTGTTGATAATTTAACACTTTATTTAGGATCACAAATTTGTTTCATTAATTGATATAATGTTGCCAATTCAGCATTATTTATGACCATCATTCAAATATTTTACATTTTAAATAAAAACTAACTTAAGTATTAGCGCTTTGATTTATTACAGTAACAAGTTCTTATTGAACTTATAAAATATATTCACAATTTACAAAAACTTATAAATAAGTTAAATAATTCGCGATTCAAGTAAGCATTCGTTAAATTTAAGTCATGAAATACAGCAAACACCATAAACCCAAAAGTAGCGCATGCCATTTGTGGGTCTTTATTGGTTTAAAATGTCACCGGATATAACAAATAAACAAACAAACCGCATGAAACGGTTGACCTTATAGCGGCTCACCACGACCCCAATCTTGTAACATGAGATTAAGACGAATAACACCAATTAGTTTTATGGGCTACACAAAGGGGTTGATCCTATCTGCATTGTAAACAAATTATTAATCAACCGCTTAACCGCTACCGAGGGCCAGAAAGACCCGCAAATTTACATACCGTTTCGGTGGACAGGATACTGTCCGAGTTGATTAATTCATTTCATTTAGTCTTTCGGATTGTTACGTGTAATTAACATTTATTATGTAGCGATTTAAATAACGCTTGCGGGTTAATTTTGTTGAGTTTGACATTATTAAAAATTAATTGGGAATTAACTTTTAATGGTCGCTACTATCGATAAGTACTATGCACTAATTTATAGCTGTTATTAAAATCAAATAATATTTATAAATTATTTTGCTATAATAATTTGATGTATAATTATATATATATATATATATATATATATATAATAATGTATAATTGTATAATTAATTTAATTTTTATTGTATTTTTGTATTGTATAATTTATATTGTATAATTATGTATATATTTGTATGTCTATTTTAACGTCGTTAGAAATGAAATAATTTTATAAAATGTTTAATATATGTATATAAAATCTTTTGAGATATTTATACGTGCAACTATGCAATAGGTGAAGTTTAATAGCAGGCCTGTATCAAAATATCTATTTGAACTTGACCGAAACCCCATTTACGGGTTAAGTTCACTAACTACAGGTTAATATTACTATGCAACTAAGAATTAGATTAAGTGAATAATTGTTTAACCATTTTAATGATGCATATTTACCTATTCAATAATACGTAACATTTTAACTTTTTTATTTTAATATTAATACTAGTATATTTTATTTTTATGATATTTGGGGGTTTTAAAGTGGGGAAGTCTTGCATAGATACCCACGGCGGCACGGCCTCCGGGGAAGAGGCCGTGGGTTATGTCGGATTTCTACCGACCAAAACCCCACTGTGTTCCGTCAAGCCGCATCAACGAAAGGGCCACGGCCGGGGCCCACGGGTATAGTTAGAATTCGTCCGTGACCTCATCAGAATGTAGATACTTACCTAATGTTAGTTAGCAAAGACACCTTTGACACTTCATTGTCAAGAATACCTATTATGTATATTAAATTACGCTGTGCCACATTATCCAATCAAGTGCTCTATTAATTCCAATAATTATTATAACTCGATATTATCCTGAGGTAAACTATTAAGATAAATTTTGCCTAAGGTACTAATTTGTTTAATCTGTATAACATATTATATTTTAATTCAGCCTATTATAAGTATATTCACTATAGACAAGTTCCGAGTATTTTTTACACATGTCTGTATTTTTAACAAGATCTTCCATGTTCGAATCTTTTCATCGCAAATCCATAAGTTAAATTAGTCTTGTCTTTCATTAGCTTTCAATATGGACCCGTGATCTCATTTCGGCAGAAGCTGATTTATCGGCAGATTACACTGTCGAAGTAGGGTTGCCACCCACGTTGTTATTAAAACATCAATCATTTTAATTCGATCACAGTTCACGTAGGTACATTGAAAATTCTCCATCTAATTAATCTTTTGTAAAGATGCACACGTTGTTTTACTTATTTTTAAGTACTAAGTATATCCTATATTTTTGTAAGCGCTGCTAAAAGCTACTTAACATTATAGCCGATCAAGAAGGAAATACATTGTTAATTAATTAAAAAAACACGGTTAATACCTAATTCAGCAGTCTTTTTTCGTATCCAAAAGTAGGCAGCCCTATATTGAAATGACGCAAGCGTCCACCAATCCGTGACTGCTCCACTCCTTGCTATACCTAACATGCCCTATTTTTACACATGTCAATACTGAAAAATGATGTCGTAAATGATTCACAATGAGAGCAATGTCATTACTATTCGTGATTGAGATGTTGCCACAGCATCGATTGGTATTTTTTAATTGATTTATGGGTATCCATTATGGTATATCGACATATGCAGTATTGTGTCATCACAATTAGCTGTGTGAAGTAACTTGCTTTTATTAATTATTGTTGTGATTCCGTTTATATCTATCTTCTATTAATGAACGATCCAAGTCACTAATTCTTGTATTTTTTGCAATTTTTTTTATTACTTGAAATATTTTTATTGTAGGTATCATATTAAGGAATATATTTTGTAAATATAACGTCTCTGATTTAAATGTTTTGTTTATTTTTTTATTGGACTAATTTGTAAACATTCTCACACGCACGTGCTTTTAAGTTACTATCGTCGTTACAATCTTATTACAAATTGAACCTTAATCCATCTCGGTTTTCATTAATTATTATATTTTCAAAGCATATTTTCAAGTATTTCTGATTACAATCATAACCCACTTCGTCGTACGGAACGCACAGAATACGCGTACATACGCAACTTACGCGTAGTCATACATATTTTTTACAGCGACGTGTGTGTTTTATAAAACATGTTTTTATGACGAATTTAATGGTAAATCGATGCCAATCTAGCGTGCGTATTAGGTGTTAAATGATATACTACTATTATAATGCATCACGTTTCGATACGAGGGCACTTAGTAATTTATAAGCGTTAGCCCTTTCCGATTATATTGCTCGTTGTGTATTCAAAGCGCCATCTATCGGCAATATAAAGCACACGAATGTTTGTGACGGAAATTATAATTGGGTTTCAAGGAGGTGAATTTTGCTAATAAGGTTTTTTACAGTGATTTATGTGGACATCTTGGGATGTATGTAGTAGTAGGTATATCAAGCAATTAAAAAATCTTCATTCATGTGAATACAAGATTTTTCCTTGATATAAATACGAGGTATCATAAAAAATTAATTAGGTAGTGTAGATTTTAGAACTAACATAGAAATAAATATTAATTAATTTCAAAATTTAATTAAAATCTACTCTTGTCAGTTAAAAACAAAAAATAACTTCTCAAAAACTTCTTAACCTTTGTCAAGCGAGAAGCATACAAGATAATGATGTTTCAAAAAAATATAAATTGAAACATCGCCAGATTAAATATAACGAATTAAATGAAATATAAAAAATATGCTGTGATAAATTAATTTATTACATAACACTATAAATTAATCCTATATAGTTTTGAATACGAAATAAATTAATAAATAATTGTCAATAAATTAAAAACTTAACAACATAATAATAAATACGATAATTTTTGTCGTGTTTCCTTATTATCGTCCTCTTACAGTCTTCATATCAACATATTATTTTCTTCCAGGATATTGTTGCTTTCTTTTACCTTGTGTTCGAGTAGGCATTGCTTATATTTTGATTCCAACAGATATGAATATCCAGAGATATTAGTATCACAATCCTAATCCTTACTTTCTTTTTTAACCATCGTACATTAAGCCAAATCAATTTGAATCATCTTCTTCGACAAACACCAACTTTCTTGCACGAAGTCCGACAGTTCGTCTTACAGCACGTTTTCTTGGTGTCGATTTCACAACTTGGACTGGTGATGATGAAGAAGCCGCTGTTGATGATGATGACGATGATGATGAAGGCTTTCCTTCGGGAGAAAACTCCAAATTTGGTGAAGGCATTTTTACACTGGTGAAGGCATTAGGAGTTGAGGTTCTGGGTCGACTCAATCTTGTTAACTTCCTCTTCTTAGATACAGAATTGTATTTTTCAATACGTTCACCGAGTAGGTCACAAATTTGAGACAAACTAATTTCCATTTTGAAAAATAATGGTGTCGTTCTATGTGCACGAATCAAAGGAGCGATGGTAACTGATGCTAATTGAGAAATAATATTGTCTTATATACTATGTAAACTAATTAAACTGTTGTCTATTAGGAATTACTCCTCTAATTATTTCATAAACAAATTAATTAACGAATGAAAGTCAATTGATTTCAGGATAATTAAGTAAGCCATTAACTAATGACCGACATAAACTACCGTGTGAGATTTTTGATCCCAGAGTTTATTCGTCACTTTGAATTTTACCACAATAATACGATAATAAAAATCTTGTTAAAAATTATTGTGTAAATTAATAAACTTTTACATATGTATTATTCAATCATTAGATTTAGATTGTTTGTAAAATGACTAGTAACTAGATAAATACTGAATGTAGAATTCGGTTATAGAATCGTATTTGGTTTGATATATGATATTCATTCATGATATTCATATTTGGTTTGATATGTGTAGAAACTAAAATGAAACTTGAGTTATTACAATTAAACATTATAAACCGATATTACTCCCATAATTGGTCCTAACTCTTATGGTAAAGTTATCTTGACATCTTGTTATTTTGATACCTGTCCCATCTGGAGAAAGATCCATCCTTACTACAAAACATTACCACGCTCAGAAATTGTATGAGGACCTAAAAATCTTTTCAACAATCTCTTCAGAATAAACTGTCAAGAGCAGGCTATCTATTCTCAGACTTCACAACGGTCAACGCTATCGCCTCAGCATATGCTTATGAGCCAGCTAAGATAAGGAATAAATCGTGACCACCGTCTTCATAAATCATCTCTCGCTTCCTATTGTTAGTGTAGATTCTCTAAACAGGTGGGCTTGCATTTATGTGCTAATCTGATTAAAAAACCTACAAGCACCGTTTATCTCATTTTAATACAACATTTATAGACAGAACATGAAATTTAGCTGCGGAATTATTTTAATATCTTGATTTATTACTGGAAATAAAATGTTTTGCGTGTGTCGGTCTATTTTAATTTTCCTAAGCATTCTATAATTAAAGTAATGAATGTTTTTCATACTTTTTGATGGTGTTATTCTAAGGGCTTTGTTCATACTAATTAACACATGCGTGTAATAAATTGATCTCTCAATGAATACGTATCCTAAGTACCGTAGTATTAAATTACACAAATTACATTATTCGATTACCATTATGAGAATAATGGTTTAAAATAGCACAATGTCGGAAGTAAGGATTTAGGTCTGTCCGAGGCATATGGAGCTAATCGATGTGCGGGATATCTCATATCCTTGTCATTATAAGATCCTGGATCTAATTAGTGATTGAAGCCAGGAAGTACACGTGTTTATCTAGATATTGTACAGAGCAGGATAATCGGATGAGTGTGTTTTGAGCGCGCTATTTGTAAAAGAGATACTTCATTAAGGAATAAGATTTTTTGGGAAATATAATTCTTGAAGCGATAGAATTCGATAAATTAGCCTTTCTTGTTATGAAGCATGTATATTTATGCGTAATAATCTTTCTTATGTAGAGTATACTGCACTAAAAATCTAAAAAAATCATAATTTAATTTAGGTAATCGAAAATATAAGTATATTTTCGATTGAACCTATGAAAAAATATCAAATTAGTTTGTTATATGTTCCATAGTCCATACGCGGTTCAAACATTACATTACTTATTAATGATATAACTTAAATTCCTAATTGCACTGGATTTCTATTAAAATCAAAACGTTCTATAAATATAGAAACAGACGTTATGGGACTATTATCTAAACAAACAATTGCATAAGTGAAATCAAGCTGAATAAACAAGATAAATTCGTACTGTATGACATATCGGAAACATGTATGTTTGTTCAAAGGATAGCCGTAACTGATGGAATTTTGTTATTACAGGTTCATCGCTTTTGCCGCCCCG
This sequence comes from Colias croceus, assembly GCF_905220415.1. NCBI lineage: Eukaryota > Metazoa > Arthropoda > Insecta > Lepidoptera > Pieridae > Colias > Colias croceus. Next base: position 5,386,578 of record NC_059553.1, read on the forward strand.
CTTACTAATGCTGAAAATGCTAACACAGAAGTTGGATTACCGGTATGTAAATTAAATATGTAATTATTCTATGTCTACAATAGGTATTCATTACATAATTATTAATTATTCAATTAATATAAATATGTACAATAATAATACAATATTGTTGGTCGACCGGTAGGTACTACAATGTTCCATAGACATTTGGATTAAAAAAAAAACAATCGCTAAATTTCAATGACTCGCAAATCGCAATATTCATTTTTGAAAATGGAATTCCATTATTGTCATATAGGTTTTTTATATTGTTTATGATATAGATAAAAATTATAATTGCATGTTCTTTTTTTAAATCGTCATAAACGTCAAAAAAATTCAATAGATAGGTAGTGAGATATGTAGTGAATTTCAAACAAATTGCAATTTTAAAAAAAGTTATGTAATTCACTTAAAAAAATCAAGACAAAGATTCAATTAAATACTAATAGATACAACACGAGATACCAAGTTCACATTAATAATTGTAAGTACTAAATTTAAATGACTCAAACAATTAATACATGATCAATTTACAAAACTGAATATGCATCGAAATGCGATATTTAATTACAATATCGCCGATTGGATTTACAAGAAGGTCAATAGTATGACAGGTATCGATACCACATCCGAATTTGTGAATGACGTTGCTTGAAATTGATCAGTGTATCATTTATTTAATGAATTAAACTAATATTTGTCAATATCAGTGGCTTTTTGAATACATTATAGTAATTAGTTTCGAAGGCATGTTTATGATTTACAAATATTGGTGTTATAGTTTGTAACTACGTAACTGTACGCTCTGAAGGATGTAAGGTCATGTTATTTTTTTTAATGGATAAAAATTATGAATGGCCAGCCTCTTGTAAGCTTAATTATTACATTTTTTTTAGTATCCCACTTGTCAGAGAATTATAATTACTACTTTATTGTTATTATAAAATATAAAACCAGATAAGATTTGTTTTTAATTTGAAACTTAAAATTATTAAATACATTCAGCAATAAAACTGTGGTTAGAAAAATGAAAATTAAAAAAAAAATGCATTTCAAATTTCGAACGAACCGTTAGTAATCTCTAGACGTTTTTGAGATCATTTAACTTTTAACTAAAACTACTTACAATTATTTAGTGTTTAATTCAAAAATATCTATCTACAAAACGTCGTGGCCAAGCTTGTTATATTATTATAATTTAACTCCGTCGTGATTGTAGTACGTGAGGGGAGGTGCAGGTGAAATGGCAATGACATTAACTAGTGAATTCAAGTGTTATTTAATTTCTGGAAATGCAATATAATTAAATGAAGATGGGAGATAAAACATCGTATGAGATAAAATGAAGTAAATAACACAAATAAAACATTTTGTTAGAATAGGTACATTAATGTAAAAAATAAACATTCATAATAATTGTAAAGAGGTAAGTTTTGCAAGTTTTCCCAGTTTTTTTTGGAAGCAATAAGAACTGGATGATAATAGTTTCTGTAAATTATATTTTTCCTGGTAAGAAAGACTTATGGTCTTACTAATAAAATGTTACATTCGCTATGCAATGGATTAGTTATTGCAATAACCTGTCTTGTTTTTATGATTGACGTTTCATGTGAGCAAGAGCAGGACACAGCTATGGTAGAAAATAGTAGAAAATTTTCCATTGTTTAATTTTTTATTAGTAAGGCCATATTATGTATTTATATATTTTTATATAATAAAATATTACATGATAGTTTTTAATGGGGGCACCTAATTAATTTTATAGCTTGCTTTAAAATTGAATTTGTTTTCATAAAAACAAGCTATCTACTGTTTCGTGAATATAAACGATAATTTGCAAAACTCCGTTAACACTCAAGCGTACGAATTTAAAACATGATTTATGTCTAATTACAAGTGTTTGCCCTTTTGGCTTCTGTCGGCATCTGTTGCCTAATGTCACATGTTCGATTTGCTAAGCGGTATGCTTTGCTTACGTCAATGACCTATCAATATTTCCAATCAATACAAATGGGTTGGTCGACCGTACTACAATGTTGATGTGATCGCGTAATTAATAAAAAGTATGTATTTTTTGTAAGAATGTAGTACATAACTTATGTACCTAGTAGGGAATTGAACCAAATGTTTGGTGAAATCAGTAGGTTTCTAATAGCTTTTGAAAAAATACATCATAGAGTCAAATATATTTATCGTTATCGAGGGAAAATTCAAGATACTTAAAATGTTAATATTAATTATGAATTTTATACAAAAAACTAAGTATTTTGTAGCTTAAAATTGCTGTTAGCATTATAATTTAGTTCCAAGAAGAACTGAAGACTTCTATAATAGTTTTTCTTTCTCTCACAAGTTTTAATTGTCTTTTGGTTATGACTGAAGTTGGGAGCTGCAACTAATTTGAAAGCAGTAAAGTTCAGACAGTTTCAGCTACAGTTCAAAGATGTAGTAAAGATCTCTTAAACGCAAAATGTTTAAATACTTTTTACCAGACTGCGAAAGAATGGTTATGTTTTTCGAGTGTTCGTTTGTGTATTTCTTTGGTACTTTTGCAGACCAAACCGCTGGCGCTGGACGGATTTTAACTTATAAGGTGTCGTTGTAATCCTCAGAATGGTGGTACTTACAGGCTATATAAATTTTCAGTTGGGATGAATGTAACCGCTTTATTGTACACCATTACAAATAGGAAAACATACGTTTGTACAAAAAAATGTACCTACAAATGGTTTTTTTGTTTTCATTGTAATAACAATTCTTTTGTATGTAATTTCAGCACCAAAGCGAAATATCGCGAACGAATCTAACGAATATGTACGCGTGGAGCTCCTGGGGCACTTGGAGCGCCTGTTCGAAGACTTGCGGTGGTGGTGTGGCCGTGCAGGAGCGGCAGTGTCTTCCACGGGATCCTACCAGGTATATAAAAAAAATTAAACATAAAAAAGCCTTCATTAATTCCAATAGCATTTACTTTACATATTTAAATTCTGATAATAATTAATAATTATGCTATATGGACACTTAATGATCTAAGGGACAAGGTACATGTAGAATAAGAAAATACCATAAGCAAGACGTAATAAGTGTTTTTGTAAAAAATTTTCGCATAATTTTTTGAAAAGTTTCTGTCCTGATATGATTTTTTCATTAGGGTGCGTCGGGGGCTGAAGCTAGTAAATTTTAATCCCACCAAAAACATAAATGTAAAAATTGGAGCCGAGTTCAATCGTTGACTTAATTTGCTAGTTTTTAGAACCTCACAAAATATAAACGGTATGTAAAACTAGCCTCATCAAATTATGGGGTTCAATAGGTCATTAGTTGTTTGCTTTGTGAAAATAATTATATTATTCAAATTAAAAAAGTTATATTTTGGAATAAACATTGTTCTCTAAGGGAAAATAAAACAATTGAGTTTTCAGTCAGCCTAAGAACTTAATACCTACATCTTTGTAAATAAATTTCTGGACTGTCTGCAGAACTTGGCACACATTTAGATCTCATTTCTTTTTTTGGCAAATTAAGTCAACGATTGAACTCGGCTCCAATTTTTACATTTATGTTTTTGGTGGGATATCATTACTTTTTGTACAGAAAATTACTCTGCAAATTTGATTTACTTTATAAATATAATACTTTTTATATACGATTTTTTTTTCTTGCGGTTTCTCTGTATGGTTTGTTTAGTATTATTTTCTATATTTTCTTGTATGTTAGCGCACATTGCCCCGTCATTATCTGCAATTTTTTAAACTCGTTTTAAAGATTACATGATTTTCTAAACATCCAGCGTGAATTTGTACACACACTATTACCAAGATGCAAAGATCGTTGTAGAAGAATCGTCGCCTTACTCCATGACGTTACGGTATTGCCATGACGCGATCTTGAAATTTTACTCCAAACGCGCATGTTTCACTCATATTAATATTACGCAAATGAAATCATTTCGACCTTCGACGAAGCCTTCTTCCATTACACCATTTATGGTAATTATTTTTGCATGCTTGTATTGGCTAAACATGTTTGTGCTTTATTAATATAATTGTATCACCATTGAATACCATGTTTAAAGCAAAATAAAGATTTTATTTATTTATTTATTTATTTACACTGAAATTAAAACTAAACTAAACACTCATAAATAAAGAATAAATAAATGTGAATATGTAAAATTATATATTATTTTTAACTGTATGAGCAATAAAGGCGATATTTTTATTACAATTTTCTTTTATTTTACGTTTAATAACAGTTTTGAATAAATAAATCATGCAATCGAAGTAATCCGCCCTAGCGATACTAGCGCGAGTGAGTGTGATGTCAGAGGCGCTTCGAATCTACAGATGTTTCGTCCTAAAATATGTAAACTTCAATAATCTATATCTTAGTCATTTATTGATGGATTTCAAATTTTTTTTCGGCCACTGATTAGTTTTGATCTATTTTTTAAGACTAGTAAGGTGAATATACTATTTCCTTTTTTTTTAAACTTTTCCATTTTTCCATACAAACAAAATTTATGTCATTGAAAAAAAAATTAAATACAAATAAATTCAGTATTTTCTGATTTTTTCCTTTGTACACTCACTATTACCTAGTTGATTACAAAATTTGAACTTTCTAGGTCATCTGGAAGTGGGTTAGGTTTTGTATATGTCTATAAGTCAGTCAGTCTTAAAAATTGCGATTTTTGGATATTAATATCTACGCAACTGTTTAATCTGTATTTATGAAATTTAAGGTTCTTGTTTATCTTGAGGTCCTCTTGATATGTACCAAATTTGGTTTATATAACTTAAATATTTTTCGAGTTATAAGGGGGTGAAAAGTGGCTCGAAATGGTTCGTGTAAATATACACACGGCTGCTGCTCGCCAGTTCTCTTCGCTTGAACTCGGCTTGACACGCTGCCGCGTGTCTAGATTAATGTGTGATATTTTAACTAATTAAAAATATACATTGGCAGTATTATCAACAAATAAAATATAATACACCTACTATTTAGGTTTGTCAATTTTATTATCAAGCAATTTCTTGTAGCAATATATAAGGTAGGATTTTATTTTATTTCTGTCGCATCAATAAAGGAAGTAGTTAGTAGACACGTTAGTCGTCAACACCACGCACCTTCAATAAAAATGGACTTGTTTTGATAAACACGACAGAACCGCCATGAATTTAGGTAGACATTGTTACAATAAGATTAAATTAACAAACAATAACAAACAATCTTCCAAGAGATTAATAAGACCCGTTATTTTTTTTTTGTTTGTTTGTTTTAGCATATTTTTTCATGTTTATATAAATTAAGTATTAAGTAAAACAATAGCATATTTTTCATGTTTATGTAAAATATGTATATGTAAAGTATTATTGAAATATTATTTCCAAAAACATCAAACTGTATATTTTTAAGTTTATCTCTAAAACAACATTATTACATACGAGAAAAAACAATGAATCAGAGCTTGAAGAAGATTAATGAATAGATGTGTTTGCTTTTAGAGATCCTTGACAATGCTACTAATTTGTATGTCCGTGATTAAGTATTTCTACAAATCGTTATAGATAGAGCGCTCTGACAATACAAAAAAAATATTAAATATTTTTATTTAAACATCGAAATGCGTTATATTTTACTATCTACCTATCTAGTTAATTCTGAAATTTTATATGATTACTTATTTTATTAAAATTTTAAAACGTTATTAAAATCAATTCAAAACAGTTGTTCGGAGGCTTAATATTACGACCTCAAAGACCTATTAGAAGTACAATGTAATAATTCGAAGAATTACTATTTACTAGTAATAATTTAAGTTTATAGTTACATAATTAAATACTTCTTAATTAACTACGGAACTCCTGTTATGTGTCGTAACTTCATACTTAGTTCTTTTTCTTTTGTAAGCGGTGTCTTGATTGTTTCATTAATGGATCCAATACAAGCTATTTAGATACGATATGATATCGCATGTTGTTTTACAGTTTTAGCTATGTTTTTTATCGACTCATTAATATATTTTATCCGTGAGATCAAATTTAAGACGAAAATTAGGGGATCGATGTGAGAGTCATTATAATGTAACGTATTTAAGAGAAATAACTATGTACTAAATAGGTAGGTTATAATACAAAGACATAAATCGTTTAGTTAGTAATATTTTGGAATACCTCTATGATTTTTTTAAACATAAACCTTTTGAAAAATTATAAAAATAAAATTAATAAGGTTTCGTTTTTGCTAAGAAAAATGTAAGCATCAATATGTTTGTAACATGTATAGATCCATAACTTGTACTTACTAATTGAGTACAATGAAAACCTGATAAGCGATAGATTCTCTCATCCAACGATTTCGTCGCGTGGTGCGCAGGCGCACCATAGATCATAGATCACAATGATATCTAATGATACGCCGCTAGATCGATAAAAGGATCTATGCCCACCGCGGGAGAGCCTTCCACGCTATTGGATATTGTATAACTTTGGAATCTCGATTCTATGTCACTATTTTATCTTATTATAATCAATCGAGATAACTCGAAACATATAGTATTACACTACATAGGTACCTTAACATAAATTACAGATAATTTTTCGAAGTGTTGTACAAAAATATTTTCATATTCAGTTTTGCTGCTGGCCACTACTGGTTTATGTACCTACGTACATAAAATAATTACTGAAAGAAATAACTGCCATTATTCGTAACATATCATAATATTATTACCTATCACTTTTACATAAAGTTACATTTTTGCAGGAAAAAATAACTCAATAGATTTATGGCACATACTCGTACATCTTACCTTAAGAATCTCAAATAAATTTACAAAACATAATCGAGTTCTAATAGTAAACGTTTGGTCAACGGGATCACAGCATGAGGGGCCACGTCGCGCCTTTGTAGTCGAGACATCATAATTTACCTCTTTCATGTCCTTGCCGAGTAAAAAAACTTGCGAGATGTACAAATAAGATACACGTAGATTCACACGATAAAATAGTAAGTACAAGCTATAAATGTTGAAGTTTAAAGGAAAATCAATCAAATAGTACTTTTAGTAGTTGATAAGATATAACTTCTCCGAAACTAAGCACTTTTACTTCTAATAAATTATTTCATGGCCTAATTTACAGTGTGGTGTAAAGCTCGTTGTTAAGAAAACTTAAAAGTACTTACTTATTGAAAGATTCATAAAGATCCTTTAAGATGCGATAAAGAAGAAATGGTAGTTAAGAAGGTAATCTTTTCTCATGTTTTATCCAAGCTTTTGTTTCATCGATTCAATGCCTTAGAACATAAGTATTTATTATTTCATCAAAACCTTGAGCGCCTCCACTTGAATTTTCTCTCTGAAATTCCTTCAAAAAATATGCCGAATAATTTATTAAATTGGCCTGGGCTAGTTAACTTTGATACGAACCTTAGTAATGGCCACTTTTCTTTCTCCATAGTCCATATAAACACTTGAAAGCACTTAGCTAGAAACATTTTGCGCTAAATTGGGACTCATGTGCTTGTCGTTTCAGCTAGTGATGCTTGAATATTATCGTCTTGACACACTTTTCGGTATAAATATTAAATAGTATATTCATAGCAGTTTTGAGATGTTTTAGTTTGGCCTGTTTAAAATCCTCGATAAAATATTAGCCAAGCTTCCATGTAACGTGCAATCCTTTCTCATCAAAATGTTGTGACAAAATCAGTATACAAAGAATTTAGCTTTGGAAAAGTTTACGATTTTATGTGATATTCACCAACCTACATGCGTACACAAAGCCTAAAATATAGCAGATGGCAAAGTTCAATACATTTTCTCTACTTTACGATGTATTGGACTTTACAATTTCTACTATAACTCCGTGGATAATAAACCTATGTCAAACAATAATCAAAGACCGTTTGACGTACTAACATTTTATAATAAAGCGATGTTCGTTTGTAAAACATAAGTACCGCTCTTCAAAGTTCAAGCCCATGCCGTCTTATTGATGAACTAAACTTTCACATTTCCCACGAATCTATAACTGAATTAAATATAAAATTAACTGAATTTTGAGGTACTCTAGGCCTTTAATAAGTATGCAATGCAACAGTTATTAAATGTTAATATTTTTTATACCAGAACCTATTACTAAGTAAAAAAATTTATACGCATCTCATCAAGTTTTCACTAAATAATATGTTTCTTTTTAACAGATTTATTACATAATATCTGTTAAAAAGAAACATATTATATTATTACATAATATCTGTTAAAAAGAAACATATTATTAGGTATAAGGTTTTGTACATACAAAACCTTATAATGTCTCATTTTAATGGTGTTTGTTTACAAAACATACTATATACACTGAGAACACTAAGATATATAAAAATCCTACAACTATTATAGAATAATCGATATGATCATACAATTTTCAATGGAAAGCAAAAGTAATAATTTAAAGACTCTTTAACGGATTTAAACCCAGAACAAATAAATAGCATAATCAGAACAATCGGAAATCCGTTAAAAAATCTTTAAAACCTATGATATGTATAGATAATACTCGCGTAAAATCAAACTCAATAAAATACTAGTATCTATTAACTTTATTGTATTTATTTGTATTTACTAGTATTATATTTATTAAAACTTAATTGAATTTAAATTCAATTAAGCGGAATAACAATGATTACTTTTAATTCTTAATGAACATATTTTATCCGTTCTACACTACAGTATAGTAATTAAGTTTTGCTGCTTACCTACTTGAGATTCAATACACGAATCAATGATTTATTTCAATCTATTAAAGATAAGTAATTTGCATAATTGTATAATTAAAAGCCTGTTTAGTGAATCCAATAGAGTAATTACGAAATAGTATCCTTGCTCACCTTAAAGACGTAGAGCGTTTGCGTATAGTTTGTAAATTTAATACCTAATACGCATCACAAAGTTCAAAGCTTGGAAATTAATATAGTGCCTATTATTTGGGTGATCATGACACATACGAACCGATACCCTACCCCGTAATACAAAAATGTTAATCCACACATAACATGCATATTCCCTAAATTACCATTGTCCTATATGATTACATAAAAGTGAAACAACCGTGTCCAATGTCCAAAATTGTGGCATCATCGCAATTGCTCCAGCGTCCACTTATCCAAGTGGTTCCAAATATTTCATTAGTTAGGCATTTCGGCAAGACCCGCTGACCCCCGCCCTCGAACATACAAAATTAAGGTAATATTGAACAAGTACAAGGCACAAACTCGAAGCTCTCCGAAGCTACATCGTACTGTGATTGACGCACAATAATTTGAAGACCTTTTGCTAATGCACGATGCTTATCTCTTTGTTTGCACCGGTTTAAGAATTCTGTGTGAATGTTTGTTTGGGCCATTAGCGGTAACGCTGAGTCAGCGTGTATCGTTTTGAGCAATCGACGGGCGTCGTGTTAACAAGCATCGTATAGCTTGATTATGTAGACGAGACATAATTGTAGTTTGTTGTTTATTAGATTTTTTTGTGCCTTTATCTTCTTCATACTTCTTTTGTCTTCAAAATGTTGCGACAAAAACAGTTTATTCTACTTTAAGCGAATAAGAATGAAATCAAAAGTATCTATTAATTACAGTCGTCTATACAGATTACAGACGTACGAAATAGTCCTTAAAATATAGGTAATACATTTTCCTCAAAAAATATATGCAAAATATTTATGTTAGTAAATGTTGACACTATAAAGATCTAAATCTATTTTACCGAGCGTTTTAGTAGCGGAACAAAATGTTTCCTATGCGATTTAACGATTATTTAAACAGAATACATGCGTCACTGAAGCTATAAAATTAACAACAGAGCGGTTTGTGCACACCGATATTTCTGTAACCAAACGCTAATTGTGATTTAAGTATCGAAGAATTTAACAAATTAAGGTTCAATAATAATTTTAGAAGCTTTAGAAAATTTTATGATTCGTTGGAATATTGAATCCACAGAACATATTATAAACCTCTCTTTATATTTCTGTGATTGATTCTAGTGATTTCGCTCTAGAACCTGTGATGCGAGTTACTACAAAACATTTTATGAAATCCATAACTACTAATATTATAAATGCGAAAGTAACTCTGTCTGTCTGTCTGTCTGTTACTCAATCACGCCTTAACTACTGAACCAATTTGCATGAAATTTGGTATGGAGATATTTTGATACCCGAGAAAGGACATAGGCTACCTTTTATTGCGAAATATGTACCACGGGCGAAGCCGGGGCGGACCGCTAGTGAAAAATAAATGTGTACGTCCTGGATATGTTTCGTGTATATATGTATGGTACTCGTATGAATTATGAAGGTAGCTTGATTCTATTTCGTAAGCATCTCATACATCGAGGAGGTCTTTTTTCATACGTTCCAAACGGACCGATCACTATCACAAATATTGATACCAATTATAAAATAAATGAAACCAAATTCCTAACTAATTGCATCGACGTAGGTTATTAGAATCCTATATATGTATATGATGACACATACACATGTTTTATAAGTAATTGTTTTAGCTCTTCGGTTTCACCACAACGGGGCGCCACAATACCTACTATTGTATTAAGTAATTAATATTATATTGCATCAGAGGCGCATTATTACCCATCAAAGTATCTGATGATAGTGTAGGTTCCTTTTGTTTTAATTTCAATACAATTGATTTCAGTTGCAATTGATTGGAGGTTGTGTAATCGATATCAACTTTTTGTAGATAGGTAGTGAAAGTAAATTCTTTTCTATGATCGGGATTTTTATCGTTTCATATTTTTTTTCGTAATATGGTGGCGGGTATAGTCACTTTTAATAAACATTTTGAAAGGTCATTTTGAAAACTCTAAAGGTCATCAATTCGAAATATAAACGAAATTATTTTTTTTTATTAAATTAATGATTTTATAAAAATAAAACACTATATACTACTAACACAGTATACTACTGATTTAATTATGACAATAATAATTAACGTATTGCACATTTTCGAAGTGCAGTTATGAACACAGCGACCAGCGTGTCAAAAAATGTCTCTCTGTAATATTTTATTTTTTTCCCACTAGTAAATTGTCTCCTGTTTGCATATCTATCGTTATTATATTAAAGCGTACTCAAGAAATTGACTACTTTACTAATAAATCAACCTTGAATTAATAAAATTAATTACATAATACTATTCCGAATTAATTATTTTATTTAACCATTTATTATACCCATACAATTCGTTTCAGATGGCGTCGCAGTAGAAAAAGGAGGAAGCTGGCACGGAGTACGGACAGACTGAGAAGATCCCGGGATGCGGTCAATGTTCCCGACTGTCCCGGCTTGGCGAGGCGCTATCATGAATGTAACACAGCGGTAAGTAAAATATAATAAAAAACTAGCTGCAGATGTTGTTTCGTGTTTTCTCTTTAAAGAACCTTGCTTGTGCCTAATGTTTAAAAAATTAGCCGAATTGGTGGAGCCGTTCTCGAGTTTACGATCTGCAATATATTTGGCGACTCATTTTTATTATACATAGTTTTATTTGTATTAAAATGAGAAGTGATACGATATGATAGTTACCTATACTTAATTAATATTTTTGATGTATTATAATTCTTCTGAGTATACAAGTCATACCTACCTACTTACCCTTAGATTAAGGATTGCGCGCGCGCTACCGCGCGCGGAGACCAAACCTTAATCTAAGCTACTTACCATTATTATATTATGTAAGCAAGGTTTCCCAATAATTCTTATAATGTGACTGTCAAAATATTATTCTAATAGTACGCTTAATTTTCCGCAGCCGTGTCCCGGGCCGGTACACGATTCCCGGGCTGAGCAATGTTCGGTGTACGACCGCAGGCCGTTCCGTGGAAGATTCTACACCTGGGTGCCGTACGTTGATGGTAAAAAGAAATATTTTATGCTAGAAAGGAGATTGCCCAAGTGACTATGGCACTTGGTATCGCAATCAAACTTATTGTGTCAAGATGAAAATAATATAGCTCAATTTAAAGCTTGATGTTAGTACTTTTAGAAACGATTAAAGTTTTTATGTAAATAAGCCGCAGTTCACGACAATAAAATTAAAACAATAGTTTTATTCAATACTTAAAAAAAATACTTTATCGAGTTTAAACTAACGATAAACGTTAAGTTAATATAGGTAATAGGTAATATTACATAGGTAATATTTTAATTTACAAGACAAATGTGAAAAGTATATCGTAATAAACATTATTTCGTAATAAATTACGTCGAACAATGCGTCGAACACATTCATTCAACATACCTAATTCACTTCAAATAGAAACTATGCTATGACATATGACGCAGGACGCTTGCAAGAGAGATAGATATATGTGTCAAAACAAAAACTCTTATTTTATTTCTATTTATTCGGTATAATTACGACTTAATAGTGATAAATATGATCATTATAAATACAAATAGGTAGAAATTAACAATATCACGAACACGTGACACAACTAGTATTTTACCGATTCCATACGTGGTCATACATATTTCAAAACACAAACTTTTAATATTATTTTAATTTATCCGGTATAATTAAGACTTAATAGTGATTAATCATACATATGATCATTATAAATAAAAATAGGAATTAACAATATCACGAATACGTGGCACAATTAAAATTTTACCGATACCATCCGTGGTCATTCTCCTTTGTACCAAGAATTTCTGTAACCTGACAGAAAAAATGATATGAATGTTTAAATTATTTAATATTTATAACCTACTTTAAATTTTTATTAAATCACCCCATTGCAAAACAACTTTGAATAAAAAGATGGAGGTAGTTAAAAAATATCCATTTTTGCATCAATATCACAACACGTCAGTTTCCCGTGATCGCGCCCGCTATATTATTATAATGAATATACGCGTTTATAATCCTTTAAAACATTGGTTAAAGGGCCATAATTTCCAATCGATTTTTGAAATTTAAACATAACCCAACCTACATTCCTAAAGAACCTTACACACAATTACATAAACTTATTAATTATCAGGTAACGCACCATGCACACTGAACTGTCGACCGCGCGGGCAGCAGTTTTACGCGTCGCTCGCGTTGGTGGCCGACGGGACACCCTGCACCAAGCCCGGCTTCAGAGCTATATGTGTGCAGGGGTCGTGTAAGGTAAGTTTACCTGGTGTAATTGTGATAAACTATTTTTAATACTTAACGTTGAATAGGAGAAGAGATCGAAGTACTATGGTACCTACTATGAAGATTTGCCTAAATTGATAGATTTATGAAATTTTAAAATTGCAAAAATAGCCTAAATAACCAAATATTATATCATCTGAATCTGAATTAAGTATTTATTTTTAAAATAGCGTATTTCGTGATGATATTCTGATCCCAGAAAACTGAAAGGAATTATCGTGACAGCGACATCTAGTGATCAGTAGCTGGTACTAGTATTGAATGTGATCTTTAGAATATTATTATCACAGTTAATATTATTGATATTATTGTTTGATGACAGATTGTAATATTAATATTACGCGAAGAAAATAAAAAGTCATCTTTGCATCTACATAATATTATAGGTACGTAATTTATTAAAAACTTTGGAAGAAGAAAATATGGAGTATAAGTTTGATAGTATACCTATAATATTCTCAATATATTTTAATATATAATAAATAATAAATATTATATAGCAATATATTTTAATCCCAAATTTTTATTTGATTATAGGTATGCCTACATATGTGATTTTCTCAAAACTGATGATCTTGTTTTCTAAACATTAAGTTGTATAATATTTTATTTAATATAATACATTGTAATATCAAAGGAATTGATTGGGTTTGCCGTTTGAAATACCTACTTGTTAAAATAACGTCTAGTAGGTAGGTACTCTAGTATAATAAAGTCATGAACAATGAAACAGTTTATATGTGCCTATAGGTACCAATATTATTGAAGAAATACTGATCTATTAATTATTATGAATATGAAACGAAATAAAATCTGACAATTGCGTCTCACAAAAACGTATCCTTATAACAAAACCATTTTATTCTAATAAAAATCCCGTATTAGTCAATTTGCAAAAAACCCGCAAATTGTTCACAATTTATAGCTTAATAAAGTACGTATATTCTCACGAATAATCCACTGCTAATAGATCCACTTTCAAACAGGAAAATGTCTATTAAAACACCGTAATTTGTTCTACTCCAAGCTTGTAGTAAGACCACGTCGGCTTTCGAGGCGCCTACCATTTACTGCAGTTAATGCATAATTTTTCAAGATATAATTAATAATGAAATGATTTCCATAAGTATATGGGATAAATACTTTAATCGTTTTAAAAGTTGCAATTGAAAGCATGGTTGCAAAAAACTGTATTAATATTATAAAGCTGAAGCTTATCGCAGGAACTACTGGTCCGGCTTGAAAAATTATTTCGGTGTTAGATAGCCCAATTACCTGTGCCATTTACCGAGGCGCTAAGCCCAACAGGAGCGAAGCCACGCGGGTGAAGCCGCGGGGCGCGGATAGTCATTATCATATAAGTATCATAAAACTATGAAATGTCTATTACAAAATATGCAACTAATTTGCTTCAGGCTTGGTTTTGAAAGCCACATAAACAACTTTTAGGTTGCTATTGGGAAATATATCACTTTATCTACCTTCATTAATATATTCGGTAGAAGTGCCATTTTATAATAATAAAAATACCTACACTTATCATATTTTCATACAAAAATAAAATAATTTTAATAAATAGTGAAAATATAAGTAGACAAAGTAAGTGTCCATAACCCGTATCCGATAATGCATGGCTGGGGGCACGCGCGTTAACTTAGAACTGTTCACATAGCACGGCCATTAAATACGCGTATTTTGAATAATAAAAGGTAATTACGTATAAAGTACCTTCTAAGATCCTACATTTCAAAACCCCGGTTGGTAAAGGAATGTTCAAATGAAAAAAATATTAAGACTTTTTTAAGTCCGTGACTTCGATCAAATATTGAGTTGAACGAACCCTTTCAATATTCAATTTCTAAAGTATTAACGCTAAAGAGCGTGTACGAAAAATATTTATACATCTATGCACATACGTACATTAATTCATAACAAAATATCAGAAAAAATGTCAATTAAGAAGTAATTAGGTAGGTACCTAATTCAAATACTTGGCAGAATTAATATTATTAGAAATATTTTAATAATCCCAACCCCAACCCAAATAACGTATTGCATGATCTATAAATATAAATCTGAGAGGTACAATAAAATTAATCCACTTTAAATAAATTTGAATTACGACATCGGAGTGGCCATACAATTATAGCCTACGGTGCTGATCCATCACTTGTCCTCGAGTAGAGGATTGTTAATGCTATCCTCAATTTCTTTAAAATTTCCCCATGTTGCAGTGTATGGATTTATCTAATAAATGAGGAATTTATTTACATTCTGCCTTGCCAATATAATACTACCTCGAAGAAATTTCTATGATTATCCTAAAAAGATTCTGATGTGGAAAGTTTTTGTTTTATGTTATTTATTTTCACTGAGCACTTAATATTGTAGATTTTTATTTTTTAACTGAGGCTTCTTAAATAGCTTCTGTTCGCTTTTGTAGTATTTTATCAAACCGGATTCTATTAAAATTATATGATTTTGAAGGTTTCTTTGATAATAAACACCTTAGTAAAAGAAGAAAAATTAAAAATTATGCTAACAGTTTTAAAATTATTAAAATACTGAGCACATAGAACATTTCTCACAGTGACCACATGAGCCATGACTTAGATATGTAACATGTGTAATTTCAAAGTAGATACCTACATTACATTAAAATTAAATAAGTAGTTATTATTATATTATCATTATAATAAATATTGTAGATAAAGTTTCCAGAACAGTCATTGCCAGATGTAAATTACGTAAACACGTTGCAAGTCGCCAATTTTCAGAAAAGCCAAAACCAAAGACCCATACATTCGAATCCGTTCTCGGAAATCAAAATGCATTTTCCCGAGCCGCAGTTCAACTAAAACTGGTTACGGGATTTCGACGCCAATTGCTAGCAATTTTCAACGATAACTGTCAAACGATACCAATACAGGGACCCGTTATAGCCCTAGGGCTTCGAATCGCTAACGAAATATATTTAATAACATTCGTATCTTGATATATACGTGTTGATATAATTTATGGTGTTATTCACAATTTGCTTCCGATCTTTAATTACTGTGTGCGCGAGTGTAAATTACTACCTATGGAGTATGGGCATTAAAACTTATTGCCTATAAATTTAAGTAATGACAACAAACTGTTCTCTAAGTATAACAAATAAGCAATGTTTATGGCCACTGCTTTATTATGAAGTAATTTCATTTTACGATACTAACAATGGTCATCGATTGCTATTTTATTCATGTTTACGATTTATTTACTTAATGTTTCAGATTATTTATGAGTATCATTTTAAATCCATGTTATGCGTGAAAACTTAAACTAAATTTCACTTTGTTTAAAAAAAGTGTATTTTTGGAATCGTTCTTATCTGGAACAATGAAAACTCACTACATACGTATAATAATAAAAAATGTTAGAAACAACAAAATTACTACACTTATATTAGATCTAGTAATCGATAGCTATAGGTACCATAAAACCTCTAATACCAATTTCCCTACTATTAACATAAATCGTATAATAAACATGACGAAAGAAAGCTGCCCATCAGCTAATCACACTATGATGTAAAAGGAAGTCGAATAAGCAGTAATACTAATGAATTTATATGGAATTGTAGATCGCATAATGACATCTTTGGTATCGGGACGACAAATTAATTGCTCTGTAATGACAAGTCGGCATTCCGATTGAACACCACTTGGCTGCGTCTAATGGAACCCAAGGCATTTATATATTAATACTTGGAGAGAAAACATCCTGCGAGATGTGAGATTTAGTATAGACGTCTAAAAATCATAAAAATTATACTTATTCTTCTCGACAGTTACCGACCCCAGTGAGATAATAATTATAAGTTATATCGTTTTCCATTTTGACATTTTAAACCAATGTTTATTTCACTCTATTTTTATTATGTTCAAATAATAAATAACATCGTTCTTGAAATAAAAACACTATTATAAAATTGAATAGGTATATTTTCTTAAATATACTGTAAAGATAGACAATAACTGTAAAAATATGGCCCTTAAAATGCAATTTAAAGTGATTTATTTATATTCATTATTATGTTAAGTAAATTAATATATAACTGATTTGCTTAGAAACTGATATGTTCTACCGACACGAATCAATTCATCAAACACGTCAATGAGAATATTGATTTATAACTAGATATAGTAGCATATTATATTTTAAAGTGAAACAATATTATTTATTTAATATATAAACGTAATCTGAATGGTGAATGTCATCTAAATATATATATATTTTATTTAAGTAAAAATGGCCACATAACCAAACCATGGTTATGAAAGGTTCTATTAATTTATATTTATTAACAGAAACAAATTGCGAATTTCCGAAACATATTTGTACCAAAAACTTAAGTAAATTAAGTTCAATAAACAATCAAGCATTAATTTTAAAACATAGCAATAAAGCTCCTACATTTACTCCACCGCATTTCACATAAGATCTCCATCATCCCTCTATATAAACAAACAAACAAACAAACGTGACTATCCTACAAGCGTCTCGCTTAGAATGCTACTCATTGCTGTTTCTACTTAAATCTGCACCGTTAATTCACAGATGGACAACGGTACAACGTCTTAAGCTTATCATACTGCATTAATAAATACTGCTGCAGAAATAATAGCATTCATTTAAGATTATGTCTGTACTTACCGTAGAAATAGCTATTTGGGGATAGTTTAGATGTTATGACATTAATATTATTATCATACATGTACTACATGTACTACTTAGCGCCGATTTTTCAATGCTTGGATAAAACTTATTCGTCGAATAATGTATAAAACTACCATTTTAAAAACGTATTCTAATTGCCCATATTTGACAGTTTACGTGACATTTTAATATTATCGTGTATTGGACTTTATTGGACGGATAAGTTTTATCCAAGCATTGAAAAATCGACCCTTCTAAAAATACTAATAAATAATAATGCATGTTAAACTTCTAATATTTTCATACAGTTAACATAGTCTTCTAATGTCTGTGTAGTGTCCTATGATACTAATATAGATCTATAATAATATTAGATTGATTCATATTCTTTGATTCATAGTCTGTATCTAAGGTCTGTATTGTTAAAAATTGTGGTGACGCGTCGTACCTATGTATGATTTTAATTAACCAATTAAGATTTATGAACTAGATGATAATACCTAAGTAACATATTTGGCGAGTGCCAAATACCAACTCTTTGTCTACTATTATTTAATTGTAACGTTTATTAGTTAACAGTCGTTAATTCGCGCGATAGCTATGAAGCATTAATTAAACAATGTACTAGAATAAAACGGTATCAAAACAGCAATCAAGTCGCGTAAATTAGTTTTGTTCGAACCCCGTGTTTATGTGTGCACGAACGCAAATCGTGAGTGTTCCATCAGACTAATTGGTGAATTACCGTCTTGACGCTCACTTGATCTCGCAGTTCATTAAATTAATATAAAACTTTCCTTTAGACGTTAAATTCGTTCCTTAATGAGACTCAATGTTTATTTTTACATCCAGTTTGTATAAAACTTTGTTAAATGTAGATTCAGGGCACTTAAGGTTTTGCTCTAAAAAAAGTTATATCTTAAATATTTATGTTAAATTATGCTGTATCTTCACAAATATTTTGAGTAGCTTTCCGTGTTTATTTATTTTTATTTCGTTGCTCTATCTTAATATATATAAATCTCGTGTCACAATGTTTGTCCTCAATGGACTCCTAAACTACTTAACCGATTATAATAAAATTCACACACCATGTGCAGTTTGATCCAACTTGAGAGATAGGATAGGTTTTATCCCGGAAATCCCACGGGAAAGGGAACTATGCGGGGTTTTCTATGAAAACGCGGGCGAAGCCGCGGGCGGAAAGCTAGTTTACCATAAGAATATCATACTTTCCTAAATGTTTAGTAAAATTATTTGACATTTAAATTCACTCAATAATTCTGTCAAGGAAATTAAAATATAATACGTTTTTTGAAAACGTTACTCGCAATGTACTTAATAATAAATAGATTAGTATACTTTTGTTTCATAAAAATCACTAAATCACACATGACACACCCTAAAATCACCGGACAGTGTTATAAAATTCACTCAATATTAAAAGCAAAAGTACTTCCATAAAAAAGATCAATAGCTCGTTAAATGATGATAGACCACGTAATGGTCCTGTTATATCGATATAAAACGTTAACATGGATCCAATAATCTTTGTATAATAGCAGTTTTTATACTTTAAACCCGATAAATGGATATAATGAGCCTAGGCAGAGAACTTGAATAGCTTCATAGTCGGGCCAGGGGAATTTGGTCAGTCCATAAATTACCGTTTGATTTTGATTTATATAAGAAGGTACTAAAACTACGATGAACTGAAAGTTATACCTTATACATAAGCAATTAAAAGCTGTACTCTTTGCGGTATTGTTATAAGTATATAACAACGGAAGTATTTCGATAAAATTCTGACCGTACCAAAACCATATGAAAAAAATCTCTATTTTTTATTCTCTTTAACATTAGAATTCAAGCTGAATATAATTAATAGACTAACAATAAAATATTCATACTGTCATTATGCAATGTTTACTTTACTGGACATTTTCTCTACATACCTACTACCTATTTTATTTTCTATTTCTAGAAATACATTGGCAAATATTCACCGCTGTTCGAGGCGGTGTTTCGAGAATTTTTCCTTCTCTCCGCTGCACATAATAATGAAAGTCTGAATAAAAGATGCAAGTATCAATACATTGTGCACGTAACATTGCAGATTTTATACCTGCATAGTGTTGAATTGATGAAAATAAATAAAATATCGTGACATACCTATCTGTGTCATTAAAACTTTTAAAAGGAAAGAAAATATGGCTTCTTTCTCAAATTTACAGCAGGATAAATAAATAAGTTGTAATGAAAATTTCCAGAGATTTGTGTGGATTTACTAAAGAGAAATTTCGTGAAATTCGTATATTATTATTTTATTAAGAAAATCTATTTATTTTTAATTGCAAATAATAATTGTATATTTCATATATAACTGTTATTATATTTGAATACTCTTTATTTCATTACGTATTCAGCAGAGACTTACAATAGGTACATATTAAAATATTATTTTAATACCGAATTTTTAGTTACCTAGTAGTAAGTATGTACTTGGAAAATTGTAAGGCATGCGTAATAACTGAATTCCATACATTCCAATCTATCGTAGATAATTTAGATAACATGTGTCATATATTCAGTACAGTCTACTAACCCCGCTTGCTTTGCTACAAAATATGCCTTCATACTTATTATACTTACCTTTATTGGAAATAAAACATAATTATAGTTTCATACTTTGTTGTGTCGGAAATAGACCTAAGTATACTTTTTTACATCTGTAATTTTCTTAAAAATAATGATTTTCAATTTCAACATTTACCTTAAGATAAATAGGTTTTACTTCAGTATTTACTAGCAAAGATTGCATTATTATATTATAAAAACTGCACATTTAAATTATTTTACCTGAAAACATAGATAACAAATAACAACAAACATGTATTATGTCATACACATTATATCATATGAGAGTTTAGGCATGATCGTTTAATCTGTAAGCTACGTCAAAACCTTCATAAATTAAAGGGCCTTTTAGATAAAGGTAATCCATACTAAATGTGCAAACACTATCAATCATTACTTATATTTCCTGGCTACCGTTACAAACATATTTAATGACTGTCAACCTAATTCAACATTTTATATTTTGAAGTGGGAGGTTGGTTGGAAAGTATTATAAAATGCATTTTGAAAATTATTATCATGCAAATATTAAAGTACCTTAAGTACTAAGTACCTTAAAATTTTCCGATCTCTAGAAATAATAGTTGAATCTGATCTGATCAGTCGATACAAAAAATTGTTGCAATTAAATCATTAAAATCTCTTAAGCCTATATATATACCTGTTTCTATTTTTCATCAATAATTGTTCATTAAATAATTTTATCTTAAACTTACTAGGAGGGCCCTACTACTGGAGTAGTAGTAGGGCCTTCCTCCTATTGTGTAAAATTTAGAAACGAAATAAACTATTTTTCTTTTTTTATTAAATAAATAATAATTGCAATATAAATGAAAAATAACACAATATTTTTCCACACATCAATGCTGATCTGAATCTGCTGTAAATACCATCCTTAAAATTCACAGCACCGAAAGTCCAGTAATTTCCTTGGTATTCACAAAATTGGCAACTGAAAATAACTGACATGTGAAAGCCGACGTCCAATATTTTACGATGAACTCCACCCAACACGTTCTTTGTGCCGATGTTTATTTACGAAACAAACATTTTGTTTATTTGCTTTATGTCCGCCGTTTTTGAAATGTTTCGAACCCTCTTGTTAAAAACATATTGTGCACATATTTGTAGAGAGCTCCGAATTTATTAATAAGCAAATAAAATATATTTAAGCAAATGACCATGAAGGGTATTTGTCTTAACATACGTTTCAGTTTGAATTTTATTATTCATGCATGTTTTGCAATAATCAGTAAATCTTATGTTTATTTATTATTTTATAATTGTACTAGTATACAAATAAATTTGGGAAGTAAATATTTAATTATCTAGGTACTTTTTTTATTTAACTATCATAATTTATCACAAATATTGATATAAAAGCAAAAGTTAGTGTGCGGTAATGGCGGAAAGGACATGAATAAATTTGATAGCAAGACAACTTCTATCCTGAAAAATGCAAATTCCAGTGAAATGTTTACGAACATTTTTCATTTCCAAACACCGCGGATTTAGTATGCAACTACGTAATAAAAACAAGACATATTTGTAGATATGTAGGTATTAATATTTAAAAATCTCTAAAGATGGATCTCTGAATTTAATAAGCATCTAAATTAAAATCGACTTTATCCATTCCCATTGAATTTTGAATTCATAAAACTATAACAACATAAAACCTATCTATTCACTTGCCAATCATTACAAGCGATATAAATCGAATTAAGTATTAATCCATAAATAAGATCAAGCTTTTCACTTCTGATAAGCTCCAGTACCACTTTATTTACAGTAGATATATAATTTGTGACCACAAGATTACAGCAAGAGATTGCAAGCCCGATATGACAAATTCGCAATCAAATTCATAAGTACTGTGCTATTAGACTTGCATAAAATTATAGATCGGTTAACTAGGCAAATAGAATTATACGGTGTCTAACGAATTCTCAGCTTGAACGGCTCAATTGATGGTTTCAATTGTGTTCCGATTTATTTCGTAAGTTTTAACGTATATCCTACTTAAGTATTTGTTTTCCTGTATTTAATGTTTCTTACATATTATCGTAAATTACAATACTAAAAAATAATTTGGCTCAATTTTGAAACGAAAAATTTTTTCGCATAAGGCAATTTCAAAATGAAATAATTGTAACTTGGGGGCTTGTATGACGTTAAAAGACATAGTTAACTCTTGCTAAGTGCAGCCAAAAACCAGAAACAGACATTGGCAATGAGACGTGGAAATTAGGAATATTTTCTGTTTTTCTCCGCAATGCAATCGCACCAAATGTAGAATTGTTTTTGATAAGATAACAAATGGCGTCAGATAACGCGCCAATTATACATATTCCAAGACTTTTGTGACAGATGACACTGTTTACGAACGAATTCCGACATCTAAAAATGTGACAAGGGTATTCGCTTCGTAACCAAGTTTTTCTGATCATTTAATTACCTTCGGCGACATATCCAATTTTTGGTACGTTATTAATCAAGGTGTCTTTCGATCGATTCAAGTTTAACTAGTTTTTGTATCAATATTGTATTAATCAATACAACACATTCATACAGAGCAATAAAATTTAAAGGCATTTAATATGTATACTTTAAATGAAAATTAATATCGTTAAGATTTAATGTTTATTAATGCCAGCATCTTTTAAATTAAAATCCTGTTTATGACGTTTACAATGTTTATCATAGATTATAATAGAACATGAATAAAAACGAAACCTTATTAACATATCTGTTCTCGTTACACATAATAAAGTAGGTACAGCACTTGCCAAAATTAATTACTAACGTTCCGACATTCCAGGAGATGATTGTACGCTTTTACGAATTTGTATACGTTTAGTCATTCACGTTTAATGAATTTATCGCGGATGAATTGTTATCTCTACGTTTTGTAAATCAAGTGTGTTATGGTGAAAAATTGTTGAACGTCTGTTTACTTATGATATTTCAAAGCGCAGTTATTCACAAAAGATTTATCGCCGTTGCGACATAAAATAAATAGCCCACTAGTGACAAATGGGTATGATGTAAGGATCCCAGTTGCCTCTCAACTGAACCATAACGCGGGCGGTTCACATAGATTCCCTATCATAGAGCATAGACGATGATCCCATACATTGGCGCCGAGTTAGCGCATTGACCGAATATAATCATCTGAATCACGAACAAACGCACGCGGTGTTACTTAACATTCCTATCGGATGTTATTCACATAATTATTGAAATAAATCATTTGATACACATGCGCTATTAATAAATATTCTCTATTAAACGGCGCAACGTGTTACGTAGTGTTTATAAATACATTTAGATTCATTGTCGGTTTGAAGTGGTTTAACTATTAAAAACTGTATTAAAATAGATGTTTCTAAGCTGCTTGAAATTATTACCACCGTGTATTGTAAAAACTAATTTAGGTTTGCTATTTCTAAGTTGACATCACGGCTTTTCTTTCAAGTAAACTGTTTGAACGATTGAGTAAATATTACTTTGAAATATAAGATATAATATGAGTTAAAGAAAATAAAGATTTGCGAACATACATTGTTAGTTTTCTGTTAACCCACTTAAAGTGAACAAAAGTAGCTGTTTATTTAGTAACACTTAACACTGATCTTGGCTGGGGGTGAGATGCTCAGCTCTTGTTGGAAGATTTAGTGCCGTATCGTGTATCAAGTGCATACAATATAACGATTAAATGGTACTAAATAGGTATTTCCTTGATTTTATAGATGAAAATTAACACGTTCTACACATAACGCAGCTTTGAAAAGAACTGCTTTCATCTTAATTTTGCGGAGTGAATCTATGGATATTAAAACAAAAATTATTTATATCTAAACGTATATAGGTTCTTGTTGGAGACTGATTCAGTTTCTTTATTGTAGTTTAATATCTCACGTCTGTTAACGTACAAACGTGTAATTTTATTTCAGAACAATGACAAAAAACTTCTACGTACATTCTTATTTACGTTTAAGACCAAACACGCCACACCTGGATGGCCATCTGATTTTAAGAAGAAAAATGCGGCATTGTGTATTCACGCTAGAATCGAGATAAGCCCTAAATAAATTTGTTTACGTGGTCTCATGTCAACATTCGTTAGACTATTTCCAACCAAGGCTTCGGGTTCAATGTGCCATCTATGGGGACT
The DNA here is from genome assembly GCF_905220415.1 of Colias croceus. Classification (NCBI taxonomy): domain Eukaryota; kingdom Metazoa; phylum Arthropoda; class Insecta; order Lepidoptera; family Pieridae; genus Colias; species Colias croceus. Next base: position 5,411,344 of record NC_059553.1, read on the forward strand.
TCCAATATGGTGTCTATTGTAGATGCCATATGTCATGACTTCATTACGCTTAGAATTTATGAAAAACTTGCTATTACTATTACGTTTTTGCTGGTATGGCTGGTGACTCATAATTTTTCCTATTTACTTTTATACCTCAATTACCAGAACGTATCAACTAGATTTTTAGAGATAGGGTATGGAAATGTTTAGTAAAATAACATAATACCTATTATATTATGTGATACCACATTTTTGTAAGAATAGTAGCGAATTTTTATAAATACATAAAACAATACTTAAATCAATTGTCTACTTATTCAAATGTGTATTTAATTTTTTTTTATTCAACAACATTATTTTAATACGATGATGTTACAAGAGTAAAAACCGAAACCGTACCGTATTTTATCACCACATCAAAAGAACAAAGAAATTAGCTCAGAATAATATTCTCTTCCAGCCATATTTTATAGTTGTGGTCTTGCTGTCTCCGAGAAAAGGCCGAATTTCGTAACCAACATAAAATGATTTATGAAGTAACCATACGCTTTATAGAACCTTTTTTGGGAAACCTCACTTTATATGCCTCGTACGCAAAGCGACGAACCGCCATAAATAATTAATTATTAATTCGTATTCTGTGTAAATAGATTTTTTGCTTATTCGTAAATCATTATAAGATGGCTACTGAGCAGAAAAAAAAAAAAATGTCTCGGTCTGGTAGGACACAGAAGGCTGATCACCTACTTGTCCCTAAAGAAAATCGATCAGTGAAACAGATGTATGCATAATGCATCTGCCCCTTACCCCACTACGGGGACACGGGACTTCACATTACTGAGCAGAAATAAATTAATTTCCAGATAATGTTAATGTCGGTAAAATAAAATATCATTTGAAAACGCAATCGTGTAATTTATTAACCGCTAATGAAAAACAAAACAGCTATAAGATAACTCCATTTTGCCATAACATTTTATCAAATATACGCAAAAATAATGTTATTCGTAGCACAAAACATTCTGTAAGCTTCTTGAATCGTAATAATATATTTTACAAAAATTCTCACCTACCAATATGGATTAAATTTTATGACCGTGTAAGTATTCATGCCGCGTCCTGAATTTAGAAAAAATCGATGATTTATCTAAAACAATGCGGCGGATGCGATACAATATGTTTATTTATGTTAAAAATATGAATTTCAGTATCGAAATTTGTAAGGGATTGCAGCGGATATCTGGCGCCAGCCTGAAATATTTTTTAGTGCAAACACGACGTGTAGTTAACCGATAACTCAAATTCTTGTAAATATTTTTTCAAATACCGTTGTGAGTTAGGCTAACTCAGCTGGATTGATTTTTACTTTGAATTTTGAAAATGCCCCACATTTCTTAGCTTATTAATCAAATTTACAAGTGCTACCTCATTTTCTTTTTTGCTTATGAGCAAAAAAGAAAAATTATCATAGTATGTTATCGACAAAGACTCCTATAAAAAGTTTTCTTATTCTAGCGTAGTGAACGTAAACGTAGTGTTTGCGTGTCTCTTGAACATCTTTATATCTTCAGGTTCGTATTTAGGGCATTAGTCGTAATACAAAAAACTAGACTTAGACAATCCATTGCACGTATAAGTATAGGTAGTTTGTTTCAGCATACATTGTAACCTGTGGCAGCAATTAGAACGCGGTATGCACTGAATCAACACTTTTATCAGGCACCGAATTGCATAATATATCACTGAAATTTTCGCAAATTCCAACATTTAGCGTTTGTCTAATAATAGTGTAAACAGTAACAGCCTTGTGTTTGTTTGTTTATTGATGCGACACTAGAATTTGAGAAACGACGAGAATTTGCTGAATATATAATAATGTGTCTTGTGAATTATTCCGTTTCACTTGCGGTTTATGTTCGTTCGGAGCTACAATGCGATTAAGTCATGAGCTTGCAGAAATTTTATAGACTTCGGTTGGGATAAATATTTCAATTTCGGCTTTATTGGTTGGGGTATTAGTCTCTATCCAGTTTATGGTACGAATGGTCTTATCATTTCTGTCTGTCTAGAGCATTGTCATGTTGCATCATTATAAAATATTGAAGATGGATAAATATTGACGTCACCATAGTAGACATCCTCTATTCCCATTTCCCATTTATTAGATATCAATACTTACCTAGAAGAAGTATAGAATTAAAAAACAAAAAATTGTTCCAAATATTTCGTCATTTCGCAATAACAACTACTCGTGCAGTTCACTTTACTCATGAATTTATCTAACAAGACACTCCCTATCTACATTAACATATCACTCAATATCTAAAAGGGTAGCGATGCCTCAGTCGCCTACATCCTTATCACAGTCCATTTGCTAGTAGCGGATAGAGAGGCTAATTACACCTGTCCGTCAAATCGCAGTTATCTGAAAACCTTTATCGTACATTTACCCGCAACTGTGTCTATGCATTTAATTTCAATATTATGACGAGCATCGATCGAACCGATACACGTGGACCTGCCAATTCCAAACAATACTCGATTTTACCGCACCACTATTATGAGCTATTTTCATACAGCAATGATTAGTCTTTGTTATATATCACTATTTCCGATAGACAAGTGAAGTCACGTGATTAAACGATCATCTTGATTGTGAAGTGGATCGTGGATAGTTAATTAATCAATTATGATAATTGCCTTTCAATGTCTTGTTTATAAAAGTTTTCTGTGCGTCTTTGAAATATTTTTAAAAGCTTTCAAATGCGACTTGTATGACTTGCGAATTAGATGTGCCGATATTTTTAGTTTTTAGCCGAATATAGATATAAATCATTGCCTTGGTGTGGTTTATTTTTGATGTTTAATGACATGTTAAATTTATAAGAGGAATGTCGAACATGTTTCAGACTGAATTAGGTCACACTGGTATCAAAGAGGGTTTCATATTAGACTATAAACCAAGTTGTGTGTTTTCTGTTGCTGTAGCAATCCTACTACATAATATAAGTGAATCCTGCTTCACGTTTGCGATTGCGGATTGATACCATCGCATCGTCATAAGTAGACGACCTAATAATAAAAAAAATGTAACAACCGTTAAAATTAAAATTCGAAATATAAATTCTATTATTTATCAATGTTTTGTTTAAGCCTAAGTATTTTAAATATTTATGTGTCTTTCCTCTTTTTAAAATCACAACGTAACTACTAACTAGCTCTTATTTATGAGTGTATAATTTATGCGTAACGGTGGCGAAAACCAATGTCTATGATTATGTTTATAGCATTAGATTACGAAATAATTTTATAATAACAGCGATTTTATCAAGATTATGCCAATCTTGTCCAAAGGGTCAAATATTTGAAAATAGAGTTACACAATAGCGTAGGTATTATTGAAGAGCGTCCTTGATCATTTCCGGATCAAAATATAACTTTCTTAATTCCATTGGTTAGGTATTGATTAAGGGTCAAACATACAAATTAATGAATAATGGAATAATTTAAATTAATTCGACATTTCTACATTGGTTTTTCTTATCTCGTTCAGAGAGATCACATATTTAACCTACCATCAAAATTATTCACAAATAACAATTAAAAGAAAAACCACGAGCTCTTAACCAAAAACTTATTACATATTATTTTACCTTCGCATTTAAATAAAGAAAAAGTGGAAATTTTTTAATTCTGGTTCAAAATTAAATAAGAAATTTCAACAGTAATGTACACTTTATGTGGAAACTGGGTCAATTATAATAATATTATCTAGGCGGCGCGTTGCCTTATGTTGAAATATTTCATAATAGGGTATGAAGAGGTTCCTATTGTATTTTTGACATGTCACATACCTACTTATAAAAAAATGAAAATATTTAGTCGGTTTATGTAAATGATGGCATGTGACCTATCCCATCAAGAGGCATATTATTAGTGCGTCACGCTCGTAAATCGTAAGGTAGTAAGATGAGGCGCTTGGTGGTCGCCGCACAGTTCACACTGAGAGCGCGCGAGCGCGCCATCGTCTATCCCCGACCGGACTTCTCCCGCGCGATCCGGAAAATTGGCGCGAAAATGCGGAACTGTCAAAACGCTTGATTGGCGTTTTAATTTTGTTCTCGCGAAAGCGTGATCGCATACAGCCAACGGACTAATGTGAAGTGTTTTAAATCATCTTTTCTCTGAGAGTATGTAATATCTGTGAAAATCATGTTTTACAAAGCTCGTAAATATTTTCAAATATAAAACTCGTTCATCAAAGTACACATGTTACAAAAACCGTGATATTTAGCTGTTAGTTAATTGAACGTAATAAAATTTACACACATTTGGCACGCAATAAAGCAAGCGAATAAACTTGACCAATTATCGCCTTGTCAAACACGATTGTAGTGAAACATGAAACATACGACATATTGTGTCGTTTGTCCTTCTGTTATGACTGGATTAACTCTTAACACGCTTTTAAATTATTCTTTTATTTCACCGAATTGTGTTAAAGCGAAGCGACCGCGTGTTGTACGTGATAAAAATGTTTCATGGATGAAATTTATGGGGCTGTTCATTAATATACGCCATATATTATAAGCCTACAGTAGACCAAGGAGAAAACTTTTAAGATGTATAAATACATTAGCTAATAGATTTCTCTCCATTAATCATTCTGTTGCTATTTTATTATTTGTGGTTAGTTTTATGTTTTCATTGTGACTTATTTTTGAAATTTTGAGTAATGTTTCGATATGCAAACGAAGAAAATTTAAAATTATTCAGTTATCATTTAGTGATTGTTTAAATTAATAAAACAACTTATAATACAAAATAACTTATAAATAGGTACTAATTAATTTTGTTTTGTAAAGAATATCTCTCATAATTGCATGCTGTTAACTTTCGTTAACAATCTAGAGACCGGAGTCGTACGTGAACAACCAAGTAAAAAGATGACAATTTAGAAAAAAGTAAATGAACAGCAAGGTCGGTTGCAGTCCAATGTCATCGCAGGTCCTTATCAGTTTATCTACTTAATTTTTATCAAGCCACAGAATAGGTAAGTAGGTTACACGAGTAAATCATAGAGCAAGAAAAGGGCCTACTATACTGAATAAATACTACCATTGATGATGTAACAGTTTACATTTGTAATGATATTCATTTCAGTAGTAATCGAGAACATTGTGATTATCTTGTAATTCAAATTCAATCGCATAAATTACTCGAGATTTCTAATCAAATAAATTACGTTCTGTCTATACAAACGTATATCTTATAATTAGTATAAAACTTTGACGTCAAAATAGGCCGCATTTATGAATATAATGTGGTAATTTAAGAAGCCTTTGTCGACAAAAAAAAATTATCAAATAACGCCGTATTATATTTACGTTCGTAAGGTAAATGTAGCGTTCCTTTTATAATAAGTTCAGTAAATATTTGTAGGAAAATTCATTATAAAGAGGCCGCTGTAAATTGTATTTATGTCACATGATTTTGGAATACGAGCACCTTGAGGGCTTCGATATCTTCTTACAATATCTTCTTAATTATAAAGTTAATTGTATTAAAGTTTTAATCCCTGAAATCGAATAAAATCGAACTATATTTTATTTTTAAATCCGTTAGTAATCTTCTCACATTAAAAATTTCATTAGACATTACGCTTTTAATTCACTTTGAGTATCGCAAAATCATCAGTACAATTTGTTGGTTTGAAACGTTTATGGCATGTTGTTCCGACCTAACTCGTAAAATATTTTGTCGTTTGATGTAGCCGCTTGTCATATATGTCATCAGAGACGATTTAATGTTTGATTAAAGCCGTTCACGTGCGGACCACCTAGTTTGATTGGACTTGCCATTTTTGTTAATAATACATGTGTATTTATTCCACGTTCCTTACCTATGTAATTCTTTATTTTGTATACTGCGAAATCATTTGTCTTAGAAATTCAGTTATCTTGACAGAAAATCTTAATAGTAAAAGCTGAATGGTGAAGTGAAATTTTAGCAATACCTTGTTAAGCTTTTACAATATGACCATTTCAATTAGAAAATGATTTACACGTCAATTTAATGGCCATGAAATTTTAAATTATAATATTGCTGTTCTAAACTGTACTTTTTAATGAGCATGTACTTGTTTGCGGCTCAAATTGTACATAACAAATTATAAGAACTATTTTTTAGAAAATTTATAAAGTAAATGATTTTTTTTTGTCTGTAATATAGATAATGTATGTATGCTACATTATACAAATGGATAAACGATATTATAGGGTACTTGACAGATTACATATTGATAGCACTTTTATATCGTCAGATCAATGTTACAACATTTTGAAGATACGTTAAAAAAATGGGCCAATTACAAAATATAATAAATATTGCGAGTACGTACCGCGTCCTCGGTGCTCTAGCAAAACAGTTTACTTGCCCTAAATTACTAAAAGGGCCCGAAGTTTATCTCCTTATGTCAATTTTGCAGCGATCTACAATTTTTTCTAGAGTGAGGCTGAGTTTTTGTAATAAATCCTGAAAAGGGTTCGCCTTATCAGACGTAGAGCGGTTGGTAATTTACAAATTTATTTTATAAGTCGAAATAGGTACTGAACGTACAGTTTTAAATTAACAATATTTTTATTAAAATGCTGTAAAGCAGAATAATAAATAAAACAAGAAACAGGAAAAAAAAACGATTTTAAGGTAGGTTATATGAAGAAATATGTTGGTACATATTTATTTTAATTTATTAAAAAATAAGTTTCATAAAATATAGTATATACTGGTATGCTCCGCAAATATAATGTATAACGTAGCTATAGATACATATCTACATAAGATATCATATTATATCACATAACGAAATTCGATACTTCTCATAAACATTTTCAAAAGCCTACCGAATGTTGCTTATAATTTTCCCATAAAAATAAGCTATAAGATAATATTTTACACACCGATTAACGGTTGTCATTTCCCTGGTACCTCATAATAAATCTCCTATAATTGTGGATTGACACCCAAACGCCCAAATTCTCTGAGACGTGCTCGTAAATTTTATTCACTAATAATAAACAAAATTATTCTCTACACTTGTTATACTCCGTATAGTGTAACAAGGTATAATTTAGTTGTATTTTTGTTCTACTCAATAATAGTACCTACAGTCTTGTACGGGTCAAACTTGGCGTTTTTATATTTTCATCTTTGACTTGTTAGTTATTTTTTCATTTGAACAATTTGCTTGAATGAAACGTAAATTTAGAGCTTTTGGATCAATAACCGTGTACTAGTATCAATTATGTTATTTTATGTAGATCAACAGAAATGTGTTTGTAATTTTTAAGGTTCTATTAAATATATATAAGCATAATATCCTGTCTGTTAGTATAACGTGCTGTCGTACGTAAGTTAAATAGGCACTTTGTATAATTAAAAACAAATATTTTAAAAGCATCTATATTCAATAAACGCCGCCGCCAAAATGATCTGACAGCAATTTTACAGCGGGTGTGTACAGAATATTAACAATAAAATCGAAATTACGCGTATCGCATATAAACAAAATATTTTAACGTACCTATTATCAGGTGATTTATGTTTTTTCAATGGAATGTTTCCATTCAAAAGAAATGAGACGTAGTAAAATATGAGAACAAAGCAATCAGTGGTTTTGGATATATGCCAGGTTCTTAAAACCTGGAGTAATCATTGAAGACCGTCATTCATGTAGGTACCATGTAATAATCATAGCAAAAAATGGTTTACCGTTTGTTTATGTTGAAAACTAGTACGCTATGTGTATGTTTATTAGACAACGGATTTTCTGGGATTTTTTTACATGATTTACACGTTGTTTTGTTTCGAATATGGGTAAAGAAGGATTATAATGTCAAGGTTTACACATCCATAAATTGTGAAAGAAACAAAGTGTCTAACCGTCTCGGACTTTAAACTTTTATATTTATTGCAACTATCATGTCTTTCATTTTGTTTGTGAACTAAACCGCAAACGAAATTTTTTATAGAATTTTTTATGTGTTTTATCTATGAACATATAATTTTTATAGTTTTCACTTCTCTTTTATTATTATCATTCGTAAAAGCTTTCCGGGGACATTTTTGGCTCACTTAAGCTCTAAGATGTGTAGATTATATAAAAACAGACTACTGAAATGTGAAAAGTTTTTTTTTTATCATTTACTGTTTTTATTAAATACATACATGTTTGTGGGTTGACAGACGGCTTTTTATATATAGCTGATCATAACCAAACTATGTATTAAATAAAAAAGAAAATGAAGATCCAGCCTATTACGCCAGTTCAACTAACCATTTTTATTTATACAGCACAATCATGAGATATAAAATGCGTTTAAAATGCTCACGGAAAATTGATACAGTATGAATATGTCATGTATGTATCACTCAGATATATGAGATGCGTTCAAAAACCGCATCCCACATACATAATCTAATTAATAATTAAATCGTATTACATGTGACGATAATTGAAATCGATCGTGCATTCAATTTACGGTAAATAGTATTAAACATCTCGATACATATTTTTTTAATTAAGAATTATTAATTCTTGTCAACATAATTTAATGGAAATGCAATATTGACTTCAATTAAAGTTATAATATATTATTTTAGATTTATTTTATCTTTTATGTGTCTGTCTATAGCATCGGTCCCTAAGTAACTGTGATTTTTAAACAGATAGATAAATATACCTTTATTATGCAGAAATGTATGTGCAACTAGTGTCAATATGTAAGCATCTCAGCTAACTTTGCTTCTATTACAAAAAAAATTGTTTAAGACATATTATTATAATTATTTATATATTTTTTGTAGTTTAATGTAGCCGTTATAAACTAGTGTAACATTCAAAATATTTGGAACAGAAATTGACTTTCTCATAGTTGTCGGTTTAAGAATTTTGCAAGTATTTTTGCCCGCAAGGTGATAATACTACCTACACTCTAATTTCATAAGCTAAGGCTTATCGACATGACGGTTACCACTAAAAATAAATCCGTGACGCAAAATACAAGGCAGTTCCTTAATAAAACTGAAATCAATTTACCGGTCTATTTGAAGATGATATAAAAGTTATTTTAAAATCGGTATTAAATTTGTTTGCTCAACTACGACTCGACCTTGTGAAGGCTCTGACTGACACTAAAATCCGTGGTATGGATTAAATTAAAAATCTATTTTAAATATTCTGCTCTTGATTCAAAGCCAATAAAAACGCACTATGATTTACAGCCTTAGAATGTAATCCCGTAATACACAATTAAAATTTTAACATTCCTCGGGATTAGATTAGATTAGATTAGATTCTTTCGATTTTGTAACGTATGTCAGACACATGCCTTTTCGGACATCGACAGTATTTATATCTACGATCGCAAGTTGAACTAACATAGTACAGTAAGCTATCGTTTTACATAATATAATTACATATTCACTACCTGAAATATACGATTATTCTGAACAAAATACTTATTCTCAAAGCACAGGCTTTAGCCGAAAGCATAGTAGGTATTATGTTTCTGAAAAGCACATTTTCATGTTTTGTATTTTAATGAGGTATTGTTATTATATAATCATTAATCAATGTATCAAAATCTGTAGCTTCTCTTTACTTCTACTAACTATTTATCCAAAATATAATTCTCCTTTGTTGGTGAAATAATCATAGAACGCGTCTAACATAATAATATTTAAAAATACGCAGTAAGTCATGCATATTTAACTTGTTACCGCTATCTCGCTCGTATACTGAATCAATGTTTTATTAACACACATCCTATAGACTTGCAGGAGTTGAAAATTATGAAAGAATATTTTATTTACCGCGCATTTTCAATGTAGTCGCGGAATTTTATCGCGAGATAATGAATGCAATCTAACGAGGCCATTCGAATAATAGGGATTAAAATTTAAACGAATATTTACAAGCATTTGTTTAGTAAAATGGTTTTTGTAGTTTGTCATTTTGTGGTTAAATAACGAAAGGAAGGTTAACCCAAACATAAAAAATATTATTAAACAATAAATATATGATAAATTTATTAAAAATTATTCAGTAACTTCTGCTTTTGTGTTACGTTATAAAATCGTTGTTAATGATGACTATCTGAATTTTATTTAAATTTCCATTTTCTACAGTCTACCAAGGTAACAAAGTGTACAGCTAATAATTTGTTTAATGCAATAGATAATTTTATGTGGTGAATAAATTATCCTAGGTGTCACCACTTTTAAATTCTCTTGGTCTCCCTTCTCTATGTAAGGTATTTTCATCTTTATCTTTATCAAGGGTTTTAAACAGCTATAATTTAATGCTAAAAACTAAAACATCCTAATAGTTGTTTGAACTCGCAATAAATAATCCAATTTCAAATATTCTTACAATGCAAATTATTAGATATATAATTTTAAATTGACATGACTGGTCTCTCAATTTTAAAGAGTAGATAATATAGGACATTGAATTGTCTTGCTATATCCAAACAATAGGAATAAGCCGTACTTAGTAATAAATTACGCGTATTATTAGATGATTCAAATAGCGCAATCACGATAAACTACAGTGCAAAGACCTTCTTATCAGCCAATGTCGAAGTGTGGTATCAACTATTTCATATTTTTAGATTTCGCGATACCACAAACTTTTAGATTAGGTAACCTAAAATGGTGATAAAAATCCTTTTACTGTAACCCACTCAGGGCAAGTTATTGCTCCAAATAATTACGTTGAAATCTTGACAAATGTCACGCTGGTTGTTTCAACGATTACAAATCGATAAGCATATTTTATATGTGGTATATTGTTAAGAGAAGAGAAAAACCTTAAAAAAACAAATGTCTCCAAAGAGATTACATTGGTAGACTGTTTTATAGTCAAATAAGTTAGAAAGATTTAACTCTGTCTTTAACCAGAATAAGTAAGTAGGTCGACTTAACCTATAAGCATGTATCCTTTCAGTTTTATGTGTCTTAAGGGACACACCGCGCGCCATCTATTGAGATGATTTAACAACCATCTCAACCAATATGAAGCACTTTTCAGTGAATACAATATTGTAACGTGATCGAATTTTTTCTATTCTTTATAAATTTATATTTATAAAGCATTTGAATGCCATAAAAACCAAAAAATATAAATTCAACTATAAGCATGTATTTAATGATTTGATGATTGACATCCTTTTTAATATCAGTTAAACAGAACGACAACTTTTATCTTAAATGAAGAGCTTTTAGATGCTTTTTATGAGGACATTCAAATCGTCCAAATTTAAATAAACATATTCAATTTGTATAAAATCGAACTGTAGTTCAACTTTCTTTTATAGTCGGGTAACAGTCAGTTACACTAATTACTAAAACAGGATCAACCATAAAAATATATTGATGAATCTAATTGACCTGGCAGTTGGCACCAAGTCATTTGGTCCATAAAACGTAACGGCTATCTTTGTTATTTAGAAATCATAATTGATTTTAAGTTAACGATAAGTAATGTATTTTCGTTATTCAATATTATGTACAGTGTACACGTCTGAAAAATATGACTATGATAGAGATTTGTGTAATGTCAAAGAGATTTATAAAATACTAGCGGTCCGCCCCGGCTTCGCCAGTGGTGCATGTTTACGTTTTCTCTACATAAGATCCATCCTCGTACTTCAAGAAATATAATAAAAAAAGAATTATCGAAATCGGTTCAGCCGTTCTCGAGTTACGCGCTTACCAACACATTTTGCGATTCATTTTTATATATAAGATGACATAGAATTTAACATTAAATAAAGGGTCTTTGATTTTTTAATCATATTTTGTACCATTAATAAAATAAATAATAGTATTACAATCTTTATAAGAAGATACACTTCTTCGTATTTCGATTTAATTTTCAAAATGTTTGAAGAGTGAACTTTTGCTGTTAAATGCCTTTGCGTTTTAATAACTACATCATACAAAAGAAAACTCACTGTAATTTTAAATTTATCTACGAAACATCGTTGAAATATTTCTTAATTGATTTTCACAGATATGATATACAATTAAAGTAGCGGATAATAACGAACTATTCTTTTCAAACAAATTAACATTTGTTTGGTAATAAGAAGTGCTAAAAACAGTGTCGACGAAATTCTTAAAAATGGAGAAAATACCTGCGCTTCTCACCATTACCATCTTGCTGGTAAGTACTATTATATATCTATATAATATGGATGTCGTATCTACCTTTTATAATTTGAAATTTTATTATGTGCATTTGATAATATCGTAATTTTTATTTATTGGACGTACTCAAGAGGTCGCAAATGGGTAATTGAAAATTAATTTTCGTAACTACCTATCGATAGCGACTCTTTGCTTCAATGATCAAGAACATATTATGTTAAATGTAAAACATCTATCAAACAATCGCAGTTTTAAAAATTATGATTTTCAGCCCCATCTCTGGTCGCAATATCCACTTGTCGATCATTCTCTATCCATAGGAAATATCGAACCTTGAATTCATTACCTACGTCAATTTCAGCTCAATCCTCGACGTTGTTTAATTTTTACAAGAACACATTAACCTCATTTTTTTTCGCTTTGATCTAGTCAAGTAGAATGTTTAACAATCATTGGATAGGTACGTGTAAATCACTGCACATTTGTGAGTCTAGACACTCAATTTTAAATCATTGTGGTAGCATATTGTTGATTAGAAAATTTGCGAATGCGTGACATTTGTGTCTAATGTCAATTTAGGCCGCTATCTGTAGTAGTGATAAATGATCGTCACTGATAAACAAATCGGCCAGTGTTGATTGCAGAAATAGAACTGGTCAATAACAAATCAATGTACCTAATCGTAACTGATACATTTACTTGGTGGTGGATAGTAGAACGCGTGTAGCTGGTAAGGAGCAGAAAGTTTAATAGGTACTACAAGAAGATCTACTACTACTGCTGTAAGATTTAAGGGTATATTTTAAACATTCACATGTTGTTTATTGATAACAAAATAATCTATTAACATTGAAGAAACAGTTAATTGCTGCTGCATTTACTACTCATACTCAGCATTTCGTGAATATAGTTTTAAGTACCTGCAGCCTAATTGGAATATGACTTCTTGATATTTGCGTACTTGACCTACATAAACTTATCCTAGGCTACGTTACTTTCTGAAAAACGTTTCAGAACTTTTCCACCCATCTTCCACTCAAAGAATTGGAAAGAAAATACTTTTTACTGTGATTGTAATTCCGAGCGAGATCGCACGTAAGCACACATTGCTTCATTTGCCGGTCGTAAAATTCGACATTGAAATTGTTAGTTCACTTTTAGTACCAGGAAATCATTTTCGTCAAGACTACGTTGTCATTTGGATATTATTCGACATTGTTCTGCGGGTACATGATATATTCTTTATTTTCTATTCCTTGTGGAATGTTGGCGCCGAGCGGTATTTACTCTACGTTGACCAACCGCTCATATAATATTGACATTAGACAGTGCAAACTTTATCACATTTTTAACATTAAATTTTGTTTCCAAGAAATCTATTTAGCTTTTTCCAGTTGACGATATAAATAAACCGTCCTTATGATTGTTTAAATTTTATATTTAAACATATTCATTTGCCTATTATATTACGAATACTCTAAATAAATATTATGTTGTACAAACAGTTGGTTCAGTAATTAACACGCATATTTCAAAAACAATAAACTGAACCTTCGCGAGTGAATGCTTCAACGACGCTATTACTTCAAACATTATTCGTATTGTAATGCATCGCATATTTAACTATTTTCAATGAGTATTATTATGTTGCATGATAAATCAGATGCGACCCAGTTGTCGCGTGCACATAGATGTGTGTAGTGTCGCCTTGAAGCACTCCTGACCACCTTTGTTTTACTTACTCCACAGCTGAATGGATAAATTAGATATATACTTATCTGATTCAGTTGTTCATTCGACCTCAATATTAAGCATCATAAATTTAATAGCGCTCACAATGTTATCGGCAAATATTTTGCTTTTTTAATTACTGTAAATATGTTCTCATTGACAAGAATAACTGAGCATAAAGAAGTCACGGATGAAGGAATCCAGAGACGCGTTCGTCATTAGACAGATAGATGTAAAGCAGAAATCCGGATTGATTCGCTGGAAACAATTTGACGTATTGATGAATATTTAAATAACTCTGAGACAGAAGTTGCGATTGTGCCGAGTCCTTTTGAGCTAGAAGTACCGCAGAGCTAATAAATTTATAATTCACGCCGAGTCAACCTCATCGCATATGATAATGAAAAGTCAACGACTGGTCTAGTTGCACTAATGAATGAAACTCCTCTGTAATTTATATTAGCTACGCTTTTGTATTAATTACGAACTTTGTCACATTTCAAAGAACTCGGACTATATTTAAGAACCATTGTTATGTTTAAGTGCATATTTACTTTTTTGGTGTCTCGAGGATGACGCATTGTACCAGTTTTCTATGTATGCACTAAATTGCATACCCTAAATGTTCTGGCCTTGTCCATGTTCGTGAGCTTTGTCCTATAAACGGCAAACAATTGGGTGTAATAAAATCAAATGAACAGCTGATTGAAATAAGAAGCGCAGTGATTTTATAAACAACTTTTCCAACAATGTATCAAGTAGTAAACATTTTCCAGAATTCGATGACTTGTAATTATTTTATTCGTTTATTGTTATATTTCAAAGCAGGGCCTAAAAACAATATAAATATAACTTCTGTCAAGAAATAAACAACTTAAAACAAATTATTTAGACCGAGGAAACTTGGAATCGTGTTTTCGGAAGTTGAGGTTTGTGAAAGTTCCACAAAGGCAGGATAAGAAAACTTTAAAACGGTCAGAAAGAAAACTTATTTATAACTTCCTGTATTATTTATTTACATATTTTAAACATCTACAATTTATTTCCTTTTGTGCGTTATAATTAAATATATTTTTTCTATTCTTATATTATGTAGATGAGTTGTTTAGTCAAGTATGTTAGATAATAATTTGACTAAATACTTTGACAATTTTCTACTAGACTGTTTTAAAGTTTATCTTTTTCTTTATGTATGCTAGTTATAAAAACTTATAATTCATAATGTACTCCTGTTATTAGATAGATATTAATAGGCTAACATTGAACTTGAATGCCTCGATACAGCCGTTAAAATGCCCACCGCAACTTAATCAAATAAAGAATTTTTATTGGCCATATAGCGGCTGTCTCAAAGATCGGTAAAACATACTGACAAGGGTCATATATTTAATAGTTAACTGGTTGATTTGAACAATAATGAGTGGGTTTTTTACGAGGGCGGATACAGCTCCCGATTGTTACGTAAATATCTTCGATTAATTTAAAAACTGGTTCCCTTTAATAGAGAGCTTCCACGTTCATATCATTAATTTGATCTGTGGAATCATTTTTAATGCATGTTTGTTTGTTAATGGAACCTTCGGTTATATGATTATGATCTGTTAATTACTTTTTATATAAAGTCTATTGCTATGCAAACATAATATCATAAAAATTAATAACTTGCAGATGTTTAAAATATCAAACCAGTAGACTCAGAAGTTTGCTAAACTTTTATAGATAACAAAAACAGAAGACAGCCTTATTGCTAAAAAGCTTTTTCTGTGCCGAATTAAAAATCATATGTAGGACATCTTAATCATGCCTATTTCAATATTAACATCGTATATTCATGACATTGGCTGACGTATTTTCCCCACACGCCGATTAAAATGATTCCCGCGTCGCCCAATACAAGATTTAGACGTCGTTATCTCGTACAAGCTCATAAAACTGACATTACTATTCACTAATGTTCCACTCGCATTAGTGTCACATTAAATGTTACGAAATGATGTAAGCATCAGCCATATGCATCTTTGATCACTGCATGCGTTTTTCTCACTTGAATTCAATAATTGGAATTGAGGTTTGAGCAATTTGAAGATGCTAACTTCTTATGTTCGTTTAGGTTGATTACTTGAGGCTCCGTAATAACTGAACAAGATGACAAAGTTTTATTATTAGTGCAAATTTTATACAATAGATAAATATTTTAATCTAATTAAAATAGTTAACGAAATTTAGATTTTTATCGGTGTGATGAACTGTTTATTACAAACAAAACGTATCTTTGTTATATTAAAATGTGAATCTTAGTTGTAGATGTAGTTCTAGCCTTAAGAATATTACCTTTTAAAAGTGAATTTAACAAAATGAACTGTCTAAAAATTATCAGTCACGACAGAGTTTTATACTCGTATAAAATCTGAGATAGAATCAACTGTGATTTTATCAACAGCGAAATGATTTCCGTTTAACATAAACAGCTACTTTATTTGACAATATTGTTAATTTTATTTGACTTTTGCTAAAAGCTACGCGATTAAACGAGTAGAGAAGACATTATTTTGATAGCTTAAGAAAGTTAATTATATGCTTATAAATATTAATTAATAGAACATCTATTAAAAGGATTTATTTTTACTTAACATTTTAATATTAAACATATACCTAGCAATGGGATGAAAAACTAACGTTATCTCTATAATAATGGCACTTCTATATCTAATGGCACTTCTATATTTTTAAATAAAATATAATGCAATTTAAAAAGGTTATCCATATAAAATCATTTGCGAAAATAAAGTTTCTTTTTTATTTTGAAATATAATTCATTCATTCACTAATAGTTAAACATAAAAACTATGCCTATACACAGTCATACATTCACCGTACATCACAATGGATAAACATTTTACTGTTCCATAATAAATCATAATTAAAACTGTATACGCCTTACCTAGCATTACTGCGAATTAAACAGAATAACGTATTAAATGTTCCCCATATGAATAGCTCTTCATACTCGTAATGTAAGAGCTATTCATTTGAGATACATGTAGGTTTGCCGTAAGCCATTCGTTAGCAATGTATGCATCTTGATGATATATCAATTCAACGAGATTTTAAATTAGTTATAAATCTTAGGGCCATGTATTAAACAGGTAAGATATACGTCATGGGAAGCGGGTTTAGCGGCCTGCGAATGAGGACCATGTTTTCTGATAATCTTAAGATAAATTACTGATAGATTTTCCCAGACTCAAGTCTTAGTTTCTAACATAAAGGTATTCAACTTACGTATATATGACATACGAATATGCTATAAATATACAAGTTTGAACAGCTATAATAAATACAAATCCAAAAATAAAGTAGATGGTTTACATATTGTAAAGATTATTTTTTCAATAGTTAGAGTAAGTAGGAGTCTCTTATACAAATTTATTATGTATCTAGAGACAAAAAATTATGTACACCATTGCATTTCAAATGCAAACTAGCTATCAATTTAACGTTTCGTTATAGATAATGTAGAACATATTTCGATAATTTATAAAATAATAAAATAAATTAATTGCATACAACTCAATACAAATAAAAGTGGTGTGTCTCGCATTATAAACACTTGTAACCTCATAGTATGTACTAAATGTTGTAAGGTCACAAGTGTCACAGGCATTAAAATGCAAATTACATTTTCAAAAATTGCCGTCCTTCGAAATAAAAGTGGATAAAGTATATAATAATATATTTGACTTTCTTTTAGAAGAAATTTAACTTGCATTAAATTTCTTATCATTAGATTACTCTCTAAACCTTCGACTGTATCCCAAAACCAACCAAACGAATAAATCTCTCAAAATATACGTTACAAAAAATCATAATTCGTCCAATAAAACAACCCTTAATTACAGCAGAATTAAACCGCAAATACTAAGGTATTATAGTTAATATCGCAGTATCCGAGGCGCCTGCGCAGACACCCGTGAAATGTGCTGACATGTTAATCCCTATCTTCACACTGATCTCGGAAGACGCGTGACTGATTCATATCGTAAAAGCTTCTTATGCTTTCGTATTAATAGCTAAGGGAAAGGAGACGTGAAATTTTACACATTGTCTTAGTCTTGTAATAAATTCTGCTGGACAGTGTAAACGATAAGTTGTTTTAATTAGTTCCTTATAAAGTTTAAGTTATAGCACTTTCATTTTATAGATTTGGTTCTAGGAGAAAAATAAAATCGATTCATTTATAAAAAAATAAGATATATTTTATTACATTACCTACTTTAAAAGCATAACCAATTTCTTAAGGCTTAAACTACTCATTATAAATAATTATAAAACTAGTTCTTAATAAAGAAAGATTAGAGTCAGTACTATATTACCGAAATGAGCGAGCAAACTATCGTTCCAGAGCATACTGTTAAGTTTATAATAATGACCTTAGATGCTTCCATATAGGTCAAAATTTATTAAATATATTTCACAGAAGTCTTCACAATATAACCTAATTAAAACACAATTTGTTGCCAGGTGGTCGGTCGAGAAGGAGTACTATCGTCCGTGACGCGCGACCTGCAGTGCGGCAGGCGCCTAGTGTCCGGGCTGTTCTCCCGGCCTCGCCTGCCTCTCGGCTACTCCTATGTGACCACGGTACCAGCTGGCGCGTGCAGGCTGAACGTCTCCGAAATTGTGTCCAGCGAAAATTATATTGGTTCGTACTTTGTTACCTGGCGAAAAAAGTCGGTTATAGTTTCAGCTGATAAAATTCACCAGAGCTTGCAGTTTTAGTTTATTTATGTATTGACGCATTCTTCTGAACCGTTTGTTATCGTAGTTACTCTACTTAAATTTTAATAAATTCAAATAGGGCAACGTTGGATAATTATGCAATTCTGTCAAATGTTAAAATCCTCCTTCTAGTCTACTTGTGAAAATCTTTGAAAGTCGGCACTCCTCTCTCTTTGTACAACGCAGTTTCTTAATTGTACTCACACGAAAGGTTGTGTATCATAATATAGGTCAGCATGCACTATAATTCCAGAAAGGATTTAATTGAACTCAGTTATACTAGTTCAATAAACATAAGTAGTAGTTAATAACTAATGAGCAGATGTTGTCTCCAAGGCCGTCTAATAAAGCTTTCGGTAGCGCAGACCCAGCCAATAGGTTTCAATTTTTATTGAAGTGATTTAGTTCGCCGATTGTGGGTCACAGATTTTAATAGAACGATGAAGTGCGCAGTGGAACGATTGATGTCGAATCGATTAATAGAAATTGCACGCGCGCATTTTGCGAATGCATTTCCTCAATAGAGGCGCCTACGCCGAGAATTGCGAGATAAATCGAGATAGCGGTCTAACCAATTGGTGGTTAATTATTCGCATGACGCAGTCGGAAAGCGTTTTGCCAATTTGTTAATTGTTCCGTTAAAACAATACGATCGTAACTCTGCGCTTATTAATTTGATGAGTAATTTGATGCGCACGTGTTTGCTTAAATAGATAAAGTATGTTAACTATTGGGAACCCTTGAACTATTCAATTCTATAAATAAGTGTGGATTTTATTAGAAGTTCTATCAATTGTTTATTAAATGTTATACCTTTCGATTGTTCTAGCTTTGCGAGTTACGAATGGATCGTATATTGTTAACGGCGAATTCGCAGTTAGCGCCCCAGGCAACTACGAAGCGGCTGGAGCACGTTTTATATACTCTCGAGCTGGTGGACTCGACAATATATTTGCAATGGGACCTATACATCAAGCCATCGACATTATGGTTAGTCATTTAAACCGCAACATAATTTTATTGCCTTGTTTGCATTGTCTCATTCGAACAATACATTTCAGGTTCTATATACGCAACCGCATCCGAACATAAAATATGAGTACTTGACTGATACATTGCCAGACGAAACCAGTAACGATATTCCAACCGAGAGCAATGTGACTCCGCATCACCCGATGCAGAGACATCACCGTCATCACAACGCCGAATCTCACACGAAAGTATTGGATAAGTCAGATCCGAGCTTAGCGAAACACCCGGATTATACGTCGAACGAAAATCCATACCATATAGAGAGTAACGTTGTTGGAAATCGGCGGTTCATGTGGAAGATTCTTTCGTATACGCAATGTTCACGATCGTGTGGAGGCGGGCTTCAAATTGGGAAATTCAAATGTGTAGAGCTGGGTCAAAAGGAGGAACGGGAAGTGTCTCCAGCACATTGCACGGGAGCTCCTCCAGCTTCGAGGAGGAGACGGTGCGGCACGAGCCCTTGCCCGCCGCGGTGGAGAGCCGCTGCGTGGGGACCCTGCCCAGTGTGTGGTCCAGCTCATAGAACCAGAATTGTGGGCTGCGTACAAGACCATGCACGGGGCATCACTAAGGTATGCTCTAACCATTTCCAAGATTAATTTTAATTAATTCTATGATTAGAATATTAACCGCCTCCTTGGTACAGTGGTTGACGCGTGAGCGTAGAACCGAGGGGTCCTGGGTTCGATTCCCGGTGGAGACGAAGAAAAAAAAATGTCTCGGTCTGGTAGGATACAGAAGGCTGATCACCTACTTGTCCCTAAAGAAAATCGATCAGTGAAACAGATGTATGCATAATGCATCTGCCCCTTACCCCACTACGGGGACATGGGACTTCACACACATGATTAGAATATCTGAATTCTAAACCATCTACTTCTTTTTAATATAAGTGATATATTAGATATTTATGTTGAATGAATGAATGAATGAAAAATTCTTTATTGCACACTTAATACAGGATAGTAAACTAAGAGCCATACAAGTAATTACATGTACAGAGGGCGGTCTTATCGCTGTAAGCGATTTCTGCCAGACAACCCGAAAAATTTAGAAGGATTACATTTATGGTGGTGGTGCATTACAGACATAAAATTTTGAATTAAAAATTGTATTTTAAATATATGGGCTATTTCTTATTAATATTTTGTTTTCTTTCAGATAAGTGACCAAAAGTGTCCTCTACCTATGCCACCAAACAGTGAACCGTGCGATATTCCCAATTGTGATGGAACAGCTATTGCCTCTAAGACTCCAAGACTTGATTCCAGACGTCAAGTCCGACCAAAGGACCACATAGAAACATTCCGCGATGCTCCTGCTATATCTTTAGCTAGTAATGTGTCGGATAATGAAGTCAGTCCTACTTTGGGACCTTCGTACAGTTTTACAGCTGCAGGAGGATGGCTTTATACGGAGTGGTCAGAAGTGAGTCTTCCATTTTTTTTTAATAATAAAATTATAGAAAAGTAGATATTGTTACTTTAATTTTTCTGTATAAAATACGTAATATGTAATAAAGAATGAATGAAAGAATGTGTAAATAATAATAAAAAAATTAAAAGTACTAGTCCTTTACATCAGCCTTTCCCAACCTTTTCCAAAGGCGGACCCCTAGCGCCACCTTACCAGGATCCGTGGACCCTTAGCGCCACCTTATCATGATCCGCGGATCCCCAAAAAAACTTATTGGCATAAGTCAATCTATATTTTTTTTTACCCGACTACGGCAAAGCAAAAGGAGGGTTATGATTTTGACAGGCTATGTATGTATGTATGTATGTATGTTCATCTGTTCCCTCGTAACGTCTAAACTACTTATCAGAATTTGACAAATGACATATCATTAGAAGCGTCTTAATTGTCCGCTGGTTATAGGCTATATGGGGTTTCACAAAATCTAATGTGGCGTCCTCTATCGGACAAAACATACAAAGTAAAAAAATAAAATTAAAATTTTGAATATATATATATATATTACTAGCATTTGCTCGTGACTTTACCTGTATTCATGGGCTGATTGAATATAATTCACATCTTTTCGTCCATAGCTTCTTTATTAGTTCATCAGTTTAACTTTTGTTGATATTATGCCCCCAAATACACTTTAACACCAAAATAGTACAAATAATATAAAGTGAAAAAACTAAAACCCAACTACGACAATAACCGGCGCTGAAAAAGTATAAAACAAGATTTCAGAATACTGAACTGAACAAAGTTGCTAATGTAGTTGCAAGTAAATGGACACAGTAGACTCTACCAAGATGCCTTCGTTGTAAATTGTCAATAATGTCATACAATACTATTCTGAAGTATGCAATATTCCACTATGTACGGCGTAGTCACACGTTGTTGAAGTGCTACGGTAGATAGGTATATTATGTAACGTGTGACTACGCCTTTCCAAACATGAAAATTTATCTTTACATAGTGGAATATTGCATACTTCAGAATAGTATTGTATGACATTATTGTCAATTTACAACGAAGGCATCTTGGTAGAGTCTACTGTGTCCATTTACTTGCAACTACATTAGCAACTTTGTTCAGTTCAGTATTCTGAAATCTTGTTTTATACTTTTTCAGCGCCGGTTATTGTCGTAGTTGGGTTTATGTTTTTTCACTTTATATTATTAAATTGATTGAATTCTTGCAGTGATTTTCTATGAAATAGCTTAGCCACCCATCACTTGACAAATTATTCCATCTTAAAACTGAAAAATACCAAGTTCGGCCGTCAGAATATTCTGGTCACTAAGGCTTTCGTAATTTTCGTATTTTCCCATCCGTAGTGTGTCGGGTGGTGTGTGGGCGGCGGCGTGCAGTCGCGCGGCGTGCGCTGCGCCGAGCCGGCCGGCTGCGACCAGCGACCGCCACACGCCGAGCAAGCTTGCTCTGCTAAGAAACAGTGTGATGCGCAATGGTTCTCTGGTGAGCAATTACTTCATACTTTTATCTTGTATAAAATAATAATTTACGATTGTTATACTTCTATTTATCTATTTTCCTTATCTAAAAGTTCTCTTCTTTTTACAACGTTATTAAAATTAAATTTTCGTCTCATTACGCTGGGTAATCTTGCTTCTTTAAGATATCTATAAGTTCTTACTAGATATCTCTGCAATAAAATATTAACTTACGTTAGAAATTATTTTCAGGAAAATCGTTAACTCAATATGTATAACCGTTTTTTTTTAATGACCTCTTCTGTAATGCCAATTAAAATATGTGGCTTTCCGTTAATATAGACTTGTTTTAAACTCTTATTTATTTCGTTTAGGTGAATGGTCGCCATGTTCAGCGGAGTGTGGTGGTCGTCAGATCCGAGGCGTTATCTGTATCGGTGGGAACGGCAGGAGGCTAAGAGATTCCTCTTGTAGAACTCCAAAACCGGAGGCTGAGAGGGAATGTGGGGGAACTTGCTCGCCTTCCTGGTATCTCAGCGATTGGGGAGAGGTAAGAATCTATATATAAAAAACTCAAAGGTGACTGATATAGTGATCTATCAACACACATATATCGGGCTGAAATTTGGCATGCAGGTAGATGTTAGGACATAGGCATCCGCTAAGAAAGGATTTCCCGAAATTCTTGCGGAAACGGGGAAAAACGGAGATGCACGTACAAAGTCGTGGACGGAAGCTAGTCATTTATAAATCAAACAATGATCTCTTTGTTCTATGTGATATCTTGTGTTTTTACGGTACATTTACATCAAACGAGCGAATGGTCATTCTAACCCCACTATGTAAAATTCTTTTAGTGTAAATAGGCGTAAAACATTCTTTCGTTGTTCTTCTTCTTGTTCTTATACTAAAAAACACTGAATATGACTTTTCGTTGACACTAAAAGATCACGAAAGAGTGCTCTTGCTTTTGCTCTAGCTGTAGTAGCTCTTTAAACGTTTGATCTAAATGTACCGTTACAGGAATCATGATGAAAATATACAAATATACTTAATATAATTAAATGTACACTATAATATACAAAGATTATGTTTCTCTATATATTATCATAATTATATGTGTTGGAAATACCATAACATTGACACCTGCGTATAATAAGATAAATGGCTCTATAATCGTATTTAATTATTTTAATTCGAAGCTATTTGATATAATTCAATAAATTTGATACAACGTTTTTCACAAATTGGTAATTGCAAGATAATTATTTTGTATCAATTGGAATGGATTCCGTATAAACTAATGAACTGTACATAATTTATCATCTATGATAACAATATTTGAATTAATTTGCAAAACAGCAACGCAAGCTTCAAGCTCTCGGCTTTCCGCCAGCGATCTTTTTTAGTTTCATTAGCATGTTTTTATTATTTGTTTTATTTCTGTATTTCCTTTTAATTGAAATCGATAAATTTGGCTTGCGCTTTTGTGACTCACCACCTTTGACTCACATTTATACTTACAGAAGATTATTTGAAATATACAAGTAGTGTAATTTTATATAATAATTCTTCCCGCCGGCGGCTCCGCCCGCGGTTTCAAAGAAAAACTCGCATAGTTCCCGTTCCCGTGGAATTTCTGGGATAAAAACTATTCTTTAATACTCGTGGATAATGTATCTTTCGAATGGTGAAAGAATTTTTAAAATCGGTCCGGTAGTTTATGAGCCTATTCATTACAATCAAACAAACAAACAAACAAAGTTTTCCTCTTTATATTAGTGAAGACTAAGAATTTATTAACATCATTGTTATTAAATAGTAAATTGGAGGTGCAAATTTTAATTCCATCTAAGTTTTCCACATGTTTATAGTTTACCATCTAACCAAGTGAAACTTGTGCCACTGTAAAATAACGAATACTTGATGATAGTACCTACTAGTATAATTTACGTAGTAACTATTTACTAATGTATGATAGTTACTTTTGTACTTATGGGTACTATTTTCTATGTTGGTACTTTATAGCATCATTGTTGGAAGACTCTCCACTTAAAAAAAAAAAACTATTCACATACATTTGTAAAATATTACATGCTTATAAGTGTATGTGGATAACAATTTAAAATAACTTAATATATGATTTTATTTAATAAAATAACAAGTAGGAGATTATCACCATTTTCATTATGACATCATAATTTGAATTGATTGACTACGTATAACTAAATAATATGTAGGTATTAAAAATTCAAATTCAAATTCAAAATAAATTTATTTGCTAGAATGCAGTTACAAATCATAGATATTTCAATTACAATATTATCTGGTATATATTGTAATTGAAATATCTATGAAATATAAATATGAAAAGAAATATATATATAATATATTCTACCCATTGATTGGGTGTGTAAATATTAAAAAGAAAGTTGATTAGTCTAATTATTTAAATATACACACAATTCAATTTTCAGGCTACATTATCCAATGCATATAGAGGGTAACTTGGATTAACTAACGCGGGCGAAGCCGCGGGTGGAAAGCTAGTTTAATATATTTTTCGTACCCAGTGCACGGGTCCGTGCGAGGCGGGAGTACAATCCCGCACGGTGTGGTGCGCGCGGGGCGGCGCGGCGGGCGCGGGGGGCGCGGCGCGGGACGGGGAGTGCGCCGGCGTGCGCCCGCCCGCGCGCCGCGCCTGCGTGCCCGCGCGCTGCTCCACACAGCCGGACAGGACTAATGCTGTGCAGGGTGAGTCGTCCCATGTTCCCTTTTTTTTTGACGTGACAACGTCTTATAATTCGATAAAGCCGGCTGCACGCACGAAAAAACATGACTCATGCGGCGTTACCTCGCTCTGACTCATCTGAGGCGTTCCATGTAAGGCTTGAAGTGCGAGCGAGAGCGCGGATCGAGCGACAAAGAAGCACAATCGGACGTTGTCACGTTCAACTATCGTCAATAAACCGACTTTACAGACAACCAATTTTTTTTTTTTTTTGGTAACGGGGAGGAAATCTTCAAAATATACTCTCTTTTTGGGGGAAAAATGTGTGTGGGATTCTTACCCACTAAAACCTCCTCGACGGGCAAACCCAAAGCATGGTAGCGGGGACTCCGGGATCTCTAGTAGAACGCAGCAGAGCTCCCGCATCTATATGCCAGACTATGTGGCTTCCCTGCCTCATTATTAACTACCCAGAGTGGGCAGGACAGTCACAGGACCGGGAAGATGTTATAGGCGACCATGTCCCCTAGTGGGGTAAGGGGCAGATGCATTATACATCCGTTTCACTAATCGATTTTCTTTAGGAACAAGTAGGATCAGCCTTCTGTGTCCTGCCAGATCGAAACATTTTTTTTCTTTGTTTCCACCGGGAATCGAACCCAAGACCCTTCGGTTCTACGCTCACGCGTCAACCTGTACCAAGGAGGCGGTCATGGTGCAGGAAGAGAACGTTTGTTAAATCGGTAGAATCATATATGCCTGTGGATGCTTCACACAAGACAAGATAGAGTTGTTAATGATGTGCTGGGAATAATTTGATGTGAAATAATTGTAAACTCGTGCCAGCTTGTTAAATAGGAAAACACTAGACTAGTAGATACTCCCAGTTAAAGAGAAATACTACTGCATGCAAAGACAACTGTCCCTTTTAACGTATTTGCAATGCATTTTCACGTATTTATACAATTGCAAATTAATATGTTACAACTACTTACGTTTGAAAAGATTCGTTCGTTAGACAGATCATCTTAAACTTTCAGTTTCAAAGAAGAGCATTGCACAGATACGAATTGGCCGCATTTGCACACTGTACGCTATGTACCTAGTATTTATAATAATATTTTTTTTATTAACAATAAACATAATTATACTGTTTCAGATACCCAAAACCGAGTGACCAGGCACCAGAATCCAAACCCAAAGGTGCAGAATGTGAGGCAGCGAACATATAGCGATGGTAACAATTATTTTTTAAATTTCATAACAAAAATAAAGGAGCGAAATAGAATTATCGAAAAATAAATACACTTCAACTACCATTTGTGTCTGTTTTTTATGTTTGACCTAATTTGAAACATTAAAAAATACGGAGTGAAAGTAAATATTTATCTAAAAATTAATATATTTCCAGGAGCCTGTGTGGACAAACTCAGTAACTGCGTGTTGGCGGTACAAGCTCGACTCTGCCATTACCACTACTATGGCGACAACTGCTGCCAATCTTGCCATGGACGATAATCTGGGCAAAGGTATACATTACCTATATTATTTATTTGTAGTTTTTAAATAGTTCAAGAAGAAGTTTTAAATAGTTAAGAATTTTTAAATAGCTAAAGCTCATTCCTTTCTGAATAGGTAATTATACTATCAAGTCAATAACTCTATTATAGGTACCTTGTGGCTATATTGGTAACAATAGAAAAAAAATGTTAAAGCTTGTATTAAGTTACCAAAAAGTCGTGAAACTAGTTTTGATAATTCAATAATTATTCTTAAATTAGCATTAGTAATGCGCACGTGTCTCATGTCAGGTTTTATTTATACAATTCTTAAAATTTTTTAATGGTAAAATACAGAATTGAAGCATCACATTGCTGAATACTGTACAAAATTTTCGAAAAATCTCTTACATTCTATTTATAATACGATGTTAAATTTAAGCTAAATTAACTGCTTTGCCCCAGTTCGGCTATTCTTTACCACAGAATTATACTTATTATAATGAAAGCAAGCACCATAACTAACGTGATGTAACAAAGAAAACGGGGCAGAGCTTAACTCCAAGAATATAGTTGAAATAATTTATTATTTGCTTACAGGCGCCTCCGGGACAAGCGACTATATGACTCATAGTATTGTGATACAATGGACAATTAGTGAATACATTCTCATAAAAGCACTCGAAGTCAAATTTTTCGCATGTATTTCAAAGTAGAGTCGACTCCTATATAGTTGCAATCTTTATTGTATTTCAGTAAGATAGGAATAGTTTTGTGATCTCCAGTATATAAGTCGAGAAACTTCAGTCAGTTTTTCCTTTCGTGACTCGAGATTGTCACAGCAAAATTGTCATTGCCGTGGTGAATGCTCAAATCACGAAAGAAATCTCATAGGTGTGAATGGTTCGAAAATTTTTAATAAAAAATATGTACTGATGCACTATATTTTATATTCAATGCACCTTAACAATGTTAAACTTTAACTTGCCTCAATACTTAACTTGAATCATTACACCGAATTTTCGAATAATATTTAAATTTAGAGATTTTCAAAAATTTGTATTATAATTAGTTTAAGATCTTCGATTTTAGATTTTAAAGGTAGTCATTTAAATTGTAGGTTATGTGATTATTAGATATAGTCAAACGATAGTATTTCTTATCATGTAATTATAACATAGAACAGTGTATTTTTGATTTATATTCGCATCCGCAAATATAGTGTGTTCATTATTTATTGTTATTGTAAAATGGCTTAGTTTAAAACTAGTGACTAGAATGATTGTCAATACCCTCATGCTTTCATTGTAATACATTTTGACCATTACATAATAATTATTTCATAGAACATTCTAGTGCACGTTAATTTATAGAGAAATATGTAAATAGTTATTTTTATGTATAGCGCATTTATTTACTGGCTGTTAAGTATTTATGTTATAGGTTATAGAGCGAGACCGCCATAATTTATACCATCACAATTGTTTTATTCAATATAATGTGTCTATACTAATAACGCATATAACAATGTACAAAAATAATAAGCTTTAAAAACTAATCTCTGTGTTTTATTATTATACCTACAACCCTCTTGTTTCTGACTAAGATAATATAATTGATGTAATATAAATCTTGTAAAGATGCTACTTGAGTTAATCCTACCAACATATAATTGAGGCTTAAGCATACTAAGAACGTGCCATATTACACGTAAAGATAAAACTACTTACTAAAATATACTATAAGTACAACAAGCAATTAGTACTACGAATGACTTGGTATTAATCCACTTTAAAATATAAAAAAAAAACAATGCATCATACTACTATCTTTGTCTATGATCCGCCGGTAGAGTTGGAGTGGTACTCCACAATAAAGCATACCTACGTAAGTAAATAGTAATAAGTAGTAGGCATTGTCAATACTAACACTTTCCCTGCATACAATAATATGTTATAATATGACCTCCATAATCTGCTATTACATAGTCAACATCGCTCTGTAACACACAACCATGATAACACCTGCACGCAGTAGAAAAAGCTCTCATAGGTAAGTAAATCATTATTAGATGAAACATTTAACAACATTAAGTAGGTTTTTTTTTATGTCAGAGCAAGCAAAGGAGCAGGTGGGCCACCTGATGTTAAGTGGTCACCACCGCCCATAGACACTTGTAACACAAGGAGTGTTACAGGTGCTTTGCCGGCCTTTAATGGACAAATACGCTCTTTTCTTGAAGGCCCCAATGTCGTAGTTGTTCGGGAACACCGCAGGTGGCAGATCGTTCCACAGTTTCACCGTACGCGGAAGGAAGTTGCGGGTGAAGCGGACAGTGGTGGAGCGCCAACCATCCAGATGGTGCGGATGGAACTGGTTTTTACGGCGTGAGGTCCGGTGGTGGAACTGTGCGGCTGGTAAAAGGTGGAACAATTCCTCAGAGCACTCCCCATAGTAGATTCTGTACAGTATACAGAGAGACGCAACGTCTCTCCGCACTGACAGTGGATCGAGCCTATCGGAAAGCCTACGGTCATCGACAATTCGAGCTGCTCGACGTTGGATGCGGTCAAGAGGAAGGAGTTGATACTGTGGGGCTAGGTATGTTAAAACTCCAAGGAAATTCGTCAGTGTAAAATATTTTACACATTTTTTATTCAGCAGCATTTAACTGAATTCACTTTACGAATATTGACGATAGATACATAGTATTTCTAGAGAATTACATTTTATCATGTTAATCAACAGATTAATAGTACAAACATTTATCCTGAACACTTACAATTGTAGGTAAGTAACCACTTATTCCATTAGATAATTCTATACAAGGAAAGTAGCGCATTATTTCATGAGCTTACTGAGACATTAGTCTGTTATTATGATCAATCAAGAAGAAGGCACAATAAAAATAAACGAAGATAATGGTAAAAAATCACATAGCGTTTTTCAAACATTAAGATTGTTCCTTAATTATGTGACGAATATTCTGATGGTGCTCATAGTTTTTATTTGCTTGTTATTTTCGTTACAAACTGGAAATTTTGGAGCCTATGAATGGCATATAGTGTTGTGTGTTTTGGGTGTAAGTATTGATTTATTATAACTATTTTATATAGTAGGTATAAGTAATCGATAGGTACAATACAGAGGCATTCGATCCCCCATTTTTTATTTTGTGCATAGGTACGCTTTTATCATTAAAAATGTATCAATAATCGAGTCCAAATAATACTATAATTATTATATGTCTAATAGTTTTTTTTAATAGCATTTAATTATCATAAAAATATATATTCATGAAAGGACCAGTAAACTAGTCTCAACAATGATCATCAATGCATGATCCATCCTTATGTACTCTACAAAAATTAAATGCGCCTACTTATCATAGAAAATACGTTTTTATGATTATTTTTATCTCACACATATTATTATTATTATTTACAGTATCAATTACTCATGAGTCAAGGAATACTAGTAATATCGAAATATAACTACTGGTCTATGTATCTGACTCGACGACATAGAATTTATTCTCATCTTATTCTACAAGTTCTTAGCATTGTCTTGATTACAATCGGTTCTGTGTTAATGTTCCAGCAGAAGAAAATTAATTTTAATACAATTCACGGAATTTTGGGTAAGATAATTTTAAATGACCATGACTCATTTCACTAAAACAATTATATAACTAGATAGTTACAATCTGGGAGATAATATAGATAAAAAAATTAATTAAAGTAAGTATTTTCACTCAGTTATCTGATTCTTTCAGCTCATGCCAAACTGATCCTCATATTATTATTAGGTAAAGAATGTCCTGTTGTGTCTACTAAAACAATCCATTCAATTAACATTTTATTTTTTTATTTCAATATCACGAAGTTGATTTCTGCAGTTCTGACCGAACAAATATTTTTTTTATTTTCGACATAAAAAGGAAAATGCCTCTACCATTTTGAATTCATCCAAACTGAACTGCGATAACACATTTCTCGAAAATAGAAAGTTATATGTTAGACTTAACTTCCTTTTCAGCATTATGCGCTCTCATTATGTCCATAATGAGTTCACTGGACGGGATAATCCTGATGTATGCGAGGAACATAAGTAATTACATAAGCTCGTTTTGGCTTAAATGTGGTCACTATATCCTTGGAGCCGCTGGACTTATATGCTCTTCAGCAAGTCTTTGTTACGCCTTCAAAAAGGGATCGTTTAGAAAATGGGTCGAAAATGATGACAATGTGTTAATCGCTCTAACCAGCATCTTTACCGTTTTGGTGTTAGCCGAGTTTGTTATTGCGATGAGAAAAAGATTACGTACTTAATTGATGTTTTTTTAATAAATATATGGCAAATACCTTCTACTGATTTTTTTTTTCGTATGTAATAAAAATACTAAGAAGTTTCGGTATCAGATCCAATGTTACATAGTTTGTACCGATTCATTAATGTAAATCCCAATATTTTAATGATTAGATTTGAGTCACAGATTTTAGCATTGAATTAATTCTCAATCTAATATAACATTACGATATCCGAAAAGGCGATTCCATCATATCAGGTGAAACCAATGATAACGTTCCGATATCTTGACATCGATTTACTTTCAATATATTTCGTGTGTTAAGGACGTCCGTTTTACTAAAATGTCAACTAGGTTCACAATAACAAATGATGCACCGGATGAAGTGGATAGAAGTGCACATTATGTATCTCCTGTATATGTTACATTGTTAAGTGCTACAACTACAATAACAAACTTGTGTCTCGGTGCGGCAGCCATGGGTGCTATAGTTTTCATACATTCTTTTGCACTGTCGTCAACAATGAAACAACATGTTTATTTATGTGGGATTGGTGTAAGTAAATCCATTTTGTATATTAGAAGTTAGGTGTCTAGATACGTTTTTGAATTCGTATACAATACATAAAACTGTCGATTATTTTTTTAGTACAAGTGTACTATACTATTACCATGTATACACATTGTAACAATATAACTATCTTCAGCTTGCTTAACAATAATATATCCAGTGTTTTTTTATCTATACAAATAAATCCAAACTGAACTCATTTTGTTTCAAATCAAGTTTTAGTAAAATTGGTTCAGCAGTATTCAAAACATTCAAAAGTAACAAAAACTAAACAAATATCTGTATCTCATACTCGGTAAGATCTAAACCAATCTCGTAATTCTTCTTCAAAAATTATAATGTTGTGATCATTTCAGTATGTAATTTTAATGGCGCAAGCTATACAGTCTCTGAACCCTCACTCCGGCTGGGCGCGTTTGGTCAGATACCAGGACCGGAGAGTCGTACACTGGATGCTACAAATTGTTGCTTCCATAACAGTTGTCGTTGGCAGCGTAATTAGAATGATGGACGTGCCAAACAATTTTAGAACTACTCATGGAATCCTTGGTAAAATGTTTGATATATTATTATCTTTACGAACATAAAATATTTGATAATATTATCTTTACGAACATAAAATATTTGACTGTAGGAAACTAATATTTCCTGATTGAAGGACAAGTATTTGGTACTCCACGCCCTACTACGTCTACGTCTCCTAATTTGTAACGAATAAATTCAAAAATTACTGGACCGATTATTTTTCCACCTGAGCAATTCTTCTTTTGTTAATTTTTATTCCTGGTCGAGAACGACTAATTTTTATGATAAAAATTAGTCGGCCACATTAATAAATTAATGTGGCCGTAGATCTAGAACTAAAATAAAAACGTTCCATTCTACTATGAACAGAAAAATGCATCTATTAACGTTTATGTACAAAATTCCAGGTTTAGTATCCCTAATCCTCACGATATTAAGCATGGTGGGAGGAATAGTCAACGCATATTCGTCGAAGCTGAACATAAACCCCTCTTACTTGAAGATAGCACATTCCTGTTTAGGCAGCCTAACTCTGAGTTCTGCTTTCCTCTGCCTATGTTTCGCATTCAACAGCACATTTAGAGTGGGATTGGGTGATCAAAATGCAGATTTAGCTATATCGGTAACTGTTATAGCACTAGTTGGTTCGCTGGCTTCGCCTTGTATAGGCGTGGTAAGGAGGATATTTAAGAATTTCAGATCGAACTGAATTTGTTTTTCGTTTTGTATACTGTTGCAATAAAATGTAAGATAATGGAAATAAAAGTATGTATTAATAATAAAACGCTACAATTTATTTCAAAAGTACATAATTTTAAGTTTATTAAATGAAAAGTTACGCGTAGAACTCATCAGAGGCAATCTCAAGATCCATGTCTGAAATAAATATGGGATGTAAATAGTAAAATAAAACTGTGATAGCTTGTAAATTTGATTTTTATTTCGCTTTTA
The DNA here is from genome assembly GCF_905220415.1 of Colias croceus. Classification (NCBI taxonomy): domain Eukaryota; kingdom Metazoa; phylum Arthropoda; class Insecta; order Lepidoptera; family Pieridae; genus Colias; species Colias croceus. The sequence continues at coordinate 5,444,576 of NC_059553.1, forward strand.
TGTACAAATATCTACTTATAAGTACAAAATCTCTTGTAACATAAAGTACCAATCTTTTCACTATATAATCTATAATTAGGTACTACTAATACAAAAAATAACGCTAAAGTTAAAGCTAAGTTAAATGCCTATTACAATACTATAATTCTTATAAGAAAATAAACGTTAAACATTATATTAATTACATTATATCACACCAAATTACAAGTAAATATAAAAATAATGGCACAAATAAATTATTTTTATTTTTTGTGGGATAATTAATAGCTTGATTAGTTTTTAGAAATATAGATACAAATCACATAAATATAAATCCGATTACTTTAAAATTTTATTTAAATTATGCTAAAAACTTGTTAAAATGCTACAATGGCAGTAGAAAGCTAAAAAAAATGTGTGCGTGTACTAGTGTACACACGTAAGAAGTGAAACTTCTTTATGATATTATTTTTCAAAAAATAATTTACTATATGCAACTTTACAGAAATACGTCTTTAAATAATCACGCGTGGTAGGAAAAGATAAAGATGGCGCGTAACAGAAAAATGTCACGCGTAACGAAAAAACGTTACACTAAATTTTTTTCCAACCCCGATAAAGAAGTTTCACTTCAATAGCAATAAACTTGAGAGACATTGTTAAATAAATTTCATTAAACTTAAAAACTAAAATTATTAAAAAAATATAAAATATCATACAAAATGGCATCTAACGAATAAATTCAGCTTAAAATGCCCTTTAATATTAAAGTTTGCGAAGTCTCTTTCAATTTTATTGTACCATAAATAAAAATATATTTTATGATTAGGTATATTTTTATAATAAAATTTAATTAATCCAGGTTTTTTTCAACACAGTTATTAAAAAATTCAATATACTTGAACGTACTTAGTTTTCGTACATTTTAGTTACGTATTTACGTTCATTTTTACATGCATCTTTTTTGAAAAAAAATCCAGCTATTTTTTCCGCTTTCAAGGGGATCGAAGAATAATAAAATATATTAATTTTATTCATAACTAAAATTAAAATCTTCCCTTCCACTCTATATGAATTAATATATTTACGTATTTAGGTATTCGCAATATTAAACGAACTGTTCCAAGTTAATTACATAGCAGATATTATAATAATATGAATTGAATATACAAAATAATATTTAAAACAAATGCACCAAGATTTTTCACAATTACCGTAATATTATACACAATTATTATTATCTATTGTTCCTTACATTTAAGTCAATCATAAATACATAGATTTTATGAAATATTATATAAAATACCTATAAAACTGCTCATAAAGAAACTTCTATATTTTCAAACTTATAGTTGAAAAATTTTCATTAAAAAAATTACTATAGTGAATACCAGCCCCGCTGTAAAGGGGTTAAAATTATAATGAGAAATTTAGAAGAAAAATCAGAATTGCTTGAAACCAATATTTCGTAAATTAAATGAAATTTTCATATATGTACTTAGGTACTTTATTAAGTTAAATAAATGTATATATTTTTGTTTCTTTTTTTTTTCCTAAAATTGTAAGAGTACTTTGTCAGTTTTTCTAATCTGTGTAAAAGTATTGAGATTATTCTATCCACTGCATGAATTACAACAATTTTGTATGTAGTACTTGTAATGGCAAAGTCTGGCTTGGACGACGAGAGCGCAGTTTCGCAATTTGTCTTCGCAATCTATAAAACAAAGGGAAATTAAAAATTAAGTGTTTCATTCATATTCTGAAATATAAATATGGCTATCGAAATGCTTTGTGTAAAACAATCATATGCCAATCTGTTTTATAGGAGCAAAACTTAAAAGTTTTATAATTTGTGTAATCTTTTATTACCGAGTTGAAAGTAACTGTAGCAATAGAATAAATGTGATTAAATAATTTACCCTTTTCTTCGGGAATCGCTATCGTAGTCCTATGGGTTGAAGTCATCTCCACTTTTTGGGATTCTGCAACAGAAAATTTCACTAATCAATCACACGAAGACTTTTTTAATTTTGCTTGAAATTTTTCTTCAAAATTTTTAATCTATGAAATCCTGCAGAACAAGAAATAATTATGATCTACAATTTCAGCCACATTTATAATGAAATTCAACATTTTAACCACTATCCTTCTGCCTAAAACATGTAGAGACTAGATCTCAGCCATCCTTCGTCATTGGAACATCAGTTGGAATATCATTATGTCGCAGTCATCGGCAAACAAAACGGGTATGTGGCGTGCTGACGAGGAGGCGAGTCGCTCACTGCGCCCTCTATATTGTACCTTAATACCTAGGGTACAGTTACTTGTATTTCGGGCGGGCACTATAGCTTGACCGCAGTGGCTGTACCGCTGTATAGGTATGTGCGAGGCGAGGCGGGGGAGAGTACCGACCGTTCCGTTTATTTCTAACTCGTGCTATTTCTTACCCGGTCCCCGCCTCACCGCACATACCTAGGGCGCGGTACAGCGGTTGCGGTCAAGCTATAACACACAAGTTATTGTGGAGCTGTACCCCGGTGTGAGGGTACAATTGCTGATACACTGCTCACTGTACACTGTAACCACCACCACTACACACTCACCACTAGCCAGTACGTTGTCACACTTGTGCGCGCACGAGCGCGTGTCTTGCGGCCGCGCACTGACACACAGCGAGTCGTTCACTGCGGCCTCGCTGCGGGCGCACACTACGGTGCGGTGCTGTACCCCAATGTGTAGGGTACAGTTGCTTATACACTGCAAGAGAATAATAAATTGGAACTCAAAAAAACTTTTTAAGTATAATAATATAAATATTGATTTGGAAGGCTATACAGTAGAGAAAGATATAGAGAAATCTTGAAATGTTTTAAAAATCTCTATCTAGTCTATTCAGAGTTTCTAGTCTTGTCAGTTACTTTAAAAGTTGGTGGAAAAAATTAACAAAATTAGACTAATAATAATTTATTACCTGTCCCCAATCGCTAGTATACCATGTGGGAGAACAGTCCCCACCACACGATCTTTCAGCCTCAGGTTTCGGTGGTTTACACGCGGAATCCCGTAAATGTCTTCCAGAACCACCAATACATAATACACCTCGTATTTGTTTACCACCGCAAGAAGTACATGGCGACCAATCACCTGTTGCGAATAACAAAGAATATATACCTATAACTGTATTTATATAGGGTCAATGATAAGTAGCGCATCACCTCTTGCAGGCAGCTTCACTACATCAATCCCAACAACAAGAGATGATGCGCTAATTTTCATTAACCCTGTCTGTTTAATTAACTTTATCTATAAAAAAGAGGTTTGTCTCCCTTATGCAGTTTGAAGAATTTCTTCCAGGGTATCGCCATAAAAGTTAAACTTATACAGTTGACCCAACGTCAACTTAATAGGACTTACAAATTCCAAACGCATTACATTTTCATTTTTTGCACATATGTATTTTGTTTATTATTATTGAGTATTATGTTGTATCAAAATTATAATGTAGAATTGTAAAAATAAAACATAATGAAGAAATTTCCACAACGTGTTTGTAATTAAGATTTATCGATTGTTATTACAGGTAAATGATACACAAACGTTATGCATTAACCATTTTAATACGACACACAGAATAATAAGTGACTGTTTTGTATTCAGTGTTCGATAATCTATCTAACCTTGTCTCACATTATTTATTACACTTTAAAATTTGATCTTCACTGATATGTAGAGCCCTTCTCTATGAAGGTTAGGGTCCAAATTAGATATAAGCAATGATAAGTCGTACTAAAAAAACTGCTACATATTCAACGTTTAAAGCAATGGCAATGATGATTTCCAACTTAAAAACAAGCAAATAAGTTCCTTACGTTGCAGTTTTTGTAATTATTTTTGCTTGTAGACCTATTATAAAATATAAGCTTTAATAATCAGAAACGCTACACAGATTTTAATATTCACACGCGTTCATCACACCCGGAGATAGGTGTAAGAATTCTCCTACTTATAATTTGAACACAAAAAATATTACAATTTCAAGAAATATTCAGAACTTCAATAATATAAAGAAACAGCATCACAAACCTGTAAACCACTGCCCTTCATGCGGCTCACACGACACTTTGGGTGAGCATGTTCTAGAATGTTCTGGAACTTGTCTCGGAGTGCATCCAGAAGGATCAGCGCATCGGACTGCTCTAGTTTGTATACCGCCGCCTACACACCAGCCTGTGCACTACGAGAAATGGAAGAAACTCAAACTCAAACTAAATGTATTACATACAAATAGTGCACTGAGAATATAGAAGAAACTCCAAACTCAAACTCAAACTCAAAACATGTATTGCATATAAATACATTTTGATACACATATTATCACTCTTGCAATACTGCAATACCTATGTGACAACAAACTATGTATATTATGATTCATGTAGGATGTAACATTTCTGAACGATGTCAGGAAATGCCCTCATTTTCACGACCCTTCGTGAAAGGTGAATTTAATAAAGTAGAGAAGAAGATTATAAGAGGTTTACTTAAAAATAAAGGATTTATAATTTTAATAAGAAATAAAACAAAAGTGTGTAGGAAGAATATGCAATAGAATAATACAAGAAAATAGATAATATAAGAATATACATAAGCCCCTTTTAGGAATTGATTAAAGGAATTGATATTATGAATCCATTAGCTCAAATAATTTGAATTCAAATTATTATGCATCAATTGCTTTTTGTGGTTACTGGTACTTTGCAATTATTGGTGACGTTATAAAGTCATTAGATCTTTATTACAATAACAAACAAGCAATTTTGTTTGTTTATTATAATGTCGCAAATTGTAAAATGATGTCCCTAATGTAAATACGACGTCCATTAGCACCAATTGACTGCCGTAATTTTCAGATGAAATTACCCACTAAATTATTTATCTACAATTTTATTACGCATAGTTCTTATTTATCTTAACTTAGATTTGGTTTCAAAAGTGTCATCATCTGTTATTTATATTAGAAAAATAAAAAATACCAGATCTCAATTAAATACAAATATTTAAAGCAGGTCTTAAAATTTGTGAAGGAATTCTTGAGGAAACCTGAGGCAGATAAAAAGAAGTAGGTAAATATACAGAAATTTATTTCAAAATATTTTAACTTACCTCAGACCAGTCCGTATAAAGCCAACCAGCAGTTGCAAAGCTATACTCCGGTCCTACGTCTAAATCAGAACTGTTAACAGTTATCGTATACACAGGAGCATCTCGAAAAGTGTCCACTTGGTCCTGTGGTTTCGTTCGTTTCGTTTGAATCTGTCTGATTCCACCAGAATTACAATCTGGTATGTTGCATATTTCTGTCGTTGGTGGCTTTGGTGCAGGGCATTTTGCGTCGCTTATCTAAACAAAAAAATGTTAGATTACAGTTAAATTTTGAAGTTGCTTTTGAAAGTAAGAGATTTCAAACTCTGATCAAAATGCGGTAAAATTCTTCACAAAGTTTTAGGAATGAATTGGAATCTTAAACAAAACAAAAAGTGACTGCAAATTGCCGCATCTATGGCGCTTTCTCGCCGGCACTTTAACCGTAAAATGTTCATGTTCATGTTCTCTATCTCCAGAAGTATTAATACCTACCTACGTAGCTACTGCAAATTACCACATTTACGACACTTACTCGCGGACCGCACTCAACGCGTACAATGTGCTGGAGATATACTTAGAGAAGTATATAGGAGATAGAGATCTCCAGAAGAACTTGATACCAACAAATCTATTGTAACACAATTAGTACAAACCTTAGTAATCCCTTTCGAATGGTCCTGCACGCAGCCCACAATTCTGGTCCTCATAGCTGGTCCACACTCTGGACAAGACGACCAAGTAGTAGCCCTCCATCTTGGAGGACATTGCAAATTGCCGCATCTACGGCGCTTGCTCGCGGGCACTGAGCCAGTGCAATGTGCGGGAGATACTTCTCTATCTCCGGAGGAAGATGCTTCTACGCAACGGTATTTTCCTACCTATATTTAAAGGAAGGAAGAAATTCATTTAAAAATGTATATTTACAAAATTATCGATCAATGTACATAAAATAAGCTTAATTAGGTACAAAAGATGATTCTTAAGTAAATAAACTGGTTTTAAAGATAATATATTTAAAAAAAAAGTTTAACAAGACGTTCTCAATAAATGTTGTCTAAATGAATAATTAAAATGTACAAGTAAGTGTCCACAAAGAATTCGGTAATTCATCTTTAATTAGATATCGTAATCTTAAAATATTCAACAATATCGCAAATCATTACCTGAAAGCCGCCTCCACAACTTCTAGAACATTGCGTATACGACAAGATCTTCCAAAGGAACTTCCGATTACCCACAATATTTTCTCCAATACCATCATTATAAGTTTCTTTAGGGAATCCAAGATGTCTCGATTTGTCCAGACCATGATGTCGTCTAATATGTTTTGGTGTAGTTTCTGGACTAGCTTTTGTAATTGACTCAATATCGATTTCACCAGGTATTGCGTCTGTGAAGTACTCGTATTTGATACTCGGGTTCGGCTGAGTATAGAGAATCTGCAAGAGATTATTCATTTAGTCTGGAAAAAGAATATTCTCTGATAATCGCCATTTGTTTTAAAAGAAATACGGTTTGTTTGTTGGTTCTGTAAGATTTAAAAGCATCAGAGTTGTGAATTTAAAAAATTGCCGATAATAATAATCAGACTCTATCTGTTTCCCTTAAAAGTACCCACTTATTCAAATAAAACGATAACGGAATGACTCCCTTTCCACCAAACCTTTATTTTTAATTATAAACTTACTTACTTTGCAATAATATCATTTCTAAACTAGAAAGATTATGAATTTTAGCATCCAGATTCTAGATTATTTTAAAGATCTTTCGCATAATCTGGTGAAGGCACTTTCGATCAGGATATACATTATACATATTATTATGCCTGTATGTAAATGTTCCTTTTTAAACTCCTCTAACTTTAAACTTTATATTGATGTCGCTGTTCCTATTTGAATTATTATCTACTTACCATAATATCTACAGGATATTGTAAAGGACCGAGTGCGAACACAGAGTCCAGTCCAGTATTTCTCGTATACACAAATCTAGCGCCAGCCGCTTCGTACGTCCCTGGTGCGCTCACAGCAAACTCCCCGTTCATAATGTACGACCCATTTGTTATTTTCAACGCTATAACAATAATAACCTTTGTAATAATAGGATTATGCTTTTTATTGTTGTTTTACGTTTGATCTGGACTTGGCTCTTGACTTGTTTCAATTGGACTATCATTTATTTATTTATTTATTTATTTATTTAAATACTTTATTGTACTGCCAACAAAAATTACAAAAAGAAAACATATTCTAAAAGAAGACACAGCACAGATGGCGCCCTTATCACTTATAAGTGATATCACTTATCACTTATAAGTGATAAGGCCGCCATATCATATTTTTTTTACATAAAATATCGCAGTTAATATAGATTAACATTAACAGACTTATTTAAGTTACACTTAATTGCAACTTGCATTTTTTTGGTATAAATATGCCTAATATATGCGTTAATGTAACAGCAAATTCAGTCATAAATATGTAGAAAATGCAACATAGAGAGTGTAAGGTGTAACTTTTGTTTCCGCTAAAACACACCAAGGGACACTATTATACCATGCAACAATGTTTAACGTACACTTATTTCGTAAAAGATAATTTATGAAAAGTTACGTAAAGCTAAATGGTATAATGGAACCATCAACAGAAACTAACAGCAACCTGCATCTCATTACTGCTTTTACTTTACAAACATATTATTTAACGAAACATTACATCTTTTTAGTTTAAACACATACAATAAAACAAATAATATATGTTATCAAAACAACTCCTACCTACATTTGAATCGCATTAGTCGAATGTTTATTCAATAAAGTGCTGTTAATCGATTTATATAAATCGGAAATGCAAGATGAATCTATTCATAAACACAGTAAGTTGGTAGGCGATGCTATTGTGGTAAAAACAAGTGATTTGCAGCCAATCTAATGGACAATACTGATAAGTGACGAACCTCATGTTCGCGGCCCATTTACAATCATCAAAGGGCCATTGAGTAGTTAATAATGAATGAATGTCTGGTCCCGCAGCCGTCAGCAAGGATTCATCATTCATTGCAAAGATAGATTTAGACAGGACTAAGTGTTTCATTTCTTAACAGAATGCTAGATTTATCATTCGTTTCCAAGTACACTTTGCAGGCTTTAACGTTTAACTTTGTACAATTTTAGTAGAACAAGTTCTTTAATGGAAATCTTAATATATAAGTGTCTAACAGCTTTGCTCATTTATAATTATTATAACATTAGATATATTATTATTGTGAAATTAAATAAGAACCTAAGCACACCTACAAGTACATAGGTCCATTGTAATAAAGTGTTTATACAGCGTTTGTTATGTTGATTAAAGTGAAACGAACAGGCAAGTACATACTTAAAGGATCTCTGCAAAAATACAAAAACATCTGAGAACCAGGCAATTAAAATCAAACGCGAGAACATTTCACAGCTTCAGTGCAACATATGATTACTCCTCACCTATATAATTATCGCTAGCCGCGATCTCGGACACGTTGAGTCTGCACGCGCCCTGCGGGACGGTCGTGATGTAGGAGTAGCCGAGGGGCAGCCGCGGCCGTGCGAACAGCCCGGACACCAGCCGCCGGCCGCAACGCACCTCGCGCGTGCCCGCTATGGACAGCACTTCGCGACCCACCGCCTGTGTTTAATCATAGTGTCATAGTAAACAATGATCTGAAATAATTTCAGATGTCTATTGATATGTCTACTGATAACATATATAAATGATTCTGTATTATGTTATTTATTATGATTAAGCGTGAAACAGCCCGAACACCAGCCGCCAGCCGCAGAGGACTTAGCGCGTGACAGCACTTCGCGACCCACCGCCTGTATTTTAGTTGAACTATAAAATATTGGCAACTACTTATAATCATTAATTATTTTAGTAAAACCGACATTTTCTTATACGTATTGGAAGTAAATTTAAATTTAATACATTTCTGTTATTGAATAAAATGTTGGTATAATAACATTAAAGGACGTGCTGTCAAACTATGTGTAAGTTAATAACACTGTTTAGTAATCAGTTTATCAGAGGCTCTATATTTATTTTAAGAATTTTCATCGTCATTCCATTAAAAGCTAGAATTCTAGAAATATAGGATAAATATTATTTTGAATTGCATCTTATATTCCAAGTTTACAAATAACACAGATAAATTGTTTTAAATGTAATATGAAACCATTACCATTATAGATAAAATGTGTAAAAGCAAGATTGGCAATATAAAAGGACATAATATAATAGAACGAACCTCTTAAATATTCTATCTGCGTTTAAAAGTGTTCTTAAATATTAACAAGTGAGATAGTAAGTTACATTCAAAAGGATTTGCTAATAAACGGCTTTATACAATTTTAATTGATTATTAATTTTTCTTTGTACAGATATTAAGACGATCCTCATTTTATTTACAAATATGAATCAATTGTAGAGTCGAAACAGCTCTTGAAATTCAAATGTAGCCTTTTGCGATTTAAATTTACCCTTTGCACAAAGAATTTATGTCCATAAAAATACTTTGAATATAAACAAGACAGTCTGTAGATAAAAAAGCTGCTTAATGTAGCCAGGCTTTATTCCGATTAATGCAAATGTCATATCAAACATGTGACAAGTTTTAATCAATTTCACAAGTCTAGTCAATTATGAATAGGTATTTTAATTAAATTCTTGTTAATATTGCGTCGAGTAGGCGCCAAGTGTAATGAGCATAGTGTCACAACTCACAATACTTGGTACAACAATGGTTGACATTGTTCAAAAGAATTCAATCTCATCTCATCTCCAATGCACCTACATTACGATATATGACGCTGATATTTGAAAATGACAAAGGCATGAGCAAGAAAAATTTATTTCAATTTGTCTATGTCCAGACTCCAGAGAACATAATATTATGATTGTCCATAATTTGGAGTACAATATCTTCTAATCGTATAGGATATTTCATCGATTCAGATTAATATGGGTTTATTATATTATATTGAATATTGGCTAAAAATGCATCCACCCTGCTGTTTTTGCTGATTCTTAAATAAATCATAATAAATCCAATTAAAAGCAAAACTTGTTAAAGAGGCAAACTTGTATAAAACAGTGATTAAATATTTCAATTACTGATAGCGAAGAAAGCGTTGTTGCTCATTTATTTCTACTTAAAGGTGGGCTTGCTAAAGGTCTAATGAACAGGGAATAGCTACGGAAAGCGTATTAATTAAATTTAAGAGTATTTTTCCATTCCGTAATTATTGAGGGAATTGAATGACCAAAGATTTAGTTTGTTAAATAAAACTAACACTCCATTAATTTGAATACCCCTCAAATTACAAATACATACTTTGAAAACGTTTTTTAGCGCCTAATATTTACACAAAAATTAACAAATCAATATAATGTTATTATTTAATATGCACATTTCCTTAATATAAATACGTACAGATAGCAAATGCAAATTGCACTTTATCCATTGTAAATATCATACCAGCTTTTACAATTACCATATTATCGAATACAAAAATCTTCCACGGCTTAATCTCGTCATTACTTCTCAATACTCAGGTTTAAAACCTTATTAGGGTTGGATGATAAAATGCCTCTTCAAAATACATTATGCAAATTGACACTTACGACTATTTGTTTGTAAATGTAGAAACTGTTTACTTTTAACTGGTTGAAGAGTAAATTAAATATGTGGGGATGTAGCAAACGAAGTAGCATAGAGTCCTGGCTTACTGAATATATGCGATATGTGCCTAGTCTTCATTTATTAATGGTGAGCTTTTTAAAGCTTTGTACTTATTAAAAATGTAGATGTGATTTTTTTACCATTATTTAATAAACTAATATTAAGTAACTAATATATTTATAATTATATATTATACATAATACAAAATAAACTTACGTTATTTTATACTCTTCAAAATCAATAAATTTAAAAGATAATCAAATAAAATCGTTAACTTCACAATTCTCAAAAAGCTCGAATTACCAAAATATTTAAAGCATTACTCGATTTTGTTTATATTTTATGACTTCATTCGTATGTAAATTAGTTTCTACGATATCATTTATATTTAAGTGCTGATTGCCAGTTTCGGGCCTATCATTATGTGTATAAGAATTTTAATGAATATGCGAATAATTGTAATATACCTATAATGTCCATATCATAAATTATACGCTCCATTTAAAATTTTAAAATTGTGTTTCATTTTTAAATCCTTAAAACTTTTCTTATAGATGTATAACTTTCGTAAAATAAATGAAGATTTTCTTCTTTAGATTAAGGCACGTAGTTCCCTCAATTCATTAGCACAGACAATATGATATAAAAACGTTTATTTTAATCGTCCACTTAATGAATGTCGTAGGAAGTATTTAAGCTAACAACCACTTAATATTCGGAAAGATTACAATGATCTTGGCGTTATCATCAATCAATTAGTACTGTGGATGTATAAATCAAACAAGGTGGTAATTGAAAGCGTCTGACTAATAGCCAATTAATTAGGATTAAATGTGTGGACCAACCCGCATAACTTAACCAGTTAAGTGACTGTGGCCAATGATTTATTTTCGCCTATTTCTTTATTAAGGACTTGGCATTACAATTAATTCGATTTTATAGATAAGATGAATATTTTGCGTAACATGTTTAATTAAATTAATTATAATTACTATTTGATAATGTTTAACCTTTAGTGGATAATTAATATTATTGTTACATTACTGAAATTTCATTATAATTGACCACTAGACCATGCATAGGAATAGGATAGATCAAAATCTAACGCATTTTATTTTTATTTGGTATGAATAGCATTGTTAGTAATGTAAACACCTAATTAAAAATAATGAATCCATTACGTAAATCGCTCTATAGCTGTATTTTTCCGCGTACCCTCTGGCCGCTTTAAATCAAAATGTTTTTAAGAATTCGATATAAACATTCTAAACATAATTAAATTACCGGCCATTACACAAAAATGCCAGGCATGTAAAGTAATCCATCAATATAATTGGCTATTATTTTAAATATAAATTAGGCAAGTGAAAAGCTTTTGGGTCAACAATTTTACTTCCCAGCTCGTCCATTAATATAATGAGACAAATGTAATAAATTTTGTTTCAATAAGTTTTGTTGACACCATCGTTACTTAGATATTTACGAAGCATGTCAAATTAGTGTGTGTAATTATATTTTACTGGTCACGACCAAAAAAGCTCAAAAATGCATCTTTATAAAGCTTTCATACGATACTTTTTTACCTATATATTTTACTAGCTGTGCTCCGCGGTTTCACCCGCATTGCTCCGCTCCTGTTAGTCTTAGCGTGATGATATAATATTATAAGCCTTCCTCGATAAATGGGCTATCTAACACCGAAATAATTTTTCAAATCGGATCAGTAGTTAATGAGATTAGCGCGTTCAAACAAACAAACAAACAAATTCCTCAGCTTTATAATATTAGTAGGATAGATTTTCTTTATTACAAACTATTACCATATAACAAACGACACAACTTAACTAAAGCAAACCAATTTCTAGCTTCTACTTGTCTATTTTAACAATTATGCAAATACACACAGAAATAGACGTAGGTAGTGTAAAAATGTCTCACGCATACGTGAAAATGTACGTTTACAACAGGCGAGTAACAATAAATAAAAAAATTACAGAAAGTATAAGAAAACATAATTATACTTACAAATATTAGTATGAAGAGTAACTTAACAGCTGAAACCATCTTGAATTATTTAACATGGAACCACTTAGAATATGATATTTGATTCACTTTATACTTCACTTGTCACTTATTTTGATCCTGTATTGAAAGATTAAGATACTTATAAAGCTAATTGATACGAATTTCTTAGTCTCTAGAGTAATTAATACACCTATATAATTTATTAATCATACTTCAAGAGTATGAGTTTTATTTGATATTGTTTTATTAGAGCTATGTGTCCAAATCAAAGTTTAATACCCAATAAGTGTCGAAGCTAAATGTTAATACAATACAGTAGTTTCACAAAATCGCTTTATTGTGACTAGCGGAACGCGAAAGCCGACTAAATACCTACGCACTTTGATCTCTTAATATGAATTGAAACGTATTTCTAAATCCCCATTGATATCTTTATACGCAGACCGCTTTGAAGGAATCGCACTAAACGTACACGTTCGCTACGGATTATAACATTAACATTAATTTGTCATAATTCAATCCTTTTGATTTGCATAGCGTAATGCAATTACCCGTATTTCAAGATTATCTAGCCAACGTCATTTTGAAGCTATGTTTTGCGGAAACAAATGGGTTTTGATTAAGAATTAGATATTTGAATATATCTATTATTTTAATTAATTGCGATGTTTTTTCAAATGAAAACTGTTGAAAAGTTTTTAAATATTTCCCGAAATATTTGCAACTTGTTTTTGTAATTGAATTGATTTTTTTGTCCTCGATTTTCATCAACAAAATGGAAAATTAGTGCAAAATAATTTGAATGCTTGATAAACAACCTTGCAATTTCTAACAAACTAATAAAAACGCATCTGGTACATAATATTTTTATGACGATAACAAAGACGAAATAGCGAATGCACATGCGAATTTTTATAATGAATTTGTTATGATAACCTGGATTAAGTGAATGCCGTGTAATATGCACATTGACCGGGATTCTTAAGATTTCCCTGAGCCCATAAAGCAATGGCTTGGCGCCAGATTTTCAACAGCTGTGCATTGCGTCCATAGCGTGCATATAATCCCAAATGTGCTATTATTGTGTACTGAATAGACTTATGATTGAAACATCAACCGAATCACATTATCCACCCACGAGATATTATCGCACAAGATTCATGTATCATAACTAACAACGATTTAAACTTTTGATTGGTATTATAGTAAACTTCACGAGTATGAATACGTGACTCGTTTTGCGTTTGTATAATTATACTATTGGTTGGAGAATTGTGATTTAATAGTCTTCATTTCATAAATTTATAAATAACGTTGGTAGTAATAACTTTTTAAGAATAGATAAATAAACAACAAAAGTTCTCTATCAATCTTCACAGCTTAAAATGTTTTTATTCAAGTTATTACCGACAACATATTTTTATGTTAAAGTTAACTCATATATGTATCTAGATACAGCAATATCCTGTAGCTCTTATTGTAACATGAACAAAAATCTCTACACAATTTTAGAAAGTAGAGATCCGTGTAGTTTGATAAAGTATACTTTATTATAAATATTATCTAGCGTGGTTACAAAGGCAATAAATAGTGGTCGTTTATCAATTTACAGCAAGAGACTGTTTAACCCTAATTTGGTCACGTGTCGCTGTCGAATATTTCAATTATTTTTATTATGATATTTTAACCCCGACTGTCACGAAACGTCAATGAAGAAAATCAACTGCAGGGAATAAAATTGAGGTTAGTTTGTAGTTTATACCGACGATATTTTGATTTAAATCGCTGTTTATTGTGATATCGTTTACGATGCATTCAGAAGCTCGCAGCTTACCTAAAAATAAAGTGTAATTCATGTATGATTATTTTTACTGTTTACTACAAACGTATTTTTGCATGTATTATATTAACACAATTGTAAACTGATTGCATTGTGTAATCTATAAATACATTACAAAAAATACAAACACAGACAAAAACGTTCAATCAAAAAAACAGTAATCTTAGCAGTGCAATGATATTTATGTCCATTCTTTGTTAACATGACATGTAAAGGTTACAGCTCTATTATGCAGTAGGAACGATTAATATCCACACAGGACCCCGAAGTCGTAAATCAGTGATGTTTTACAAGTGGACACTTATTTTGTAACTGTATGTATGACGTAGGTGTCTAAGTGAACGTGCTTTAGATAAGAAAAATATACGGACCTTTGTCCCGATGTTCAGTTAAAAGCTCTGCTATAATCGTGTTTTGCTCTAGCTAGAGTAAGAAGCTACTGATGAGCTTTTAGATGTGTTTTCGTGAAACATTTATTATTTAATAATAATTTGAAACATGAAACAGACATGATTCCATGAATTTTTCCCCTTTCGAGTGTTCCATGCTCATAATTTATGTATCAAAATGTTTGTCATATTTTGCGTATTAAATTGTGTTGTTATTACAACCTTAATCAATTTAACCACAATTTTTTCTACTGTTATTCTGGATTTTGTAAATTATTATGAAAATATATTATGAAAACAAATTAATCCGACGATTTGATTGAAATTTGAGCACATTTTAGTTCGTCACAAAAATATAATTAGCGCTTTTATGATACTAATAGCAATAGCCACTTCAATTAGATGATCGCTGTCTAGTGGTTTTTTCGTAGAAGTGTAATTAACTGATGACTAAAAATTAACACAATGTCGGGCCGAGAATGACTATGAAAAAATTAAATGGTGTCAACAACTGCGACAAAATATTATATTTAGTCGCCCATTAAAAACACAAGTACCACTTTTTTTTATTCACGGGATTATCATTTCGCAAATTAACGCAAGTTTTAATTTCTAAATATAAAAAGAGTTAAATAAAAAAACAATTTTGTTATTAGAAGCCGGAAATATCTAATTTAGAAGGAAGTTGTTTCAATCAAAGAAAAGTTCGTTTAAGGAATTCAATCCAACATCACAGGAACCATATTGATTAATTAATGGCGCCAGTATTCATTTTTTTTTTTCAATTAGATTGTATAAGCAAACATTTTCATGAAATAATTTTCCTTGATTTGTTGATATCAATGAATACTTTTAAGCAACTTAGCAAAAGTTAAAAACATTAATCGGCATTATAATAAAAAACACTGCATTTTTGACGACCGATAGAGTTAAGTGATTTTATTAAAAATATGTTAAGGATGTAAATCGTAAATTAGCGAACATTAAATTATTATGAAAAATAATGTTACAAATAAATATGATGATTTCTCATTGCATGTTTTAAAAATATAACTTTTATCATCCACCCACCAGTAACACCTCCACTTCATTACAGTCATTTTTAACTATCATCTCAGAAAAATATGAATCATATCTCTTTGAGATTCGATAATATCGTCTTAAATAGCCTTTTTCTAAATAATGTTACTTTACTTCAATTTTGAGATGGTAGTAAATTTATTTTTTTATTTATTTTTTTAACACCAATACAAATGACACACACATACTGACCCAGGCTCCTAATATAGTATTTTTGCTCACCCACAACATTATATTTCCTGTCATTAGAATTGCCTGGTAGAGATCGCTAGCGATAAGGCCGTCCTTTGCTGTTTTTGTTAAGTCTTATTGGTTAGTTATACGAATTATATAAGATACCAACAAAGACGTGTGTGGTATAATATTCCTGTAATATTTGAAGCGAGGACCATTTACAGAACCATTAGCAGTTACTAGAAACATTATATCGAGTGTCCCATTAATTTAAATACGCTAACTGCAAGCGTGTTTTATTTCACTGTTAGGTGTTAGTTGTTACTTTTATTCTTCTGTTTATTTATAACTATCGAGTTTCTCCACGTCTTGAATGAATTAATTCGTGAGGTATTTTTATCGCTCTACCAGCAGAAAAAATAACAAAGATACTAGATATAACACGTAGTTTTCGAAAAAAATTAATTTTGAAATCGAGCTTTTAATTCATATAGTTAGAATAGGCTCAAAATAAAATCTAGATTGCTAAAACTAGCAATAAAAAAGTAGTATAAGTTTTAATGGTGTGAATTTTCATAGATAAAGTTGAATAAAGTCAACTTTGTAAGGGAAATGCGCTAAAGGCATCGATATTCAAACTAAGCACAGATAATACAGCAAACAATAGCCTATTATTATAAACATAAAAGTTATTTCAGGTTTAAGTGTTCGCGAATGGGTGAAATAATATTTTTGAAAGGAAAGATTATCTTGAAAGGCAAAGCAGGTACTAAGATGCACTATGGAGATGTAAATGTGTGGTTAAATATTTACAAAACGTAACAAAATTGCATCTCTATTAGTATATTAAAATAAAATGCAATTCGTCTTTTGTGTGTAATCTCAACTAAAGTTAACCCTTGTGATTTAATTCCAGAAAGCAGCAAAATAAAAAAAGGAAGCAGTTTGATGGTTCACATTTGCGTGTGTTTCTATTGGATGCAAACACGTGTATGTATTTAGTTTAAAAAACATATTCTTTTTAAACTAATATTACTTCTTCATTTTGATAACAATCGTTCGATATCTAAAGCTAGGCTATAATTCTAAGACTGTAAACTGTACTTACTTACTCTAAGGGCTCACACAACCGAATATTATACAAAGATGATAATTATGTAATTTAATATTTTTCTGACTCTTATACAATTTTTAATAACAAAATTTAAAAACCTAAAAGGCAAGTGAAATTGTCGTTGTTGTAAGTAAAAATGCGTGTTGAAAAATAAACAATATTTTTTTACCTATGTTATGCATTTTTACTTTATCATATTTTTATGTTATTACTATAACGGGTTCCAACTTTACATTTCTCGTACGTATTATGTGTAATTTTTCATTGAAATTTTACGAACAATATAGCGCTAAGAAAATAATAATCTCTAGAGATCTGTATACAGCGATTACTGTTAGAATATTTAGTCTCGTTTATTTATTAAAAACAAATGTTTGAATATTTTGTAGAAGAAGCTTAAAAGCTACCAGCACTCCCTTAAAAAGTGCAATTACGAAACTCAACATTTGTCAGCAGCTATCAAATTAACATCGGATTGCCATTGACGGATTCGGTGGTTACATCACTTTACGTCTAGCCGGTAAGAGTAAGCGGAAATTTAATTATTTACTCTTCACTCCTCAAATTTGACGGGATTTGTTAACGAGGAAATTATAACCGCAACCGCGAATAATGTAGAACTTATTTATTTTGAATTTCAATGAACACATAGTATTTAACCTGTTTATCAATTTAAATAATCATTTATCATTTCGTTTTAGCCTAATTGCTGTTTTATTATATTTTTTTTTAAACGAACACCACTAAAAATTGCACGTATTCGATTTCTGCCAACTATTTTAACTTATACAATTCTCAACTAAAAGCTTTTCAAATCTAGAAACTTTACAGATTACTTAGAACTCCCGAAATTTCGTTAGATTTTCCGAAAGCGACTGTGCGCGCCGTTGTCGCGCGCGATCGTGCACTACTGAATTTGTCTATGCGTCTCCAGCACTCGCATATATGTGGAAAATCTTTTACAGCCCACTGCATACTAGTATAGCACGACTGCAGTCGCTCATATCCATAAATATCAAACTTTTATTACACCCGCATCTGATCATTGATAAAATCTGCGACTCGTACGACAGACTTAAAAATCGATAAGGTACGCATTTAATACAAAACTGATCCTCAAAAATCCTGTACAAACCAGAACTATTACCATCACGGTCAGGTATAATACGGCTTAAAGTTGTAGCAAATGCAATTGAACCTTCCTGACATTTAAGCTCATATTCTTTCGGAATTCCTGCGCATTTTAATAAATTTTTCCTTTATTGCAGCAAGTATAGATGCTCATTCGTTCGTGAGCGGTTTTGTGCATGTATTCACTTATAATGGCCGATATCATAATGATGCAATCATGTGTATTTCGTAGAGCGTAATTCGCTACGAAATTACATTATTTTGTTTACTGGTAATTTATAAAGGTAAATGAACCACTTCGTTAAAACCATGCAGGTACGGTAAATTGATCTAAAATAATATTATAGAATGTAGAATAAAATTATAGAGTATACCTATTATAAATTAACTATTTGTAGTTATAGGTACCATATGATGCCCTAAAAACCTAACGTATATTGAACCCAAGTCACATACACGGTACACCGGAGTCAATTTAAGTAATGATTTGCCCGTTAGAAATTATGTTACTGCATTTATTAGTACATCAACTCAACGATACGAGCATAAATTCAAGTTCATAAACTATACTTCGCGGATATTTTATACCAATTTAAACTGTCTATTGCCTTATAAAGAGACTATAAAGAATGAAATAGCAATTTCTATTCATAATAAGACGATCAAAGCACTAGTTAAACAAGCCATCGGAGTTAAGTGAAGTAACAGGCTATTAAAGTCCTTCTGCGGCCGCGGCGTGAACACCCGTAAATAAAGCTTTTGTTAGCACTTTATTGTCTTTTAAGGATTGACAAACAGCCTCGTTTAATAATCCTGTCAATATTCCCTTTGTGCGAATCTTTACTCATAATTCTGTTCCCTAAATAAGAAGGGTTAGTTTATTTTTTTGTTTAAACTGAAATATTGAAATTATTCTATCTCTATGGAAAGCATTTACACGTAGGTAACGTGTTTATAGTCAGGCACGCAAGAAAACTTAAGAAATATATAGGTATTAGGGAATTTGGCTATGTATAGATAGATTGTATTACATAAGGTAGGTACTATTCTAGAGCCCAGCATATTATTATATTATCTGTGCTAGAGCTATATCTTTCGATAATTATAAGGATTACTCATGTGTAAATCTTTTAAGGTCACTCTTTTCATCATGATACATCGGCAGTTACATTAGTATGTTAGTTTTATGAAATTACGTTATTTACGATTTAAATAATAGGTCAAGACTGAGCCGTGTTACTCACAGAATCCATATTATATTATTTATAGATGATCATAAAATCTCTAAGTCAAAGTCATTGACATAGATATAGGATTGAAAACTTTTTGCCATTCTTCTAAAAGGGTTATCATCATTATATGAAATAATAAGCTTACTTATAAATAAACTCGTAGCGCTATCGTAATAAATGTAGTTTGTTTCATAAAATTCATTCATGCTACATAATACAAGATTGAATGGACGGGCCTTTTCTTTATTTAAAAGTGATGATCATAACAGGAACAGATAGCAATTACCTATTAGGTGGATGAGAACTAACTCATACCTTCTCTACTTCTTTCTTTTTTGGTACTTACTCAATAAAAATGGAAATTATAAAGCGTAAATTTAACGTAACTTATTTATGTTATGACATATATAAATAGTAAAGTATAAATAAAGAGCTTGTAGTATAAATCAAATTAACATAGATAGGAAATAATAATTTTCTACATCTGTGCACAGAAATGTGCGTACTAATCCACATGTCAAAGAGAATAGATGTCGCAAGCTGTAAGGATAGCGTACACAGATCACGGGCCTACGTGTTGCAATTCGCTTTTGCGTAAATGGCTTAAGAATGCAGGGCTTTCCTCGTAACGATTTTAATCATTCTCAATAAGAGATGCATCGCTTCGTTTAACACTTAGAGTATATATTACAGTAGGTAGTATAAGTACTCTAAGCAAAAAGGAATATCGTACTTGTCACTTTGCGATCAATTTAAATCGAAAGGCAAATTTGGAATGAAAAAACAACGTGCAGGATGTTTCTTCGAATAGCAAAAAGCGTTCAATACATCAGTATATTTGATGTATCAAAATCGATATTTTTAGAAGTACATTATCTCCTTAACGTAAAATCCCTGTCTTAGAACCTATTTATCCTGATAGCATCTGATAATTCACTTCATGCTGATGCTAATTCCGATTAAATATATATTTAGTTAAAATTATTATTACCGTGATGCCCCCGGGCGGTGAGCGGGCCTTAATCGCCGTCATATCGCGATCTAACCAGGCGCCGGCGCCGGCCTTTGTAATTAAACATCTAGATTCACTAACCACGTAAACCTGATATGTGCGGAGACTGCAATGGATAGAATTTTGAGAACGGAGCTTTTGGTTGTGTAGAAGTGACTAGAATACAATAATTAGGGATACTTACAAAAACTGTGGCAACCTTAAAGGTAGAGCCAAAATCAATGCAGTTAGTATTAATAAACGTCTTGCCTATGTGAAGTCCAAATTTATCCTTGAAACTATTATTAGTATTATAATGTGAAATTGTAATGAAGTGAAGAGATCGTGAACGCTATCTACCCTTTACCTAATAAGAGGCAGTCTTACTCTACTGTCGTGAAAATTTATCTTTAGGTCAGTGTAGCTAAAGAAGGAAGCCATATCGTTCGAACTATTTGTATCAAATGTAATGGAAAACTAAATGTACGTATAAATATTTCCTAATAACATGCAGGACTCGTAAAATCAAGTGAAACGCAAAGCAGCATTACCATATAGGTGAAACCTCAAACACGCCGGCCTAAGAGCCTGCGATTTTATGAATAGCAATGGAATTCTCACCTTTGAATAATGCTCAATTACCATAAAGGTATGCAGTAAATATCATCAAATTGACAGGCATTTACAAATAAAAGCAATATTTTACCCCATATATGGTGGCAGTTCATAGGTGGCGCCACGTAAAATTCACGATGTTTTGAATTCATTAGTAACTTGCTAATCGAGTTATTTGGGTTTAATTCTTTCGTTTATTTCCATGGTCCTACTAATTATACTGCTAGAGAGAGAATATTTAATAACCCGTTGTACTACTGAATGCATCAATAACCAGTCTTTATCTAAAAGGGTCGCTCGTAAAATGCTCAAGATAAATTAAACAAATCTATTAAAAATATAACATTATCTTGATTTTAAATGGTCCAAATTCAATACCCAGAAAAGAACAATACGGTATATTTTAACTAGAATATACTATCACACAACATGTTTTCATGACTGAAAATTATCAGCGTAGCTTTCCGTATTCAAGGTATTCAAATAAATCACCAAGTAGTTAACCAAATTATTATATAAACTTTATAAATCGTTAACCAAAACAAAACTATAAACAATAATGACGTGGCCAGCTATCGAAGCACAAAAGCTATCGATTAGGCGGCACCGTTGTCACGAAACGCTTAACAGAGGTAATATTATCACGTAATAAAGTACAATAAGAATACTTTAACTAATTTACGGTTACGACGCGCATGTCCTTGGTCGCCGACAATGTTGCAACGATTCAACACTTTATAGAACAGACGTTGCTTTGACTTGCTAAAGCAGATTTCACATTATCTGCTGTGTCAAAAACGTGGTGTGTCACTGTATTAGAAGTATAAATATAAACACACCCTTAGAGTATTAGTTCAAACTATAATATCATATGACTCTATATTATCGTGACTCTTCTTTATTTAAGCTCAATTCTTTTCTTACAAAATGGAACAGAGTTTTTCTGAAGAACCTACAAGTCAAACTATAATTGCATGCTTCTAAAATGTGTCAGAAGTGGCAGAATCTTCGTGATAAGTAAGGTTATATAATTTATTCGACAAAAATATGCTGAAGTTACCAATAATTTATGTTTACTTCTGAGTTTCTGACCAAATCACTGCTAAATCATCTAGGTACTACGTCAACGGCTATTGATAGTTGATACCACATTAGTATTTGACCACTATAATTATTCCACGTTTGGTTGAGGCGATTTAACTGACACTATATTCACGGTTGCAAATTCAGAACATCCAGTGTAAAGTTGGCTTAAAATCCAACCAATTCATACAGTTTTATTGCAGTTACAACTAATAGAACAGATGTCGAATTCTAAAATATTGTTCAAGGCGGGTACGTACTTTGAGCTATTTCAATAAAGTAACATTAGTATTTGACTATAATTATTCCACGTTTGGTTGAGGCGATTTAACTGACACTACATTCACGGTTGCAAATTCAGAACATCCAGTGTAAAGTTGGCTTAAAATCCAACCAATTCATACAGTTTTATTGCAGTTACAACTAATAGAACAGATGTCGAATTCTAAAATATTGTTCAAGGCGGGTACGTACTTTGAGCTATTTCAATAAAGTAACAGTATTAAGAGCGTACATAAATTTGATTTAATTGACCAATAAATCCAATCTTCTAGCCGTACGAATGGATGCTATAAAGCTAACTACTACATATTATTATAATGAGCTAGGTTTTATTGTTATACTTAATTCAGGCGCCGAGTCTAGGCTTCTAGAGCCGCTGCCTTTAATCATCCGTAGCATGGTAATAACTATAGGACGTGAACATCTAATCCACAATTATTGCAAAACTACTTTGTAGAGCTATGTTATGTATCAGCTAAGCATTGATTAGTTAATATTATTTTCTCTTAAAACAAAGCATAGATATAAATCTATGCTTCTAGCGTTTAATATACATAAATTAAAAGTCCCTAATAACTTCGCATGATCCTTTAGTTTCTGTGATCTGTGTTCATGATCGTCAAATATACCCGCAAAACAAAAAAAAAAACAAACGACCCTATGTGCATTGTGCACGCTATTGACCATTTTTATTTGAAAATCAGGTCGACTTTAAAGTGAACTTATTAAGAATATAATTTTCTTTGTTATTTAAGCTTTTTATCAACATTCTTTGCTCACATACCGCATCACAAATATTAAATATCTATTAAAAAGTAGAAGATTTTGTTAATACCCAAAACTCATTGAAAGGTGATCTTATCCCGACATTAGTGGTCAGAATTAGGATATTCATCCATTGATTGATTACACGTTTACACATTGCGAAAGGTGTTGTGCTCGATCAAAGATCACACATTTATTTATAGATGCTTATAAAAGTAACTAGAATAGACATATCAATTGACCCTTGCGGTCTTCGTATTACTATTAACATCTTCCTAGAATATTGAAATAAGACACAAGGTAACTAATAAATTAGTTAAGGCATGCTCCTGTTAGGAACACAATACAAACATACAGACAGGGTTAATTACAGTCAACTGCAGTTTTATTATGTGCAACTATCTGATTTTGAAATTGAATAGCAGGTAAAGATTTCCATTGGTGGATACATAAAAGACACATTGAGCAGGTAATCTACAAGTCTTTCTTTGAGTTTCGGATTAAGAGAGAATTAAGGGGTGGTTTATTTCATTTTAGGTTTTCTGATACGATTTTAACATTTCGGCATTTGTCTCTTCTTCCTTTTTATCCCCTATCTACATTTCTACCCTGCAAGTATTACTTTCGGCAAACCTACCAAAGAAAAATAATAAATGAGACTTTGATAAGCTTATTTAATTAACAATTTTAAACCTGAAAAAGAAACAAAAAAATCAATTAAAATATCAATTAGAACTAAATTACCTTACACGTGCCCTGCACACAGATAGCTCTGAACCCTTGCATGGTGCACGGCGTTCCATCTGCTGCTAGAGATAATGACGCGTAGAAATGGTGGCCGAGGGGTCGACAGTTTAACACGCATGGTGCATCACCTAGCGATGAATAAGATTTTTTGGAACATAATTGTGTTAGATATATGGTACATAAGGCAGATCAAAGTAGTACCGTCTCTGGGTGAACAAATATGGAATTTCATTCATAAAAATTACATAAATAATAAAGCATTGTGAACGACTGTTCATTAGTTTGTTCAACTCGAACGAGCGAATGTACGTTCTATATAACGAGTTCTATGTATTCGTTCATTAGACGATATTATCTCAAATAAATCTCCGTAAAATTATTTCACTTTCAGTTCAGTTTTTATAAACTTAAATTAATAACATTTTAGCGGTTTAAAGGTTCGTATTAGTTTCATTCAGGATATAAAAATAGTTACGTAATAGCCAATAATCAAATTAGATGTGTAAATATCAAAATTCAATGTAAGTTTCGTATATCGTTCAAAATCGAAATTCACAAGCATTAGTAAACGCAACATCAACAACATCTTCCGTAGCAACTCTATTAAATTTCCAATTAATTCGCTAAGACGGTTTATAATAAAGATGCAATCAAAATCACATTACATCGACTATCCATTACAACTTATCTAGAATATGTTACTGATAATAATTAATATTTCACTTGCAGTCTTGTATTAATATATTCGCCAATGAACAAGTCTCTGTGCCATCATTCATATCTTATTATACCGTTAAATCCTGTACTTATAAAATAAGAAGCAGCATGCTGGTTGTAAAGGCGTAATTATTTTTATTTATTAACTTAAAATTACTAGTTCATCATTGTATTTTTTTATAATAGTAACGTTTTAAATAAAGCAAAGTTAAAAAATTAAAACTTTAGCAAAGAATATCACGTATTGATTCTAGCTCTTTTCATAGTTTTTTTGGTTTTCATTTGGAAGCAAAGATATGAATAAAATACATTAATAAATTCCAATTTTATTTTCTAACTACATCAAACTTAATTACTTACCATCTATATAAGGCACCCATGTATAGAATCTTCCCCGAAAAGGTCTCCTGTCGTAGGAAGAACATTGTTCTGCTCGCGTGTCAAGAAGACTATGTGGACACGGCTGGATACATATTTGTTTATTATTTTTAAGCCTCACATATTGAAAATAATATATATCCTAAAATAGTATGTTTTTTAAATATCTTATGAACTTAAGAAAAATATGACTACATGACTAATAAAATAGTATAATTGTAGAGCCACGAAATTGATTTATTTTTAAAATAAACTGCAAGAAATAAAATCCTTTTTTGTGATAAGTTATGGCTTATATCATAAAAAGTTTAACAGATGCTAGGGCACAGATTTTTAATTTATAAAAAGTTAGTAATTGAAATGCAGTAACACCTATCTCTACTGGAAATGCATGACCCTACCACGTAAGGTGAGCAAATTTCATGTTACGGTTAACTGAAACGTTATATTTATATTGCATACTAGCGGTCCGCCCCGGCTTCGCCAGAGGTACATAATTCGCAATAAAAGGTGTATGTTCTTTCTCAGGGTCTAAAGATTGTCTGTGCCAAATTTCATCAAAATCGGTCCAGTAGTTTATGCGGGAAAACCATACATACATACAAACCTTTCCTGTTTATAATATTAGTATAGACTAATATGTCATAGACAATGTGTGATTATGCATGTAAAAATCAATTAGTAGTCAATACTTTATATTTTATATAATAAGTATGATTTTCTAGTACACTTTCATTCAACAGGATTACATTGAACTAGTACATTCATGACTAACGCAATGCTTAAAGGAAGTAAGGCGAAACAAAGGCTGCTAATTGTAAATCAAAACGGGATTAAGAGACATAAAATTTTTATTGCGTTTTAAGTATCAATGAGGCGACATTGTTGAATGAACAATAGTAATCAAAGCGTTTAGTTCTAAAGTTTACGAAGCGTAATGTATTTCAAGGCGGAAGTGATTTGAATGATTATTATTAGGATATTGTTTGAAAAACCAAAAAAATGCTGGTTTAATAAAATTGTTAGTAGTTATAGACGACTTTAATAATGCATTATCTCTTCACTCTATACATATGAATCAGTGGATGAGTATCGAGATTCGTCCTTCTACTGAAAAAATATAATATCTAAACATTATTTCTTATTAATATCCAAAAAAATAAAAAGTCAAAAAATATTATTAAGATTATTATGAAACAATTATACCGTATAAAAATAATACAAACATACTCAGTAATTCAAAATATCCTATACACGATATTCCTTACCTTTGTATTACACTCATGGTACCGCCTCGCCATACCCACACAATCCTGTGGCTGTGCCTGTCTAGTAACTCGCACTGTTATAACTGGTGTCGGTAGTGTACTATTTAATGTACTAGGAATTCTGTAACAAACGATAGTATCTTATTTGCGTGTAGGTAGACCTTTAAGTTATCTAGAATTTGTATGAAAGTGTGTAGAGCTTTCAAAGCTCTCGCGATTGTTATGTGCGTGATCCGGAAATAAGGATACATGCTAAAGAATACCTTATTATTATTAGACAAGCTAAATAGATAAAATATCTTAATCATACAAAGTGAGGAGCTAATAGAATATAAATATTCCAACCGAAAGCTCTGAAAGTTAGCAATAACTTAAAACACAATTAGCAGTGATACTGTTTGAATTTGTTTGTTTTTTGTTTCATCTGACGTGAAACTAACTTAAAAAATGTACAAAAGTTCTATTCGTGTTCTTTGAAATCAATAATAGAATATTAAATAGATGTAAATATCACATACATACTCATATTTCCTGCGGTTTAATTGATCTATACCCCAATAAATCCTTGTAATTATAGGCGTATGATAATTTACTCTGAAGACGAAACAAAACCGACCGGCGAGTTAAAAGCCTTCTTAATTAAATCAACGGCACAAATAAAAAATGTATCTCCTTGTTTTATTTTTTTCGTATTAGTGAGGTTCTATCGGTATTAATTATTATTAGCGGTGTATAAGTAATCATGTTAGAGTTTTTTTTTTTTTTTTAATATTGTCAGACGTAGCTATTTAGATGTAATGGTTTAGTATGAGAAACAAAGAAATTAAATAATAACTACATATAAATTTATGTTCTTCATAAGTAAAATTATTTAAATTTATTTAGCTATATTTATGGATACCAAATCACTTTGAATGTACCCCATTTTTTTAAATGCTTGCACCCGTCATTGTCAAACATCGCAACAAGTGAATAAAACATAACATAACATGTTTTTACACAATAATGCGCTACTCCACTACTTTTATCACAAAAATTTGAGCACCTCAGAAAAAAGATAAATAAATTAAGGCAATAATATTTTTTATTCAAATTACTCCCACTAATGTCCAGTAATAATTTATTCCAATAAGAAGAACGCACGATATGACAAATGACTTCGAGTCTAATTTGTCTACAGAGTGTCCTATCAGCAGGATACTGGAGTAGAATGTCGTTAATGAAAGAATTTATAACCCCATGTACATAATATAATTTATCTCGTGTTATAATTAACGTGAAGTAATTACTGGTATCTTATAATATTGAATATATTATGATAACAGCACATTCTCGTTTTATAGGCTCTCTTTAATAAAATTAACCTCATGTGGTAAGATAGATAGTTCGTTTAATTCAAAATTGTAAGAACTATTTATCTTTTGTTTTTAGTATATTAAACAGCATTAATATATATATAGAGGTTATAAGTTCAAATAAAAGACATTTCAAGAAAATTGTACTAGGTATATTAATTTATCAGGAGTAAAAGCTCAAGATCCTTTGATAATTTATAAAAATCAATAGTCAGACATACTCCATACTAACAAAATTAATTATCACGAGGTTATTAGATCATCAATCTAATGCAGGCGTCATTCCTATCTTAATTAAGAGTGACTGCATTTAAATAACCTACTTACAATGTAACGGTATCTTATATCCTTATAGTATTGCTGTTTTATCGCTCAGTCTTGGATGAAATTGGAATTAAAAAATAATAATTATGTTAAAGACATGTATTTGTAAAGCAAATTGTTTCTAAAAATAAACATCCCTTATTTGGTATTTCAAAGTGTTCGATGACATTTGCCTAGAAGGGATTGCCATTATATAGTGGAGCGCCGTAAGGTTTATACCTCGGAATCCAGGGCCAGTCAATGAATCTTAATATAAACCTTGAAAATATGTTTTTAATAGTATATAGAAAAATGTTAAAAAAAAATTTTTTCGCGCTCTCAATTTTTTTTTTAATTATTATAAACAATTATTAATTTTTTGGAGTTTTCATTGATTTATATTAGTCAAAAGTCATATTTTAAAAAGAACAATTACTATTACAAACTTGAAAACTTGATCTTGGATCTGTAGGGACCGCAGATATACCGATGAAGGTCGGGTTGGAGAATAGAGGGGATAACAGCAGCTGTTCGGTATTGTTCATGGCGGGCCCTCACAGGATAGTACTTACACGTTGTAACTTGCTAGACTTAATACGTAGCTGTTGTTTTCGTTCCGAAAAATATTTATTTCAGACTAGATTTCCGCCCGCGGCTTCGCCCGCGTTTGCAAAGGAAAACCCGCATAGTTCCCGTTTCCGTGGGATTTCCGGGATAAAAACTATCCTATGTGCTAATCCAAGTTACCCTCTATATGTGTGCTAAATTTCATTGTAATCGGTTCAGTAGTTTTTACGTGAAAGAGTAACAAACATCCATACATCCAATAATTACTGAACATTACTGAGTTTTAAAAACTTTGAAAATAGTGGCATAAATTGTATGTACATATTTGTTTTTCATTTATATTATGCATATATGCATATAAAAATATAAGTTTGATATGTGAAGACAAAAGTGAATATTGTCGCAATATTTATAAAAGAATTGTAGGCGTGTTAGATATTTTAGTAGCTCAGGGAACTAAATAGGCTAAATATCACGTGGATTGTTACATGCGTTTAAAAACAACGCTAAAACAGACTCAGAGGGAGAAAAAAATTCATCCAGTAACAATGCAAGTAGATGCAGCAATGGAGCAGATTTTCAAATATACTGAAGAAAATAATTATTGTCAATTTTCACTCGCAGAATTAAAAACAACCTACAATCTATATCAACGAGATCGACGACGACGACAACAATGTACAATGATGTAACAATGTGTTTAGTTAATGATAATTTTTTTTTGTAACTTATTTTTTACGATAATCTAATAAATTAACATTGAAGTTACTCTGCACATATAATTTATTACAAATAAAATTAAATTTTTCACTATAAACACTTTTTCCCCCTTCCGCCTCTCATTTTTCAGTAAATTGTTGTTAAAAATTGTTGTAAATCGAGATCGGTCAATTTTTTTTTTTAACTTTTTTATTTGAGGTTTTAATAATGCAGTCTCATACTTGATATACAGATTCATTGACTGGCCCTGGGTTCCGAGGTTTGACCATTTTTATGCCTTACGGCACTCTACTAATAGTCAAACAAAGTACGTGTTTCTTGGATTATTAATTATATTAAATAATTATATTAATTATATAAAATTTAGTCCCTGATTGCATACCCGTTTACCTTATTATATAATAATTATAATAGGAAATAATTCAATCTCTGTACCAACGTTTAAATAATGGTTTTAAAGAACGGCCAAAAGTCATGGAAATCGAAAGACATGCAATATTCTATATGTAACTAGGTGTACAAATTACCAAATAAAAACAAAAATTAAAAACTGGCTCTCAACTTTTGATTATGTAAATACTGAACGTTTACTCTCTTAACTAGGACAGTTCTTTTCTCTACTAAAGTCATTCACACACTACACTCTAACACTACACTCTCACACCTACACACCACATCATGTTTTACGTCCACACACTAGGGTTAACCGAGTGGATTATTAACTATTTTTATTTTTTACTTTTATTTTTTATTTTTATTTTAATGCATGCATAATTATTAAATAGGTAATACAATAATCAATAATAATGTATAATTTGAAATGTAACAAATAATATTATAATAAATTACATGTATGTCTAATAAGCTGAATAAATTCGGGTATACGCCATTGTAACAGTGATATTAAATTAGTGTGAACACAGGCTCCTGAAAAACAGTTTACAACTATATTAGGAGCCTGGTTCATTAAATTTTTGTAACTTAAAATGGTGCAAATAAATTATTTATTTATATATTTATTTATATTCAAAATCTACACATAACAGCATATAGTAAAGAACCTTGTAAAAGCTGCCCGGAGATAAATATATAATATAAAATTTATATTCTGTCAAATAATAGCATACAGGGTTGAAATTATATGCCGCGGTCTCAAAGGTGCGAAACGTCAGAATTACAATACAAACGCCTTTAAACCTGCCACAAAGGTAAATAAAATGGATACTTTCTCGCGGATATTAACAATAACCGATATTGTATGTTTTGCGAATAGATAATAGTGGGCCATTGTTTTGTCGGTTTGATTCCCTGCGGAAGTATAACAATGGATACTTCGGCTTATTCTATAATGGATTTAAATGGGACCGGTTCTATATATTATATATGAAGATTTAATTTCTAAGTGTACAGGTAAACAGCCTAATATTGATGTGGACGGGGACCTAACTTATGACTATTTTAAACATTTTTGTACTATGTATGTATATATTATAAAACTATGTTATTTTTTAATACTCAGAATTTAACAAAATATTTGATTAACACCAGCCTACTTTGTTACATTATTAACAATAGATAGAATAGATGTTACACGAACCAACAGAATTTAGTGTGCATATTATCTGAGGAAACCTTTTTAATAAGATAAAAAATGTTGTGTGGTTTTATGAAACCAC
This sequence comes from Colias croceus, assembly GCF_905220415.1. NCBI lineage: Eukaryota > Metazoa > Arthropoda > Insecta > Lepidoptera > Pieridae > Colias > Colias croceus. Next base: position 5,475,864 of record NC_059553.1, read on the forward strand.
GGTAAAAGTGAAACTTTTTTTCACACTATAGACATTTAACTAAAAATTATCGTATTTGTACGATAATAATCGTACGTATCGTGCGTCACGCGACATGCACTACACAGACCAAAAAGTTTGAGACGATGTAATAAAAGTTTCACCTTAAAACTTTACTAAATGCCTGTATTTATAGTACTTATTAGACGTATCTTTATTGAAATACAATCATCCGCATAATAAAAGTACATTAAATTACTCCTAATATTAGCAAGTAACTATCTTTCAAGTTTCAACCCACAGACTTTCCGTGAATATTCAGCGGACAGCACGTGCAAAAATCTCTCACCTTTCCATGCATTACTAATAAAATAAAAAACATCATAATCGCAGGCTCATTAAAGTATATAAAGGTGATGCATGTCAATCAGGGCTAACAACGGCTAGTTACGCTCGCTACGGGGATTCCATTACCTATTCATTTAACCTGTGACCTGCGCTGATTGCCCACTGGGCGAAATTGCATTACTTTACTACACTATTTTGTGGCGAGATTTAAGTTTGGTTGTTGGATTTATTATTCAGTATAAAATTCTTTCAATTCTTAACCTTATTTTTAACTATTTATCCGTGATTGGTCCCAAACATTTACTAAGTACCTTTTTTTAACTACCATCAAATTATTATTGCCTCCATCAACTCTCTTCTTAAATACTTTAAATGACTTCTCTCTTCGTCTACTTTTGATCAGGCATTTTTATAACAAAGCATTTTTACATGGTAAACTATAAGTATTCTGTGAATAGGTAGTTTGTATATTTTATATAATATTACAAATAAAGGTGATTATCCCTATGTTTTCTTCATTAATTTTATCTCACTCATTAAAACAATTCGTGTATACATTTGTCGAAAAAGATAATGTTATCCGAGAGATTACTATTTTATTCGTTAAACCATTAAGATTACAGGTTAAACAAATCTTTTGGCAGTAAAATAAGGTGGATTTGATTGCGACATAAAGTTAACATTGTTTTTAATGGATCTAATATAGATTATAAAAGATAGTTAGCGTACAGATAGCGTAAAACGAATTACCTTAATAGCTGGTGTTTATTTTTTTCCTCTTTTGTATAGCCCGAAGGGTTTGTCGGCGGGTTTAATACGTGTTATAAGATTTAGTTATAGCCTATCACCGTAATAAACGAGAATGATAAGTGGTTTACGCAATGAGGATTTTAAGTTATTTTCTTTTTATTTACTTCATAACCGACGTTACTACGTTGAATAATATGTTTAATAGAGTCGGAATATTTATAAGCTTTTTCTAAATTTGTTATATTATGATAATAGATACTAACAAACGGGAGAGCATAAATAATACCAATATTTAATTTATCTTTACATAAAATTATTTCTACAACTACAAAATATATGAAATGGACATTATTGATACACTCGTTTTACAGCTTAATATGTTTAGTCTATATACCCAAATGTACCACACAGCAGATTTTCTCCCAAATAGGTATACAAACCTTGGCAAACACTGCCTCTCCTGGTAGGAGACGCCTCCACCGCAAGTTCTAGAACAAGCACTCCAACTACCCCAGGAACTCCACGCGTATAGACTAGTCTCGGACCTTTCTGGCGCCTGAAACGTAAATTATTATCTTCATTTTATGAGTATTGCCGGTAAAAACAAGACGACGGTAAGAACTTGGTCTTAGTGGAAGAAACAAAACTCAAGGTGTTCTATTTTTCTATATATCTTTGACTAGCTTTCCGCCTGCGGCTTCGCCCGCGTTTTCAAAGAAAAACCCGCATAGTTCCCGTTCCCGTGGGATTTCCGGGATAAAACCTAGCCTATGTTACTCGTGGATAATGTAGCTTTCGAATGGTGAAAGAAGTTTTAAAATCGGTCCAGTAGTTTATGTGCCTATTCATTACAATCAAACAAACAAACAAACAAAGTTTTCCTCTTTATAATATTAGTGTAGACAAAAACTTTATCCGTATTTTTTATTCCTTTTTAAATTTTAAAAGTATGTAAATAGAGTTTATAAATGTAAATCATTGAATAATTTACCTGCGGTTGCGTGGTCTCAGTTAAATTGGAAGCCGTTGTTAGTAATGCAAATTGCATTACTGCTGCGACCCTGGAAAATAAAAGAAATCCTTTTAAAACATACAACATTTAAAATTATTTCATTAATATTTTCATTTTTCCGTAGTATATGTAGATGAAAGTTTTGCTCCAATAAAATAAGGCATATTTACAATCAATTTAAATTAATCGTAAATAAATATTACATCAAAATGAAATATGCAATTAATTCAGTATTATCAACTATCAAGTGAAACGTGGATTTATAACAAAGAGCTCTAATAATGCTCCAACAAACTATATTAAAACCTATGAAATTACGTAGCAAATTGCACCAAAACAAATTCTTCCGGAGCGAGTAACAAATTACTCAATTTACTCTCAACGCTAACAAAGGATACGTGATCTATTTCGAAATTATCTCCTTAGTGAAAACCGTGGGCTCGTACATCGTGGGTCCACAAACAATTTGTTAGTGCATACAATTTACCGCTCTCACGGCCGGGTAATGAGCACTAACAACCATTGAGGTATCATTCATGTGGCCAAACGTTCCGTGTTTATGGGATAATCTCAATGTTCACGGTAATGAGCAATGGCGCATTCGAAGCAATGGAAATAAATACCGTACATGCCGTACCTGAACAAATGTCTTTATTTCGTTTAAATTCAAGCGATTGCTCCGTTTCGTTCTCAAGAGTTTTTTGCCCTGTGAAACGTGTAGTTTTATGTGTTTTTAAAAATGTGAATAATGAATTTTCTACCATATCGTGATTTACTTAACTAATTAGTGTTTTATGGCTTACTCCATTTTAAATAAAATTAATTGGTGAATTAAGATATTCTCGAATTCAATTACAGTAACATTTAAAATGTTTAGAAACTAATTCAAAGGAACATAATGTTCCTCATTAACGATGCAGTATTAATTGTCATTTATTCAAAGTTTTATTGAATTGCGGAGTGCTGCGGTAAAGCCGGTTGAAAGCAACAATGTTTATCAATTAATAGCATAATAAAATATACATTACATTTACACGACGTAGCAAAACTTTAAAGTTTGTAACAACGTTATCTCTTTCAAGATTTTATAATAAACACTTCAATAAATATTCAAAAAAAAAAAACCAAATAAATCCATATTCAAATCTAAGTACCTATACTCTTTTATTTCAGAATAGGAATATACAACTTTCTTTCATTCAAACTTCTTTTGAAATGTTTGAAGCATAACAATATATTCCCATTAACTAAAATATAATATGGTAACAGAACACATTGTTTACGTCCAAACAAGACTGGACGGATGAACCCGTGGGTGACGGAACATAACGCGGAATCACTTTGTCTTTTCAATTTACTCGCATTGCTGGCTTAAGGTAACCGTGTAAATACAGGGCTGCTAGTGGCTAATTAATTTATGATTTCTAGTGCTAGTAATTAATTTTTGTTTCGCAAATCGTTGCGTTTTATAAGTTGAAATATTACAAATTATCTGGCTAGGTTTATCTGATTTTTGGTGAATTTCCAAATCATCCTTTGAAAAGTGATGAATCAAATTTTCTTCTATAGTAAAGTGAAAATTTTTATACGACATGTCAATGTATTTAGAAGAGGTGTGTACTGTGAGCATGTACAAGCCGTAAGTAGAATGGTAGAAGTTCACCTCTATATTAATTGATACTTTTATGGGCTATAATTATTCAATGAAAAACGTGAATGTTGTGTGGTTGGTAGTAAACATAGACTCATTGAATAGATGAAGACATTAAGTTGTATCTGTAAATTATTAGAAAAACTATACTAATTAAACATCTCACTAATAATTATACCCGTAGGTAATTTTTCTCTCATATTATTACACCAGTTCGCAGCCCTGATTAAGTTGCGCCTACACATTTAAGCCCATTGCACAATCCGACATCTCCATTAGGTGTTTGTAGCAGCACCGATACATTTTCTACGCACTGCTCAAGCATTAAAACGATCTGACGAATGTGTACAACGCCTTAATGTCTTAAGTGGTTTATTAAGTGCCGATAGCAGTTATTTTTATGTTCCCTTGCCTGTTTAATTTGGACACATTAATGCTATCTTTATTGCCGAGATTCTCATGACTTCGATTCGCTAAAATGTAGAAATCAAATTTTATGGTCATCTTGTTTGTTTGATATATGGATGTGTGTAAGCAGTTAAGGTATTTTGACAGTTTGACGTAATAAAATATAACGTTATTTTTCTTTTTTACATATTACTTATAAAATAATCTAAGTGTTTAAGTATTATCAGAAAATATTTAAACTGCTTAAACGTCTAATCTGCTAAATTATGTACGAGTGCATTTCCAACTTGCTTCTTACAAAACTTTTGTATGTTGACTTAAAGGGTAACCCAGAAATGGTTCCTGTACTTAAAGCAGATCCATATAATAATATATAAAATGAAAAAAGCTTTAAAGGCTATACGCATTGCGTAGATATACAAACAGACTTATAAATACATTGATATATTGTACATATAAATAGTAACAATCCAACATTCCTGCAGTTGGAGAGGTACTAACGACTGCGAAGCCAAGATACCGTTTGTAACAACCATGACAGATGCAATATTGCAGTAAAGTATGCATAAAATAAAATCATTACCATGAGTCTTCTGGCTTCCTGGCAATTTGAGTAGAAGCCGGGAGTTAATAATTTCTTTACTAATGACGGTAAGAATGTAAATTGTTTATTAATGTAAATTATATACATTTTTTTCTGATGACTTTTAAGTAGAGATGTCATGTGCATGGTATGTTCATAAATTGGGTTGAAATTTGGTAAGTTATTAGGTACAGGGATAGATATTACGTTAAATTTTTTATATGTTTAAGGTTTGATATCCTAATTCGACATTCAATGTCTCAATAAAACTGAATTATTTATTAGAGGATTACACAGATAATTTAAATCATCATAACATTATTGTATACATTTATCTAAGAATACGCGTTACAATATAGAGCGTGTGAATAAGGATTTTTTAGTCCTGCATAAGCACGTGCTTGTGCAGGACTTGTTGTGTTGAATGGACCGTATAATTTTATTTACTTTTACTCTCCAAGGAGTCTCGAGTAGCGATAAAAAGTTTACCGTTTAATCCTATAAAAACATTTGTTATGGGTAAATATGTACGTAGCGGTGCTATTTGTGCTTTAAAACTTTCATGTATGCAAGTCACAAATAAGCACTTTTATTTCTATTATATTTCAGTCATAACTATTTTCTAGGTTTAAGTATGTTGTAATACATTATTAACTTTATAATATTTTCGCTAGTCTATTCAATACAACGGAAATAGAAAATAGAAACTCTATACTGGCACCCACATGTCATAAAAATATATTATAGGTACGTAACTTACTTTTAATATCTTTTATATTGCATTATCAACGTAATATACGTTCTCTACCGTGAAAAGGTCAACAAAATTTCTACACCAACACTACGAAGTTTTCTGATGTTAAATTAGAAAACCTTTAGTCATAATATATTTTACATATTTGTAAGTTTTTAAATTTTAACACGTATACCGAGTTAAGGACAAATTAAAAGCTCTTGTTCACTTGCATACAGTTCATAGCTGACCAAAAATTATACCTAATATAGATTTGTAGGCGATATGAGTACATTTTGTTTATCCAGGAAAAGAAACAGAAACTACATCATCAAGAGATCGTTATACGGCAGTTTATAGGAAGCACTCGATGTCAGTGATGTTTTTAAAGGAACTGTAGTTATCTCAACAGCCTGTAAAAACACTTGATTTGACGGCAACACCGGCGGAGGTTAGAGACAGCCGACAGCCGGTTCCAATACAAATTGAAAAGTGAAGTTGGAAATATTTCCTTAATTTCCAATTTATTGCAAGATAGAGAGCTTTTATTTTAAAATTTTATTCCGCAGATGCACTGTTTATTAGTTAGTCCGAACTAAAACTTAAAAATTAGATTAGTTCAAATTAATTAATAATTTCGACAAGGAAAAGATAATAAGTAGGTATACGTATAATATTAGGCTCACCTGCCTAACTTATTGTTTTACTTTTGTGAATTATCAAAATCTGGAGAACTTAGGAAAAATTGATTGTGTAGGTTTCGTGTCAGATTAGAATTTAAATTTTTGAATGAAAGTTCAATATTATTCGATAAAAAAATAAAAAAGGACAAAAGTCATTTAAAAATAAGATAACTTGCACCACACTTACCAAAAGGGTTTTTCACTCCAAGGTTTAGCACGAGCCATTTCAAAAAGTTCATTCACATTCACGAATTATTATTGTCCATCATAGCACGCTACTGTCCACAAACTAATCTAATACAAGTGTCCAATATAAATATATCAAAGGAATCACATGAAAACATTTTTATCCGCTGCTCACGTCACACCGCGATTGATCATGATTGTCCTCTCAATTGGTGTTTTACGACCTGTAACAAATTAACATTTTTGTTAATAAACTATTTTATATTTCCATCTAAAACACTACGCAAGTCTAAGTATCATTCATTTTCCAATAGGTAGGTACTACAAATTTTAAAGCAATATATGACAGCTAAATTTTCTGTGGTACCTAAACCACAGATTACTTAATGGTTAGTACGTTACCTAAACTAACTTTGAAACGTCTATTTAAATAAAAACTACCCTACATCCTACAAAATTATGTACTTGGCGCCTGTTCCTCGAAAAATGTGCACTTTCACTAGGAAAAATTATGAAAATAATTTCATTCAATTTACATGAAGGGCAAGAGTTGACTTAAATCGACATACAGTAAAAGTTCACAAGAAAATAGCGAAATTCTATAATCACATTTTTTAAAACATCAGTCAAAAATTAAGGAAATGTTCAATACTCGAACAACAATTATTGAGAGATAAACATTGTTAACTTCCGATAAAGGATGTTATAAGATAGCAATACACCGTGAGAAACTTTTTATTTGTAACATAAATCTAACACTGTTCTTCTAAACATGTTTATTAGACGATACTACAACAATTATGACCACCATTTTTATTATACAGAGATAAAACATGAGATAAACGCAATGTGTGATTTTTTAAACAAGCAATACTTATCTACATCTCTATAATAATAAATTAATAAAAAAGGCTCATAAATATGTTTGATTTTGTATGTGTAGGAAAATAAAGCTAAACCAAGTAAAATTTACTATTCCACTGTATATCAGTGCTAAATAAGTGCACTGCGTAGGATATTTATTGGATTATAACAAAATTAAACAAAACATGTCATTGAATCTATTTACCGCTCAAGTCAAACACTTTTTTACCCCATATTTATGAAATATGAAATACAAGTTACAAACACACACAATACACACAAGTTCCTGAATAAATGTTTGCCTCTACACAATACGATTGTCAGAAATCACAAGACACAAAGTAGCAATTACATACCACGTAAACTTTATAACAGCTTTTTCAAACATCATTTGTCCGCGGTCACGACTTTATCACAGAACAAACATACAAGGTAAATATTCGGATGCATTACAAAACTATTACGAAATCCCTCACTGTGTCACTGTGCTAAACTAGATAGCCTTATCGGCTGATTAAACATTAAACTATGATAGAAAAGTCAACGCACTCTATTATTTTAGAAGGAAAGTGGACTGATTTAATTGCAGAGGGATTATTATTAACTATTTGCATGCTATGCGGACTAGTCATTTGATAGAATGACTACATTCGTTTGGCAAATGTTTGAATATTCCCATTCTGACTATTGAGTTTGGTCTTAAAAAAATAAAACATGATAGCTTTCATGATTTTTTTTTATAAAAAAAATTTGCACTATGTCATGAGTGCAATGAGCAAATTTCAATGCATTAACAAATAATAATCAATTTGATATTATGATATTTTAGAATCAATGATTTAAAAGAAAAATAATATTAAAAGAAAATACATTTAACTATGACGAAAAGTACAATATATAAAACTTGCTAACTACATAGTACATACTACCTATGTAAACTAGTTAAAACTACAAAAAATATTTCGATACTATAAAGAATAAATAAAAAAACCAACAGACGGCCGCGTAGGTGTGAAGCCCTTTACCGACTGGGCGGTAAACACTTCTCCCAGGTGGATACTTCCATATAATGATTCCTAGATGATATCTATGATTGCCGGTATTTTATCTATCCCGAGATTAACACCACTGGAGCCTAATGAAATTGAAACATCGCTGCTATCGGCGATCTGTTAGCAGCATCGATTAAATGCTATTTAAATAGATTTATTAGTTCAATTTCCAGGAAAATAGATTGTAATGTTTTAATAGGGAGTTGGAATTTTTATATTTCGTCCTTCCTATCACGGTGGGCAAAATTAAAGTTAAACAAAAAAAAATCATGTCGATCAATAATTATAAAATGTAAAGCATTACTCACACAGAAGAAACTGTATGCACATTGCACATCCCGACTGAAACTTGCTTTTCAATAACATCCTACAATAAAACAAAACAGCAATCGGTAGACGTATTGAAATCAAATCCAATAAAATCAAATCGAAACAATCCCCACAATTTTGTCGAGAACATTCCATTAAGTTCATTTAGAGAAACATAAAACTTCCCAATTGAACTGTTTTAACAAGCCTTTCACCGTCACTATAGGTGGTCTGAATCCATGCATTGCCGCTTGATAAACTTTTATTATCCAAAAACATGACCCATTTCACTTTATTCCATTAGTTTTGATACAAATAGTGTCGATAGTAACATTAACGTTATTTAATCTTTCGTGATTAAATGAATTATGTGTTGAATTCATAACCATATTAGGCAATATACTAAGTACTTTTGTTCGTAATTATTTCGTTTATTCTTGATGATTTTTGGCACTGACTTCAAATTGTCTGCTTTGAACTCTTAAGATTGGGCATCTTTATTTTCCTACGTGAGTAGTGAGTGCTTGTCGTTAACTGATTAACTTTTTGCATAATAAAACTGTACAAACTCTAGATCAATGTAATATGCTGTTACATTTCCAAACATATTTCCCGGTAACTTATAAATAACAAAAATCCTATCGATTGTCCTGCCAGAGAAAAAGTTCAAAAGGCAATTATTATCTACCCACATATTAAATGAGATAAAATAGCTATAAAATAAAGATGAGAAGTAAACAAAGAAGAACACCATTACATCTTCTTTATTTTTGCTTACATCACAATCTTGTGAGTTAATCAACATGTAACATATTAATCTCATTAAGCATTCAAATAATACAATAGTACCATAGTGCTCTAAACAAAAAAAGTTTTTCAATAGCACAATAGCTCAATTATTGGTTCGTTTAATTGAACCAACTTTGAATTAAAATTTTAATACGAACAATTAGGGAGAAAGTTGTCGTTCTCAGCATTCGTTCGAGCATATTTGTTGTTCTAATTAACGCTAGAGTAGGTACTTCAATTAAGAACATATTATTGTAAATAAAAAGGACGAAGTATATCTGTTATGTTTCGAATTCTAAGAGAAAGTTTTAGTTCGAACAATCGTACTACCGCTTATTTTGAAGCCATAGTAAGTTTACCTTTACTAAGGTAAAGTACTTTCAACGGTGTATAAAACCACACAATAGACTATTTAACATTTTGACATACGAAAGGTCCACAATGAATTAAATTTACTTATTCAAATCCGCGTTTGTGTTTAGATTAACATAAGCACACGAAAGTTGCTTTACAAAGTTTACCTTCATTTAGAGTTTGCTTGTAACATTCGACTTTTCAAGATTTTTAAAAATTACAATGGGCTTAATAATTCTCATTTCTTTCCTTACGTGTAGCCATGACAACCATGGTGTGTTCTAATCGCTTGTACAAACTGAACCCGAATTAGAAACATGAGCCGTGTGTGTTAGAGTCTAATTATCGCCTGTTAGCAAATTTCATAGAAGGGCACCAACCTTTGACCGAATACATGGCTTCGATATACTAACCTACTTGTGATTTTTCCTCCATTTGACCCTTCAGACATTAGGCAATTTACTTCGTGAAACTTAAGACAATTCCATACCCCTACTAGAAAATTTAATTTGCTATACGGTTTTCACTTCGACAATGATAAGATTGCAAAATATAAAATATTTTGAAAGTAAGTTACATTTAAGGTGTTGGTAGTTATTAAGAGTACTTGTTGAAATAATTAATACATTTCCAGATAAAAAAAGATCCTTCTTAGCGGCGTCATCTACCTATATAAGATTTTCTTACATAAAGATTTTCCACTATCCGTTCTTCAGGTGTTTCTATAAATTATTAAAATTAAGCTATAACCATAACTTCGCCTATAAATCTCATGTTACCACACGATTTACAATTTTGGTATGTGTATCCAACATAAAATTAGAAAGTGCATGTAATTTGATACTAAATACACAAGTAAATTGCTAAATGACATCAGCGTCCACTTGTGGTTTACTTTTACCTAAAACCGCGAAAAGGGAACGTGTCAGAAGGTTTAGAGTCAGTTAGATGACATGCGGTTACCATGGCTACGTTGGCGAGAGCTGATACGTATCTTAGCCAAGTTGTAAAACTAAACTATGTAAAACTATGTAATGACGATTCGAAAGTGCTACTAAATAGTAGTCTAATTGAATAAATGAATGTTTGAGTTTGAGTTTGAGTTTAAAATACCAAAATAGATTCGCTTTCGAAAATATAAGTATCGAAAGTGGTCGAGGCAAACTCCTGAAGGGGAAAACTAATTAGAAATAAGTATTATTATATTCAGGACAGGAAATTATATGATGAATAACAACACAAGAAATTAACCATTCTGCCCATGTAGATTTCAAACCTTCATGAAAGTATTGTACGGTGAAAAAGGCTTCTGTTATTAAGGGGTGGCAGTGAAACATTAAATACCTTTACATCCAGCGCCAATAGCTTTTGCAATTGGTTCCGTAATATGAATTTGTTAATCTCTCCACCATAATTCCTATAAACTATCAGATATTAGCTACATTAAGTGGGTGTATCGAAACCAATATCACATTAACTGAAGTGCAGGTAAGCACCTCCTGTAGGAAATTGTAGTAGAGTGAATGTCCTCAGAACCGTTAACCATACAAGATAAGTCCGGTTAGTAATAACTTTGTATTCAATGATGATATAAACTAAATAGCATGCAAAATGGTAAATATAAATAACTGAACATGCTTCGGATCGTTTATGAGATAGTCTTGCAAGCGCCAATGCAAGAGCTGGACTAGAAACTTCTTACATTTTGGTATGCTAGGTGTTAAAATAAGGAGTATATTTTATTTATGTTGATAAAGCATTATCGTTCAAACTTTAACTTACTCATTTATTTTTGTTAAATATACTCATCGACCACCAAATTTGATATAAAGGATATTGTAACTTGGCTCGTGGCTTGTAGGTATGCCGTATATTGTACTTTGAAAATTCACAGCTCTTTATCATCGAGAAAATACAATTCAAACACAAAGACTAAAACATTTTCAACTAATATAATATGTATTTTGCCTTCACAACCAAACGATTATGAGGTAAATTTCAGTACCTTGGGTAAACACACAATAGGAATAGTTCCTATAGTGGTTGGCTTTTGAAAACAAAACAAGCAAATTGATGTGTGTACTAAACAAATAGACAAGACTACTTGAGAGTTGACAGGTCAACAGGCGACAACGATCGGTACTATTGGACGTAATTATATAACCGCTTGAGACCCGTGATTTCAGGAGGTCAACGACACCCCACTGTACAAGTTTAATGAAGTGCTCTGGCTTTGTACAACTGGGTGGCATTTTGATTACAGGTTCTCTAAAAATATATAACAATTCTGCTATGTTGTACCCAGAAAGTATCAAATATAACTACTACTTATATTGAAAGAACTGAAGAGAAATGAAGAAGAGAAATAACATGCTATTTTCTTAGGTCAAGCCATGAATGCACTATACAATATAAACAAAAAGGCTGAACACGTTTTAGTTGTCCAAAACTTTTCAGCATAATAAAAAGTTACAATTTCTGCTTAATTATATTAGGGAGGAAATTTCAACATTCTGTTTTTGAATCAAAATCCATTTCTATTCTAGAACGATAAAATATTTTCAAACATAGGTTATTACAAAATCTATTCCATTGTTTCAAAAAAAATAATATCTCAAAGTAATTACCTCCTATCGGGTATTAATTCGACAGATGGTATCGTAAAATTATTCGAATGTTGATGCTTCAAATACATTGTATAAACGCCAAAGTGTCATGTCTAATATTGAGATACAAAAGTGACACCATTCTATTTCCGTCCAATGGGATTATCGCAACAGGAATACCCATCAATTATAAACCATTAAAATCTCATAATCACGATATGATAAAATCGTTTGAAAGTAGTTATATTTAACAGTGCTTCACTTTACGACTACAAAATAATTATTGACAGTGGAGATAATGTAGTTTGGAGTAGGTAACAGTTTGTTTTCTTAACTTCCGTCTTGACAGCAGTGATAATGTATGGCAGTGCTTACTGCAGTTTTTGTTGTAGAAAATATATACATAAATAGGGTTTATTTCATTAAAATTTAATAAGAATTCGTTCATTCTATCGTTGATGAGTTTATGTTTCTTATATCGCATTTTATAAAAGAAGAAACATTTCAACTGTAAAATTTTACACAAAATTTGAGACGAAATAAATTCTTATCAATATCGTATGTCAATAGAACAATTAGCTAATATCTATTGTAAAAAGCTTTCTAACACTCTCGTGACAACCGATAAAATGGTACCATCTAATGGATTCTATAAAAATGTATCTATTTACTTTCCAATGAAAGTAAAAATACATGCAGGAATCTGAATATCAAAATAATACTATAGGTGTACATTTATCATTCCTAGATTTTCCCAGAAAATAATGTTTAGTTCGCGAAACTATATTTATAACCTATTCCATAACAATTATACAATGTTAGTTCTAACCTTGTTCTTCGAATTCCGTTCTTCTTACCTAATTACCAACAAATGTATTACTTATTATATTTCTTGATTATATTAATCAGTATCAACAAAAATATGTAGTTAATTGTTTGGAAACATACTGCTAACAAAAATTAATAACATTATTTTTCACGCATCCTTTAGATTTCTCATATTATCTTTTGTTTACATTGAGTCCATTACTTAAAATATGTTAAATATGAAAAAGTGAATTGCCTATTACAATAAAAAGGTTAAACCCTCGCAACAAAGCTGCCGCATTATTATTAAACCCCGGAAAACATTACAATATTTAAGCCCGTTATACACAGTCAGTTGATTGAGGACTAGCAAAAAGTAATCAATAAACTGCACATAGATAAATCAATTACGGAACAAAACATGCGCCTGCGCGGCGCTTGATGTTATCTCGGAGTGATGAGTGCCGACGCGCTCGGCTCTACACTGGATTCGTCACACTTTATCAAACCTTGTCACATTTTTTCTTACTTTAATGTTCTGTTATCAATTTTCTACTTTCCTGACTGAAAATTGTACGCTATTTTATTATTATTGTTTGCGTTATTGAATGATTGAGTTGGTTTTGTCTTTTTATTCCAATAGGATTGTTACAAAAAAAATTGAACCCCGTTTTTTCCCTCCTTACTTACTACGATATGCGGATGAAAATACCGAGCGTTATTTCCACGTCACAACAATTAAATTATTCATTGTCTGTCATTGTCATCCCCATCTAACTGATATAAACATGGTATAAAAATTAAGGTAAGCATTATCAAAATTCAACCAGTCGTTGCGTATGTTACGCTTTCCGATAAATAAATCAAATTTTACAACTTGTCTAGCACAGCTGAGGATAGTGTGACTTGACTGGAGTCGTTACATATTTATAGAGTTGTAATACGATAGACGAGCATGTGCCGTTTTATGCTGAATTTATACAACACATTTTTTTTTTTTTTGTATGAGTACAACTACTTTTAAACTACTCTTCTACACGTTATTTATGTGCATAGCTCATAGAAATAAGAGAATATTCTGTGTAAAGTGTAATATTTAAAAAAATTCAAGAGATATCTAATATTCATGAATAAATCTGTAAATTATTTTACTGAAAAAAATAAAAATGTGTATCTTGTAAAATGTAATATTTCGCACGTTTCCGATAAATCATAAAAGACGTACATAAAAAATTCAAGTTAACAATAAACAAGTTTCTAAGCTGCTGGTTGTAACAGCTCTATACATGTACCTACAACGTCAATAAAACATTGAGTTGACCGCATCAGCTGCTCATGGGCCGGTTCACACTGAATACCCGATAACACGATTGATTAAGCTCGTACTGTGTAATTCCATACTGTGTATCTATGTATACCTACTACTTTTAGCTAATCTCATATCAAACTTCAATGCGAAAGCTCTTGATTTTTTATAAAATCATCTATATTTTTTTACAGTTTACTGTCAGACCACTGGCTAAAAAACGGTTGTTATTGAAGCAAACACAGATGTTTTAAACGATTTAAACGTTAACACAAAATAGTCCGAACTCCTTTTTATAATCGTTAGGACATTCTTAAAAGTCCTTTCAATTTAAAATTTATAGCTTATACTGAATCAATTACGTATGTGTGTGGGAAACACGGCTATTTTAGGTCAGACATGAATAGCGAAATACTTAAAATTGCAAGCAATAAGAGCAGTGATGCGAGCAACGTGGTCACAGCGTGCCATTAGCTCGCCGGTGTCAGGTTCGCTTCCTGACTAAACCACTGTATTAGTGACGCTCTTCGCTATGCGATTATTTTAATCTATAATTTATCGACTCTATGGTTACCTACAGTCTATTTATAGAATTGTCTTTGTGCGTGTGATTCTAAGTCAGTAAGGAATTCTTGTGGACAAGTCAAATAAAATTGTATAGGATTTATAGTACTTTAATAGTTTGCCAAATTGAACTTAAAGATTGATTGAACTTAAAAATTGAAGATTTTTGATAAATAAGCCTCGAGAGATCCTAGGTTTGTTGATCACCTCGGTCGTCGAGAATCAAAGCCATTATTATCTCGTGGAAATATAATTCGTAACGCATAATGATTAATCACTACACCCCGAAATAAATATGTCTTAAAATGGCTAATAAAAATAATGTATAAAACATAAATACATATTATTTAACTTGCTTTTTGTTGTAATCGTGTGCCTCAGATTTAAAAGAGAATGCGCTGAATAAAAAAATGTCTGATACACTCGTGTATAAAATATAATTTCTGTTGAAATTGAAATTGTTATTTCATATAAATGATTTATACAACATCCTGTTAAATTCCTGATGATCAACATAAAAGCTCTATATTTTTTATAGTTACAGTATGCAAATAAATAAAAATTACACAGAAACTATTTCTCATGTTTAAAACGTCTGCAGTTGTCGTAATTAAAATGTACTTAACGATATTGTACCTAATATAGACAAATATCCTGTATCGGCACTAAAAATATTTAGTAGGTAAAGACAAGCATCCCTAACTATTTAATACGGCTTGTACCTACTGTAAATAACCGTAATACTAAAACCTAGCTCAATTGTGCTAAATATAGCACCCATTAAATATTATACGTAACGTATTAATCAACTGACGAATCATTTCGCAAATAATTGTGCCCAGTTAACAAAGCATATCTCGTCACTATTTTATGATATTTGTATGTCGGCATGTGCAAACGCAAGTCGGAAGCGTCTCGTGCTTGTCGATCGTTGACACCTTAGTTTAATCATTTATACTATGGTTTAATGTATGATGTAGTGATAAGTTAATTGCAAGGTATGAAATAATTGTAACCTTAAACAATTTTACAGACGTGCGAAATAAGAGCTGTAACATTGCTTGAGATATAAGGCTGATTTATCAAATGAGTGAATTCTTTAGAATCATATTATTATGATTAAAAAATATAGTTAACACAAATCAATAAAATATAAAAAAAAATATTTCAAAAAGTTTTATTTGAAATTAAATTGTGCTTCATATTTAATTTAATTTCATTTCATTTTCATTCTTTTTATTTCTCTTATCATTTTCCGCAAACTTAACCTTCAATTCATTTTCGATGCGTTAACGATTGCACAAAAAATAAAATAAACTTTTAAAAATTTCAAATTTTCAATAATATACTGGATATTAATTATGAAATTTATTAATGTTATACTTGGTATCAGTGTTGTTCTAAATTAGAAAAAAACTACTCACCGCATTGTGAAATGCATGAAAATTTCATAAATCACTTCACTCCCAATATAGTCGTAGATTAAAACCGAAACTAAATTTTTTATAGTTTTATGAAGTGCTCCGTTTTTATATTCGAAATAGTATAAAGTACTATAATACCGGCTTTTCTCTATGACGCGACACGCGTTGCGTCTGCGATGGTCCGCTAACACGAACAGCTTTCAACTGTATGAAAAGGGCTTGGTACTTCCAGAACTTGGTTATTGCTATTAGAGTGGAAAGTAAAAATGTTATGAGTAAAAGTTCTAGTAATTATGCGACAGTACTACACTTAGCGCCGACGTTCGGACGTAAAACTCCGATAACGCCCAATAATATTGTTGAATTAAGTGGACTATAAATGCATATCAATGTATGTTGCATTAAAAGATACATTTTAACGCTCACACTGAAGTTTAATTTTAAGTAAATATAAGTAAGTTGAACGTGAAAAGATTACTTAAGAAATATTTTTGAACATTCATACATATTTAAGACGTTAATTGAGTATAATAATTGTAAAATATTATCTTAGCTATATATTATGTCATATCCCTGATTTTAGAGGTTCATTTAAATCAAGTATAATTTCCATAGAATTATATATTCATAATTAATATGTGTTTATACTAAAATTGCTTAATAAACGCACTTAGCAATAACGTTGGCAATAACAGACAGGTATTTTTAATTATGTATAATTAAATACGAAAACATAAAAACAAAGGAAACTCGCGTCACATCTTTAAAATAAAAATAAAATACATACTACTATTTTTATACAGATAGAGACCTATGTAAAGAGCAGGGACTCACTTATGGGAAATCATCCGCTAGTCTAAAACCTGCGCGTGCGTGCAAGACGAAATGGTTTAGTAAATACGAAATCAGTCAAAGTCGTCCTTTGATCTGGTGATGAAAGCATTAGTATATACGATATAACATCATTAAGGGTTTAGATCGTTGTAATTTAAGAAATACAATACTGGGTCCGAAAAAGAAACATAGCTTTTATTTTTCAATGTTTAAAAGTTTACTCCGAGAACATTTCTATCCCATTGAACCATCTATAAAATTCATATTCCAACAGAATCAACTTGATCATTTCATCCTGGGAGCTATTCAATAATTTCAAAGAATGCTCGAGTGATTTATTACGGATAATCTAAAAACAATGACAGGAAAATTTCCTCGACGAAATTCACTTGATGTTCCCTCAGGAGACCATTTTCCTATTAGACATGGTCCATTGCGATTTCTAGGATAGACAGCTTGTGTTTCATGATTAAATGCGATTATTCATATTGTATTGCACATTATTTTTTTATTTCCAATAATTACAAGACAACTGCACGAATGTGCAAAATTTACCTCTATATTATAGTCGTATTTATTTGGGCACTTTTATCGACTAATCTAATCAAGTTATCTCTTATCTAATAAGTCAACAAACCTAAGTGTATCATTATATGAACTAAATTTATTAAATCAATAGTTAAAAATAAACACAATTGAAATAGTTCCTTAGTTAGTTGGAATTTAGTTATGTGTATAAAACACATACAGATATATATCAGAATAAAACTTTTAACCCTAATCGATAATTAAAATAAAGTTATAATTAAATTGCAAGTATGACATTCAAAATAATATGCTATGAGCTATGAGCATCAATAATAACTCACTGAATGATATATAATCAGATGTTCGTAGTGATGTACTTTTTATCGACACGTCTCGATTCACTGCAATTAATTTTGCACAAATCAACTCGTTCATAAATAGCAGTAAAGACTAACTGTAATAAATTCCATACTAGTGATGAATTTCTCTAATTTAGAATCTTATAGCATTCACAGCGGCACTCCAATTTAAATTCCTTTTCACATACCCCTGGGCGAAGGTATCGACTAGGTTATATCGATAACCGCCATGCCTAGCGCGGTGACGGGACCACACATAGCGGCTAGTATTATCCCAGCCCACCCCCATAGACCAGACTCTGTAATCTCTATTACATTCTTATTAAGATATTAACTACTAGTCGCAAATGCTATATTGATTGTGGACTCTCACCGCGGTGCGCAACAAGCTTTATGACAGCGCTGTTAGACGCGCGTATAATTACACCTAAACGGAATTTAATTTAAAACACCTCCAATGCTTGGAAATAATTTCCATTCATGTTCGGACAGTTATAGAGAAAGGTTAAATTTTATTGCTCTATGTCAAAATAGTAAAATGATAATTTAAGAGTAGGTAAGTAGGTAATATAGTCTTTTGAAATGTACCCCACATTTCAAAATACTATATGTATTGACAACCCTATTAACGCAACGGTTAGTAGCTATTTCGCCAGGAGTGTTAATACTTAATTTTATGCTCAATACTGGTAAAATAATGTGCGATAGTAATTTATTTAAATAAACAGCTTTATTTGATAAAAGTTACAAGACTACCTAGTTCAAATACCAATTATTATTTTTATCAGCACAAAAAAGAAACGTCCCATAAATAAACTGCTCAAAAATCACGGTATATTTTGATTAAACAGGAAATAGAGCATCGTAGAACACGTGCGCCAGCGCATCGCGGTCCTGTGATAAATGTAATGATAATAATTGAGTGTAGTGGATGCCGACCAGCGATTTATAATATTAACAAGTATGGGAATGACGTGAGGTGTATGCGAGTGTGATTTACAGCGGGTAGTTGTATTTTATTTCATGTTCTTTTTTAGAAGTTATGACGTCAATTTTTTACTTATAAATCCTACTACATTTTGTATACTTAATTTTTAACCTTCTATGGCGGGGATGCTATTGCGAATTTAAAAGAATTGAAGTAGATAGATCAAAAATGAACATAATATTATCATTACCCCTATTATTTTTCGTAATACCTAATATCTTCATTGATTCGATTATATTTATATTAAGATGGTTTTTTTTATTAATTTAAGTGGAACAATTTCAATTTATATTAATTTATGATTTCTACACTTTTGTGCTTAACGAGCATTTTGTAGTCAATAACAATAGTCAAGTATTAAAACGTTAGAGCGTTTTCACATTGTCCGGTCCGATATCGGATATCGGAAGCCGATAGCCGATATCCGATATCGGACACAATTTGCCCTTTCACATTATCCGATAATATCGTCCCGATATCATGAGTGTTGCCAGAAACTGGAAAAGTAGATATATGGAGAATTAAAAAAAACAGTGGATGCATTTATGTTACAAAAAATAAACTTTATTTTAAATAAAATAAATAGTAATAAATAAACTATGTTTTTCAAACCGGTTTAATCTGCTGACTGCGGAGTTTGGATTTGTACCCTCTGCAGAGTCAGAATCTAGTTTAAATATATATTCAATTTCATTGTGAGGCTTGTTTTTTTTATATGCTGTTTTTCTTTTTTTGAATAATAGAACATGTTGTGTGGTCGTAGTGAATTTTAGAACTTTTTTATATTAAATCATGTACGACTGTTATGTTCATAAACAAATAAAATAAAATAAAATTCAACTCAGTATTAAAGCGACGAAACTGGCAAATATAAATTCAAATTACATTTACAAATGTAGGTGCTGTTATTACAATTTTATAGTGCTAATAATAATATATATATTATACCTATAAATAATAGGTAGAATGTACATCATTCTACCTATTATCTGGGTGTGCAAATATTAAACGAAATAAATTAAACTAAACTAATTCTTCGTTGTCACAGATTCCGCAATGTAATAAATTCTTGAATGTCATAAAATTGTTTCTCCATTAACTATTTCGTTAGTTTCTTCTAAAATATGTCATACTATTTTTGTTGATTTATTGTACATGTTGGAAAGTGCAGTATATTTTGATACCTCGTTAACATAATATGCAAATTTACTTTTCCTTTCTTAAAATATTCTGGGTAGTATTTAACAAATATTATAACTACCCCTTTCTTTCCAAGCTAGTACCTATTTGAAAAATCAGTAGATCACCCGAAAAATCATAAGGTCTAGCAACACTGGTCATCATGGCAAACTATAATAAAAAACTTTATTTGTTGTATTTATTATATTTGAGACGTAAAAAAAGATATAGATATTTTTATTTACTTCAGTTCAGCCAATTGCCGTATATTACAGGACGGTATTAAAATAACTCCCGTAAAAATAGTATTTTTAATGCCTTTAAATACTTAAATGAATGTTTTCTTAATAAAAAGGTTTAAAGTAAATGAAAGGATTTTTTTTTACATTTAGCGCCTAGAAATGACTGAAAATACACAAACTAGTGCTTTTTTTGCTGTTGGTATACTACCTTTTCGAAAATTGAGTTGGTAACACTGAACATTATCGTCCGATAGTTCACGGGAATATCGGTGTTGGCTCCGATATCCGATATCGGACCGGACAATGTGAAAGACAGGTACCTAAATCATACATTTTACTTAGCCTCCGATATCGGATATCGGCTATCGGCGCCCGATATCCGATATCGGACCGGACAATGTGAAAACGCTCTTAGCTCTACTAAACGAAATATCGTTTCGCGTGTCGATAGACGCAGCATAAACTATAAATCAGAATCATTATAAAAAGGCTATAAACAATGAATCGAGTGAATACGGATAATCGATTTATCGTCTCCACTAGGGAAGAGCAGTGGACATGGTACTACAAACACTAATGTACATTAATACGATATTAATGAGTGTTTAAAAATGTTACAAAAAATAAACATAACTATTTAAATGTATTATTTTTAAGTGATAACATGGTGACAAATTAGTAAAATCTCGATTAATATCGTGCCTTAGGTGAGAATCAATTATCTCCCTTATTAATTGGAGGGCGGGCTCTATCACTCCTTAATATCAAGCGCGGTATCTTTCAAACTTTTATAATTAATGGATACTTTTCTCATTGTTATAATATTATTATATCACTGTTAGAAAATTAATAGATTTAAGATTGTAGAATACGAAATCTTTAGTTCTCAGTCCCGGAGCGATTTGCATAAACTGTAACGTAGGTAGTTAAAGAATATTATCTAATATTCAACAAATTGCAACTTTTCTCCTATATTAACATTTAACAAATTTAATGACTTTCCGAGAGGAAGCTTGTCGATGCCAATAATATTTTAATTTTCTAGCAACAAAACAATTACCTAATTACTCGTGTAAGGATTCAACTACTTACTTGTTAAAATTTTTATTTCAAAAATTATATTGACTCACTTTTTCATTAATTTTGCATTAATTTAATTCCAAAATGACCTTGCCCATTATTGAAAAGACGTTGATTCAGACTGCAGATATAATAGATAGGGAGGTGAGGTAGCTAAATGGCGTAATTCAACGGCGTCGTCGAGACTTATCAAAATCGAAAGATAATTTCGAAAAGAAAAGCTTCTATGGTAAAAACCATTTTAGCGGTGGGTTTGGCGTGTACGGATTTTCAAAAATGTAAAAAAAAAACAGTTACTTGGGCATTCTCGAGCGCGTCAGATATTCATACTACGTATGCCCCACGTGCCTCTGATAACAACGGTATCTGCCGGTTTGCGTGGTGGGGGCTAGGCATATAAATTCGTCAAAAATGCACAAAAAAAAATTTACTCGAGCGCGTCAGATTTTCGGAAGGGGTGTTAAGTAGGCTCCAAGGAAGCTCCCCTTAAAAAAACTGACGATTACGGCGTGACGATAAGTTATGATGAATTTTTTTATTTATTTTTTTTTTTTTTTTTAAACATCGTTTTTTCATATCATTTTTTCTTATCACCCTCAGTTTTCGAGATATACTCAAAAAACCGGGAGTTTGAGTTTTTATAATGCTTCAAGTAAAAAAAGTTTTAACTTTGGACAAAAATGAAAAGAGACCTTTTTTTGTAAAATAAAATTACCTTTTTTGTTTATTTAAACTTTTTTTTTGGAAAAAGTAAAGTTCGCGACTTATATGCTGCAACGCGTTTTTCGGAAGACGAAATGGCTCCTCCAGACTTCCGGTCATGCGGAAACCGGCAGATTTTGTATTTTTAGTAAGTTTTTTAGATTATATTCTTCAAAATAAAAAAAAAAAATCACGCTCGAGAATGCCGGATTAACGTTTTTTTTTTTTACAAGTTCGCGACCCTATAACTCGGCGGCGTCAAGGACTTATGGTCAGATTAGTTAAATTTAGTGTTAAAACACTAAAATCAACCCCCAATATCTTAATCTGACGCGCTCGAGTATTTCAGACTTTCGATTTTTTTTTACTAATCTGATCGTCTATCCTAGGCGCGCGTCACTACATATAGAGCTAAATAGTTAACAAGGTTGTTCTATTAGGTCAGGTATCTCTCATATCTTAAACTGCCACGCTCGAGTATTACAGAAAATTCCCCTATTCGCCTCCCTATCTATAAATGAAATATCTCCTTTATTTCTTATCGTTGTACTTTTTGTTTTATCTTTTCCGACTTATTTGAAATAACTATGTATTTCTGATAAATGTCTCCCATTCCAGATTGTTAAGCAACACGAATAACCCATACTTATGTATTTATATTTTCTTTTAACATGTTTGTATCCATTAAATATCAATTCTCAATACCTACATAATATTATGATGAATATGTTGAATTAGCTATAAAATACAGTTGACAGTCAACATAGTAATTAAAATCATATTTATGAATACGTGGTGCCATCTTTTGAGTAGTAGCCGAGCTAAAACTTAAAGTGGATGTAATTCTTATTATTAAGTACTCTTGTCTGCTGTCTAAATTGAATACGTATATTTTTACAGTTTCATTTTTCAAACAAATCTTACAACAATTTTATATTATGATGACATTGAACTGAGAATAACTGATAGGGCCATTGAATTTACATTATAAGGTTTAAGGTTTAAAGACATTTATTCCCATTAAGACATAAAGTCACTTACATGAGAAACTTAAATTTTAAACATAGGTATTTATAAAAAATATCATTCGTTAGATAAAAATTTAGAGTAAGTTACATACTATAAACATAAGTTTAGGTTAGGTACTCATTCATTGCATTCAAAGTTTGAGCGTGTGGTCTTCCAGGATGTGTTTCGCTAATTGTTTTTTGAATACAATGAATGAGTTTACACTTTTTAATTTGCTTGGCAATCCGTTATAGAAACGTGCTCCCTCGTATGTTGCCGTTCGCCTTCCATAATTCGTTCGGATCTTCGGGAGGGCAAGATAGCTAGCTCGTCTATTAGGATAGTGGCGATTTGATGTTGAGAATATTATATTTGTATTTATGTTTTTATGTAGCGCTTTGTGGATGAACATACACGTATTATAAAAGTATAATTGTTTTAAATTCATTATTTTAGTATCGTCGTAGATTTTATTTGTAGAAGTTAAAAAAGGATATTTAAAAATGGTTTTAATAATTTTATTTTGTAAAATTTGTAGTGGCGCTAATTTATTTTTGTAAGCGCTACCCCATACTTCTATTAAATACATTAGGTGAGGTTTGACTAACGTGTTGTAAATGGTGTGGCGTAATTTATGAGGAATGCAAGAAGTGATATTACGCAGAGATCTAAGAAGTGCTGATAATTTATTTTTTAGGTGGTCGATGTGATAATTCCATTTTAGAGAGCTGTCGATTCGCAAACCTAGGTATTTCTCGTGGGTTTTATGTTCTAATACAACACCATTAATTTTAAGTGGAGAGGATTATTTATAATTCAATTACGAATTCTACAGATATTTAGACATAGACATAGACATAGAGTAGGTATATGTTTACGGTTACTTAGTTATAACATTATTTTGTCCCCTCCAACAAACGAACTCTAATTATTTAATTATAATATATTATATACATATAAGGTAAATATACTAAAAAACGCAACTTTTTATTTGTTTTTATATTTTTTCCTAAGAATTGTGTGAAAAATTATTTGGGACATCCCCATTATTTGGTCGATTTAGTTCTACGATGAAGTGTGTTCACTGGACACAAATTAATCCATTTGGTATGGTTTATACGTTTGCAGTAGAAGAGTATTTTCCCAAACCCAGTGAGCAAAATTTAGGTCAACAATTTAACTTGGCCATTTCGACACTTCCACATCTAAGATAATCCGCCAAATATGTAGTATCTATCTCATCTCATACTATCGCATTGTTACACAAGCTTCTAATCTTCAACCTGTCAATATGGTGAAGATATAGCAAAAATTGTCGAACTATGAACGTTATCTTGTAAGAGTATCAATATCCCTAATACTGCTCCACGTTTAGTCAGTACTTGTACCGTGAAGTGTCCATGTCACAGTGCACGTAGAATAGAAAACGGTCCGTAGGGTGTATAATATTGCCAAGCAATCGAAAATAATGGATCGACCTAGTACGAGCCAGCAGTCAATTCAAAAGGTGGAAATGTTCGAAGTTCGCGAACATGTTCCGTACCAAGCTGAAGTGACGCGGGCACCAGCTGCCTATGACGAAGAAAGTGGTGAAATGTATGGTTCATCCTGGACCTCAGCCTGGACTGCGATATGTCAATTTGTGAATCTGCTGCATCATATGCAGATCGCTATAGTAGTGTTTTGTGTGTGGCGTTATGCGCTTACTTCTAATGCGGATGGGACGATTACGAACCTTCAACTGCACATTGTATTTGCTGGCACGGGCGTATGTACATTTTATACTTTAATATGTATATATTTTTTTTACAAGGCAATGAATTGGAATATCTTTTTTTTAATTGTCATAACTTTGATTTGAACCAAAAAAGTTTACAGAAGTAACTACATATTTATAATATTACCATTTCCTAGACCAGAAGAACCGTTGATTTTACATAATTAGATATTTATTTTCCTTATGATCAAAACTTTTATAAAATAGCGGACTATCCATTAAAAGTTAAAACACACAATTTAAGATCATTTAAACATTTCAGTATCAACTGTTCCTAGTCGAATCAGTATTGACCCTTCATAGACACAACGCCTGGTCATTCCAACTGAGCAAAGATAGCAAACGAATAGTCCACGGATGTCTGCAGGTTCTTGGCTCTATATTCGTGTTAGCTGGAACCTTCTTGGGATTAGCACATGTTAATATGCAAGTAAATACAGCTCACGGAATATGCGGTAAGGACTTAGACTTTTATCAGCACACACTTATGAGCAATCTATGACATGTGATACTACTATCAATTTACGAAATTTTATATGTGGACTAGAAATTGAGATAATTGGTGAAGTGTTGTTATGCTGTAATTTCGAGAATCTCATGGAGCATGGGAAAATTATTCTTCAAAATAGCAATTTCTCTGTTGCGGTTATTATTTGACAAATATTTTCTATTGTTTTTTAAAAGTTATTGATAATGAAATTCGTTGAGCAATAAAATAAATTTAATAATAATTATTCACGATTAAGATTTGTAATCATTAAAAGTTAGTTTCTCACCATGTCATCAATGGACGTTGATAAAGCAGAATCAGTTAAAGTTACACTTCTCTTTTGAAACATATTCACTAAATGTAGATCTTAGATGTAGATATTTGAATTGCCTAATGTTGATTTTGTTAATTTCAGGTGTCATCGCTCTAGCCTTCACAATGTTAAGTTTTATATCAGGTATTATAGCGTTATTCTCATCAAAGGTGCGACTTCTGTTAAGAAGCAATCCAGTGAAGATAGTTCACATGGCTGTCGGAATGAGTGCGATAACTATGGGACTAGTAACAATGATTATAGGTTTCAATAGTGTCGGTTTTAGTACATCGCAGGGATCGCTCTCTACCGCGTTAATAACTTTCGTTGTTATGATTTTGGTGTACACTCTTATACAGCCAGTTGTAAATATAATTTCGACAGTTAGAAAGGGTCTATGACTAGTCGAAGTCAACGGATCGACAGATGGGGATAGCACGGCCTAATTGTTAGGGTATTTATTATCTATTTAGTTTTTCCTTTTATTTATTTTTTATGTCTAAAATAAATTTAATCATTATATTAATTAAGCAGGATTATTTATTAATCTGAATAATATGAAAAAAATTTCAAACGTTTCTATTGTCACTAAATTACACTTACATATTGCTATTGTGAGGGTAGAAGGTAGGTCCTTTTGTTACTGTTTACAACCCTCTAAAGGTGACTTATTTTTTTATTGAAGTCCATCTTAATAAAACTGTACACTAAAAATATTATCATTGCTTCCAATCCATATCATAAAAATGTTTATGTTTATTAGCAACTTATAATTAATTATTAGGTATTAACACGCTTTTTTAAGTACGTAATTGTAAGCCTTATAACGAAATTTTTATTCGTAACTTGGTGTTACGTATAACAATTTTGGTTTAAAATGTTACGCGTGGATTTATTTTGTTAGTTCACTTAAATCGTTCTGCGACTTCTTGCGTAAAGGTAGAATAATAATCAATAATTTACTTTTATAGAAAGCTCAGTAAAATTTAAACAAAAAATTAAATAAATTAATAATAAAATTGATAAGGGCGTAGGGATGTGACGACCCCATCGCCCACGGCTGGGATATCTATTGTTTACGTGATAATAGTTATTCCACCCGTGCAATCAGTCAACCCGCAGGACACCTTGTGGCGGGGTGTCGGGGAGTAGCGACCCCGCGGGAACCGAGTGCTCCCGGGGGAGGCCCCTGTCTTCATCTCCGGCTTGCCTTCACCGGCCGGTCGGAGTGAAGCCTGACGAGGACAGGACCCCCACCTCTGGCTTGCCTTAACCGGCCGGCCAGAGTGGAGTCGCGAGAGCTTTTAGCTCGAAGGGTGGATGCGAAGTGTAAGTGACGAGTGGGCACGTGATGCTGGACCCTCAGGGAGCGCGTGATCGTCGTTTAAAGTCCAAGGACGCCTCTCCACCCTTAGCTGCTCACAATATGTTGCCCCCTTGTCGCACTATTGCAGCGACTTATTTTGGGGGCCCATACAGTGAGAGGGCGAGTCACCACCTGCCAACATATTTTTACTTTCTTTTAGTAGAAAGGCAGGTGCCATAGTTTCCAATAGTCCCCAAATACCGGCCCATTTAACATCCCACTCCATAGCCCAGTTTATTTTGTTTTTCCATATTTCGAAATAGTCCTACATCGGCCGCGGACTGCCTAGGACTGTATCTCTATAGTGCAGTCATGGGCAGGCTGCGGCTGGTGTCCCACAGCGTCTTTCCAAACTATACAAGGCCAGCACGCAACGGTGTGAAACTAATCACGTATAGTTTGGAAATAACTTTTTTACAAACTTCTTCCAATCTATACAACAGCAGTACGCAAATACTCGCGAGCGCTCCAAAATATACAGCGCCAGTACGCATGCGGACTAATCGTGTATGTTTCGAAGTAAGCGCGCCGTCTTTCCATTGCTCGCGTTTATATTATTGTATTGCTGTTTTAAAATCTATTATGTATTACAATTCATGTGTATGTTATGTTGCATACTGATCGTATATTTTTTGTATCGAGGATGCTTGTGTCTTCGTTCCCGACAATACTGCACGACTTACAATTGACAATAGTGCTAAAATGTAAGAATCTTATAAGTCCAGAAGAAGACGGTTGCGAGGCGACGGAACCTCGCTTCGCGGGGCTCCTATTTTTGTGTAGTTAAAAAAAACATGAACCTAACCTAACATATAGGTACCCTTATCTGTTACCTATTTATTTTCCTAAGCTTACCTAATAATATGTTTATTCCATATTTTACTAAATCAATAATAATCAAGAATAATAAAAGTAGATAGATATAGCTGTAGCCTGTACCTACAAGTCTTTGATTACCTATATATTTATTATTTCGCTCAAGCGCAAGTGGTGATGGTGTAGTAGGTATATTTAGTTATATTTTGCGTACTGATCGTGTATAGTTTGAAACGAAGAAGACAGCATCCGCGTTACAAAGTATACACGATCAGTACGCAAAATTCGTGTATATATTGTAATAACAAACTTAAAAACAGCACTACAAAGTATACACGAGCAGTTTCCTATGGTTGCGTTCTGGCTATATATAGTTTGGAAATACGCTGTCCCACAACACAGTAAAGTTCTCTAAAGGGCCTCTGCGTGTTGGATCCGTGTCCCCACGTAAGCCTTCCAAAGGACCGGGTACCTTCCTTATGATGGTACCCGAGTATTATGGAATGAGATACACAAATTAATAATAAAAATATAAAATAATCGCTTCCATAGATAGGTACCTAACTAGTTAGGTACCTTAAGTGTGTGCTAATATACCTACCTAACTATAAAAATTTATTTATATGTGTTTATCCGACTGCGCAGGAATGTAGTATTGACTTTTACTTTACAGATTCAGATAATAAAATCATAAAAGTATATATTCTACCTTTACGTAATTTTCATGTTAAATGTTGTCTAGTGCTGGAATGTTGACAAGTACATAAAGTGAAGCGTATTGTGAACCGTTACTTGTATTGTTATTGTTGTATAATAATATAAAGTAGAATAAGTGAACAGAATATGTTGGAAAATTTATAATAAAATATTTTTTAAATAAAATGTCTTTGTTTATTTCTCTTATTTATAGCTACTCCTCAGTACGTAAAACTCTATAACTAAAACGCTATAAAATATCAAATTGCAACCTTAATAATTAATTAAAACAAAGATCCGTGTATAACATTTTTTTAAAAGATAGAAAGTAAAAGATGGTTAACAATAAACATACCTTTTCAACAAATTCTTCACATATTTAAATGAAAAAACAAACACTTTTCTTGTTATAAACATTGTTTTAAAGTAGGTAAAAGGTCTTCTTCAGAAAAATACTTGCAAATAAATGGCGCTTAAAGGGCTGATAGACGTACGAACTTTAAAGTCGCGGTTTTGAAGTTCGCGTACTTACTCGGCTCGACGTCGGTGACACACGTAGAGCTTGGTCAGTAGCTTCTCGCGTGTCACCGATATCGAATGTCTCTATGTCATCAACAGAGGGAATTTTATGTTATTCAGGAATTAAATATAGACATTTTTAATTTAATAACCAGCATTTATTTTTAAGTAAATAGCATTCTAACAAAATAAATGTTCAAAAATTGAAGGATATTTTCTTTTTTAACAATTATATTTTGAGGGTACTTTACAAAAAAAGAGCGTGTGCGCAGAACCCACGCGTCAGGAGTGAAACTTCCTTGGCGTGATTTAAAGATACCTTCGCCAATATTCAATTATATTATATTCATTCATATTATTTATATTAAATTATTTTCATAAAATAAAACTAAAAGAGAAAACGAAATCAGAAAAAGTGGGTGAAAAACTGGCTTAAAAAAGAGAGCGTTTATCCCACGTAACTTTGGTGAAGGAGCTACGATGTAGAAGGAAGACTTGCGTAATAATTTAAGGATGCCTGAGCCATTATATGATGAACTTTTGCACTTAGTAACACCTATTATATCTAGACAGGCTAGGCTCGCGGCTCGCGGCGGTGACAGACGTGCGAGCCAAGGCGGGCTTCGAGTAAAATTTCAAACATGTTGGATCGTCAACGAACTTACTCGACGGTTTTTAAGTAAGCGTACTTGGGGTGACACACGAGCGAAAAAGATCGTCGAGCCACAAGTTCGCGTACTTACTCGTACGTCTGTCACCCCTTTTATTATTATCTTTATTCATTTTTTTTAATAAGCCATTTAAATTAAGAATACTTCTTCCTATCTTTTTCTAACAAACACAATGTCTCTCAAATCAGTTTTATTCAAAATTAAAAAAAAATAAAGCTTCCGAATGAATTAAAATCTGTGATTAAAATAGGTCTATCTTGACTGTGATCTTGACTGATCTTGACCTTCTTGACCAATCTTGATTCCTTTGTAGTATGAAAAAATTATGTTAATAATGAACGACAATAGTTTGCGATATTTTTAAAGATACATACCCCAAAATTAAACTGAAAAGTAATAAAATGATAAGCAATGAATGAAAAAATTAAAACAAGCAATTACAATTAATATTGAACGCATTTGTTCATACTAAAGGCCTGTCTCTGAACGCTACGTTAAAATCAAAATTTACCTGTCATGTCTTCTGTGATCTGTCACCGTCCGGCATAATTTTATAGAAGCTGTTTTCAAACTGATAGCAAAGCGACATTATCTTAAAATACACATCATTGTTGATTTAAACTGTTAATATCTTCAAAATATCAAAATGGTAAGTTATATTATTGATAAAATACAAAGATGTCCCTGGAAAATGTTGTATTTATTGGTCATTAGGTTAGCAAGTTATTGCTTGGTCATTGAAGTCAACAATAATTCTATTTATTGTAAATTATAAGTTCTATGTTAATCCAATGCTGTTTTGCTTTAATAGGCCCGCCGTTATGATACTCGAACAACTATATTCTCACCAGAAGGTAAATTTCTTTGTTTTTAGTACTTTTTGCAAACCTACTATTAATATGCTGCATGAATACTGAACTTAGTGTGTTGAAAATTTTTGTACAACATTATGTGATTTAAATTTTTTGCTTTTAAACACAGGATAATCATATAAATAGATAATTCAATAATTAGTTGGTGTTACACTTAAAATAATAAACCTAAATTTTTATTTTAAAGGGCGTCTATATCAAGTCGAATATGCTATGGAAGCTATCAGCCACGCAGGGACATCTCTTGGCATCTTGGCAACAGATGGAATATTATTAGCAGCTGAAAGGAGAAACACTAACAAACTTCTTGATGAGGTTTTCTTCTCAGAGAAAATCTACAAGCTCAATGATGATATGGTTTGCTCAGTCGCCGGTATTACTTCTGATGCGAATGTGCTGACAAATGAACTGAGGTTAATAGCCCAGAGATATCTCCTGCAGTATGGTGAATCCATACCCTGTGAGCAGCTGGTTTCCTGGTTGTGTGATGTGAAACAAGCTTACACACAATATGGAGGTAAAGTTTTATCCAAGAAACTATTTACTAATTTAAGACTGACAAACTATGAACATTATGTTTACACACTGGATGACTGAGAATATATTAATTCACCAAGTATTTAAATTTTTTTGTTCTTTATAAAAATAAAATTGAGATTAATTATTGATTTATCTAATAAGCAGTGTTATTCTCTTCATTAAAAATTTTGATTTAAGCCATTACAATTGAAAAAAGACCTTATTAGTGGCTATAATAATTATGAACCTAGAAACCAATTATAATTTTCACTCAACCTAAATTAATTTCAGGTAAAAGACCTTTTGGTGTCTCAATTCTTTACATGGGTTGGGATAAGCATTATGGCTATCAGTTGTACCAGTCTGACCCTAGCGGTAATTATGGTGGATGGAAAGCTACCTGCATCGGAAACAACAGTGCTGTAAGATATTTTTTGTATTGAATGAAAATTCTATTAATTATGACAATGGTTACCATCCATACTAATATTATAAATGCGAGAGTAACTCTGCCTGTCTGTCTGTTACTCAATCTCGCCTTAACTACTGAACCAATTTGCATAAAATTTGGTATAGAGATATTTTGATACCCGAGAAAGGACATAGGCTACTTTTTACCCCGTGAAATAGAATAGGTTTTATCCCGGAAATCCCATGGGAACGGGAACTATGCGGGTTTTTCTTTGACTGCACGGGCGAAGCTGCGGGTGGATAGCTAGTGTTTCCATAATAAGAAACTAATGAATCAAAGTCTATCTTTATGTAGCGACCAATAATTTAATTTAATATCTTTACACATACACCTGACTTACTCTTGTGAGTCTCATCATACTCTCTGTGATTTGATAAGCTAAATAAATAAATAAACAAATATTTCTTATGAAGTAGAATAACCTAAACTCCTCACAAAAATATGTGTATTCAAATTTTTTATTCTTAGTTATATTTGTTTATTGCAGTAATTTCCATATAAAAAGTTTACTTGAAATAAGTAGGTATGGAAATATATTCAGATTTCAGATACATAATTTTTTTATAGGCTGCTGTGTCAAGTCTTAAACAGGAGTATAAAGAAAATGAAACCACTTTAGCTGAAGCCCAAGCACTTGCTATCAAGGTTCTGAGCAAGACATTGGATATGACCAAGTTGACTCCTGAAAAAGGTAACTTTTATGCATAATTCTCTATTTATTTTCCTACCAAGCCATCAATATCGGTATCGGTATGGCCAATTTTTTACTACAAATAACGGTATCGGTATTGTATTGGCAAAATGATGTATTGTTACATCACTACTTAACAGCATAACATATGGGAACAATTATTCAGAATGCTCTCATAACCCACATAAAAAGATACCATTACAAAAGTTAGTCTATGTGTGAAACCAAAGACTCAATAAATAAAGTAACAATCAGTCCTATCTATTTATAATCTCTATTCCTATATAATCATTTAATTAAATATTATAAAAAAATATTATAGGACATTATTACACAAATCGACCTAGTCCCACAGTAAGCTCAAAATTCAAGCCTTAATTGAGCTTACTGTGGGACTAGGTCGATTTGTGTAATAATGTCCTATAATATTTATTTATTTATTTAATTATTAATATTTCAGTGGAAATGGCGACTCTGACAAGGAAAGATGACAAAACTGTAATCAGAGTATTGACCAGCACTGAAGTTGAAAAACTCATAGCAGACTTTGAAAAGAGTGAGGCTGAAGCTGAAGCCGCAAAGAAACAACCCCCTAAATCGTAATTTTTTATATCTTTTGGCACAATAAAAATATAAGATTCTAAGTTTATTTTATTTTGAGATACACCTATTGAAATACAAAAAAGTTTATGGAAAATTTAATGACCAAAATAGTCATAGATAGTGTTAATTTTTATTTATACTGTATGGGCGTTTTTCCATTACCCGGCCCGGCACCGGTGCCGTTGCCGGGGAAGCAAAAATGTATGAAAATGTATGGCTCGCTTTTTTACTTACCGGCGCCGGCGCCGGTCCGGCATTGAGTCCTGCCGGCGCTGTCGCCTTTGCCGGGGTAGCAAGCTTCCCACCGGTGCCGCCCGCCGGCCCGGCAAAATTGCATGTGTATTGCATATTTATATGAATTGTAGCCGTGTGAGTGTGTAATTGCGCGGGGCGGGTAGGAGGGAGGAGGTGACTTTTAATATTGTATGAATCCAAAATTCAACGTCTCTGCGTCTGTCTGCGTCTTTGGCGTCGTAGATGTAAAAGATATAACAAATATAGTCGACGGCTTGACGATATCATTGTTATATCTAAACGTAAATTACACTTTACGTGTCGTCGTGCTGAAGTCCGTATCTGGTACTGTACCACCATAGACTATATACTTATTACGGAGGTGTACCACTCACCGGCGCAAATGGAAAAACGAAGTCCCGGTGCCGGTACCGGTCCCCGACCATGCCGTTGCCGTGCCGGTGCCGGGCCGGGTAATGGAAAAATTATGTATGTAAGTATGCATTTTCTGCGTAAATTTACCATGGTAATGTATATTATAATTTACAGATATTTTAACGAACAAAATGCCCCCAAAATTTTTGAAAAAAAGCTGATATTTTGACGTCGGAATTTTCGATTAAAATTAGGTTGTTTTTTTGGTATTAAGTTGAAATAAGGCGAAAAAATAAATATTTTCTATCAAATAAATTACAGTGTATTTGGGACATAATAAAGTAAGTTTTCACCAAATTTCGTAGAAAAAAAATAAATTTTGAAGTAGATAATAAAATGTTGTGTGGTTTTATGAAACCACGGTAAAAGTGAAACTGTTCGAACGGTTCCGAACACTGCTTTGTGTAGCGCTTAGATTACAAAATAAAGTACAGATGGAGCATGACAACCGCCCGTCGCCCTTGTCAAAGAAAATACGAAATCAAAAACAAATACGTCGCTGCACCAGTGTTATAGCGCTTAAAGTGTCATGCAATACGTCAAAAAGGGTTTGTAATTTTAGTAAAAAAATGCCGTCTTGTGATAATAAAACGCTGTAAAATTTGTTCCCGAAAACAAAAAAAAAAGATAAAACATCGTTTCACAGGTTTTCTGTAGATTATTTGGCTGATTTATTTCTTTAATACGAATAATAATTTTACAGATATGAAGGAATACAAAACTTCAACGTATGTTGCCAGTATTTTGAAAATGAATTTGCCATTTTTATTGGTAAAACGGTAAAATGGTTAAAAGATCTTCAGGGTAATGCTGTTGGATTTTTCGATCGTGAATGTGATTATTTGTATAGTGCACTAAAGGTTCATGATAATTATTAGATTATTTTAATAAGCATAATACATTATTTTGTTACTTTTATAAAGCTTAAAAACGTCATAGTCGTTTTCGCTGGCGATTTAATTTATGTGAACTCCATGATGGATATGATGAAAATAAAATGTCCCGTATTCTCGACTAAAAACTACCGCTATTCGTATTCATATACATTATGAAAAATAAAAAATAATATAATTATTATAGTTAATATTAAAACTTTTTTTATGTAATTTATTTAATAAAAAATTTAATACAATTATTTTGTCCATATATAACTTTATTATGTCGCGGAAGAATTCTAATCAATACACGTGGCCCCATCATTAAAGCGGCTCGACGGAACACAGAGGGATTTTAGTCGGTAAGAATCCGACATAACCCACGGCTCCTTCCCCGGGGGCCGTGGGTATCTTTGGAAGATTTCCCCACTATAAAAAAAAGGCAGGTACTTTATGTTATAAAAGAATTTAAATAAAAATTAAAACTTGACTTCTCATTTATGTATATAGCCTACGTCACTACCGCCACTAACATAATGATTCAGATCATTGCAATGAAACCTCACCACTCAAAATCGGTCCAACGGTTTATACTGCAGGGCGTGTCAAAGAAATATTATACATACATACATAAACTCGAAAAACATAACCCTCTTTTTTCCGTAGTCGGGGAAAAATTTGGGAAATTTTTCAATATCTGGCAACATTACACGCACACAGAAGCACCGTGTACGTACAGTGCAGCGGTGAAATGACAGCACACATAGCTTTATTGAAAATGACGATAAATTATTCGGTTTAGTTCGGCAACGCTCCATCTGTCTTTTATTTTGTAATCTAAGGTGTAGCGCATGTCGCGTGTCGGTCGGCTGCCGAGTAGGTATACCTACTCGGCAGCCGCGATACACGCGACATGCGCTACACAGACCAAAAAGTTTGAGACGATGTAATAAAAGTTTCACTTTAAAAATAAAAAACAACCGACTTCAAACTTGCACTTGCAAAAATGCCCATAAAATAAAAACTACTAGGCCTATCCGAATAAAATTTTTATGGGACCAATTCGACACCATCCCGCATCGAACAAAATGGTCTATCCGAATATGAAACGAAACCTAACGGTTTGATAAGAGAATCAAATTTATTTTATAATAAATTTCATATATTATAAAATAAATTAAAAATGGGTAGACAACAGAAATCCTGGACAGAATATTTTTAATTATTTTTTGAAAAAATATTTTTCATAAAATGTTGCAAAATGAAGATAATAATAAAATTTTATACTGGACTTAAAGTATAGAGCAGAATGTGCAATCGTAGGGTAGACTATTATTTACCTGGACGAACTACTGGGTAGACAGGTATAAACAGGTATGTCAATACTAGTTACTTTCACTAGATTTGATAATAGAAAAAAAATTATATCAGCTTATGCGCTGTTTTATTCTGAACACGATGATATAGGGTAGACTGCAAAAAAATTGGTCCTAATATGGGTATACAAAATTTTAAGATTTCAATTTCAACGCGTCCGGAAATGAGTGACATATAGATCTGAGGTAAGTATAGTGTATACTGTGTGATAATAAAGGACCGAACATTGCTGTTGTGTCTCATGGGATCGTGAATATAAGAAAGTGCGCATGCTCGGTATGTAAACTTTATAGAGAGTAGAGGTACCTCTGCTATCCTCCATATTGTAAACAGCCCCTTTAGCCAAACGTCAAAACGCAAATGAAAAGGAATAAAAAGGAATAGAATCCGCTAGCGATACTAATAATTGTCATAAGCGTACGATATTGTAAACAGTAGGTACATGTTATTTTGGAGCAACTGACATTTGAATTCAGTATGCGTTATTTCGGAGCAACTAAAAAAATGTTGCTAACAAATTAATTAATTATATACATAAGAATTTAATATATTTAATATCATACAAAAATATTAAATAATATAACACAAATTAAACAAATAAATATATATAAATATATGTATATGTACGCTGATAAAAGGTTTTTTTTATAATCAGTTGCATTAAGCCACATAGAATTTACATATATTATTGTTCTTTAAATTTTTTGTAGTAGGGAAATCCAACAAGGCGGTATAAAGTTGGAGTCAAAACTTTTAATTTTGTTTAAAAATTGTTCGTTGTCTTCTTTTGCCCCGTACTTCTTCATAAAAATACGAATTCTCGCATCATTAACTGTTTGACAGTGCTCTATACCATACATTTGTGCTGTAAACTCTTGAACAGCATTCATTTTTTCATCGATAAAAAAATCAGCTTCATCAGTTAATGACGCAAAAATAGTTTGATACGTTTCATTTTTTTTTAATATTTTAACCTTTCCTTTATTAAAAAATGCCGCAGTGTAGTCACAACCTGTGAATGCATGATAAGCAGGTAGACTTTTACATAATATTTTAGGTCTTCTTTTTACATACTGGTACTCGAAAAGAAAAAAATTTCGAGGTCAATAAATAAAAAAATAGGTTTTTTGCGATTTTCGCCGAGATGGTAAGTTAATCGTATAATTACCTGGGACCAAAATTATAGATCATAAAATTATCTATAAAAAACTTCCAATACATTTTTTTCTAGGAGCCACCGTTTCTACGAAAAATCTTCATTTATTATTCGCAAAAAAAAATTCCAATCACCAGAACGACAGGAAATTGTAATATTTTATTTTTAAGTGTGTTTTTCACAATTTTGTTAACCCTTATTAAAACGCTGGGAGCTATACTTCCCACGTCTCAGATTGAAGTAAATCGTGTTTTATTTTTATATGCTTAAACCTAATGCAGTTTAATATTTATCTACGCAATCTTAACATTTCAGAGAACTTTTTTTCATGGAAACTCCTTTCAGAGAATTATTACATTACATGTCATGGTAAACACACGTCAAAGTCAGGTGACGTGATTTTGCCACCGAAAACGACCGTTATTTTTTTAGTTTTTTGTGTAGTGCTGAAAAAAAATTAGATAAGTAGATTTGAGTTTTAGCTATGTAAACTAGACTATATTACGGTTGCGTGAAACGTAAAAATATGCCCAGAATCTTTAGTTTATACCTTGGTAGAGTCGATTGAAATTAAGTCTATAAGTGGGAAGATATCATCCCAGTGTTCTTCACTGCACACGACATTCGGAAATTCTATATATAAAATCCGTGTGTCTAAATAATCTTTTTTAGTTGGTTTAAGCAACTTATTTATTATTATTCATTATTTCCTGATCAGATAATTAGACATCTTACATTAGTATTTAGTATTTACCTATTGCTATTATTTTGTTTTAGAAAAATGCCTTGTTTATGTTGAAGTCATTCATTTTTCAATTCCCGAATTCTTCCCTTAGTAAAAGAAACTTGCATTGATGAGTACTTTCAACTGCTTTATTAAAAAATATGATCTATATAATTTTTAACGATAATATTTAATTCACAAGTAGAGTCAGGGCAACTAGCTAGTGTTTGAAAATATTGGTGTCATACTAGGACACTGGGAGCTATAGTTCCCACCTTTCCAACCTTTTTACAAGAGAAAACAGATGACGGGATATATACTTCCCACCAAAAAAAGGTTACTTCCCCCCCACTAACCCCTCTTTTGTGTGCATTTTTGAAATCTACGACCCAAAATTACCCAGGAACGTATCTTACTTTTTTGTTAACTCCTCCAGAGGCTCGCGTTTGAATAAGGGTTAAATTGTGACTGGATGAAAATTTTGTTAGTGGTCGTCTTCGTCGTTGGTAGGGTGAACAAATCCTTAGCGAAATATCGTACGCTTATGATAATTAGTATCGCTAGCGGATTCTATTCCTTTTTATTCCTTTTCATTTGCGTTTTGACGTTTGGCTAAAGGGGCTGTTTACAATATGGAGGATAGCAGAGGTACCTCTACTCTCTATAAAGTTTACATACCGAGCATGCGCACTTTCTTATATTCACGATCCCATGAGACACAACAGCAATGTTCGGTCCTTTATTATCACACAGTATCACAGCACAGTATACACTATACTTACCTCAGATCTATATGTCACTCATTTCCGGACGCGTTGAAATTTGGTTGAAATTGAAATTTTTAAATTTTGTATACCCCTATTAGGACCAATTTTTTTGCAGTCTACCCTATATCATCGTATTCAGAATAAAACAGCGCTTATGCTGATATAATTTTTTTCTATTATCAAATCTAGTGAAAGTAACTAGTATTGACATACCTGTTTATACCTGTCTACCCAGTAGTTCGTCCAGGTAAATAATAGTCTACCCTACGATTGCACATTCTATATGCTCTATACTTTAAGTCCAGTATAAAATTTTATTATTATCTTCATTTTGCAACATTTTATGAAAAATATTTTTTCAAAAAATAATTAAAAATATTCTGTCCAGGATTTCTGTTGTCTACCCATTTTTAATTTATTTTATAATATATGAAATTTATTATAAAATAAATTTGATTCTCTTATCAAACCGTTAGGTTTCGTTTCATATTCGGATCTTAGACCAAAAAAATCACGTAAATCGGTTCAGAAACCTCGGAGTAATCGGTGTACATACATAAAAAAAAAACATACCGGCCGAATTGATAACCTCCTCCTTTTTTTGAAGTCGGTTAAAAACATGAATTTTTCACCTAAATTTTGAGGTTATGTGAAAAAATATTGTAAATACAAAAGTTGTAGAACTTTTTATTACCTACAACTTTGCCATTGAACTTTTTTCCATAGGACTTGTAGTTTTGACGGAAATCAAGAGAAACCATTTTTTAGCCTTAAAAGCTCCCCCCCTCCCACTTCCTGAACTCGGATTGTCTGTAATTTATTTTTCCTTTAATTTTTATCACATTCCCTTCCTTTTCTAATGGGTTTCATCCTACTACTATTTTTTTAGGTTTTTATCATTTTGGAAGGGATTGGCCCTGGTGTATGTAAGGAAGATTCTAAGATGTAGGGCTAATTACTATTCAATTATTCGTAGCTGGCAACAAAGATGGCAAATAAATATGCACGGGCAGGCAACATTACAGATTACCTGCCATTTGCGATTGCGACTGAAAGACTTGTATCCATGATTATGAATAAATTATTTAAAAAAAAACCTGCCATTTGCCAATATTATGCTTATTGCTGTTTACTCAGTGCAATATACCTATAGAGTACTTGTATCGAGCGTATACAATTTACATATATTTGTTTCTCTCTATCTAAAGAAAACGTCGTATGAAAGAATGAGACAGCTATAGACAACAAGCTACGTTTCAACATAGTCATGGCACCATTTTTACTATAGGTACGTATTTAGATAGATAGAAGGTGATAGTGATGGGATGTGCTTCAATCGATAAAATCGTGAATGTATTTTGCATTTAAGGTTTCGTGAAATAATAAATAAAAAAAAAAAAACAAAACTAATAATTAATTACAGTTGAATACATTATTTGTTTAATCCTACGTATATAATAAATGCGAAATTATGCGAGAATGGATGTTACTCTTTCACTGCGGAACCGATTACAATGAAATTTTGTACATACACACATAGGATAGGTTTTATCCCGGAAATCCCACGTGA
This sequence comes from Colias croceus, assembly GCF_905220415.1. NCBI lineage: Eukaryota > Metazoa > Arthropoda > Insecta > Lepidoptera > Pieridae > Colias > Colias croceus. The sequence goes on from NC_059553.1 coordinate 5,516,135, forward strand.
ACGGGAACTGTGCAGGATTTTCTTTAAACACGCTTGAAATGTAACTACATAATTTAAAATAAAGATGGAAATGATGATAAAGTTAAAGGAGTGAGGAGAAAGGCACAGTCAGCATGAAGGAATCATGCAGCATTTTAATTTTAACAAGTTAATAAAAGGACAGTCTTAATGAAAACATTTTCCTAACATCCTACTAATAAAGCGAAAGTTTGTGAGGATGGATGTTTGTTACTCTTTCACGCGAATACTACTAAACCGATTACAATGAAATTTGGAAAAATTACTTTTGATCCCGTAAATCCAACAGGAATGGGAACTATGCGGGTTTTTCTTTGAAAACGTATGTACATTAAGTATGTATTTCAATAGTAGTTTCTCATCTATGAGAACTGTCATTTAATCAACCGTTTAATTTTCACACAGTTACACATTTAAATTTTAAAGTAACTTAGGTGTAAAAAATTTCAAAATAAAAATTCACTTTCTTTAATCAAATGTATTTATTATCTACAGGAACAAAAAAAAACGTAAGCGTAAGATTGCACAATTCTTCTAGAGTATCCATCTTGATAACACGCAGGCTCGAAATGCAGTGAACACAATATAGCAAATTGTGGCGGCGTCCAATCTACTCATGTCTCATGTTTTATACCCATTTTTTATTTAGCTCTGGAAATCTAAAACAAAATGAATTTATTAATAATCTAAAAGAGAAATTAATAAACAACAAACTAAAACTAAAACACATAAGTCAAATAAAACAATCACGTGGTATTTTTTATTTTCTTGCGGTAAAAAATTTACATCTATTATTTGCAACAACAACTACATATAAATCTGATATAAGAAACAAAATAAATAAATCAACGTTAATATGAAATAGATTTTTTGTCATAAATCGATAATATACGCTAGATGTGTTACAACACTACGGTGGTAAACAAAATGCCAAACGTGATATTATTGTGACATTTTTTAAAAATTACTTCATTATTTTGTATTCCACAACCCCATAAAGTGGGTAAATGTTACAGTTACAACATAAAATTACAAAAAAGCGCTTGATAAAACCTTCAAATAGGTTTAATACATAAATATTTATCAATTTGCTGAAAATCACTTACCGATGGAAAGATATTTTTACATTGTTTTTATCCAAAACTCCCATTCGACTAGTGATAGCCGGTAGCTAAACATACAATAGTTATTTTAGCACACTGACAAATAAAAAGAAACACTGTACACTTTATATTTTCTAAATATTTCGTTATAAACACTTGACGCACTGAGCCCACCAGCTGGTTGGAAAACAAACTGACTGCCGGCGCGCTACGTTTGAAGACAGTGCAGATACTCTATCGCTATCTCAATCTGGCTTATGCTGTTATTGACTAAGAGTAAGTAGATTAGAAAATATGTATTTTGTTCTGTCTCGATATAAGAACTCTATAGGTTTATTGCTCTGAGGCTGTTTATATTTGCCACAGCCACAGCTATAGTGCGTTTCACGAAAGAGTTCCCCTGCCGTTATGTTGGCATACCTGACTGTCAAAAACGTCAAAGAGCTTAGAAGCTTTACAGAGTTGTCGAGGTTTTCCGAGATTTATAAATCCAGATGATGAGATGCCAAATCTCTAAAACATTTATAAATCTCGGAAAACCTCGACAACTCTGTAACGCTTCTAAGCTCTTTGACGTTTTTGACAGTCAGGTATGCCAACATAACGGCAGGGGAACTCTTTCGTGAAACCTCCGTGAAACGCAATCTAATTGCCATGAGATGAGAAGACAATTAATTGACAATTTTGACATTGTAAATTGTAATGATTTATATCAACATTAATAAATGTTCCATGTCTTTGTATAATTCATAATTTCATTCAAATGTGCTATTAAATAAATATTTACGTAAAATGGATGTTTTATCAGAATTATCTCTAAAACAGATTTGTTGTACTTGCTTATGTACTGACAGAAAACTATTTCAGCTTTGTAAAATTAGCGACGGGATAAATTATTTATATTATTTACTGTCGGCGGATACTGAGGCATACAGCGTGAGTACCTATTTATGGTTTAAATTTACCCACTGAATACCTCTTGAAACATTGGCTTGGTCTTTTTAAATCGACGTTTATTACCGACTGCTATCACTACAAAAATATCATATCAACTTGAAAAAAGAGATTACATATTTGTCTTTGTTTTTTTTCAAAAATGGGTAGGTTGGTAGTTAATTACAAAATAAATTGTTTCTTTTCAGAGAGGATTCTTACAAGATATTGTTAATTTACATGTTTGTTGGGAATGCAGAGCTGTGATCAAGAAACAAACTAGCTTTAAAAAGCAGGCTTGTTTATCACAGAAAAAATTATCATTGATGACCAATGGTTCTATTGCTGTGAGTATAGATAATATTTTTATTTAACAAATTCCATGCAGAGATTGATTAAAAAAAATGGACTACAATTGTGAAAATTCACAATTAGTGAATAGAAAACAAAATTAAGCATAATATATTTTTCATTTAATACAATATTGTGTTATGAAACACTTTTCAGATTAACATACTGGGAAAATCTCTGTCTCAGCTAACAAAATTTCATCAAAACACCTACACTCACATGTTTAACTCTGATGATTCCACAGACAATTATATTATTTATAGTCCAGAGATATTCATAAAAAAAGAAGCTGATTTTGATACTATAGATAGATTAGAAGACTGTGAGAATGATTCATTAAACATTCAATTTGATAATATCATTATAAATTCTACTGATGAAACAATATCTGGTGATGTCAGAAATGCAGATAAAATTTCATCAGAGGATAGCATAAAAATTGAAGACACAAATAAATGTTTAAATGAAACAGATGATATAGAAGAAGACATTTCTACCTTTCATCTAATTAGCACCAATCTTAGTTCTAGTGATAAAGAAAGTAAGAAATGTTATATACAAATCAAAGCAAGTGAGCATGTAATAGAGTCGCTGAAAGAAAAAAAGAAATTGAAAAGAAGTTATATTGAGGCATATAACAAGTGCGACCTCTGTGTTCAAGTATTTAGAACTGCAAATATTGTGGAAAAACATTATTATAAATTACACACCAATGTAAGTCCAATGTAATTTTATTCAAAACATTATGCCTTATTTTTTCTTGTTATTTGTGTTACTAACTATTAAAAATTGTTTAATTATAAATAATAAAAGAGGTCCAAATAGGATAAAATCTTTTGTTGTTGTTAACCACAAATCTATATTGAGTTTCTAAAAATATTAAACTGTCTGAAACAGAATCACTAACAATAATTTAATTATCAAATTTCAGAAGCCAGACTTTGAGAAATGCAGTCAATGCTTCCAATATTTTAAGACGACTCGTCTAAAAGTACACATGAATGAACACACCAAATTCTACAAGTGTAATTTATGTAATGAAGATTTATTTAATAAAAATGTTTTATACTGGCATCTCATGTCCTTCCATGACATAAAAGTAAGTAAAGTAAAAAAAAATTAAATGCATTGTACCTATATTTTGTGTAATAAATGTTAAAGATTGCTGGGATATAAACAATAAGATACTTTTTTTTTATTAAAAAAGTGGTAACTTGCACCACCTATTTTATATCTTTAAACTAATCGCTTTAATTTGGAGAATCTTATGAATAATGTTTAAATACTAATTGTGTTAAATGTATTAATTTTCATATTATAAGTTCATTAATAAAAATCATCTCATAGGTCTGCTTTCTATTTCCTTGGTAGATAACATCCTGAGAAACACTTTCAGATAAAAAGGACACCTGTAACAAAAAATCCTGGTTCGAGGCCAAGATTAAGCAAGCCTCTTCGTGATAAGCCTACTGCTCTAGGCTATTCATGCCCACAGTGTAGTCAATATTTTGAGTAAGTATTGCTTTTTAACATGTGTATTGAGAAAAATTATAGGAAGTTAGATAATTTTGCTTCACTAAAAAGTAGTTAATACATATATAGATATAACTATAAATAGATAAATTAAATGTAAATATAAACTTTTAGATCATCAAATATGCGCTACAAACACATATTGAAGCATCACAGAGAGGGCCATAGGTGCTCTAAGTGCGGGAAAGCATTTTTATATAAAAGTAATTTGAAAAAACATGAACGGTAAGTCACTGAAAATAATCTATAGTAATAAAGTTATTTTATTTTTTCTACTATTTTTACTTTTTGAATTCGCTTGGGGACTATGCGTGGACTAAGTCTGATCCCGTATAATTTGAAATCATTCTCATAATAAACTCAAATAAACTAACATTAGCATAAATATTAACTCTTAATAAAGAATGTCTTAAATACATGAATAGAGTTTTGTGTTGGATAATTTTTGAGTTTGATTGTAATTCTTTTTGTATAATGCCGGCACTACACACAGGCCAACGCGCGCTGGCACATGCACTGGTCCAATGTGTAGAACGGGCGTTGGCGCGTTGGTGGTAGGTATTTGAACGTTAGCCAGCGCGCTTGCGAGCTTGCCGCGCGGTGTCGGCAACATCAAAGGACACTTGTCGCAAGCTTGGCGCCCCATCCACACATTGGCCGCGCGATCAGTTTGACCGTAGCAGCGATCAGGAGTGCACGTTTTTTTCTTGCGGCGAATTAACACCTAACTTGACAAAATGGCGAACAATATGAGTAACGAGGAAACATTTAAATTTATTGAGCTCTATCAAAGTGAAAACTGCCTGTGGAACCCAAAAAATAAGTACCATAAAAATAAAAATGTTGTATGATGTATTAAAAGTGCCAAATAAATAAGGTTCTTGGCGAATGCGCTGGCCTATGTTGAGGCGACATAAGGTACCTACATCAATGTTTGAAATATAATTGTCACAACCAATTTTCTTTTTTCTAGAGTCCACGCGGGTATACCTAAAGAACAATGCGCGCAATGTGGCAAATTTATCCGCGCAGATGTGATGTGTGTGCACGTTCATAATATACATTCTGAGCGAGAGAGTTACGATTGTGCGCTTTGCGACAAAAAATTTGTGTCTAAAGCCACTTATGATAACCATTTGAAGTATGCTAAAGCACATGCCAAAGATAAAATAATACTTAGGTAAGTAGTGGTCATTTATAAAAAAAAGTAGTGATTATTTTTTTTTGGATATATTCTTTATACAAATGTTCAATGCATTCAATTTATGTATTTTAATATACTTGATAATGAATCATTAAATAAATAAATAAATATTTCAGGACAATTTTTCACACACGGCACAATCTGATCCCATACTAAGCTTCCGCCTGTGTTATGGAAACCAGATGTCTGATAAACATACATATATAATTTTAAATAAATACTTATACAGGGTTATTTGTAAAACACCGGCAACCTCGCAGGACAAGATAGCTAACATCATAAGTAACAACATTTGTTCTACGACTTTTGGCATAACGCAATAAATTATTTTTAAATGATTTTTTAAGCTTTTATTGTACTCTCCTAACATTTGTAAGTCTATGTTCTATTCATTATCCAAAGGACGTCGCGACGCCCCCTTTCCCCTCCCGTTCGCTTCTTGTTTACGTAATTTTTGGAATGCGCGTAGAGTTTATAATTTTCAAACGGAAAATTAAATGAATATTTATTTTTGTATGAAAATAAAATCTAACAAATTATCAAAAGTCGTTCTACGACTTTTGATAATTTGTGTTGTTGTTACTTATGATGTTAGCTATCTTGTCCTGCGAGGTTGCTGGTGTTTTACAAGTAACCCTGTATAGATAATTAACACTCAGACACAGAGCAAACATCTATGTTCATCACACAAATATTTGCCCCGGGATTGAATCGAACCCACGACCTCTGGCTTGGAAGTAGGGAATGCAATCCCGATCCCGCGGGATCCCGATCTCGCGAGATCTCGTGTAATTTTTCGGGATCAATCCCGACGCATCATATGACGAGATCCCGTTCGAGATTGACGGGATTGGGCGGCAGTGGTCAGCGACGCGAAAAAGTCCTTTTGCACGTATATCCACGTCCACGAGCTTAGACAAATTAGAATCTACCATTTAAAAAGAAATGGGCTTGTTTGTGTGTGGAGGAACAAGGGGGTTATTTTTGCAGTTTGCATATAATTGCTTCGCCACGCTGTTGCCAACCAGCGTTGAGTCGGAGAGGGCATTCTCAGCAGCGGGGTACATTGCAACGGACATTAGATGCCGTTTAGCAGATGCTATTAACTCTTCAATTCCCATGTCTAAGTTAATAGCAATTTTGCATTTCTCTTTTACTGAAATAGTTTAAATACATCTAGCGAAGACAAAAACAGAGGACAAAAAAATAATACTACCCCCCATTTTTTTTATGAGGGTGTCACCTACAGGTGACACTGGGCATTGTTTTAACTTAGAACTCTAAAGGACTAACGAGGTTTTTTTTTTGTTGGGAATAAAATATAAATTATTATGATAATATTTATTTATGAACAAGTAGAAAAAAAATACATTACTTATTTATTGTGGAACATGTACCAACACTTTAGGAGTAAACCGATATTGCACTTGGCGCATATTTTTCTAGTGCGTTGGTGACAGTACCTGCATCTACACTGTGAGCCATCTACTGCCGAGTGGTCGTCCGCAGTTCCAGCACTCCTCACTTCTGTGGGCACTCTCATTTGTACTGAGAATATATAGGCAGAATTACGGTTACCACATTTCGCTGGAAATCTTAGTAGGTCCAGTTAGTTTCATCAGCCCATTGATCAGCCATGCATTTTGGCAAGCTGCTTCTATGCCAAAACACGTTTTTTATCCACAAATCCAATGCGATCTACTTTTATGATATGATCCAATCCGTGTTAGTTGGATACAATGATGACGATGCTGTTGTCATGCCACATGGCGGCAATAATTTCATCAGAAGCTTTGTAAGGTCTTTTTTCTTCGGTATTTCGACTTCTTCTTCGTCATGTAGTTACACAATTTTCTCAAAAAACGGAAGGGTTATTTTGACATTCTACTTGTGTTCAAAGCATGCAAAGATGCGATGCATATTTTGCATTGAAAAATGAAAAATACTAGCGTCATTTTCATCTCCACTATCTTCGTCAGTCACCACACCATCATCAGGAGGAAGTGAAATAATATCGCCTGGGTCTTCTCCAGCGAGAAACTCCTAGGTAATCTCATCTAACGTCAACCTGTAATACGTAAACAAGTTCTAAAACAATATCACCACATGTCAATAAGACAAAATATAAACAACAGTCTTTTTATTACTTACAATGAATTAGGAATAATAAAGTTATTATAATGCTATTAGTTATTTTTATCATAAAATATATTTATATTATAGATAAAACATTCATTTACTATATGTAATAAGAAAAAAAACAATACTTACTGTCGGGACATTTTTATATCACTTTACACTTCAAGGAATCACACAAACTCTGACTACCTCAAATACGCGCGAAACAACTAAACAAATTTGATATATAGCATATAGTTAGCTTTGCCAGAAAAAAAACATGGATATTTCAATTAATAAGCTTTGATACAAACATGGTAGAATTCAAAAATAAATTGTCATGTGGTAGAAAAAAAAAATTAAACTACTGTCACCTACAGGTGACACTGGGAATTGACGGGTAACCCTTTGTTTTTGAAAATGTCAAAATCACTTTTTTTCCTAATTCCCTTGAAAGAAGCTGTTTTGATTACCTAATTTACCTGCGTTAATTTCCTTACAACCTGATTATTATTTAGTTGGTAAGATTATTATTTTAAAGGTTTTTATTTTCTCTCGAGTAATATGTTATTTAAGTTAACCTCACTATCACAAACAGGCAGTTATTAGCTTTTTCTGTCATCTGAATTCAACTTTTTTTTTTAAATTAGACGGGATCCCGAAAATTCCGGGATCCCGCGGGATTGATATTTCTAATCCCGCGGGATCCCGAATTTGCAATCTCGAGTCGGGATTGCATTCCCTACTTGGAAGGCAGGGCCACTACCAACCAAGCCAACCGGTCAGTCAAATCTGTTAATATGTATGTTGGATATAAGTCCATGTTGTAATAATTTCCATTATTTTATGAATACAATATTATTGCAGGTTTATTTGTGATACTTGCGGAAAGGGTTTCCGATCCAAGGTGGAGATTCGAGATCACATACACAGCCAGCATTTGGGAAAAACGCAACACAAGTGTACTATATGTAACAAGGTACATACATTGCAAAATTAACATGAGACATAATTTATAGACTTTCGACGAATAAAACTCATTTTAAATTAAAATCAATTGAAAATATCCTTCATAGATTGGTGACGCTGAATAATAAAACCTTTCTAATCAAACTCTCGTACGTCGTACATAATTATGTTCTAAATGGTTCGATAAATTATAAACTATAAAAAATCAAACGAGCCCAAACTCGATAACGTCGAGTCAATTAATCACTGAGTTCCTATGGCCACCTTCCGATTCTATCACGAAATCAGCTCTATGTCATGATAATTTTTCATCGCTATCCAATTTACATATGTATACAAAATTTCAGCTCAATTGGTAACCGGGAAGTGAATCAAAGTTACATGCTAGATTTCAATAAGTCATCAAGATCAGACAAAAATGCTCATAAAATAAAAACTACTGGGCCTACCCGAATCAAATTTTTATGGGACCAATTCGAACCTATTCCGCATCAAATAAAAAAATAATCACGTAAATCGGTTCAGAAACCTCGGCGTAATCGGTGTACATACATTTAAAAAAAACATACCGGCCGAATTGATAACCTCCTCCTTTTTTTGAAGTCTGTTAAAAAAGGTCACCGACTTTGCCCTAAGGAAAAAACGATAAAGAAATACCTAGTTTAGAAATTACACGGGGCGCTGCGTTCATTATTAGTTTGAATCTAATAAGAATGTACTGTGATTCTACACAACTGCATAATTGATGTAGACAGTTCATAACAAATCACAGCAAGTTAACGACTATTAGCAAAGTGAGGGTAGTTGGGTCAAACGTCGTATAAACAACGTCTGAGCTCCTAGGCGAATGCCCACGATTCAAAGAAAGGCGGCATTTTATAGCATTCGATAGCTAAACATGTTCTAATAGGAAACATTGACAAAATATAAATCTAATCATCAATCATCATCTATCCTATCCATCCACAAAAATATTAAACCAAAAGTTACGTCTAACAGTCGATTATGAATTGATACAATGTGAATTAATCCTTTGTTATGACTTATGACTTTGTATTATTACCTCTAGATGGAACTGCATATTTTTATAGTAGAGATTTTTTAAAGAAATACGCAATACACTAGTTCCACTCGAATTTAGTGTTTCTTTAGAAATCTTTACTTTTATTATGATTTTAGGTACAGTTAAATATATTATTTGCTACTTACAGTTATTTTCTTCACGCAGCAGTATAAAACGACACGTGAAAACCGTTCACGATGGTATGCCTGCAACTCCCAAAAATAAAGTGTGTCAAATATGTGGGAAAACTTTCGGCGTAAGGGATATTATTATTTTTAATTTTAAAGAAGACATGCATCACCTACATACCCGTTGATTATTATTATTTGAACAATGTGTTGCCATAAGTATCCATATTATATAATACAATTTGTTCTACACAATCAGCCAAATCTCTTAATACTCTTTTATCCTTTTATAAATAAAGACCAATTTAATACCTATTTTTCCTGCTTTTTAAAGTACTTACTTATCGATATTTTTTGTCCACAGACAAAAAAGAGCCTATATGAACACCAATTAATACATAGTGGAGATCGACCTTTATCTTGCAATGTATGTGGGGTAACATTCCGACAAAAAGCTTCTCTGTATACACACAAGAAAAGAGTACACAAGATATTTCCAAAGACGAAAATATTAAAGCCAATGGACTACATTGACACCTAATATTGCCAGTGTAACTTAATTATTTTTTACGGATATATTGGCGGAGTTCGTTTAAGGGAATCTAACATTGCTTTGTATTACACATACCTACTTATTTGTTCTAATTTATAATTTTTAAATAAACATGTAAGAGCGGCGGTACACGGGCAGCTCGAGCAGTACGGCAGTGAATGATTGTGCATAGTTTACCGCGGGGTCGCGGCTTCAAGCCGTCAGTCTCAAATGCTTGAAGCGGTCCGTGTACGGCCGCCCTAAGTAATGTAATTTCCAAAACGATTTATTAGCAAATAAACAAGGGAAAAGAAAATGTAAATTTTATTTAGTTCCTCGAGATACATAATTCGTAAGATGATGCAAAGTCAAAAAAAATTCACGGTCACCTTATCTACCATCGCACTACCATAGTTAGTTTGACCATAGTGTAACGTAAACATCTTTGCTTAAGCTGGCTACTCACCTATCTGCCGCAGGGGCAATATTAGAATAATCTCGGTTGCACGGCAGTCGGTGCCTTAAATAAGATTGCCAGTACTATTAAATTTAAATGTCCCAGAGAACAAAAATATATTATTACATTCTTAGATTACAAAATAAAAGACAGATGGAGCGTTGCCGAACTAAACCGAATAATTTATCGTCATTTTCAATAAAGCTATGTGTGCTGTCATTTCGCCGCTGCGCTGTACGTACACGGTGCTTCTGTGTGCGTGTAATGTTGCCAGATATTGAAAAATTTCCCAAATTTTTCCCCGACTACGGACAAAAGAGGGTTATGTTTTTCGAGTTTATGGATGTATGTATAATATTTCTTTGACACGCCCTGCAGTATAAACCGTTGGACCGATTTTGAGTTGTGAGGTTTCATTGCAATGATCTGAATTATTATGTTAGTGGCGGTAGTGACGTAGGCTATATACAAGAAGTCAAGTTTTAATTTTTATTTAAATTCTTTTATTACATAAAGTACCTGCCTACTAAAGCTATATATGGACAAAATAATTGTATTCAATTTTTTATTAAATAAATTACATAAAAAAAGTTTCAATATTAACTATAATAATTATATTATTTTTTATTTTTCATAATATATGAATACGAATAGCGGTTGTTTTTAGTCGAGAATACGGGACATTTTATTTTCATCATATCCATCATGGAGTTCACATAAATTAAATCGCTAGCGAAAACGACTATGACGTTTTTAAGCTTTATAAAAGTAACAAAATAATGTATTATGCTTATTAAAATAATCTAATAATTATCATGAAACTTTAGTGCACTATACAAATAATCACATTCACGATCGAAAAATCCAACAGCATTACCCTGAAGATCTTTTAACCATTTTACCGTTTTACCAATAAAAATGGCAAATTCATTTTCAAAATACTGGCAACATACGTTGAAGTTTTGTATTCCTTCATATCTGTAAAATTATTATTCGTATTAAAGAAATAAATCAGCCAAATAATCTACAGAAAACCTGTGAAACGATGTTTAATCTTTTTTTTTTGTTTTCGGGAAGAAATTTTACAGCGTTTTATTATCACAAAACGGCATTTTTTTACTAAAATTGCAAACCCTTTTTGACGTATTGCATGACACTTTATGCGCTATAGCACTGGTGCAGCGACGTATTTGTTTTTGATTTCGTATTTTCTTTGACAAGGGCGACGGGCGGTTGTCATGCTCCATCTGTACTTTATTTTGTAATCTAAGATTACATTTATTAGTGTAACTCTAGTAAGTTTTACTCCAAAATCCAATGGTATCTCCTAATAATATGAATGTGTTTTAAATCCCACGTTATGCGATATGCTGTATATAGAGTCTGGCCAGCCAAAGCTGAACCCAGTGTTTTTTGTAGCGGCCACACTATCTGGAATGTTATCATGGCGTTTCTGCGTAGTTAGTTGTCAGTTTTGTTGTACACGGGTCAAATTATTTGCGAATTTCTTGGTTTTAGTGTTGAAATATGGATAAAACTATAAAGAATGCTGTGAGGCAGATTTATTTAAAATGTATGGTCTGACTGGCCAGACTCTACCTATAATAATTAGTAGCCAATTTAGAATAAGATTTTATGTATGAATTCTATATTATGTTACAAATTGAGCTACTGTTGGTGCGTCTTTAAATAAATAAATAAAATATGTGATCTCAGAGGGCCAGGCAAGAACTTTCTTGACTACATAATATTTATCTTTATATTATGGATTAACTGCACTTAAGTATCGTTATTTTATGACTTAACATTTTTAAATATTAATTACAAATTCTGTTTCATCAAAATAAGTTCATAGTTTTCGATAAAAAGAGTATCAAATACTCACCCATCCACAACAAATTCGACATCTGTGCTTGACAGTGACAGATGACAGATAATTGACATTTGACGTGGAGACTGGAGGTGTTGTGGATCAATACTTTGTTTACAATTCCAAAATATCGAATAATTTAAAATTTAAATGTTATAAATTATTCTTTGGATTAAGTCCATAAAGACTTGAAAGCATTCAAAAAATAATATTTGTGTTTAATTGATTCTGAGAGCCAAAATGCCAATTCAAGTAGATCCTCGAATGGGAAATTGCACTTTGCCTACAAGAACAAGAACAGAAGTAAATGTAAGAATACTTTTAAATAAATGTGAATCGATTGCAAAAGATGAGTCTTTGGATGAAGACTGTCGTCTAAAACAATACGTGCAAAACTTAGAGGAATTAATAACTGAATTAAAAAATGAAAATCCTGAGTAAGTGCTATGTAATTTCTGCACTAACATTTCAATTCATAATATACATATTATACCTATTAATTTTTTTTGTCTACTATTTTCTAGCAAACCACTAAAAGATATGCCGGAATATATAAAAAGGGCTGCATTTTTGAAGGGATTGATTCAGACTAGTACACTCAATAGCCCTATGGAAAAAGTGAGTTTATACTAAAGTACAAACCAAATATATACATAATATAATATGAAATTACCAATTATACATGTAATACCTACCATTTTTCTATTCTTTATAAATTTATATACCTACCATATTTAGTCCATTTTAAAAACTAGGCCTGGTTTTACTATACCAATGATTTAATTTATATCTGTTGCACGGACTACAATAATTTAATTATTTCTTCAGTTAGAAGCTGTGCAATTATTATCTCACGGAGCAGCCACTATGTCTGCCGATGCAGCAGCCCAAGAGATTCATCAGAAAACTGTAGCAAAGTATGGTTTAGAACTAAGATCTGAATTGTTTGGAACTGGTGAGTGTATTTCAATTGTATTATTCTAATTGCAACATATGATTGATATGTTATTAGATATATTTTAAATTAGCATTGCTGAGTGGTTTCATGAATGAATACAGTTTAGTTAGTTTTCTATATCTACATTGCAAATTATTAATGAAATCTGCTCAGTGGTTTTTTGGTGAAACAGAAACAAACATACATACATAAATGCGTACACAACCAGACATTGCATTTTTGTTTCTATTGTATTTGATTTCTTAGCTTGTAAAGTGTAACTTAAACTACCCAAACATCTTAACAATTATTACGAAATTACAACAATTTACTTCCATATTTACAGAAGACAGCGATGATACATTGAGGAAACGGAACATAATAAAAGCACCAAATTTCACAAGTAACAGCAGCAGTCAGGAAGACATTGATTCATTGCTCAAATATCACCAAAATATGCAAGAGAAAGTGGCGGAGAACATGGTACTTCTCACTAAAAGTTTGAAGGAACAATCGCAGATTGCTAGCAAAATTATCAAAGCTGATACTGAGGTATGAAGGTTCACGGTCCTCTTTAATTACTCAAATGAGAACAATTACTATTACTTATAATATATAATATATAGCCTTTTATTCCTAAACATAGGGTTACAAGAGGTCCCTAAGTTCGGTGTGCCTTTTGGCATAGGCCTCCTCCAATTCCTTCCAATGTAACCTGTCCCTTGCTACTCTCATCCAAAATGGTCCTGCAGTCTGTTTCAAGTCATCTTCCCATCTTCTAACTTGGCGACCCCTGCTTCTTTTGCCGTCTCTTGGTAGCCAGAGGGTGACTTGCTTGCTCCATTTATTAATGGGATGGCGTAGCAAATGACCTGTCCATCTCCATTTTTGGGTGTCTATCCGGGTAAGTATGTCTGTGAGCTTTGTTCTTTTCCTTATGTCTGCGTTCCTGACTCTGTCTTTGATTTTCAGCCCTAGCATGCTTCGTTCCATGGCACGTTGACATTTTATAAGCTTCTCTCTGTGGTAGTGTGTTGTCGACCAGGTTTCGCAGCCATAAGAGAGAACTGGGAGAATACAAGTGTCGAACGTTTTCTTTTTTATACGATTGTCCAGCACCCTACTTTTCATTATTTCCTTCAACGACCAGTATTTCCTCCATCCTTGAGCTATTCGTCTGTTAATTTCTTTTGTCATGACATCTGAAGGGGAAATTATCTGTCCTAAGTAAATATATTCTTTGACATATTCGATCTTTTTGCCATCTACCATAACATCTAGTTCCCTAGAGTTTGACATCAATTTTGTTTTACTGGCATTGATTTCCAGGCCAACTTCTCTGCTTGCATCTGCAAGGCTCTGCATCATTAGTTGTATTGCTGCAGGATCTTCTTCTATAAGCACCAGATCTTATATTATACTAGCGGTCCGCCCCGGCTTCGCCCGTGGTACATGTTTACGTTTTCTCTACATAAGAACCATCCTCGTACTTCAAGGAATATAATAAAAAAAGAATTATCGAAATCGGTTCAGCCGTTCTCGAGTTATGGAATTACAACGAAAAGTGGCATTGATTTTTATATATTAGATAATACTATTACTTACATTATATTTAATTTATTAATATTTAGATTTCTGAATAATAATTAGTGATGTGAATGATTCTAAGTTAAAAAAGTAGAAAAAAAGCATTCGACTTGCCCTATAAAATATTGTAAGAATAATACTCATTTAGTGAAAAATCAATAATATTATGACTCACGGAAAACTAGAAATTCTTGAAATTGTTATTTACGGGAAATAGTGTTGGCTTATCCTTGCAATAACTTACAATTCTACATTTAAATAAATAGCAAAGTTCAAGAAAATAAACGCGAATTATACTTTTGGCAAAAAAAAATGTAAAATTGCTACTTACAAATTTTTCATTCTATTCTATTTTTGCAGGCGTTAAAGAAGTCATCAGATCTCACCGATAAGAACTTAATGTCACTAAAAGTTGAATCGGAGAGGTTACAAGAACACAGTCGCAGTGCATGGAAATGCTGGTTGTGGCTCATGTTGGCTGCAGTCATGGTCATATTTATAAGTGAGTACTACTAAATTTTTAAAGAATAATGTAAGACGCGGGTTCGAATCCCGTCTCGTGAGGGAATTTTTTCTATTCGTTAAAAAAATATATTTATAAAGGATTTGAATGCTATAAAATAAAAATAAAAATATTATTAATGTCCAAATGAGTTCCTTTTTAACTGAAAAAATGTGGTTATTACATACACAAGGGCAAGTTAAATTTCTAGTGTTAAATGCACATATAAAAATATACTTACAGTAGAAAAATCATTAAGTATATCTTTTATGATTGTAGATATTTGAGTTTTTTTTTATCATTTCAGATATGGTTCTCTTCATGAAAGTAATGAAGAAAAGAAAAACTGACATGTAAATTAGTCGATGTTAATAATATTATTTGGTATGTGTTATTTATTTGTATATTTGAATATATTTTAATGTATATTATAATTTAATTATTCCGGTGGTTTAATAATTAAAAGACAATTTTCATTACTATTAAATATATGTATTTTTATTTCTACCAAAAATTTCATTAAATCTATATATTGTGATAACATTGCTTCCAATACTATTTATGGAGAGATAAAATTCTAAAGCATTCATAAACATTTGCATAGAAACCATAATCTATGACTACATATACGTATTTACTCTATATACCATAGAGGAATACACTAAAAACACATTTTTCGTATATTCCTGTGCGTGATTTGATTGGACCTATAATTTAAATACTTCCAAGAGACCAAGACGTCGATGTGCCCAGTCAATATTAAATCTATTCGAATAATTACTAATAGTTAGTAAATATAATAAAGTACCTTCGCAATATACTACCGTTTTCTATAAAGTTATTCTTTTTAGTTATAGTTTTGATATATCAATTTGCTCTTTATTTATAGGTACTTCAAGGTGGTAATACTGTCCATACAATATTAGTATTAATGTGATAAATCTCGATACATTATATATTGTATTAAATAAATCAAGCATCTATTATATTAAAATAGAAATATCATCTATTAGTGTACGACAATATACGCCTTAACAAGAATAGTCAGTTTTTACGAACACACTACTTTAGTTGAACACCTATTCATTTAATTAAAGATATATTAGGAGAACGATATCTTATAACAATCAATTTATTATAATATAGCCTCTTTCTATAAGTACCTTCTCTAGATATAATATATTTTTGTAATATTTATATGTAACAAAATAAATAGGCAGCAAACGATTACAGTAACGCTTAAATATTTTTTTAATACTTTTTATAGAATTAAATCCATGAAAAAACTTGATAAAACTAATTATTAGTAAAGAAGAAATGCTCGCTCCTTTTTTTGATTGGTACTC
The DNA here is from genome assembly GCF_905220415.1 of Colias croceus. Lineage (NCBI taxonomy): Eukaryota > Metazoa > Arthropoda > Insecta > Lepidoptera > Pieridae > Colias > Colias croceus. Next base: position 5,532,786 of record NC_059553.1, read on the forward strand.
TCAAAAAACTTATAAAATAACGGAGGCGTTATTCGTAAATTTGCCTGATCTATCTACTGAGCAATTTCCCACGCCATAAGAATATCTATTCGTATCAAACATACAGCATATCTACTAGAATACATTTATTTTTGTTCCTCTATAATATATTTGTGGATAGGATACATACAGACTATTATAGGTAGGTAAGTGAAATAGCTACGCGCGAATTTAATTCGCATATAAGCAGGTCCCTATTCTCTACACGTTACATCAGTTTTAAAACTTTATATAGGAATGAAAGCTAAGCTTTATTTTCTGTCATACACGTCTGTTAACTCGAATTTCCATATTTTGTTCGGCCCGATTTCTGTGACGTAGAGGTGAGATCCATTACGGGTTACTGCAAGCGAGTGGGGGTTTGTGAAGCCCTGTATACAGAAGGAAAGTAATAATTACAATTATGATAGTTACACATAAAGTAACTACTACAAATAAAGTTCCAAAATGTTTATATATAAAAAGTAGAGCTTAATGACACATTATTAATTATTGTTGCCAAAACAGTGGATATTATGCGCGAAGCATGGAAATACATTAGAATTAACAAAGGAAGTTTTGTCTAATTCATATTCAAGAATTCCTATTCCGGTATATTAGATTGTAGTAGACATCATTTGTTGGCACTTATTTATCTTAATATATATAAATCTCGTGTCACAATGTTTGTCCTCAATAGACTCCTAAACCACTTAACCGATTATAATAAAATTCGCACACCATGTGCAGTTCGATCCAACTTGAAAGATAGGATAGTTTAAACATGCCAACCAACCACGCAATCCACGGGCGAAGCCGGGGCGGACCACTAGTAATAAATAATGGAAATTTAATTTACTGTGCATTTCAATTGAAGCCAGTAATTACAGTTACCAACTCACCGTAGTCGGTTCCCAGGAATCCAATATGTTACCATACAGGGCGTTAACAGTAAAACCTCGTACAGCAATATTTTGAGCGGTCGGGCCATTCACGGCGTAAATCATGTCGCCGTGTGACGTCACTGCGAAAACTCGTCCCAAAGTCGGGTCCTCGATAACGGTCGCCGGTTCGAGTAACTTGGCATAGCTCTTCAAACCAGCTTTTGGGCAGACGATTCGCATGTTCTCTCTGTCAGCGACGCAGACCATGTCTAAATGTTCTAGGAGAGTCACGCTATGTGGAAGATTTAAGGTGAATGTATCTGCGAAGGAAGGTATGGCTAGGAGCAGTGTACCGGCCGCGTTGAATTTGAGGATTTGGTTGTTACAATAGCCATCAGCGACGAAGATTTCTCCGGTCGTTGCGATGGCAACGGACGTCGGCATGCATAGCAGGACTCTTCGTCTATAGGGATATCCAGCGGTAAACGCCTCACCGATCGTCAGTGTAGGATATTTGTGATTGTTTGGAGTGTACTGAAAATATAATCCTTGTTACTATTTCCTCTTAAGTAGGTGTAATTTAACTAACTAAGCAAGATAAGTTGGTAGACAATTTAAAAGACAGCTACTTAGACAGCTTTAAGCTCAATATACTTTGACAATTATTAATCTCGTTCAATTAATAATTGTCTGTTTGCGTTTAAGATTAGGACCTTACCTTAAAAACCTGATGTTTAGCCACATCTGTAACCCAAACATTATCATGGTGGTCCACAGTTAAACCATGGGGCATGTAAAACGCATAAGCTCCCCAGCTATGTAAAACAGAGCCTGTTTGTGGTTCGAGAACTAAAATAGTGTCCTCAATAATTGGTCCTTTATCCAGGTTTTGGTAGACATTAGATTCGTTGAAAGTGCTGAAAGTAAATTAATTGTCAGAACAGAAAAGGAATCTTCAAGTACTATAAAGTGCTCTGTGGTAAATTTTTGCCCGTATAAATGGGTTAATGTTATTTTTATTACAAACTTTGCAACTTTACTCATAAGTTTGTTCAGTTACCTTTCGTCCCATATTCTTTCAGCCCTATGAAATATGACGGGCTGTCCCAAAGAATTGATCGAGACGGCTGTAATTTGTCCCACATTTAGAGACTGTTGTGGCCAGTCCTTGACCTCTTGTGGTCTAAGAACAATGTCGTCTTTAGGCTGAAAACACGTCACAATTACTTAAAGTTACTACCGTAGTGAACTACGTAGGTAAAACATTTATAGAGTATTCATTCTTACCGCGTGTAAATCGGGGTTCTTTATTACATTATCTTCATTTCCATAGCTAAAGTAGTCGAAGTTATCCCTCACCGTTTCGGGATCACAACTAATACCGTACAGAGAGAGAAATAACAATAATATCGGTAACATTATGAAAATTACGTGTTTTGTCTGATGTTGAATTCGTTTGCCGTATACTGAGATTTTATTGATTGTTAGTACTTTTATTAAGTGGCTCGTGTATAACGCATGCGCGCTTTGGGTATCGCTTTCATGACAGAATAAATAACTGATTATATTACCAAGGTCAGGCAATAAAGCGGGGTTTGGGAAATCGTTAAGAGAAACTACATATAAAGTTTTATATCGTGTTTATTTAAGGATAAATTGAAAAACAGTGGCTCAAGAAAAAATGCTTATCTTCCATCGTAAATGGAAGTAAAATAACTTAGTGCTAAATATGAAAATAGATGTTGAAATTTTATTTCCTCTCCTACGGTATCAGTCTCAGCTCATTGATCGGCACGTTTGGAAACATTTTTCGGGTGACTACAATTTGGAATGTAAGGAAATCTTGGTGCGAGTATTGTTAAAGAATTAGTGTGTTATTGTCCTCGCCATTGAGAGTTTGGCTGGGCCCATATGTATCCGGTTTCCGTCATGGAACAAACTGCATTGTAATATCTCCCAGGACTGCGGCAGTAAGACCAAGATGGACATTTGCATCTGAATAACGTTTGAAACTCCTCTTTACATACTTCGTTCCACCAACAAGTTCTCTGGGAAATTATTACGAATTTACATAACCTTCAAATCATTTCAAAATTTGTAAAGTTTCCATATAAAACACTACTAACCTCAGTAACATATCCTCTCACAGATCGGTCGGAATAGCTCCTCTTGACTATAGAAGCCGTTTCGAACATAGTATTCAACAAAAATATACACGCGATAATCACATATTGCACCTGTAAATACATATTAATCGTACCATAGCACAGTACCTACGTATTGCTGTATCAAATTTTTACTTACCTTAAACATATCAAAGGTATTCTAAAATTAGATACTATCGCTTGTCACGTAAGCTTTTCATTTCACGTCTACGTTTGAGCTTTGGCTCAGCTGTGTTATTCGTAGGGGATGGGAAATAGGTATGCGGAGTTTTGACGCTATTCCCGACTCAACTATGTCAACAAGTAAACTTATGTTCGCACTGTTGAGCCGCTTACTTATTAATGTCCAGAAAAATATGTGAAGGAAAGATTTTAAAAGAAATGAAAATCATATCGTAAACTCTTTAATTCTTGTAAATAACTTATGATATACAATTAATAACAATGAAATAAACATTTTCATACCTATGATAACTTAACAATAGGTACATACATTATAAAAATAATTTTAACTAATATTTGTCAGGACTTTTTATCACATTATTCCGTTATTTATAACATAATGGTGATAGCTTAGAGAACAGTATTGTAAAAATTATATTTATTAAAAAAGCTAAGAATATATTACGAACATAAATATTTAAGACTACAATAGAGGAATGTACCTTAAATTTTAAATGGCACTTATAGTAAGATTCATAAACATTATATTAAGATTTTGGCTGATTTGTAAATATGCAAAGCGTACAAAATATAAGGATCCAATAAGTAGAAGTCAAATAAATGGAAAATCACGTACATTCAAATTATATGTATTACTGGGGTTTTATTGTATTGTATAAAATGTATCCTACTGCCCAAAAAATCAAGATCTAAGACCAAACAAATGCTTCTCTCAATCCACTCAATCGCAATGATAATAATGTAATCTTATAAATAAAATGCTTATGAATGCCTTGAATTTCACATCACTAATTTCTAGATTCACGAAAATAACTAAAAATGCCGCGCCTTTATTGTGCTCATTGTACTCTATTGACTGGCTCGTAACATAAAATTAAATCTAAAATTATACGGAACATATTATTACAAAACTAATCTGTTTAACACTGTTTAACTATCATTAAAAGATGACACATACGATTGCCAATTAATGAAAAGAAAACGTTACGTAGAGACGTTAAATTACTTTTTGTTTTACGCGGAAATCCTTAATCAGTAATAACTTTCCTATTTATGTAATGTGTGTAATAATTCACGAACATTGAATATTTTGCTTGAAATAGATGTTCGGCGTTCTAGGAATATTGTAATTGTGAATCTAGAAGGAATTAGTGCAATAATTACATTGTTTGTAAAGACTAAATTTTCTTATAACTTTGGTTGGACACTACCTCTACATTTGGGACATTTTGATTATCTTATTTACATAGCTTTTAGGTTATCTATTTCTATTTTATTTTCTTCGATATTATCGTGTTCTCTCCTGTGTAAGAGCTCGGCGTCTTCTCTGTTGAAAATATAAATATGTTAATTTATTTCATCGTCACATCATATAACTCTACAACTATATAAAACAAGGCATTTACCAATTTATGTAACTTTATTTTTTATTTATTTAACTTTAACCTTTAAAATGTAAAGGTGTCGGGAAATTAAAAGGAATTTTTATTCTTTCGTACCGTGTGGATGCATTGATGCATTCAATTTTAATTGCACTTGCGTTCTTTCCAATCTTCGTAATTAAGTATTATAGGAAATTTTGTGATTAATCCAGTTCATTGCTGGTAACCGTTGAGGTGTTATTATTTTTGTTTCCTAATGAAGGCTTGGGACGTAAATTGGTCGAAACTTAGGAAGCGTTTTACGCTCAAAATATAATTAATTAATTAATGTAATGCCTTGTTTTTGTAAATGGGATTGCGTGTTACTAAATGTCTGGAGGTCGCACTAATTCAATTAGCGTATTAAGGAACAACAATGTACCTATTATTATATAACGGCCAATTTCTGTTTAGGGGATTGTTTACTACATGATTATTGGCCTCAAATAAATTACAATTAAACCATTACCTACTTATCCAGTGAAAAAATATGAAAGTACATATTTGAGCAATTTTCATTACATTTTTTAAGGAATAATAATTTTAATTGTTACTCACGCATATTTGTTCTGCGTCGATTGGAAAATGCTCTTTGGACATAGTCTATAGTACGGCCAGCATTCACCCCCTGACTCTCCAGCTTGCTGGGCTTTGACATACTCGTCCAGAAGTGTAGCATATGGTGATTTACTTGGGCTAAAAACAGATGAAACAATATTTCAAATAAAATAAATAAATTTTAAAGAATTCGATCAAGGGGCTGGATTCTCCCGCGTCTTCTTCCTAAGTACATGTTATAAAATATAAAATTCAGTATTTCAAATTATTCAAAAAATTCAAATTATACTTTTTACAATAAATTAATGAGGAATTTTAAAATGTACAAAACGTTCACACAGTAAAATAACTGGAAATGCGATTGTTATCTCGTTTTTATATGTGTTTAGCTTAAATCAGGAACATTTATTTTCTTGATTAGATCAAATAAATCAATAATTAATTAATGAATATGGGTTATTAAACCGTAAGGATACTGGTTTTATAAAAGAGTAAATATTGGAATTTTATTTCAATCAATAATTCTAGAATAAGCTTATCTGTGTTTCTGTCACACCATTTTACATAAATTATATTGGTGTAAGTTATAAGCTCTACATTTTTAAACTACATCTAAAAAATATCAACAAATGAGAAAATATGACAAATAATAAGTACCTAGTTAACTAGTTACGACTAGGCATGACGACAGTATCCATAAATGATCGTATTAGTGTTTTTAAGGGAAAATGTATAATAAATAAATTCAATATAGTGACTTAAAAATCTTAAAAACACTAAGATTAATGAGATTATCAATAAAATAAAACATTGAAATTCTGCAGTTGGCCATTTTGACTAAAACACGCGTGACGTCACGCTTAAGTAAACAACTCACGTCAGATGTATTTTGTTGTTATGAATATGTTGAGAATACGCATTTTTATTTATTTTCTGTTGTTTCACGTATGCTTTATCGACTCAGAACATAAATATAATTGCGAATTCACGAATACGTGGTTTCGGGGTTCTCTGCGCCAACTTTATACAATTATTTCTTATTATTTTCTCGCTTAAAATAATTACTAACACATTTTTGAGCATTATTTTAATGTGGATTCACACTGCAATACTGCACACCACTTATAAACTTTGAAATTCGTTTCTATAACACATATTAAATCAATATTTTTTAAATTTTCTTCGCAATGCATACAAACAATTACGTATTTACTAAAGAGTGACGTCACGCTTACGCCATGACACCTCCGAGCTGTTTTGGCACAGTTGATAAATATTTTTTGAAAAATGTCTTTTATCTTCGTTAAATTTAAATATATTACCGAAATATAGGGTTTTTCTGGGATAGTAAACGTATACACACATTATGGAAGAGGATTTCAAAATCTTTCGTCATGCCTATTCTAGAGTTCATTGATAGAAATTAGAATTTATATATAAATAATCTAAGTGGATTGGGTTAATTGCGAATGTACCTATATTTGAAAACTTGCTAATGCCAGTTCGTAAGTAAGTACCTATAGGTTTGTATTTTTACAATTATTACTAGCCACGTATTAAATTTACATAATTTGAAATACTCTACTACTATAAACCGAATTATATTAGATTATGAACTAAAGTCAACTTCTCACACTATCAGCAGCTTAATAGACTATAAATTATTAAAGCCATAATTTTTATAATTTCCTTACCTGAAGAACAACTTCATGACTTCACCTAGAAATCCAAAATTGTGCAAAGGATGCGCATGCACCTCGCAAATGGCTCTCAAGAGGCACTCTTTCCCATCTAATCCGAAATTAGCCAACAGGTCTTCCGCAATTCCATACATAAGCGCTCTATAAAATAAACAAGATTTGTTATCTGTATGTGTTTATCAAATACTGGAAGCACTTTTCAGAAAAACAAAGTAACACTTTATTGCAACGAGTCTTTTACATTTTTGTAATATGTGACAATGACTAAGCTGAAACCCAGAATATAATTTATGGACATAATCGTATGCTCATTTTATGCGTATGTGCCGTTTTTATTATACCGTATAACATGAGATTTATTATATTTCTGTGGCGGTTAATGTAATATTAACAATTAACATATTCAATTAGATGAAATGTGTTTTCTATGTCAATACTCAATAGTCACAAAGAAGTAGTGGAGAAGTTTACTATTACTACAAATCCTGGGTAAAGGTATGATACCCAAAATAATTAAATTTCACCACACCAAAATCATTTCATAAATTAATTTAATTACCCAACAAATTACGTGTGACACCTTAAAAATATTCGCAAAGAACCCTAATTATCAATCAAGTCACATCAAATAAAAAGTGACAATAAATCCTCTGAACATTACATAATTGAGAGGAGCAAGTGAATTCTAATTACTATTGTATTGATATATTAAGAAGAGCTGGAACGTCAACACATTTACACATTGCACATGTTAGGCCGGGAGATACTACGCCCACGCGACTAGTCCGCCGGTACCAGCGTTCTGACCATCAATTTTCTTTTTGTCATTGCGTAATAAGACCTCTGTAGAACCGCCATTCTGTTACAAATGACCCGAAATTTTGTGTCAGTATCTCCCGGCCTATGTATGTGTCATATTTTGCAATTGTTTATAAATACAGGGTGATGTTATTGGTGTAGTACGAATATCTAAAAATCTATGAAGAATTTTGTGATACAGTAAATGGAAGAATTATAGACTATTTTACAGTATTTAATAAAATCATTTAATTTTTTGTTCATTTTCATTAGAAATGTCAATTTTTCTCACCAAGGTGGAAATTTGGATGATAAGGATCTTGTTAGAAAAATATAAATTTTGACTAAGATCGGCATTTTTTTTTTCAAAAATCAAATTACTAATTAATAATCAGAGTTATCACCATTTACATTAATTTACAAACTATATCGGTTGTTCTTACTTAAAATTGAATACCAATGTCTTATTGCGGTATGTGTTCTTTGGAAGTGTTCGTAAAGTTGTTGATCCGTAATTAAATTTTGCGGAAAATCTTTTAGAGCGCTTAGTTGTGACATATCCTAAGCATATTTAATAGAATTAAAAGACGAGCGAATATCCAGAATAAAACACAATACCTATTCTTTATGACATTATTTAAAAAAAATACGCCAAACTATACACAATTTTTACTTGATGCAATCCTCAAAGATCATGGACATAGTGTATTGCGCCTTCCACCATACCATCCAGAACTCAACCCAATAGAGTTACTATGGGACATAATTAAAGGGAAAGTAGCATCACAAAATGTGAACTTTAACTTGAAAACTGTGGAAGAATTATTTAGAAAGGAAGCAAATGCTATTAGTCTGGATATGTTTAGTGACGTTTGGAGAAAGACGCGAAAACATGAGAAAAAATATATTCAATTAGAACCAAAAGTAGATAATTACACTGACTCATTTATAATAACATTAAGAAATTCCGACGGCGAAACATCGTGTTCTTCGAGCGATGAAAGTTTCAGTGAAGTAGAAGATTACGATTACGATTAAATAGATTCTTCTTCTTCTCTATAGATACTGCTTTCTGAATTGGTGGTAAATGTTAAAACTGTTAAACTGTTATGACGATTCAAAAGTGCTTCTAGAAGAAGTCTAATTGTATAAATGTTTGAGTTTGAGTTTAAAACCAATAGTGTGAAAATTATACAATAAACATGTAACACGTATTTGTTAGCGCGTATTGGTAGGTATTACGTACTTAGTACAAATATAATATTTCTTCGATATTTTTACTCGACCAAAGTCAGGACAAGACTGCTCCGCAACTGCAGAAAATGTCCGTCATTTAAATCACTATCAAAACAACCATCCGTGTGTTGGGACTTGGGAGTGAGCGCACGTGTTATTTGTATTGTTTTTATGACCTGAAATTTAATTATTATTTGATAATTGAATGATTATTAATACTTAAGATTTATCCAATTGATTATTTTTAAAATAAATAATGAAGTTCATCAATTGATTTACTTTTAAATTATAATTTTACAGGTAAATTATGAGAGCTTTCATAATTATATTTGCATATATTTATCTACAACGCACCCATTTTACAATTCAAGTCTAAAATGAAACTAGAGTCGCATTTATTTTTGAACATACTGTAAGTGAAATTGCATAAGTGTGAGTACTGTGAACATGCCAGCTTTCCTTAATTGACCTGTACTAGCGTACTTCCTTCACGCGATGCCAAATATTGCGTGCCGAAATCGCGATGTCCTATCGAGGCGAGTGAAAGTTACGGACGATTATTGTCACACGGCCATAGTCGTGTTTACGATTTTATGCGTCCTTTAAAATAACACCCACATGGGTTCCTGAGATTTTAGGGAAATTTATAGCTTTTAAATGACATACAAGGAAAACAACAAGGGTGTCGTTTATGATAAAGAAAGTTTTGCTTATGGGGTAGCTACAAATCTTAGTTTTTCCGGAATACCTATTTCTGATATTGTAAATGTACCACTACTAAATAGTAAAGATATTATATACGAACTAGAGGTCTAGGTCATGGACTGCAATATGCAATGCTGTATAATATGTATATTATGCAATAAATGTAAATTTTATTCAATTGGAAAAGATCGCAATAGTTATGGCTATGAGTTATGACTACACAATAGGGAGAGCTATCTATTATTTAAATACCGGCTTATTTTTATTTTATGAAATTACAATAAAGAGAACCGTTCATAAGTCACACAATAAAATTTCCATCGATATATTATTATAAAAGTTCAATACTTGCCTTTCACCTCCGTGAAATTTGTCAAGAATAACCTTCTCAGCTTCAGGGGGTATTTGTGAGTCAGTTGATCTCTTCCCTCGTCTATGCTCTAGGTATTGTCCTACATAATCTGCCATCACAGAAGCTGCAGTCCTTCCCATGGACCTCGCGAAAATTGGCGGCAAATCACCGTAAGGATTCTCGTTGTCAGTCAAACCCAATTTATCGAAATCAACTGCAATTATAGGGTATTTTCAATGTTTGTTACGTGAAAGTGTTGTTATGTTAGCATTTATAGATGGGAGTTATTCATTTTTTAGACATTTGTTTAATATTTATATAAGCTAAAATATCTGGTAAAAGCTTAACAACATATTATTATTAATATTATCATATATTTAAGGTCAATAAATCCTAAGAAGTAAGAACTACTAAATACACTACGCGCTTTTCCGTTTAATTTGGTAAATTCATTCCATTTTAGATCTACATATAACTATATTCTAGTATTTTCTAGGGTTTAATTTTACGCGAGTATTATACATTTAGAAATTAAAGACTTTTTAACGGATTTTAAACGCGATTTATTCATTCTATTATTTTCCCGACGTTTCGAACACTTTACAGCGAGCGTGGTCACGGGGAGACAAGTCTCCCCGTGACCACGCCACAGACCACGCTTTAAAAAGTCTTTAATTTCTAACTATATTCTATCAATCTATCTATTATAACGGAACTAGATATTAATTTTAATTTATTACCTACTTACAATTACTTTTAAGGTTATTTATTAGTCCTATTTATCTACCTTAGACTCGCTAATGTTTTAATAGCTCTATTTACTACTGAATTCTATATTAAACTCTATGTTACATGGTTTGTTCTACTTTTCTACGTAGTTCATTTTCAATTTAAATACTGACTTTTACATTCCAGCTGATACATAAGGGTACCTGTAAATTGGCATACTTGATAATAACAATGTAATAGTAGTTACACAATTATATTATTGTTTAAACATTGTCGTACATGAATCGTTAACCGGTAATGTAACATTATGTCACAATTTTGCTCTAACATCAAGATGTTATGTTGATATGTTGATAATTTGATTCAAGAATCATTTCATTCTGTACTCACTTGTAAATGGGAAACTAATAGTCATATTCGAAAGGAACCCCTTCGGCGGATGCCTCACGAAGGGCATGGATATCGAAGGGGTTATCGTCATAGTCGTTCCTGGGGGTAACGCCAAGCGGCCATCGTTCGTGATCCATAGTATCCTCTTCTGTCGAGAATGAGGTATATTTTCTTTGCCTTCCTCCTGGGTATTTGGTGAAGCCATTGGGAGAAGTGCAGCTAGTGCTATGCTAAGTAATACGCGAGGTATTCTCTCCATCGCCATCTGTTGAAGACATTTTTGTTCAGATTTTTTTGGTGTTTTTAAATATTCTTATTTAGATTTTAGACATACATGCATGCTAGTATTGATTTTCAGTCGACCTCATATAACAATCTATTCCTTTGTCCAAGGTTTTGTCGAATATCTTTGTATCCATCCATCAATTTAACAAATTATATAATTCGCCGTAAATGCCAAATGTATTTTTACGTCAGTCAGTATTTCATAAAATAATATTTTACTTATTTCATAAATCTATGTGTTTTATATTATATTCATTTGTATGTTGATATTGTAGGTGTAGTTATTTCAATATGAACTTATCTCAGTGCAAACACATTAGAATACGTGGGAATAGCGACTATGCAGTAGATATAGAGAGTTTTATAAAATCACTAGAGGCACAACACAAAATAGATATACGATCGATAGATCAATGGAAAGATGTTATAAAATCCTTGTTTGAGGTGAAAAATGAAATGAAAAGTAAAGTACGAAACGCATTTGTACGTAAGAAAAGCATAATTGAAAAGCTCTATATACAAAAATACCGAAAATCTCCCTTTTCATTAACTGCAGAGTTAGCAAGAACTGCTGAAATTTGGCATGAAATGCAACTAACTAAACACAAGAAGAAGGTAGTCGACATTAAAAAAGTAACTGAAACAATAATTACATTTAAAGGCAAAGACAATACGAGTGAAGAATTAATTGGTGAAATAAGTGATGTTGAATTAACAGTTCATCCTAATACAGAGGTTGTTGATTCTAAGGAAACAATTCATCCTGACTTAGGTCAAGATCTTATATCAGAAAGTTCGCAGAGACTACCTATCATTATTTGCACAAATCCACATAAACTGATTTCACCCATTGGGTCCCATTGTACTGCTTTAAGTTATCATTCATATAATACCTCAAAAGATGAGCCCGAACGGACAGAAAATAAGGAACAGACAAACTTTGTCTTAGAACAAACAAAATCCATACGTTGTTATCCTGAAGAAATTAAAGTGTGCAACGAAAATGAACGATCAATTAAATTTACTCTACGAAATTGTACAACCGATTGTGTCTATGTTCGGTTTAAGGAATTATCTAATAAAACTTCTTTAAAGAAATTTAAATTAACTCCGTCTACACCTGTGAAGTTGTGTGCAGGTCTTTCTAAAGTTTATTGCTTGAATTTTAAATTAATGCCAGGCACTAAAGTTTACGAAGGGTTTTTACACTTTAGAATCGGCTTCATTTCTTATGAGAAACCAGAAGAACTTTTGAGTGTACGATTTATTTGTGACTACAATGAAAGGCGATCAATTGATGTTACTGAAACTGTTTATATACCACCAGTACATTTGTGGCATCTTACAGGTAGTAAATATCCATTTGGAAATATTCAAATTAATGTAAATGACGATTATTCCTACCATTTGCACATAGGAAAACAAGACATAAATTTGTATGAACTTTTGTCTGACGAAAGCGTAAATTCTCTTCATGTAGCAAGCCCAAACTCTGAAAGTGTAATACAGAGAAATGATGATGTTGAATCAGAAAGCGCATTAATTTCATCAACTAAGTTGGATAATCAAGAAACACCTGAAGATATAATTGAAACCATTGATATTGTTAATGGTGTGTTAAATGATATAATCACTATTTCTCTTCAACCGTATTTCCTAAACTCGACTTACTTATACTTGCAACCACGTAGTGTACAAAACATCAAAGTATATTTTACAAAAGCAGAACACATTGGATCTCATCAATATTTCTATAATTTAGATTTTTATAACCCTAACGACGACAGTGTGGTTATGCGAAGAACTATCAAAATATTTTCTGAAATCCTACCCCACCCTATTCAAATTCATCCTATTATGTTAGATATGACAGAATGTCCTATTAAATATGGAATATATAGAGATTATTTCACTATAGTAAATACGCACATATTTGTACCAGTAACTATTAAAATTAAACTAACAACAAAAATGAAGAAACTTTTTTGTATTTCACCAATGGAAACTTTAGTACCGGCACAATCGGAAATTCGATTTGAGGTGCATTTATGTCCAAGAAGTGTATCATTCCCAAGAAATGAAGACGATTCCGTACATTTTACTATAAAAATAATTGTAATAGGAGATAAAGCTATATACGATAATGCTCCGCCAATTTATTATGAGCTCATTGTTCCTTGCGCCTCAGAATTCAAGAGAATTTATGGTAAAAAATACTTTAAAGATTCTCCAGGTTCGAGCCTAAAATTACTGGAAACCACTAGCGAGATAGCAAAATAAGTATCCACAAAAAATGTCCCATTTAAATAAAAACCAAAAAAGGTCTGGGCTAAAAACTGGGAAAACCAACTCCATTGAAACTCATTATCAATTTATTATGTTCTTTCGGTCATATATACTATTTTAATGAAAATAACTTCGTAGCAGCTATGTATTCTAAATGCATGTAACTACACACGCACATTTTCATTGAAGCAATCAATTTAAAAGGAATGCTGCATGAAATTACAGGTGTATGCTAAATGAGATAATATTTCAATAATTACGGAACTGCACAAATAGGTTATTTACACTATAGAATAAAATATCTGAACAAAACGGTAATGGAGTTTTAATTCAATAAATATTATATTAGAGATGTAAACCGCGACCGTTATAATATGTTTTCTATCTCATGTGTTGTTGACTATGCTTCCATTAAAAATAAACGAGTAACGACAATAAAAGTTAAGTGTTGATGTTTCAAGGAATGTTGTAGGCGAGGACGGCAAGGATTAAACCTGTTAATTTGACCGACTTTTAAGTGTTACGGGTCAGGTAAGTTGATTGCCCGTACCCGCATAATATTCAGACCTGCATCACATGAACCGGTTTAATACGACAATCGTTTATAAATCAACGTAAACATCGATTGTGTTATAATATTATTATGATCGAATCATTGTTGTAAGATTGGAAACTATGAATAGTGTTACGTGTGTGTGAGTTTATATAGAATGAGTTAATATTTTTTTGTATTGCTATTTTGAGTTGGAACATTAAATTGTTTAATGACAAAGAATAGAGGGGGTGTTTAATGTTAAGCAACGCCTAGAGCTTCAGTAAATAACCTATATGTTTGGGACGATAGAGGAAATTAGCTGTTCTACAGCTAATCTTCTATAAGTTGCAAAATACGATAATATAATTATTAATGTCAGAATAGTCTTTTAAGAGGATATGATCATTAATACTTTGAATGAATCACTCAATTTGAGATAAAGATTTTTCCTTAGAACTCTTATGCGTTAAAGTAGAATGTAGAGCATAAAAAAACCGGCCAAGTGCGAGTCGGGCTCGCGCACAAAGGGTTCCGTAGCAGCAAATATAATAAATTACAGTTAAATCAACCTATCTCAAAAACTATAAGAGATACTTTGATCAAACCAAAAATCGTTGAAAGAGTTAATTAGCATGCATCACCTCTATTTTTTTTAGAATTTTATACCCCGTAGTTATAAAAATAGAGGGGGGGGGACATACTTTTTACGACTTTGAGAGCTGATATCTCAAAAACCGTTCACTTTAAGAAAAATGTTTTTTAGAAAACTTTATATCATTTTAAAAGACCTTTCCATTGATACCCCACACGGGTATGTACATCGAAAAAAAAAATTTCATCCCTCAGTTACATGTATGGGGGGCCCCACCCCCAATTCTTTTTTTTACTATTTAGTGTCATATTTTTGTAGCGGTTCATACAACACATATTCCCATCAAATTTCATCACTGTAGTACTTATAGTTTCCGAGTAAATCGGCTGTGACAGACGGACAGACGGACAGACGGACAGACGGACATGACGAAACTATAAGGGTTCCGTTTTTGCCATTTTGGCTACGGAACCCTTTCTGCATTGTAAATATTCCAATTAATTATTTAACAAACTTTTTTTGATAAGACTTGGTATAAATTGTCCCCCGAAGACTATAATAAGAACATAGGATGTTCTTTGTGTTTTTAATTCCGATAAGGATTCAATTAAACTTTCGCTAGATAATTTTATAATAAAAAACATTATTTTATGTTGAATAAAGCGTAGAAAAGACAATTAATTTCTTATGTGAATCGGTTTGGATTGAATCAACATTAATAGCTTTCAAAACTAGCTTTTCGTACGCAGCTTCCCCCGCGTAGTCAAAGGAAAACCATAGTTTCCGTTCTCGCGACATTTTCGGGATAAAAATTATACTATGTGTTAATCCAAGTTACCCTCTATGTGTGTGCCAGATTTCATGAAACTTGCGTCAGCAGTTTTTGAAAGAGTAACTAACAAAGAAACATACAAACTTTCTCATTTATAATATTAGGTAGGATAATTTAAAAAAGAAGACTTGACTCAAGAATAAGTTTAAGGCTAAAGAATTAGTGAACAAATAAAAAGTAGTCTAAAAATAGGTACACACCGAATTCAAGCCTACTTATAATTCTCATCACGGCCTGGTATCGATAAGGTATCGATTTTTACAGTGTAATCACGAAACCGATTGGTATGCACATCCCATTCAGCTTTCACGCTGTAAATTACATGCACCCCCTTGATTTCGTAAATTGTTTGAAAATTTAAAACGGCATGAAATAGCTCTTTTAGTTATTTTTCATGAAAGTGAACTCATAAAAAAAAACAAAAAGCGCATTTTTGTATTATTATCATATTGAAATGAAAAATATTTAAAAAACTAATGTAGTTTTTTTTATACCTAGGTACTTATACTTTAATTAAGTATCTTCTACGGCTCAATAACAAATACGAATAAATACATCAAATTTCTAGTACACTCAAATAATTCAGCCGCATGAAACGTCTCTTCATAAATTCGTATCCAGTTTCTTCCGGGTGACCTACAGAAAATCTAGATTTACAATGCCTTGTGATGTATTGGACTTATATGAGCGTTTTCACCCAAATGTTTTATTGTTTTAACTTGCGGCGTGCTTTATTGCAACGTGGTCTTTTGTTCTTATCAGAAAATGCATTCTAGCTGACATCTAGTATCTGTAAGGTTATTTACAAACGATATTTCTGGTGTAAAGTTTACCGATGTCGATGATATTTCAAATGTTAGGTCGTATTTTCTAATATCTAGAGATTGAACTTGTCGCTGATATAAATACATATCTATTTATGTTGCGGAGTGGCAAATAAAATGCTTTTCTTTTATTTTAAGCAGATTTAATAAGATTACTTTTTCGTACGTTACAATCACTTCGATGTTCCACAGAGAAGAGACCATAGATTATACACAGCAATGGAAGGCACGCAATTTAAAATAAACACAGATACGTAATAAATAAATTGATCATTGTTATTAGTTCCAAAATCACCATTCCAATCGGTAAATCGCTTGGTCGGCCAATTATTCAGTTTTTCATATTTTTGATCCACTCTAGTGGAAAGTATTCATGCGAGTTTACTTTCCCTTATGATAGACAACGCATTAACGTGAATTGAAGCAGTACTTGATTATAATTGATTTATAAGTCAGTTATTACGAAATTCTGAAACGCAAACAATATAAGTACGAAACAATTAAAGTACAAACTAGATGTATTTTATATAATTAAAATGAATACTATGTATAGATGCGAATAAGCGATTAGCGAATGTGTGTTTGTCTGTCTCTGCTGGCACAAAGCAACCGATCGTAAATCTCACCTGACCACACTTTGATGAAGATGATAGCTTTATTTTTACGGCATTAAATCCATTACTACAATAATTTAATTTTAACAGTAAAATTTAAATTTAAAAGGAATTTAATTTTGTAATATAACTATAGGTATTCTTGAAAAAATGTTTCCCTCAAGACCCGTATATTCGCATTTATTTATTTAAACTTTAAAGTAATTTCCTAAGTCAGGTATATAATCGTAGGTAACAATTATAATGAGGTACTCAAATTATTCGACGCAAGGACGAAATTGTATTCTTTTCCGAGGTGGAGGCGAACGTAATATCTATATAATAATATAATCACAGATCGTAAAAATCGGTGAACCGTTCTTGAGTTATAAAGAGTGCAAACTATTTAGTTAGGTATTTGCAGGACAGACGTTCAGATGATATGGATAAGTAATTATTTAATTAATGCGATTAGATATAAATCTCATATTACAGTAGCAGATTCGACGACATAACGTCATTCTTGATTATATTAATTAGGCACGTGCTGAAAATATGCTGAAAACGTACGAAGGGCTACGAGACTGGTAACATAGTGATAACATAATATATACTCATTATTGACCTATAATTTCATATCGGCTAGGAAAGTAAAATTAATTATAAAACGCTCAATAATAACTAACTTAACTAAGTTAAGTAATTTATATGTGAAGATACCATAAAAATAAACAATATCTTTTTCACACTAGTCTGAACTGTCTGACTCTTTCACACTAGTCTTTAGTATCTTTTTCACACTAGTCTGAACCGTTTGACTCTAGAGTCAACTCCTTATTTTCAATAAAACAGTGCTATTTAAAATTAGTTATTACAGGACTGATTACTTATCAATCCTGAACCCTGTAGCGAAGAAAAAATGATATGTCAGATACCCTAATAAAAGCCTCCACGGTCTCTTACAAATTGCATTAATTTGTCGCAATTAGTCATTCAGACGAAGCACGATCTTTAGCCTAGATCTATGTATTAATGTCGCATAAAATACATATAAATATTAAATACTATTTCTAATCAATATATTCTACAGTTACTGAATATAAAATTTATGATACTAGACATAAAACTCAGTCTTTTTCTAAACTTGTTTCATAAAGTAGGTAGTGTGACAAAAACCTGTCATTCTTTCCAACGGCCACCGGGTTAAATAATTCAGTGAACTATTTGTTAAGTGCTTGCCGTGATGCTACATCGTTCGACTGATTTCCGATACTATCTATAAAAATAATAATAAAAAAGTTTGCAATACTTTTAGCGCAGAAATAAGTTCTGCCTATACCTATTAATTATATTGTTAATTGTTATAACTACAACGTTTTTATGATAATTTTTTGAAATAACCGATTTTCTTTATATAATAGAAATCCGAGGAAAGGGAAAAGTTAAATATAAAGAAAAATACTCACCAGTTTTATGAACTAAATAAAATTAAAACGAAGCACACGCGCGTAGTTACGAGATATCACTAGGTATATATCACTCAGAACGTCCTTCGCAGACGATCATCACACGGTGTATCGGCTGATTACAGCTGCACAATGCACCCGTTAGTCTCGTTGCGTTCTTGCCAAAAATTTCGCTAACTTTCGGCAACGGTCGCGCATAACAAACACATTCCCATGAAATCTGTCCTCCTTAATCCGCGGCGAATTTTCCCTGTGTCATCGGTCACGATGGTCGCGTCCTTGCGTCCGGCCGTCGAGTGGTGTCGGTTTGGTATTCACTTGCCGCCAAAACTCTCTTCGTTAATTGAGATGCACGCGGCGTCCTTCGCTTTCCTCTTTATGAAACAATGGAGCGTGCGTGCACCCGGGGGTGATAGGTGGTCCGTCATCGTACCGCGAGCCCGCGTTAATACGGTTTCATAGTAATGTGAGATGTTGCGAGCGACGAGGTGGCGGTGCTGGGTCGGAATGGAGGCCTGTACGCAGTGTAATCGTTCGCCGTCGACTAGCGAGTTGGCCACTGGGTTAGCGGGCTCCTTTTCCTGCTTTGCTTAATGGGCAAGTAGGCACACTTGCGTGCTGACTTGTTCGGGAACCAATTAAATGTGAAGCTAATTTATGACAATTCTGTGGATCACGAGGTATCAATCACCTTATTCAACTTATTGTATGGTTACAATTTTGCCGCTAATCGCCGTAGAAATAGGTAGTAAGTGTCTTTATCAAGTAAGCAAATCGATAATTTCACTCTACAAATGCCTATAATATAACAAATTCAAATGAGAATGGGATTGTATTTAATCCTGTAGCTATTACAATAAAAACAAGGTATTAAACATAATATGATAAGTAATAATATTTTTCTGTGGACGATTGCCTTCATATTGTCATATTGCTCTATATTTAAACCCAAAACCACTACTTTTTATGAATCTTTAGATCATACCTATGATTTAGAAACATTCGCATTTAAAGTATTTATAATACCAGTAGAATATATCTATTGCGCACAGCATCTGAATATACAGCACCGTTCATTCTTAGTACACGAGCCAGTTCATAGTCTTTAGAATACAATTACATCTCATTAAAATTCCAGGCCTCGATGTTTTAGTCTGCAGCGAGTTGGCCATATAATGAAAGCGAAATCTCAAATACGGTTTCCCATACAACGTAATTTCTGTAATCAAAATCTGAACATTAAGATTGTGTAACTTATTTGGAACGGAACGGGTCGTGGTGATTTTATCGCGATTCGGTAGCAAAGCCCTATGAAATTAAAAGTGGTTCAGTTATTGCATTGCATCGTTTGAGGCAGTCCAGTTTTGTAACTTGGTGTCACGCATTTTCGGCCAGAGATTATACCTTAACTGGTTGAGCCGTTATTTATGTTTAACCAGAATTTTGAATTTTGATGTTTAGATGCTTATTTATTTGCGTATATTTCAGTGACGAAATTAATATGTAGACTGTAGAGAAGTTTATCCAAATCAAATAATATTAAGTATTCGAACTTCTATCTTCATGCAGCTTTGAAAAAGATTGGGAATTCATAAGAAAACTTCTCATTTGCAAATATGTAGTTAGTATCAATTATAAGTAATTTACAGTTCTAAGCAGAAAAATAATAATTACCTTTGGTAAAACCTAATATGTTTTCTTGACATTCATGCTGGAATATCAGCTATGAAATCCAGAACAAATAAGATAAATATAACCAGCAATTAACTAGTAAGAAATTCCTATAGAAGCTTGTTTCTAGATTTTCCTGTCGGTTTTATCCCCTTGAAATGAAACTTTCTCTACATTTTATTAGCCACATGTAGGTTAAGGGTGATCGAATGGTTATTTAAATTCATTTTATGATCAATGATTTTTAGGAATTTTTGTTTCTTTTTGGTAAAACTAACTGACAGTTGATCGGTATACAATTTTTAAATATAGAGCTGGTAGAGCTCTCTCTAATTTTATAACATTTATTTTTATTTTACATTATCTTTTACATTTCTTCGTAACTATATTACTTATTTAATTATAAGATGATAAGATTTACAATCCAGTATTTATGTTTCATTCATTTATTTATGAATATTTTTCATAATAATTATCACGTAGGTACGTTAATATCCTTATTTATACGATCAAAAAATGCGGAGATTTTTAACAATTTAAATTTCGAGAATGATCGAAACTTTACACATGTTTGTTTGAAATTCTCGACTCATATAAATAATATACATAATTCTTGGCAACGTTTCCTACTTAGGTATATAACGTTCAGCTTTCCATTCATTTCTTTGCGATTCAAATTCAAATGTACATGGAAACTTAACGAGTGGCACCCATCCACTAAACAGTATAAATAATGTATTTTACTGCAGCATTGTTGTGGTAATTAACCATTTAGCCCACATACCCGGTGCGGGGTGAAAACTCCAAGATTTGTATGCACTTTTGACAAGGGCACGTCATGCGCGGCACACATTCCCCACTTCCTAGCTATATTAGTATTTTAATAATACAAAGCCGTTAAATAACTTCGCTTAAACACTATTGAGTTGAGCAAACAATTAGTTACGGGTGGCTTTACACTTCTTGTTAGTGATTTGCAAGATTTACCTATATTTACCTATATATTATAGTATAGGTACTGCTCATAATATATCGAAATATTAATAGTTCTATAACAATAGCAGTAAAATAAAGTCGTGTCACGTAAAACTAGGAGCAAAGGCGAGATGAAACTATCTGATATGGAGCACTGCCAATTTAGTCTAATATAGGTGGATAAGGATCTGTGGGTTTGTCTGAATAATTCCCAAATATTTTATGGAAATATCACAATAATAGATAAGAGAGTTTTGAGGGCATTATTTCGTTATTTTTTTTTTATATTTTTAGGCATCAAATAACCTAGAATTTAAATTTTAAAGCTTTCGAGTCTCTTACTAAAATTTTAGCAAAATACAGAACTAGAGTTTTGCTACCTAATACCTAAATTTCTGATGTTGTTCGAGCAGTACTTTTTCTCTACATAATGAAATAATATCCATACATAAAATTCTAGTAGATAAGTATCCATAATTTATGAATGTGTTTGAATATTTATGCTTTTAAACTGTTAAATGCACTTTGATAGTTTACACGGCACAGCTAGGAAAATTTAAAATTCACACCCTTATAGTCACTATTGAAAGTAGGTATAATATCAATTTGCTATAGAAAATATCATGTGCGATGATCGTTATTTTATTTATTATATTTCCCTAACATAACATTAAAAACATATGCATAATAACATGAACGTTATCTGCCTCACTGTCACATTGGTAAAATAAATGTCTATTAGCTGCGCACACGCAGAATGTAAGCAATTCGCATAGAATAGAAATGCGAATTTCCCGGCCAATATATGTACCTATAGTCCTATTTATTTTATTATTACACGTTTATTGAATGTTTTATAGTTAATTATTATGTATTGTTAGTTTAACTATTATTTTATGAATTACGAGTCTGAAATTATGAGGATAGATGTGATGTAAGTAGATGATAATTATATGAAAACGCCAACCAACACACAATGCCAACATATTGAAATACATACCTATATAGATGTATATAGTTGAAAACTAGTACAGTTTTATATATTTTTTTTAAATAGGAAATCTCGACTAATAAACTTTTTCATGTAAATTGACGTAGCCGTTGCAGACTAGTTTTCATCAGACGGTGTAACGGTTATTCCTATCCCTTATGAGTCAGGATAATTGCACTTCCGCTGTACCTACTGTGCTGATTTCACTTCAATGGGACATAATTTAATAACATAGTTTTAGGACATATAGAAGTCAGACAAAACAAGGATTAAACTGACAACTTTTTTAGGTATCACCTTAAAACTTAGGTATGTAGATATGTAAATGTATAGAACTATTTATTTGATTACTTTTATCGTAGGTATATAATATCGTAAATAGAGAATATTGTAGTTCTCTTCAGTCTGAATGAGTTTTTTTGCTTCTAATTTAATTCATTATATTTTGAAATATTAACAAATATCCAAAAAGCGATACAATAACTCAAGATAAATTTTATTATTCTACAGAACCTTATAAGCGAACTTTTACAGTATTCTTGCACTTCTTCTGGACCTCTGACATGTTTTTGTACCGTTAATGCAATGTTTCTACCAAAAATATTGTAACCTCAAAGCCCATATCTTTGACAACTTTCTCGTTATATTTTAATATAATTTATCGTTATCAGCTTAATATCAGGTAAGTACGTATTCATGATATAAAAATATTTTACTAAAACACAAAAACTTATTACATAAATCAATCGCAATACAACCTACAATAACAATATGTGATTTATAGATAAAATCTTACTAGTGCAATATATAAAAATAAACTAGATATTAATGTATTAAATTGTATACTATATACCTAGGTAAGTACCTATTTATTACCTAAAGAGTAACCATGCCTAATTACCTAATGCACCACGAACCTATAAAAGCCAACTCTACCAAAAACCACAACAAATTATAAGAAAAATATCAATATCAATTGAAATAATTATTATCATTATACAGAACTGAATTATGTACCCATATGAATAATCATCATTATCTTATCCTTAATTCATATCGGAAATCGCAGCAATCCGATACCGCTCGATAATTATGATTGCCGATCGCGATAGTCTTATTTTGTTATTCGAAACACAGTATTCAAGATGGCTGAGAAAGTTAAAAAGAAAGCCTCCTTCTTTAGTATGAGAAGATGGAATAGTCAGAAGAGTATGGATGATCATATCACTTCTAATCCCGCTCCTGTAGCTCAAACTAGCTCTTTAAATGGTGCCAAAAGTCCGTTACCACCAATTTTGAGTAGAGCTAATTCTAATTTGGATAAAAAGTAAGTGTTTTTTTATATTGATGTAATCATTGTCAGAAGAGCTTATTTTCATTTTTTCACTTAAAATATATTAAAGTTTATTTACTAGTTAATTTATTTAAAATGCTAAAAATAATACATAATCTATAATACACCTAATCAATTTTGTAACAACAATCTACTATTATTGGTATTGCGTTATAATAATTACATATCTTTAAATCATACACCACTTGAAACAATAGAAAGAAAGTGAAATACATGCAGACAATAAGTTTTATAATAACATGATTAGGCATGTGAAAGAATTTTCACGATCGATTGGAAAATCATGGATGCCTTATCGAATAGAATTTAAACTATTGATTATACAAACATATTGATTAAATAAAGTAGTTGTATTTATTATTCTTAGATATTGTAACATTCTTAAACGACTCTTATTTACAAAATAATTAGCAAAAACTGGATACGTGTGCTATTAAATTAAACATATTATACATCTCAATTTAGCTGATATTTCTATTAAATAAACTACAGCTTTACTCTTAATTTAGTAATCACAGAATTAAGAATTCAAAAAGTTGCTTGTGGCAGCCCTAACAACAGCATAGCGCATTGGAAACAATAGAATAAATACAAAAAATAAACAGCGAAAGTCACATCTGGCGCCTGCGTTTCGCAAAAATCTACATGAGTTTCTGCCAACTTGATTTGAAACGGTTGCACATTTTAATGTACCTATTTATATGAACGGCACGTTTTGAATAACAAATACCTAATAGGGACAGGTGCACATGAAAAGACTGGTAGTTTTATAATACATATATGTTATATTATAAATTATATCAACTTCATTCATAAATCATACTATTCGCATAACAAATTTCAGGAGGTATTCTCAGGGCTGATATTACATTAAGTGTACCTAGATAGGGATCTAGGTATGTCAATGAATTCAATGATGATCAATCTGATTTTGAATTGTACTGAAATAAAACTTAAAGTTTTAAAGTATAATATTGCTTGTTACCCCTGTTTGGTTTTAACTTTTAAGATTGATTGTAATTGTCGACGACAGTTGTAGCACTCTTTAATTAATATTTATAAGTAAGAAGAATTTTCTAAGCGCTACACGCTGAAAATTTAAAACTTACCGTCCATTGAAGAACAGGAAATAGGAATACAACATTAGAATACCAAAAATCAGTACTTTATGATTTTTTGATAGGTAATAGATTAGATTTTTAACCGACTTCAAAAAAAAGGAGGAGGTTATCAATTCGGCCGGTATTTTTTTTTTTTTTATGTATGTACACCGATTACTCCGAGGTTTCTGAACCGATTTACGTGATTCTTTTTTTGTTCGATGCGGGATGGTGTCGAATTGGTCCCATAAAAATTTTATTCGGATAGGCCCAGTAGTTTTTATTTTATGAGCATTTTTGTCTGTAGGTATTTGTAAATTTTGCAAGTGCAAGTTTGAAGTCGGTTGTTTTTAACGCAGTTATCACTTGTTTTTTCAGATTAACAGTTGCGGGGATAAACGATTTAGTTCAATGCGCATTATGCCTGGAAATCCTCAGCATACCTAAAATGTTGCCATGTCAACACACATTTTGCCAAGCTTGTCTCAAAATTTATGTCGCTGGTAAGATCTTACTAATAACTTTTTCATTATTGCTTTTTTCGATGCAAGTTTGTACACAAATGATCAGCGCAAGTAAGTATACCTAACTATGTTCACACTATAGAATGCCAACCTTCTACATTGTAATATGAGGAACATACAATATAAAGTTTACATATTAGTAACTACCTAGTTGATATATATATTATTAAAAAAAATGTTACGATGGCCCTTATTGATAAAAATTGTACCTACAATCTACATAGCTAAATTTTAATGTATATAGATAACCTACATAAAGTAATGTATAATTAAAACTATGGTATATATTTTTCAGATTTACACGTAATCAGTTGTCCCGTCTGCCACACAAGAATACAGACAAATGGCTCTAATTTCGTGGACAATTTACCATCTAATCTCTACATAAACACCTTGCTTCACATGGTCGGAATCAAACCGTCAGATAAAACAACAAATGCAACGCCTCCAAGCACGCCATCTACGCCACTTAATTATCAAAATGTGGATTTATTTGCTGCTGGTATAAGATGCTCTAATTGCAAAACGTTGTGTGACAACCCTGATATTTCGATGTGTGAACATTGTAAATTGGTAAATACTTAGGCTTCATATGTTTTGATGATTTTATCAATAACATAAATTATTAGTTACTTCAATTTATATGATAGTTAGCTTCTCAATTTTATTTTATTTTTTATTGAAGATAGCCAGGCATTTGACTGCATCCCACCTGATGGTAAGTAGTGATGCAGTCTATGAATGGGCATGGCTATTTGTAGTCCTCATAATTTTATTAGAGCGATATTACCTACTTAGTTGTAATTTACAATTTAAAGAGTAAGTACTAATATTTACAGAATTTCTGTCGCGTCTGTTGGTCTCAACACATAGAGGACTTACGAATCCAAGTGGGTTCTATTCTCAGAGAACTCGACACGGCAGCCAGTAGATTGGACCACAAAATTGAACATTATAAGGTAATATTATATTACGTACAAGATTATTGAAGGTGAATGATTAACTGATTTTTGTTTATTGTAACAAATATTTCTTATTAGGATCGTTGTGAACGAGTAGTTGAACAAATAAATATAGCTGCTGAAGAGAAAATAAATGCTATATTGGAAGCAAAAATGAACCTATTGCAAGAAATGAACGATTTGCAAAAATCGGGAGAATTGACCGCTTTAGCAATTCAATCGTCATTAAATGAAGCAAAAGATGTGGCTAACAAAGTCCTTGACGTTGAAAAGCAAAATAGGGAAGATGATATGCATAAGGTAAGTTTCTTTTTGTTACGACCTATGTAACTACATATTTTTCTAAACGCTTACCTATCTTATATTTATTACTTACCACACTTATCCATAGCTAGGTTATATCGAATCATGAGTAAAACATTTACGAACTCTACAGGTAAAGACATTCGTGAATCTTCACCAAAACACGCTGCAACTGCTGGGCGATGTATCAAAATGGGATGCTGAAAACTTTATATTCGACAAAGAGAATTTTCGCATTGACTCCGATGTTAAAACTCCGTTTGATGCTGAATCTGATGATCCACTTCCAGAAGCCGCAAAACAAAACAATCCTTTGGAGAATGAGAGCACTCTTATACAGCACTATAGGTAGATATTTTTTTTGTGACTTTGCAGTTTTATAGTTGCTGTATTTAACAGTTACAATAATTATCGAGAGGTAGGATTTAAACCCGCTTCTCTCGCTTAATAGCTATTATATTGACGTACATTCAACAGCAATTAACACGATAATATATAGAGCACTACTTAGAGCATTATAATATTTATTTCCATTCTGTTCTTTTGCCATTGTAGAGGGTTGAACAATAAAAAATAATATGTAACTAGCAACTGTAGGTATGTACCAAGTATGTACCCAAAGTTATATCCAGGTCTTCAAATGCCGGCGGCTGTACCGCCGGCATTTCCGAAGGCATTTGCAAAGGCATTCGCGAAGGCACTCGCGAAGGCATTTGCGATGGCATTTGCGAAGGCATTTGCGAAGGCATTCGCGAAGGCATTTGCGAAGGCATTCGCGAAGGCATTCGCGAAGACATTCGCGAAAGCACTCGCGAAGGCATTCGTGAAGGCATTCGCGAAGGCATTCGCGAAGGCATTTGCATAACTAGCAACTGTATGTACCCAAAGTTATATCCAGGTCTTCAAATGCCGGCGGCTGTACCGCCGGCATTTCCGAAGGCATTTGCGAAGGCACTCGCGAAGGCATTTGCGAAGACATTTGCGAAGGCATTCGCGAAGGCATTCGCGAAGGCATTTGCGATGGCATTCGCGAAGGCATTTGCGAAGGCATTCGCGAAGGCAATCGCGAAGGCATTTGCGATGGCATTCGCGAAGGCATTGGCGAAGGCATTCGCGAAGGCATTTGCGAAGGCATTCGCGAAGGCATTCGCGAAGGCATTTGCGAAGGCATTTGCGAAGGCATTTGCGATGGCGAATAAGTCTAAAGTAAAAAGTATCAGTGAGTTGTAGAACGTGTAAAACAACAAAAGTGAAATTGGGTGAGTTAGTGGGGTAACTAATTGGGGTACTATACTCATTTTTCTTACAGTTCATGTAACATAGAAACCTCAGCTATTTTCTTTTTTCGTGTGTAATTCGTTATTCGAATTATTCTTATTCAAAACCCCTTATTGTTCACCTACCACACCACGAAATAGATCCAAAAATCTTCAGCCGTTTGGTCGCTGGGCGTATGACACTTGTTAGGTGTTAGTCAGTCAAAAGAGTTAGTAGGTACTTACTTCAATTTTTAGATTTGGTTAGGTATCTACCTACCTTCCAGGTTAAAGCTAGAGTAGGGCAAGTGCCCCACCCTGCGGCCTGCCCCACCGTGGCTACGCCCATGGACATATTATGTCTTCCTCTTATTTCAACAAACATTAAGCGCGTCACACACGGTGAAGATACTATATTTTATGTTAAGATTCTCTAATATAAAACGTTATAGTATAGTTACGTTACTATTTTAACTAATGACTCGGTGATAAAACACACGCGGCAAAACTACATCTTATGTATGTTACACATATTATTCATACGTATATTTTAGTTGGTAGTTAAAGGACAACTAAGTATACATACGTCATAGTCTCTCACTTACCTTCTTCTAGGTCCCGAAATTTCGTACCACATTACGTATGGCGGAAAACTTCAAGGCCCTGCGGAGTCGGTATTGGTCCTTGGAATAACCACTTGTACATCTGTGACATGGATAGTCATAGCGTGCTGGTGGTAGAGAGGACTCAGGCTAAAATTGTTACCCGTCTGTCCTGCGAGGAAATGCTCTGCCCCGTACAAATTGCTTTTATGAAAAGTTTGGGAGAGATTTACATCACAGGTCGGGTTTGTTATTTTACCTGTTTAAAAAAATCGATAAATCCAGATTTAAATTAAAACTTTAAGTGACGTAGACAGTATAATTATTCACATCGCTACTACATTTTGCCAATGGTTTAAAAACGTTATTAAAAAAACTGTTTAATTGATAATTTTATTTCCATTTCAGATAAATGGAAACATTGTATCCACGTGTTTTCTAAGGATGGAGAATATCTCACCTCAATAGGACAAAAAGGTAGCCGCCTAGGAATGTTTAGATCGCCTGAAGGAATAGCCACAGATAACGCTCAACATCATATTTATGTTGTTGATACTGGAAATGATAGGATTCAGGTACATTCAACTTTAAATTCATTTTGACCTCTTGTTTAAACAATTTTTATAATGACTTACTCCATAATCTATATGATATCTAAAAATACTTCCAATAATAATCAGACCGATTTACTTTTTTTTCATATCAGGTTATCCAACCAGATGGAAAATTCGTTGACCAATTCGGTATTGCGATGCGAAACCAGCCAAGGGACACGTCAAGTATTTGGGAAATGAAAGAAACAATGTGCACAGAACTAAACGCACCAACCGGTGTAGCAGTCACAAACGATAGAGTCATCGTCTTGGACAGTGGAAACCGTAGAGTTAAAGTTTACAACAAGAACGACAAAAGTAAAATCACAGAATTCGGCTCCACTGGTCATAGAAAGGGACAGTTTAGACAGCCAGAAGTCCTCGCTGTTGATCCTATGGGCAATATACTAGTAGGAGACTCTGGAAACTGTAGAATTCAAATTTTCAAACCCAACGGTCAACTTGTCCGTGTTTTTGGCAGACTTGGCTCCGAGCCCGGCAAATTTGGCTGGATATCTGGTCTCCACGTCACGAAGCAATTAGACGTCATCGTCAGCGATACGAAAAATCATTGCGTCAACTTCTTTTGAGTATAAATAAAAAACAGTTGTAGGTAATTAACATAATTTTATTGTAAACAAAAATGTTAACACTAGTGTAAATCTAAATAAATGTATTGAAAACAATCGAGTAGTGTTTCTATATTATAATGATTTACAAAAAGAATATAAAAAAATATCAAAAGCGGATGTTACGAATCACAGATATGAATATGAATATTTGCTCCGAAGACGAGATTCAAATAAATTACAGCAAAAATACATTTGCGGAGCAATATAGTAGAATATAAAAATAAACGAAATCTATTAAATTATTTGTGATCAGAACATTCAGTATGAGATCAAACGTAAGTTAGCATGTAGGTTTCTTGCGATTTTTAGAGCGAAATGTGTGAAAAAGATTCAAAGAAAGCGATTTAAATTTTTTGCACAATTCATAAATTTCAATAACTTCTATAACACTGATACTATGATCTCATAACTCTATTATTATATAATATTAATATACACAGTGGAATTAACAACATAGCACTGGTGGAATATAAACCTATTTAACATAATTAAATTACACCACGTTACATACATATAATACATAATTCCTAGATTTATTATTATGGCGTACATCAGTCTCGAATAGGTGGTACTTGACTAATATCGTAATTTCATACAAATATTATCAATATATCAAAACTGACAAAAATTACAAGACACCTAAGACTAGTTAGTTTGTGACGGAAATTTATTTAAAGCCCCATGATTACGAATAAATAAAACCTCTGCAAAGCTGTAATATAAAATCAATATTGATATGATAAATGCGAAGAAACTCTGTCTGTCTATTGAATTTGAAGGTTAGCTTATTGCAATGGAAGGGTGTTTAGGGGCGTTCAGTTATTACTGTTTTCATAGAGATATTATTATTGATGGATACTTGAGAAGCCATAAATTTATTATTAAATTATTACGTTAATAAAAAAAGTTATTTTAAAACAACTTTATGTTACGTTTCGAATTACGACACCAATAAAAATCATTACTTGATAAATTAAAATAAAAAAGGCTAATGCCAAATATGTATGTATGTTTATGAGGAGGTAGTGATTATTGAATAGTTGTTTTAGTCTAGTATTTGGTTACATAAATTGTATAGTTACTATTCATTATTTTGGGATAAAATATTTTCACTTCATAGAACGTATTCCTTAAAATAATACAGATATATTTTAACTTAAAATTATTATAAGAAAGATGTAACCTTTAAATATAATAGGTATATCAATATCATATTTTTATAAATTAATAAAATACCAAACAATATTTAGATATTGTGAATGTATAGTGAACGAAAACACACACCTAAAATGATTTCAAAATAAGCATAAAAAATACATAAAATCCATAGATTTTAGATTATGGTTGTGATGATCCTTTGAATATTAAAAATTTTAAACATAATTTCATTAACAGATCATAGCCATAAGATAATACAAGAAAATAAACACAATATGTTTATTCATACTTATTTACAACAAATATGATACAAAATAATTTGTATGAATATAAATTGTACACTTTGTACATTTGAGAACAAAAGTGTACCTATTTATGTTTTTAATTTTCATACTTATAATATACAAAGTATAATGTATTTACAAACCCATAATTTAAAAGTTATGTTAAAATAATCTGGCAACATAATTTTTAATTCTATTTTAATGTAGCATATAAATTGCCATATACAAAAAAAATATGGATATTATAGCAGAACACTCCCAACTACAAGCACCTGTAGTTACTATTTGTGACAATGCTTGCACATAGGTTTGTGAAATGTGACACAATGTTGAAGTATTTGAAACACAAGCATCTCTTGTAATATGTTACACCTATGGGTGATATTGTAACTATAAAATTTACATCTCAAAGAGTGTTAAGTGTGTTGGAATTATAGAGGTGCGAGTTATATATGCAATAACAAACAGCATATAATGATATAAGTCTATTAAGGCAAGATCCAAAAAAGGTCCTCATACAAAACTCATTTTCAACTGGGATACATTAAGCCGGATACTCACCTACCTGCCGCAGGGACAATCTCGGTCGGAGCAATTTCACCTGTTCTCTAAATTGCCCCTGCTTGCCTGGTACACATCACAATTAAGGAGCCATTTAATGGTGCTATTGCCCCTGCTGCAGGTATGTAGGTAGCTCGCATTACACCTTATTTTTAAGTCAATATTGCTCCATGAACACAATTATTAGACTGATGAGGATTTTTTTAAGTGTTTGCATAATTTTATGAGCCAACTAACACAAACATAATTTGATCTAATGAGTAATTATCTACTTAATTTAGTGGACTAAGACCCGCAGGGCTGACACCTACTTACAGCATGGCTCTCTCCTAAAACCACGGCATCTGAATCTGCAGGCGGCCCTTCACTACTATCATGTTGCCGCTGAAAAAAATAACTTCACTGTGAAGATATAATTTTATGCTTCCATACATCAATATATAGTTTTACATTTTTATTTATAAATTATGAGAAAATATAAAATTTTGAAGTGAAAACTTCTTTAGCGGCGTTGGGTATAAAATCTTAAACTCGCGTCAGGACACGTGGCCTGATCGAAAAAGCGTAAGACGGATGTTTTTTTTTTTAGCCCTTATATTCCATGCGTAAGACGGATACCATTCTAAAATATCAAACATGCTGAACGTTAATAATCAAGTTTTCACTTCTGCCGGCACTCCCGGAGTGCAAACCGTCTTTTTTTTTTAATGTCTATTTCATATTATGTGTTTGTTTAATAAGAGCTTGCAATTAAAAAAAAATTGTTTAATAAATCATTGTTAATAAAACAAATATTACTGGGATTGGTGAAATATCCTATAACCCACAAACGGCTTAATTTTATATTACACAGCTATATCACGTCATATGCTTATTATCAAAGCCAATAAGTTAATAATATTTTTATCTAATACTTTTAAATCAAGGGTATTGGTCAAAAATGACAGTTATACTTGAAATAAACATTGAGTCCCGTCCTGTATATAAATTAAAGCTAGATCTAATAATATAAAGGAAACCATATTTTGGTGCTACATCCAGCCTTGTATTATCTCTAAAATAGTTGATAATATATAGTCTCTACAATGTTGTTGTCATTTATTTGCAGCAACATTCCTATATATATTTTATTATTATATCTCACAAACAAATTACCTTTAATTCAGTAGCTAGGCTCCGAAAGGTATCTTCAACATTGGTGTTGTCTTTAGCTGACGTTTCCATAACAAACATAATCTCAGGAACATATCGGCAGAAAGACTTAGGCTCTTCAATTTCTACCTCCCTCTGATCAGCTAGATCACATTTATTGCCTATTAATGCTACTATAACATTTGAAGATGTGTATCTCCTAACTTCCTCTATCCATTTCTTTAGTGATATAAATGATGTTCTCTTTGTAATGTCGTAAACTAGAAAATAGAAAATTACAGTTATGTTAGATAAATGTGAGTTGCTATAACATTTAACTGTCAGTTACATTATTACATAGAATCTCATGCAGTATTGAATCATAAATAGTGTGGGCGTTATAAACATACCTATAATAACTCCATTTGCAGACCGATAGTAACTTTGAGTAATTGTTCTAAATCGCTCTTGTCCAGCCGTATCCCAAATCTGGAGCTAAAACAATGAATAGTTGTATATGCAGACAAATTGTTTAACTTATTATTGAGCGTACTATAGTCTCTCTTACCTTGACCTTCTTCCCGTCTATTACCAAAGTTTTCATTGAGAAATCTACGCCTATCGTATTTCCGTGCCGTTCTATAAAATTTCCGGATTTTAACCGCTGCACTATACATGTTTTCCCGGTTCCACAGTCACCAATCAGAACAATTTTAAATAGATAGTCGAACTGCTCATCCGGTACACTCATTAAAGTATTTGGATTGCGACTGCTCATGATTTAAAATAAAATAAACTACAAAATTCATAAAATCTTCTGTTTACGTTAATCGCTTGACACTTTGACGGTTGACCACACTTTGACAGTTCTGCCATTCCCATGCCTATTGACAGCTACCATAGCCAAAAGCACTCTAGACAATATTGACGAGTCGAACTGAAATAATATTGTAGTAATTTCAGTTCATTCTCCCTCTACTTTTCCAAGTTATTTGTTATTTCTCTCTCTTTCTTTATCGAGTGTCAACTGTAAAAAATGTTAATTCTGTTAATTCTTCTTTTCTGTCAATGCAGTGTGTAAACACTCATTAAAATTAAAATCAACTAAGCTAAGAATTACATTTAATAGATCAATGGAAAAGTGAACAAAATGAATATGTCGTCCAAGTCTATCGTGCATTGCTTGATAATATTAACTGCGACCATAATATCTACTAGTCAAGCGATAGAAGTACGTAAATTTTTATACGAAAATTGAATAGCTTTTCATAATCATATTCTTAAATTAAATTGTTGTTTTAGATTCCAGAACAGTTCCAGAAGTCGAACCATACAAATAATTGGGCAGTTTTAGTAGATACGTCACGGTTTTGGTTTAATTACCGGCATGTAGCCAATGTGCTGTCCATATATCGCAGTGTTAAGAGATTAGGAATACCAGATAGCCAGATTATACTAATGATATCAGATGATATGGCTTGCAACCCAAGGAATCCTCGGCCGGCTACGATTTTTAACAATGCTCATGAACAAATTAATGTTTATGGTGATGATGTTGAAGTAGATTATCGAGGATATGAGGTAATATTGTATTTTCTAGTTTACAATTAACACATAAGTACATTTTTAAAGCATTGATCTTGTAGGAACCTTGTGAGGTAGAAACACATTAATAGTTGATTAGCTATCCGCCCGAGGCTTCAAAAAAAAACCTATCCTATGTGTTAATCCAAGTACCCTGTATATGTGTGATAAATGTCATTGTAATCGGTTCAGTAGTATTTGCGTGAAAGAGTAACAAACTTACACATACACATCCATCCTCACAAACTTTCGCATCCATAATATTAGTAGGACAATAAAGCACCTTTTGGATCAGTTATTACATTTTTGTTGCACATAAATAAATTTGCTTATTTCAAAACAAGTGAAACAATAGATCAGATCTGAAGCCCAATTCAACCCATAAAGATGCCTCAGAATTTTATTTAATTTGCTTTAAAATCCTATTAAGTATAGAAATACATTGAATCTGATACTGACTTCAAAAATAAACAATATTTTACAGGTTTCAGTTGAAAACTTTGTGCGTTTACTAACAGGACGAGTTCCACCTGACACACCAAGGTCTAAAAGACTGCTAACAGATGAAGGCAGTAATATACTTATTTACTTAACTGGCCATGGAGGTGATGGCTTTTTGAAGTTTCAAGACTCGGAGGAAATAACCAGTCAGGAATTGGCTGATGCGCTTGAACAAATGTGGCAGAAAAGAAGGTAATAGGAATTGTAAATTAATCTTTAATTTTTTTTTTTTTCACCAAGCATTTGAAAGTGAAAGTACTCAGTGTAGTATGTTTACTGCTATTTTAAACCATAAAAATTGGGAGAGAATTTGTATTAATTATTTTCAATTAAAACTTTTTACTATAAATAATAGTAATAGGTAGTTAAAAATACCATGATAAATCCAGTCATATGTAAAATGAATACCATACGTATTATTATATTTTATCTGACCAATTATTTATCATTTAAAATAATAACACCTTGTTGATTTATTTTGTCTTATTTCCAGATACAATGAAATATTTTTCATAATAGACACATGTCAGGCGTCTTCAATGTATGAGAAGTTTTATTCACCAAACATTTTAGCTACTGCTAGCAGTCTGGTGGGAGAAGATTCACTTTCTGTAAGTTATTTATTTCTAACTACTACCATATTAAAAGGAGAATAAAGAATATTTTTTAATTTTCTATCGCGGGCCTTGAGCGCGGGGACCGAATCCAGAAATTCCGTAACGAAAAAACCTCACGCTCCCCACTCCGACTGGCACGGAGGTGTGGCTTGAAGGCATGCTATGCAATAGCTTTACCGCGGCAGTCCCCGAGTGCCACACGTCTTTTTTTTAAAGTCTGAAACTCCATTCTGATTTCCAATAAAGACATTCAGGCTATCTATCACATGATAGTCCAAGATCCCAGAGCGATAAGACATAACTTATTTTCTAAAAGATGAAACTTTAAGTTCTCAGTAGTGTCTCATGTACTTTGTATACCGGCGTGTTTGTGAAGTTTGCCCAGTGACACCTGGGAAGGTACCAGGTGAGAAAGGTGACTAAAAATAAGAGTTACTTTACTTAAATTTAGATGGCTGATTTTTAGATATATTTTATAGAATATCATTCTCAAATGGTATCGCAAGTATCAGACACTTTTCATGGACCAAAACTTTTGTCAGACGCTTTAAAGCTCCACCAAAAATAAATAAACTTTACTTATTTTTTAATGTCTGATTTTTTAATATGTTATCAACATAACTACTACAAAATTATATTTAATCAGTCAGACAAATTGGAATGACCAAAAATCCACTAAACACAAAAAATATTCAGCCGTGAGTACGAACGCGAGAGCACTATGCGCATGCGTGTCAGAGCGAAGAATGTAAATATTCCAAAAAGTACTTACTGCTTTCGATAAAATATTTCTGTATCTCTTTTCAAATAAAATGAATTTCAACATTAAGGTAATAATTAATAATTATTAAAATTAAAATAATTTATTGCATATATTCGGTAAATTAATTTTTAGCATAGAACCTCCACCTTTTTGTTTTAGGATGAAAAAGAAAATAGTGTGACAGGCTTAGTGCTCGACAAAGTGGTAAAGTCGTCACTTTAAGATATTATAATTATTGTATTTTTATCGATACGTCTATCGATAAAAATACAATAATTATAATATCTATCTTTTTCTTCCCTAATATTTACGCAATTATGCACATAAATTTAAACAAAATTTTTTAAGGTTTCCATTTTTTTAGATTTTTGTGCTCTTCTAGATTGCGTAAAAAATAGATGCGATCTTTAAACAGACTGGGTTCCTAATAGGCTAATAGTGACTATTTGTAGCTATCATTTTGGGAGAAAATATGTCAACATAATTTAAAACTCATGCTGCCATATCTATAGAAATTTAAAAATAGTCTCTTTTTAACTTGTAGTCAGATACGATATGTACAAATATATTTATAGAAAGGGCTATTGATATATTAAGAAGAGCTGGAACGTCAACACATTTACACATTGCACATGTTAGGCCGGGAGATACTGACACAAAATTTCGAGTCATTTGTAACAGGATGGCGGTCTAGAAGGGTCTTAGTACGCAATGACAAAAAGAAAAATGATGGTCAGAACGCTGGTACCGGCGGACTACATCTTTTTTATGGGCTATCGGTAAATTCTTAAATTTTTGTGTTAAAAATCGTTTGACTTTCGCTATTTATACGACGAGTTCGACTAACGCCCACGCGACTAGTCCACTGGTACCAGCGTTCTGACCATCATTTTTCTTTTAGTCATTGCGTAATAAGACCTCTGTAGAACCGCCATTCTGTTACAAATGACCCGAAATTTTGTGTCAGTATCTCCCGGCCTATGTATGTGTCATATTTTGCAATTGTTTATAAATACAGGGTGATGTAATTGGTGTAGTACGAATATCTAAAAATCTATGAAGAATTTTGTGATACAGCAAATGGAAGAATTATAGACTATTTTACAGTATTTAATAAAATCATTTAATTTTTTGTTCATTTTCATTAGAAATGTCAATTTTTCTCACCAAGGTGGAAATTTGGATGATAAGGATCTTGTTAGAAAAATATAAATTTTGACTAAAATCGGCATTTTTTTTTTTCAAAAATCAAATTACTAATTAATAATCAGAGTTATCACATTATTAAAAAAAAATAAGCCAAACTATACACAATTTTTACTTGATGCAATCCTCAAAGATCATGGACATAGTGTATTGCGCCTTCCACCATACCATCCAGAACTCAACCCAATAGAGTTACTATGGGGCATAGTTAAAGGGAAAGTAGCATCACAAAATGTGAACTTTAACTTGAAAACTGTGGAAGAATTATTTAGAAAGGAAGCAAATGCCATATTAGTCTGGACTCTGGATATGTTTAGTGACGTTTGGAGAAAGACGCGAGAACATGAGGAAAAATATATTCAATTAGAATCAAAAGTAGATAATTAACTACACTGACTCATTTATAATAACATTAAGAAATTCCGACGGCGAGTTCTTCGAGCGATGAAAGTTTCAGTGAAGTAGAAGATTACGATTAGGTATGATTAAATAGATTCTTCTTCTTCTCTATAGATACTGCTCTCTGAATTGGTGGTAAATGTTAAAACTGTTAAACTGCTAAGACGATTCAAAAGTGCTTCTAGAAGAAGTCTAATTGTATAAATGTTTGAGTTTGAGTTTAAAACCAATAGTGTGAAAATTATACAATAAACATGTAACACATATTTGTTAGCGCGTATTGGTAGGTATTACGTACTTACTACAAATATAATATTTCTTAGATATCTTTACTCGACTAAAGTCAGGACAAGACTGCTCCGCAACTGCAGAAGACGTCCGTTATTTAAATCATTATCAAAACAACCATCCGTGTGTTGGGAGTGGGCGCACGTGTTATTTGTATTGTTTTTATGACCTGAAATTTAATTATTATTTGATAATTGAATGATTATTAATACTTTTATCCAATTGATTATTATTAGAATAAATAATTAACTTCATCAATTGATTTACTTTTAAAGTATAATTTTACAGGTAAATTATGAGAGCTTTCATAATTATATTTGCATAATATATTTATCTACAACGCACCCATTTTACAATTCAAGTCTAAAATGAAACTAGAGTCGCATTTATTTTTGAACATACTGTAAGTGAAATTGCATAAGTGTGAGTACTGTGAACATGCCAGCTTTCCTTAATTGACCGATACAAACTGAAACAATCGATATTTATTTAATGTGAATTGACATCACTTTAAACTTTTTTCTATACTACTTCTTTGTTATTCAAAATCTGTGGATGTGTCACCCGCTACTATCGATCCCCCTCAAAACCCCTAATGCCCTTACGCACTAGCGGTTAACCGCGGGAGCGGCTAACCGCGCTTTCCCATTTTAATATGCAACCGCTTTATGATTAGTGCGTACAATCATAAGCGGTTGCATATTAAAATGGGAAAGCGGCTAACGCGGTTAACCGCTAGTGCGTAAGGGCACTTAAGATACTCGTAAACACGCTTGCTTGTGCGCGTGAGCCATTTCGGACGTTTTGTATGAAGTTTCCTTACTGTATGTATCTGTATATTGTGTTACTATGGACGTCTCACTCGCTCTGAAACGCATGCATAATGCTCTCGCGTTCGTACTCACGGCCGAATAATTTTTGTGTTTAGTGGATTTTTGGTCATTCCAATTTGTCTGACTGATTAAATATAATTTTGTAGTAGTTATGTTGATAACATATTAAAAAATCAGACATTAAAAAATAAGTAAAGTTTATTTATTTTTGGTGGAGCTTTAAAGCGTCTGACAAAAGTTTTGGTCCATGAAAAGTGTCTGATACTTGCGATACCATTTGAGAATGATATTCTATAAAATATATCTAAAAATCAGCCATCTAAATTTAAGTAAAGTAACTCTTATTTTTAGTCACCTTTCTCACCTGGTACCTTCCCAGGTGTCACTGGGCAAACTTCACAAACACGCCGGTATACAAAGTACATGAGACACTACTGAGAACTTAAAGTTTCATCTTTTAGAAAATAAGTTATGTCTTATCGCTCTGGGATCTTACTCTATGAAACTAATAAAGTAAAATAAATTCATATTTGTATTTAAAATAAGTATTTTATTAGAGTAAAAACTTACAATATACAATATCAATATATAAATTAATATGTATAGTATTAATTTTAATTATCTAGATTCTAGTTACTTAATAAATAAAAAAATGTTTTCAGCATCATGTGGACTCTGCTATCGGAGTGTATATTATTGACAGATACACTTACTATGTACTGGAGTTTTTGGAAAATGTTCATCCAAATAGCAAGAAAACTATGTCTGAATTTGTGAGTATAATATTTATTATTAAAGATTGATAGATAACACTTTATTGCCTACAATATAATGTCCTATACTTTTATCAACGTAATTAAAAACTTATTAATTCAATCCATTTTATATTTTCACGAATTTTCGTAAAATGTAAAAAAAAAACTGTAAGCATCAATTCATTCACTTCTATTATTTCACAATGGTGACTTTTATAGTTATTCTAAATGCTTACAAAATTAATTATTTTCTACTATATTTAAATGATTTCAGTTGGCAGTATGTCCGAAACATGCATGTATATCTACCGTAGGAGTTCGTCGAGATTTGTTCAAACGTGACCCCAGTAAAGTGCCTATAACTGACTTCTTTGGCTCTGTAAGACCTGTGATAATCACTACAGAGCCTATTAATATTATTGATATACCAAAGAGGAGAAAGGTTAAGACTGAGTAAGTATTTTCAATTTATATTTGAAGTTAAAATAAATTTAAGCTTCGTAGTATTTTTCGCACAATTGAATGCATTTTAAAAACTGTAAATAACTTTTTAACGGGGCGAATAGGTACGTAATTACTGGAGTTTTACGTCATTCATATCTATATCTTTTTAATACACATGGCATATTCATAAAAGTAAAAGACGTAGTTAAATAAAATGTCAATTATACAGTTTTCTTTGTTAAAATAAGGGTTCACTAAAATGCTAAATAAAGGCTAATGTTTTTTTTCTTTTTTCTTTCAGGAACACAACATCGCGAGAGAAAAGGGCATATCTACCTCAATTTCCAATGCATTTAGTTTCTCAAAATACATAGCATATAGGATAATAATGTTACCAAATAAAACATTAAACAAATAATTTCTGACGTTTTATTAAAAGAAATACACCCTTCATTTTCGACTTATGAAACTTTGTTATTACTTATTAACTTATATCATGTGGCATAGGTAAATAAAACAAACATTCCATTATATAATTATTTATTTCTCTATTATACTAAGAATAAAATTTCTTTAAGAACAACATAACACAACCGACCCTTCCTAAACAGGATACATAATTAATTAGCAACAAGTACACGGCACTACATCTCATTCTGATATGAGATCAATTTCTAAGAGACTATAGCACCATTCCAGTTACGTTCATAGGCCATATCTTTTGGTCTATTCCTTCCATTGTCTACAACTACGGAAATCTTATTTTAATCTATACATAAGCAGTTTTCTTAGTGACTAAATTTAAATTTTCATGGATACTCAAACTTTTAGATATCATTGGATAATAATTAAAAACGACAAAAATCTATATCCACAGACAAACATAGACCGCAATTCGTTGCTACATTACAATTTTAACATTGTTCAATCATAAAGCTCCTAGCAAAATAAACTGAGCAAATTAATTACAAAATTTGATTCCCAATATTAAACATTATTATTAAAATTAATATGTGCTCTAAATGTCGAGCTTAATTTAAAAATATAGGAAGTTTATCATAACAGCTTATGTTTTTAAAGATAATAATTATTTAGTTGTTCTCGGTGGCCTATTTAAAGAATGATTTAATCTTAAACTATTAAATTATTAATATACAAAATGAAAAAATCCATGAAAGGCAGAATTGATCAATAATTTTAAACTACAATTTATATAGATATATGAAACAAGTTTTTTTTAAAAGATCAACACTTTATAATAAATGTAACATAAAAATAAATATTAATTCAATATTAATTTGGTCTAACTATGCATTTACTTTACAATCGTAAATTGAAACAAGACTTAGGTATGACTTTATACAAAACTAGCGGTCCGCCCCGGCTTCGCCCGTGGTACATATTAACGTTTTCTCTACATAAGAACCATCCTCGTACTTCAAGGAATATAATAAAAAAAGAATTATCGAAATCGGTTCAGCCGTTCTCGAGTTATGGAATTACAACGAAAAGTGGCATTGATTTTTATATATTAGATAAACATAGTTTGTCAACAACTAATTAGCTCACGAACTATGTTGCCCACATGTACTTCTTTTTATGAACTTATTTCTTGTAAAAGGTAACGCGGAATTGTAGCGTAAGTAGAATATTATACGTAGGTAGGTACCTTTATTTTGACGGTAGCACTTACAATAATTTTATAATAAGAGATCTAATTCTATTATCTACTGAAACTTTGTGCGTTAGCGATGAGTAATAAATTAAATTAACAAAATTAGAGGCGGTATAAAAATATACTGCTGACTTTATGCAGCTATTATGACGATCATAGTTACGTTACTTTATATAGATAGATATTTTTAACAATAATGTTCATAAAGTTCGAATAGCTCTAACGGTTGATCAAATTTTATAACGGTTAATGATGTGGTCTAACATACATTTCCACACAATAATATGTAGTAATTTAACTTACCCTGCATTTTGCATGTACTATGATAAATTCAGATTTTTGAATATACATATACTTAAACATTTTTAAATCTTCTAAAGGTACTTTTATTTTACAACGTAACAATCAGAAAGTAAAAGGATTATTCTTATCTAAAACAATGTAAGAGATAATTTAAGATAAGTAAATTTAAAAATTTAACAGCAAAATTTAACGAAAACTATTTAAATAATATTATTTCGATTTGATCTACGGATATTTTCAACAAAATATAACAGAAAATATTTTGTTTTGAAGATTTTAGAAATATAAACCGAATAAAAATTTAACATTTCTGTGTGTGTTATTTTATTTTAATTCATGCAAATGCAATTTACAATACCTGGGCAGGTATACCTCCATAAGAAAAATAAAGGCAATATGATTAAAGACGATAATGAATATAAAAAAATCAATAATAATGTTATTTGAGAAATCAAGTGTATATATATATATTTTAAGGAATGTTAGATCAATTCCTATTGAATCAACAGAAACTCTAACTAATAACAAACATGTCATGACGTAGGTAGATAATTTTTATTCTACGGAAGCACGATGTAGTGAATTGGGCTAGTACATACATATAGACACAGCATATAGAGCTATAAGTATGTGTAAGTTTCCTAATATGAGGGTTTTGATGTAAAGATTTATTAGTTCATTAATTACATAGACGTACATATTTCATAACGAACAAATAAATAAAACGGTAACACGAGTTAAACGTAACAGACTATTTAGAAACTTTATACAGATAAAATATCGAAAATTGACAACAACAAATTGTTATACGTACACATTTCACGTACCATCATTGTTCATAACATTATCGCTAAAACGTAGATTTAGGGCAATCAATAATTAGTATTGACTATACTAAACCCCACGAATTATTTTCAGTCTTTCTTAGTATTTCTAACCAACAAATACTGACCATTTATTTTGGTTCCAACTAGCAATAATTCACACTCGTTTAGTTCAGCCGCGAGTGGTGCCATCTTCTGTTTGAATTATATCGTAGTAACTGTCCACTGTGTAGTTGAAGAGCTGGAAATCGTTTCTGAAAAATGATACATGGCCTTGTACCTATATTATTTCACGTGAGAAGATCCTACTAGCGGTGTCGTGTTGACGATAAATTACAAACGCGGTGAATCGGTGATTATAAACATCCGCAATAATTAGTCCGTTTATGGATATAGAGTATTGACATTAAAGAAGCAATAAAAATGTTTTCCTCACATCAGTCCAGACACATCGTACATTTAGGTACATATATATATCCTTTTCCTAATGAGATTACTTAGACCTACTGTAACACAATCTTTAATTTTAATAAAATTAATATGTGGACAATATGCTTATTGGACAAAAGAGACTAGATTTCTTGACCCAATAAAAAATAATATGCTATAATCAAAAGAAGCGAAAATTGTATCTTTAAATAGACAACAGTTTATGTATCTTGTACTGCCGCTTATTCTAACAATAAGACCATTCTTGATTACTCTGACCTTAAACCAATACTTACAAGCGTCTTGTGATTGTTCTATTATAAATTAATGTAAAAAAAAAATGATATTTCACTCGATAATAATGTATTTTTCTAATGGTAGAATTTTTTTTTAAATCGATAAGTAGGGTAGTTTTTCAGTTTATTCGTAACAAATGAAAATACATTTTTTTTATTGATATTTGTGTGGATAAATAACTTACTTGTATAAATTATAGAGACCGTCCAGTTGAGACTTTTTCAGCCTGGAGTAAAGATGGTTGATATTATTCAACGTGCCTCCCTTGCCGCTGTTCCGCCACTCCGGTTTGATTATGTCCTGAAGTCGCGCCATTTGGATCAAAAACCTCTGATCCTCCTATAAATATAGAAAATAATCACAAAAGAAACTGGGACGTACACGACTCGACAAATTTCACAGAGGAGACCTACTCGATGAAATCTACTCTACAAAATAATCTTCTATATTTTACCCGTTAATAACACATTTCTATGCTAAAAGATTTTTCATTAGGCACATATTTCATATATTTTACTTTTAAAAAAATAGACAATTGAGAAATAAAACCTTCAATTGGAATTATGTACCCACGTACAATCAATACAAGAAAGAGGTCGTAAAGCACATTTATCACAAAAGCTTTAGCTAGGTTAGAAATAATAATGATGTGTATTCACCCTTAATTTAAATGTAGAGTACACATCATTATATTATTTGCTGGCAGAGTTTCTTACGTATAAAACCTTAGACGTAGAAGTTAACGATTATTTGATTTACTTTCGTAGGTTGTTATTTGTTCCCCGATATTTTTAATGCTAACATTTAACCATTTTTTATCGATGTAATTATCGTAAATAAATCCAAAGAAGAGACCTTTTAAAACTAATGTAGGTACTTAAAATATATTCATTTGATAAAATGAACGATATAAAGCAGTTTGGTGTCCTTGCGGCCATTTGGGCCTTATAAATTTAAGTTTTACGGAGTTTTTTTTATGAGTAAAAAGGTGATCCTCTTTCGTGCCCTACCAGACAGACA
This sequence comes from Colias croceus, assembly GCF_905220415.1. Lineage (NCBI taxonomy): Eukaryota > Metazoa > Arthropoda > Insecta > Lepidoptera > Pieridae > Colias > Colias croceus. The sequence goes on from NC_059553.1 coordinate 5,577,373, forward strand.
CCTTTTTAATTGTGTATATGGAAATTAGGAACTAGACATCCCAGTTGTTGCATAAGCAATGGAAGAGAATTAAATATTTTATAAAAAATTATGTATTACAGTCGTGAAATCATCATCAATTATGAATCACTGAAAGAAGGTCATAACATCTCTACGATTAAATCTAAAAAGTAAAGAATGCAATTAAATAATATTCTTAAACACTTACGTCAAGGGTTTCAAATTTAAGAATGATGTCGAAGTTAAACTTGCAAGGCGTGCAGAAGTTCGTGTAGGGAGTCCAGTGCATGTCGAGGACTCGCCTCGCCTTCGCTTCGTCCAGTATATACGAGACGAACTCTTCGAAGACGGGATACCGTTCTGTAGGCGCTGGTCTTGAGTCTGTTGCCTGTGGAGATAAGAATAGTACAAAATATAATATTAGTTGTAAGTAAGTAAGTTAAAAGTTGCAGTAAGTAAGTTAAAAGTGATTAAAGACGTTTTGCTGGTTAGTAGGTAAATACTTCGAGTATAGAAAGATAAGTAGTGCACAATTCACAGTGCATAATTATAATATTAGCTTTGCAATTTGCATACATCCAAAATTAATAACCTGTATTTTTGGATTACGGTCTACACCCGCTTCTATTTATGGTCACCCTGCAGGAAAGGAATAAGCTGATGATGATCTTGAAGTAACACAGTTTTCATTAAAAATGTGGAAAAAGAAAATACCTGAGAGACTGTTCGGTTATAATAAAATAACAAGGTAGTAGAGAATAAATAAAAGATAAAAATAAATTGCAAGAACTCCGCTTTATCTGACCACGAAGTCATATCACGACAGGGTCGTTAAAGAAAAAAATGGCGATGTACAACTTGTACAAGCTTATTGCAATTCCTAGAACACAGATTTACAATAAGATAATTTTATTGACTTGGAAATAGTCGTGCCGTTTACAGTACCGGGAATATAAAACAACTGTTAGACTATGAGCTACTTGAAATTGAAGAATAAACGTGGGTTTGTTTGTTGAATTCGGCTTTTCTAAAAATACAGACGATCTCAATTATCGATGTAAATTAAGACCCTCTTATAAGATGACGTTTCGTTTGTTTGTTATATATTTATACTAGCTTACTGCCCGCGGCTTCGCCCGCTTTCTCTAAAACGATTTGAGATTTAAACTATCCTATCTCTCAAGTTGGATCGAACTGCACATGGTGTGCGAATTTTATTATAATCGGTTAAGTGGTTTAGGAGTCCATTGAGGACAAACATTGTGACACGAGATTTATATATATTAAGATTTTCTATTTCTCCTTCTTAGGTAATCGTAATTTACATCTAAAGCTGATAAACATTGGTATACTTACTGCCTTCTTACTGCAAATACGTACCGAACTCGTAACCTGTATTTACAAGAACCATTCATAAACTTAATGCAAATATTTTTAAGAAATGGCCTATGGTTAGTTACCTAAGTTCATAATTAAGATGAACAGCTGATGATAAATATCACAATGATATCCTACATTAGTATGCGTAGTTATACAGGCGCACTTTCTATCATATATTCAGAGTGCAAATAGGTACAATAAATAAAAAGGAAATTGAACTAGCTTACCTTCCTATACTTTTTTATAATCCTTTGCCCCATTTTGTCGTGAAAGGACTTCGGCCACGCATGAACGATCTTATCATTGTACGCGGAGGCCAATCTTTCCAACGGATGCCTCACTATAAGGAAGGTAAGTGAGTCCCCTTGGGCCTTTCTGAGCATCTCAACAGTTGGTCTCGCGTATCTCTTTCTTGCCAACTCCAAGGGCACCTCTTTGGTTCTATTTAAAAACGCCGCAGTGTAGTTTGCCATCAAATTGAAGTTATACATCCATGACGTTGATGCCGCTTTGAAAATGTTACACCTGTGTGAGATGTTTCGATTTATTGTTTCATATAAGAATCTCAGTCGGAGGAGGAATAAAATAGTTCTGTGAAGAGCAGTTTATGAAAATAGGATTAAAAAATAATAATAAAGATAAATTTATATTTATTTAAATTTCTATTTGAGTTATTTGTAAAAAATTAACAATACGACAATTGGTGCGAATAAAATAACTTGTAATATGATGATAATATACATTACATATAGGTAAACCAGAATCTGATGGCAATTAGGGAAATCAAAATTTGGAGTGTGCAATCCTAGGGAAAATGGACTGAACGATCTTGATACTGCTTATTTTTTATTTTGTCCTCAATATCATTAGTCACATTACATAAATGGATAATACTGTACTTAATAATGAGATATCCACTTAATATTATGTAGGTACATACTTACATGTATAATATACAATTATACATATTACTTTTATACAGGTAATACATATTATTATTAACACATACCTATATTTGTATATTATTCATTACCAGTATGCCATGTGAAAATATCGATATAATCATAATGTAGATCAAAACTGCTCATAATTTTTTATAAAATAAAATAAAAAATAAAATAAAACTATGTTTATTTTCGTAAGTATTAACAGAAACACACATTATAAAATTGACTTGGACAGCTTGGACTTGACTATTAGCCGTATTGGAAACTCCTGTAATAAGTTTTCATAAAATTATATTCTAATCAACAAACAATATTATAGTTACCTACATATAATATTATTTTAATTTAAAGTATCAAAACGGGTAAGTCCAATCTATTCTATACATATAATAAAATCGTAGGAAAGTCAAAACTGTACATTGAATATTTTTTTAAAAGAATACTTGGGCCGTGATCTATAATCGATATAGAAGCCAAAAACATAGTTTTTAGAATTTTTGTCTGTTTGTCTGTTTGTCTGTTTGTCTGTATGTTTGACCGGGCTAATCTCGAAAAGTACTGCATAGATTGACTTCAAATTTTGCATGAATATTACTCACAGGTCGGGTGAGGCTATAGGCTACATATTATCAAGCTATCACCTACGGGGGAGGAGCTGTGAACCTTTATTTTTCTTACGTATTCCGTGTATTAAGACAGCGTACAATCTAAAGACTCATGTTTAAATGTTGGTTTCGAGTAAGCCATGCTATTATCTAGCTTTACAAAATAAAAACTATGTCATTTACGTAATTTGGGCAGAGAAACAGTTTAATGAATTTAGTAGTATAATAAAGACAAATTAGAAACAGCGCCATCTATTGAATGTTATAAGAATCAAATCAATTTACACGTTAACTATTGGAAATTAATAATCAAATGACGCATATATAAATGTTGTTTGACAATATCTAGATTGACACTATAAAAATTATGCCATTTAAGTAACTTGGGAAGAGAAACATAGTTTAAAGAATGTAAGTTGTATAATGTTAATTTTGTAACAGCGCCATCTATGAGATTTCGTAAAAATCAAATCAATTTACATGTTAACACTACTGAACACAATGTTAGTAAAAATGAATAATTTAAATATAATTATGTTATTTATTTAACTCTTTAACCCATATCTTCCGTTCCCTATAAGATATATATTTCGTGTAAATAATAAATATACTACATTTTTTTTAAAGTGAGGGTAGATGTTTATTATTTTAAGTAAAACTAGACACCATTATCTATAGTTAATCTAATGATTGTGTTCATTAGTTACAATTTTAAAAATCTTCGTGTTTTATAAATTTACTAGCTTACCGCCCGCGGCTTCGTCCGCTTTGTCTAAAACCTAATAAATTATATACTAAAACCTTCCTCTTGAATCAGTCTTATCTATTAAAAAAACCGCATCAAAATCTGTTGCGAAGTTTTAAAGCTTCGTCCGCTTTGTCTAAAACCTAATAAATTATATACTAAAACCTTCCTCTTGAATCAGTCTTATCTATTAAAAAAACCGCATCAAAATCTGTTGCGAAGTTTTAAAGATTTAAGCATACAAAGGGACATAGGGACACAGAAAGCGACTTTTTTTAATACTATGTAGTGATATTTATAAAGCAATTGAATGCCATAAAACCAAAAATATCAAATGCAATCTTCGTGTTTTGTGAATTTTCACCATCATGCGTTCCCACAAAAGGTAAGTTGTTACTTACGGGTATTTATTGAAATGAAATGAAATGAAATGAAATGAATGATTCTTTTATTATTTTGAGGTGCATTGGGAACAGAAGTTTTTGATAAAATTTTATTTGTAAGTAGCTTTTTTTTATAGATTTACAGTTAACTTTTGATTTTTTTATTTACAGATTCAATGCTCATAAAATTATATCGCCTTTGGAAGACGATTTCTGCTGATATTTTTACTACACCACTTGAAAATTGATGATTTGATGATAAAGACAGTAGCAGCGAGGATTAAGTGGAAATTAGTAATCATCCGCTTCGTCAATCCAACGTCCAATGATTCAATCATTGGAAGTATCTCGGGAAATTTTGGAGGATATTTTTCAGGAAGGAGAGGAGGGGCAGCCAACCACATATCAAACTACTACGTTTTAGTACCGAAAAAAATGTTATTGCCAAATGAAACGTAAATTTTGCACTCACAACTTTACAAGTAATGTTTTTATTTTGACTTTGCGGTTATCTGATTATAATATTTATCGTTATGGCTATCGACGTACCGACCGTACTGGTATCAGAGTAGGTACATGATATACAGTTCATCATCCAGGATTGCTTAGAGCATTTTCACACTGAAAAAGATGTTTTCTTTGAATCGTAGTTGCTTCATTCATTTATTTTTAATCATTTTACATAATATTATGTTTTATATTTTATAAATATATCATTTTCATTATTAAAGTAGATAAAATAAATTATGTAACGGTTTTATAAGAAAACACATTATATTTATTAGGCGACGGTGATTTCTTCCAGGCAAAAGATATTCATCAGCTCAATAAAATTGAATACTATGTTGTTAGTTATTCTTTAGATTCACAATTGTAATGAGCATTTCCGCATGCAAGTTGTATCGTAGTTTATATATATCATAGTTTTTACATATTAAAGTTCCAACAATACCCTCAAATTTTTGAGTAGAGTTGAGCAAGATAATTTGAAAAATGTGCCGTGTTAAGTATTATAGAAAAGGTTAGTTCGTTGGTAATTATAATTTCTTCTTCATTTACATGTTGTTAGTAAAAATAAACTTTAACTAACAGTCAAAGTAGTCAAAGTATATTTTAACTAATACTACTTAATATCTATTATACTTATGTTCAGTATTTATCTGTATTATTATTGCTTGACAATTAATATATTTTCATGTCGTATACGAAATTATAAACATAAGTTTAATGTGTAATTAGCTGGATTTATTTTTACACACTCACAGACTTATATTTTATGTTAAATGTTAAAAGAGTGTTAATATGTAGTGTAAATCATAATAGGTACATTTTTTCACAATTAAAAATAATCCTTTTTTCTGATGGTGTTGGCATTGAATTAAACCGTGCTGTCGTGTCGTTCACAAAAAGTGATGTTATGAGGAGCATATTCGGTCCTCATATCATAAAAAATCTGTGCGAAAACAATAAACACGTGTGAGGCCCTCACGGCAGATCGGGGCGGTCTGACGCGAAGTGGGGACAGCGTTGTCACTGTATCGCTCTAGCCACGCTGGTCAACAGACATTCGTTTGTTCAGTTTTGTATTAAGACCGCTGTGACATCCAACCCGTGAGACAACCAAACCCGGTCTCCCCTACTATCCCGTGAGACCGAAATCTTCACTGAGAGGGTATGACGTCTCACAGCTGATCGCAAACGGCATATTGTACTATCCCGTGAGACCGAAACCCTCACTGAGAGGGAATTTCGTCTCACTACTGATCACGACAGTCATATTTTATCTCGAGAATCTGAAACTTTACTCAATATGAAGACCGTTTGACAAATGATAGGGTGCATCATAATAAGATGAACATGAGCATAAGCAATGACTAGAGTAGGGACGCGAATATTACAATTACATGAGACAAGAACGATTAATAAGTTTGTTTAATGAAAGATTAAGAATTGAAACTATTCGGTCTCTGGAAACGTACGAATAGCGAGAGGCCCGTCTTACTGCAGACAGATTTCGTCATAGTCTTAATGTCTTGAGGTAAACAATCTACGAATTCGGTGGTGTGGTCTGACAAATATAAAAGTGGGTTTGCTTATAACCTCACAATTGATTAAAGATCATCTTCTGTATAGGCGATATTAACGTAGTATGTTCTTTTTGTAATGCTTTAAAGTGTGGTAAGGCGAGTCGGCTTTCGTTTGAAGATACACCGGAACCTTTGAAATCACTACTTTTAGAGGTAAACATACTGTTCAATTAGCGTTTAGCTACTTATGTATTCTGTGGTGCAATGTAAACTGTTATTAGACAATATTCGCTCTTATAGTAGTGCGTTTCAAATGATCCTTTGGTGCTCAATAATTATCAGAAGATCCGTTCATGCTTACTTTTAAGATACAAGGTCAAGTTTACTATTTGATAGGATCCCTTTTGCCTGAAGGCCAACCTAAGTTTGTTTAAATATATTTTGTATTCGACTACAACGAATAGTGGAATACAAGAAATCAATATTTCTCAAATTAAAACTGAACTCATTTCACAATTTTAGAACAGGTTAATTCGTATGTATGCAGTTTTAAATCGACATTAGAAGCTTTTCCTCAAGATGGTGATATCGGCACTCAGGAACTCCCTGGACGTGTTATAACGCCCAGGCCACAGTATTACAATTTTTCCTATAGTAGGGCGACGAATGTATTTTCGCATAGCAACGGAGGGGAACTCGCGGGGGGTCAAGTGACGCGGGCCACGTACCACAAACATGCTTAGTTTGTGGTATCGAGCGCGAAAGATAGTCATCGTGTTTTTAGTAAAGTTACTATGTAAACTAACGTAATTTAATACTTAGGTACATATTCTATAATGGTGTGCTCAAACTGTTAATCTACATTTAATTTAGATTATTATTTGATACTAAGTAATGTAGAATTTAAACCACATTCATTCATGTTTTCTTCAGATTTTAAGATTTTCTTATCAGAGTGTTCAATTTTATAAGAGACAATAATTAAGAACATTTTAAAATAAAGTGTCACGTATTTTTTTTAAACGACGAATGACGAAAAACGACCTAATCGCGGACGAAGTCGCGGGCAACAGCTAGTGTACCAATAAAATCTTCAAATTTGAAAATTGTGATGTGTTTGACCCTTCTTCATCGAATGTTTTTCTATACATATTATAAACAACACCTATTGCTTGTGATCGCAGCGGCTTTTTCGACATTTTCGAAGATTTTTTAGACAAAATCCTAAAAATTATTCATCAACTGCAAAAAAGACAAATAATTTGACAACCAATTTGATACCTAGTTGTCAAATAAATTGCCACATGAAAATCTTTTATTTCTTAAATATAAATATGCCATCAGATTCTGGTAGACCTATATATGTATACATCATTCATCAACATGTTACTACTTCGCGTGCACCGATTTCCAGATAAGCTGACTTATCTGGAAATCGGTCTACTCAAGATCGAGTTAAAAATTTAATAAATCTGCATATTAGGTAGATAACTATTCTTTCTTTGTATTCTTTATATTAATGTGCACATAACCAAAGGCATTTAAACGCAATGTGCAGTTTCAAGTAGGTACACTTAATTTTATGGCTCAGTGTCTGCAGCACATTATCCAAGTAAAAGTTATAAGATTTTCATCTCATCTTATCCACCACATCAGAAAGAGACAGCACTACCGCAAGTAACGTTATAGTTATTATGAAATGAGCATTATTGTGTCATGTTACTCACCATATAACGTGGTACTGTCGGTTGATGAGATATTCCCACGCAGACGCCTTCTGACTAGACCCATCTAAGCCGAGCCTCGAGCACTCGTTGCTCAAGTAATTCCTTCTAGCTTCCATTCTAGCGCCGACTTCCAGAAACTTCTCCCGTGACAGGAGCCCATCGTCATGAGTACCGTTCTCGAAGACGAACTGTAACAATAAATATTAAAATTAAATATAACTATCAAATGTTAATTGTATCTAATCGTTAATAATAAAAATCATTGAAGGTAAAGTAGAGTAAATGGGTCTATTGCTATTGGTAGTTCTATTTTATTTTTATATTGTCCGAACAATTCTTTAAATCGTGGTATTTGGACCACATCAATCATTCGACAAATTGTATTGTATCGATATGAGTTTTCTTGGCGATCTTCAATATACAGTTATAATGGATACAGCAAAGTAACATTTTTATTATTATTTCACTCAAAGCGCAAAACTCTATCTATAAGATAAATATTAAATTTAACAGCATATTTTTTAATATATAAGTTCAAAGGAAGATTCCAATATCAGGCTCATATATCACCGTATACTAATTATACTTGTTAATAATACTTATTATATAAATTCAAATTATGCAATATTTTCTTTTCGAATATCATTAGCAGTAGGCGAGTCTTGGTTTTGGTTGAAAAGTCGAAGAGCTTTTGACCTTAATTTCACGCAGTTCTGCAGATTAACACTTAATTAACATAAATTCATTCATTAATTACCGAAATAAGCGGAGCATTTAAAACTTGCCTTAAAATATAATATTAACTCGTTGAAAAAAAGCTTAATCTTATTGTTGGAAATTAAAATAAATAGGTACATTACTTTTCCACGCTCCACGGCCACGGGCTTAATGAATACAGAATTTTTTAACCTAGTAGCATATACATAAAGAGTATGTGGGCTAATTTCATATAGTTTATTATTGTCATGCAACACGCCATTCGAGAATAATTTGTCACGTATGTATTCATAGATCGTTTTTATGATAAGCTATATTTCATTACCAAGTATAGTTTTTCAGTTCAGACATATTTTTCCAGCTAATAAATTTACTTTTCTTTTGACTACATAAATATTAAATTTTTAAACGTTCGCTCGAAAATGTGTAAAAAATTAGCTGTCCCAGCCTAAGGTCCCAGACTCGCAGACGTTGATCCCTATTGCTCATTTTTCGTGTTTTCTTTCTATAAGTACCTCCTTGTGTCTTAACAAAAACCTAACAAAAATAAGCCGAATTGGTCCAGCCATTCTCGAGTTTCACACATTTTGTTTATATAATATTAGGTAGATTATACAACAAACAAAGGTATCTTTACATATTTGTTGATACAATATTGTTTTTTATATCCGGATAATCCAAGATATCTACATTACATTATTTAAATCTTATCAAATACTTAATTACATAATATTGGTCAATATAATTGATTTGGGTTATTCTCTTTTATTATTAGTTTATATTATCATCCACATATCTCGAGGTTTATAAAACCATTTCCTTTTTGGACAAACTGTTATCTAAAGCCCTTTGATAATGATTTTTAAAAACCAGAAAGACTTATAGGTAGGTCTAGATGTTGTTGTTTGTGTGTACCTATTAAACTAAACACAAGCCAATTGTTGACCTGTTAACCAATTAATTACGTAAACAGATATTACGGACTATCCTGTAGTTCTAACCGCTTATTTTCTATTAAGTCATGCTTTTTATAGTTCCGTACAAAGATACAAAACATAAATAATACAGACAATACTTATTTTATAGGAAAACTAATTAACGAAGTTAGAAGACTGGTAAATGAAAAAATTTACGCCGCACGGAAAATGGTAAATTACCTAAGGTACGGAACCATTTCCATTGAGTTTTATTTATCAGAATACTAGCTGTGCCCCACGGTTCTACCCGCAGTGCTCCGCTCCTATTGGTCTAGTCTAGCGTGATGATATATTAACCTATAGTCTTCCTCGATAAATTTGCTATCTAAAACCGAAAGAATTTTTCAAATCGGAGCAGTTGTTCCCGAGATTAGCGCGATCAAACAAACAAATTCTTCAGCTTTATAATATTATTGATTATATATAATAGATTGGAAGGGAAGTATAAAACTCGTGAAGGTTGTAAAACATATTATGTACCTATGAGAATATAGAAGTGCATTATGTAGATCATTGTTTAAATCCATCGATATTCACAACACGAATCTTTTGTCGACATGCGAAGTAATTCACTTTCAAATGAATTTATACGTAAGTAATAAAATGCCTAACGATCACAATTTAGTCCCTCCGTATGTATTATCCTATTTTTTTCAACTTTCTTATTGGATTACCTCGTGACCGTTACGACAAAAATGGAAGAGAATTCTGAACGTGTTAAAAATTAAACAATAATTTTATTAATTATATTGTATACTAGCTGTGCCCGCGACTTCGTCCGCGTGGAATAGTGACTGCATAGTAGTTACTACTTAACTTTTATTGAATAAACACGTACTACCACAAATAATTAAAAAAACTTTTAGTAAAATTTATTACTAAACTGAGCTAAAAAGATAAATGCCTAACTAATTAATTTTCTACGTAAAATTTATTTTAAATTATGTCATATTATTTTTAGGCACCAGGAGGGGAAGGAGCAAATTTATTTTCCTTCCTTCCTTGTATGGATGTTTTTGACAATATATTGTACAGCAAATGAGTGCCGAGACAAACGTCAAAACGTTGGTCAAAACGCAAAGGAATAGAATCCGCTATCGATACTAATTGACATAAGCGTACTGATGATGTTTTACTAAAGATTTGTTCACCCTACCAACGACGACGACGATCACGAACAAAATTTTCATCCAGTCGCAATTTAATAAAATTGTGCAAAACACATCATACGCTTATGACAATTATTATCGTAGCGGATTCCTTCTATTCCTTTGCGTTTTGACGTTTGTCTCAGCGCTCATCTTTCCTGTCTCGCGCCTGTAGTAACTAAACCGTTTAGACAGTAGACTGTGCAATAAAAATTAAATTAAAAAAAAACCCAACGCAACGAAGAAAAGTGCAAAGAAAAAGGAATAAATAATTTCACAAACTTCCCGAAGATCTTTAAAAATAAATACCATTTTAAATATTTATAAAAATAAAAAAAAACAAAGTCGTCGGGGCTGCCATACCATCATTATCATATTATCATAATTTTAAAGATCGTCGGGAAGTTTGTAAAATTATTTATTCCTTTTCCTTCATTGCGTTGGGTTTTTTTTTTTAATTTTTAATCTTCGGTTTCTTATTTTCATGTAATATTTCCAAGTGAGCGAGACCTACCCTTACCTCCATATTACATTCCTACATCATATTGATATCTATAAGTTTGTTGCTCCTTGACACCTTTTAAGTTGTGCCGTAACCGTGCACAAATTGTAATGGACCACAGTGGCAAAAGAAGTGGTATATTTAAGAAAAAAATGCCAAGCGCCGCGCCAGGCCTATGTGGCTTTGAGTAGAATTCAAAATTTCCAGGATGTGGCTATCCTCTCGCTTCCATATCCCCCTCTTCTTTCACAGACTTTCAACCTTTCCATCCCTAGTGTAGTAAATGGCAGAACCGATTTTGATGTAAACCATATTATCTAATTGTACCTATATGTACACGACATATCCTGTCGTTTGATGCTCCATTTGGTTTATTTACCTAACCACTGTCACCCCTAAAGTGTAATAAACGGATGAACCGATTTCGATAAAACATTACTAATTGTAATTCACACGTTGCTCTTTCATATTTTGATATGCCGCTTGAGATATTATTTAACCACATTCGATTATTGTTCATTCCCACTTTTACCGCTGTAATCTGTGCTGTAATCTAATAAATGGAAAAACCGATTTGGATAAAAATAGAACTATATCTGTACTTCACCCGTTATGCACTTTCATTTGATATGTCACTTAGGTATACTTGACAATAATCGTTTCTTTCATTCCAACATTTACCAATATATAGGTATAGTAAATGGATGAACCGATTTTGATTAAATATGTCCAATTATACTTTACACGTCATGCACTTTCATTTCATATGTCACATGAGTCAAAATTCATTTTTTTATTACCTAAAACTTTTATATCGTATATCAAATAAATGGATGAACCGATTTTGATAAAATTTGATTTATTGTTACTGATAGGTCGTTCGCTTTCATTTAATATATCACTAAAGTATATTCGATAACTTTAGTTATTTTCATTCCTACTTTTACCTCTATATGTATACCTAGGTATAATAAATGGATTAACCTATTTTGATATAGTTTATCTAAGAACCAGCGTCGGAAAATATGCTGCCTAACAAAAAAAACCGCATCTAATTACCTGCTAGCGAGCTAAGCTACGGTGGCACAAACAGATACACACACAGACACACATAGCGGTCAAACACTTATCACCCATCTTTTTGCGTCGGGGGTTAAAAATATTATAATACGACATAATTTAAAGGACATTTTATGTATAAAATTTACCTAAAAATAATCATAATTTTAATTTGACCCCTCCCCCCCTACTACCTCAGCTTACCCCCCCCACCCCCACCCCACCCTTGGGGACTTTCGATATGATCACATGGACATTTTATAGAAATAACTTACGTTTTAACGTACACTGTTATTATAATAGTGTACCATAGAATGCCTTAGCAAATGTTCGCCGTGAATACTTAAATGGTCATAACTTTTTTATTTATAAACCGATTGACATGAAATAAACACTAAATGTTAAATGAAGATTACCACAATATATTAATGAAAGCCGCATTTAAATCGGATAAGCCGTTTCTGAGATTAGCGTGTTCAAACATACAGACAAACAGACAAACGGACAAACAGACAAACAGACAAACAGACAAACAGACAAAAAAAATTTTAACGACAGTTTTGGGTTTGGGATCGATTTAGTAATAACCCCTGCTAATTTTTTTTTACATATTTTCATTGTACAGACACCACTTTTCTAGAATTTTATTATATGTATTGATGATGATTTTCTTCGGTTCTAAGATTAGTTCGTCAACTGTTTTTCATATTTTTAAATCTGAATGATTGGTGTCTTGGAAATTGGCCGATCAGAATTTGATGAGTCAGCTATTTCTATATTTATTTAGAACAAATTAGATAAGTACTCTACAGTCTACTACTGAATAAGAAAAATCGAAATGAATTAACATAGGTATCATCATACAATGTTGAATGTTATTTGTTACCTTGAACTACCTACAAAATATGAAAAAAAAAAAGAAAACATCTCACCTTGTCCAATAAAGCGTGGCGTGTGCAAAACTTAAAAAAATACCGTTGTTACAATTTACAAAATTAACAAAAACTACTTAATTGTATCGACGTAGAATTATGCATAGTATTATTCATTATTTTGTTTATTAAAATTTTGTATGAACATCGAATGTATTTGTAGAAATACCCAACCGACCTCTTAATTTGTATTAGCTGCAAAATGATGTAGTAACATTCTAACTACTGAACCAACGAGGCAGTCATAAGAGGTAATTTTTTATCAATTACCTAATTACTAAATGGCCACGGAACCCTGGACTATGTCAAGGTCAATCTAGGTCAAAATTAAACCTACATTTTTAATATTAAATATATTACATATAAGACACGCAACATTATGGCTAATTGTTACTATTTCTATTTGATTATTTTCTTATTTCTAACAGCGGTTAGCTTTGACACAGTTCTACGGAACATAAAGTTGCTAGGTTATCTTTAGCTATCCATCGCTTACAATTTATTTGAAGCTCGTTTCATCAAGATATTTGCTTTATGATATTTCTTCAAGTCTTTATTAAAATCTAGAAATTTTTTATACGGAAGTTTAACCTAAAGATTTAAATTTATTTTCAGGGAACTCCTCCGTTTTAAGTTTAAAAATAATTTTGTACTGTGTCTACTGTCTAGTAATCAACAATATTGTCCCCTAATAATTTATACCTACCTTTTTATGTCATAAGGTCACTAATTCTTGTTTTTTTAATTAATAAAAATAAAAACAATTTTGTATAAAACAATGTTGTTTAAACATATGTTTTTGGGAGTCATGGCAAATAAGGCAAAAACTTCATACCACATATTAAATTACGTGATAACGAGACAAATTAATTGGCTGGTATAAATACACATGCAAGGTAATTTAGGTTGTACTTGTACCTCAGTATAATTAAATGTGGCCATACATACAGGTTATAATATCATCCTCTATGCCCATTGCGTGACAACATTACCTACATTAAAATTGGAACAATTTTGCAGCTAAACGAACTCATATTTATGACACTCCAATAAAGTGCTGTAGACGATAGTGTCATAATGTTAATTTAAAAATGAATTTCAACATGGGAATTGTATTGAAAATACTAATAATGCTACTGAACAAAATTATATACACGTATCGAAATGCCTACCTAACCAAAACTTATGTTTCTTTTTGTTTTTCACTCACATCTATTAAAATTGACTCCGTTCGCGTATCTAAGTGAGATCAGTGTCAAGACCACCACGTAAGACATAACTTGAAACGTAATAAGTCTTATATGTACCCAAAAGAAACATTAATGATTATTTAGACAGGTATAGAAACATAAATTTATTATAGGTTATCTAGCGTTAGTTTTATTATGGTTTTATTATATTGAAATCCTGCACACAATAGCATTAGTCAACAGTCAATAAAAATAAAAGTTAATAATGTAAAGTGCCTGAATGGAAAATTTATTTCGTATCAAGAAATCTTCCGAGAAACTGGTGGTGAAAAAAAAAAACTTGAATCAGAAACGAGTTAAGAAAGAGTATCGCGAGATGCAAGGGCCGCATTAGGGTGCTTTTCGACCAATAATGTACGAGGATGTGTAGCAAGGAATGTGTTTGTAAATAACCAATAGTATTGCTTCAAACGTTTTGTTTCCAACTTCAAACTAAATGAAGCAATCATATGATTGGTTCTTTACAAACACATTTTTATGTGAAAGTTTGTAAAAAAATTGTGAAAAATAAATAAATTTTGAATTTGATTTTTTTTTAATTTGACATTCCTCGCTAACATCCTTTCACATTATAGGTGGAAAAGGACCATTGTATGGTAGGTATGTCATAGGAATCAATCCGTGCTGGTTTTGCGGTTTTTACCGTATTTGTCTCACTGACTCTGAACTTGGCAGTATGTGGAACGTGTCTTTCATAAGAGCCAGTTTTTTGTCGGAAGACTTACCTTAATTGAATGATGATTAAAGCCGCTGACCTCAAAGTATTACAGTGTGCTACTTGAGGTTTAAATTTCAAATTATGTAGATGTATGCAAAATTGTGACAGATCCCTTTTTACTGAATGACGTTTTTCTAGTAGTAGGAACACGAGTAACTACTTTCTCCCCCATAACGGTAGCTTGTGTGCTTTTCCGGGAAGTTTTCCCCCTGTATTTGCATAGCTATGTTCAAATATCGATTTATCATTCAAATACCATGTACATGGACACCCCACCCTATAAATCATAATTTAGTAGTAGTTCATGTTTATCAGTTTTCATGATAGTTTTGCCAAAACCCTACATATTAAATTAACGTTAAATTAATAAAATTTCAAATTTTCACATCATGATTATGATTACCAATGTCATGCCATACGTTTTAAGATACCAAGAGTAGGCGGTAATTGAACATTCAAACAGAATGCCTAAACATTCCTGGGAGGCTGCTAAATCATGTTTATGGCCATGGTTAAATGCATTTTATGATGGCTATTACAGTTTACAACGTATTTCGCGGTGTGGGAATTCGCACTCATTACACGATTACAAAAATAATTACTGAAATGGGTCACTTGTCTAATTATTTCGGTTCGTTCATGTTACGTCATTGCTGTATATTTTTTGCGATCACATATTTCAAGACTCGCCTATTTTCGCTGCCCACGATATTGTTCACAGTAATGAATCACTTATACTAGATATGGTAATTGAAATATGATATTCTATTAGGTATATTGTGTTTTGAAATCAAGTTTAGCGGAGTTATCTAGAACTAAATAATAAGTATAGTCCTTAATAAATTGAATTTCGGCAGCAACAGGCGTAATATCGATGAAGACTAGAAAGAGAAAAGTTTTTTAGTGCATTTATATACGATGAGGCAAAACTCTCACAATTGGAGGGGATGAAAGTTCCGGCAGCCGTAGACAGCATCAGCTACATTGTGCCTTGATAATTCAGACTGTAATTTTGACCTGGCACTTCTAAACCAGTAGTCAAACATCCTAAACCAACGAAGCATCAGGTCAAGGTTAACATTGAGTATGAATATTCGGGTGTGGGAGTGTTAACTCACTGTGTGAAATTTGAACTGGTGTTTTGTTAAAGATCTTTTTTGGAGATATGAGATTTTAAAGAGAGATGCTCAAAATAACGTTACCTCTACTTTATAGAGTATTAATATCAGTAAGATTATAGGAAAACTGTGTAATATTATACAAACATTACATAACTTCACTATCCTATTAATGTTTGCGTCAATACAGTATCGTGAGAAAATCAAATTAAGCTAACGTATACGATGTAGACACAAGATACCCTTTATCCATTGCTTTTCGTATTTGTAATGGAAATCCGTTCGGATCTGGAACAAAGCTGCATCCGAGTTTTTGCTAGCACAGTTAATGCCAGCGAATGATGTCGGCACTCGTGTGTCAGTTTCATGTTTCCATTGAAATGTATAATATTTTCAGTATGTTTTTGACTTATTTTGAGTGTCAGTCTTCAAGTACCTATTCTATTTAATGGAGTGGAGGCACTTTTTATTTTATGCTGCTATGATACTAAAAGTTTATTGTATTTAAGTAGGTACCTAAGTATATAAATTTGGCACCTAATTCGAGCGTATAAAACCCCTGGGGCCTTAGACAAACGTATGTAACGCCATGGAATAGAAACTGCTAACGCTAATTATTGACATAAGCTCATGACATTTTGGTAATGGTTCGATCACACTACCAACGTCGCAGACGACCACGACCAAAGTTCCAATCTTGCCGAAATTTGTTCAAAATCAATATTAAAATCTCCCGTCATTCTGGTACTCAGGAATAAAAAAATTCGAGGTCAATTAATAAAAAGAAATAGGGTTTTTTGCGATTTTCGCCGAGACGGTAAGTTTATCATACAATCACCTGAACCAAAATTGTATATAATCTAATTATCTATAAAAAAGGTTAAATACATTTTTTTCTAGGAGCCACCGTTTCTATGAAAAACCTGTTTGTTTATCCATTGTTCTCAAAATTTTTTTTTCCAAACACCAATACGACAGGAAATTCTTAAATTTCATTTTTAATTGTGTTTTGCACAATTTTATTTAATTGCGACTGGATGAAAATTTTGTTCGTGGTCATCGTTGTCGTTGGTAGGGTGACCGAATCCTTATGCAAAACATCATACGCTTATGTCAATTTCTATCGATAGCGTATTCTATTCCTTGGCGTTTTGCCGTTTGGCTAAGGCCCCAGATCCGGCTCATGCAAATATTGACTTTTGTTTTTGTTTGAGCATTAGAAGGTCTGTGATGATATTTAATATCCGTGCACGATTATATTGTGAGAAATAAAAACTTATTTTAAAGCCGAAGTGAAACCAAAATAGTAAAAATATGAACTTAGAACATACCCCTCTCATGAAAAGTTTATCTTACTACGCATTAGGTTAATAAGTACTTTCCTATTTCTTATTAGATTTTCATAAAAATCTGGTTTTGATAAAAAATTTAAAAATGCTTCCTGTACCTACGGACTACTAAGTAGTAAGTACTTAAACTATGAGGACTATCTTGCAATGAAGACGATGAAATCTCGATATACCGTAAAAATTTAAATCCTTAACTTTATTAAATAATAACAAAGTAATAAGAATAACTACAATATTGACTATCTTCAATGTACTGTAACACAAACACATTACCGTATCAACCGCTGTTATCACGATGTTGGACGTTATTTCGCTAAAATCGATTGAATGGCCGCCCATTTTCGATGGCCGTTATATTGCGTTATTTTCTCGTACTTTCGTTGACCCTAATTGCTTACCAACAATAAAGTCATTGTAAACACATCAATGCAACGAAGCAAATATTGCATCGTCATAATGCATTGCTCTATTTTTCAAAGTTATGACTTATGAGCGCAATTTGTATTTGCCATTTCAATACTACAAATGGCATGATATCGGTTTAACTACTTTATGAAGTTTTACTACAGTATAGTATTTATACTATAAGAAAACTTTCTAAAGCCGATGATATGCTAGGCAGCTAGATACCTAATTAAAAATATGCTCACAATTATTTATACCTGCCACTTTATAAAATGTTGATAGAAGTCGATATTGTGTTGTCTAAAACCTAACTAGTTCTATGTTTAACAATGGAACAACATTTTTATTTCTAGAAACATTTCATTAAACCCTAACATGTACCAGAAATTA
The DNA here is from genome assembly GCF_905220415.1 of Colias croceus. Taxonomy (NCBI): domain Eukaryota; kingdom Metazoa; phylum Arthropoda; class Insecta; order Lepidoptera; family Pieridae; genus Colias; species Colias croceus. Next base: position 5,595,752 of record NC_059553.1, read on the forward strand.
ACTTTTCTAAGTTCCACAATAAATTGTTCCTCTCTCTAATTACTGCCGCAGCAGGAGATCGGTTCCCACAAATCTAAAAGCATATTATCTAAGAAATAGCACGAATTGTAAATGAAAGTTAAGATTGTTTCGCGTTCTATTGTCTTAAGCATGCGAGTGTTATTTAGGTGCATTGTGAGAACGTCGCAATGCGGTAGTCACCGGCCTTGCAAATGCACTAGAAATATGTTAACTCTATGGAAACTCAGGCTTTGTTCAAACTTGAGAGTTGGAAGTTTTGTTCGTCGAATTTTCATGACCTATTTTTGTAATCTGCGTGGACAATGGGTGCGGATTATGGTTTTAATGTAGCTATTTGAGGTAATAGAGCATTTGAATAGGAACATTTTTGATATTTTTTTTGCTGTACAATTCAACGAAATAGTGTGTAAGACACAGCTTAATATTATATGAATTTTATAGAAAAATCGTTCATTTTTAAATATTATTATATGAAAATTATCTATTTATATAAAAATGAAACCCGTTTCGCGGCATCACGCGTGAACGGATATAACAATTTCGATAATTCTTTTTTTATTATATTCCTTGAAGTACGAGGATGGTTCTTATGCAGAGAAAACTTAAATATGTACCACGGGCAAAGCCGGGGCGGACCGCTAGTCTACAAAAAAAGTTGCACTAGTTCCAAGTAGCAGCAAACTTTATTTACATAAAGATGATAACTATTATGTCATCAGCATTTAGAAGAGAGAACTCAAGCTTCAGATATAATCAATATCTTACAATAATCACTCATTACAAGTTACGTATCTACTATAAGCAATCATAAACTTATGTAAATGACTACTTTCCATATTAAAGGTTGTATGATAATATTTTTCCGATGAAAAGTTCTAATAAGAAACGGAGAGGCTAACTTAATATGCATTCTTCAGTTGTTGGCAAGTATTCGAACCTCTCTGTATTAAAATATGCATTAGATTCAGAACAACGTGGGCGTCGAATCTCAACCCTTGGAGTTGGAGATTCCAGTTATTGTTCGTAAATATTCAATTATATTAAGACTAGCTATTATTAAAAGAAAGTGACGTATAATTTTATGTTTAAGATTTGGAACAACATTTGCTATTTCAGAGTTCTTTCAAGGCTTTTGTTTTACATAAGCAAACAAAAAACATCTTTTCAATGTTTTTATTGTTCTGTAGGCGTGCAGATGTTCTGTAGGCGTGAAGAAGGCATTATTGTTGCCGGTTTCGTTGATATTTTAATTTTGGTAAAAACCTCGTCGTAACTTTTAAAGATTAGAACTATCAAAGTTATAGTGAAAACTTTGGATAGTAGTCCAACACGCCACGATGACTTACCGATATTTTTACATGGGTATGATTGATTCTCACCGGTCTTATTATAACGATGTTCTGTTAACAAATGGGGAGAAGAAATATTGACAACAGATGTTTACCTTGGACAAAGATGTAGCGTGTATCATGCTTTCAATAATGTAAGTAACGTTAATATTATGTATTTACCGTGTTGTACTATAGGTATACAACACTGTAAATACATAGTAATGTATCTAACAATTTAATCTTTAATATTACTACAAGTATTTATGCTATACGTAGGAATTGAAATAATTTACATTTTAATAATTCATCACAATACTATTTGATATCAGTAAGTTTGTGCGTTGAATTAAAACACATCACGTGTTACCAAAAATATACATTTCCTAATTTAAAATAACAAAATAAAATTATTAAACTACCATAGACAAAGTGCACTTGATTTCTTATCCGCAAATAGTTAGAACAAGTAGGTGTAAACTTCAAGAAACCTGTCAGATCTCTAAAAGTGGGGTAAGTGATGAGTCGCTATGCGAAGCTTACGCAGGCTTTTCATTAGCTTTTCTTTGATGTTGAATAGTACTTTGTAAGAATGAACCCTTTGTTGCAAGCACTTTTATAAGTAAGCTATAGCTTGAATAGTTCTTATTATTGCAATGTCTGTAGTATACCAAATCGTCTGATGGAAAAAGTTTTAATGATTGTTTTGTTCTGTTTTGCAGAGTGTTAGAGTAGGACTCGTTTTAAAACTTGTTTTAATTTTTAAACATGCCTTTAAATAAACCTTTAAAAATTTATACGTACAAGGGCTTTGCAATTTATTTCATGCATTACAGATAAGTTCTTGGGTTTACTAATCTTCGACAGAATAAAATTAAAAAGTAAAAATAGGGGCGTTATAGGTCACACTAGGCTTGTCCGATAAGAATGTCGATTATTGAAACAGATGTGAAATGCACCTGTCCCCCTCAAAAGGGGCCCACTTGAATGTATGTTTTTCCTCCTACATTTAACCACAGAAATCCCAGCCTATCTTCAAAATGTAACGGTCGTTTACCAATACAATGGATCATTATGAGTCAGTCGACTTATTAGGCCCGACAAAGCGGCCGACAAATTGTTTTGGATTCAATACAAATAATAGGCTCGGAGTATAATTACATGAGTATAGAATGTGCACATAATGAAAAGCAATCATGATAGCGGTACGAATAATACAGGTCACAAGCGCAGTCAGCAGGTACCTTCGTATGTTTAGTGGAGTGAAGCTTGTTTAATGGACTGTTACTGGTAAATGAATAATACGTCATAAAGGGAACTCTAAACATTTTATAGTTAACTGTAATACCTATGTACAGAACTTCATAAACTTTTCGACTTGTGAGTAGGGTTAGGTATGATAAAATTATGATAATATTATCATACAGACAGACCTAGTCAAAATGGATATTCTGTTGTTAATTAAAGTTTTAACTACAAAATGTTCAATTCCAATTAATACCTAGTAACTTTAAATAAATGTAATTACCTACTTCCAAGTATAATTTTCATAATCCTTTGTGTAATGATGTCACGCCCTGTTAGTCGCCCAACATAATATTCATAATATATTTAACCGCATTTTACTTACTTTTATTGAATTTTATCGACTCAGTTTGTAAGGAAAAATATGTATGAATTAATGTATAGTGTCGTGTACAGACTACCGTTGCTGTCAGATTCCGCAGTGATTTATTTTAAAGAATTCCCGTACCGTCAGATCTGGCAACTTTGCCAAGGGTTAGTAGCTTTGCCACCCATAGAGTATCAACATTTAAGCCTTAATACCGAAGACAACACATTTTTTTTGACGGTGTGACTATGTTTAGGGTAAAATGTGGTAAATATTTGGCAACACCAAATTTAATATGGCAACACCGGAGCTTCCGCATCGGTCTCATTTTAGTTCGAAAACTGACACTAGCGTAACCTACAAATTTTGTGCCCCGAAACTTTAATAATTTTGGACGCTTTATTCAGGTTCCACGGTAAGTAAATTTCAATATTTTGTTAGTCTTATGTTAAAGAATGGATTTATTGAAGTAGAAATACTGTATTTTTCGAATTACGTCTCAAAAATTTGATGGCAAAGCTACCAGACCATGTTGTCGAATAAAGGTGGGCAACTTTGCCATATTTTGTATAGACTAAGGGTTGTCACTTTTCAAAAACTAAAATTATAATGTGAAGTAGATACCTACTTTTTTAAAGCCATGTTTTATTGGTTAGTGAGTAAATTTAAATAGTCCATAGAAAGCATGAGGAATGTTACATATGTATTTATAATGAAGGTATTAAAAATATTTTCTATGTATACTAAACCTCTTAAAACAATTCAAAATTAGGCGCATCGTGGAGACCTATGTCTATCAGTTTGTTAGGTAATAATAACGGTAAAATTAGTGTACCCAGTTTTGTTTTTGTAAATTACCTAGGAGTGTAATGTTGGTTTTCAACATTTCTCGGTTATCAGGTCTTCAGCATTTTGAAGAAAAAAAAATTGTTTGTTTCGCTTTTCAGAAAATGGGTCGCCGTAGTCGACGAAAATTGGGATCGAGGCACTACAAAAATTATACCCCGGAAATGCTGAACTTAGCCGTTGATCTTGTTAGAAAAAAGAATATATCATCATTGGAGGCCGAAAAAAGATTTCACATTCCTCGACGTACTATAGAAAACAAAGTTAAAGGACTCCATATGAAACTGCCCGGTGGCCAGTTGCGCCTAAGTGAAACCGAAGAAAAAGACATCGTAGATGTGTTGATAGCTGCTGCAGATTTTGGATCACCACTGTCGCGGTTAGATTTACGTATACTGATATAAATGACTTCGAATATTTAAACAAAAATCGTCGCGCCGTTCTATTTTCCGATAAAATACCAGGCAAATGGTGGGTAAGGAATTTTTTACATCGGAACCATGAAGCACTGACTGAACGAACAGTGCAGAATATCAAGAGGGCACGGGCGGAAAAAACCGCAGAAGAGTTTGAAAATTATTTTATTAATCTTGAAAGAACTGTAAAAGGTATACCTAAAGAAAACATCATAAATTATGATGAGACAAACTTATCAGACAATCCCGGTTCTACGAAGTGCATTTTTAGACGGAAAGTTAAATATCCTGAACGAATATTAAATCATTCAAAGGGCAACATATCAATTATGTTCGCCGCAAGTGCAGATGGATCCTTATTACCAGTTTATACGGTGTATAAGTCTGAAAATTTGTGGGGTCCATGGTGCATAGGTGGACCACCAGATGCGAGATATAACAGAACGAAGTCAGGGTGGTTTGACTCTGTCGTATTTGAGGATTGGTTTAGGAAAGTTATTATTCCGTGGGCTAAGAAGCATGATGGCCAGAAACTTGTCATTGGCGACAATTTGTCGAGCCACTTGAATGTGGATATAATAAGATTGTGCGAGCAGCATAACATACAGTTTGCCTTCCTGCCACCAAACTCTACACACTTAACTCAACCATTGGACGTAGCCTTCTTCGGCCCATTAAAAAAAGTGTGGCGAAAGATCATTACTCAATATAAAATAGAAAACCCTTCTCAACCCCAAATAAATAAAAATCACTTCCCAATATTATTAAAAGAACTACTGGACGGTATTCAAATTTCAAATAAAGAAAATATAAAAGCGGGTTTTAGAGCTACGGGTATTGAACCTTTCAATCCGCAAAAAGTTCTTAAAAAGTTACCTGACTACGAAGAAGAAATAAAATATAAAATAGACACAGCGCTGCTAGATTACCTGAAAAAAACCAAAGCTCCTAACCCCATTAAAAGAACAGTGCCGAATAAAAAATTAAAAGTGGAACCTGGAAGCTCAATTTCGTCAAAAGACGCAGAAGAACTCCTTACAAAACCAAAGAAATCGACTAAAAAGTCAACTGAACCAAAAACGGATCAACCAAAGACAGTGACTATAAAGTCAACCGAACCAAAAACAGATCAACCAAAGACATTGACTATAAAATCAAATAAACAAAAAACGGACCAAGCAAAGACTTCAGGAAAGCGAGTTACAATTTTATCAGATATACGAATCTCTCCACTTAACCAAGCTTATCTTGATATTAAACAGTGTAAATCACTTGATTTAAAAAAAATTGATATAAAATCTAATCTTACTCTGAAGAAGAAAGACGCTGAAAACATAAATCCGTGGGATAATCCCGAGCCATCCACTTCTGGGACTCAAAAAGTAACTAAACGGAAACTTCGAAACAAAAAGCAAATGCCGACAAAGAAACAGAAACTTGAATATGACAGTGACGTGGAAAGCGATGATGATTACTCACTACGTGACACATCCGATGAAGAGTCAATCATGTCTGATCATGAAGATATGGCTTTACAAAACATTTTAAAAAATAATTCGATGTATGATGCTGATTACTATTTTAACGAAACTATGCCTGATATAGAAAATGTAGGACTTTATGTTGATTTAGAAACGGAAGAAAACAAAGGGATTGATTTACATGAAAGACAGAACAAACCTGAGAAAAAGAGACTAACTGAAAGTAGAAAGACTGATTACGATATTGACAACACGATGAATAAAGTTGCAAAACAAATCACATACTCGAAAAAGTCTGATAATGAAAGAATGATCTCAAATATCGACAACATTGAAACAAAGGACAAGACTGACAACAACACAAAAGAAATAACGCAGGAAAAGAAAACACATGACACGGAAAAGATCAATAGGGAGGTTGTAAAAGAAGATTTGAACTCGGCACATGAAGAAAGTAAAAAGATTAATTGCGACAGTGAACATAATAAATGTACGATAAATATAGGTAAACAAAAAATTAGGGACACAGATGTTTTGGACGAAAGTGAAGTTAAATTGATGGAAAAGTCTGATAATCAAAGTATGATCTCGAATATTGACAATATTGAAACAAAGGACAAGACTGACAACAACACAAAAAAAATTACACAGGAAAAGGAAACACATGTTACGGAAAAGATCAATAGGGAGGTTGTAAAAGAAGATTTGAACTCGGAACATGAAGAAAGTAGAAAGACTAATTGCGACAGTGAACATAATAAATGTACGATAAATATAGGTACACAACAAATTAGAGACACAGATGTTTTGGACGAAAGTGAAGTTATATTGATGGAAAAGTATGATAATCAAAGTATGATCTCGAATATTGACAATATTGAAACAAAGGACAAGACTGACAACAACACAAACAATTCAAACAAATGTACACAGGAAAAGGAAACACATGATACGGAAAAGTTCAATAAGGAGGTTGTTAAAGAAGATTTGAACTTGGAGCATAAAGAAAGTAGAAATATTAATTGCGATGATGAAAACAATGAATCTGTGATCTCAGAAGAGTCAGGAAAGAAACTACATAGAATTTATGAAAACGATAGCGTTTTAATTAGGTACTATAATCGTAATAACTGGAAATATTATGTCGGTTTTATAGAAAAGGTGGATATTCAAGAAGAAGATACATATTATTCGATTCTCTTTTTGAAAACTGTTAAAAAACCTAATTTAAAATTTATTACTTGCAAAAGAGATCGTGATGTCGTACCCTCTTCTTGTGTTGTGAAAAAAGTGAAATTACATTCGGTGAAGGAAAACCACGAATATGTCATTGATGATTGTGATATGCATTACTTTTAAATTTGATTTACTTTTTAATTGACCTTGAAGGATTATAGAGCCTGGTTTATTATTTATGATATTAACAAGAACAATTTTATTTCGTTTCTTTAATAATTGCAATAAGCTAAGCTAAGAACTTATCCGCACGAGGTAGCCTGGAAAATAGGCTGTTTTATTTTTACAAGTTTTAATTTTTTTACAATAAATGTCTCGTTATGTTGTTAGTACCAATTTTATGCTTGGTTTAAATTTTTGATTCATTTTTATTTTATGATTCGTTTGATTTTATAATTCGTTTTGATTACCTTTATTAAATATTCTATCTTATAGGTACTTACCTAAGTAAATATTATAAATATACTACTTGCTTAGTAAAAGTTGAATTTTATTTTTCTCCATTGTGCCAACCCTGATGCCATTGTCTGACTTACTATGAAATATTATGAAATGGATGGACAACTTTGCCATTGTCAATGTAGATTATTTCATAACCATAATATTGCATATATTATATTCTTTAAGTGTTGTATACCAAATTATTAAAAAGTTTCTCATAGATACTAATTGAAACTTTTATCATTTTTACAATAAATTCCAAATTGGCAATCTTGCCACATGCTACGGGTGTCTTTGCCACTTTCATTTAAGACCGCTGATCTTCTTATTATTGATTTTATGAAAAAAACATTGATATGAAGGTAATCTCTGATATTTATTCTGTATATATTTCATGCAATAATGGTCTGAGATATTTATTTTCTGGTCTAAAAATTTTGAGAACTTTCTATCTCTATTGAAAAATGGCAAAGTTGCCAGATCTGACGGTACTGTAAGGTCAAGCACGCCTCACAGGGTTGCCAACTTTTGGTAGATTTTCAAGATAAAGTTTTATAAAAATTAAAATTGTTTGAAGACAAAAAAGTTTTTCATATAATATGTAATTGATGGGCTTTTTGATGCATTTGATCATTTGATGCTTGTATTTTATTTAAATAATCAAATAAAAATTAAAAATCCTATAGATAAACAAATAGGTACTGTGTAAAGAAAGTTAAGGCGTATTTTTTAATTTAATCTTACTGGATAGTGGCATTATTCTTCTCAGGTCGGATCGGGAAATGCCATAGAATAAAATAAAAAGCAATTTTTACTTCAATTTTCCATGAAATACAATTTTATTAAATATAAGTAGCTACACAAAAGAAGCAACCCTGTGCAGCGGTCTGTGATTTTTAGCTATATCGGCGCTGTTTTTATTATTTCTCGAAAACGTAGTCAAACGTTAATTTTTTGTACGATATTTTTTACATATTTTATTCAAAGATAGCCTTTCTTTTATTGAACAACTGCTTTCCTGTAGTAAATAGACCATGTTAAATACATTTTATCATAAGAGTAGGTAGGTACTAGAGGTATACTTATCTAGTGCTCCGTAGTTGTTTTCCATCTTATAATTATTATGGAATAGATAGATTTAAGATTATTTAATAAATTATATAATGTAAAGTATAAATCACATGAGTCATTGTGTAAACTGACCTTACTTTTCATGTACCTACATATTATTTTTTTAACTCCATTTTTTTAGATCTAGTAAGTTAGAACAAAAAAGTTATTTAAGAATGAAGTCACTTATAATTTATTATCTATCTTTTAAATAAATCGTGCATTTATATGCGAAATATTGATGAGTTCTACTTTGAAAATACGTTTGCAATTACATATTACGAATCGCTTTTTGTAACTACATAGGGTCAGTTATTTGGAATAAAAAGCATCAAAATAACGGTTGTTTAAAAAAACGTGGCCTTCCTACTGATTAAGCGAATCTTTCATCGGAAATAGGTACTTAGAATCGAGCAAAAAATGAGCAAGTCACAAGATTGGAGAATGAAGGCAAAGGAAGAGTATGTACTTGTATTTGTATATTCACTCAGTATTTTCATTAGGGCTTGCGCTTAAATTTTTTTTGAGAATTATGTGTAGAATTAAAAAAAAAGATACGAATTCGCGATGAGAAGCTCCGTCGCTGTTTAAAAATGAATATTCTACACCAAATTACACTTTAACATGCTGCTCAAAAGAACTAAAAACGATTTATTGTAAGATGTACATTGTACAGACAAAACTAACTGAAATGTTCCTACAAATAACTAAAACATCGTTTCACAAGGGGATAAGAACGGAAATGCGTTCCAGATTTAGCTTCTTTGTTGATTATTAATTACATCAAGGATAAATCCTATAAAGATAATATTGTATGCATGTTGATTAACAAACATTTTAAATATTAAGATTTAAGATTATTATGTACCTAATTTAAAAATATATTACGCATTTTTTAACATTAACTTTTCAAGCCCTATCAAGTACCTAAATGTAGGTCCTTTACCATAAACAAAACCCTGTCATTACAAAATAATTTTACTTAATGTACAAAAACGTCTTAATATCTGTAGATTGTAGGTTATTGATTATTCGAGTGTAACAATCAGGCAGAACATATTTAAAAAAAAAAATGTTTTTGTGCCACAAGCAGACGTTTTTACGAGTGTGTTCTATTGTAAAAGCGTTCTCACACAGCACATGTATTGTACTGTAATCGCACCGTTATGTCGTTGACCTAAAGTTAGGACTTGAATACAAATTGTGTTTGACAAGCTTTTGAAAAAATATTTAATTATAACAGGCGTAATATAATATTCTGGCTGCATGCCGAAGCTCATGTGCATTGGTGGTGCCAAATTATGTTGGTGGATGTAATATTTCGTGGATTAATATTGCATGTTATTGATTTATTATCTCAAAGTATATCTATTTTTGTGTGTAATTTACTTTATACTCCAATATAATTATTTTCAAATTAAAAAAGCACTTTCTCCAATTACAGGAAAATAAGATAAGATACCTTTATAAGGGTATCGGAATTCAGTCATCGAAATATGTTTATATGAAAATTTTACCTTCGGAATAATTAAACAACTATACGTTTTTTTCTTCATCTCTTTATTTTTCTATTTCTTTACAATTCCAATAAAAGCTAATTAAGAAATTCATTAAGATTTTTTCGCAAGGTTATCGCTAATCCAATGAAGTGGTAACTAATATTTGGAAAAAACCATGTCATAAAAGTTTACCCAAAATTATTTTGAGGTTATAGTTTACTATTATTTTGCAACCATTCAATAAACATGAAACACAACATGGCACACAGTCGCTAATAAGGAAAACAAACATAACGAAAGTGGCTGCGACATTGATAATATTATTAGGTAATCGATGACCAAAGAATATGTGGATGCCTGCTTATAACAGGTTTGTATTACGAAATTTGTCAGCTGCCGTCAACAAAGCTTATGACATAGATAGTATAGAACAGCGATATTAAACCTGCGGTTTCGGAATTTCATACTATCTGTATTAATATGTATATCGTTAGATAACAAAACATCAGTTTCGATCGGCTTTCTAGCTTTAATGGTTAGGCAAACATTTACAAAAAAGGTTTCATCGATATAGTTCTGTGGGTTTCATAATATAAGGGAAAAATAGAAGATAATATTATGTTTAATGGTCAATACTTAGTCTCGTTTCAAAAACCTCGGGCATGTTTAAATTTATACTTCTATGTGTTTATTATTCATTTCACGGCAATTTTGAATTTGAACCAGAACCCACTACTTAGGTATGCAAAAATAACATTTTGATTCACTGAAGCTAGTGTATGTTATTAATATTCATCAAGACTAGAAAAATAAGTAGGTCCTATCGCCCTTCTCAATGTTATTATGGAATAATCACGTGAAGGCCTCTAAATTAAATTGTAATACTAGAACAGTTCTGCTAATTCATTTTCCTCCAATCAATTTCTCGTTATATTTATTAACAACCTTTTTATTGCATCTAAAAATGATAATTTCACAATTGAATTCAAATCAAACTTCAAAGGTTGCTTATTTCTGCTTAGCAAGAATTTGCGGAATGACATTGTAACGTATATAGCTTGTTATAATGAATTATAATTTGTACGTTGTTCTACATTGTTCCTAATTAAAATACTAATAAACAAGAGTACCTACTTTGATAAAACATTTTAATTTTTCAACTTTTTTTTTGCGTTTTTTGCCCTTGGCTTATTTATCAATCATAGGAAAAAAAAACATGTACAGATTTAAATATCGTTTTATTTTTTATAGTTTTAAGAAGCCTCATTTGCACTCACGTTATAAATGTCAGCCGTTCCGTAAAAATAGGTCCAGCCGATATTTTGTTTCAAGTTATACAAATGTTTGTTGTTGTTGTGACCTTTCCATGTTTCATGGTTTTATACAGCTACTTTAGTGTTCACCTATATTACTTATTTCTATTAAAGTTAGGTCGTAGTAATTTATTTGATAATATGTGGTTCTCGGTAAGAATAGAGTACAGACTATAACTATTTTGGCTTAACTGTATAACATGGATATTGGAATTTGGATAGGTCTTAAATACTTTCAATAGCATATTGGTTAAAAATAAAATGATGACTGCTGTTTTCATTGGATTGCTAAAACGTAAAAAGTAAAAAACATTGCAATGGTAACAGTTAATTATTACTGAATGAAATAAACCTTGATGAGATTAGTCATTTATCTCTAAGTTGAAGGTGACTAAATCTGTTTTAATGATGCATTAAAAAAGATTACAAGATGCCTCTTCATGATAACCAAAAACGCAAAGGTTAGTACTGTTCCACGATGTTTGAAGGACTTTGTGTAAATTGATGACATTTTATGGATCACATGACGGTTACACCTCCCGATGTTCGTGATAGTTATCAAGCATTTCAACATAATTCGGAGGAAAGTTCATATCTATGACATTATAAAATATACATGGGCTTGTTTATTTATGGATATTTTTGAATTAAAAAAATCTCGTATTAAGGTAAAAAGAAGAGGTAAAACGTAATAATTTATAATTAATATGATTAGTTTTGTATACCTAAAAACTACTATACTAGGTACAACTTATCATAATTACCTATACCTACCAATAAAATACTTTCCAAGATTTTCAAGATTGCATATCTTTCTTTAAGTATCTGGATTGTACACTTCTAAAACCACTAACTACACTTGTGAAAATGTATTTAATTTCAAAATAATACGCAACCTATAAATTTGCATTTTACACCTACGTTGTAAAATTATATCTCAATACGTTTATGGATTGAGACATAAGTAGTTAAACCATACATAAACAATAGTAATTCAACTTTTCTCAAAAATACTACGTACCTAACAGAAGTCACAAAACAATTTACTATTTTATTTACTCTTCATATTTATTGAAATTCTTATTCAGAAATTGTTATGAATGTTAAATATCATCATTAAATATTAAATATCATCAATGACATTTTTATCTTTTTAAGCTATTGCATAGCTTCTATCGCGGGCCTTGAGCGCGGGGACCGAATCGAAAATTCCGTAACGAAAAACCTCACGCTCCCCCACTCCGACGGGCGGAGGTGTGGCTTGAAGGTGTGGAGGAAGGAAGGTGGAATTCCTCCATCGAAAAAGGGAGAATTCACGACCAGTCCACTCGACTGGCCGGCCGTTAAGGCCCCAATGGATGATGTCGGAAAGTTGTATATATAACTAGCGGTCCGCCCCGGCTTCGCCCGTGGTACATATTAACGTTTTCTCTACATAAGAACCATCCTCGTACTTCAAGGAATATAATAAAAAAAGAATTATCGAAATCGGTTCAGCCGTTCTCGAGTTATGGAATTACAACGAAAAGTGGCATTGATTTTTATATATTAGAGAAGATATATTATATAGCTCTGTAACGAAAAAATTTCAAAAATTTAAGATTCAGAGCGAGGTGTCGCTACAAAGGCATAACATGCAATAGCTTTACCGCGGCAGTCCCCGAATGCCACACGTCGTTTTTTAGGGTTCCGTAGCCAAAATGGCAAAAACGGAACCCTTATAGTTTCGTCATGTCCGTCTGTCCGTCTGTCCGTCTGTCCGTCTGTCACAGCCGATTTACTCGGAAACTATAAGTACTACAGTGATGAAATTTGATGGGAATATGTGTTGTATGAACCGCTACAAAAATATGACACTAAATAGTAAAAAAAAGAATTGGGGGTGGGGCCCCCCATACATGTAACTGAGGGATGAAATTTTTTTTTTCGATGTACATACCCGTGTGGGGTATCAATGGAAAGGTCTTTTAAAATGATATAAAGTTTTCTAAAAAACATTTTTCTTAAAGTGAACGGTTTTTGAGATATCAGCTCTCAAAGTCGTAAAAAGTATGTCCCCCCCCTCTATTTTTATAACTACGGGGTATAAAATTCTAAAAAAATAGAGGTGATGCATGCTAATTAACTCTTTCAACGATTTTTGGTTTGATCAAAGTATCTCTTATAGTTTTTGAGATAGGTTGATTTAACTGTAATTTTGGTTAAGTTATTGTGCTTACACTGAAAACGATGGCTGAACCTTATAAGATAGATCAAAAAATATACTACAGTATTGTACACCTTTAAAA